>NC_140777.1:61922589-64322589 GCF_044657685.1 Stegodyphus dumicola | reverse complement strand
CTAAAATTGTAATTTATCTTAAAAATTGAGAAGTACCGGAGCCGGGCTCTGGTGGGCTCCAGCGAAATTTAAGCACTGTGGGTACATAAACAAGGCCCTTAATATTCTCCTAAAGGAAGAAGTTATGAGACGTTAAATCAGGTGACTTGGAGGCCAAGGGAAAAAAGCGAGGTCATCTTCATCAACACGCCCAATATAGTGTTGCGGAAGTTCATTCTTCAGGTATCAAGGAAATGTTCCAGTGAGGGGATGTCTCGTCCTGTTGGAAGACAAAATCCCTAGAATCATCAGCGAGTTGCTAAAACAACTATAACTGCAACATATCCAGGTAACTTGCACAAATCTGGTGAGTTTGTGGTTATTTTCATATTTCATTCATATTTGTACGTGTAATACGTTTGAATATATAGCGTTTCGAAAATGAATGAATCTTTTATAATGGTCCCGTATTTCGTTGTTATTGTGAAGAATATTGGTTATGTAGTTAGTTAATCACTTATCGAAAATGCGTTATCCAATTTTGTGCTGCCGTTATCATTATAAATAATCTCAAAGTTTCTTATCTTCATCTTATCTCTATCAACTAGTATACATTTTAAGGGTGGCGCTGGACGGGGAGGATACTCTTTGTCTGTTTCCTCTTTTTTCTTATTTCATTTGGGTGGATCTCTAATTTGGCGACTCGTGGCGTGGCAAAGTATTTGGAATTGGATACTCGTTTAAAAGAATTAAAGCGGCCAAAGGAATTAATATTTCCGCAGCGCTTTTCTTAAGAGGATAATGGCGTACATGAATTTATCTCAAATGCAAATGAAAGTTCCTATTATTGTGTAAGACATGTTTACGGTCTACAACAGCAATTTCCAGCCGGTTTTAGCATTTTCCAGCATACTAATTGGGTTTATTGCTTTACTTAGTGAACTATTTAATTTTTGTGTCAGTAACTGTTTATTGTCACACTGAATGTTTTGTTAATGGCTTGTAGAGTAATAAAGTTTTTCGAAGCAGAAGACATGAAAAATGTGCAATGCTCTGGACCTCTCGAATACACACCGTGTGTGCTATTGTTACACCACGAAGGCATGCCAGAAAGGAAGAAGAAAATACTCCTTCTTTTAGGTTCCTTCACGCCTCTGATTTGGAACCTGATCATGAATAAATTGATCTCCCAAGACCTAGCAGAAGACGTAAAAATGATATGTTTTGGTGACGATCTCATGCTACTTATAAAAGAAGTCTCACTTGAAAAACTAGAAAAGAAATTTCAGGAAATAGTTACAGTGATGGGTCGTTGGAAGAGAGAAGAAAACCTGGAATTTAATCTCGACAAGACTTCAGCAATATTCTATCCCAGAGGAGGAACTCGCATAAGAAATTCGAGACTCCTATCTAATGGAACAAAAATAAAATTCGTATCAAGCATTAAATACCTGGGAGTAATCATAGGCAACAAATTAACATTTACAGAACATTTCAACTACATTCATAGAAAAAATGATCCTTCATTTTTTCTATGAATTTATGGACGTTTTAGCAAGAAAAAGTAATGCAGCACGAAAAATCTGTAAAAACATTAGAATTCGAATGATCACAACTGGTATTGGAGCATGGGGAACCAAAGCAACGGAGCTGCAACGCCTAAGAATGAAATTAGATACAATACAGAGAAACTGTGGATGACCCGAGCATACAATACAGAGAAGTGCATAACCCGAGCATTTAGAACCATCTCCACAAAGATGCTATGCGTACTGGCGGGGCTTCTCCCCTTTCCTTATCCTATAACTTCTTTTTCGAAATTTTTTTATTTAGAACTCTACGAAGATTACTTTATAACAAGAAGCGGCTTTGAAAGACTAAATAACAGTTTAATTCTTCCAAAGGAGAGAATATAGATCCCTTATATTAATATGACACCAACAACAGGAGAGATTGACAAATATACGAATGGCTCCGGGCTTGTAGAAGAAATTGGATTGGCTGTTGTTGTGTATTTTGATGGATGTGAAATAAAAAATATAAAATATAAACGAGTAATTTAACTCTGTTTATCAAGACAAATTAGCCGCCATCTTAGCGATGAATTGGATAAAACGAAACTTGCCAAGGATTCAGATTTATTCCAATTCCCTATTAGCATTAGAAAGCCTCTCCAGCACAGAAGCCGAGGTTTGATATTCAAGAAGTGAGAGAATTCTGTAGGAATCTTTCCACAAAATATCAAATAAAATTTTCTTGGGTAAAGCGCACGTTGGATATGAGGGAAACGAGCAGGCGGAAGTACTTGCAAAAGAAGTTGCTACGGAGATAATTATAGAAAGAATAGATTATCGAGGATCTAAACGGAAAGCAATAAGGAAAATGGATCTAAATGTATATAAAGAATGGAATAAAAAATGGAAAGATTCAGACCATAGAAAGGACTACATGGAAAACATTGAAATCTTCGGAAAAAATGAAAACCATAATCGATAAAGACCTTTGTCAGATCTTTTCAGGTCACGATAGATTCCCGGCATACCTAAATAGATTTAAAATTCAAGAGAACGCAAACTGTTTACTATCCGAAAACCGGGAAATAACAGGCACTATGTGTAAAAGTATGAAATAACAAAAGACCTTAAGAGTAACAAGGACTTTAAAGACCTGGTTTATAACGGAAATGAAGCAAAACACTCAGTAAAAGAATTAGTGGAAAGAATTAATAAAAACCAAGAACACCCAATATGGCTGCTGCTGGAGACTTCGTTTATTTCTGTTGTGTTGTCCTACATGTTTTTCCTTAGTGGCCGGTCTAGACAAGCCATAAGGCGAGCTTGGGCTTGCCAGGAGGGTGGGTTGCGCCATACTTACCTACCTACCTTATATATTTTCCCTTTTAAAGAGCGACTGTGGTTAGGGGACCCAATCACCAAATCCTAATGGTGACAAATTATTGTCCACGAACTTTTTTTAGTTCGGGAGCCATTGTAGAGTCATTCGGCTATTTTAAAGCAGGAGGAGCCATGCCCTCGCCTGGACTCGAACCTGGACCTCTTGAATACGCGCCGAGTGTGCTACCAGTAAACCACGAGAGCATGCTGGAAGGAGGGAGAAAATACCTTATAGGCTTAATTTTGTATTTATAAATAATTGGGTTATTCATAGCCATGCAACTCAGCTATGCCATATACCTGTCTGTATGTATCTATAAAATTTAATAGTCGTTCCCCTTATAGCGCAGAATCATCCTTGGGGGTACCCTGAAGATGATAAATGCGCATGGACATTCTTTTTAGTGCGCTAATCAATTTAATTTGAGCCGGAAAAAGTGCGTATTACCATTCGAAAATTTCGAAATTTTACACTGTAACCGTAACCGAATGAAGAATAAAAGAATGAAGACCGATATAGGTACTGCATATATATCTTTTGAATATATTCTTGCGAAGTCCTCTGATGTGGACTACTGTGTTTTTGGTCTTTGGAAAAGAGCTCTTTCGAAGCGCAAATCCTCCACGATTGATAACTCTAGAAAGTAGTTTAAGAGGAATGGAAATCAATATCCCAAGAAATTTTACGCAAAGATCTTCCAATCATAGAAATCATGATGCAGACTTATATTTCATAAGTCTGCAGACTTATATTTCATAAATCATGATGCAGACTTATATTTCATAAAAAAGGCTATCAGATCGAACCTTAAAAAACACTCTTTACATTTTAAACAATTATTAAACGGCCAAAACCGTTATCTAAATATGTAAACACCGTTTACTCAGCTTAATTTAAAATTCGACATTATTATGTTCTCTTCCATTGAGCGATGCCCTCCGAATTTTACGGAAGAGTGATAATGAAACCAAATATTCAGGGATACAGCATACGTCTTATAATTTTCAGAAATGTTGGGAAAAGTTCGTGAAACGTTGTGAAAATTTTGCATTTTTCTAATTAAAATATTTTGAAAATACTTATTTATATATTTCTAGCTATTTTATATTATTATTTAACTAATTTAGCTAAATTTCAGTACTGATTTGAAAGATGTCTAATGTTGCCAAAATAGCAGAGCGTACTGTATCATTATTTTAGAGCAGTTGACTTGAAAAATGTGCAAGGCAATTGGCGGGATTCAAACGCACCTTCCGACTGACAGCCGAATGTGCTTCCGCTTTATTTTCCCTTTTCACGACGCAGGGTTGTGATAAAAAAGGAGAAAACTCCTTGCATTCTCCGCCATTTAAAGAGCCACTAGAGAGGAGGAAGCCCAGTCGCCAGATCTTAATGTAATATTTCGCCTAACTCCTAAATCTTTGTCAAATTTGTAGTGCTTTCTTCTCTGATCACTGTCTAAGGCAAAAGTGTAAAAGTGGCGGTCCATGAGGCCATTTCAATTATGTATTTGTTACAAATGCGGTGTTGTCAGGATTTCAAGATTTTAGTTATTTCAAATCTGAGATTGCGTTGTTTTCATTTCCAGTAAAAGTGAACATGATTAGCGCGACATCAGATCTATAAATTCTTTCATATACAGACGGGTAGGACAAAATGCTTAACGTGTCTTTACGAGTGACGTTAAGTCTATCACCAACACCTTTTAATGTGCTTAATTTAGAAGTTAAACAGATCTCATCCGAATTCTTGAGAGTTTTCCTTTTAATGTGGTTTTACCCGAATTCTTGATATTGAGAGTTCGCGCCCTCCATAATACCGGCAAAAGAACGATGACCCTTTTTCCCCCATTTTTTTCTTTCTTTCTTTTTTTCCCGCCTGTTGTGAATGGCTGGGTGGGTCTATAATTTACCGATCCCATAATACGCTTCCATTCGCCATTGAAAGAGATCCTCGTATAGGGGTGGAGGTTAGGTGTGGAAGGTAAACAAAAAACAAGCCGCATAATGGCATAATGCTGCAGAAGCTGCACATTTTACGTGACTGGGTTGCAGAAATACAATGACGAGCGATCCAGAACACACACACACACACACTATCGTCTGCTCTAGTTTAACGTAGAATAAATACAATGTAAAACCAGAAAAGCTAAGACATATCGTTCGCTCGGAACATAGGTGTCCGGTAAAATTTTTAAATGTGGATTTCGTCCTAAAGCTGCAATTATTTTCTACGCGCACATTGTTGCGGTATGGGCTAGGCTGAAGTTTTGGGTGGATGGGTTGTTTTGTTAATGTTGCATCGGTCAAGGACCTTTGGAAAGAAAACAACACGAATGGTTGATTGCAATGGAACTGCGAAGTGAAAGAGAAATTCCTTTTTGAGAAAAGGCCTTCTTTTACAATCCTTGTTTGCATTTAAAAAACTTTTCTTGTCTCTAAACTTTTCTGAATATTTATTACGAATTTCTTATCGCTTATTTCAACTATAGTAAGCCTTTGGCGGAAAAGGGGTTTACATCATTAACATATATCGCGTTCCACACAATAATTAACATAGAGCGCGTTCGACAATGTTAACTTGTCTATGGAAAAAATGTGTTAGGTATAATTCAGATTTAGAATATATATTTTTAATTTTTACTTTTACAATTGTAATATTATTCTTCGTGATGATTTAACTCCAGTCCCCGTTAAAACATTATTAACATTTTGCTTTCAAATTACTTCAAAACATCTTTCAAAATATAACTTACCAGTATGGATGCACACTTTTAAAATAATTCTACTTTAATTAAACTTAGGAGATAATATAATCAATTAATCAATACGGTTTAGGAAATAAATTATTATTAACTAACTTTGCAGCAATTGCGCAAGTAATAATAACTTGTATTCGCACTAAATGGATTTAAGTTCATACAACATTTTATATATATATATATATATATATATATAATTTAAACAAACCTAAACATCGTTGTAACTAAAAGGGGGGAAAAAGAGAAATAAATGATAATTATAAAGATTTTGATCACTACATTTAAATAGTAGTATGTCGTTACTTTTTTTTGTTTTGTTTTGTTTTGCTTGGATAATTGATTGACTCATTTCTTTTTCGCGGTACGACGAGTTTTTCAGTGACTCTTATAAATCTTATCTCTCTGTCTCTCTGTTTTCTGCATTGGGTCAATCTTCATTGCAAAATTAGAGAGCTGAGCCCTTTTTAACGATTCGTTTAACTTCTTGTAAATTAAAGACACTCTTTCTTCTTTATTAGCACTGCTTTTGCTGTCCGTCGGTGTTACAAGAACATCAAGGTCTTCATTCGTTATTTCTCCATTATCGTATTTCCTGTTGTATAAGACTACCTTTTTCTTTAAAAATTTTGTTTCAAAAAACTACGTTCGTCTTATACAACGGTGGCGACGGCGCTAACGAAAACGCCGATGGTGGCGTTGTGACGAACGAAGCCGACGGTGAAAGATCGTCGACAACGCATACGTGGCATGGGTGTTAGCCCTTAGAATGGCAAGGCCTTCCCTCAATAATTTCTTATTTAAAAGAAAAGAAAAAAAAAAAAAAAAAAAACGTGAAATTCGATTTGAGATTTACAATTTACAATTTCTTCCCCGCATTTTTGAAGAGGTGTGAAGGTTTCAATTGATATCGTCTCTAGTTCCTTACAAAGGGGCTTCCCTACTGAATGTGCTAAGTCACCTTTGATTTAAAGATAAGAAACCACAAAAGAACCGTTTTAAGACAAGAATTTATAAAGATGAACTGATAGCACTGATAGCATGAATTTGGGGAAACTTCACCTTACGTTGCTATGTATTTTAGGGGCTACATAGATGAGGACCGACGAGTTGTATACTGAATAAACGTTGATTTCAGTAACTTTTTGTAATATTTTTCCTTATTAAAGAGTAATCCAATAAGTTAATAAAAATTAGTCCGTCAACCAAATAATTCTTATTGTCCCCCCCCCCCCCAATTTGGCGGTGTCGCTATTATTTGCTAGGATGCCAGGGGGGACATACAGGGGTTGGTAATATATGGAAAAACCTTTAAATAAAATAAAAATATGGAAATACCTTTAAAAGAACATGTTTCTTTGCTTAATATGGTGTAGGAAACCCGTTGGCATCCAAAACAGCTTGCAGTCTTCTCGGAATGGATAAATACAGTTCCTGTATGTTTGCCAAGGGAATATTATACCATTCTTCCTGCAAAACGGTGGCAAGTTCAGATAACGATGTTGGCGGTGGATAACGAGAACGCACTTTCCGTTCCAATGTAGACCACAAAGGTTCGATAATATTCAGGTCTGGTGACTGTGGTGGCCAGGGGAGATGGGACAACTCATCCTCGTGCTCAGAAAACCAGTCCTGGACAATGTGAGCTGTGTGAACAGGGGCTTTGTCGTCTTGGAAGACACCATCACCATCGGGGAACAAGGTTTGTACAATGGGATGAACTTGATCGGCCAAAATGTTCACATAAGTCTTGGCAGTCATGTGCCCTGACACAGTTATCATGGGGCTAGCAGAGAACCACGATATGGCTGCCCAAACCATAACATAACCCCCGCCATGTTTCACTCTTGGCAAGAAGCAGTCTGTATTATAGGCTTGAGATGGCGTTCTCCAGACGTAAACTCGGCCAGAAGTGGGAAACAATGTGAAAGAAGACTCGTCAGACCATATTACTCGCTTCCACTGCTCTGTAGTCCAGGCTTTATGACTTAAACACCACCTTTTCCTGTTACGGGCATTAGCATCACTGATGAGTGGCTTCTCAATTGCAGCACGGCCAGCAATTACCTGTTTATGAAGCCCACTTCTAATTGTTTTGGTACTCACAGGGTTCGGTAACACAACATTCATTTCAGCAGTAACTTTTGCAGCTGTGGTCTTCTTATTTTTCGTCACAATTGCCCTTAATGGTCGTCTGTCACGATCACTCAGGACACACTTTCGTCCGCGCTGTGATTTAGCAGATGATGTTTTTCCGCTTTTCAAATATGCGGAATAAATCTTCGATACAGTACCTCTTAAAACACTAAACACCTCGGCTACCTTGCTTACGGAAGCACCTACCATACGTGCTCCTGTTAACTCTGACATAATGCAATGACAACCTCACATAACAGTACTCCGACAACTGAACTGTTTAGCACATTTACGAAGTTGTATAGGTGGCGTCAGTAGTCAAAAACGCCAGCGCCACCTACATATTTCATTAAAATCAATCTTTCTTTTCAAACATGCATTTTACAAGGTGTTTCCATATTTTTGTCCATCCACTGTATCTTCCCTGTAAAAAAATAATTACATTTTAAAATTGCATTTTATAAACTTAATTTCATATTTTTTACTCTAAATATGTCCCAGACAATAAACATGGAGTCACGACGTAAGGGTCAACCCATGAAATTTAAATGCACCCATAAAAGAGGGAAAAATGCATCGCTGATTAATCAAGCATTTTTTATAAATGTATAGCTTCGCATGTGTTTTTATTGCAAATACTATGTTGTGTAAACAGTAATTAATGTGAAACTTGCAATATCGAATGTTCGTTTGCGATTATTTCATCCAAATTAAGTTCCATTTCACTAGTAGCAATCCTCAATACTGAATGTAAATTTTCCAAAAACGGCTTACCTGTTCCTGTTGGGTCATCAGATGATTGACATGTGTACTGCTTCATTTTTAAATAAAAATTTAGAATTGAAATGTTCTTTCTTTAACCTCCTTTTTCTCACCAATCTTTTTAGTTCAAGTATACTCATTTTTTGACTGCGTAATTTCTAAAGGCGGATGCACATGCTTTCTAGCCTATTTAAAGTTCTCAGCTTAGGTTGATAATAATGGCATATATGCGCATATACACTGTAACGATAGACGCTAATTTCGGTTGTTTGCGGAAAAAAATATGGCAGAAAAGAAGATGAAAATGTCGTTTCACAATATTTTCATAACGGTTCGGATTAACTCTTCATAGGGTCATTTTTTTCTAGTAATGGTAAATTAAAATATTTTTTATTGAGATTGACTTAAGAAAAGCTCATTAGATAAAAATTATTTAATTTTTAAGACTTTGTTTAGTGGGAAGTATTATTGTGTATTATTGAAATGCAGCACATTTCATGCTTTTTGTTTTCTTTTACGCTTCACTACATGAAATGTATAAAATATCTTTTGCAAACATTACAGACCGCAAAAGGAATTTAAATTTGATATCTTTTATATTCATAAGCAATGTATTATTTACACCTATATTACTGCTAGACTGTGGATGAGATAAATCAACATTTCTGCTTTCCTCAATTGAAAATTCTTCATCTTTTCCATCATCTGAATCTTTGTCTGAATCTTCAGGGTCACGTGGCAGGGCAAAAAATAATTTAGTAGTATCTTCTGCTATACATATTTCTTGCATTTTTTAATACATTTGCACTATAACTATAAAAAATAATTCAACTAAACTAATCAGAGATTTCTAGTGGAGGCAAAATGTATAAAACTATCAAATACAATTCAAGATTTTATTTATTGTAAAGAACTGGCCAGAAACTGGAACATCTTTGTTTATAAATCACCGAGTTTATAAATTATATGCTTATAACCACAAGTGAAACCAATAAGAAATGATGAAGTAAACGAAGAGTTATGCCCCGAACCAAAAGAAAAAAAAAAAAAGGCTCCGCTCAGACGGTGGTATAAATATCATAACTGATTTAAACCGAGCTTCGTTGCTAGGTAGCCAGACCTTTCAACATCAGAAAGAGGATTTGGCATAAAGTTAGAAGTTTTCAACATGATGCTGACTTGGCATAATTGGCCAACCAGAGCGAATGCGCGAAGCCTATTGAGCGGGAAAGCTGTAAACACATCCAAGCACGTGCAAATTTAGCTTTTCTAATTGGCTACGGCTTAGCCCTGTCTCGCAGGTGTGAACGGAACTTGCGCATTTTATGTGTTATCACTATCCTTCTATGACATTTATACCACCGTCTGAACGGAGCTTCAGTTTAATCCTCTCTACTTTATCCCATGTTTACCTTTATCGTTAAAACCCATTATATGATGAAGCCACTGATTGATATTGTTTCTGTATTTTTTTAAGTTATTACTAGATCGCATCACTAAACAAATACGGCAAAACAGCTTACTATGGCATTTTAAAGTTGTTGAAGTTGGTCTAAGTATACTTCCTGCGGCCTTATAAAGGATTAATCAATTAAAAGGACCGCATTCGCTGGATTTTGCCCATCCTAGGTGTACAGCCACCTAATTTCCGATTAACCTAGCTTAGATTAACTAGGCGGATTAATTGGGAAATTATTATCTAGCTATTAAACATGTATATTATATACTCCGAATGACTAGCAGAAACAGGTGATGCGATATTTCCACGCATGGCAATTGCAAAAAATGACATTTGCCCACATCAACCTGCGGAAACAAAATTTTCTGACAGGTGCAACTAGTTACGGACAACAAGTGACATTTTTGTACAGCATGTCAGCAATAATAAACCAGTCATATGACTTATTGACATAACTTTCCTTAAATACTGTCCATTCCTGCTCTGACGGTAAACTTCTGATAATTCTAATTTTCTTGCTCGCGTGCATGATTTCTCCGAAACCAGTTGGTCAAAATTTTTAAAAAATTCGGCAAATTTTAATAAAGAATGAGAAACTTAATAAAGTGAGTTTAAAAGAACCAACTACTATGCCTCTCGCCTAAAAATTATAGAAATTTTCTTTAATTATATTAAAAATAATTGATTTTAGAGCTACGAAAATAAAACAGGTTTGGTTTGCTTTATGTGCTTACAGCAAAGCCTAGAGATCTATCTGTCTAAGGGAAGAGATTGCCTTCGTGAAGCTCTTTCTAGAGGAAACTGCCTCGTATACACGTGGAGAAAACCATAAAAATTCCCAGCTAGCCTGTCCGCGGATTTCGAGCCTCGGACCGAACTACCAGTGTTCAGGGACTTTATTACTTGGCCGTTGGTAGGCCTAAAAATAAAATAAAATAAATCTGAAAAATGTTTTTTAATAAAAATAAGTCTATTATTTTTAACGTGTGTCATTTTAATAGTACATTATTCGTTTACTTTGGGTGTGGGTACAAAGCTAAAAATACTAATTTGTTTGTTCAATGCTGCGCGCAGTATAACGATATTGAGTTTCAAAATGTGTTATATGTTCAAAATGTGTTACATGTTTTGGGGGTATTTTTATATTTTAAAGGCACTTCACCCTTTTAAGATTTTAACATTCCTTACACGCTAACACATATATTATACAAGCATTTTGTTAAAATCTATATTTATTCAGTCTAGTAGCTTAAAATTTTGTAAATCAAATTAATACTTTAAGTCACTGTTGCAGGTTATTGAAAGATAATCAAGAAGACGTGTTTTTGTGTGGAACTGTCACTAAATTATACATACTACTATTATCTGTTCAGAATCTGACTTTTTTCCCCCTTAAATGTCCGTGCTTTTTGATTTGTATCCAGGTGTCCCTCCCCCCCTCACGCTGTACAGCCATACAACTCCCGATTAACCGGGCGCGCGAATTAACTAGGCTTCAGGAGACTGAGGAGTTGTAGTTTAGCTATTAAACCATCGCGTAATTTCAAAGTTAATGCTCTAAGTGATCAGCAGAAACTATTTAGGGATTAAAAAAAAAATTGCTCGTAGAATTATACGTAATGTCAGGTGATCGGGACTCAACTATACGTGTTTTTTTACAAATCCACCCACTTCTTTCCGTATTACAGTATCTACTTCCGACCCGTACATTTTCATTCCAACAATATTAAGAGATTTGTGTGTCTGGAACGTGACGATAGAGTGGGTATTCCGAAAGAGAAAAAAGAAATAAATCCGCCGAATGTTATAATGGATAAAACCTCTATCAGGAAAAATAAAGAGATAAAGATCACGACTGGGGCATTTTGTGGGAAACATGACTACCGAACAAAGAAGAATGAGGTGTGGAAGGAAAAAAGTTATGTTCACTACTCGGTTTTCTCACCCCTCCCGCTTATATTGCATTCTATTTTGTTTTCCTATTTATTCGACTAGACTCGATTCGTATTCAAAGTTTTGTAATGATGGTATGAATGTTACGAAAGTGAAGCAATATCTGTTGCAATATAAACAATTAGGAACAGAGTATGAAGGCTAAAATGTTCATGTTTGATGTTTTTCGGCGATAAAATGTGAATGTTTCTCTATTTTTTAACTTTTAGAATAGGATAGATTAGTGTTCTCGAACTTAAATTACATGCGGGCCAAATGCTTATTCTGAAATTTATTGAAGGGTCTAGAATTCTTCCTCTTCCTCTTCTTCTTCTTTTTTTTTTTTTTTTTTTTTTTTTTTTTTTTTTTTTTTTTTTTTCAAAATGAAAATTATTTATCAATAAAATAATAAATATTCTAACTAAATTTGAAATTTGGCCCACTAAATATTTATCAAAACATACATAAACAATAATATCTGGTTGTAACTAAAAATTTCCGCCAAAAATCGTTGTTAATAAAGTTAGAAAGAAAAAAAAAAAAAAAAAAAAACTTGAAAGTAGTATCCTTAGTGCGGGTAGTAATCGCCATCCAAATCTATGATTTTCTGCCAATGTTTTGGTAGTTTTCAAAGCCTTCGGCCCAGAAACTGGGCCGCGAGTTCGAAAACAGATCAACCTCATTTCGTACGTCCTGTGCAGAAGCTAACACCAACAAGATGTATCTGAAAGTGTGAAAAAAGGCAGCAGTCCGAAAGAGCGATGTCGAGGCTATATATGGTGGCGTGGCAAAAGATCCTATTCGAATCCGTACACGGTCCAACCGGTGAATGCAGACACATGTGGTCTTGCATTATCTTGTAGGAACATTACCTTTTGCGCAGGAACTCAGTTCGACGTTTTTCCTTAATAGAAACGTCAACACGGACTAGCATCTCACTGTATTACTGTCGAGGGTTTACCATTTACGCTTTGTGGATAATACCACGGCAATCCCACTAGATACAAAGCATAATCTTTTTGTTAGTCAAATTGCGCTTTGCGACGATGCCGACGGGCAGACCGGGCGCAAATCAACCCTCTTTTCGGCCTATGTTGTTTAACTAAATCAACGTTTCATCAAAAGTGATGGTCTGGTTCAGAATTTTGTCCTTGCGTTGATATTCGAGCAGATTAGAGCAGGCCCGAATACGTCTGTCCTTATCGGCTTGAGTCAGCTCATGCGGCATCCAGCAATTGAACTTTTACGTCAAGTTTATATGATGTACAGCGCGACTGATGGACATGGCACTAACGTCTAGCTCCTTAGCAAGCTCTCAAGTGGTTGCATACTGATGTTCTTCCACAAGTTCTCGCAGGCGGGACTCATCGACATCAGTAGGCTCTCTCTGCTTGTTGAATGTCATAGTCCTTGTTTTTGAACTTTGGTACCTTCATAGTGTCATATAATACAACATTAGTACCTAAAGCTATACACTGAATTGGTGATATTCTGTAGCTGACCTTTTGCAAAAGAACTGGAAGTAAATTATGTTCTAATCTGATAGCGTGATAGTTTCATTTCAGACATCTTATACTTAATGGGAACGATTATTATTTTATTTTTATTTATTTATTTATTACAAATTTCACAATTTAGTATTCTAAAGCAAGTCTCTTTCGAATGGCAAAAATCATTTGACAAAATAGGATTAAACACGCCAACGCGAACTGTTTGCGCAGATGATATTTGCAGTGGCGGGAACTTACGTTAAAACCTGATACTAACAATAAAGAAACAAAAAATCAAATTTATATTGAATTTCTATCTGAAAAAAAAGTTTGGAGAAAATTTATTAAGTGACTTGAAAATAAATAATAATAATTTTTAAAAAATCTGAAAGCTTTCAGATTTTACATTACACCCAAAGAGGCGTTTTGTGTGTTACCTTTATTTATTAAATATGGTATTCTTCGCACTCAAACCATAAACCTCAATTCAACAGCAATATCGCAAAATAATTTTAAAATGAGCATATTTTTAGAATTTCCGATACAATTCGCGCTGGAGATAAAAGTTTTTTTTTTTTTTTTTTTCCCCATACAGTGCTGCCATTGCTCGCTTTAAAATCGTTGAGTTTGTTAATCAAAAATTCGTTTAAGTGTAACAAAATATGAAATCCATAATAAAACAAATTCCAAATTAGGGCTTAGGGCTTCCAGATGCCCATATTCGGTAGAGGATTACGTTATTCAAAATTTAATGGCTCTAGGTACCGTTGTTTTATCACAATGCGAGAAACGTACATACATTTATGCAGGTTCTTCATTATTTTATTTCTTTAAATATAGTAATGGTCTCTAATATTTGGTGGCAACAATTTCAAAAGTAAAACAATGCTTGTAGTGAATCAACGCAAAATGCCAAAACGAAATTAATAGTACTTCTGGGAAAATTTCCCCTCTGGACTAATAACCTATTCTCTTTCTTTTATTTATTAAATTTTTAGCATAAATAAAAATATATATTTAGTGTTTGGTTTCGTTGGTTAGTTGGTAGATTTGTAAAAAATTATTGGAAAATATCTTCTTCACAGATTGTAAATGCTCATCGGTTAACCGGGTTTTTTCTTATTAATTTTCAATTGGAAAACAATTTTGACCTAGAAATGTGTTTCCAAACAAAGCGATTATTCAGAGTGCAAAAATATGTAACTGAGGCGCTTATTTTTCGATAAATTCGAATAAAAATTAATAAAATATGTATCTTCAAATCTTTGAATAAGATTGATATCACATTCTAAATTATTTGGCTTCGTTTATAGATTTCCTGGTCTTATTTTCTGTTCGTGTTCGATGGAAATGAAAATAATAAAATCTTGAAATCTTTGCAATACCGTATTTGCAATCAATACATGATTGAAATGTATTAGCGCGTCGCATGAAATTTCATTGAGGCCGCATGCGGCCGCGGTCGCCAGTTTGAGATCACTGGAGTAAGGAATGTCGCTTTCGTGATGATATGTTGACTGCGAAATTCTTTTTCCGTTAAAATGTTTCGTCACTTAAACATAAGGATTGATGTACCAATAAATATAACTGTTGCCAGACACGCTCACGAATTTCGCTGAAATGTATATTTCGTAAGAGGAAAGCTTAAACGCATTCAGAATTTATCACATCCCGAACTATGTTATTACAGATATAAGTAAACCTCACCACTTTTTACTGCCAAATCGTATTATTAAATATATAAATATGCGAGCTTTTTTTTTTTTTTTTTTTTTTTTCCATGTCAAACTCCGCTATAACGAATTTCAAGGCACCGAAAATTTGGTTCGAAATATCCGTTTTTTTTTTTTTTTTTTTTTGGGGGGGGGGAAGAGATAAAAAGATTTTATGCAATAGATTTTTATTTAAAATGGATACGATAATTAATGCAAGAAATTGATTTAGAAAGAAAAAAGAATTGAAGAAGAATTGAAAGAATTGATTGAAGAAGAAGAAATTGAATTGAAAGAAAAGATTGAAAGGAAAGAAATTGAAGAAAGGATCAAGAAGAAGAGAAGAAAGAAATTTGAATTGAAGAAGAATTGATTGAAATTTGAATTGAAGAATTGATTGAAATTTGAAAGAAAGAATATTGAAAATAATTGAAAGAAAGAATAATTTATCACATGTTTTAATTGCAATAATAGATTTAATTATTTCTGTTGACAGAATTCATCTACAATTTCATATCGTGAATAACAAAAGCTTCGGGTGCTGGGTCTAAACTTTAAAATAAAATATCTTACAAATCTTTACATCTTAAAAATATACCATCTGATAATTCAATTAAATTAATAGAAAATTTTAAAAGATAATGGCGTATATGTATGAAAATAATGTTCAATTATTAAATTTCGTTATTCTGGTTCTCCTCGCTTTTATTATTCGCGATATAAAATTGTAGATGAATTTTGTATATGAAATTATTAAATCTATTATTTTCATTAAACCATATGATAAATTATCTTTCTTCTTTTAGTGCATTACTTATCACAGCCATTTTAAATAAAAACTTATTGTATAAAAACTTTTTTTTTTTAGAAAAAGGTTTTTATATTAAGCTCAAGAAAGAAAATCGCTTTTATACAATAAGCTTGTGATTTACAGTAAGTTTAAAAAAAATTCTTTATATAATTTAAAAAAAACGCTTATGCTATAAGTAATATTTAATAACTGTATTTTATTTTCTGTTTTTAGTCTCATTTACATGTAGTCAATGATGAAATTTTTAATCACTATTAAAACGCAAACAATAAATTATAGGAATTTATGAAATAATGAAAAATAACCGATTGTCATTCAGAGAATGAAGAAGTCACTTAGGATATTCAATTTCGGAAAGTGGAAGTAATAACAATGTTACAACGAGCATTTTACTTGAAGCCAAAATGATAATCCCCAGTTTGTGATTTAGTGTGCCAAGATGGCAAACTTTCCTCATTAAGCGCGCAAAGCCGGCAAACCTAAAATCAATTTTTCGGCGAGAAACAATTTTTTCTCTCTTCTGCTTTGGACTGCAACCATTTCATTTTATTTTATTATTTATTTATTTATTTATTTATTTATTTTTTTAAGAAAGTAATGAAAGTGAAAATTTCAAACCTTTCTGTTCGATACATTTTTATATGTTGAAGTTTTAAAATCATAAAAGTCAAATAGCCTAAAAACTCGAGCAATTTTCAAAAATTCCGAAATTAAGTTGCAATTTTCATATCAGTTTCACTGGAAAGATGTTTTTTTCGGTCTGTGCGATGGTACAAACAGTTCCGATATGTTTAGTGTATTCATGAAATGAAAATTGCAAAAAATCGTATAATCATCAAATTGGGAAAAAAAAAAAAAAAAAAAAATCGAATTTTGAAAGGGAGGGAAAAAAATCTCTTCACCACCATTGGATTGTCATCGAACAACATTATATGTACAAAATTTTCACTTGGTAGCTTAAAATTAAAAATCGATGACAAAATTCCAACCACAGTGAAACTCTGAGTGAACTAAATAAAAGTTTCTAATAACAATTGAAACGAAGTAAAGAATCTTTGTAAAGAAGAAAAAGCTTGTCCAGATTTTCATCCTCTTTTACACAGTCAACATTTCTTTAAACTGTTTCCTGTTGGATTGATTCCAACATCCGAAACTAGATTAATATACCAAAAGCGCACATCCCATCGTAATTGCTCTACTGTTTAAATGTTTAAGGTTGACTTGTTCACCTTGTAGTTATCATCGAGGGAAAAAAAAGAAACTTAATTTTTTCTCGCCCGCTACGAATTTCGTTTTGTCATTCTTGCTCTTTTAGTTGGGTTTAATGTGAATGCTCACTGCTCCTGGTACGAATTCACACCTTTCACACCGCATACAGCTTCTTAATGGTGAGCAATGCGTGATTTGCGTAATGGAAGTCCTCATTGAACAGAACTTGGATTGACGGGAAGGAAAAAAAAAAAAAACACTTTATTCAGACCATCAAGATGAAAACCATACAATGAGAGGAGGGAAGGGGGAATCCGAGGTTTGTGGATCATTGTTCCTCGGCAAACTCGTAATTCTTTGCCTTCGGGTAGCCGAAAATTAAACCAGCTTTCTTGCAGCCGAAGAAGAACAATGAAACTGTAATTCAATTGGCGAAGTTATTGTCATACTTTAGTTTGACCACGCATAATGTGCACGAAATGACTTACATAATTAATAAAAACATGTAATGATTCATAATTAGGCCTTAAGTAATTTTCTGCAATTAAAGAACATGCCTTGTTATTAAATATATATGTATATTTCATACGGACGTATGCACTAAGCCCTAAGCCAAAAATTTCTGCATTTGCGGTGTCTTATGCCTTACCATAGTATTTTTTCCTCAAACCGGAACAGTTTTGAAGAAATGCTCACAAAAGAAAACAAAACCTACTAAGCATCTATGATTGAAAAAAACTAAATAAAGGAATTGTTTTAAAAAAAAAAAAAGTGAGTTAAAAGAAATTTTTAATAACTCAACTGAACATACCTTATTATAAAGTTATTAGTATTTATTGCTAGAGTGAGCTTTCTTTAAAAATTCTTTGTTAGTTTTAATGGCATCGAAAAATTCACAGCAGTTTTAGTCACCGCTAATTTTGCACCTTCGTAAAACTTTTACGGTTGATTCAGCCATTCTGCTTCTTTCTTAAGATCATACGATATTCATTATTGAGAATAATCTTTTGACTGGTATCGATATTCATGGCATGCTGAAAATGTATCCTATTATTTGAACAAGACTGAATAATGAAATGTTTCTTTTTTTCTTCGAAATTATTGAAAGGTTTTCTTCACAACTTTTATTTCCCAAATATCTGTTTTACTCGTTTTTATCTGTTTTTCTTCACAACTTTTATTACTCCAAATTTCATCCTTAGCTGACCAAAAAAAACTTTTGCAGTTTCTACTGTAGTAAAAAGTCGATCCATATCTATTTTATCATTTGCGACAGTTTCATCCATTTCATTCACCTGAAGCTTCAGTTTCAGATCATGTTAATTCATTGTTGTTTATCCAAATAAAAGATTATCCTCCAACAAAATTGTTTTCTCATAGTTCAATATAACAAAGACAACTGTCTTAAATGCTGTAAACTCTTTTAGGATTGTATTGATATTAATTGTGTGTAGTCAACACTTTTAAAATTTTATCAAATAACCGGGACAAAATGACAAACTGGCCTGGACGCAGAGATCACCATCAAACCGGCACAGCGCAGTCAAAGCGAAAAGTCTGGTAAACCTTTTTTTTATCGAGATTCACAATTTCTATCTGTACCGTTTGGGAGTCATTTTGCTGCTAACGCTAAAATAAAAATTGTTATTATTATTTTTCTTATTCTTTTGTTAGTCTTTATTATGTCTTTTTATCATTTTCATTATCATTATCACAAGCTAAAAAGTGCACGTAGTTAAAGGGTAATTGGATAATTTAGTACAGGTAGAAGTGGACCGGGACACCACAAGTTCACAATTGGTCGCACAAGTATAGTTCTAGAACACTTACTGTGCAGCTAAGCCCCAATTTTGATAGAGAGTATTCTGGGGCTATGGATCTGAGGGCTTCTCACGCTTTTTTCCCCTACCAAAGCTACTGGAGAGAACTTTCGGCAGTTTTTTAAGGGTTTAGTGGCACTTTGAGTTTAGTGACAGTTCTGCTCAAAACCACGTCTTCTTGATTATCTTTCGATAACATGGAACACTGACTTAGAATATCAATTTGCTTTACAAAATTTTAAGCTAGTGGATTGCAAAAATATAGATTTTTAACAAAATATGTGTATTATATATGTGCATTCGGAGTCTAGCGGGTTTCTACGCTGACGACACACATTTAGGTGACTAAGTATTTATTTAGTTATTGATGGAGATACATTGATGACTATTTACAAATGGAAAAAAGAGTAATAATTGAGAAGTTAACAGGTTTGTTGTCTATTATTACGCCTTAGTCGAAAACATGACTGTTCTCTTTAACTTAACATCGTCCATCATTCGTCTCACTGCGATACCGTTAGTTGTGTTGAGTTGTCACACTCCTGCTACTCACACTCGGGTATCCTGACACGACAGGGCCTCCTGGCGATGATGGAGTTACAGCAAAATCTGAAAAGCAAAATTTAAGCAAAATCTGAAAAGAGTAAATTAAAAAAAGAAAACGTTCGTTTGGATGTATCATCTTGGAACGTCCTGAGGAAAAAAAAAAAAAAAAAAGTTTCAACTAATTGAAAAAAAAATGAAAAAAAAAAAAAGTATGAAAGGTAGTAAATACTAAATAGAATGTCCAGTTGTATGGTATATCAATTCTAAATTAAAAGTTCATTGTTGTAAAGGCCATGGTTTCATCAGATCAGGAGCTGTGGAAGTTTTATTAGGACCTTCATGTATTCCAACTTTCTCTACCTCATAGCTGTCATTTGGCTTAACAGCTGTGACTTTACAGGGTAAAAAAAATCGGGGACGGAGTTTGATTCCAGTTCCAAATTCAGATCGATGTTGTAGTCCAGGTCGGATTAGCATTTGGTCTCCAAGTTTATATTTGCAGGCAGGTTTGCGACGTTTCTTATACTGTCGTATATTTGATTGCTGTAAACAGAAGACGTTCCATTGAGCTTCAATTCATAATGCAGCCTTTTCATCATCTTGCTGTGTCAGCAATTTCATTGTCTTTGAAGTCCGTTTAAATTTTCTTCGTTTATACTTCCAGGCTCTTTTCTTGCTCTTCTTTGGGCATGAAATAGCTAAAGAATATGAAGCAGTAATTTTTTTTCCATGTATTTCAGCATTCTTTATTGCCTCAAAACTGCATCTTTTTCCTGTATATAACTTATGGTAGTTCGGAAGTGGAAAATAAGAGGGGATAGTATAGTTTTAAAACAAAATAAACGTTAGTACAACTTAAGATCCTTACAAGTAAACCGTTAATTCATTCAATATCCATGTTGCCGGCAGTATATGAAAGCCGGCATTCTACAGAATAACTAGGCATTTTATAGAACGCCGGAAGTGACGGGCAATGTAACCGTTAACATTTCATACATTTCTTAGATATTCTACAGAATGCCAAATGACAGACCGGCAAAGCATGAAATACATCTTCGATTCGTTTTGAATATCCTTACATTCAATACATTCGTATATAGTCCAAACATTTAATAGATTCAGTCCATAATTTCATGCAGTTTCATTTATTTTTTTTTTAATACGAAACAACATTTGTAGTTTTGAGGACTTCCACGTCTGTTAAATACTTGCCTTATCACGCCCTTTTCTTCATACTTTGCCTAAATAGCATTTGTCATTCTATAGAATGCCTAGAGAAAGTATATAATAATTATCATATTTCCTACTTTGCCCGAAAACGCAGGAATTCTGTAGAATGCATACGTATAGTCTAGTAGATCTAGAATGCCGGCGTTTCATACATTGGCGGTAACATCAACACAACATAAGTTATTTAATAGAAACCTATAGAAGGAATTTAATATAAACATTTATTTATTGTAGTATTTAATGCAATTTTGTCAACGGTTTGTTTAGAATAAAAATATAACTCAACATAATTTATTTAATATTTACTTTAATTATTTAATGCCATTATGCGAGCAATTTATTTAAAATTACAACATACGTAAATATGTACATCGTCAGATTCTGATTCGAATACTGATAAATGCAGTGACAATGAATGCTGTGTAGATACTATTGACTATCTTTTAATTGATTGCTGAAGAAGAAAGATAAGTTGGCACTGAAGAAAGTAAAACTAGAATGGAATGAATTAAATTGACGGCAACGATATTTTTTTTTCCTTTCTTTTGTCATTCAATAATCATTTTTTTCAAACATGTACTAACTTACCTTGTAAGTACTCAAATAAGAGTCACCCGAATACAGAGGAGGCGGCCTGATCAGAATTTTCTGGTCACCCGAATACGGGTGACGCAGCGGTCAACGCACAGAGTTAAGGGTATTTTCTGAAGGATTTTGTAAAGGAAAGTGACTCACATTCGCGTTATGAAAGACGAAACCGTGACAACCCTATGCCTCCTATGATGCTGGATTGAACTACCTGTGTTCAGCGGTTTTAGCTACTCATCACTGGTAGGTTATAACTGAGACACTGAGACAAAAGATTATAAGTAATACCAGAGGTCCAGATCCTTTTTCTAGTACCGACCCCCTTTTAAAAGAATAGTTCTCTTCATCGATCTTTTTGCATTTTGTTTACGGTATACAGCATGTAAAATAATAATACAAATAGCTGCGCATATATAACTTAAAAGATAACAATTAAACTAAAACTAAGAATAAAAGTTTTTTAAACGGTTTATTAGATTTATATCTTTATATTTTTGTACCATTATTGTTTTTAATTTTGCAAACATAAACAAGTTTTCATAGCTCAAAAGTTCGATTTTAGCTAATGTGATAGTTGCGCTCGATGCGTTGATGTAGTTTTTCAATATCTGGAATAAAATTAGCAACTTAATTCTTAAATCGCCTCGTTCAAAAATATTAAACTTTTTTCTTATTTCCCGTAGTGTTTACGTTCTTACATTCAAATGGCGTCGAAATCGAAAGAGTAGTTTCGCTTTGAAATAACTTTAATAAATTCGATTATTCTCAGTTTATACAAACCAAATTGTAAACACATAATAATAAAATATCCACACGAAAACATCTGGTAATAATACAATAACACAGTTTAGTTTTAAAATAAGTATTAGATCAGTTATAATCAGCTACATTCTAGGGACTGAATTCTATCGACGACAAATCCCAAGCGTATTGCCAACGCAGGGCAACGAAAAGTGTAAATTAATTCAAGGTGCATGGAAATAAACACATTGTAAGTTACTGATTTGACTAAGTATAAGTTACTAATTTGATACCCAGTAGAGAGCTTCTACTGGGTAAGAAGTCAATAATATTGGTCCGATAACAACTTTTACTTTGGGATCTCTCGGATGACTTTTAAATTCGAAAACTTAGCATACCGATGTATTTTGAATGAGGCTTGTGTTTAAACATGTTCCTTCCATATAACTAGTTCTTGCATAACAAACATATCGCACTTATACAAGCGGTTTGTTTATAGCGATGTATTTTCTGAGGAATTCTTTGTATATTCTTTGATTGCATTTTCTTATGTTCCTGCGTTTTACTTTTTAATGCTGCACTTACTGAAAAAGAATTGTATATTAGTTTTTTTTTAATGTTTTTAAAATATAAATTAATTTTGTGTACTTTCCCTTATATTAATTTTGAAAGACTTCTTTTTTCTTGCTGTGGGATGGAGCTTTAAATTAGTTATCAATTTTACTAATTATATTTTGTAAGCAATAGAATCTTAATTATGCAGATCAGTTGCCGGTGCATACTGGGCCGTCGATCCGTCCAGTATGCACCGGCAACTGGTTATTTGATCATCATCAAAGACTTCTTTTAAAATCTCATCGATCCCAAGGGGTTTATTATGATCCTGTCCCCTCCCAGTGTATTAGAACCCGTGTTCTAACACAGTGTTTCTCAACTGGCTTTACTCCAAGGACTGGTAAAATATTTCGGTACATTCTCGCGGACTGGTAAGTTTTAATAATTCGACCCATTGGCACAATTTGTTTACATAAATAAATCATCATCGATCATATTATTTTCTAAACTAGTAAACTCTTGTTATTGTAATGTAGGTGCTGTTGTAATATCGGTTGTCGGCCGATGACACTTTGGATTTTGGACAGATAGCTGGATATTTCTAACGGACCGGCGGTTGAGAAACACTGTTCTAACATGTTTCAACAGTACATTCAACTGCAATCATAGTGTCTACTTAGAATACTCTAGCTTTCCGAACATTGTTAGTTTATCAAAATCGTTTTACTTTTAGCTAAATTTCATATTATGTGTATTTTGGCATTTGCTTTTTTTTGTAGGTTTTTTTAATACGCTTCAAACGGCCCTCGTAAAAAATTTGTCTGGTGGACGCGACAATGGGTCTTCATCGGTGAGTCCAACCACCTGTTAGTTCTCTGCTGAAAATAGTCTTCGTCTTCAGAAACTTGAACACAGTAATCGTTTTACTTCTAGCTTCACTTCCTATTCCTCTTTCGACACTTTAATAGAAAGCTCAAAAGTAAAACATGGAATTCAGGTTTGTCTCTATACTTGCAAAGAGAAAATGCTTAAGCGTATTAGGAAATGATGATAATATCGTTATTAACGTCAACAAATAATAACAATCTGTCTGTCTGTTGATGTAAAGAGTGGAGCACACGGCCTCCAGCTGTCTACTACAGGAGATGAACATACGACTTGGCAACCTAATGCTTACCTAGTTTCTTTCCGCTTAACTTTCTTTACTCGTTAGTATCTCAGTCTCTTGGAGATGAGAAAGACGCTAAATAAGGGAACTCAGGTCAACCTCTTTCTCAGGCCAAGTAGTAAATAAAAGAAGAGTGGGGAATCGAGAAAATAAAACAAAACAAATCCAACTACTACTGCAAGAGGAAGTAAGTGTGGAAAGCTTTTAATCGAAGTTGCTTCGCGTAACCTCACGCTGTGTGATCAACAAGCCACAGCCAAGCCTATGATGAAAGTGAGGCAGGCATGTGAATGTGTTTACGTCGATTTTTTTTTTTTTTTTTTAATTTCCTTTATCCCCGAGGGCATAAAATCGTAGGTGGTGCATTGATTCTTCTTGGATTATTGACCTACTGAGTGCATCTTCGTAACCCCCGAGCGGAAAAAGGGTGAATCTTCATTTCCGCATCTCATCGTGAAAATCATGATTAACACATTTCCAAAGCATTTCTTTCTTCTTTACCTTTGTTTATTTTTTAAACTTGTTTATTAACTTATGTGGAATCTTTTCAGCTTTGCAGGTTAAGTAGTAATAAATGTATTGACTTATGTAATTAGTGAGGAAATCATTATTGGGTGCAGCTTTTTTCTCGCACTTGTTTCTCTTAAATACTATGAAACGAGGTTGGATTCATGCATATTGATCTTTCTATGCTGGAGGGCACTCTTGGATAACTGTTAGCTTTATATTATGTTATATATTGTTATTATTATGTTATATAAAAATATTGTTATATTTTTCTGAGCTGATTCTATCTGTTTTCATAAAATAAGTCACATGATTATGCCGAGCGTTAAATTAAAAACATTCTTTTTGCCTTGAAGTTCTTAAAACAGAAAACAGGAATCAAAGCGTTTGCTTTGCGTTTACAGTCCATGCCACTTAATGTGATCACGGTTAATGTTATCATTCGGGTATTGTTATCGGATTGCGGAAGTTCCGGAAAATGCATTGCTTATTCTGATCAACAATTCAGTCAGTATGATCAAAATATTATCGAATTTTTCTCACCGAAGTACAGTCACCAAATAAAAAATAACATCGCAAAAAAATTATAAAACATTGCTAAGTGCCAGAAGACGTATCCGAGCAAGGGATTATATCGCAAAACAACTTGTTTTTCACTTTAATCAACTATTTAAAACTAGGCGAAAAGGCAACCGCAGTTTGGCTTAGATTTTGGATACTTCTGTCGATTTTGAGGATAATCAGACACAGTTCCCTCTTCTTCTGGAGAAAACAACAAATTTAACAAATAGAAAGCTTTCAGATTTTAGATTACGTCCGTTTTATTAACGTTTTATGTGCAACCTTTATTTATTAAATATCATGTTATTTACACTTAAACTACAAAATTCAATTCAACAGCAATATCACAAAATAATTTAAAAAGGAATTTCCGATGCACAGTCTCGCACGCTGGAGATAATCCCCCCCCTTTCAGCGTTGCCATTGCTCGCTTTGAAATCGTTGAGTTTGTTAATCAGAAATCCGTTAAAGGTTTTACAAAATATGAAATAGATAAAAAATTCCAAATTCGGACTTCCAGATGCCCATATTCGAGTGGAGGACTACGTTATTCGGAATTTGATGTCTCGAGTTACCGTTGTTTCATCACAGTGCGACAGACATACATACTTTCATGCAGATTCTTCATTATTCAATTTCTTTAAATATAATGCAGGGCTCTAATATTTGGTGCTAACAATATGAAAAGTGAAACGCCGTTTATAGTGAACCGACACAAAATGCCAAAACGAAATTAATAGCCCTTCTGGGCAAATTGCGCCTTTGGGCTAAAAAGAAATGAAAATCCATTGGAAACATCTACTTCAAACTAAGGCTGCTTTTTTGCTAATTTTAAATTTTAAATTTGCGTGTAAAATTTAACAAATAATTTTTATATTTGTACGCTCTTTACATTTCATAAAGAAACTTTTGCATTTTTCGTATTGAAATGCCGTGAAAATGCGTATTTATATGCTTCTCTTCGCGTTTATATTAAATCAGTTAAATTCCATTTCTGTTTTGAAGGATACTTTTTCTCATCGTTTAGTGTTATCTAAATAGCCGTGGATAAAAACATTATCACATTAAGCGGCACTTACTATACATATGGAATTGCTTTTATTAGATTATATAGCAAACCACACGCTAGGACTTTCTGCCAACTGGGAGGGAGTCGTTGAGGAGGGTCATCTGAAAGAAACTGGCTTATATTCAAATTTTAAATGAGGAAAACCACGAAATTTTCCATGCAGAGAAGGTTGTGTGTTCAGATCACGTCCGGGTCACCAGTTTAAGTGCTTTCTTTAAATATATATTAGAATGCTTGATAAAACCTTATGCAACTTATCCATATTCAAGTTAGAATTTATTTAACACAAGTTACTTAAGCGCGCAGGAAAAATATTACAGCATTTCTAAATCGAAACTTACAGGAGCTTTTTACCACGTACCTCAGAATATGAAGTCAAGAGAGTCAGTGTACTCCGACCCTCTGTCTGCATTCCAGGGTTCTTTAATATTAATTCTCTCCTCGAGACGCGTCACCACTTGTTCATTTGTCTTCATCCGAGGCGCGCCTTTCAAGAAATATAGTCCGGTGAGATCGCTATAGAGCCATTTCCCGAGGTTTGAACCTGGTTCAAACTGCCAGTCTTTCGTGTTTTTTATCTGCTTATGGTTGGTGAGATTTGATATATGGAACCAAAGTTATTTTATTTTTTTAATGTATGAAAAAGAAGCGTGCTAATTTTGAACATTTATTAGGAAAAATTCAAACTTTATAACGAAGTTGATTTTCTATAAAAATTCCATGCCGTTTGGAAGAAGAATGATAAGTTTTTTCCTCCTTCAAGGAGCAAAAACTATTCTGCTAATCCTCGCAGATCATTTTTCGTTTTAGAAATAAACGAAAAATGATCTGCGATCTTTTCAAACAGAATTTTCATGTCAAATTATTCCCTGTCTGAGTCTGAACTTTGCCCAATTTCAGATTATTTTATTACTATTCCCCAGGGCGAATGTAGTAAGTGGAAAAATTTTCACCTAGTCAAATTGTTACTAACAACTAGAAACAGCTGAGATATGAAGTTGGAGAATACGGGAAGAAGGAGGATACTTGCAATATAAAAACTCTGGATTACAATCTAACACTTCAAAGAAAAGTATTGTAAGGTATCATAGAGACTGAGGAAGGGTGTAAAGGATATTTTTATTCAACGCAACTAGAAGTTAATAGAAGACATCATTCGTGCTTTCAAAAATAACCAGCATTTATGACTTAAAGCAAAAATAAAGAATTTTTGACTTAACTAAGTAAATGTAAATTAGCTCAGCGGCTAACACAGATAAAGAATGCGCAAACTGGTTCTGACCTACGTCGCCTAATGGTGAGAATAAAGCAATGCCGCAGAATACTCTCTCAAGAGAATCAAAATAGCAACGTTGCCTTCACCAGGCGGAACACTCACTGATTCTACCCTCTAAAACTTTTTTTGAAATACTGTCTATTTTCTACCTCATTTGAATATACACGAGCTAGAAATTTACACTCTGGCAGGAAAATGAGAAACGAGAAGGGTAGAAAAGCACACTAACGTAACAATAGCTGGTTAATGAAGTAAACAAAACCTTATAGAGTTTACAATTTAATATTAAATTTTTTTAAAATATAAAATGTTTACAAACATAAAAAAGTCAAACTATAATACCTACTGCTGCCAATTCAAGAAAATCAGTCGTCATTGTTTTATAAATTTAAAACAAATTTAAGTTTTAAAAGCTCCGTTTCTTTCTGCCTATTTTTTAACATAAATTGGTATAACAGAAAACTACTAACAGAAAAATACTGAAAACGCTTATTATTGTTTGAACAAAATTAAAAACAGAAATAAAGAAGTAAAGTAAAAATATGTAAAGCAACATCTGATTTTAATTGGCAATAGCCACTTTTATCCTTCATTTGGATTTGTTTATTTCCGTTTTCTGTTTTAAAAAATAACTATAACTATTTATAATGTATATATTTATATTATGTCATTTCAAATGAATCCGTATCATACGATCTTAAATAGCGCTACAATGCAGATACATTTTAGCCAATAAATGAATAAGGTTTCATTTGAAATCAAAACTTTTTAGGATGCGAAGAAAAGACACAAGTACTTTTTAACTACGGCCGATAGTTGTAGATGGTGAGGGCATTCGGACTGCGTAACTGAGTAGTAGAAAGATGGAACTCGCCGACAACTATAGCTCTAAGATTCGACACATTTTGTTTCTAGACAAACTAATTTTTGAGATGCATATTCTGATTCACATATGGAAACTTTAGACATTCCAAAAGTATCTAATTAAACGCAACTGCAGCATTAATTAATAAGGGTAGCAATTTCTATAAAAATACCGTTAATGTTTTCTAATTTTCCTTTTACGAGTAGTACATGTAACAATCCTAGACAAGAACTAAAAATGTACAAAAAAAAGTAAAGTATTAATAACTTTTAATTTTAAAAAAGGAGAATCCACTAAGAAACGGAATTTTACTGCTTTGAATCGTGTTGGATTTCCTATATTGGAACACGGTTAAGGAAACCGATCTCGAGTTGTTAACAACAACAGCAGCAGCAATAATAAAAATAGAAATAACAATAATAACAGTACCGAGAAATAACAAAAATAACAATAAAAAAATCTGAAAGGTTTCAGATTTTAAATTATGTCCAAAGGAGCGTTTTCTTAACGTTTTGTGTGTTACCTTTATTTATTAAATATCATATTCTTCGCACTTAAACTATAAAATTCATTTCAAGAGCAATATATCGCAAAATAATTTTAAATTGAGAATTTCCGATAGACAGTCTCACGCGCTGGAGATAAAAATGTTTTTTTTTTTTTTTTTTTTTTTTTTTTTTTTTTTTTTTTTTGTACAACGTTGCCATTTTCGTTTTGAAATCCTTGAGTTTGTTAATCAAAAATTCTTAAAATGTTACAAAATATGAAATCCATAATAAAACAAATTTCTAATTTGGGCCTCCGATATTCGCAGTAGGATTACGTCATTCAAAATTGGATAGCTCTAGGTACCATTGTTTTATCACAATGTGAGAAACATACATACATTTATGCAGATTCTTCATTTAGGCAGTCAAATATATTTTATTTAAAAATGTTAAATAAAATATATTTGACTTTTGAAAAGTGAAACGGGCATTCAGAGTGATTCTACGTAAAATCGCAAAACGAAAACAATAGTCCCTCAGGAACAAAGCCCCTTTGGACTAACAATAATGAAAATGACGATGATGAAAACAACAACAAATATTTTTATAAAAGTTACAACAATTTAGTGACCGACCTCGTTCGGAAGGCTCTTTCCAAACTGTTTGTTATACTTCTTAAATGTATCGTTTCATGTACAAAACAGTTAAATAACATAAGTTGTTAAACAAAATCCGTAACAAAACAGTAAATTCGATAAGTTGTTGCCAAAAGAAAGTAAAAAGTACATAAAGGAAATATTTTTCTAAAACATATTGAAAAGCTTAAACTTTTGTGTATTCAGAAATGATGATATAGAAAAGGTTAGAATTGGACTTTAATTTGTTTTTTAAACTTCCAGCAGGCAGTTACTGACGGTTTGTCGCCTGTCAGAAAAACTGATATAAATCCGCTTTTATTCAACATATCAAGAAAGGAAAAGTTGCTTTTGAGAGCTAACCATATCATTTAAAAAATATTAAATAAAATATATTTGACTTTTTTAGCTCAAATCGGCCTTTGGAACGAAGTCTGTTACCTTAATTATGTTAAATTCGGTCATCGTCAAGATTACGGATTCAAGAACGAATATCACACCTGTTTCGCATAGCCTTTGTCTAAAACACACAGAAAAGTAAAGATGACTAAAAAAAACTCACGCCAGAAAAGAAAGCAAAGCGAAAACATCACCGTTCTGAAACATCGTGATACAGAACATCGTCGTTGAAAATAAAGCGGTTGAAACACATCGCAATTTTAAAACATGGTCCTAGAAAATGGCGTGGTAAGAAATAAAGCACCTACGTATCATCGCATGACGGTAGCATCGCAGACATGTGTTTTTAAAGCTTTAAAATTTGCATATTCTCATGATGATTTGTGAGAGCAAGAAGGAATGATAAATAATTTTACCTGTATATTTCATATTTTTTAATTCATCGATAATTTTTTGCTAAAAAAAGCAAAAGGAAACTTAAAAGCATTCAAAAACTGAAAATGAGTAGAAAATTACTGCTATAACCAAACCTACCATAAACAAAAGACTCACCTGCCCTTTTTAATTAGCTTTAATTAACTAAACACAATTAATATAAAACATTACAATTAAGGGCGTTATAATTACACATTTAAGTTACAAAGTAAATCTCAGGGAACAGCATAGTCCATGACTCCAGTGCATCGACTGAAAGCTATAGTCTTTTTTGTCTGGTGTTTCTTCCGGCGGCCGCTAGGTGACGCTCGTTGAGCCGCAGAGTTAAAATGCTATGTATAGCAGTTATCAGAAACTTTTAATGTCTAAAAAACATATGTTTGTGACGTATCGTCATGCGATTATTTGTAGGCTTGATTTGGTTTATTCGATTTATTTGATTTCAGGAAAACCCACAGGGTCTATTTGCCTCCTAAAGAAAGGCACGCCTTCGTGGAATACTTTCTAAGGAAAAGTGGTTCTTTTTCAGATTACGAGTACACATGCGGAAAACCACGAAAAGGCCCAACAGCCTGCCCGTTCGCCTAGAATCCAACAGAAGTTAAACTACCAGTGACCAGCGATTTTACCGCTCAACCACTTAACGATGATTTGCAAAAACCTTATTTTTAACCGCAATATTTTCTTCAGCGATGTTTTAAAATTCCGATGTTTTTGAGCAGTTTTGTTTTCGGCGGCGATGTTTTATTCCATCATGTTTTAGAACTGTCATGTTTTCCCCTTGCTTTTTTTTTACTTCTACGATGTTTCGTTCAACAACGTTTACGTCCACGATGCTTTTGGCAGACACCTACTATATAAGATTATCAATTAAGCTGAGATACAGTAAACCTATTACATAGACGCGGACTGGGGTTAACTCGGATAGGAAAGATACTCGTATAACCCGAATTGATACCAAAGAAAACAAAATTAATATATATAACAAAATTAATATATCTTACTGTACATGCTATAGGGAATATTATATGCTGCTATGCTGCTTTTATAATTTTTGTGTTTTTGTTGTTGAACTGTATATAGCGTAAGTGCAAAGAAAACGATGCTTAATAACATAGCTAAAAGGACACATAATTCTAATTCAAAAGTTAAACAACAAGACACATAATAACAATGGATTAGGAGGATTGGGTGCAACAACGGTAGCCTGCGAGCTCACCGTGAGCGTAAGAAACTTGAACAAACCCTTTTGGGGGACCGCTAAATCTGAAATATTTCCGATTTTCTTTCTTTTTTCTTTTTCTTTTCTTTTTGGATTACACAGGGCTCAGATAACATGGAAGCCCGGTTAATCAAAACTTGGGGTTCATTTGAAAAATAAGAAAAAAATTCAATTACATTTTAATAGCCACTCAAACAAGTTCGAAAGGACTTAGGTCTGGAATTTTCACATTACGTTCCGGTCCAGCGACCGTAAGACAAGTCACTGCAAATTACAACAAACAGTAGCAAATACTCTTCCGTGCGGCGGAATAGAATCATTAAGAAAAAATTTAAGAATATAATAGGAAAAATAAAAATTTTCGTCCCTCATATATCTGGTATTGTTAGTGGAAATTGTGGTCTTTTTAATTCTTATCACTTCCTGATTTTCATACCCACTTTTCATACTTTTCCTTCGAGATCTTATCAGATAGCAAAATATGTATAAGCCTTTAATATAGTTCGATTTTTTTAGTGTTCTGTAAGGATTTAAATAAATCAAAGTGTAGTTATTTTTGCGCCATTCGCGTAACGTTTTTGTCGCTATATGACTTGGAATTTAAATCTGCGTTTGCAATTTCGGGCATATCATTGAGCAACGTCGCATAATGATATAGAAAGTACTTCACAAATTTTTGGAATTTTTATTTCATTTTTATTTATTTATTTTCTCAAAAACCATTTAGAAGAGGACGTATAAGGTTGATGATTAGCGATACGTCAGTTCTGGAAATTTTATTTGCAATAGGCGCCGCTTATTGTAAATAAAACTTTCGCCCACGGCTGTTTGGATAACATTAATAGAATGACAACATTAAACGATATTAAACACTATTCTTCAAAAAAGAAAGTCTGCTTACGAATTGTTCATAATGTAATAAAGCAAAAGTTCATTTGTAAGCTGTTTGTATGTTTAACGTAAGTTATTTATGAACTATTTCTAAAGTTTCTGGAAATTATCTGACCGATGCTGTATCCCTAATCTAAACACTCATAGGGCATCACTAATCGAAACAGACTATTCCAATGTAAAATTTAAAATTAGACAATAAAGCAGCCTTAGTTTGACGTAGGTATTTTCAGCGAATGCAGGAAAAAGAATTAATTATGCATACTTTTTTCCCTGAAGTCCCCTGAAGGATGTATGTCTTATCCTTTTAAAACCGACAGGGTTATTAAAAATATCTGTGACAAACTAAGTTTTTTTTTTTTTTTTTTTACAAAATAAGTGGTCCCCCCCCCGAATTTTAAAGGTTTGATTGAAATCGGAAAGAAATATGTTTGGCGACTAAATCCCATACTTGGCGACATTTTTCTGTAACTTGGCAATTTTTATAATACATTTTAAACTCATTTGGAGACTTTACTGCAGTTCAAAAAATTTATTCTATAATAGAGTGATCCTATTAACCGAATTCTTGATTACAATTTAAGCGATGTATTTTCCATGTTTTCTTATAGAAACAGGCAGGACTTTGGCCATTCGATAACAATATCTGAATCATAACATTAACATTAAAGGGCGTATACTGTGCCATAGATGCTTCACAACTGATTTTATTTTAATATATTTCCGTGATCGTCCTTGTTCAGTTATTCCGTCAAACAGGCCAACAACATGAAATCGCACTCTGAAATGACTGGAACAGATAAATGCCTGATTGTTTTCTCACACAGATTTAAAAGTTTAATTTCTAGAAGGTAGCCCAAACGCAACCTAAGTAATAAATCAATCCTTTTACACTTGCTACGGTTAAGGCTTAATATATTCCTTTCATAACTTAATATTGTAATACTGGGGAAAAAAAACGTTCCTAGATATGTCGTTTCTCGAGAAGTAGCCGATATTATTTAATTTTCATGATAATCTACTTGTAAACTCATTTCACGAGTATCAAAATTTATGAGCTTATATTTAAAAGTTTCGGATTTAGGGTTTTCAATTCGTATCGTAATATTTTTCGTAATATTTAATCAAGAAAAGTATGTAGGCTATGTAAGAAAAGTATGTATGAAATTTAATTTATTGGAATGCAAATATTATTTTAATGGAAATTCTCAGCAATTTTATTTTAAATTTAAATAAATCATTACAATTTGCTTATGTAGTGCATCTTTAATCTAAAGCCCTCTTTCCCAAATTTTTTAATATCCAGCACCTCTAAAGACATTTTAATATGTTCTCGCACCCTCTGAAAAATGGTTGTGTAATTTAATTTTAATAATAAACAAAAGTGAAACTGAAACATGGAAATAAGGAGGTATATTACAAAAATGAACATTTGCAAAAATATTTTTTAAAAAAATTAATGGATTTTTTTATCCTACTTATTGGATTAGAGTTTTTCATAACGTGGCATGTTGTTGCTAAGAGCAATTCCCATATCTGCTTGTGCATCCAAGCGATTTCTGAATTGTGTTTTGATTGACAAAAATCCAGACTAAATCCAGACTCGAGTAAGTTTGTCGTCGCAAACGGGAAAAGCCTAGTTGGTGCTTTTTTATGAAGTTTTAGAAACATTTTTATTGCAGAACACCAATATTATTACAAAGATCTGGTTTTCAAACTGCATTTTAAGAACACGATTTGTGCGCAGCTCTGAGAGACCTTCCTTAATTTCTCCATCAATCGTCATATTTACCCAGATTGAAAGAACATCGGTCTAATAATCCACGTTGCCGAAGTTTTTGCTTCTCCTCCTTTGAAATAGCCATCAAATGACATAGATAATATTTGCAGATGATGCACAGTTTCTTCACACGCCTCATATACTCATCACACACAGACGTTAACAATATGCTTGACAAATCTGTTATCAACGCATGTGCAGGAAATACGTTTTGCATGTGCAGGAATGTCGTACATGTAATTTTTAAACGATTATTTAATATATTTTAACATGTTGACAGCCGCGTTACCTATGTTCGGGGGACAGCAAAAATTCTGATCAGGCTCTGACATCGGCATTCGAGTGATGCTTGTTTGATTTAAGTTAATAGATATTTGTAAAAATGATTGTTAAATGATGAAAGAAAGAAAAAAGATTTTAAAAAAGAAAATCTGAAAACTTTTTAGATTTTATATTACGCCCAAAAGGGCTTTTTTTTTTTTTTTTTTTTTAGCGTTTTCTGTGTTACCTTGTAAGGATCTTAAGTTTTACTAACGTTTATTTTATTTTAAATCTTTACTATCACTTCTTATTTTCTACTTCCGGCCAAAATTATAAGCGTTAAGGATTTTATGCAAAGTTTGTCTGGCGAACGCCAAGTACTTAAGTTGTGGCTTTTTGCCAAGCAAGAGTGAGGAAGCAGTGAGTTCGAAGCAGGCCGCTTACCTTAGAAGTTACGCAGTTGCTATTTGCCTTCCAGGCCAGAGGTTTTAATCCTCTTGATAAATTAAACGTATTGTAGTGTTCACAGTCTCTGTGCTACATACGCTTCCTGTTATTATAAGGCCAATCTTCCACGTGTGTTATTCTAAAGTTAAATTAGAGTTTAGTTTTATTTTTATACCTTTTACGTTAGACCCCGAGTGGAGGGTCATTGTATTCCGAAGTACGGAAGTCATTGTATATAAAGAAAAATAAAGGGATTTGTATACCCTTCGTCTGTATCCTGTCTACTTACTACAATTAGTGAACATAGCTTTAGTAAGCTCTCTGTTCCTAGTCAGGTCCTTGTATGTTCCCGAAAAAGGTTAGAAGAAACATTGAACCTGATAGTGGCGCCCAACGTAGAAGAATAACCATGGCCGAGTTTCAAGAAGAACCTGTGCTGCCTGCAGAAACGGCTCAGAATCCAGAAATGCCAGCTGCCGCCCTGGAAGGATTTGGGTACATCGTCCAGACCATGCGCGCTTCGATGAAACCAGAAGCAACATTTAATGGAAACTCACCGGTAACCAGTTTTTTGGAAAAATTGGATGACCACTTCATGCTCTACCCCGTGCACGAGTTTCAAAAAGTTACCTTAGCTACCAGCGCTTTGAGGGGCCAAGCGCTTAACTGGTTCAAATGTATAGGCAGAAGTCTCTTGGGTCAAGCAGGAAGTCCCACTTATACTTACGAAAATTTCAAGACTGCCTTACTAAAAGCCTTCCCTGTTGTAAGGGATCGTGCGAAATTAGAAACGGAACTTTTTAGTATATATCAACAAAGAATCGACAACCTCTCGAGCTTTATTTTAAGAAAAATTCACGTTTTCAAGGTCTTGTATGGAAACCGTCCGGATCCTGAAATAATTCAAGTGATTTTGCCGAGGTTACTACCCCAAGTGCAAGACTTTATTGAATTAAGAAATCCGACTACACTGGAAAAGTTATTTGAGCTAGCAATCCAGTTTGAAAGTAGAAGAACGGCGGACGTCGAAAGAAGACGCTAGTATCAACAGCGAAACCAATTTGGTACGCCAAGACTACAGCAAACTCAAGCATACGGCTACGGAGAAAAAGCGAATCAGTGGGCAAGGAAACCCGAGCATTCAAAAACAGCCGGCGAACGTCGACAGTTCAATAGCAACCCAGGAAAAAAGTCTCAAGGCCAGGGGAAAAAGAAGGAAAGCACGGAAAGGAAAAATAATTTAAACTAAAACGGATTTCTGCTGACGAGAGGGTGCGGAAATCCGAAGGCCACGAAAACCCCTCTTCCTACAAGATAAATACAGTAATGGTGAAAAATTTGACTCTTCCGAAGATTGAAGTCTTGGTAAATAATATCCCGGCCACCGCACTCCTGGATACCGGCGCGCAGTGTTCCTGTGTGGCAGAAGTCTTTTTTAGAAAGTATTTTCGCAAATACCGCATATATAATGCGGATAATACGACAGTATTAGCGGCGCAAGGAAAAGAATGTAAGTGCGTAGGTAAAGTACCTTTATATATCCGTATCAAGGACGAACAAGTAAAGGTGATGTTTTTTATAGTAAAGAATTTGCAAGCACATTTAATCCTAGGAATAGACTTTCTTTCAGACGCACAAGCTACACTGGATTTTAATGAAGCGTCCCTTAGGCTGACAATGAAACCAGTGCGTGTAGAAAAGGTTGAACCGCCAAGGTTAAATCTTGACCACCTGCCTAATGACGAGCAAGATAGAATCCGACAAGTGGTAAGTGAATTTGCTTCCTTATTTAGTGATATTCCAGGATTTACTCAGGTTACTAACCATAGTATTGACGCCGGAGATGCATTGCCGGTTCGTCAAAAACCATACCGGTATGATAAGAATAAGGAAAAAATTATAGAATGGCATATTACCGATATGCTACGTAAAAAGATCATAACGCCCATCTCAAGTAGTTATGCTAGCCCGGTGGTTTTATGTAAGAAAAATAATGATTATCCTTTGGAGCATCCAAAAAGGTGGAGATTCGCTATTGATTACCGTAAATTAAATTCCATAACGAAATATCCGGTATATCCGTTACCGATCATAGAAGAAATTTTAAGGAACATAAAATCAACCAAATTTATGACGACTTTAGACTTAACGAATGGTTATTTTCAAATAGGGGTCAGGCCTGAGGACGTGCCTAAGACTGCTTTTATAACCAAGTCTGGCACTTATGCATTTTTGCGTATGCCGTTTGGCCTTTCTGGGGCCCCAGCAACATTTCAGCGATGCATGGACATTGTGTTAAGACCTGTTCTTGGAAAGTCCACATTTATCTATTTAGATGATATCATTATTACTAGTGATAATCTCGACCAACATATACAGGATTTAAGACAGGTGTTTTCTTTATTAAATGAGGCCGGTCTAAAAGTTAATGTCGAAAAGTGCAAATTTGCAGCCCTCGAATTAAAATATTTAGGTTACAAAATATCGCAAAAAGGGATCGAGAAAGATGAATCAAAAATAATCGCTGTACAAAAGTATCCGACTCCAAACACGGCAAAGAAGCTCTCTTCTTTTCTAGGACTTTGTTCATATTATAGGTCCTTTATAAAAGATTTTGCGGCTATCGCTGAGCCATTGTTAAAATTAAAAAGGAAAAAGGCAAGATTCTCGTGGACGGCCGAAGCCAATAGTGCTTTCGAAAAATTAAAACAAGCATTAACGCAATCCCCTGTGTTGAAATTTCCTGAAAAGGATGAAAATTTAGAAATTTCAGCGGATGCTTCGGATTATGCGGTAGGAGCGGTACTTTCGCAAAATCAGCAGCCCGTGGCATTTTTTAGCCGAACTTTAAATCAAACACAAAGAAACTATTCCGCGACTGAGAGAGAGGCACTTGCAGTTCTGTTAGCAGTGCAAAAGTTCCGAGTCTATTTTGGAAAGGCGTCGATAACAGTATATTCTGATCATGCGGCGGTAACTAGATTGTACTCAGGGAAAAATTTATCCCCAAGGTTAATAAGATGGGCACTCAAGCTGCAAGAATATAATCTGGTTATCAAGCATACCCCCGGAAAGGAAAATATCGTAGCAGATGCCCTATCACGAATTAAATTAGACGAACAGGGTAATACCGTAAAAGTTGCAATGCTTACAGCGTGTACAATAAATTCCCGAGAAACTGTAATAACCGAACTGGGTAAGGATCCTGAGTTTGGAAGTATTTATGAGTATTTGAAGGATCCTGAAAATTTTAGCCACCAAGATATTGTGGCGATAAGAAATAGGGCGGCCCATTACGAACTAATAGATGGTCTATTATTTTATACAAAAACTACGAATTCCAACAACGAATTTCGACCTGTTATCCCAGCTAGTCTTAGATTAAATATCCTGCAAGAGCTCCATGACAGCCCTTTAGCTTCTCATGCTGGTATTCGAAAAACTATCCAACGCGTACGCGAGGCAGTCTACTTTCCTGAACTGCAAAAGTTAACAAGGGCGTATGTCCAGTCCTGCCCAACATGTCAAGCCGTTAATTATATTAATTTCCGCCCGGCCGGGTTTCTAAATAGTATTAAATCCGAATTTCCAAATGAAATAATTGGCATCGATTTATTGGGCCCTTTCCCAAAAAGTCAGTTAAATAAAAGTCGCTATCTCCTTGTTATGGTGTGATCATTTTAGTAAATGGACCGAAATTGTTCCCTTAAAACGAGCCTCCGCGAAATTAGTTACTGATTCTATTTTAAATAAATATATTTTAAAATACGGGGCGCCCCTAAAAGTTATATCGGATAATGGTCCTCAATTTGTAAGTAATATATTTGAAGACATGTGCCAAAAACTGGGCATACGTCATTTAAAAATGGTCCCGTATCGGCCGCAATCAAATATAGCGGAACGGGTCAACAGAAATATAGTGAAAATTATCCGTAGTTATGTTAAAAATTTTCATAAAAGCTGGGATAACTATGTCAATGAATTTGCTTTCGCCCTTAGGACCGCAAAACATGATACAACGGGAAAAACGCCTGCTGAGTTATTTCTAGGCAGAAAGATTATAACACCGTTAGATAAATTATTTTATGTGCAACAAAGAGCCCCAGAATTTAAAATGGGTGATATAGAAAAACTAATTAAGGAGGCAAAGAAGAATACTGAAGTAGCACAGAGAAAACAAAAATTGTATTATGACTTGAAACGACGGGGAGTAACTTATAAAGTAGGGGATGAAGTACTAAAAATTAAGCATTCACTTTCTTCAGCACCAGAAGATAAAACTGCCAAATTTTTTCCACGATTTGAAGGACCATATGTTATAGAAAAAATAACTCACGCTGTTGTAGTGTTAAAGGCCAGAAATGGTGAAACCTGTTCCGCAAATATTGATCAAATTAAGCCCTACTTCGATCGTAATAAAATGCAAATCTTTTCAGATCTTTTGCAGGATCCGGCACGGCAGACACCGCAGGTACAAGTTCCAGAGGTGGGAAAACGACAAGTACAAGGGCAAGCCAATGAGAGACAGAAGCAAGTGAAAAGAAAATTGCCCCGCGGGAAAAGTGAAGGTAAAAAGAAAAAGAAGCCGTTCCACCGTCCAGAAAACAGAGTTCACGAACACCCCCAGAATGAAGAAGGGAGAAGGACGACGTATGTGAAGAGGACCAGGAGAAAGGACGGCAACTATAACCCGGCTTTAAAACGGAAGATCGACTCATCCGACAGAACTCTCCGCAGCAAAAGTCGCCGAACTGCGGAAGGGCCATCAGCGGCGGAGGAAAAAGTACAAGAAAAATTTGAACGGCCAACAACGAAGTCCAAGCAGGATCACGACAGAAGTTTCCCGGTTCCACCAAGACCAGCTGCCTTTAAACGGCCAAGACCACAAGCAGAGGAGAAAAGGAAGGTGTTCAAGGGTGGCCGTACTGGTGAAAAACGGAAGCTTCCAGAGGAAAGCACTGAAGGGCGTGCCCGTACAAGAAGGAGGATAAACCAGGCTAATATCTGCAGTACCTTTAAAGACTGGGCCCAGAAAAGGATGTCCGAATATTACAAAGATAAGTAAAATTTTATGTTACTTTGCAAACTTAAGTTAATCTTTCATTCTTACTGCAAGTGGCAGATTTCAAGAAGTTTTACCTCATGCGAGGTCTACCTTTATCGCCAAAAGGGCGAGAAATGAGTTGTGACCGATTTTCGTATTATGTTTTTAAATTACTCGTGCGTAAAACTAAAGTTGATGTATAATAGCGTTGTGTAAAGACTTAAATATTGTAAAAAGTTATTGTATAAATTTTATTTAAAACATTCTAGCAAGAAAGAAGTTTTAGTCTGAAAGACTTTTTGAAATGTAGTATTATTTCAATGTAGAAAGAATTGGCACTTGCTTTGAAAAGAATAGAAGTTAACAATGTACTACTAATGTATGTTTTCAAATGTGTAAAATTAACGGCATGTTGATATGTTCTTATATACATGTGAACTGTTATTTTAAATGTTAAGAAATACCGTGATATGGTAAAAGTGAAAGTAATGTTAAAAATTTGTTATTCGTGTGACTGTAAAGATTAAATCATGGCGAATATGTGGTAACGGTTGAATGATGTAGTTAGGCTCTCTGACGCTACACTTTAGAGTTAGCCACTTTTAGAATAGTACCTCAGGGTTTAGAGTTGAAAGTAGGGTGTGTTAAGAGGTCTCGTTATGTTGAATTTTAAAACTTTAGTGTTTTGATTGTAGGAGGAAGTGTGGCACACGTAGACAGAAACACATTCGTGTTTGGTGTTCTTTTACAACACATGTCAGAGAGCACGGGGAGAGATAATTAAAATAGTCATGAATGAAATAAGAAGGTTAAGAGAAGTATATTCTATATGTTATTTGCAATGTCATTCTGTAACATTTCATTAAACTAGTTTTCCTTCCAGATCTCTGGAAGGAACCAGAATTGAATAAAGCTCCTGTTTAGATGCAGTACAGATGAAAAAAAAAAAGATTGTTGTAGATCCTGGGAGCTGCTATTGTAACAAATTTCTTTCTTTTAAATTTTCTAGTTTCTAACGAAGTTATGATTGTAAAAGATTGGCCTCGCGTTAGATTCTAGAGCTAAAAGTTTTCAACAAGATCGTTTTAGACCTCAGTTTCAAACTAATTAACTCTGGCGGGAAGTATGTAAGGATCTTAAGTTTTACTAACGTTTATTTTATTTTAAATCTTTACTATCACTTCTTATTTTCTACTTCCGGCCAGAATTATAAGCGTTAAGGATTTTATGCAAAGTTTGTCTGGCGAACGCCAAGTACTTAAGTTGTGGCTTTTTGCCAAGCAAGAGTGAGGAAGCAGTGAGTTCGAAGCAGGCCGCTTACCTTAGAAGTTACGCAGTTGCTATTTGCCTTCCAGGCCAGAGGTTTTAATCCTCTTGATAAATTAAACGTATTGTAGTGTTCACAGTCTCTGTGCTACATACGCTTCCTGTTATTATAAGGCCAATCTTCCACGTGTGTTATTCTAAAGTTAAATTAGAGTTTAGTTTTATTTTTATACCTTTTACGTTAGACCCCGAGTGGAGGGTCATTGTATTCCGAAGTACGGAAGTCATTGTATATAAAGAAAAATAAAGGGTTTTGTATACCCTTCGTCTGTATCCTGTCTACTTACTACAATTAGTGAACATAGCTTTAGTAAGCTCTCTGTTCCTAGTCAGGTCCTTGTATGTTCCCGAAAAAGGTTAGAAGAAACATTGAACCTGATAACCTTTAGTTATTAAATATCATGTTCTTAGCACTTAAACCACATAAAATTCAGTTCAACAGCTGTATCACAAAATATTTAAAAATAGCTTAACAGCACATCTTTAGAATTTCCGGTACACAGTCTCGCGCTCTGTAGATAAAAAAAAATTTCCGGACAGTGTTGCCATTGGTCACTTTGAAATCGTCGAGTTTGTTAATCAAAAATTCGTTTAAAGTTTTACAAAATTTGAAATAGATAATAAAACAAAATCAAAATTCAGGCTTCCAAGTGCCCATGCTCGATTGGAGGACTACGTTATTCAAAATTTGATGGCTCTAGGTACCGTTGTTTTTTCACAGTGCGAGAAACATTCATGCAGATTCTTCATTATATAGTTTCTTTAAATATAATACATGGTGATAATATTTGGTGGCAACAGTCTGAAAAGTGAAACGACGTTAAAATGCAATTTTGAGACTAATAGCCCTTTGGGCTAAAAATGAGTATTGTCGACAGCTAAATTCTTTCCATTCACTGAATTGGGAGTAATACTTTCTTCGATATAAATTTTTCTTTCTTCTGCAACAGCCAATTTTTTTAAAACATAATCAGTGGTATCTATACCATATTCATTATCGCTGCATTTATCAGAATCTATAAATGTTTTTCTCCTTCTGGAAAATCTCGACTCTTCCTCATCGTTACTATCCTAATTTTGGTAAGCCTTGTAACAGGTGTCTTCTTCACTGCTATATAATTAAGAAATAACTCTTCCATTTTTTTTCAACTTTCCAAAAAATTATAGCAACAATTTTAACATAAAAAACTAATAAGGTATTTCTCCCATCTTCTTGGCGTGCCTTCGTGGAGTAGTGGTGCTGCACGCTGGGCCGGTATTCCAGAGATCCGTGGTTCGATTCCCGGCGAAGGCGTTTGCTCATTTTTCATCTCTTCGGCTTCTAAAAAAATCCTAATGTCTCTATAAACTTTTAACCATTCGTCGCTACAGAAAAAATATTTGATAAAGAAGAAATAAGTTTTACGCTTTTATAGATACTTCGCTCTTGAAGAAAGATTTTCCCCTGACGCATGTCTCGAAACGCTAAATTTTTGAACTGATAGTTTTTTCAACACCTGCAACAATATTTAAATTAAGTAAAGATGTTTCTGATATCACATAATTCTGGGCCTGGTAAAAAATAATCTAGCCCTTTCTTTTCACGGAAATAAATGATTCACATATGTTTCTACATTTATTTATAATTTTGTATTCATGGTTTATATTTATCATATTATTTATTTCATATTTATTTATAATTTTTTATTTTTAATAATATAAAGTTTTAACTCTTATCTTCTTGTTTTTTCTAGGTGAGTACATTTTCCCCCTACAATTGAATTTCATTATTAATATGGCAACTAAAACCGAAGTTGGAGATAAAAAAAAAAAAAAAAAAAAAAGAATAAGTAAGGTAATTTTATTTTAAGTCCATTTAGAGCTAATATAAAATCTGTATAGAAATTTTATTATGAACTTTTTCATTTAGTTCAGTCATGGTGTTCGTTTCAATGTCGTTGGAATTTTATCACCGAATTCTAACCTACTTCCTGATGAGCAATCATATTGAAATTTTGCATATGCCTTGTTGGTCTATGTCAATACCATAAAAATGGTACCATAAAAGTGGTAAAAATTCGCTTTAGATTCTTTTTTATGTAATGTTCAAACGATTTTTCGCACATATCTTCGTTTAACGAACAAATTAAGCAAATCAGAATTTAAATTTTGTCCCATCGAATAAAGAGAAAAAATCTTTTCATTGAAATTTGTGCCTTATATTTTGCATTTTAACAAATTTTTGAAAATCGCTTGATTTGTTTGGACTATTTGATGTTTATGATTTTAAAATTTCAACATCTAGAAATGTATCGGATATAAAGTTTTGAAATTTTGACAAATTATAAAACAAATTTTTCGCTCTCTTTTAAAACAAGAACAGTAAAAAGATATTCATTGAGTGATTTTCTTCATAGGAAAAAAAAAAAAAAAATGTGTTGCAGTGTAAAGCAACACATTTTTTAAAAACATTATATAGAAAAAGTGTTTGTCGAAAAAATTTCTTTTGAGTTTTCCATCTTGGCGTCCTTAATAACGAATTGGCGATATTCATTTCTTTGATTTAACTTCAAATAAAATGCTCGTTGTAACATTGTAATTACATCCAGTTTCCGAAACTGAATGTTCAAACCTATTTCTTTGTTCTCTAAATGACGTTCTGCTGTTTTTCTTTATTTCATAATTTGCGTATAATTTATTGCTTGTGTTTTAATGATGACTAAAAATTTCATTACTGATAGTGTAATTGACACTATAATAAAACGGAAAATAAAATAAAATTAAATGTGTTTTTGTACAGTAAACTTTTATTTAAAATGGGCATAATAATTAATACAGTAAAAGAGAGAAAATAATTTGTTATATTATTTAATGGAAAGAATGTGTTAAATAATTCTAATTACATAATTCATTTACAATTTTATATCTCCAATAACAAAAGCGTGACGAACCCATGTTAAATTAAAAGGGATAATAGTTGATACAATTGACAATACAATTAAATTTTCGATTTCATTATTTAGGCGCCTCTTGTTTTTTGTTATTTGCAATATAAAATTATAGATGAACTTTGGAGTTATTTTAATATTATTTCCGTTAATTACGTGATAAATTATTTTTCTTCTTTTATTGCAATGATTATATTTTCTGTTTTAAATAAAAGCTTATTGTATAAAAACACTTTTTTTAGTTGTATTTTATTAGCTTTTATAATTATTTTCAAGCAGACAAATGCGTTTAAATTCCACATCGTATTATTCGACCACTATCATTTGCTGCGAAACTGCTTTCGTCATTTGCGTTTCTTATGACATTATCGGCAAAAATTAAAATTATAGATTTCTAGATTTTAATTTCGTATCTATCGAAACAATTTGCCTCGTTAATGCATTTAATAGTTTTCCACCTGATTTTGAACACCTAATTTTGAAACACGTGTATCTACATAGAATTGTTCTAAATATTGTTTAGGCGTAATTTGCTGAAAGTCTAGTTAGGTTTCGGCATATTATACCGGAAAGTTAAAACCTCGATTTTTCCAGCATGTAAAAGAAAATGTTTTTATGCTCCATATAATTCTGCATAATCGAAAATTCAAGCTTATTTATTACCTGTATTTAAAAATTTTGAAATAAGAAATTTTATATTCTTAATTTAAGCTGTTTACAAGTTTCTTTATTTAAACAACTGGCAATTAGCGAGTTTTATGGTCAGTTTGTGTACAAAAGTTTTGAACCCTAAATTTAGGAATTACCGTATTTACTGACGTATAAGACGCACTTTTTTCTTTGAAAATAGGTCTGAAAAACGGGGTGCGTCTTATACGTCGATACTCAGTTTATTCGGAGTTAGCGTTTCGCAAGTTTGTGAAAAGGTTAAAGCATCATAGGATGCTGCGAAAACAGAGGAAGTGGTTAAACCATTTAAGAAGTGTGGCATTCGTAATGCACTGGATGGTACAGAGGACAATTTGTTGTATGAGGACTCAGAGGCTGATTTAGAAGAGGTTTCAAGTGACTCTTCATTCAGCTCTGGAGATGAGTGTCTGGGTTTTGACGAAGAGAATTAAAAGGTGTTCTTTCCCAGATATATTGGGTATTTTCAGAAAGTATTACTTTATATTTAAAATATTGTAAATTCATTATAATCATCAGTAATAAAGTTTTATCCTTCAAAAATGTGTATAAAAAGGGGGGTGCGTCTTATACGCCGACAAATACGGTGACAGTTTATTAATGTAATAGCATTAAATGTTAATTAATGTTTATTAATGTAATAGCATTAAATGTTAATTAATGTTTATCAATATAATAGCATTAAATTTTAATTAATGTTTATTAATGTAATAGTATTAAATGTTAATTAATGTTTATTAATGTAATAGCATTAAATGTTAATTAATGTTTATTAATGTAATAGCATTAAATGTTAATTAATGTTTATTAATGTAATAGCATTAAATGTTAATTAATACTTATTAATGCAATAACATTAAAATTCAACATAATTAAAACTGCTTTTTTTTAAGAAAAATAACATTAAGATAACTGTTTTCTTCTCTTGTGTTTTAAAGCGATATTTACTTTTATTGTAAAATTTATAAACTTGATTATAAATGTAACAAAACTCGGTTTCCGAATCACTTTTTATCTCCCGCCCTCGAACTACTTTTCAAAATAGTTATTTTTACAATGTTAAAACTAATTTCATTTGCCTAGTTTTCCGTTTATTATCATAAGTCTTTTTTTTACCTCCCGCCAACTTATATATTTTAAGAGTTTTATAGGTTGGGTGGATAGGTAAAGGAGACAATATTTTCGGCTTAAAAATTCGATAGTGTGTTTTCAGTGAAGAACACGAATTAAGGTCCCCACGACAAGTTTTGAATATTTTTATAATGATGTCTGTGTTATTACTATGTATTATCTTTAAAGAAATAATGTAGTAAATATAAATACTATAGGAAATACAATAAGGAATAGCAACACTTAACATGCGGTAGGGAATTTTAAAAAAAATATGCCGTTTTTAAAATGCTGCGACTGTTAAGTCATTGGTTTGTGAGTCCGAAGCCACTATTATAGTATATACTACTATTCGGTGGCGCAGAGTGGGCTTCAGCCGCTCAGGGCGTAGGCGAAATTCGCCGCTTCCTTATATTGACCGCCCTCCTAGCTGCAGACAAATCTTGATTGTCTATCAATGATGAGTGATTAATCTTGATCGTCCACCAATGGCTGTATTTACACTAGATCGTCCACCAATGGCTGAATTTACTACTTTACTTTAGGGTTTCTAGAATTACGGATATGTAAATTACGTAACTACTAGCGAATTTATGGGCTTAAATTGTGTAATTACGTAACTGACCCATTATTTTTTTAAAAAATGGATATGTAATTGTAAATAAAGGTTAGATTAGGTTATCTAATTACGGCAAAGCCTCGAGGGCTATCTGCCTAAGGGGAGGGAGGACTTTCTAAGGGAAACTGGCTCGTATACACGTTACACATGGGGAAAACCACGAAAACACCCATGCAGCCAGCCCGTTCGCGGGATTCGAACCTCGGACCGAACTACCAGTGTTCAGCGACTTTACCGCTCAATTGTAAATAAAAGTCAATAATTATAATATTCAATATTCAGATATAATTTTATACACTAAATTACCTCTATATCCGAATCTAATTAGCATAAGTGCAAAGATTTTGGTTATTACTTATAAAATTAACTGTATAGTATAAAGTAAATATTTCTAACTCGCATGTAAATGAAAATAAAAATTGTAATATTTACATGGTTATATGTATACCAAGAGACGAACATGTACACCATCGATTTACAGTTTACATACAGTTTTTAGACCAAGTTCAATAATTCAAGAATCTTAAATCACAATGCGTACTTGAAAATCATGAATTGTATCAGGTTGATTGAGTCAATGTGAATTAGACGATTGTTGTTGCGAGTGTTATTAAATAATATTGAATTCTATTCTTTATGCGAAAGAATTAATTCTCTCTGAATATTCGTCGTGAGAACACCCAGCGCAAAATAAGACATGGGGTTAGTACAGACGGTGTTGCCAGTCGTTGTAGAGAGCGAGATGATTGATGACTACACCCACTAAAAGAAAGGGAATTCCCTGTTTCCGCGCAGATTAAATGGTTAAAAAGTTCTGTGCTCATTTTATTAGGTACAAATTGTAGGCGCTACAAAAATATGAAAAGAAATGGTTCAAATTTTTAGTTCCGATTACAAGATATTATTATTATTATTATTATTATTATTATTATTATTATTATTATTTAGTGTGAAATTTTGCACTCCCCAAAAAGTGCCCCCCAGGCGGACTGCCTTCCCCCATGTTACGCCATTGCTACGATATTTTGAATCAACTTTTCCTTTTATTCCAAAGCACTTTTAAAAATTTTAGTGTCATTTAGCGCCTTATAATTTAGGCATAACAGAGCAGTTCATAAACATAGCAGCCTCCCGAAGCGACAAATTTCACTTCTTTCTTTTCTAAAAAAATATGAGGACTTCACCCTTTAAATATCTACGTCATTATCTCCCCCCTCCAACCAATTGTATCACTGCAGAGCATCTTTCTTTAATACTCAAAATAAAGAAACGTAGAAGGGAAAAAACTCAATAAAACTGAAGCTAAAGTATCTTTCTGGGGTAGTGTACGAACTTCGCGAAATTTGATCGAAGATCCCCTCCTCCCTCTTATCTAATAGACGATCTGCGAGACTTTTTCCTGTTCCCTCTTTCTAAGAACTTGAATTCCCAAGAAGATTGGGTGCTACAAAAAGTCATTTATCGCCATTAATGGTTCATTTTATTAAGACTGCAAGCCTCTATTTTCTTTTATCAATATTGTAAAAAATTGTGCATACAAAACAAATATTAATTTAAAGTCTGACGTCTGCTAAAGTAAAAATGAGTTTCTTTTACACTCATTTTAAAGTTCTATGGTGCTTAAAAGAATGATGAGCCAGATCCTTTTTATTTTCTGTGAGAATTAAAAACTTTCCAAGTTGTAGATTTTAGTCGCTGATATATACATCAGTTTTGAATATTTAAATTGAAAGGTTAATGACATACAAATACATAATCAACCTATCAAATATCGGATTTATAGCGCACCTTAAACAAGTTTCTTGTCTAGATAAATATTAACAAATCTTCTTAGATAACAGAATGGCTTTAACTTTCAAATTCACCATTTTAGGTAAACAGTTCTAATTTAATTCAAACAATTCTCTTTATTAAATCTAAAAATTGGATTTCTTAACTGATTCTAAATTCACATTAATATTATTGCAATATATTGCCGTATTAAGCTTTCCATTTTTAGTCTTTGAAGTTATTTTAAGGTTATTTAACATTGTTACAAATTCCATATTTTAATACTAGAAACGTTTAAATATTTATTCTGTTTTCCACCTGATCTACTTTGGCATACATTTAATTTCTAATACACATTCAATTAATAAGTAATAATTATGAGCGTCAGCAGAATTTTCATAATTAACAAACAAACAAACAAAAAAAAAAATCAAACTGCCTTATATTCATATCCTGGGATTTTCAGTTCCCTTTTAATCCATTTCTTTTTCACATATTGTTGCACTGTACTCAAGTTTTCATGTATGTAGAATTTATATATTTTGTATTGTATTTATGCCAATTTATATTTAAATGATAATTTTTACGAATTCTTGCATCATAGCTCTAGTTAATAGAAGATGTTTCTAACACCTTGGCAAAGCTTAATCTTTAGCATGCAGTTTATTTTCCAACCTAGTTTCAGGCTGAGTTATTTGTAAAATTAATTATTTAAAATTATTTGTTAACAAAGACGGTCGCTAAATCACGCTAATAATATTTCTAATTGTTGTAATTTATAATGCAACGAGTTCATGTGATTTATAATATAATTCATTTATAATTTTTTCAGCATCATTGAAATTAATAGCAGATACTGATAATGTTATACATTTAGATTACAATGATTTAGATTGCCATTGCCTTCTTCACTCATGCTTTTATGCTACATTCCTATTATTTAATAATGGCATACAGGTAAGTTTAACTCATTCATTAAACATGTAAATTTCTACTTCAGCCCACTTTTGTTCTGACGTGTGCTGTATCTTCTATTTTCTTTAATATATTGTTTAGCCTAATTTCAAAAGGTCTTACGATCAAGCGGAAAAGTCACCCGAAAGGTCGACCCGAATTTTTACTCCCAGTGATCCCCCAGCTCTTTCTTTTTTTGTACTTATTTACTGTGTAAAATTGTAGCGTAAAAATCTCAGTTCATGAAGTAAAAATACTTTTTTAATTTATTCTTTAAAAATATTGTAAAAAATTTCACCTTTATCTTAATGTATCTTTTTACAAATCCCTCTAATAAGAAAAAATAAGGAAAGAAATTAACTCGGTTTTGGTGATTGATACCTCGGTGCAAATTATATGTAACATTTTCCAAAGGCATGAAGTTTATATTCGATATCAATAAATTAAGGATTATTTCTCCATCTAATTTTCTTAACATGTTTATTCCCGAATTTACTTTTCACACTATAGCGCTTAACTTTAGGAATTTCTATAATCAATCAATTTCTCTAGCTATGGCAACTTTTCATACCTTCTGACAAGTAGTCATATTTTTAACGACTGTTATTTTAATTCCTGTTGACTATCGGTACATTATACACTTGTTTCACAAATGCAAATATTCATTTTATACGCAAATCTACGTAAAATAGCAATAAAACTTCAGTTATGCGGAGCTCCTGATCAACTGCTTGTTTTGGATTGAATGAAATTAAGTTTAATTTTGCTGTTAATTAGCTTGTTATTAATTTAATTATACGTTTTTAATTAATTATATGTTGAGATATTTCCAAGTATATTACACAAACTTTTGCATCCCAGTTTTTAATTTTTGGTTAAAAAAATAAACTTTTATTTATTGAGAGGCCTGTATATAAATATACAGGCCTCTATAGTACAGAGTATATTAATAATTAGAGAGTATATTAATTTGCAGTACTGTTTATCTAATTCTTTTCTTCTAGATGAATTTTAGAAAAAACTTAAATTAAAGTTATGCTTAAAACTTAAATTAATGCTTAAAATTATTATTAGCATAATAATTTAAATTTATTTACAATTTATACGTCAGAGTTCCAAACGCATAGTAATGTTGTTATAATAGATTTCTTGCTAAGCTTTTCTTTAATTTAACTATTAATTTCTGCAAATATTTACATGATTACTTTCATTAACGAAAAATATTTCTAGCACACTTTGATTCGGAATAATCTTTTGCACTGCAGTGAACTATATTAAATTTTCCAGTCTAGTTCAGACATCTTGACTATTATTGATGCAATTTATAAAAAATATAATTGGTATGCTTTATAATTATTTAATTTATGATATTATTATAATACTATTTGCTCTAATATTGTAATTAATGAGAGATGTTTGTAATGCTAATATATATGTTTACCAATACCTTTTATTTTCTTTGTTAGCTCTTCCATTTATTACTGTTATTCAAGTAATTAGCCTGCTTCTTGGATATTCTTTACTTGTTCTTCTGATTGTTGATATGTAATTCTATTTCTTTATTTTTATTTCCCTCTTGGCTACAATTGGCTTCGAAAAGTAAAATTGTAACCCTGTAGGCAACGGGGAGGGGGAATAAATTGTCATTCGCGCAGTTGGACTATACCAGATCTTTCTGTGGGAATTTTCATTCGCGCAATTGGAGTACACCCTTTTCTGGATATAAACGGAACCCAAACATCTGATTTTCTCACTTTTTTCTTTCTTTTGTATTCTTTTTCATTATGACTATAAAGAAAGCTAGAAAATGAAGGATATCAGGAAATCAAAGTTTGTTAACTTCTGAGTAAAGTAAGATTTTTTACGGCTGATTTACTTTCTCTTTAACTAGAGACAAAATATGTTTCTTTTCGCAATTCCTGCCTTTAAAATGATACGAAAAAGAAAAAAAAAAAAAAAAATCATCTAGGGAAACAGAAAGCTATATATGTATATATTAAGAAAGAAAAAAACTAAAAGAACTCAGATTTTAACGTTGCACAAAAGAATTTGTTAAGGCTTTCCGTATTCTCGATGAGCATTGCAGTTTACCAGTTTGTTCTTGGAATCATTCCTGCTAACACAATTTTTTGAAGAATTAGAAAAATATTTTTAAGAATTTCGTTTACTGCTTTTAAATCGCATGGTTTCCTATTAACGCACTGGTGCGCGGAGATGATATGCATTCTATTGAGTCAGTGACAACACTGTTGCTTTCAAATAGCCAAATATGTCAATCAATTTTAAAGGATAAATATCTTGCATTTTTTCGAATGGCAACAATCTGATGCGTTAGAGATATAAATGTTTTATTTCGAACAGTATTGCTGCTTCTGCTTTCAAATCGTCGACTTTGTTAAAGAAAAATTCTTTAAATTTGTACAAAATGTGAAATAAAGCAAAAACAAATTCGAAAATCAGAATTCGGGTCTTCGAAGTACCCATATTTGAATGGATGACTACGTGTATTAAAATTCCGTGGTTATAGGCGCCGTCGTTTTTCTACAGCACAAGGAGCATAATACATACAGCTTCTTCATTATTTTTATATATATTTTTAAATAATATATCGTGATAACATTTGATTGCAGAAATTTAAAAAGTAATTCGGACACAGAAGTAATCCGGATAAGAAGTGAATTTCGAGAATAAGAAAAAACACCTGGTGCTAAAAATATAAATAAATAAAAAAATAATTAAAAAAAATTATTGCTTTCAGCTTTTATATTACGCCCAAAGGGGCGTTTTCAACGTTTTACGTATTATCTTTATTTATTAAATATCATTTTCTTCGCACTTCAACCATAAAATTCAACACCAATATATAAAAATAAATCTTTAGAATTTCCGATACACAGTCTAATAATTTTTTTTTTTTTTTTTTTTTTTTTTTTTTTTTTTTTTTTTTTTTTGGTACAATACTCGCTTTGAAACTGTTGACTTTCTTAATCAAAAATTCTTTAATGTTTGACAAAATGTGAAATAGGTGATGAAACAAATTCCAAATTTGGGCTTCCAGATGCCTGTATTCGTGTGGAGACATACGTTATTCTAAATTTGATGGCTAGGTACCGTTGTTTTATCACAATGCGAGAAACATAAATATATTTATGGAGATGTTTCATCATTTAATTTCTTTAAATATAATACAGGGCGATAATATTTGGTGGCAGCAATTTGAAAAGTAATTCAGACTTATAAAGTTTTCGACGCAAAAATGCCAAAACGAAATTAATAGCCCTTCTGGGCTAACGCCTTTTGGGCTAATAATGAAAACAGTTTCTTCTATTTTATTTTAAACTATTTCGTACCATTTAAACAAGCTTTTAATACTCCTTTTCAAATCTATCAAAAGTGAATCGTTATGAGTTTTCAATGAAAAGTATACGGCAAAACTTTTGAATTCTGCTGACAAATAAAGAATACCAAATGGTTGTTTGAAAATCAAGTGAGCATCAAACTATAAAAAGAAGCATTTCCGTTCTGGTCGTTAAAGCTTTTATTGTTATTGTTATTATTATTGTTATTATTAAACAAAACGATCGAGTTCTCTGCAGTCTTCTAATGAGATTTCATGGCGAATTTGGAAATTGAATTTCTTTAGGAGGGAACCACCTTTCCTGTGTTTGATACCCAAACTGGTTTCTCTTAGCAGAAAAGTAACCCGTATTTTACGTCAAGTGCAGGACGATGATTACGTATTCTATTTAACTAAAGAACTTTTAAGTTCGGACTGTTTGGGGATGGTGGAGGGGGCAGTGGTATTCGAAGTAGCTTTCGGGATATCCTCCCTCGAAGTCAAAGTTTGTTGGATATGGTATACTGGTACTTGCCCGCAAAACATAAAGAAGGGACACCTGCACCCAAGAAAGATTCGTTGCTCAGTTGGTAATACTAATGGCAATTCCGTACAATACCGTATCTTTTTCATTAACTTTCCATAGCTTGAACTCAAAACGGTGACTTGGGTTATTAATTTGTTTTACAAAAATTTAAACTGCATAAATATAGATTAAGACACAATAACACTCCGAATAAATACTAATTCAGAAGACAAACAACAAAAATCAGCGTTATATTTACAAAATTTTCACAGGACTAGTTTCGATGATTTTACCGAACCAACATCCTCAGCTGCAAAACCGCAAATGAACAAGATAGGAAAAAATGATTAGATAAGATAAGAAAGCCCGGACAAGAATAAGCAAGTGGCGCCATCTGTTGGTGAAACCAGAACTAAAACATGATTTCTTTAAAGGCCGAAGGCAAATTTGGATTGGAATTAGGATCGTTAACTAGAACAGAAAGATTTTTATGAATGTGAAATGTCTCTAGAAAATCCAGTTCTCCAATGGAAGATGTTTTTTGAATAATTTTGGCAGCAGAAAAATTGAAAGTGTGATTTTCGGACCAACAATGTTGCGCAACAGAAGACTTCTGTGTTTCCTTTTTTCTAACATATGCCTCATGTTCCTTGACGCGAAATTTTAAGGCCAGTGTAAATTAAACCACACTGGCAAGGAATCCTATACATACCCCAGGAATTCATATCCGGAATGGGGTCCTTAAGTATGGAACTCGGAATTTTATTGATGGGAGAATAAACAATCCGAAAGTTAAATTTCTGCAAAATATGTGCAACTTTATAGCTAATTGATGGAAAGAAGGGAATGACAATAGAATTTTTATAATCTCCTAAAACAAGAGTGTGCCTTTTAGTGTGTTGAGATGAGAATTTTTTAACTGCTTGATTAATAATGTTGGGTGAAAAGCCCCTCTGTCAGTAGCTATTGCTTTTAAATAATTTAGTTCTTCATCAAGGGCTAGTTTGGAGGAGCAAACTTGAAGAGCACGGAAAACTTTAGGAATAAAATGAAGCTAACTTTTGTTTAGTCGGATGACATGATTTAAAGTGTGGTGGAAGGCAAACCGATGAAGGTTTACGGTAAACCGTAGTACTGAAGTTGGATGTGTTACGTGTGACCAGAATGTCGAGAAACGGAAGAGAATTGCAAGTCTCAAGTTCAAAAGTGAACTGAATAGCAGGATCAATAGAATTCATTGTTGAAAGAACTTTATTTAAATCATCTTTATTACCTTCAAACAGGGTATCGTCTACGTAGCGGAACCATGCCGAGAAGTTTAAAGTTTCAAACAATTTTGATTCATAAAAATGCATGTAGATATCAGCCAGGATGGGACTGAGGGGGCTTCCCATGGCTAATCCCTCAGTTTGCTTGTAATATTTATTTTGGAAAACAAAATGTGTTTGTTTCAAACAGAGTTGAGTGAGAGAAATTAGCTCATCAATTTCGATGCAAGAGAAATGAAATTCGCGAAGTCTGGTTTCTAGACATCCTAATGGTGAATAATGATTTTACATCAAAAGAAACCATGAGTAAATTACTAGGAGAAATGTTTTTAACCTTTTTTACAAACTCTATTGAATTTTTTATGGTGTAAATGTTACTGTCTAATAGAGTGGAAAATCTAGAAACCAAATATTTAGCTAATGGATACGAGGCAGTACCTAAATTTGATACAATAGGGCGGAAAGGAATATCACTTTTATGAATTTTGGGAAGAGCATATAATCTGGCACAATTCGCAACAGATGGGATAAGCGAATGTTTTAAGTTGCTTGAAATGATCTGCGAAGATTTGATCGCAGTTTTTATTTTTGACAAGTCGGAAGGTGAAGGATCTTTAGGGATCGGATTATATGGTCCTTCGTTTAAGAGTTTAGTGACACCATCGATGTAAGTGTTCTTATCCATGACGACTGACTATCTGGCCACCTTTGTCGGCCTTTGAAATGATAATATCCGGGTTAGAATGAATTTCGCGCATTGTAGCTCTTTCTCTCGCAGTTAGATTTGGTTTCAAAGGTTTATTATTGAATTTCACATTATGAGCGATAAGATGCCTAATCATTTCTTTCTGTGAATCTGAAACTTTACTGAACTTTAAAGCTTTTTCGATAGGAGCCAAAATCTTTGGAATCGAGGGTTTACAGGTTTCTGAGAAGTTAAAATTATATTTTAGAATTCTCTCTTGTTCTTCTGAAAGACTAACATTAGAAATATTAACTATTGGCTTGATGATTACAATGGGAAGATTTTTTAAACTACTTGAACTGGAAGACTGTAAAAGGAGTTTTTCGAATTTAACTGCAAGGGTGTTTTTATGACGGTTAACTGCATTCTCCGTTCTAGACCAAGACTTTTGTTCAAGGGCAGTGAATTTTGGATATGATTTAGCGAGTTCCAGATGAAGCTTATAGAGTTCACTCTGGTTCTGGAATTACCGGAAATCTTGGGGCTGCACATCATATCCACGAGATTTGTCAGACTTGAAAGATGCCATAAAATGTGAAGTTATTGATTCTTCCTGCGATACTACGTTGTCAACAATCTTCCGCATGCAATCAGTATTGTCAGATCGTGCGATTTTGCGAAAATTTGCGACTTTTGACAAACTTGTGCTTCTAAAATTTTAGTATTTGCGATTTTGCGAAATTTTTGCGACATCCATCATTTTCTATGGTATTTTTTTGCGACTACAAAGATTTTTTTAATATATCGTAAAATACTTTCATTTTAAAATAATTTATCGATTAAACATAATTTATATTCAAAAATAGTTTATTTAGGCTTAAATAGAAGTTGACAGCTGGCAATCTTATTAGATGTGGACTTTCCTTTTCAAGGCTTCACAGCCTGATGCCTCTATAACGAGAAAGGGGTAAGAGAAGTGAAAAAAGTTTAAAAAATATATATATATGCTTCGGGACCTCTTACGGGACTTCTTTCCTCGTCCCCCTGTCCTCCCGTCGTCCCTCGTCCTCGTGCATTTTTTTAAAAATCAGTTCCCTTCCCCTCAGTTCTATGGTAATAATGAATCGAACCAAAGAAGTTGCAGCTTGCCCGCCATATATTGGGTACTTAAGCAGAGAAATAAATTAAATTCATGCTCTTGATTATAATATTGCTAAGAATTAAACAATGGAAATGACTTGAAAATCAAAGCAACGGCATTTTTCTAAATAACAACAAAAATAAATTTAACAGTGAAAGATCTGACAGAATTTTTTTTGGCTTATAAGTGTGCATCGTAATTTCCATGATACAAGAGGTTTCGTAAAATTACCAGCAGTATTGATTTCCGTTTCTCTTCCACTACTATCCAGAGCAGTTCCACTACTTTCCATAGTGGTGGGTTTGTGTTTAAAAAGCTCTTTTCAAGTGACCAAAGGTGCAATGGAAATTAATATTAAAGAACCTTGGCAATGGTTCACAGGCGAAACCCCATGTAGCTTTGCAAGAATACGTTGAAATGCAACATATGTCTTCTTTCCACCCACCCCCCAACGATTGCAGTGGTAGCTTTCGAAGTATGACTTGTTGCTTTGTCTTGATGAAGTTTCACTCTTAGAATGTCACTGGATAAAGCTTGAAACTATTTCTCGATAGGATGTTGAGTTGATTTTAACATTTTACCCCTCTCTTATTATTTTTAATTTCGCATTGTCAGAGAATCTTGCGACCATCCTAAACCTTTTCCTGAAATTTTCTTTGCCCATTGACGGACTAAGGTTTGTACATTTTCTCCTTGTTTTCGTTAATAAATAGTCCCCCCCCCATTTTTTTTGAGTCATTTAGGGAAACCTATGATGCACTGAGGGGGGGTCACAATGCACTTCCATTTATTTCCTGCGAAATAGGTTTCATACAATGTTCTGCAAATTGTTCTGCGTTGAGCCATATACTTGGCAAAAGCTGGTGAACGTTATGTTTTTTAGCATTTTTAAGTCATAAATCTTGGCTTATTAGTCTATTTATTGTTGCTACAGATGCATTTAAAAGTTTTGCTATTGATTTCTGCATCCGCATATTTTCTTTTTTTAACCAACGATTGAACTCTAGAAACATTAGAAACAGTATGTAGACTGCGGGAGAAAAAAAAAAGGGGGGGAGGACAGTTTTATATCTCCCGTTCTACTGAACCGATTGATGAAATTCAACTAGCGTGTTTCATGTCTCGAAAGCGCGATTTGGAATATGTATTAGATTTATATATTTATATATGTCCTAATAGAGGTTTCTATGACTCAAATTATGCCAAACTACTAAGTTTTGTAAAAATCGCACGAGTAGTTTTTAAAAAAGTTAGCTCTCAAAATTTTAGCTTTTCAATGATAACTGAATTTGATATATATTTATTAATATCTCTTTTTTATTAAAATTATGTGATTCTTCCTTTCATATTTCGAAATTTAGTCTCATTCCAAATAAAAGTCGCCTATTTTTTATGATTTATTTTTAAAATTTGTGTTTTTAAATATTTTTTATAAAATTTTCCAAAACAATTTTGTATTATAACCTATAAAATTTTTAGCATCGTCTTACAGTAGATGTATTTCTAAGCACACCTGCAAAAAAATAGAGATTTTATTCAAAATTTTCTAAAATATACATAAATTTACATATTGGAGAGCTTTGAAATTTGGCATTTTTTTTGAGCGATAATAACGCCAAATGTGGTTAATGCATTTTGTTAAATAGGTTGCTATAAATTAAGAAGCTCGCCAAGTAAATTATTCTTGGCGAAAACTGAAAAAAATACGTCAAGATAAATTGTTGAATTTCTCCGTAAATTTCGCATCGAATTTTACAAAATTTAATATTTAGGCATAATTTGAGACGTAGAATCGAAATATGGAAAACAAATGGCATGTCATTTCAGAAAAAGTTCGATTTTGTTTCAAAATACATATGCTACAATGATGCTATATATAAATCTAATATTTATCCTACGTCGCGCTTTCGAGACATGAAAATCGCAATCTGAATTTTGTCAATTGGCTCAATGGAACGGGAGATATAGAACTTTTTTTTTCTTTAGTCCTAAAGGGCTTTGTCCCTGAAGAACTATTGTTTCCGTTTTGCGATTTTGCGTTGGTTTACCATAAATGTCCGTTTCACTTTTTAAACTGTTGCCACCAAAAGTTACAGTCCTGCATTATACTTGAAGAAATTAAATAATAAAAAGCCTACATAAATGTATGTATATTTCTTGCATTGTGATAAAAAAAACGGTACATAGAGCTATCAAAATTTGAGTAAAGTTATCTTCCATAGAATAGGGGCACGTGGAAGCGCTAATTTGAATTTGGTTTATTATCGATTTCATATTTTGTAACACTTAAACGAATTTTTGATTAACAAACTCAAGGATTTCAAAACGAGCAATGGCAATATTGTACATAAAAAACATTTTTATCTCCAGCGCGCGAGACTCTAAGATATGCTCTAAATTCTAAAGAAAATTTCGGAAATTCTAAAGATATGCTCATTTTAAAACTATTTTGCGATATTGCTGTTGAACTGAATTTTATGGTTTAAGTGCGAAGAACGTGATACTTAATAAATAAATGTAACACACAAAATGTAAAAAAAAAAAAAAAAAAAAAACTCCCCTTTGGACGTAATTTAAAATCTGAAATCTTTCAGTTCCCCCGCGGTGTACTATTTTTGAGTATTCGTTTAAAGTCTTCTTTCCATGTAGAATTAATGACTGCCTTTTTATTCCTTTTCGATTAATGTCTGCAGGTTTATTCCTTTTCGATTAATAAAGTTGCTTAGTTTGCACTTAAAAATTTTAATAATACCGTTCATTTCGCAACGTTTTTGAATTATGGAACAAGAATTTTTCTCTTCGGAAAGCTTAAAAAGATATACTTGCATCTACAGCTTATTTACGCGCAGCATTTTGAAAGAAGAATAAATTTAAAGGTATAATAGTAATAGTATAGGTAATAATTTAAAGGTATTTTTTATAGCAGACGATATTTCTCATTTCAGATAATAAGCTGCTGCCTGAAGTTTTTATTCCCAAACACTTTTTAAAAAAAATCTTTATAGAAATTGTTCTAAAAAGTCCCTCTGTATTTTACACAATGTTGCCAAATAGTCTAATAGAATTCCACTACCAGCAAACCCGTTATTCTTCTCCCACACAAAAATTACAGCGGTGCTGTGATTAATGCGAGACCTAGAAATTTTTGTATTCAAATCCGCGTGGTTTTTCGAGCACTGATCTATCTCCTTATAATCTGAAGGTCAGAATGGTAGTTTTCTTTGTACATCCTTGAACTAAATGGTGGAGATAACTAACTCAAAACTACCCAGCGTCTGTCTAATGTATTCGAGCAGACACTTGCTGGGTATCTTTAAGTGCAAACCTTCGCAAGAACAATCATTATTCATCCATATGTAGTTAATTTCACGGTTAGCAGAAGAAAGACTCACGCCAGAATTATTCAAGCTGATCTTTCATACCCAGCGATCACTGTGCCATTAAATGGAAATCAGTCTCAATTCGGCTATTGAGTATTAGAATCGTATTGTTCGAGAACAGTCCAAGGTTTTGGAGTTGAGGTGACTACTGTTTGCTTAATCCGCGTGAGGTTATCGAAGGTATTGCGAGGTTCGAGTATTTAAAATTCTGAGAATGAAGTTTTAGTACTGCGATGAATTATCACCTTGGATGGATAAGCGTGGGTGAATGATCGGTTGGTGTTTTAAATACATAAGTAATTCGATTTGAAAAATTCAAATGAAGTTCATCGGATGGACCTTTATTGTTGTATTGGCTCACTTCCTGATTCTCATCATTTTTGTCTAAAAATATTATCAAACTGAAAAATACGTTTGTGTGAAAGTTTCGAGAAAGATTAAATGATAAAGTAAAGTAATTAAAGTACTTGGAAGTAGCTCTGGTTTATTGATTAAATCAGGCTTGCCTGTTTATTTTCCAAATCGATATTTATTTTGATTGCAGGTGCAAATTTATAGTACAGTGCAAAAGCTTTAAAACATGCTTCTCTCCATTGTTTTTATAAAATAAAATTTTGTACCCATAATGCTCTTTTCCTTTGTTTTAATAAACACATCAAAGCTACATTTAAGTTATATTTTTCAGTTTTCTCGCTAATTTAGCTAAAAAGCTACATTTTTGACACATCTAAGCTACATTTTTCAGTTTCCTGGAAAACTGCGTACGTTTTAGGAAATGGTTTAATTTCAGGACAGCGTCAAATATCTGGATTAGCTGTCACAACTTACTCGGATATTCGAAAACTCAGGATTATACTTACGATTAGATTTTGCTTTTACGATTTAATACAGTTTCACATTGTACCATCTTAAGTTTTTAATAATTACATTTGTTACTATTGTTATTTATAATGTATTATTATTATTATTTATCAATATTATTACTTTTCTTCCTTTTATTATTGTTATTTACTAGCTGCTACGTGGCCAGCCTTCAACTGGCTTTTAAATGTACCAGAAAAATGCCTAAATGGAACACCAAAATTAAATTAAAAAAACTGCACAGAATTTTACTCTGCAGAACAACTTGCTATTATTACATATATATAATAATGGACGATGCCATCCTATATATATACATGTAGGATGGCATCGTCCATTATAATCGGATGACGCGACAAGCTGTGAAAATAAATCTTTTACTTTTCCGACGATAGAAGTCAGACGATTCCGCCATTAAGACGATGAGGCGATTGAAAGATGTTTGCATGTAAAAGACCCGGTTGATTCTCTTATGATTACATGTATAGAAGGAAGTAGATGAGATAATTTACAGATGATCTCATCTATTTCCTTCTACACATGTAATTATTTTGTAGTTTGTAGCAACTATTCATGTTTCATTAAATATTCAAGATATTCATAAATCAGATTAGTCATTTCAAGCCCCTAGACAGTCACATCAGAAGTAAGTTTACAAACATCATATTCCTAGACAATAAAAAACGATCCTACATATATATATATGTAATACTAGAAAGGAAAATGACCGGAACACTGTTGATGCGTACTTGGATCCATATTGAAGAATTCTGATTGCGTAGTGTGCTAACATGTTGACTTGGTAATATGTAAAGAACTTGGCAGCCGAGGCAGTTTTAATTCCATTTTTATTTTCCAGTTGACGTTTGTGGCCACAATTCACTCGGCACTATTCAAGAACATTTACATTTTTGATATTATAGCGATAGCAAGCAAGACAGCGAAATTGCATCCTAGCAGGGTAGCGAGCGAAGCTGAAGTGCGTCGTTATGCAAGATGGAAGCACAGGAAAAGTTTTGGTTCCCAATTATAACGTCATCAGAGCTGTGCACAGTTGCGCAGGCCATAGAATGATCTAGAAAGGACGCATTCCAGAGAAGTTATTACGATTTTTAAAACAGAGATGGAGAATAAATGTTTTACCATTAGTTTAAATTATAATTTTGATTTACATATTTTTATCTTACACACACACACATATACAGTGTCTCACAAAAGTGATGAGACACTTGTGCTTTACGAAAGGAAACGGTAGTAAAATAAATTAAAAAAACATGTAAAAATTTTTTGTGGGTGTGTTTCATACTTAAATTTAGTAACAATTATTACATAACATACATTTTCTCAAAATATTAAAATAGTAAGTTAATAAAAATACAATTGTTTAGAACGGAGCCAAAAATGGCTCACATAAGTGATGGGACACTTACTTTTCCATCAAATATTTATCCAAAAATTTTACTTATTAAAATGTTTTAATATTTTGTTGGATTTCCTTTTACTTTTAAAACGTGATTTAATCTTCTTGGGATCGATTCGACTAATTTTTTTTTGTGATTTCTGGAGTGATTTTACCCCATTCTTCTTGAAGCAATGATTTTAATTGTTGTTTTGAAGAAATGGTGTGTTTGCGAATTCTTGATTCCAATTCTTTCCAGATATTCTCTATGGGATTTAAGTCTGGAGATTGTGGTGGTGTTTTTATTATTTCAGGACAGTTATACAGCAGCCAGAGTCTAACGTCAAAGCAGTGTGCTTGGGGTCATTGTCCTGGTAGGTGTTGTTGGTGTATTTAATTATGGCAAAGCACACGAGGGCTATCTGCCTAAAGGGAGGGATGCCTTTCGTGGAGGACTTTCTAAGGGAAACTGGCTCGTATACACGTTACACATGGGGAAAACCACGAAAAACGCCCAAGCAGCCAGCCCGTTCGCGGGATTCGAACCTCAGACCGAACTACCAGTGTTCAGCGTCTTTACCGCTCGGCCGCTGGTGGGCTCCATTGTCCTGGTAGAATTTAAAATCGTTCTGAAGGGTCAATTTTCGTGCTGAAGATTTCAAATTTTGATTTAAAATGTCAATATACTTGCACTGATCCATTATACTGTCAATAAAAACAAGATTACCAACTCCAGCAGACGACATACACCCCCATACCATAACTCCTCCTCCACCATGTTTTCGGGTTCTGTTTGCGAAATTCTTTCCTGGGTTTTCTCTACACCAAGATTCTACCGTCAGAACCAAATATATTAAATTTGCTCTCATCAGCAAATATAACTTCATTCCAGTAATCAGAGTTCTTATTTATGTTGGATTTTGCAAAAGCCAGTCTGAGTTTTCTATTCTTTTCACTTACGAAGAATTTTTTTATGGCTGCTCTACAGTGATATCCAGCATATCGAATTACTCTTCTAATAGTCTCAGGATTAACAATTATTCCATATAATGCTTGTAAATCAGCAGCAACTTTAGGAGCACTCATTCTTCGATTTTTTTAAATATTTTGAACAATAATTCGCTTTATTCCATTGGATAGCTTTGATGGTTGGCCAGGTCTTCTTTTATCTTGAATCATGTGATTCTTTTTATATCGTTTAATGATATTGAAAACTGTTGAATGACTCATGTTAACTGTTTCAGCAGTTTCTCTAATAGATTTTTCACGTTCAATATGCAAAGTAATAACTAATTTTCGAATTTCAGGCAAAGTTTCTTTTCGTTTAGCATTCATGGCTGCACAGTGCTAAAAAACACAAAAATTCCAAAACAAACTGGAGAGAAAGACTGCAGACGATTTTATAAATTATTGCTAATTGCTTTTGAGTAAAAATAAAAACCCAAAAAAATATTTTTATTGTAGTACGTAGTAGTATCTAATGGTGTCCCATCACTTATGTGAGCCATTTTTTGCTCCGTTCTAAACAATTGTATTTTTATTAAATTATTATTTTAATATTTTGAGAAAATGTATGTTATGTAATAATTGTTACTAAATTTGAGTATGAAAAACACCCACAAAAAATTTTTACATGTTTTTTTAATTTATTTTATTACAGTTTCCTTTTGTAAAGCACAAGTGTCCCATCACTTTTGTGAGACACTGTATATATATATATTTAAAACAAAACCACAAATTTCAATAAAAAATGATACATATAAAAAAATTACAATGAAATAAGCAATATCCATTAATACAAATATTAAATATCCTAATAAATAAATTAACCATCTTCCCTTTGCCTTCTCTCGACAAACGTCCAGTATCCAAGAGAAACATTAAATTTAAAAACTGCGTGGAATTATCGCCCTCATTTTTAAAAGTGGCAACAATGGCAGCAGCGATATATCAGCTACAATGGCTGTGTGCCATTGTTGCTCTTGAATTATCGATTTGATGCGATTTCATCAAAAAACATAAAATAATAAAGATAAAAAAATAAAAAATTCTGAAAGGTTTCAGATTTTAAATTACGTCCATAGGGGCGTTTTTTTTAACGTTTTGTGTGTTATCTTTATTTATTAAATATCATGTTCTTTGCACTTCAACCATAAAATTCAGTTCAATAGCAATGTTGCAAAATAATTTTAAAATGAACATATCTTTAGAATTTCCGATACACAGGTCCGCGCGCTAGAGATAAAAAGGTCCCCCCCCCCCGTAGAGTGTTGCCATTGTTCGCTTTGAAATCCTTGAGTTTGTTAATCAAAAACTCGTTAAAGTTTTACAAAATAGGAAATCGGTACTAAAACAAATTCCAAATGTTAAATTTGGTCTTCTACATGCTCATATTCGTAGGAGGATTACGTCTTTCAAAATTCGATGGCTCTGTATACCGTTGTTTTATCACAATGCGAGAAACATACATACATTTATGCAGATTTTTCGTTATTTAATTCTTTCAAATATAATGCAAAACTCTAACATTTGGTGGCAACAGTTTGAAAAGTGAAACGGACATTTATAGAGATTTAACGAAAAATCACAAAACGAAAACAATAGCCCTTTGAGGAGAAAGCCCCTTTGGGCTAAAAACTCATTCGAATTTTGAAAAAATCGCTTCGAGATGCACTGGCTCTTGTCTAGATGCACCTATGTGCAAATTTGGTGGCCCTGGGTCTGTTAGCTTACGCGCAGCACAAACGAAAGACACACACAGAGTCTTCCTTTTATATTTATAGATTATTATCATTACTTATTAGTATTTTTTATTATTATCATTTATTATTATTTTTTTAATATTATTATCATTTATTATTATTATTATTATTATTATTATCATTATTATTATTTGTTATTAGTCTAAAGAGGATTTGTCACGGAAGGACTATTGTTTTCCTTTTACGATTTCGCGTTGTTTTACTATAAATGTCAGTTTCACTTTTCAAACTGTTGCCGACAAATTTAAGAATCCTGCATTATATTTGAAGAAATTAAATAATGAAGAATCTGCATAAATGTATGTATGTTTCTCGCATTGCGATAAAACAACGGTACCTAGAGCCATCCAATTTTTACTGACGTAATCCTGCTGCGAATATGGACATCTGGAAGACCAAATTTAAAATTTGGAATTTGTTATTATTATCGATTTCATATTTTGTAAAACTTTAACGAATTTTGAATTAACAAACGCAAGGATTTCAAAGCGAGCAATGGCAACGTTGTAGAGAAAAAAACATTTTTATCTCCAGCGCGTGAGGAAATTCTGAAGATATATTCATTTTAAAACTATTTTGCGATATTGCTGTTGAAATGAATTTTATGGTTTAAGTGCGAAGAACACGATATTTAATAAATAAAGGTAGCACACAAAATGTTAAAAAAACGCCCCTTTAGACGTAATTTAAAATCTGAAACCTTTCAGATTTTCTTTTCTTTCATTATTATTATTATTTACTATTATTATTACATCTTCCTCATATTAAATACTGATATTATTTCCATTTTACTTATTTACATCTTTATCTTTACTTTTTACTATTAAATACATATTTGCTATAACGTTTGTGAAAAAATTTAATTTTCTTGTTTATCTTGCAAGGTTAATTATAATTAGTATATTTGCATATGAAATATTTTTCTCATAAAGCCTTTTACGGGAAAAAAAAAATGTTTTCAATAGCGATGTGCGGAACAGAAATAAAATCACCAAATAATCTCACCAAAATAAAATTTCATTTCCGTTCGAGCGTTTAGAGAGCAATAAATTATAATTTCTTGTTATTTTTGCTTTCGCTTTTACATTTCGGAAAGAGTTATTATCTTTATACCGAAAAAGATGAGACCGGTTTCTCCCCTATGTTCCGCCTCTGCCTCAAAGCTATAGGTAGACTCAGTTGCCAACTCCTCTCCTCTTCTCTCCGTGCTGCCCTTACCTAGGACCTGTACTGCGCTTTTGACCTAAATTCTGTAGCTTCTTTTTGTTTACCTTTCGGTTACACTGATTCAATTAAAAATGTTTGCCTTTGCTGTAGAGATCTTGATAAGTAACATTCGAAAACGTATTTAATTATGTTTTCCTCCAGTGCTTTCTGAGTCTTGGTTTTTCAAATTAGCCTCATTTCCAAAAAATATGCGATCAGCATAGAAAAGGGTTTTAGAACTTCGAATCCCCCCCCCCTGCAGTTGATAGGCTAAATTCAGCTGGTGCTGTTTTCACCTTTTTAAAAAAAATTGGTTCATGATAGTTTGGTGACATAAATTGTTTCCATTTTGCTCCTATCATATCCGAGGCCCGTAACTTAACTATTGCCATTTCACAGGAAGACTCGTAATCGCGAAAAATTTCGGTTATCAAATTTCAACGGAAATATCCGTTTCGACCGCTTCCGAATCTATTTTGACTAGTTTTTACCCTGGCTCTCTACGCACGGACATAATGACAAAACGGATTGTAAAATATATTCAAAATGGATTTATTCGTGACGTCTGTCCGTACGTATGTATGTATCTCGCATAATTTAAAAAAAAAAAAAAAAAAAAATCTGAAATGTTTCAGATTTTAAATTACGTCCAAAGGGGCGTTTTTTAACATTTTGTGTGTTACCTTTCTTTATTAAATATCATGTTCCTCGCACTTAAACCATAAGATCCAGTGCAACAGCAATATCGCAAAATAGTTTTAAAACGAGCATATTTTTAGAATTTCCGATACAGAGACTCACGCGCTGGAGATAAAAATGTTTTTTCTGCACAACGTTGCCATTGCTCGCTTTGAAATCCTTGAGTTTGTTAATCAAAAATTCGTCAAAGTTTTAAAAAATACTAAATCGATCATAAAACAAATTTCAAATTTCAAATTTGGTCTTCCACATGCTCATATTCGTTGGAGGATTACGTTATTCAAAATTCGATGACTCTATGTACCGTTGTTTTATCACAATACGAGAAATATACATACATTTATGAAGATTTTTCATTATTTAATTTCTTCAAATATAATGCAGGACTCTAACATTTTGTGGCAACAGTTTGAAAAGTGAACCGACATTTATGGGTCCGACGCAAAATGCCAAAACGAAACTAATAGTCATTCGGGATTCAAATCCCTTTGGAGTAAAAAAAAAAAAAAAAAAGGTTAACCGTAGAACGTTGAAATTTCTATAAAATCTAGTTCTTCCCGTCGCATTTTTATTGCAATAGGCAGTAGCAAAATCATATATATACTCACTCTTATTACCTGGTTTAAAAGTTTTTACCTGACCTTTATTTTCTCATTGGTCTTTGGTCGTAGTCATATACTTCCAATAGCAAGAGAGTTTTAGATGACGAAAAAAATTAAAAAAAAATAGGTTCCTATGCTTTTATTTGCAAAAGTTTTATACTACTTAGGGGGGGGGGGGAATTAAGAAGTTTGACTCCCGTACGAGAAAAATTGACCGAGTTATTTAATTGCAGAATTTGCAATTCGTGATGTCATTTTAAACCTGCCTTAAGGAATCAGTTAATTAGGTTAGAATAATCCGACAATATAAGTTTAAATACAGTGCAGCAAAAGAATGCGTATAATTGAATAGGCCGTCCAAGGAAGTTACGTGATACCCTGGTCAGATTTTTTACGATACTGGTTTCAAATTCAAATTGCATGCGGACCGAATTTATGTTTGAAAAAGAGCTAAAGGCCCTTTTTTTAACATCTTCTTTCTCTATCCCTCACGAGAATGAAAATTAGTTTGTGTATTTAAGCTGAGGAGTTTTGGATCTGAGGGGATAGGGAAAGAGAGCTTCTCTGCACTCGCACTACGCTATTAGATTCCGCCACCTCTATCTAAAGCCACATATAGTGGCTTATCTGCAGCACAAGACATACCGTGTTATGTTAAAAGTTCAGTTTTTTTTTAAAAAAAAGGTTGTTTAAAATTTGCATAAAAAAGTCTTTGTCATACTATTTCAGGCATAGGGATAACTCGCTACTCGTCTAGTTGAGTTGTAGGAATAAAGTGTATCAGATCAAATACAACCTTATAAGTTTTTAGTAATAAAACAAATTTTTTTAACAAAACTAAATTTTATTTATTAAATATTTAGGTTTTGGTTATTTAATTACAATAAAACACTCAAGGACTATGTGACCAAGCGGAAGGATGCTTTCGTGGAGGACTTTCTAAGAGAAACTGGCTCGTATACATGTTACACATAGGGAAAACAACGAAAACGCCCATCCAGACAATCCGTTCGCCGGTAATCGAACCGCAGACTGAACTTCTAGTCTTGAGCGCCTGTACCACTCGGTCGCCGGTGGACACATTTATTAAACATTCAAAAATTACATAGCGGTAATAACAATGATGCCATGGAAAAAATTACAATTTTGTTTAACGTTTTTCTTCACGTTCAATTTTGTTTAATTCAAAACTCGGACTTCCAGGCGCACATATTTGGGTGGAGGGCTACATTATTTAAAATTTGATGTCTCTGGGTACCGTTGTTTTTTCAAAGTGCGAGAAACATACATACATTCATGCAGTCTTCATTATTTATTTTCGGGGGTGTATCGTCGCATCGTCGTCTTTTACAGTTTTCTTTTTTGGTTTACACTATTTTTTACTTTTTCTTGCAATTAATCACTGCGCTTCTCGATTTTAATTTGAATGGTTTGTTCCGGGTTCAATGTATGGAATGGATTTAAATGTTTTATTTTTATTTTTACATTACAATATTACCACCAGTTGTTGCAGCTATTTGGATAAAGTTTGAACTGCCTGAACAAATGAACAAATATAATATATATTATTGTGAATAGTGAGTGAATGGGCAATAATACACAATAGCAAATAATAATGATTTTTTATCGATGAGGATTAATGCGATGGATGAGCCTGTTTTATTGTAACTCCATCAAAATTAGGACGAAACTTCTTGGCTCTTGGGGTAGAGAATCGGTCACTCCCTGTGGTGTAACTTGAGCAACGTTCTCGGCTATGAGCAATATTCTCGGCTTAATGACCAATGGATTCTCGCTATTCTTCCCACCGGCTTTTCTCGGAGAATGCATTACGTTACAAGTTTTCGGCCATTTGAAATAACAATTCAGATGCATCACAGAGCATATCACAACGCAAGGCTCTTGCAGTGACCTCGTCGCCTAGCCAGTTTGGTGCAGTTTTCAAAAGTGGCATTCTAAAGCTCATATAATTCATTACCGGGCTTGCACCACTTGTGAGCTACCTTAATCGGTTTCTTTCATAGAAAATTATCTTTGCATATCTGGCGGGATTGCCAATCCAAACCACTGTGTATTTGATTCCTCATTTACCTCCAACTACCATCTCCGGAAGCATTCACGGACAACTTAACGCCTGCAAAAACAGGAGTGAATTATCTTTCATAAGGTCGGTACTCCACATGCTCTCACTGCTACAAGGAGACAAGATTAATCAATTATACCGTCAGACACACTATAATGCTTATTGACTTAATTTTGTACATTTCATATATATAAGTTCATTAATATATATATTGTTGTATATTTGGTAACAAAGGTTTCTGTTCGCATAAAGTTAATGTTAAATTTAATTTTAATTAAGAAATTTTAATTGCAAAAAATAAATAAAATATGAATAAACTATTTATTTAAATTCTGACTAATTTTTATTTTTCGTTCAGGGCTTTAAATTGAATTTCTGTTGCTGGAACATGGTATATGGAAAGTTTTCGTATTATAAATAATTATGAATGATTAATTACATTAATATGTATATTGATGCAATTTTGTGTTGATTATGTCGAAGTTAATGAAAAGGAATTTTAATAACAACTCTACTATTCGAATAATAAACACGAAAATGTTCAAAATTAAATTTGGTACAACGGCCCGGTAAAGTCGCTGAACACTGGTAGTTCGATCCAACTTTCGAATCCCGGAGCTGGCTGTATGGATGTTTTCGTGATTTTCCACATGTGTATCGCGTATGCAGTATCTTCTAAATGCATACGTGAATAAAGCGGGCGCAGTCCCCACAAAACCGCTGAACACTGGTAGTTCGGTCCAATTTTTGAATAACGGCGAACGGGCTCGCTGCATGGGTACTTTCGTGATTTTACGCATGTGTATCGTGTACGCAGTATCTTCTGTATGCATATATGAATAAAGCGGGCGCAGCCCGCGCAAAACCGCTGAACACTGATAGTTCAGTCCAACTTTCGAATACCCATGAAAGGGCTGTCTGCATGGGTATTTTCCTGATTTTACGCATGTGTATCGTGTATGCAGTATCTTCTGGATGCATACGAGAAGAGAGCGGGTGAAGCCCGCGCAAATCCGCTGAACGCTGGAAGTTCGATCCAACTTTCGAAACCCGACGAACAGTCTGCCTCCATGTATGTTTTCATCAATTTCCGCATGTGTAACGTGTATGCAGTATGTTTTGGATGCATACGCGAATAAAGCGGGCGAAGCCCGTGTAAAATCGTTGAACGCTGGTAGTTCGGACCAACTTTCGAATAAAGGCCAACGGGCTGGCTCTATGGGAGTTTTCGTGATTTTCCGCATGTGTATGCATTACATTCTGGATGCATACTGTAATAAAGCTGGCGCAGCCCGCGCTAAACCGCTGGACACTGGTAGTTCGTTCCAACTTTCGCATCTCAGCCAGCGGGCTGGGTGCATGCGTGTTTTAGTGATTTTACGCATGTGTAACGTGTATGCAGTGTCTCCTCGATGCATACGTGAATAAAGCGGTGGACGTCCGCGCAAAACCGCTCAACACTGATAGTTCGGTCCAACTTTCGAATACCGGTCCAACTTACGAATTTTGAAATTGAACATGGGAACTCATGAACATTGAACAATGAAAAGCGGGCTTCAGCCCACTCAGCTGGCGGGCTTGCCCGCTAGTCTTTCATAAGGTCGGTACTCCACATGCTCTCACTGCTTCAAGGAGACAAGATTAATCAATTATACCGTCAGACACACTATAATGCTTATTGACTTAATTTTGTACAATTCAATATTTGTATACTGTTATCATTTATACGTTTGTCCTTCTCTTCATACCCTGGCCTGATTATATTTGTAAGCCCGACTTATACTACAATAAATTTATATAACTTACATTTGCAGTGTCTGCAGCTTGTGCTTTCCCTCCTCGTTTCAGTCGTTCTTTCAACATTTCTCAATTTATATAGTCAAGTCCTGGAGAATATTGCACAGAGATATACTTTTCTTGTTTATTCTACTGATATGATCCAACAAACAGGCTGATGAGCAGTGACCCAGTGGACCAGCTGTTCTGTCGACGGTGAAAAGAAAGAAAATGGACAAGTGGTGAAGACGACCGAATTTTGGCTGAATACCGATCTGGGTTCGAGCCCAGGCGAACGGGCCGGCTGGAGGGTTGGTTTTAGTGGTTTTCCACGTGTAACGTTAACACGAGTCAGTTTCCTTTAGAATGTCCTCCAAGAAGGCATCCCTTTTCTTAGGCAGATAGCTCTCATGTGCTCTGCCTTATTCAAACAGCATTGGCTCAGCAATGCTTCTCTCAGCATGGGCTAATTTTCCTCAGGAACGATATCAGCATTTTGAGTTTATGCTCAGAAGGCTATCGTTTGTGGTCAAAGCTAAAGATGGACCAGTGCATTGTTAGAGGGTGTCTCTAATACTTTGGCTCTTCAGTGTACATCCAAAGTGCTAAAAATATTGTGGATTAACTTTAAGTGCACAAAACATATTTCCATATCAATATCTTGGTTACAATTATCATAGCAATATCTTGGTTAAAAAGAACTAGCAAAACCAATGAAAATAACTCCGTTTAGTTAAGGAATAAATTTATTCTTGTTAACGTACTTTAGTTAGAAAAAATGGACTTTATAGCACATGCTATCAACATTTCGAAAAGTGTCAGTGTTGTACCTTGAAATATGTATCCTATAAGGACAAGATTGTAATAGCACGTTAGCGATTGTAATACCACGTTAGCACGTACAAGATTGTAATACCGCGTTAGCACGTACAAGATTGTAATACCACGTTAGCACGTCGCGTAGAATGTACTTTGATCATGTTGAAATTTTTTTAAAAATGCTAGTGTTGTATATTGAAATGCGCATCCTAAGAACACGGCTATAACACGCACCACTTCAGCGTATCATATAGAATGTACTTTATAGCGCGTGCTGGAAACGTTGTTCTAAAACGGTTGGAACACGCCTCATTTTAAGATGTCATGTACGGAGCGTACTTTATTGCATATGCTGAGAGCGTTTCGAAAAGTACCAATGTTGTACGTTTAAATGTACGTTCGAAGAATACGGTTTTAGCCCGCTCCACTTTAACGCTTCGCGTATAGAACGTACTTTATTGCACATGCTGAGAACATTTCAAAAAGTACCAGTGTTGCACGTCGAAATATACGTGCTAAGCCACGTCTGTAACACGCCGCACTTAAACACGTCGCCTAGAACGTACTTTGTAGCAGCTGCTGGAAATGTCTCTAAAAGTATCAATGTTGTAAGTGTAAATGTACGTTTTAAGAACACGGATGTAGCATGCACCGCTTTAGCACGTCGTGTCGAACGTTCCAAATGCATGTAATGCTGTCACAGAATGAACGACATACTTTCTGAAATTTACGGTGCTGCTTGGGACGATTGCTATACACAGTGTAGTAGTATAAGGTACTACGTTTGTGCGTTTAAATGTACACATGTAGTTTACACACAATGTAGTTGCGAATAAAAATAGGTTTAGCAGAATGGATATTGAATACGTCATTCTATTTACATTTACCAGAGAAGACAGCGACGTGAAAGACTTATTCGTGAATAATAAGGATTAAGCCTATTATTCACCAAGCAACAATGCCAGTGTTCTTTGGAATTAAATGATACTTCCTATCCGCCTTGATTTCAGCAATTAAATTGCAAAATTATGTCAAAAAGTAATAGGAAGAGTTTTCTACAAACTGGCCAAGAGAGAATTGTTGCAATGTATCATCTCAAGAAGTAGTAATTTTCTCGTCTGAAATGGAGTGTGTCTAAATGCGCTTTTGTTGATTCAAATCGGAATAAAAATTAATGCTTTCATTAAATCTAATTTATTAATCTTTGAAGACCAACGAATGAAGAATCGGTTACAGATCTCATTCCATGATAGGTAAATTACAGAGAAGAAAACGATCTTGTTATCTTTTGGCATCGGCTGAGATTAAACGTGATCGATGGCATTTTCGTTAGCTTTTGTAACGTTTGTTAGTTCTTTTGTTGCGTCCATTATGGCCAAACATATGCAAGCTTTCAGCTTGGATAGGTAATATCTAATGCATTTCGAATGCTTAGCTTTGTAAAGTTTACTTTGCGGCTATTTAAATGCAAATAATACAATTGGGGTTGTAAATAAGCGTTACATGTAATACCGTATTTTTCGTATTACATGTAATACCGTATTCTTTTTTTACTAATTTTATTGCCCAAAAATCGAAAGGGGAAAATTCTGCGGATTTCTGAAAGATGCGGTTACATTAAGAACATAACAAATGAAAGGTAGTTATCGATAGACGACCGGTATTATTTCTTTAAAAGAAACTACTACTTCTCTGTAACTGTAATCTCGCTCGTTCATAGTGTTCTATTTCTTAGGCCTCAAATCATCCGTAAATAATTAAAGAAAGTGAACGTGCAATTGAAAAGAAAAAAAGTAAAAGAAAAGTGTAGCATTAGGTTTCCTATTTGTAAAATCAATAACAATATGCATTTAACCCCAGTCATTCTTTGCCATGCATTTTAAACTTTTTTCATCCTACTGCATTGTTACATAAACAGTTTTTTTACAAAGAGATATAATTTTATCGCAACATTCTGTCTAAACAGCGTCTTCAACTACGTGAAATTCCTAAAATGTCGTAGTTTCAGAATCTGATTTAAAATAAAGCAATTTAGAATGCATTAATCTTCTATATAAACGTGCATTATGTTTCAAAGCTTACATGTTACTTTATGTTACTGCGGGTATATGAAACCTAGAAATAATACCGAATACTATAGTTCGGAAGCTCATCTGTTTAAGGCTTACGGTGCGCCTCGGCGAATTACACAGTATATCTCAAAAATTGAGAAGTAATCGGAACTGGGCTCTGGTGGACTCCGCCCCTTTCGCTCCCGGTGACCCGGTGATCTAACATTGAAACCACCGATTCGAAATTTTATAGAATATAAACCAGTGGTTTTCTCGACTTGACTTGATGACAATAAAGCTTGGAATATAACGCAAAGCGCGACGTGTTGGCTCGGTAAGAATAATGTCGCATGGAGAGCTGTTTCTAACCTGGTATCCCAAATGAGTTAGAAAGTTCTAATGAGAGAAGAAGAAGACATCATACAAGAGAAGAAGAACTATAAGATTCTCCTTCTGCAGTCATGTTCCGCAGTCAAGCGCAAGCAAAAGCTTTTGAGTAGTTTTAATATTCTTACTTTTTTGGTTTTCTTCAGGTCATGGTTTTCTTGTAGAAACACAGCATAAGATGTCATCCTTTGGAACGTAACAGAAATTTCAGGATAAAATGCAGCGTTTCATCAACATCTGCATTTTCTTGGGGTGATACCACTTGCAGAGTGCCATAACCGTGTATTTTGTTCATTAAAAGTTGAATATCACTTGCACAGAGGTGGGTAAGTTATTTTTCTCAACGTTGGTGACTTCGTATATTTTGCCATTTTGTTAACGGGACAAATACAAATTCGTACATCTTGTTCTGTATGAAGAATGAAGATCGATCCCTTACGACTGACAGATTGTCGACTTAGTAAGAGGATCGATAGCACTGCGAAAACATAGACGAAAAAGTGAAGACATTAACACATGTGTCAGAAAATACGCACATTTTATTTTCATCTGAAACTCACCAATAAGAAGTATGGGAGCTGAACTCCATCGCAGAAAATGACAGTGCACACTTTGCAGTGTTGGGGCTGTGCCTGAAGGTAAAAAAAAAAAAAAATGTTTTCTACAGTATCATCAAAAATAAATCAAGACATATATAGTCTCAGTGGTACTGTAGTCTAAACACTATATTTTTTACAATAATTAAAAACAAGTCAATAAAAATTTTGTAGTTTATATTAATTATTACCAATATGTTAACCACGAGACAAGCAAATAAAGTTTTTTTATGACTACTTTTTGGGGGAAAATCAAACGATTAAGGGGCTGCATTTTATAATTTTTAGCACTGTCGTCTGAATTCAATTCATTTTTGATTAGAAAATTGTTTAATTTCGCAAAACACTGCCCGTCACTCTCTTTGACATACTTAGTTTTAAAACTTATCTATAACTAAATGTATCTTTATTTTTTTGTTAATAACATTAATCAACTAGTGTGAGCGATTTATAATTTACCCTTCTGGGTTATTAATTTCGTTTTGGCATTTTGCGTCATTCACTTTCTGCGTTGATTCACTTTTCAAACTGTTGCCACCAACTGTTACAGCCCTGTATTATACTTAAAGAAACTAAATAATGAAGAATTTACATAAATGCATGTATGTTTCTCGCATTGTGATAAAACAACGGTAACTAGAGCCATCAAATTTTGAATAACGTAATCCTCCAGCGAACATGGGCATCTGGAAGACCTAATTGGATTTGGAATTTATTTTATTATCTATTTCATATTTTGTCAGACATTACAGAATTTTTGATTAAGAAACTCGACGATTTCAAATCAAGGAATGGCAATACTTTACGGAAGGGGGGTATCTCCAACGCACGAGAGTGTGTATCGGAAATTCTAAAGATATACTCATTTTAAAATTATTTTGCGATAGTTGCTATTGAACTGAATTTAGGTTTAAGTGCTAAGAACATAATATTTAATAAATAAAGGTAACTCGGCGTAATGTAAAATCTGAAAACTTTCAGATTTTTAAAAAAAAATTTATTTTCTAATTTTTATTTTAAATCGAGGAACCCTAGGTTAGACTCGCGGAACTCTACGGAAAACAGTTTGAAAACCGCTGCCTGAGATTAAATTAGATTTGTAATTTTAAGCATATTTTTATTTTGAAAACAGCACATTTAACATAACAAGCAAATATTTTTTAGTTTACTAAAAAAAACAAATATAATTGCACTTCAATAGTACGACGAGTGTTGTCCGGATCGAGTTCTGTAGCATAAGAAATCTTTATAAAAACTGCATCAGCTCTTGAATGAAAAATGAAATAAAAAGATCTATAGAAAAGAAAAGGGTTTACTTATCACGGAGAAGACGTTCCAATCCCTGAAAAACAATCTTATTTTATTTATTTCTTTTCTTACCTTTTCCATCCTTCCTCATCTTCCTTTTGTCTGTTAATAACAGTCGCGATCCGATCGTCCGATACCCTTGCAAAACAACTGTAGCGTGACCCTTTCTTTTGTGTGTCCACCCGAACTTCATCCTTGGCCAATGATCTTCCCTTATCCGCCCCACCATCGTTCTTGTCAAAGGTGGACGCCCTTCTTTGTCAGTAACTACGTTTCAAATGCCTGCCGTGATGAATTTATTTCAATGACATTATGTCTGTGGCGTGTATTTGTAATTTATATATAGCTCAAAATTGGACGCAAAAAATAATAGTTCCAGAAATATCTTTTTATTTGAAAATTAAACTATGTTAATTAAAAAATTTCTATGTTGGAAGCTCAATAAAGTTTTTATCACTAGAGGTATTATTAATCCCGAAACTCGCTCTTTGACCGTATAACTTTTGTGCCCTATTCAGTTGCCACTAAATGTTATCGCCATGTATTTATTACTTAAAAAAATTAAATAATGAAGAATCTGTATGTTTAAATTAATGTGTGTTCCTCGCACTGTAAAAAAACGGCGGCACCTAGAGCCACCGAAATACAGTTAGTTCTTCACCCGAATATGGACACCTCGAAGCTGAATTTTGAATTTCGAATTTGTTTTTGATTTATTTCATACTTTGTGCAATTTTATCGAATTTTTATTTGACAAAATCAGCAATTTGAAAGCGAGAAATGGCAACAGTGTTCGAAATTAAACATTTTATATCCGGTGCGCCAGAATGTTGTCTTTCGACAAAATGTAAAATCTCCCTATTTTAATCCATAGAGTCGGCTATTTAAAAACAATATGCTGCCACTGCCTCGAATAGAATCCTTATTATCTCCACGCACCAGCGTGTTGTCATTCAGTAAAGCGTGAAGTATTTAACTTTCAAATTTTATTTTTCTGTTACTGAGCAGCAAATTAACTAACTGAAAGTAATAAATGCAATTCTTAAAAATATTTTTTTTCTACTTTCTAATCTGATTGATTTTTTAAATAAGAATGTAATAAAATCTGTAGATATCTAATTAGAAATATCAAGTGTTTTTATGAAATGACTCTAGCTGAACTCATTAAAATCATTACTCATATAAACGATTTACTTTTTATGGAAACACTTTTAGGCGGTTAGTTTTCAAAGAAATCTACCTAGTTCGCAGTTCAGAAATTTCCTTTTATTTGAGTCGGAAGCAAGTACTAATATTTTACAGTAAGCGCCGCTTAATGTGATGACGGTCGTCCAGGATTATTTTGAAAACATTCAACAAATGATAACATCAAGCGAAGAAAAAAACATCCTTCAAAATATTAATGAAATTTAATTAATTTGAGGAAAATACAATAATCCCTCATCTTAGCATTTGTAGGAAATTAACCTATTTCACAATTTGCTTTTCCAGAAAATTTATCACGTGATGTTCTTGAACTTGTTTCAGAAAACTGCTGTCAGATAGCTACTTCTCTCTCTTCGTTAACGTTGCAACGTTACGCTCGTAATCGCTGTCAGCAGTCTCCCACAGGCAATGCGTTATCATCTGTGAGTATGGGCACTTTGAAAACTTGTAATTCTAATAAAAGTCTTTTTCCCTCCCCCCTCCTCTTGTCTTCTGTTGCCATTGGGCCTGTACAATGCTCTTCTTTGCGACTGATTTACGGCGGCAATTTTCGTCATACGTATATCGTTCCAACGCGATTTATGGTTTTTCAACGCGCTAATCAATCTGCGCAGGAAAAACAGGTGGGTGTTGCCATTTTAAAATTTTGACCTTTTTCACTGTAACCGTAACCGTGAAGGCTTTGTTGTTTAAAATATTTTCAAATAACAATATCTGAAATTTCATTTCGATTGGTTGAGCAGATAGACAGCTAGGGGTTCATATATCGGTAAAGTTTTTTATGACCACCCTGTTACGCGCAGGAACGTTGTTTTAGCATTAGAACAAAAGCTTATACTAATCGAACGGTTTCAGCATGGCCGAAATGACAATAAAGCTCGCCGAATATAAAATTGGTTAAACCATTACGATGATTAAACCATTGTAAGCATAACTGAATCTAAGTTTTCATGTGTTGAAACTTTCATGCTATTTCAGTTAAAAAGACATGCTGCACTGTAACAATGTCTTGCGAAGGCCTACTTTTTTTTTTTAACAATATCACGAACAGTCTGCGCACCAATTTTATATTCGGGGAGCTTTATTGTCATTTCGGCCATGCTGAAACCGTTCGATTAGTATAAGCTTTTGTTCTAATGCTAAAACAACGTTCCTGCGCGTAACAGGGTGGTCATAAAAAACTTTACCGATATATGAACCCCTAGCGGTCTATCTGCTCAACCAATCGAAATGAAATTTCAGATATTGTTATTTGAAAATATTTTAAACAACAAAGCCTTCACGGTTACGGTTACAGTGAAAAAGGTCAAAATTTTAAAATGGCAACACCCACCTGTTTTTCCTGCGCAGATTGATTAGCGCGTTGAAAAACCATAAATCGCGTTGGAACGATATACGTATGACGAAAATTGCCGCCGTAAATCAGTCGCAAAGAAGAGCATTGTACAGGCCTAGTGACAACAGAAGACAAGAGGAGGGGGGAGGGAAAAAGACTTTTATTAGAATTACAAGTTTTCAAAGTGCCCATACTCACAGATGATAACGCATTGCCTGTGGGAGACTGCTGACAGCGATTACGAGCGTAACGTTGCAACGTTAACGAAGAGAGAGAAGTAGCTATCTGACAGCAGTTTTCTGAAACAAGTTCAAGAACATCACGTGATAAATTTTCTGGAAAAGCAAATTGTGAAATAGGTTAATTTCCTACAAATGCTAAGATGAGGGATTATTATATTTTCCTCAAATTAATTAAATTTCATTAATATTTTGAAGGATGTTTTTTTCTTCGCTTGATGTTATCATTTGTTGAATGTTTTCAAAATAATCCTGGACGACCGTCATCACATTAAGCGGCGCTTACTGTAAAATATTAGTACTTGCTTCCGACTCAAATAAAAGGAAATTTCTGAACTGCGAACTAGGTAATACTTTAAATAATACGCAATGAAATTCGACATACATTTAAATACTGTCAAAAACAAAGTAAAATGATTGATATTTTTTAAAAATACACAAATGTAATATGCATGCGAACTGATAGTTTAGATTATCCGTGGTTTTCAATTATCCGTGACCTGTTTGCCCGGGCAATCGATAGTACACTAATTACTAAATTTCTTGCAGGAAACTATTCTTGATTAAAAAGGAACATTTTAGAACAGTTTGTGTTAAATTTTAATAATAATTTTAAAGACTTTTAATTCTTAATTTTATTACTGAATATGTTAAAAATAATTACTCATATATTAAATGAATTTTGGTAATTTTTAATCTCGATCATTTTGATATATTTTATATTCTCAAAGCGAACATTGACGAAAAAATACCTCTGAAGAATTTCTTCTGAGAAAAATGTCCCTTATATTTTTTTGTTTCAAAAAGAAATTTAATTCTGGCTTTAAGATGATTAAAATTTATCACTTTCCGCCAACCTGTATAAGTGAGTTAATGTTTTTGTTCGAATATGCGATAAAGTTTCGAATGAATAAAGACGGATGAAGGTCCCCCACAACACGCTTTAACTATTTTACATAGTTTACACACATGCAGACTCATTGTAAAATGAGACATCATTTTACAATAATGTCTGTATGCGTGTCACATTTTATTCATCCGCGATAACTGTTATATCAAACTTCCGAAAATTTATATTTTCCATATTTAACCTTTTACTGAATTCTTATATCACATTTTGGATAAAACTGGACAATCAGAAGTGGTTCTTGAAGCCCATAAAAATTTTTAATGGACAACTGGAAGTCGTATTTTACTTGAAACTCATAGCAGCTCTGCAGGAGGAATCAGCATAACATATCGTTGCACATTTAAATCGTAAAATATTGTTACTGGCGAACGGGCATGGTTTATTGACACATCAATATCGCGGTGATATACGTGCAACTCAATACGAATTTAGATTGGTTGATACTATAGGAATAACAAAAAGGAAAATTAAGCTAGGGTATTCGTTCCAAAGTATTTATTTCAATATATTGTAAACACTTAATTTTCTTTAGTTAAAAACCAGTGGCGTTCTGTGTTATTCAACTGCTTAATGGGAAAAAAAAAAAAAAAAAAAAGAATAAAGCGACAGACATCTTTGTTGTTTGACTACTAAATTAATACTAGTTTGGCGTGTTATTTTATCTTAATGACAGACATCTGTCTGTACTGGTGTAAATTTAGATAAACCAGTTTCTGCACATGACCAATTATAGGTATTAAAATATAAAATAAAATTTCTATTATAGACCTTTGTATTTATTGGAAGAACCAGTTCGATTTTGTTTACAAACGAGCTGTCGAAAGTGATATTTTACGTAAAGCTCGTTGTTATTTAAAACATGGAAACGGCGGGAAGTCATATGCTGGCCACATCAATTTTTTGGTTTATTATTACTTGTGATTGGTATAAGTATAATCACTAAAATATTTTCACATTTCATTGCCTACGGAATTATACAAATGCTGCCGGAATTTGCAATAATTTTTACTTAATCTTTCAGAAAGAGAACCGTAAGTTAGGAAACCTTATGAGACTTTCTAAGTGATGCTTTCAAAATTTACCTAAGATTAGGGTTACCAGAAGCAAAAGTGAAAAAAGGAGCACATTTATTTTGAAAAGGAGGTTTCAAAATAAAATTAAATACACCTTTCTTGTGAGAAAAAATAACTTCAACGTTAAAATAATTTTTAGAATATACTACTCATACTAATTAGACATTTAAACATATTTTTCACAACCATCTAATTTTTGTTAAAATTCTTCATTTCTTAATAAATAGCTATTAAAAATACGAGCATACTATATCGTCTAAAAATCGTATTGCGTGAGTATTACCACATTCATTAACTCCACCTAAAGTTTAATACATTTCTTGTTCCATTGAGAGTTTATCAGTGAAAATCTTATAGACATGCGAACTAATTTGCATTCTGGTTTGGAAACGGAGGCAAGAAGTGACAGTAAAGGTCTAAATCATAAAATAACTGGTTAATTAGTATAAAAGAATTCTACAAATTGATATTTTGGGTTATCCGCGTTCTTCAAATATCCGTTACTTCCCCGGCTTCAGTCCGGATAATCGAGAGTACACTATAGTTAAATTTTATAGAAATGCTTTAAGCTATACTATAACACCCGAACCTTCACCTGTTTGGAAGAAATTCTCGCGAATAAAGTATTTTATTCTTATTTGGCCTCACCTATATTTTACACATTTGCATTTCATGTGCCCTTTTCAAAGAATCCCTCGAGACCAATGGCCTTGTGACAAGAACAATGGACGAATATACGCGCTTTGATTTAGGGCATTTCTGATAGTGGAATTTACATTCCAGGCGCGCAGCACAACTCTTCTTTCAAAACAAACGCTTGGTATTCCATTCTAAGATTCTGTTATGCGTCATTGCCATGAAACAAACGCGACAGCGCTCAAGGGGGTGAGGTAAGATCAAAGAAATAATTCTTCATTATGCGTACAAATTTAGATTCTTGCTCTTCCTTTATTTATTTATTTATTTAATAATAATAAAGTGCTTTCTTTCATGACGAAGGAAGACGTCAATTAAGAGACCCGTATCATGACATCGCAATTGTTTTCGCTACTCATTACGGAACATCAAGAAAAACACAGTCGCGTGTTTCTGTTTAATTTTTCTCACGTGTTTGCAATATATGCGATAGAAGACACTCTGTTAAGATTTTATGTTTATGAGTTTGGAAAAAGTATACTTGTCTGTTCACTTTTACTTTGTTCTGCTGATTCTCTCTCTAAAGAACAATTTCCGGTTGACTCTTTTTGTAGTTCTTTATATGAGCTTCTACGAAATCTATCCACGTGTTTTCTGTTTACTTTACCGGTTATTAACCTTCCTAAATATTTAATCTATTCCTAAGTCTAGCACAGTTTCATAAAAATATTAAATTTTTTAATTGGATATGGCGTGAATTAAATGCATTTTTATTTAAATCAACTACATTAAAAAGAAAAAAAAAATATGCTCAAGAGTTGTGTTTATTCCTTTTCAATCACTTAGTTTGTTAATCGATTACTGACAGGTTAAAATCTGAAATTTAAATATGTTACGCTTTGGCGAATAGCATCGCACTAGCGCTTGGAAGGTAAAAGTATTTTATTTTGGGCAATGGAAATGCATTTCTTTTAAATAACCTAGTCTATTGATTAAATTAGAAAGATAAATATCTTAAATTTTAGCAAATGGCAACACACTGGCTCGCCGAGGATAAAAATGATTTGTTCGCTGATAAATCGCTGAGTTTATTTATAGAGTCTATTGGTTATTCCTTGGAAGCATACAACTTCGACTCTACATCGAAGACGAAGTAGTGAATTCTCGCCATGTCTTTAAGAATAAATACTGCAGAAGAAAGGTTTAAATAACCTTTTTATTTAAACTAAATTAAAACAGATGCACGATTAGAAGATAGTCAATGGTTTGGATAAAACAGTGAAGACACTTTGCCTGCGAACAACCAGTCCAGTCACAATTAGAAAGGGATGTTATAAATGTGCCAAGGATATTAGGAAAAGAATGTTAACCACTTCGACGTAACAGTGAAGCGATTTTGTCTCCAGAAAGGATTCTCGATTCTTCTAGTAAAAGAAAAAAGTTATTTCTTCATCTTCTTCGAATGGAAGCCCGGTTCCTCATCATCTGTTCCAAAACCGTGTACATTAAATTAAATTATTTTATTTTGTTTCTTAAGTTTTCCCTCTGCTTAAGGAATTTTATTTTATATAACAGCAATGATTTTTGATATTTTACTAATAAAAAGTTGCAGTGAAAGGACACAGAACGGAGGGGGGAAAAAGAACTATATAGTTCTGAATCGTGAGAACTATATCGTGAGGCTATCAAATACGCCGGAAGACATGCACGTTACAGGTGTCTCTCTTATAACACGAATTCTCTCTTACATGATAAGGGAATTGCTGAAAATCCTCATATACAACATATCTCTGCAACGTAGTTTCAGGGCGGGGACTGTGGTCAGCCTTTTATTTACCTTTTAAACATTTAGTTTTATTTCATGAATATAAGGAACTGTTTTTTGTCAAGTTTTGGTACTTATCACCATTTTCTATATATTTTCTTGTTCATTTTATAAAACGTACTAAAATAATCTAAGTTTAAATAAATGTATATGTATTTTTCGAATTTGGGAAAAGAGGAAGGGGGAACGATTGTCTGATACTGGTGAAAGGGGGCATAGGACAAAAAAAAAAAAGGTCTAGAACAACTATTCTAGCATGCTAATGATGTATCATTACGTATGTACAGAATTCGATAACACATTTTTATTCTCAACATTGACCAATTAAGTAAATACTATGATATATCGTGTGTGATAACATTAACCATCTATTAATTTATACACACAGAAATAAAATCAATTCCGGGAATACCCAGCTTCTCTGTCTCACGTCAGAATTCTTTCGAAATTAAGTCGCGTCCATCAGTTACATAGTGCTGCAAGTGTTCGACTGATAGGTTGCATTAATTCTGATTCTTATTTTGGAAAAAGCTTCATGGGTATGTGTTACTAATTAGCTTTGTCGTTTTTAAGAGTAATTATTACGAAATTGTACTTAATTACCAAATTATGTCTGAAAACAAGGAAACGACTTAGAAAAAAAAATCATTCCTTTTGGAGACGAAACTGCAAATTTTGAATAATTTGTTAAAAGGAGAAAAGGCATCTGACGTTGCAAAAAGTCTAAATTTAAGCGATGCAACAGTGAGAATTAATTAAGAAAAAAAAATGCTTTGTTTTTAAAAGTTTACGCAACGCATCGCTTTATTTTATATTGGTTGGTTTATTATAACACGGTATCTTCTAAGAACCTACCTACCGTGTTATAGGAGGGATACCTGTGCTTTATTTTTTATTTCTGTCATTTTTCCAACACTGAATAATTCTACCTTTAAGTAGTTTGACAAATTGGAAAATCTGCAAGTCATCCGCTAAGTGAAGCGTCTTCTGAAAAACAAATCCAATTAACTAAGGTCAGTACCGTAAATATCACTGAAGCAGAATTCCTATTCCCGCTCAGACAGCTTGCGTTCATTTGCGAAGCAGAAGGGGAAAAAAAATCTTAGCAAGTTGACGCCCTTGCACATTATTTCTTGCAGCATCCTGAGAATCGGCACGTTAATAATAAAAAGATGCTCCGATGGTTCAGATGATCCATCGGAAATGGTCCATCTGATAGATTCCTGAAATGGATCATTTACCAAAATAAAAAATCTGATGTAAATACCAGATGACTCCCTCCGTATGGAGCATTACATTTTATACATTTTTTGCTGCACTTCATTTAAAGTTATTTCCTCTAATTATTCTAGCTTAATTAACCGATTGCTCAAGGCAAGTTGAAAATGATATCAAAAATTAGAAATCTTGAAATTAAATATCCCATTCAATTTTTTTCGTGCGGGAGTTGAACTTCTTATAGTTTATTTCATAACGAGTGTGAAACTTTCTGAAATATAAGTAGTATAGGAACCTAAAATGTTAGATTTCGTAATTTTTACAAAATTCACTTTTTCAGTTTAAAAAGGCCAGAACATATATATTTGCATCATTTGAAGCATTTTAGTAAATGGAAGTATACGTCTACTTCCAAAAACTGCGAGAAAAAAAAGAAGCTGAGTAAAGACTTTGGTGAACAAGATTTAAAATATTCTTTTAATGATAGATGGGGACATCAGTCCTTTGCACTATCATTTTTCCTTGTAGTGGTGCATACATAAAAATCACTCATACATAAAAATCTTAAAAATATATTAAAATCTTTATTTGGGATGTTTAAATTGCAGGCTCCATGTCTTGACCATCATCGCAAAAGCCGAAGTAACGAATATATTTCAGCCTTCCCTCCTAAAGAAATTTGAAAGGGTTTAGATTTTTACGATCGCCCAAATAGGCTTCTTTAGGGTTAATATGGTTTAAACGTAGAGAAGAGATTATCGATAGAGATGTCTCAGATGGAATAGTGAAACATGTTATAGGATATTAGATGAATATGCATAATGTTAACATGAGAACGTTCTATATCTTCTGTGTACTTAAAAAGTGAAAAACTATGGAATTAATTTTATAAAAACTTTGAATGTTTTAATTAGATATGTCATGAATTAAATGAATTTTTACTTCAGTCAATCCGCTTTAAAAGTATAAAAATAATATCCTTAAGAACTGCATCAGCTGCTTTTAAATAGTTTAGTTTGTCAGAATAACACTCAGATTAAATACGAAAGCATATCTTACGTTGTTTCGAACGCCAATAAACCGACTAAACTCAAATGGGCGACCAGTAGTCAATCAGTGCATTTCTGGTAAAAAATATTCATTCAACAATATAGGTTAGGGCTAGTTGTGGAGACGAGAAGTGTTTAAGATCGAGATGTCACTGAAAATTATCTAAGTCTGTACATGGCGTCGAACTTGGAGCTTTCAAATTACGATAAGGTGACCAGACGTCCCGCTTTTTAACAATTTGTCCCGCGTCCCGCGACGTTTTAAAGAAGACCTGATTTTTGGAAGCATGACAAAATATATTCTTATGGATATATATACACTGTGCTTGTTGAAAAAGAATCTTAAAAAATTTGGCTAGAGTTTGTACACAACCAAGTAGCTTTTTTTCAGAATGTTATAAAACTTATTGCAGGTGACAAAGTTTCGGTAATCGAAGTAGCAAATGAAGTTAATAATTTAAAATTTCAGTGTCAAGAGCAGTTAGAAAATAATTTTCTTCCCTTAATTTTCCGTAATTGTATAAACCAGATAGAAGTACAAGGTGCAATAAATTGTGCAGATATCATGAATCACATTAAAAAGCTCTCTAGTAACTGCATAGATTATTTAGAAGAGTGGACGGTACATTACAATGACACTAAACATTTATTTTCATTGGGTTACATTAAAACAAGAATTTAAATGGAATGATGTGCAAAAACCATTCTATCATATTACTCAAACTTTCCCATACAGCAATATTTCCGAAAATGATCTTTTTAATGAGGTACCATTATTAAAAAAATATATTGATAAGGAAAAGGTTAAATCTTGGGCATGAGCAAAAATCACACTAGAGAACAAATGGTTAGAAATATTTCAGCATTTTGAAACAAACCATGTTCCCTACAGTTATGTACTAAAAATTAAAATTGCGGAATACGCTTTGTCCTTACCAGGAACTAATGCTGCGACTGAACGCGTTTTTTTCTACGGTAAATAAAGTATGAACATCAGAAAAATCACAATTAAGTGTTGAGACTTTAAAAGCCATTTTATATGTGAAATATAATTCAACAAATTCTTGTGAAAAGCTTCATGACCTTTCAAACAACGACAGCAATTTAATAAAAAGAAATTTCCCTCAAATGAGAAGTATGCCAAATAATAAAATAATACTATGCATAATTTTTTAAAGTATAATATTTGTAAATTGTACTTATGTTGAAATTTAAAAAAAAAATATTGCAATACTATTTTTGCGTTCTATGAAAATTTTAGTTGTCCATGTAGATCAAATTTTTAATCAAGAACCACCACCCCCTTCCGGTCAATGGTGTCCCGCTTGCATATTTCACAAGTGCACATCAGCGTAGCCACTGAGGGAGGGGTTTCGAAAATGGACCAATAAGCTTCTATTGCTCTTGGTGACGCTGAATCTTCGTGCATGTGAGCGTATGTTGTTTACGCTTTAACTGGTATTTGTTTTGCAGTTATAAATGCATTGCGTAATAGTATAAAATATCGTAGTGCTTTCGTTTTATGAGTTTAATTAATCGCTGACATTTTACTTTCGCGATTTCACTCATTGATATTTGGATTAATGTTCACGGCATATTATCGCTCTTTACATCGAGAAAATGACTCAGGCTATAATTAGCCTCGAATATTATGCATTTACTAACAAATGTGGATTAAGAGAATTCATGCGTATAGTTTTATTTAGCTGAGAAGGACTGGAAGTGTTACAATGAATCTAGTGTTTCTTATTTCGGTGCTTGCATTCTTTTGATTTTGAAAGTGTAAGATTCAGAATACATATTGTGTATGATCTAATTATATCCATTGTTAACATTAAAAGTTATATGTGAATAAATTGAATATATTTGTTGTGAATAGATACATTCATTCTGTCTGATGAGTATTTCTTGTGTGGACAGTATATTTAAGAGTGAGCAGTTATTAAATGTGAAATTTAACACACTAAATTACGCGGGCATTACTATTAAATTGGCAAACTAGTGACTTACGAATGCAAATTAGTAAAGTGAATGAATGAATATAACTTTGAATGAAATTATGCATTGACTGTTATTGTAGAACATCTTTTTCATATAGACTGCAATAAAAAGTCCTGACTTCTATTTACATATATAACTGGTGTAAATATTTTTCTCATATGCATAGTTTTATATAAAGATAGCATTTGGGCTCAGATGTGACTCACATATTTCTTTCTTCTTATTTATCACTCATTAAGTAATATTTCGCATGAATATTTTTGCTGTGTATCCAACATGTGTTTGCATTTATTTCAAATTCTTTCAACCAGATAGTGAAATCTTCCCAATTGCTTATATTTGATCTAACTTCGCAATGAAAATTTTCAGAAGAAATAGACGATGTACAGAAAATTGCGGGTCAAAATATTTTCAACCATCTTGCTTAAATCTTATGTGCGAAAGGTCATGTGATATGACAGAAATATTACTGGATGCTCATCGGTCCATCCTAGAAGCCACTCCCTCGGTGGCTACACAGATGTGCACTTGTGAAATATGCGTCCCGCTTTACTAGTGTTAAAATCTGGTCACCTTAATACGAAATTAATAAGCTGACTACGTATTATTCCATTAAAAGCACACACGAAAAAAAGCGTCGTTTTAATTCCACGTATTACTCCATTAAAAGCACGCAGGAAAAAAAGGGTCTTTTTAATGCCGTACAAACTTTCGTCGCCGTAGATTTGTTAAATCGCAAGCAAATCGGTTTAGATTACTGAACTAGTTCCTAATCGTTTAGACGCAGTTTTATGTTTTATTGCGTCATTTTTCACGAAACACGTCACTATCAGATGCACTTCTCTTGAACGACCTTGACTGTTCAGCTTAACCTGCCACTGTCATAGTAACACACGCATCTGTTGCCACAAATTATAACGATATCGTGTTTTATGGAAATGCAGGGCCGGCCCTAGATCTTTTTGCCGTCCAGTGCAAACTCCGCAATGGCAAAAATCTTCCACTCGTTTCCTTTCGAAATTCTAAAATTTTTTCGCAAGCTATGGCTCTAGCGTTATGAAAATGTTGCGCAATCCAATCTAATTTATTCTAAAATCGAAAATCGATCTAATTTATTACAAAGGGGGAAAAAAAAGGGCTACATTTTTTTTTTTTTTTTAACCTAAAAATAAAAGATATGGGTTTATTAGCATATAATTGCATTGCATTTTTGTGAATATAAAACCCGATGTCAAAAAAATACGTTATTCTAGTCTTTTGATCATTGTTTTCTAATATTCTAAAATTTATTTAAAATATTTTTTATTTCGTTTTATGCATATTTTGTATATATCCCTTCTAGACACCAATCCAAGCGTAAGAATCAGAAATGATAATGAGTAAAACAAAATATTCTGAAATTATATCAAAAAAGTTAGAACAGCTTTCATCGCAAACTGAAATTTTCCAGTCTCACCGTTTAATTAATTTCTAAAATGCGATTCATTCGCGCAGTGATTAATAAAGAGCTCACTCATCTTATTTGGTGAATTTAAATAGTTTATATTTGCGTTTTATGCAAACTTTTAACATTCTGCGATGGTTCATCACACTATCATAAGCTGAATTATCACACTTCGTAATTACGAATTTCTGGTATTATACCTTGCAAACATTTTAGTGCGTTTACTTACATCATTTTCAAGGAATTCCGAAGTAGTCATTAATCGTTACTGAAGTTCCACAGATCAATCAGTCATCCATAATCATACTTTGCCATGAACTCATTATTTAAGGTCTTTTTGAAACTGAGGAATGCAGTCGTATTCGAAAGCCGTTAAACAATTAATAGAAGAATATTCAGAATGAAGAGAAGAGATGGCAAAAAGAGCCGCCTGGCCGAATTCCTAATTGCTTAATCCGATCCGTTTTGAAATCCTTTGCAATGACAGTTTCATCTCTTTTATACCAAACTTTGTATGAAAACTACAGCATGAAAGCAGCAACATGAGTTCGCATTTATCGTTACATTGTATATGCGGGAAAGTTTGTATGATTATACCAGTGATCATCTAAGCTGAGAACATTAGAAATGCTAGAAAGTATGTGTATCCGCCGAAGAATATAGTCCTGTCGTAGCTAGCGGCTTCAATTTAGAAATTAAACAATAGCGTATAAATATTGTTCAGATTAAAAACTTGAGCAAAAAGGAGCTTAGAGAAAGAATATTTTACCTTTAAATTTTTATTTGAAAATAAATAATATGTATGTCAATCATTTGATGACCAGTAGGAATAGATCCAGTTTCTGGCGCATTTGTAATTAAAAAAAAAAAAAAAAAAAAAAAAAAAGAGGAACGTACATACGTTCTTCATTATTTAATTTCTTTAAAAATTATATTTGGCGATAACATTTGTTCGTAACAACTTGAAAAGTGATTCGTATACAAAAGTCATACAGACAAAAATGTGAGTTTCGAAACTAATAACACCTCTGGTGCTAAAAAAGTAAGAATTTTGTAAGTAGTAAACGAAACTTTCAGTTCAACCACCTTTTAATCACTATTTTGAAATACTCTTCTCTACCAAGACCAACAAAAGTTGAAATGGAATTAATTTCGAATTATTTGCCGTAAATTCCTACATTGCTCAAAATATTTTCAGTTTCTTCAAATAGTTTTTGCATTGTAGTGAAACTTTATTAAAACAAACCAAAATAACTTTTCGATATTATCATTTTCCATTAGACAAGCTTTTAAAAAAGTTTGGATGATTCAAAAATAAGCCAGAAGCTTAAATTACTTAACTATTTATGCAAAAACAAATTGATTGTCGAATTTTACACATATGAATCTGTTCGAGTGTTAGGTAGAACTCTATTACAAAAGTAATTAAAACTACTAGAAATTTGAAGGAAAAAAGATATTAGTAGGTTTGAGAATACAATTCTAAAAGCAGTTTGAAAAACAACTCCTGTAAGCTGTTTCTATAAGAACCAGCAGCAATTATTTTTGTCTTTACGTATAAACACCAAAAATATCTGTCTGTTTAAAAACATTCACAACATCAATGAATTCGTTTACCAAATTAAAAACTCGTTTATAATCTTAACTCTTTTTTGTTATTGATTTTGTTTTGAACATTTTATCTTTTCATTTTAGAAATTGAGAGTACTCTAAACCATCTAGCAGTTTCTGTAAGAAAAGAATAGGTTACTGCTTAACAGATCTAGTAGTTTTTTTTTTTTTTTTCAAAAAGGAATATGACTGACAGATCTTAGACTGACAGATCTAATAGTTTCTGGCAAAACTAGGCGAAAAAAAGAATAAGACAATATATAGAAAACAGATGTAATAGTTTCTGTTAGAAAAGTATATGACAATGTTGGTTAACAGATCAAAGTTTCTGTCAGAAAATAGTGACAATGTTAGTTAACGCATCTAGTAGTTTCTGTCTGAAAAGAATGACAATACTGTTAATAGATTTAGTAATGTCTATCAGAAAATACTGACAATGTTGGTAAACACATCTAATAGTTTCTATCAGAAAATGGTGACAATGTTTGGTAACGAGTCTTGTAGTTTAAAATAATATCGTTGATTAAGAGATCTAGCAGTTTCTGTCAGAAAAGAATGACAATGTTGTTTAACAGATTTATTTGTTTCTCCCAGAAAATAACATCATTGATTAACAGATCTAGTAGTTTCTGTCAGAAAAAGAATGATAATGTTGGTTAATAGATTTAATTGTTTCTACCAGAAAATAATAAAAGTGTTAGTTAACAGTGGCTTCTGTTAGAAAAAAAAATTAAAATTTTGATTAACAGATATAGTACTTTCTGCCAGAAAATAGTGACAATATTGGTTAATAGATCTAGTAGTTCCTATCAGAAAAGAATGACAATTAGCGGCCCCGGAAGCAATTTTATTCAGCCCACAAATATATTTCAATTATGTATTTGTTATAATACGGTGTTGCAAAAATTTTAAGATATTTTTTATTTGAAGCCAGAGTTAACATTATTTTCATGACCATTAAAAAGAAACGTGAAAAACGCATCAGAAAATTTATAAATGGAGCTAATTAATTTACAATGTGATAAGTCTTATTCAAAGATTTGAAAATGCAGATCTGATTAACTTTTATTCGTACTTCTCCCAAAAAGTAAATAAGCTATTTACGAGTGTTTGCACTAAGAACAATCGGTTTGTTTAGGAATATATTTATATGTGAACACTTTTTTTACACAGATGAAGATGAATAAAAAAACGAACCCGATTGACCGATGAGCGTCTACAAATCGTGGTAAAGATAATTTCTAGTAATTTTTCTCCTGTGCCTGGATATTATGCAAAGAAATTTTGTATTTACGTATAAAATTTATTGTTATTTTATTTACAAAATGTGTGTTTTATATGCAAAAGAAAAGTTTAATAAGAAAAAAAAAAGAGATTAGGCTGTCAAAATTTATTCTCAAGTTTTGTCCCACTCGTAATGTTTTATCTCAAAATTTTTTGTTTCAAAATTTGTTTATTTTTAAGCAAATTATTTAATAATTAATGAAAGAGGATAGACTTATTTGAAAGAAATGTCAATCTGAAAATTTAATATTTAGCTGTCTCAATATTTGAATTGCAAAATATAACCAACAAAATGTCTCGCAGACACCAAACCATAGATTTCAGATGGAAAATGTATTATAAATCTGAATTCTCTTCCTTCGCGTTATTATTATTATTGTTGTTGTTACGTACATATGGGTCCGTAATCGATAGAATGCTCACAGAACCGATGAAAGCTTGACGAAATTTATTTTCTGAAAACACTTGTAGTTCTTTAACTTTCCATACAAAAGCATTTATACATCTATTCTCAGAATGACAGAACACAGACAGTAGTTACTGCTTCAAACTACTAAGAATATCGACTTCGGAGCTAAAACGGAAAACTCCTCATTCCGGTCCTATATGTAGTAGTTATTCCCCGACTGCTGACTGCCAGAGAAACTGTAGTACTGTGTATACTTTCCAGTAGTTTGGATTTCTCGAAATTGCTGGAAGGCATATATAGTAACAATTACATAGCACGTTACACAGGGATCAAAACAAAATGTCGCCAAGCTTGGCGACTTTTGACAATTATTTGCCAAATCTGGCGACAAACGTTAGTCACCAAATCTATGGCATCTTGGCACTATCTCGCCTATCTCAGTGTAAGGGTACAGTGGACGTTGATTTTAGCAAAAATCGACCAAAAATTGGGGGGTGGGCGGATTCACATGATAATATTCTGCGGTTTTAACTCGCTTACAAAAAAACGCTTGTGTGTAAAATTATTTTTAAAGAAGTTATTAGCATTTGAATACGTTTGTTTACTTTTTTAGGGACATTTAAATGTGAGTTAAAAGTTAAACAAACATTTGAGAAACGTTAATTTATTTTAATTTCCGAAACTATTAGTTTCCGTTTTACTATTGGTAAGATTATGCATGTGTAAGATATAAAGATTGCAATTTGTTCAACTTTGTTTCGCTGTTCATCCACGGATGACTCACCCAGACATAATAAATGCCCAATAGTTGTCACATCATGGTGTGTTTTTTTCTTTCTTTTTTTTTTCCCTTAACGTACCATTGCTAAAAATAATAAACCTAAATTTCATTCAACGGTGAAAACCAAATTAACAGTAGATGTTTTATCCAAAATACTGCCAGTGTATCAAAGACTAGCCAATAATGAGCTTATAACAAGATTCATAGCTGGAAAAAAAACAAAACACTAACGAGAGTTTATATACATTATACAAGACATACTACATAGTGTCATTTGGAAGAACTGCCACCAGGGAAATATTTGTATCGAAAAAAGACAGACTCAGAATATCTGCTATTACAGCAATTAGGGACTTTTAATTTTGGTTGTTTAAGTACTTTATGTATGGAAAAGGAAGATATAATTTCATGATCAATATTCTATTGGACGGAGGCAAAATAAACATCGTACAAAACAAAACGAAAAGCGGTGTTCGACTGGATAGAATTAATAAAAAACTGTGTAAAGTAGCTAAACATGATGAAAATGCTAATAAGGAAGAGGAAGCGTATGGTGCAGGAAATTTAAAAGTGATTCTTAATTTTTTAAAAAATATTTAGTTGAATTACTGAAAGTGATCAAGAAAATTTCTAAATATTAAGTATTTCTTACCATACTACAATTTTATTAGTTGAAAAACTATTTGTGCATACGTAAAATAATGTTAAAATATTTTCTATTAAATAAAATCAGATATTAGGACACAGTGAGGAAAAATATTAAAGGTAAAAATATTCTTAAAATGTATTTTTCTCATAAGGAAAATTTTCGTGACTGTTACATCTAAAAAATGTTCCTTGCGTTTTAGTTTATCTTCAAAATGACTGTAATTGGTAATTTAAATTCCTGTTTATACACGCAGCAAAACGCGATATGCATTTTTGAATGCAAATTCATGAAGATGATAAAAGTCCAATTAAAGTGTATTAAAGTGGGAAATTTTGGCCACAATTTAAGTATACGTAAAAGAAATATTAATTAAAAATTAACATTTTATGCAATTCACTAATTGGTACCAAATTGTGTTTGTAATGCATTATGGATAAATATAAAGCAAAAATAGCAAGAAATATAAAAAAAAAATTAAATTGCGTGGAGCATTTGGAAAAAAAAATTTTTTTAATAAATTAAATTGTAATGTTTTTCAGAGATATTTATTACAATTAAGGTAAAATACACGTGCATACAAAGTCTCATATCTCTATGACAATAATTAAAAAAAAAAAATTTGAATGTCCACTCTACCCTTAACTCTTACTCCTTAACTCCTATTTTTCCGCGATCCTTGGCATTAGGCATTTCATACTACATTATACAAAATATACTACAATTTAAGTATACTTACACTAAAATTACTTTCATACAAAATTCGCGACATTATTGTTTATGTGCATTTTGATAAATATTTGGTAAACAAAATTTTAAATTATTTTTTTTTATTAGTCCAAAGGGCCAATTTGCCCAGAAAGACAATTTGCCAAAGAATTTCCTTTTGGCATTTTGCGTGGGTTCACTATAGATGTCGGTTTACTTTTCAAATTGTTGCCACTAAATATTATCGCCCTGTATTATATTTAAAAAATTAAATAATGAAGAATCTGCATAAATACATGTATGTTTCTGTAATAAAACAACAGTACCTAGAGCATCAAATTCTGAATAACGTAATCCTCCTGCGAATATGAGCATCTGGAAGCCCAAATTTGAAATTTGTTTTATTATAGATTTCATATTTTGTAAAACTTTAACGAATTTTTGATTAACAAACTCAATGATTTAAAAGCGAGCAATGGCAACGTTGTACAGCAAAAACAATTTTATCTCCAGCGCGCGATACTGTATATCGGAAATTCTAAAGATATGCTCATTTTAAAATTATTGTGCGGTTTTGCTCTTGAACTGTATTTTATGGTTTAAGTGCGAAGAACATGATATTTAATAAATAAAGGTAACACGCAAAATGTTAAAAAAACGCCCCTTTGGACCAAATTTAAAATTTGAAAAAATTTCAGATTTATTTATTTATTTTTTGAGCTTCTATCTTGGTTTAAAAAAAGTTTCAAGTTTTCAGACTGTGCATTCGGACAGCATGAAGTTTGAATTTAGGACCATTCCATAAACTGTAGGCATCCCGAACTGCGTTTTAAGCACAGTAATAAAAGACCTTTTCCCCCTCCTCTGTTTGCCCAAATTTCAGTTTGGAAATTAAGCGTTTTGCGCAAAGATGGATATAAAGTTCTTGCATATTTTTGCTTACTGTCCATGTATTGAACAGTATAAATGCGAAGTAAATTGTATGCAATTATGATCAAGATCTCCTTCTATTTGGCATGGCCATCTGCATAAATGGAAGTTCCAAAATGGTCCGAAGATCTCGAATGTCCCCTGGGAATAATTTGCTTTCACTCTCTTTCGGGATTGAAAGATACGCCATATTTCGGCTGGGAAATTAATTCTTGAAACAGATTCGCAATCGTGAGCTCGAATGTCACGTGGGCGTTTGGGAAATTGCTGCGATAATTCTAGTGTGTAATTCATAGGTCACGTTAAGAATGAGGCGCTTCTTGCGGCAATTTTTCTCATTCAAGTGGAAATGAAGACGTTTGTTTGGGTCATTCAGATATTTCAATAGTTTGTTATTATTTAACATTGTTATTAGCGCCGGAGGTGCTATTAGTCTGGTCGATACGCGCTTTTTGTGTCTGGTCGATAAGAGCTTTTTCATATGGTTGCTACTAAATGTTGTCTTCGTGTAAGATTAAAAAATTTAATAAATAAATAATGAGGAATTTTTATGTATGCATATATGTTCCTCACAATGGCGAAAAACAATGGCATCTAGAGCCATCGAATTTTTAATGCCCGAAGTCCTCCACCCGAACATTGGCATCTCGAACCACAATCTATTTTTGATTTATTTATGATCTATTTAGTACAATTTATTGAATTTTTGTTTAACAAACCCAGCGATCTGAAAGCGAGAAGCTGCAATACTATTCGAAATAAAACATTTTTACCTTCGGGCGTCACACTGTTGTCATTCGGCAAAACGCGAGATATTTGTCTTTCAATTTTAATCCACAAATTCAGCTATTTGAAAGCAATATGTTCCCACTGCCTAGCGAGAAGCTGCAATACTATTCGAAATAAAACATTTTTATCTTCGGTGCGTCACACTGTTGTCATTCGGCAAAACGCAAGATATTTGTCTTTCAATTTTAATCCACAAATTCAGCCATTTGAAAGCAATATGTTCCCACTGCCTCAAATACGTATACATATTACAAATACGTATACCTCGTAGAATACTTATTATATCCATGTACCTGCGTGTCCCCATTCAGTAATGCGTATGATATTTAACTTCAAATAATAATCTTCCTGTTACTGAGTAACAAACCGAGTGACGGAAAAGCAATTAAGAGACTTCTTAAAAATATTTTGTCCTACTTTTTATCCTGACTGATTTAAATATTAATGCATTTAAATCATGAAATGCCTAATTAGAAATACTGAATATTTTTATGAAAAAATGGCACTAGCTGGATTTATTAAAATGACTATACACTTTTTACTTCCTTGGATGAAGTGAAAAGGAAGTATTGTAATCGCTTAAAGTTGCAGGCAGCATATTTCAACGAAAATATCCATTTTGACCGCTTTCGAATGCAATTTAACGATGTTTTTGTGTGATATGTGTACGTAAGGACAGAATAAAACACTCTTTTCCTCCAAAAAAATTATAAAACTGCTTTAAAATGAATTCTGAAGAGGCGTCTGTACGAACGTATGTACGTACGTATCTCGCAAAACTCAAAAACGAGTAGCCTAAGAACGTTGGAATTTTGTATATAGGACTACTATAATATGTAGATGTGAACCTCGTATTCTGGTGGCAATCGGCCGCACCAAACGTATATAAATATATTTATATATATAACCACTCTGTTACCCGACTCTGTGAACGCAGTTTTTTTACTCTTATATGTTTGTAACTTGTGCATTTTTTGCTTTAAAAATGATTGAATTATGTTGTTCTTATCTTCCTGTTAAGGCTTTTATGCCTTTAGTAAATCTGTATGCAATATTTTTAGAATCATCAACAATTTTAAAGTTGTTTAAGTGCCACTAAGCCTAATAATTTTTTTGATGGCGGCCATTGCTTGTTTACATTTGAAACAGCAGACTAGTGGATTTGTTGCCAATCTAGAGAAACGTAGCTTCGCAACAACAAAGATAACGCCTTCATTTATTATTGCGAATTAAATCATGCTTAATCTTTTCTGGAATTTTTTTCAAGGAAATAAGTGTTTAAGATTTACTTAATTTTTAATAATTAGTAATTTTTAATACAGATATTTTGAGCTTTTCTGTATTTTTGCCTTGTCGCGAAGTGAGAACTGAATTAATTGAATGAGAAATACTCAATCGTCTGTGAAAAACTGTTTCTTTTTTGTTTTGTTTGCTTAATTTCTTTAATACATCGTTCTAGCTTTATTATAGTATTTGAAAAAAACATGTGGCAACGATTAGATAATTCTTTAAATGATATAAATTTTGTGCATTCTGAGTTATAATATGTGCGAAATATAATACTGTTAATTGAACCTAGCGCCAGAGTGTCGCTATGTTAAACAAATAGAGTGAATTTTAAAGAATGCCTTATTCTATTGTGGTTTACGCGCTGTCGGCGAAGTAGATTTAATTAAATCCAATAAGTTTAAACGAATTGCAAGAAAAAAATACGTATAATTTAATATTCCGTACAAGGAAGTCATGTGGTGTGCACATCAGATTTTTTCTCTTTTATGATAACTTTTTCAGGCGACCGGTCGCTCGAGTGGCTAGAGTTCAAAATAATATAGCGAATATTTGAAAAAAGTGTATGGCAAGCCCTAGCACTCTGTCGGGCATTAAAAAGGTATGCTACTTTTAAATATTTTGTGATTTTGCTCTTGAATTTTATGAGGCGTAATTGCGAAGAATGCGATGCTTAATAATAAAGATTTAAAAAAAAAAAAAAAAAATGTGGTGTTAACAGGAGTGAGTAGCTGGTGGTAACTTGCGACGCTCAGCGATAGCATAAACAACGTTAACAAGTCTTCTGGTGAGACGTTAAAATCTGAATCCTTTCACATTTTATTTCTTTTCTTTTCCAAAGTATTTTTTGTGCTTAGGTGCACATTGTGTTTTTCATATAAATGATGCAAAATCTGGCAAAGTTTGCAAGATGAACAATAGTTATTTTTACAACATATTATATGCTAACTTTAAAAACGTGACTTAAATTTCACTTTTGTGGCTTTACTGATCTGAGGGACGTTTATTAGTTTGGCTTTGTGAACTGTGTATCATTTACGCTCGTAGTGTTATTGTATTATTATTATTAAACTCATAGTTAAAAAAATTATTAAATAAGTAAAATTTTAAGGAAATTATAAATAAATATTCTAAACTTTCAAGAATAATTATCAATTTAAGACAAATAACAAGTAAAGATTGTAAGGATCTTAAGTTTTACTAACGTTTATTTTATTTTAAATCTTTACTATCACTTCTTATTTTCTACTTCTGGCCAGAATTATAAGCATTAAAGTATTTATGCAAAGTTTGTCTGGCGAACGCCAAGTACTTAAGTTGTGGCTTTTTGCCAAGCGAGAGAGGAAGCAGTGAGTCAAAGCAGGCCGCTTACCTTAGAAGTTTTACTCAGTTGCTGGTTGCCTTCCAGGCCAGAGGTTTTAATCCTCTTGATAAATTTTAAACGTATTGTAGTGTTCACAGTGCTCTGTACTACATACGGCTTCCTGTTAATATAAGGCCAATCTTCCACGTTTATTATTTTAAAGTTAAATTAGAGTTTAGTTCTATTTTTATACTTTTACGTTTTGACCCCAAGTAGCGGGTCTGTGTATTCCGAAGTACGGAAGTTATTGTAAATAGAGAAAAATAAAGGGTTTTGTATACCCTTCTTGTGTATCCTGTCTACTTCCCAGAGTTTTGAACATAGCTTTAGTAAGCTCTCTGTTCCGAGTCAGGTCCTTGCATGTTCCCGAAGAAGGTTAGACGGAACATTGAACCTGATAAGATATTTATTTTAAGAGCATCTAAAAATTATAAATTAAATAGAGAACTTAAAAAGTAATTAAGTTGTCAACGCAAAGTAATGATAATCACATTCGAAATGGTTTAAAGTAATTTTAACTACTTGTTAGTTTACTAGAGATTTATTCTAAACAGCTTTTTTTATAATTATTATTTCATATTCGTTTCATTATATATATATTTCTTAGTAGCTTTTTTATAATTATTATTCATTACCATTATATTTCATTTCATACATATAATATATATAAAGGTGTTAAGTGCATAGTAGTATTATTACGTAAATGCGTTTCTGCAGCCTATGCACCAATAAGGTAATGTAGGATCGATGGTTCTTTCTTGTAGAGTTTCATTTAGCGTGTTTATTATATCTTCGGGAAGTATGTTGTCGCATATTTTGCATCTTTGAGAAAATCGAGAACAACTTGCTTTTAGATTCTCACGTTAATACTGCAGAATCATACATTATTTTCAATCTCGGCTGACTTATCATCCAACATCAAGCTAGGTTTCAACTAATGTCTGTCTAATGCTGAAGATTGCATCTTCTTCCATTCTCGAGCAACGAACCATGAAGAGTACTTCTGCTACGCGCCTTAATACACAAGCTGAAAGAGACCGGAAAGCATTCGCCCCATCTAACATACTTTTCATGAGAAAATGCTGTTGTTTTTTTTATTTAGAGTCTACTTTGGTCCTTGGCTTGGGTTAATGTCATGTAGTCAGGCAGCAAAAGAAAGTTTTCATTTAACTGAAGTTCATCAAAACTCACTCATAGTAGTGAATAAGTAATATCTGTATTATACATTATTTGATCATATGCATGAAATATACATATAATAACGCTATATATTCAAAAGTGTTATTACACTTTTGAATATATAGCGTTATTATATATAGCGTATACGAATAATGAATGATATATGAAAAAGAGTTCCAAGAATTTGCGGTACCAAGACTTTTGTACACTCTAGAAATGTTGTATGTGCGCTCTCTAAGTCACACGGTATACGTCCAGACGGTAGTTGAGCTCGTTCCACACATTTTGTGGCATCATCCTGTCATCGACCATCACTGTATCATTGATCTATTCCCTGAGCTTTTTTAATGTGTTTGATAGTGGAGGGTACATAAACAAGATCTTTAATGTGCCCTCAAAAGACGTCGCAAGGCGTTAAATCAGGTGACCATTGGGTGGTCAAGGGAACAAAGCGTGGTCATCTTCACCAACACGCCTTCACATTCTTGGTACATAAACTTGCTGAGTTTGTGTTTATTTTCAAATATCTATCGTATTTTGAAGTGTAACACTTTTGAATACATGGCGTTTTGAAAATGAATGAATCTTTTATAGTATCCCCGTATAATTTTAATGGTGACGTAGAAGTCGAAGTTGATGCAAAGTATTTTGAATTTTTCAATAAAGAATAACCATGGGTTTGAGAAACATTTCTCTATTTCAAGCACAATTGATTTACCATAGAACATACTGATGGGCGCATGAGGTGAGAACACGAGGACTTATTAACATAAAATGCTACAGCAGAAATTGCATGCTTTCAGGTCAGTCTGCTATAAGTAATGTAGTTCAGACATGCAAGAATCGAAAATGATAGAATAACATGAAGCATTAGTTAATTGTTCTGGAAATAATTCTTATTTTATTTAGTTGTATTTCTAGCTGTTTAAGACAGGCACAATAACTCGAAACATTAACTGGATAATCGAACTCGAAAAAAAAAAAATTATTTAGCTTTTATTCTAATTATGTAAGCTAGACAGAGCAGAAGAAAGCATTACTTGGTGTATCGAACTTGGAAAAAAATCGTTATGCCATTAACCCAGAAGAGTTATTAGACTCAAAACATGATTTTGCTCTGATTTCTTTTAAATTGTTAAATGTCGTTCATTGTCAATTCACTTTTTTTTTTTTTTCACTTTTCATTCGAATCTATTGCCATTCAAAAATCTTTCAGTTATTCATACATCTGTTATGGATTAACAAGCTAAGCTATTGAAAAGCAAAGCTGCACTTCATTAGCATATTATTTTTTTTTTTACTTTTGAATCGGATTGATTGAAATAAAAATGCATTTAATTCATGATATAAGTAAATAAAAAATTCAATATTTTTATAGAATGACGTTCTATATCTTTTCAGTTTTCAAGCAGACAGAAGATATATAGCGTTCCTGTCTTTATCTAAATCTATATTCATCTAGTTTTCTATAAAAAGTTTCGCTATTCCACTTGCGCAATTTCTATAGATAATCTCCACTGATAATTAACTTTAAAAGAGCTCTTTCAGGTGACATTTAAATTTGCAAAGGAAATATTGTAATCACGAAAAATTTCGGTTCTCATATTTCAACAGAAATATTCCTTTTGAACATTCCCGAATCCATTTCTACTAGTTTCGGCATGACGTCTGTATGTACGTATGTATCTCGCCGAACTCAAAAATCGACTATAGCCGTAGAAAAAGCTGAAATTTTTTATATGAAACATCTAGTTGTGCACCTCTCTTTTTTATTGCAATCGGCAGTGACAACTGAACTTGAATTTTTATCTTCGTTAGCTAAATGAACTCAAGGTAAACCTTATTTTATTTAGATTTTTTTTTATATATAATTATTTAATTCAGGCAGAATGAGTTCAAACGATGATTGGTTAATCAAACTCGAAAAAAAACTCTTTTAATTTATTTAACTGTTATTTCTAATTACTTAAGAATTCTAATTATGGATTAGAAATTACGGAGTTTATAAAGTTTACAAGCATTTATTCCAATGAAAATGCGGATTGAGAATTTCTTACTAATTAAACACTTAATAACGGTAACAAACAATAATACGTTTCTCTTTCGTAAGATACTGACAGAATACAATCAATATTGTTTGCAGTTTCAATCAAAATCAATCACGGAAATCATGTAATAATATATTGCAGAGGAAAAGTTTTAATGAATATTCATAAAAGGCTGATTTTCAGCTTCTTTATTCTTAGAAGTCATAAAATGAAACAGATATGACATAGGTGTGTTTTCGTATATATTTTTTTTTAATCATAAGTTGAGATACATATTTAAGAAACCTCTTTTAAAACCGGTTTTACCTTTAATTATGTACTGCTCTCTGACTTGCATTTATAATAGCAATTATGATAAAAAAAGAAGTTATTTATTGTAACTCGTAAGTGTGTGGCTTCTTCGAAGTATTGTTAGTAATTATAAGCAACTCTGATTCACGTTTAATTCTGTTTACAAGCTGAGATCGAATAAAGAGTGAAGTAAAATCATGCCGAGTCAAAAGTTAATGTGATTCATCTTTTCTTGATAATTACATATATCACGGGGCAAATTTATGAAAATATTTTCGCGAATTTTAGTGAACTTTCTAAGGTTTTGCAATTGCCGTATTTTTTTCTGTAAATGCCAAATAAACCCACGAATTTCGAATTTTTTTTAAAATTTTTGTTATAATTGTAAAGTAATTTTTATGTTTCAATAATTTTGTCAATAATTTGGCGAACACGTAACTTGTAGATGAGTTACTATAGTATAATTATATAATTTCTACTACCAACAAAAATCAATTTCGGAAATATACTTGATACTTGCTACTGTATCTATTTGACTTAGTCCAACTGTTATAAACCATTTGAACTACTTAAAAAATTTCGCCATTTCGCCTACTTAAAAAAGCAAGAACCAAGGTATAAACTCTGAAATTTGTTGGAAATGAGCAACTTTTTTAACCGACAGCCGAATGGAAAATGCCAAACATTTTTTTTTTCAGTTGTAACATTTGTAGGTCTCTCCGGAGGCGGAGTGACAAAGCTACGAACACTGGTAGTTCGACCTGTGTTCGATTCAAGCGAACGGGATGGCTACATAGGCGTTTTCTTAGTTTTACAATGCGTAACGTGGATCGGAACCCAGTTTCTCTTACAAAGTACTCCACTAAGTCATTCCACCGCTTATGCTGATAGCACTCGCATGGAATGCAGTAATTATGGAATAAAAACAAAAATGTACCTCAGTTTCAAAGTCAGGAAATCAGATCTTACAGATGAGCGTTAGAAAGAAAGAGAGGGAGAGTTTTCATTTTCTTTTCAGCTCTTTGCTTGATATATTTGAACAAAGAGTATTTAAATGAATTATTAGATAATGGATCATATGTTAACTAAAGTTGCTAAAACAAAATTTAATTCATCATTTCTCTCATTAAGTTACAATTTTATAGTACTTTTTAAAATTAGGTAATGATGGTCAGGTCGCTGTCGATGAGATTCAGGGGGGGGGGAATCCAGAATTGACACTATATATCTTTTTTTTTTTTTTTTTTTTTTTTTCCTGAAAAAATCAGGGGAGTTCTTTTTTAAGCCCAAAAGGGACGTTAGCCCAAATGGATTATTAGTCTCGAAAGAGGATTTTCCGTGGAATTACTATAAACGGCGTATCACGTTTCAAATTGTTGCCATCAAATATTAACGCTCTGTCTAATTTTTAAAGAAATTAATTAATGGGGATTCTACATAAATATATGCATGTTTCTTGCATCGTAAAAGAACGACTTTACCTAGAGCCATTAAATTTTGAGTAACGTAGTGCTACACCAGAATATGTGCACCTGGAAACCCGAAATTTAGAATTTCATATTTACTGTAAAATCTCTTTCATATTTTGCAAACCTTTAATGATTTTTTTTATTAACAAACTCAACGATTTGAAAGCGAGCAGTGGCAACAGTGTAAGGAATAAAACAGTTTTATCTCCAGCGCGCGAGACTGTCTGTCGGAAATTCTGAAGATATGCTGTTTTTAAATATTTTGTGATTTTTCTGCTGAATTGAATTTTAGTACCTTAAGTGCGAAGAACGCGATATTTAATGAATAAAGTTAACACACAGAACGTTAATAATAAAAAGATAGAAAACGCTTTTTAAGCCATCTTACTAAGAAAACTGAACATTGAACTGATAAAAAGGCTGAACAAAATAGAAAAATGTATGTCGACACTTTAACAATGCATCGAGGATCCTTAACATATGTTGCTATGCTGTTTTTAAAATTCTTATAATTTTGCTGTTGAACTGTATATAGCATAAGTGCGAAGAAAACGATGCTTAATAATAATGCTATAAAAAGACAAAATAAAATGGGGGGTAGCAGGATTGAGTACAACAGCACATTGGTAGACTGCGAGCTCTTCTAAACATATGCTACTTTTAAAATTTTTGTAATTTTGCTGTTGAACTGTACTCGGCGTAATTTCCGAAGACAATGACGCTTAATAATAAATCTAAAAGCCAAAAAGAAATGGTTTAGCAGGAGTGAGTGCAACAACAGACTATGTTGACTGCGAGTTCAGCGAAAGCGTAAAAAATAAATAAATAAATAACCCTTTTGGCCGACCATTAAAATCTGAAACCTTTCAGGTTTCTTTTATTTATTTTTTGGGAGATGGCATCATGCAGACATACGTACATTATTTTTACTTCACAGTAGTATTTTCAATTAATAATTAATTAACTAAATCATTCATCCAGAACGTTTGGAGATGTAAATAACAAGTATATTTAATTTGCAAGCCAGTTATTGGATTTTCGGTATTATTAATGTTACTGTCATGTGCTTCCGCATTTGCAAAATAAAAAATATAACATAACTGGTTAAAAACTAATTAACTTATCAGCGCAAGCTAAGAACAGATCAGACGTTACTGTTTTTCGAGTCATTCTACCGAAACATATAATGATTGAGTTTCTTTCCCTTAAAATTTTATTTTTCAATATTTCTGATTTATATAAAGGAATTCTTCTTTGACTTGCATCTCATGTTTTACTTAGAAGGACTTACACTCTATAACAAAAAAAAAACGTATAGTCTGGGGAAAAAAATCGACGCACCAAGAAGGAGTCGTCCAATTGCGTTGAAATTTCGTATGCATAAATGTTTTGACCAAATATGCAAATGATTAAAATTTGGTGTCCAATGAATGAATAGTGCGATCTCCAGCTCATCGGAACTGCGCATCCAGCAGACGTATATAAGGAGCTCTCCTGGAACTGTTGTTCAAAATTTCTGTTGCATTGCGATTTAGGATACCTTTGAACGACTGAAAAAATGCCTCGCCGCAGGATTCGAGCTCATTATGAGAAACTGTCAGAATTTGAAAAAGGTCGTATCATTGGATTGAAAGAGGCAGGTTGGGCAAATCGGAGAATCTCACGTCATATGTGTCGAAGCGACGCGGCGATTAGAAGAAGCTGGCAAGAATGGGTGGGCAAAGGCAGATTTCAGCGTCATGATGGTAGCCGTCGACCTAGGGCCATAACAGATCGGAAGGACAGAGTGATTGTCAGATCAGCTGTCACAGCGCCTGATTCATCGCTATCAACCATCTGACGTGCGATCCGCACACAAGTGTCCACCATGGCCATTCAAAGACGGCTGATAGAGCGAAATCTACGCTCGTACCGCCAGCCACTCACGCCTGCACACTGTCGAACCAGATTACAGTGGTGCTTGGCTCGATCAGGTTGGAATGATGCTGACTGGGGACGTATAGTCTTTAGCGTCGAATTCCGTTTCCAACTGTGTCGTGACGCAGCGTACCGGTCCTGCTTTTAATATTGCTCGCCACATAGGCCCTCAACCAGGAGTTATGGTCTGGGGTGCCATTTCCCTTGATAGCCGGACCCCCTTGGTCGTCATTAGATGCATACTTACAGCACAGCGACTACATTCTGAGAGGTGTTTTGCTACCGTTCCTTTTGCAGTACATTGGCCTTATTTTTCAGGAAGATAATGCCAGACCACATACGCTAAGTGTTGATATGAACTGTTTCGCAGCTTGTCAAACACTTCCTTGTCCAGCCCGATCTCTCTCCCACCGAGATCTGGGATATGATGGGAAGGCGACCGCATCTACCAGGGAATATTGATGACCTAGCACGACAATTGGAACAAATTTGACAAGTAGTGCCGCAGGAGACCATCGAAGAGTTTTATCAGTCTATGACATGCCGTGTGGCAGCTTGCAACCAGGCTAGAGGTGGGTCAACACCTTATTGCGCTTGTTACTTTGTAACTATGAAACTCTGAAATAAATCGTTCAATTGTTCTGAAATTTTAATCATTTTCTATTTTGTACACAATCTTCGTATCCACCAATTTTTGTCTCCATTGGACAACTCCTTCTTAGTGCGTCGATTTTTTTGTTATAGAATAAACTTTATGTTTTATCTTACTACTTTACCCACAATTAGGTTATACAGGGCAAGAGACATAATGATAATATACTATTTAAAATATTCTACACAGTATACAGACTGTACTAACTTGATGCCAACAAATCGAAGAATTACTTCCCATGAGCTACAACGTGAAATGAATACTAGCGAGGTCTACATATGATAGGGCTGCGGTCTCAAACTGGTGGCCCCGAAGCAATTTTATGCGGCCAGCGAAAAAATTTCAATTATGTATTTGTTATGTATTTTCAATTATGTATATCAATTATGTTGCAAAGACTTCAAGACTTTAGTTATTTGAAGTCCCAGTTTACACTATTTTTCTTACCATTAAAAATTAACATGAATAATAGGTCAGAAAATATAGATAATGGAGTTAAATTTTAATTTACAGAGGGATATACTAAATCTTATTCAAGACTTTGAGAAACATAGATTTCATTAAGTTATAAGGTATTTCTCCCACTTTCCTAGCGTGCTTTCGGGGTGTAATGGTTCTACACACTGGGCCGGTATTCCAGAGGACCGTGGTTCCATTCCCGGCGAAGGCGTTTGCTAATTTTTCATCTTTCCTGCTTCCAGAATACCTAATGTGTCTATAAACTGTTATTCGTATTTCTGTCAAAAAATAAAGACAAGTAAGCTCAGTTAAGGTTTTTTGCAGTAAGAATAATCCCTTTCTTCGGGAATACATTTATATGCGAACAACTTTTTTCACATATGAAAATTAATAAGAAAGAAACTCGAATGACAGATGAGCATGATAAAATTTTCTAATAATTTTTCTCCAAATCTACAAATTTTATCAAAATCGAAATGCCTGCTCGAAATCGAAATATCAAGCTGTAGTAAGAAATAAAGAAGTTTATAAGTTTATATTTATTTACTTACGAACGTATGCACTTCTATTTCTGCGTCGAAGAAAAATTAAGAAAAAGAGACTAGGTTATCGTTATTTATTTTAAAGTTCTATCCCATTTGGAAAATTTTCTTTGAAAACTTTAAAAAATTTCATAATTTGTTTATTTTTAGTTTAAATTAAAGCGAGCTCTTTAATCGATTTACTAAACATGTTAGAATTATTTGAAAGAAATGCCAGCCTATGAACTTGATATTTTGCTGTCAATATATTTGAATTTCAAAGTGTAACCAACAAAAGTGCAGTTACCAAAGTTTAGATTTCACATAGAAATTAAATATAAATTTGATTTTTTTCTTTGAGATATTATTATTACGTATTATTTATGCATGTTTTGATAAATGTTTAGGAAGTGAAATTTGAAATTTATTTTAAAGTATTTTTTATTTTGTAAATTAAAAAAAAACATTTTATTAAAAAAATGTCCGTCAACTGTTTCAGGTCCAACATTCGGTCTACACGCTGTTTGAGTTTGAGACCACTGCGATAGGACATGAAGACGTGAAATTGCGTAAAACGTGTTATGTAGTTGCCGCACTAGCTCGCAGGTCTGCTGAAACGACAATAATATGTGACAATGTGCCAGGAAGATGAAAATTACTTGTAATATACGAATTCCTCTAATAAGCGAAGCTTTTCCCAGGATTCTGGAGCTATGAATTTCCTTGCATAAAAAACTAAAATAGTGAAATACACACTCTATTTAACGAAGTTTTTGATGATTTTTCGAGGTTTTTTTCTGCTTTAAAATTATTTATTCAACTTCTGTGACACGTATATGCTTGCAACGGTGATTCCAAAGAAAAGCAGGTGACTTGTCGTCTGTTGTCGCATTTCTCTCTGCATCAGAAGAGATATGGGGAGGTCCTTTAATATATTCGCTAAAAATAAAATTCTTTTTTGTTAAACACAGAACTATGACACAAACTGTTACATGACGATACCAAACGTAGAAAAATCACGCATAAAATTTCAAATTTTCTTCATCTTTCAAAGATTAAAAATGGCCAGAAATGTATTGATGCTTGCATATTTGGATGTAAATGAATTTAAATATTATCATAAAGTTTAGTAGCTAAATTTCAAGAAAAACCAAAACTTGCGTAATAGTTAAATATTATAATCTTCGGAGTGAGTTTTTTTTTCTAGCCCAAACGGAGTTGTTAGTCTCGAAATGCAGTTTTGCATAGTCCAATGTATTCACTATTTATTCGACTCTGTTGCCATCCGGAAAAACGTAAGATATTATTCTTTCATATTCAATTCATCTGTTATTAATCAACAAACTAAACTATTGAAAACAATAAATGCAGTTCTTAAGAAAAGTATTTTTTTACTTTTAAATCGGATTCATTTAAATAAAAATGCATTTAATTCATAATATACCTAGTTAAAAATGTTCAATGTTTGACATAATTATATTACATGCGTTTTCATTTTTTAAATGTTCAGAAGATATATGTAACATTTCTATGTTACTCTAAATCAGAATTTTAATTTGCCGTCCGAGGCAAATTAAAAAAATATGTTTTTATATATTATATATCCATCTCCTTTTCTACTTTGTTTAAATATTATTTTTTCTTCCTTTTTTTTCAAAGGACTGATGATCATTTTACTTCCTTTATTTTTGTTCTACAAAACATAAACAGACGGAAATAGCAAGCACAGACAGCTTTCAATCGGTAAAGTGTTAAAAGCGGAAGTTTTTTGTTAGTTACAGCTGTAGATTGGCTCCAACAAGCTTTATCTCTTTCTCGGGGAGCAGACATATGGGAATCCAATATAGGTGAATTAGATCTCAGACCGCGCATTTTAAGCTTCAGCCAGCGGCATTTTCTTTTGCCGCGAGTTTTAACATTATTGATTGCTTATGGAAAAATTGCGGATATATAGCATCATTGTAAATAGTGATGAAATTATTAAAAGTACAGCTAGTACTTGTTTTTGGTTATTCGTAAAGTATTTCAACCCCAAAATGGCTACTAAAAAACATAAATTTGATTCAGAGTGCCGTTCATTTAACGATGAATGGACTTGGAAATATATTTTTACAGTTGCAAAAGATAAACCAATGTGTCTCATCTGAAGTGAAGCTGTAACTGTCTTCAAAGAATATAACATTTCCCGTCATTTCACATCTAATCATAATAATTCCAATTACGAAGCAATGTTGAATATGAAAGAAAACAAAATGCAGAAAGTCTTTCTAAAAAAATACCAGGCCGACAAAATTTTTTCAGGAAGGTAAACACTATCCAAGCAGCAGCAACACATGCAAGTTACATTCTAGCATACAATATTGCTAAAAATAGTCTTCAAAGAAGCAATTGAAAGAGGACATTGTGTCGTTCTTCCCATGAGAAATAGTGTTCTGCGGAGTGCGAAATGTTAGAAGGTGCAGAATGGCTTTCAGGCATTGCATTTTTCACAAATCTTCTTTGTCATATGAGCAACTTGAATGTCAAGATGCAAGGGAAAAATCAATTTATTGACGATATCTGGGCCCATCTAAGTGCTTTTAAACTAAAACTTAATTTGTTTGCTGGGCAGCTAGCTAAGAACGACTTGTCTCATTTCCCGAGATTGAATTCAGTACTCCCAGTAAATGAAGAGAAGCTTGAGAATTATGAAGATGGCTAGAAAAAACTGCATTTTTTGAGTTCGAACGCCAGATTTCAAGATTTCAGGTGCCATTCAAACAGAATTAGATATTTTTACAATGCCTTTCAACGTAAATTGTGAAGCAGTGAGGTCACATCTGCAGCTTGAATTAACTGAGTTGCAATCTAACAATCATCTTAAGCAGTTGTTTCTAAATATGCCAAAGTTAGAGTTTTACAAATCGTTATCGAAAAAAATTTCTCAAATTTAATATCTCAGCCCAGAAAATCAGTACTATGTTCATCTTATATATGTGAACAAGTGTTTTCAACTATGAACCTTAGAAAGAATTATTTCAGAAGCAGACTGACAGATGAGCATTTAGCCTCGTTCCTTAGAATCAGTACATCTCACTTCGAACCTCAATATAAGGAACTTTTAAAAGTGAAATCGCAATTTAATTCATCTCATTAACTATTTAACTTGTAATACTTGTATATTGTTTTTAAAATTTTAGAAAAATTTATCTTGGCCTGCCATACATTTTTTTCCCGATTTTTGGCCCGCGACCGAAAACGTTTGCCCATCCCTGGTCTAAATGCATGTTCCATCTAGTATCCTAAAAATGTTTCGCATTCCATCTGGTCCATCTAGACCCAAGAGGTACAGAAGTTGTGGACTTCATTGCATGCAACGGACTCAGTCTTCATAACGTGCCGGACAGTCTGCCGACCTTCGAGACCCAAATGGGAAAAGGATGGCCCGACATCACTCTGTCAACAACGCGTCTGGCTCAGAAAATACAGCACTGGACCGTAAGTGACACTCCCTCAAACTCGGACCATCGCTATATAACGTTCCAGATAGGTCAGCCACATGCGCAGTTTATGAACAAGCGTTATAGAACCAATGACAGAAAATTAAAACAACTTGTAAGCAGGCTAGGACCAGTACTAGAGCAGGTGGACAAGGCCCTTATGGAATGTCAGAACAAAAAGGATGCTGACGACTTAACCACCAGTATGATACGAGATATTCAATCTATCTGTGATGCCACCCTAGGCCTGAAATCACCAAAAGTTTTAAGAGTGGCAAACTGGTGGACGAAAGAGCTCCGTGCACAGCGTAGTCGCACCAGGGCATTTAGGCGTAAGATGAAGAGCGAAAGAGACCCAGACAGAAGGCAAGCCCTTAGTGTTCTTTATAATAAAGAACAAGTTCCGTACAAAAGGGCAATTACAGCCGCAAAACTTGCCAGCTGGAGAGAGTTCTGTACTAAGAATGTAGAAGTCTATGGTGCTCTCCACAAGATAGCTTCGAACAAAGTTTATAGACCACCGCAGCTAAGAGCCTTTGCAGGGCAGCAGGCTGGACACATAACGGAAATCACGCTCAGGACAATTCTTGACGCCGTACTTCCGGAAGAGGATATTACAGATCCGTCCGACCACCAGGCTTATACGCTGCACACATCTGTCCCAGATGATATGCCATTTAAGGAGAAGGAAGTGTCCGCAACAATCAAAATTCTCTCGAAAAGTAAAGCCCCTGGTCCGGACTCAATAGACTATCCAATCTTGAGAGCAATACATAAAGCAAAATCGGGCTTTCTCACGCGTTATTTTAACAAACTGCTAGCACTGCAAAGCTTTCCGGAACCTTACAAAATAGGGCAGGTTGTGCTCTTTAAGAAAGAAGGGAAGGATCCAAACAGCCCATCCTCTTTTAGGCCGATTTGTCTTCTCCAGGTAATAGGGAAACTCTATGAGAAGCTCCTAGTCCAGCGGCTTAAATTTCATATGACGCAGATTGGGGCAATCTCTGACGCTCAATATGGATTCAGAGAGCTACGCTCAACGATTGCTGCCCTTTCAAAGATAAGAGACTATATCAGCCACTTGCATGAAAGGAAACAGCATGCAGCGGTCCTAAGTCTGGACCTGCAAAGCGCATTTGACTCTCTGTGGTGGCCCTCAATTTTAGAGGCACTGCACCAGGCAAGGATCCCTGATAACCTCTTGCAGGTTTTCAAGCAATACCTGTCCAATAGAAAGTTCATAGTAACACACACTGGCGGAGTCATAACCAGAAGACAGACAAAAGGCTGTCCACAGGGATCGTGCGCTGGTCCAGACTTGTGGAACGCAACTTTCAATTCCATCCTACGATACGAATGGCCGTCCCATACACAGCTAGTAGCCTTCGCGGATAACGCGACCTTTGTGGTAGGCGGCAAGAGTAGAAATGAACTGCAGCAAAACTGCAATGATTTAATTGATACTTTCTCACGGCTATGTCAGGAGAAAAAGCTAATAATTTCTGAGGCAAAATCGAAATATATAATTTATCATAAGCCAGGCCAAACTTTAATAAGAAACCCAACCATCCAGCTTAATGGGAAGACCATCAAAAGGGTCAGAGAACTAAAACTCCTGGGTATTATATTGGGTGAAAAGTTCACCTGGATGCCTCACCTTAAAGCGCAAAGAAAAAAGGCCCGCCGAATCGCAAACAATCTGCAAAAAATGCAAGGCCCGCACTGGGGTTTTCGGCCCAATATCTACAAGATACTTTACTCCACTGTCGCGGAGAGGGTCCTAACCTACGGAGCACCCATCTGGGCAGCCCCGATGACAGTCAGAAAAGCAAAATTGCTAAGTAGTGCACAGCGGCCTGGCCATAACGAAGACCTACAGGACAACGTCGACTGCGGCCGCTTCGGTATTAGCAGGGCTTATGCCGCTCCCAATCAAAGCGCAGCAAGAAGCCTCAATTGCAAAGGTGACGCAACTCCAACAGCCATGCACATATGGGGATACATGCTATCTGCCAGAAGTCTACGAAACACGCAGGTCCAATCTAAGCACACATCCGTCGGAATATGGACTGGTCATCAGGACTCTCCACTCACCAGCGTTAACCCCGCGCTTAGACGGACCAGGGTCCGTGCTTTATACAGACGGGTCAAAAATTGATAACGCTGTAGGCAGTGCCTGTATAGCCTATATAGATGGAAACCTAGCAAAAGAATGGAAGGGCCGTCTGGGCGCACAGAACTCAGTGTTCTAAGCGGAAGTAGTTGCCCTCACAAAGGCAGTGAAATGGGCAATTGACACACGGCAGAGTCGAGCTACGATATTTACTGACAGCCTGTCAAGCATTTATGCTATCAACAACCCTCTCCAGCGCTCCGCACTAATCTCGCACCTGCAAGAAGTCCTCCGTCTACAAGAAAAGTCAATGAGAATCCAAATTTCCTGGGTGAAGGCGCACGCCGGAATCCAGGGAAATAAAGAAGCAGACGCTCTTGCCAAGGAGGCTGCCCAAAATGAGGAAACGGAGCAGATTCAGGTGCCCTTGCCCCGGTCATGCCTAAAGAGGCAAATAGAGGAGACCGCCATTGGAAACTGGCAAAATGAATGGGACCAAGTCCCGCAAGGCCGCAGAGCATATGAGTTCCTGCCCAAGGTAGAGGTGGACCGGCTCATCTCAGCGCCCTACCTCACGCGATATATAACAGGCCACGGCCCCTTTCCGACGTACTTTGCAGAAAGGGGTCTAGCAACAACTAATATGTGTGTTTGTGACAACTTGGGCTCACCAGACCATTATGTCACGGAGTGCCCCTTAACAGCAGAATGGCACATCAAATTCCCAACCACCAATGTTCTGCCTTTCAAACGCCTTCTCGTAAAACATCGAGGCACGCGGCAAAAGCATAAAAGCATAATGGACAAGCTAGAAAAAATGGGCATAGACCTCTGCAGGCCGGAATAGGGCACATGCAATAAACATAATTGGCATAACGATTCTCAAAGCTTACTAAAGTAGCTAGGACAGCAATGGTATGTGTATCCGTAGTATGGAAATGTAACTGTTTTTAGTTATCCACGAGCCGACGTGTCGTTAAAGGCTTTTAGCACAGTAATGGACAGTGCACATATAATACTGTAGATGTAACGTGGCATGTATTGAGCACACATCTGTTAAGCGTTTTACAACTGTGAAGTCTCTAGATGGTTGCAGGGCCAGGGTAATACCCGAGTAGTCATAGAAAGCCGTCCGGGTGCCCTGTCCTGCTGTCACCTGTCACCTGTGTTGATAATATCTGCTGATAAACCATATTAAACTTTTAAAAAGCCCTTTGGGTTGAACGTTAAAATCTAAACCCTTTCAGATTTTACTTTTTATTCCTTTATATTATTAGTATGAAATAGGCTTAGCTTCACAATCCTTTAAAACATATAAATATTTTTAGCCTTAACTTAATTTCTTTAAACTTTTCACCCGCTTAACGTACCAATTATGGCAGGGCAGTTCGAATATTTCTTTCCGTTTCCTAAGCAGGTATTTAGCGACTAATGTCTCTTTTTACCAACAAATGTTGAGAAAAAACAGATCATCTAGCTTTACGTCAAAAGCAATGATATTATTCCACGACAGCAATGAATTTACTACCACAGGGAAGAGATGAAAAAATGCATCAGCAGCTTTCAAAATGTTTCCTTAAGTATACTTTTTTTTTCGCACTTGCTAAGTAGCATCACTTCAGTGAACCGAGACATACGACGTAAATTTTATACTGTGAAATGAGACGAATATAAACAATATGCTCTGAATGACTGCAAAATGGAGTCATAGCGGAAGAAGTTATTCGATACTGATTTGAGTATAATTTAAAGTAGACTATGATATCAGTTTATATAACATATTTAAAACATTTGAAGGGTTTTCTTTTGACGCTGAAACTGTGAAAAAGAATGAAACACACCATACTTTTATAACCTGAGATTCATTTCCCTCCCCCTTCCCAGTTAACGTACTTTACCAGCTTAAAAAAATATTCTTATAGTCAAATGTTTGTTTCTGAATAGTAAAAATGTGTAATGTGTTCTGGATGACCATAAATATCCATTTTATTATTTCTTAGTTTTAAATACTAATACTCCTGACTGATTCCTTGTTTCTTCAAATTTTTCTACAGCAGCCACCTAGAAGGAAAACATTATTATTTCGATTTAAAGCTACAGGGAAATTCAGTATTCTATCACAGTTTACAGACACTGTTTTTATAGCAACACTTTTACGATCGTACAGTAAGCGCTACTTAATGTTATCACGTTTATCCACGACTATTTTGATAACATTACACGACAAGAAGAAAATATCCTTCAAATTAACAGGAGACAGGAGACCGCTGGGTGAGCAGCTGTGCCGCCATGTTCAGCTTTATTGCTCACTCAGTGGGACCACGTTTATTTAAAATTTTATATTACAATAAAAATTTTGATTTTGAAGTATACATAATTTTGGTATATACTTGACATACATTGACATATAAATATTAACATAAATTTTTATGGTACGTACATAGAATATAGAATGCATAATGTAGAATACAAATAAAGATTTAGATACAAAAACATTCAAATTAACAGCTGTTTAATATAAATATGACTAGAAACACGTAAACAGGTTAATTAGGAAAACGCAAATGCTTGTGTATGAACAGCTGACAATGCCTTTAATCCAAAAGTTCATTTATGAACTTATTCATAACGTTTCTGGAAATAATTATTTTTATAATTTTGTATCCCTAATCTTAATACTCGAAGAGCATCCCTCGTTCATTGGAAGAGAACATGTTAATGCAAATTTTAAAATGGGCCAAAAAAAAGCAACCCTAGTTGAGCATAGATGTTTTCAGTGATCACCATCAAAATCGATAGAGTTATTCAGAAGTTAGATTTTTTGCCTAGCTTCAAATCGAATAAAAAATTGAAACCAAACTGTTTGGCGACTTAATCCCTTATTTGGCGACATTTCAGCGCCACTTACGAATTTTTATAATTTATTTTGACGTTATTTCGCTACTTTATCTTTTTATTTCGCAACTTTAATTCAGTTTAAAATTGTTGTCTGTAATACTTGATCGTATTAACCAAACTGTTCATCCCAATAAGCGATGTTTTTCTATATTTTCGTATACAAAGAAGTGGAATTTCGGCAGTTCGATAACAATATCCGAATGATAATATTACCCACGATCATATTAAGTGGCATTTACGGCGTAATATATTTGCTGAATTGTGCATGTTTACTACATGTAAAATCGAATCTTAATTTAATTTTCTGAAGACATTAAATTTTGGATGTTATTTAATTTTTTACAAATGCAAATCTGTGGTAAAATTAAAACACATTATTTTAAAATAATTATGAATACCTAGAATGTAATTACAAATAATATAAACTGATATTAAATAATTTATTATATAAAAATATGTGCTATACTATTGCAAATATTTATTTATTTTTGAACCAACAGCGGGCCATCAGCTGACTTCAGCTTGGCCACTACTTAGGCCAGAAGTGATGGTAACTTTATTATGGGGGCACCTAATATGTGGACCACCTTTGCCTCATATGAAGGGACGGACAGTCATAACCGTGCCTTCTCCGGTATTCGAACCCGGACCCTTTGGTATCGCACTCGGCGACCTTAACCACTATACTTCTGAGCGGCTTTGCAAATACTATAGAATTCTTGAATAACTAATTCTTGAAAATATCTTTTCTAGTAATAAATTAGCAAAAGTGTCGGAAAAAAGAGGAATTAAAATTAACATAGTAATTAAAATAACAAATTTAACCAGAATGCCGATATTATTTCTAAATAGAGTCCATTAAGTAATTCTTAAAAGGGAAAAATATATATTAATTATTCAAATATCGCTGCATACAGATATTTAAAGAAAGCCATCCTCTAGATGTTAAATTAATCTAATGTTATCAATGCATCTTCGTATAACCCTTGATATAGCGATGTAAAAAACTGCCATTGTCAATACGATAAATGACAGAGATTTAATCAAAGCCGTCCTCAGGATGGTAAGTGACGAATCCTCGAGATCGCTTCTTATATCCCTTGATATAGAGATTTAAAAAAAGGTCTATCATGGGTATGTTCTCAAGACGTCTTCTTATACCCCTGGATTTAACGATTTTTTTTAAAGGCCATTCGCAGAATGTTAAATGGCGAAATCCACAAGCCATCTTCATATATCCCTGGACATTCCGATTTAAACAAAAAAATTTTCAGTATTTAAATGTCGAAGTCCTCCAGAAGTATACCTAGGGATATACGATATTCCTGGGCATATTGTATATCCCTAGGTATAGTGTTTTAAGCAAAGATATTGTCAGGATGTTAGATTACGAAATTCTCAGGACACTGAAAATCAGGATATACTCAGTGTGTCCCAAGGTGCTGCGACTTAAACAGGGCATCCTGAGGATATTGTCGGAATATGATTTTATTTAGACAAAGAATATGTCTTCCTTTTTGGCTGAAGTAAGTGTTCTTATGCACCTTAATCTCCCCACCAACTATAATGAAAGTTTAAAAATAGAAAGGCTGAAATGGTGCGATTTTTGATGTTGTCATCCAAAACTCCTACAGAAGGCGAGAAAAGGCCGGAAATGGCACGATATGTGTTGCCATCTTCAGAACGCATGAATTGGGAAAGCCCGAAACGGAATATCACGCTTTGTTTGAACAGAAAAAACATTTATCTGGTCCTACTTCCCGAATCCGCCTGCAATTAAATAAACAGCTCGCTGATCATTTGTAATTTTATTATAAATTTGTTCTGTAAGACATTTTCGTAACTTAATTACTTAACTAATGATTTAAAAATGATCTTATGATGTGCGGATTATTAAAATACATAAGTTAATTAATTAAAATTATTAAATTATTCAGGGCATACCTAGTCAGATCGATTCCAGAAAGCAGTAAGCACGATCAGATAGATCTTAATCGTCATTTAGAAATCGTGAGAAGATGGCTATCGGCTTAGGTAGCGTGACTATCCATCGAAACCCAGACTTTAATAAGGGAGACCCTATTCAAAGTAAAAAATAGTCTGTATGAGAACAACTCTAATAAAAATGACGATAGTTTAAATATGTCAGGTTAAATTGGATGCTTTTTAATGGCGGAATTATATATTTTTGTTAGATTTGATTTTCTGGGTTTTATTTAAAAGCCCAAAATGGCTCCTAGTCTGGAAACGCGATTTTGCGTTATATTACTTCTCTTTCGAGTATGTTGCCATTCGGGAAAACGTAAGATATTATTCCTTCATATTTAATATGTCTGCTACTAACTAAACAGTTTAAAAGCTATGGATGCAGTTCTTAAAAAAATATATATATTTTACTTTAATCTGATTAAGTTAAATAAAAGTGCATTTAATTCAATATATATCTAATTAAAAACCTTCAATATTTGTATAGAATTGTATTGCATATTTTTTACTTTTTAAATATACGGAAGATATAGAAAGTTCCTATGTTCGTCTAAATGCATAGTCGTCTCTAATATTCTATAAAATGTTTCGCGATTCCACCTGGGCTATCTCTATCGATAATCGCTAACGTCAAATCATATTAAAGTTTTTGAAAGAGCTCTTTTGCGCTACCGTTAAAACCTGAACCTTGTCAGACTTTTTCCGGTTTCATTTTGTTTTTCTTTATGGTGAGATTCTAACCGAGTTGACCCCTTAACTCTAGTTGACTACGAAGCTATCAAGGGCTTGAGTACGGCCGAGCGTAATAACAGCTTTGAGAAAGAGTAGCCAAAAAGGCAGACGCGCGCAAATCAAAAACTCTGATTCTTTCTAACTCAGCAAGTAGAACTTCGCGGTTAAATACCGCTCTTCCTCATTAAGTATTCAGACATGATTCTAAAACTACGTTCTGGCCGGAAGTCGTAAGTTGAGGGAAGAAGTTGAACTCAATATTAAAACTGTTAATAAAATTAAAATAACCTTACAACTTTATAGAGTCATTAGGATTTTTTGCAACAAGAATACATTAAAATGTGCAATACCCTCGCCGGGACTCGAACCACGGATATCTCGAATATGCGCCGAGTATGCTAAGCATAACACCACGAGTGAGAAAATGTCTTATATGCTTCCCCTTTCAAAGGGCGACTGGGGATTAGGGAACCCAATCGCCAAATCCTGATGGTAAAGAATCATCGTCCACCACCTTTTCTTTAGTTCGGACGCCACTGCAGTCATTAGAATTTTTGAAGAAGAAGGTATAAGATAAAATAATCTCCAGGCATTCTTCTTTCCGTCAACTTAATGACACTAAAGGTCCTCATCCCCCGGAAACTAGGCCAGGGGTCAACACCTGTCCTAGAATCTTGGAGGGATCAGCGCCAACCGCACCTGGAGTAACACAGACGACCCCAGGGCGTCACTGGTCATCAATTTGCTACCTATCAGTCACTCGGGCTGCCCGTCGAAAAGAGACATTACCCAGCGTACCCGAGACGCTACCCCGGGCTACTAGAGCCTTCAGCTCTAGGACTAACCAGATCCACGGGCCGACAGGTAAATGATATTTCCATTGCCTCCTTCCTGCCTTTTTGTGGCGTCTGTTATGCGTGGTATATACATATGTATGATAATACAGATGTATCCCGCATTAAGTCAAAAACGATTAGACGTAGAACGTTGAAATTTTGTGTATGGGACTTTTATAACATTTAGTTAATGTGCACCTACCTTTTTTTTATTGCAATCGGCAAACTCATATACTCACCCTCCTTACCTGGCTTAAAAGTCCTTCTTACCCAGTCGCATATTTCATAACTGCATATCTATATCGCCACTGAGGGAGTGGCTTCTGTAATGGACCAATGAGTTTCCGGTAATATTTCTATCATTTCCCATTACCTTTGCCGCGCTTTAAGCAAGATGATTTAAAATGTTTTGCCACACAATTTCCTGTATAAAATAATTAAAGCATCGTGGATTTCTTGTAAAAAATTTCACTGCGAAGTTAAATCAAACATAAGCATAATCATATATGTAAATAGTAGAAGTCTTACCACTTTTTTATTGCAGTCTGTATGAGAAACATGCTCTATAATAATAGACAATGCACAGTTTTAATCAAAGTGAACTTTCCTAATATGCATTCCTACGCATTTAGTGTGTTAAATTTGACATTAATAACAACTGTTCACTCTTAAATCTATTGCCTGCACACTCTTAAAATGGAATGATTTCATTTTATTCACAGCGAATATATTTAATTGATTTATATATAACTTTTAATATTAACAATAAGTATAATCAAATCATTGACAAAATATATTTTGTTATTCTCAACTCGATTAAAAAGTTACACACTTAATTCTCTTAATCCACAGGTGTACTAAATGCATTATATTCGAGGCTAATTGTAATCTAAGTGACCATCTCGATATAAAAAGCGATAATATGCCACAAATATTAATCCCAATGTCAGCGTGTGATACGTTTCGAGAAAGTGAAATTGACGATTAAATAAATTTATAAAATGAAAGTACTACGAGATTTTATACTCAGGATGATAACAGCATTTATACGCCATACATTATAACTTCGAAATAAATGTAAAATAAAATGTAAACAACAACATGCGCGCATATGCACAGTTTCAAAGATTCAGCGTCACAAAAACAATAGAAGCTCACTGGTCCATTTTTGAAACCCTTCCTTTAGTGGCGATACTAATGTACCCTTGTGAATTATGCTACTTGCCTTTATGTTCGCAATCGTTCGTTGTAGTCATATACTTCCAATTATAGAAATCTTTTAAACTTTTGAATAAATCTTTTAATTAATTTTGAACAAATCTAAAAAACTATTATTTTCTTTTCTGGAACCCTTAAAACCACAATTTTCTTTTTTTTTGGATTCACTAAAACTATAATTTCTTTTCTAGAACTCCTAAAATCATAATTTTCTTTTCTGGAACCCCTAAAACTATTATTTCCTTTTCCAGAACTTTGAAAATATAGCTCTTTTTTGTGGAATCGTACCTTCGTCGGAAAAATAAAAGCTAATAGGCTAAAAAAAGCACCGAAGTATGTCAGTGTTATACCACTTCGCGTGGAAAATGAAAAGAAAATCATTACTCAATAATTATTTTTCTCAAAATGCGCATGAACTTCACACTACTTTGGGAACTTTGGGAATGCGCATGAACTTCACACTACTTGCGCATCAACTTTAGATAATAATAACAGAAATAAAGGACGAACATTTAATTAATTACTTTAGATAATTAGTTTTGCTATCCATACGATATTCAAAAATTCATTGGCATTTTGATTTGGACTTGCTTTGAAGCTTAGCTTGCGCGAAGTAAAATTTAAAGACTACTTGTTTAAAGCAAACAACATTCTATGATTCAAAAATGCATAAATGACTGTGACCTATTGACGTAACAATCTAATCTTACTAACTTTCATAATTTAATTATTTTAATGGGCCTAAAATTAAAAGAAATCTTATGAACAAATGTAGTTTTCTTCGTATGCCTGATTACATTGTATGGTAAATATTGTACCTCCTAGTACCTCCCCTTCTTTTTTAAACTAATTTTATCGCAATCTAATTTCCAAAGAAAACAATTACAGTAAGAATATAGCATATGAAAAGTAGTCATGGTAAACTGTTGGTAACTACCATAGTATTATTTCTTTAAAAGAAACCTAAATTCCAGTAATATTAACATTACGATATCTGGCGGATATCTGACGGTAAATAAGCCCTCGGACTCAATTGCCTTGTGAAGCATGATTAAGTCCTGACCGCAGTTCTCAAGATGGACATCGGAAGAAAGAAAGAGAAGGGGCGGGTGAAAAAAACACTCAGATTTCGAAAGATCGAACACATCTGCATTAGTAAAGGCTATGATGAACTGGAACGTAAATAACAGAAGTAAGGGGAAATCACATGCTTGGAAGGTTTGTTAAGTGTGAGAGCACCTGCCACGTATGGGTAACGAAGAACCTGCACAAAATACGCTACAAGTAATGAATGCGAAGTGGATGAAATTCTGACGCAAAAGTACAAATACAAATTGATGACACTGAACAAAAATAAAAATAAACAAAGGAATACAATTTACCAATAAACTAGCTCTCAGAGTGAAAAAATATTGATACTCTAAGAAGGGGAAAATAATACAAATATTTAAAAAAAAATTCAGAACCTAATGTTAAAAAGTTGCGGGGTGGAGTATGTCAGAATATACGGTATTTGTCAGTAGTAATCAATTATATTCCTGTTCATACTGATTAGAATTAATATTCTGTAACCCAGTTCTAACCAAAACGAAAAGCTTTAAACGCATTTAGGTCGTCCGTAAAAGGATTAGAGTAAATACAGTGATCTCAAATCTTAGTCGCCTCTTTACTTACATCAAGTATCCTGCATTGTGTAGTCATTCATTTTGATGAATGAATATGAGAGCAAGAAGCAGTTAAATATTCTACGTGAAGTACATGCATAAATGTGTAAAAAATACGTAACTTTGTATCTCATTTTTAAACCTTTTCATATTTAAAATATATATATATGTATATATTTTCAATTCTGTAGTTAACTGCTAAGTTATCTTCGACATTTACGCGGAGTGTACAGTAGAAACTCAGTTACTTAGTTTCTACTGTATTTACTGTAATTTGCTCTTTCGTTAAGAATGCTACCTAAATTTTTGTTAAAGAGAAAGGAAATCCGTCTACAGAATTTAAAAAAAAAAAATAATAAATAAAAATAAAAAAATAAAACTGAATCAACGAAAACAGTAAACTAATCCAAAAAACAATTTTTTGGGGTGTTCTCAATTTATCTTGTTGCTCGGTTTGGCGCCCAGGGCGGTTAACCTACGTCACTCTTCCTAAAGTCTCTACTGCTGGCGTCGGTCTGACTTAAAGTACCGTACATTTTTGTTCATTATTAAGCTCAGGCGCTAGACAATTTGCCGCTCTGTGCAATATCTGCGGCTTGTAAATTCTGACGACCATTGTCTGCCTAAAATCTAAAAATTCTGCCTACCGTTAATTCTACCACCTGGTGTGGCCGCGAATGGTGCATCGCTTCTAGCGCCGGCCTTCAACCAGTTGTGCAAAACAAATTCACAGTATTTAAGATCCTCTATGAAACGTATAAAAATGTGTTCCTTCTGAACAACGAAATATAAACATCATTATCAAAATACCTATTGGTATTTCAAAATGAAATATTTAGAATTGTATGTAAAGAAACGTAGAGCGCGCGACTGAGATCGGCTACATAAAAGGATCACCCAGTAGGAGAAAGGTGAAACGTTACACACGGTGTGATGCATTCCTTGCCGGGACACTTCCCGAGCCAGAGTGCTGTTAGCCCTGTGATGAATATTGCCCTACTAGTAGAAGTTTTGGTCCCTGTTTGTAGTGCCTGGCTGAAAGCCCTGTCGAATGGTTGGTGATAAGGGATGTATAGGAGACCAGACCACGGCCAACTGGAAGAACATTCTAAATTCAGGAAGGTCACGGGTAGACCCGCGGACCGTCGTTCCCCCCCCCCAGGATTTTCTACACCAAAACTGGGAAGCTTAAGAGGTACCACGATGGGACTCCACCTGTATTACCGGTAGTGAATAACCTGGTGTCCACTTACTTGTCTATACTATACCTGTCTATACTGGTGTTGTGGCGACTGAGCCCGTTCCTAAAAGAGCCTAAACACTTTTGTTCCCGTCTGAGCCTCAGAGAGAAGGATTCAGTAATTTTATTCTCAATTGAGCCAGATCGAAAAATACTTCCTCATTTTATTTGAAATAAGTTTGTGCTTTAACTCGCCCTTCTATAAATGAAAGTTTATTTTCAATACTATGAATACTACTACTATAAATAATAAAGTCAGTATTTTCAACGACGTAACACTTTTTCATTGTGTTATTTTAATAGAACCATTTAACCTCGTTTTACTCGTTTCCAAGATAACTTACGAGGCACCCCGTTATCTTCTCTCAAAAATCTCAGCCATTAATAATATTTTATTATAATTTAATTTCATCTTTTTCAAAACTGAAATACAGAGTTGCGAGACCATTTCTATGTTAGAAATTTACATTAACTTCAATGTAAAATACTGATCCTAGAAATTGGCTGAAAGTTGAAGTGTGAAATAAGCTAATGCAAACCACTTTATTGTCTTGGTGTGAAAAACGGAGGATGAAGTGTCATAAATTTGCATTTCTTTTTTACGTTTATAAGAGGGGGAGGGGGAAAACAAAGGCTAATGTGAGAATGATGGTCAACAACTATATCCTGTTCGGGCTACACCGGGAAGGAAATCATCAAGGCTCTTTGGCCATCACCGTCTGTAGTGCTAAGGCAGTGTTTATAATGGTTTTAAAAGTTCACAAGATTTTACCTTTATTCATTGCATATCCATCAAGCCATGATCCTGTCATGAGTTTCACATCTAATTCCCTGCTAAATCTCGTTTACTAAGAAAAGACAAAAACCACTCAGCCGTGCTTTGACAAAAAGGTTCCAGCACTTTGCGACGGGGCCTTCATCAAGTTAAAAGTGATCTGAAACGGCTAAAAGTGTGGGCACCTTTATTTCGGGTGTGAAGATTTTTGCCCTGATGTACACTCATTACCATAAAAATTTGCGCACTAAGAAATAATTATGGAATAGTAACGAAACTTGGCATGAAGGTACATGTCGGGTAGATATGCAAATGATTAAAAATGCAACGTGATTACGCAATGCATAATGCTGCTAGAGGGCGTTGAACTTCGTTCTGCTTGGAATATGAAACAGGAAAGCAGAGCTTGTTTGAGTGTACTTAATCTTTTGCTAAGGAAACGTTGAATTAGATATGCCGTTATGCCGCCAATCGAAACCAATATCAGCAGCTGTCAGAGTTCGAGTGGGAAAAAATCATCAGGATGATGGAAACTGGGTGGTCAGCTTGGCGAGTAGCTCGTCCGGGTAGGCCGTTCTGATTTTACTGTGAGGAGGTGTTGGAACCAGTGAATAGAAGATACGTCATTTACATGGCGACCAGGCTCTGGACACCCTCGACAGACCAGTCGTCGAGAAGACGTCACATCATACGACACGCACACGTAAAGCCAACTGCCTCATTGGCCGCTATCCGACACAGGTATCAGCTTCATTATGGGCCCCTGTGTCCTCAACAACCATCGCAAGGCGCCTGATTGAAGGACAACAGGTATCGCGGCGCTCATTACATGTGCTGCCACTAACACCGTCCCACCGATGCCTCAGTTTGGAATGGTGTCGCGCACGACAGGATTGGACTTTAACGAAATGGAACCAGGTCGTCTTCAGCGACGAATCTAGATTCACTTTTACCAGTGATGACAATCGTGTTCGTGTGTGGAGACCTCGTGGTGAATGCCTCAATCCTGCTTTCGCTTTACAGCGACACACCGTTCCCACAGTAGATGTGATGGTATGAGGTGTCATTGCTTACTATACACGGTCACCCCTAATATTGATCCATGGCACAATGACAGGCCAGAGGTACGTCCATGACATCCTTCAGCCACATGTGTTGTCACTCATGGCAGGGCTCCCAGGAACCTGTTTTCTACAAGACAATGCTCGGCCACACAGCACGGATCTCACAAGTCTGCCTCCGTCACATTAACACCCTTACCTGGCCTGCTTAGTTCCCAGATTTGTCACCAATCGAGCATATCTGGGATCATTCGGGACGGCAAGTTCGACAACCTACGAGATTGGCCTACAGCAACTGTGAAACGAGATGTATCAGGACACCATACGGAACTTGTATGCCTCAATACCCGCTCGTATCGCATCGTGCATTCGCGCTAGAGGTGGTTCAACAGAGTGCTAAAACTTCTGTTCATGTGTACTTTTTCATGCAATAAATGATCCTTTTTTCTTTGATTTTTTAATCGTTTACTTTCTAGGTGCGCAAATTTTTTTGGCAATGAGTGTATAATGGGGAATATGAGATGCCAATGTCTGTATGATGAGGCACCATTATCCACTTGCTTCCCTCACACCGGCTTAACTATAACTTCTGAAGCCGTAGGCGGTCCTTGAATTTGCCGTCTTTCTTGATAAGCAAACAAATAGCTATAAAAAATGTCAAAGCCATATGTAGAGAAATAAGTTAATACTTTTTTTTTTTAAAGAAAAACTAATTCCAACGTTTAAAATTATATTATTACTTTGTTTGTTTTGTCTGTTTTCGAAGCCATCGATGTCTTTGTAGTGGTCTGCTTCACTGCTAAGGTGAGACAACGAATGCAGCTTCGAAATCCAATGGTGATTTCTTTGAATCCTGTACCTCGAGTTAAAGCTATTTTTTTCCCCCAGTTTAATTCGGTATACAATTCAGAAAGCTTATTATTCTTTACTTGCCTCGATAATGCATACGAAAAATGCCACCCCGAAAAACGTCCCGCTTGGAGCGAACTGCATCTCCGGTCACTTGTAGCCACGTCACTAGGTAGCCTGGAATATGATAGTAGTTACTAGGAATGATAAATAGTAGCTGAGTAACAGCCTTAGAAACTTGGAAACTTAGCACCGCAAATGTTTCTGATGTTAACATGTATATTTTTATTGTTTAATGCAGCGTTTCTCAACCACTTCTGACCAAAAAATGATGACCAAAAAAGCAAAAATAAAATAGCTGAAAACTGAAGATTTCAGAAATAACACATGGCATTGTTTTTTAAGAAAATGTGTAGATTTCTGGTATTTGTATAGTGTTGTGTTTTTTGCCCTCCTTAAGATGTATAGTCGCTATTTTTCTGCTGGCTCCCATTTAAAAGCGCCATCTGATTTTGTTCTCCTCTATGCTGTACCACCAGAGAAGCCCCACTTGGCTCGGTAGCTACTCATTGCAATTTTGGGCAATTTAACCGCGTGGCAGCAATGACGTAATAAGTTCCTGGGGATATGTTCGTGACAAGCAAAGTAAATTAGAATCGTCAACTTGGCATAACTAGCTGATAAAGAACATTTTCCATGCCGCTGTGTCAATGACGTGGTTAGAGCTTTTACCGCTCAGAACAGTCCCTGAATTTACCGCCCCTTTTGACATACGAACAAGTAATTAAAATAACTGCCAAAATGACATACAGGGAAATAAACTCCGTTTTTATTTTTTTTTGGGGGGGGAACAATCTCCTCACGATTAGTAGCGTTTACGACGATTGCGAGGGAAGTTCGTACTAGTATTACAATATTTGAAACTTTGTTCTGGCGAATAAACTGCAAATATTTAAAGTGGCCGCCCTGCCACATTCTTGTTTTGTTTCCCCTAGCAATAACGGAAATAAAACTCATGTAATATTTCTGTTGAGGAATATTTCTATGAATGTCACCGTAATCATAATATTGTTGATATTCGTAATTTTCATTTAAAAGTGTCAGCAGAATAAAAAAAATGTGTAACTAGGAAGGCTATATAACTGTTCTGCTTTCTTTAAATACTTTACCTCGAGTAAAAACCATTTTTTTCCTCAATTTAATTCGTTATGCGATTCAGAATCTCGTTATTCTTTATGTGCCTTGTGGATCCACATGACTAACTCCTATAAAATAATGTTTCACGTTAAAAATACCGCCCCTAAATATGAATCGCCCGGGGCTGACTCCACCTCCTTAGCTATGCTACTGAGCTTTGTTGGCAAATAAAAGAATAAAAGTGTGTAATGTTAAGTAAGCATTGTTCGACGCCGTGTCACGGTTTAAAGTATTAATATCATTTTGTTTTGCTATACGTCCAATTGAAATTTCTCTTTTCTTTTAAAATTTTTATTCAAACAGCAAGAATATGTGCCTATTCTATTCTGAGATAGCAGATTTGGGTCGACAGCTTCGCAATTCTAATAAGAGGCGGATGCCCGGCAGGATGTTTCCAAGTTTGGAATCGTGAATTCGTGAGTTCGAGTTCGGAAATGTCTGCAGCTCTGGGGTTCTAAACGAACCGCAGAACTCTCACCTCAACGGCGGAAAATGAAACAAATGCGAGGGTGGTGGGACCGGTCTGCTGGGATCCTCCCCGGTAACGCACCTGTGTGCCTGGCAGTGAATACAAATCTGGAACGAAGGAAGAGAAAGAAGAGAAAGGGAGGCTTAGCGAAAGGCCACGAACTTCCTAGGCTGAAAGCGGGTGGTAAGGTGTGATGACAGTTCGCGTATGTTATGTTTTGCAGGCTCCTCCTTCCTGATAGGTTTCTTCTTCATTAAACATTCGTCGTGAACATGAATGGTCGACCGCGTCGGTCATTAAGCCCAGAAATGTCCATCCAGCTGGCCGCATACGTCCTGCCCTGTAAAATTTTGCGGCCTGCTGCGGAATTCACGAAATCTCTGAAATGAGCCAAAAAAAAAAAAAAAAATTGCGAAAACGGTAATAAAAAATTGAGCCTCTAGAAATTGTTTGCTGGCACCAAGGTATAAAACTTTTTTTGTTTTTTCTTTTCTTCACTGAACAAAAACTGAAGTTTATTGTTATAACAGTGAACTCTGTTTAAAGTCCCAAATGTAAATCCTATTTTAATTACCCAAATGTTTCACTTTTGGATCAACTTATGATCGCGAATCTGTTTTCTTCAAAATTAAATTCACAAAACTTAAATCAGGGGCATAAACTGGTAGGAATTAAAGCGACGCGTGTCAGCAAGAGCAAAGGCAAATCGGAAAGAGGGCTACGAATTTAGAAGAAGAGTGAGATATAGAATCAAAGTTTCAGTTCTCGAAGAAGTGATTGTCTATAACATTGCCTGCATTGTTGTGCCTTACGCGAGATCGCATGAAACGAATTAAATGATGCAGTCCAGAAAAAGGTTATTACAAACGATAACGAAGAGAGATTAGAAGAGAAACGAGAAACACAAAGTTAAAATGAAGAATTACAAGTCTGTTGCTAATTTAAATTTAGATTTTTTTTTTTTTTTTTTACCTTACACACACGAACATATATTTTCGAAAGGCAACACTTACTTTTTTCCTGCACAAATTGATCAGTGCACTGAAAAAACTATAAATGGCGTTGGAACGATACACGTGTGACAAAAATTGCCGGCGTAAAAGCATTTGCAAATAGCATTGTAAAGGACCAATGACTACACAGAGAGGAGGCACGTTCTGATGCATTTTGTACAGTTCAGAGGAATAGACAGTAAACGTATCAATCGTAGAACACCACGTGGAAAGCATTGCTTGTGGTAAACCTTTAATAACAAGTGTGGGAAGTTTGTTTCTTCGATTAGGTGTTCGAACGTGTTAACAAGATGACCCTTGTAAGGAAACAATGAGGTGAATTGATAAAACTATTTTAGCTGAGCGGGAAAAATGCTCCCGAAGCAGTGAGAATCTATCGAAATCATAAATTAAGACAAAACCCAGGTTCCGTAAAAACTGTACGTGATTTTTAAGAAATTTGAAGAAACAGAATGCATATGTGGTAGACCGCGATCCGGATGACCATGTTTTCCGTTGAAGTTGTTGCGGAACTGCATAATATAATTATTGAATGCTTATTGCACACTACAAGAATTGTTGCTCGTAGTTTGGATTTACCGAAAACCACAGTCCTCAAGCTTCTGCTTTCTGTTTTGCGCGTATTTCCTAATTAATTCTAGCGCAATCAGATGTTGCAACCGAAAGATAAGAAATAGTCTTTCGACTTTGCCATTTTTTTTCTCATCAGATATGATGAAGATAGAATGTGCGCTGTAGATATTATGGACGGATAAAACGTACTTCTGCTTAACGAGGACTAAACTCAAAGTGCTGCGTTCACGGGGCTGATGAAAATCCTCGCGATGTCGTATCAGCACCTTTACACGGAGCGAAAGTGACTGTGTGACTCGGCATCGCAAGCATATTTGTTCCCGGCCTGTACTTTCTTCGGAAAGGTCACTTCGACGGACATGAAAACGTGCTTCATTACAATTGCTCGTTATACGACAATACTGCAATATTACGTAATTCCAGAACTGCAGCAGCGAATTTCATTAATGATTGTGTATGGGTGCAAGATGCTGCTCCTCCACACTTTGCAACATATGTTCGGCAAGTGCTGCTATAGCGCTTTGGAGATAGAGTCATCTTCCGTAACTTTGCAGTTTCGTAACCGTCGCGATTCCCCAGTCTAATTTCGAGGATTTCTGGTCTGGGGGTTATCTGTAAGCTAACATGTACGCATCAAATCCACAAGAATTGTCAGAATTGAAAGATGCCATAAAACCCGAGATTCCTTCTGCGATGTTGTTGTCTCGTGCGTCATTGTTGCCAACAATCTTTCGCATGCAGTGCGTTATCATCTTCGAAAGTGGGCACGTTGAAACCTTATATTTCCAATAAAAGTTTCTTTTCCTTTCTTGTCTTGTTTTGTCCTTGTTTCTTTACAAGGATCTTCTTTGAAAATGTTTTACACTTGGAATTTTCGCCATACGTGTATCGTTCCAAAACCATTTATGGTTTCTCAACGCCCTCATCATTTTGGGCAGGAATAAAGTGGCTGCTGTCATCCTAAAATTTCAAAATTTTTTGTCCCCGTAATCATGAGAGCTCTGTTGTTTTAAATCATCACAACCTCGGGGGCTTACCTTTAAATAACAATACCTGAAATATCATTTCAATTGGCTGAGCGGATAGGCCGCTAGGAGTTCACATCGCGGAAGTGTCTTCATGATCACCGTGCATAGTATATGTGTAATTAATTGTAGAAGTTTATAGCGTAGACAGAGTGATAAAACTTGTAGAGAGACAAGACTTTAGATTATTACTAGATAGAGCTTTTGAGTCGCATGTTCATATACATTTCTAATCAACAGCGCAGTCTGCACCCAATCTTCATAACATTCTTTGAAAATTACATCCCGAGACAAACGGTGGATGATAAAGAGAGAGGTAGGCAAGAGCAGCCCAGTACGAAGCAAGCAAAGCTGAAGCGTGACTGCGCATTTAGTAGAAAGCGTCGGAGATTCAAAAATGTTTCGATTCTCAATTTAAATCCTATTCAGGGATCGGATAAAGGTGTCAGTGTTATGTAGGGTCTTATGATGCAGAATAATTTTGAAATAACGCACTTAAAATTGATATATTATAAATAGTTACTATTTTCAGCACAAAAAGGAAAAGTATCTAAATTAAAATGAAGTATAAAAGGGACTATTGCCAAATTAAAGTCAGTATAGTTTGTTTTCCTATTTTTTACCTTACCTCTTCACACACACACAGACACATATATACATAAAATAATTCGGTATAGATGACTTGTTGATTATCAATATCACATATAGAATAACAGAGCTGTGTATATACCATAAGGTTTAGATTATCCATCAGATTGGCACAACAACGGAGGATGAAAGTTTAGCTGAAACTTAGCAGAAGTTTCATTGATTCGTACATAGTTTTATTCTGGTAATTAAAATAGATTCACATATTAACAATATGGATGCTGTATGCACCAGCACAATTTTGAAAGCTAACATTTTTTTTTTAATGCGCAAAAGAAAATCATACGTAGGTAGTAGCGGAAGCAAGTCGAAGCAGGGGGAAAAAGTGTGCACTTAATAGGCAATGATATTAGTAAACATTTTCTCTAATCTAACTGCCGGAGCAGAAGATTATGATGCATATGGAGGTATGCTTATTATAAGCAATGCAGAAGATTATGATGACATAATACGAAATTAGTTTTCAAGTACGACGAAAATTTAAAAAGTTATTATTAATTTTAGAATAGAGAGGGGAAGTAAGAAGAATTCAAATAAGGAAGGAAAAGAGGAATTAAGGCGTTATTGCAAATTTAAAAGTATAATTTATAGTTATTATTTTTTATCTTATGCACACACACAGAGGATATCTGCATATTTTTAGAACGATTTGGGGGCTGTTAAATTAATGTTTAAAATGTAAAGAGTATTTTTAAGAGTAAAAAAAGGTTTGTTAAGAGTACTCTAATAGCCTTTTTTCCTGGACTGCAATTCTACTTCGTGATTTTAATGATAGAAGGGCTTTTAGTAAAATTTCAGGCGTACTGATTTTCATTCCTACTCCACTACTTTCCAGGGTCCATCCATAGTGGTGGGTTTGCGCTTAGAAAGAACTCTTTTCAAGAGTCACAATAATCCATAGGTGAAACGTCAGGTGATTTTGCAGGAATACGTTGAAAAGTATCTATGCAATACTTGTAGCAGTTTTCATTTTTCAGAGGAATGCAGGGGTACTTTTCGAAATATGACTTGTTGCTTTATGAAGTTTCATTCTTTGAAAGACACTGGGATAATGAAACGGAATTTTTTTTATCATTTCGAACGGAAAATTTTACGGATAGTATATTAATTTTAACATATTTTCCCACTCTTTTTATTTTAAGTTTTCCGTTTAAGAAACTTCTGCAATATTCACAAACCCCTTACCGAATTTTTCTTTGAGTGGACGGAACCACTTTTTTCTCTTCGTTTTCGATAATAAATAGATATTTTTTGGCCACAGTCGTTTAGGTAAACGCATGCTTCATCGAGGGTCACAATATATTTTGGTTTATCTCTCTTTAGTTTTTCTTACAGGGTTCTGCGTTGTCCTATCCACACTCCCCAGCGAATGTTTGTGAACGTTATGATTATTATTTTTTTTATTAATTTTTAATCTTATTTTATTTATTGCTGCTGCAGATATATTTAAAGACTTTGTAATTTTGTGCTTCGGTGGATTTTTTCTTGTTAATAACGATTGAACTTAAGAAACATGAGAGACAGTATGTGCTTTTTCAAGGGCATTCATTTGGAGCCTTCTTCCCACGTAGAAGCAATGATTGGCACGTTTTTCCGCCTGATTAATAATGTTGTTGTTTTTTTTTTTTTCACTTAAAATTTTAACGCTTTGCATTTTACTTTTGAATTATGGAATGTGTTTCTCTTCGAAAGCGCAAAAAAAAAAAAAAAAAAAAATAATAAAAAAAAATAAAAAAAAATATCTTCCAAGCAACAACTTGTTTATATGCCACATTTCGAAAGAAGAATGAATTTAAAAGTAGTAGATGATATTTCCCCTTTCATAATAATAAACTTCCTCCAGAAAATTTTATTCCAAAACATTTACCTTTTAAAAAATCTTAATCGAAATCATTCTACAATATGTAAACACTCTTTGTATAGATAGGTATACATACATCGAATGCGGCCCGCCTGGATGAAGTGCATTTCTAGAACGGCCTTACAAAGTCTTTTAGGTTGGACAGACCTGGTCTACCGTCTCGTCACCGGCAGTGTTGCCCAAGGGACGACGCCATTATCCTTCTGGGAGGGAAATGGATAAATATAAACATCTTTACCTTCTCTGCAATTCGAATCGGGCCTCGCGATACACAACCGGCACTGCTAAACATTATACCGAATAGATGCGAAAACTTACATTTATCAACTAATCAGATTCTGGATTATTTTAGATCGAGATTACCGTGTAAATGGAGGATGTTTTTATACATTTTTTAATAAAGTATTGCATTTTGAATTCTTCGGTATCAAAATAATTTGCTGATATCGTAAGGCAAATGAAGATGACTTTGTTAACTTTGGGAAACGCCTTTTCTATTCCCATAATGAGGTGAATTTAGGAAAATTCAAATTTCTGGATTGGATTTTGGAATAGAATTACTGTGTAGAGACATTAGGTATTTTTTGAAAGCAGTAAAGATGAAAAATTAACAACTGCCTTCGCCGGGAATCGAACCACGGACCTCTGGAATACCGGCCCAGCGTGCAGAACTACTACACCACGAAGGCACGATAAGAGAGCGGGAGGAATACCTTATAACTGTGCAGCGTAATTTTGCAGCTGTTCTAAAGGAAAATGGCATAAAACAGTATCAAACTCGTATTGCATGCGGGCCGATTGCACGATTTGAAAACGGCAGAGGGGACTTTTTTTTTTTTTTTTTTTTTTTTTTTTTTTTTTTGTTAGCAAAATTAAAAAATTTTCGTCAACAAAATAAAAAATTATTTCAACTAAATTTACAGTTTTGCTTACTAAATATTTATAAAAACACACATAAATAGCAATTATAATAATGCAAAGGAAAAATTTAATCAAATTTATGTATATTTTCTACTTGAAATTTATGTACATCTACCTAAAATCCTCAAGACATTTTTGTTGATTACATTTCGTGATTCAAACATATTGACAGCTAAATATTAATATTTCAGATAATTCTAACATGTGTAATTAATCATTAAATAAATAAATTAAAGTTAAAAATTTGGTCACACGTTAAATGTGTGGTAGGAAATAATCTACCATTTACTCGTGTTAATTGCAGTTCTATTGAAGACTCAATTTTATGCTGTTTTGTTAAATAATTGTATCTTTATTTTACTATAAAACACTTGATGTCATTCCTTGTCACTATACTAAGTCATAATAATTACGAAATGTTTTTCTTACTTGAATTAGAAAAGAACGGCAACCAAAAAATATTTTAAATACTGCTGTTACTATTTGCTCCAAGTCTGTTGCTTTGCAGGAGTAAATTGTAACAGAAGAATAGTTTTGAAAGAACTTTAACTTTAACTCATCAAGTTGTGTTAAAATCAACAAAATATACTTTTTGCGTGTGTGTGTGTTTTGTAATGCGCATATGAGGTTTTCGAAATGTGAACGTTATGAATGAATAGTTATGCTACTAAAAAGCAGCTATAAGTCAAAAATATAATCACAAATATTGTTACACTAGCCTTTTTCTTTCACAACTTTTAGAGAAAGTTGTGAAAAAGGGGTTCCAAAGCGTTTTTCACAACTTTTGGAAAAACATGTAAAAAAATATATTCACAACATTTTCCAAAAATTGTTACACTAGCCTCTAGCTCCTTTCTATCTGGTTTAGATAACTTGTGAGAGAAATATCAAATGTTCATTCAGTTTCCCAGACTTTTGACTCATATTTTCATTATGTAAATGTAGCAATTTTATCTGCAAGTTGAAATTCCTTTTATCAAAACAACGGGAATCCACATCCTTGTTCTGTCATTCATATCGTATTTAACTTGTCAGTGCGTGTTTGCAGTACTTCTCTTTCTCGTAGATTATAGTGAAAAATTAAATATCCTGCATTCTTCAATTTCTATGTTAGTTTGTTTGAGGAATTTTTAGAGTTATGGCGTTTATCGAAGCAGGGAACATGAAAAATGCGCAGTACCTTCTCTAGGATTCAAACTCCGAACCTCGTAATGTGCTTTCCAACAACATTACGAAAGCATGTTGTAAGAAGGGAGAAAATGTTTGCATTCCCCCCCCCATTTACAACTAACTTAGTTTGACAGAACAGATGATTTACACTTCCCTATAACGGCATTGGCCATGCCTAAGGCCAAAAGTGGTGGCCATTTTATTGTGGAGTCACATAATTAGGCGGCTCACCTCCTATGAAGGTACAGACAATTTTACATCCATGCCTTCTCCAGGATTCGAACACGGACCCTTCGGTATCGCAGTCAGGCTTCCCTAACCACTATAACGTCTGAGCTGCATATTTTGCACTTCTTACACACTTGAAGGGCTACTGGGAAGGCACGGACCAGTCGTCAAATAATCCACAGTGTAGATGTAATATTAGTTCCCAGTACTGTAGACTCATTTTAGAATTTTTTGAAGGCAGGAAGCATGAAGAGTCAGCGAATCCCTCACTGGCATTCGAATTTTGGAACTTTCGCTTGCTGTCGGGATGCGCTTTCCAGTTACACCACGAATGCATACTGTAAGAGGAAAGAGACACTTTGAAAACTTCTTGACAAAAGTCCGCATTTTTATTTCTTAGGCCACAATTATAAGGAATTATCGCGTTCTCCCGTGCGTGCGCTCATGGTGTAAGTGGTAGGCTTGTTTAGTTAACTATTTTAAGAACCTCCGTTAGAATTCTGACATGGTTGCAATTGGTTTTTCAGCTGATGAACTAGCTAAGACCGCAGCTTTCAAACCAGAAATTGACAAGGAAGTTCCACTTTCCATAGAAGTTGCAAAAAAGTTCTTCAAGACAACATTCCAAGAGACATAGTCATTACGATGGCAGGAAAAAGAGACAGGAAGATTTACTTACATCTTCCCAATACCTACTCTCAAGAGGCTCAAATGCAACCGACTCTTCCTCCAGGCCTGTACCAACCACGGGAAATTCCCAGCGTATTACAGACGATTCCTCAGACGGGACGTCAACTGTTCTTGCGGTTTTCGTGGGGAAGGCGCGAACGCACTTCATTACCTGCTCTCTTGCCCTCTGACAGAGCAACTTCGATAGCCGTTCTTTCCTTCCGACTACATCACATATCCTGTGAATAGACGGTTCACGGACTATTACTGCAACAGGTTCAGGTTCAGGTGGAAATGTAGTGGGACACCCCAATGTTTACTATAAGTAATGTAGGTATAGTGCCACTACACTTCGGTTTATTTTTAAACCGAAGTGTAGTGGGACTATACCTACATTAATTTATTTTTAAAGTAATATTCAAAATAGTACATAGTATAATATAACACGTAATATAACAGTATAAATAGTATGTCAATATTTTGATTGATATATCTATTAGATATAATTATAGTAGTTATAATAGGTATAATAATAGTAGGCTAACAGTCATAATTTATAACAGTTCATAATAGTTCCCTTGAGATTTATTGAGATTATGAGAAGTTTATTATATTAATCTGTATCTTCTTCCTCTTCTTTTTCCTTTTTTTACTATATCATTATTATTGCAAGGGTTTGTTTTTAAGATAATTAGATAATAAAGGCTTTAGATGAATTGCAGCTTCAAAATGAATTTTGACATTTATTACATTAGTGCTCACATAAATTTTTGCCTATTGAAGATAGATATTTGATTGTATTTTCTATTTTATTTTTTAAATGTTTGTGGGTAATTGCAAAACGAAGGAAGGCATTGATATTTGAATTAGGCAATTTAATATGAGTTGACTTTGTAAAGGGACATTGAGTAATATAATGGATTGGATCACCTTTATTTCCACATACACATTGTTCATACAGATCTTGTAAATATTTCCATATCTTTCTGTGTTTTTGGTACAATAATCTCTCCAGCATTTATTTTTAGCTGATAGTATCATTTTTTTATACATTGCTTTCTGTTGTGAGTATATGATGTAAAACTTATCTTTCAGTTCTTGAAGGGAGGCTTTTTTTCATTTTCCTATAGAATGCTCTTGTTTTGTTTCTCTGTATCCTTAATTCTTTAGTCCACCAGTTTAAGTTAAGTTTATTATTTGGTTCTTGGGTTATAAATGATTGTTTGCAGCAGTGCTGTATGAATATTGTAAGGTTTTCCATTGATTTATTGAGTGTGATTTTATCAGATGAATTATTGATTTCCCGATGGATCTTGAAGAGATCTTGTTTCATGAGCTGATTAAAAGTTTTAATAGATCTTGGCTTAATTTTAAACCGATGAGCTAAGGTTATTTCAAAATTAAGATCTATTCTGAATGAGATTATTTTATGATCAGATAGCGATATGGTATCTAAAACTTCCCATGATAAAATTTTGTTAGCTATTTGATATGAGGTTATAGTTAAGTCAGGCCATCCACGTCCATGTATTGTTTCATACGTAGGTAGGCTGTTATCATTATTATGAAGAATTAAATTATGTTCTACTATAAAATCTTCGACATGCTCACCTCTTGTATCAATATTATTATATCCCCATATTGTATGGTGGGCATTAAAGTCGGCTCCTATTACGTGTTGATATTTTGAATGTTTCCTTATTATCGAAGAAAGGCCTTGTAATATTATTTTCTAAATTTTCTAATGGCGATGCATAGAAGGAGGTGATGATAAGTTGATTTTCTTTATTATTTAATAATACGGAAACTATATCTTTACTTGTAAAGATTATTATTGGAGATAAGTATTTTGTTATTGATGATGATAGCTGATCTGACTGAAGATTTATCTAAAGATTCATATTGAATACAATTCCAACAGTTTGGTATTCCGCTAACTTTTCCATTGACGCAGTAAGGTGCTTGTATGAGGATTATGTCTGGATTGAGCTCGGTTGAAATTTGGACCAGGTTTGTCATAGAAGAGTGGGCTCTTTGAAGGTTAATTTGTTGTATTTTGAGAGTCGAAAATTCTTTATTTTTAATTAGTATTGGTGACATATTAATTATATTGTTTTGGTGAATTAAAGTGAAGAAGTGGTATTAACCTGTTAATGGTAAGGATGAAACTAATCTAAGATGTCATATTCGGTTCTTGTAATTACTTTGGTCACTTCTTTTTGATAAAATTGGGCAGTTTGGTGCATAAGCAGGGTGATATGTATTAAGGTCTGTATTATTGGCATCATTATGTAATTTGCAGTTTATACATAAGGGACTTTCTGCTTGGCATTCTTTGATATTGTGATTGCCGCCACAGAATGCACAATAGTTTCTATGTTTGCAATTTCTGACTGAGTGTGAAAAGTCTTGACATATAAAACAATCTGACGTAATCCAAAAAATTCTGCGATTTTGTGACTTCTCCAGCCGTAGTTTATAATATTTTGTTTCATTAGTATTTTGAAAGCTAGAGGAGACTATTACTGCAACAAAGCCATCTTAGAGATAATGAAGCAAGTGAATGAAAATAATTATATCCAAGAAACTAAAGATTAATGTAAAATGTAGCGTCAGATTGCTAGCAACGACTAGGATGACTTCCGAACCCTATAGTGCCATAAACTTAGTTTGGCGGAACAGGTTAAGTAAAATGACTTTACCATACTTCTGCCATCAGAAAATTCGAGTAGCAATAGCTGCCAGCACTCCCTGTTTGACAGGAATATTGCCGTTTTTCATACCATCTTCCGTTATTAATTTTTAGCTTACTAAGAAAAAGGTTTCCGGGCAATAAATGAAATTCGTTGACTTAACTTAAAACAGGAAAATTTCATTCGCTCCGCCTATTGTGATGTTCAGTTATATTTTAGTCTCGAAACGTGGTTAAGCGTTGATCCTCTTTAAACGTCGTCCACTGTCACAGCGTCGTTTCTCTTTCCATTCGAGTCTGTTGTCATTCGTAAAAATGTAAAATGTTATTCTTTCGTATTTAATCTGCCTGCTGTTGATTAACAAACTAAAATACTGAAAAGCAATAAACGCAGCTCTTAAGAATATTATTTTTTCACTTTTGAATCGGATTGATTAAAATGTAAATGCATTGATTCAGGATATATTTCATTAAAAATATTCAATATTGTTTTAGAATTACGTTATAATTTTTTCCACTCTCAAATATGAAGAAGATACGTAGCAGGGGTGCGTAATTTTTATATGTTTTTGAATAGCATTATTACGTTTCTTGAATAACAAGAAATAAAATAATTACGTTTGGACACTGATCAATTGAAGTTTACTAATAACTTCGGAAATAAAATAAAAATGTAAAAAGCAATAAAATAAAACTCTGGAAAGTAAAGTACAATAAAAAAGCAAAAAGAAGTAAGATAAAAAGTAAAAAGAAATAAAATAAAACATGTAAAAGGAAAATAAAATAAAAAAGTAAAAAAGAATTCAAGTAAAACATTGAAAAAGGAAAGGAAAAAGAAATAAAATAAAACAATTACTTATGCAAATAAAATATATAGATGAAATATGGAAAATTAAAAATAAGTAATTAATTTAAAAGAAAATAATTTATTTCATTTCTTTTTAGTCCAAAATGGCTTTGCCTTTGAAGGACTATTGTATTTTCGGTTTGCGATTTTGCGTTGGTTCACTATAAATGTCCGTTTCACTTTTCAAACTGTTGCCACCAAATGTTAGAGTCCTGCATTATATTTGAAAAAAATTAAATAAAGAAAAATCTGCATAAATTTGAAACTGTTGAGTTTTTTACTAAAAAATTCGTTAAAGTGTCACAGAATATGAAATAGCCAATAAAACAAATTCCAAATTTGTGCTTCCAGGTGCCCATGTTCGGGCGGAAGACTACGTTATTAAGAAATTTGGTGACTCTAGATACCGCTGTTTTTCCGCAGTGCGAGAAACATACATACATACATTCATGCAGATTTTCATTATTTAGTTTCTTTAAATATAATACAGAGCGATAATATTTGTTGGCAATAATTTGAAAAGTCATACACAAGTTTTAGTGATTCAACGCAAAATGCCGTTTTGGGACTAACAGCTCTTCTGGGTTAGCAGCTCTTTGGGCTAATAAATTCAATAGCTTTTATAATAAACAAATAAATAAATCTGAAAGGTGTTATATTTTAACATTCGCCCGAAAGGACTCTTTACAATGTTTAATATGGTTTATCAGTAGAGATTGTCCAGGTGGGACAGCGAAATATTTTATAGGTATTAGATGAAAATGCATGTAAACTAACATAGGAATCCTATATATCTTTTGTCTATTTAAATAGTGAAAAATATGTAATTCTTTAAAAATATTGAATGTTTTTAATGATATATCATGAATTAAATGCAATTTTATTTAAACTAATTCGATTCAAAAGTAAGAAATTATATTAATAATCGCGTCTATTGCTTTTAAATAGTTTAGTTTGCTAATTAATAACAGCCGTTAAATATGAAAGAATAATATCTTACGTTTTTCCGAATGGCAACAGACACGAATGAAAAGGCAAACAGGGCAAAATTGTGTTTGGAAACTAATAACCCTTTTGGGCTAATAAATAAATTAATAAATATAACAAAAAAGTAAGAAGAAAGTAACAAATATAGCAATAAAAAATTATTATTTTCTCATCACTATAAGTAAAATAGATACATAAAAAAGTTATATATATATATATATATATATATATACTTCCTTGTACGAAGTAAAAAGGAAGTATTGTAATCGCGAAAAGCTTCAGGCAGCATATTTCAATGAAAATATCCACTTTGACCGCTTTCGAATGCAATTTAACGATGTTTTTGCGTGATATCTGTACGTAAGGACAGAATAAAAGACTCTTTTCCTCCAAAAAAACTAAAAAACTGCTTTAAAATGAATTCTGAAGAGAATTTTTCCTAGCGTCTGTACGAACGATGTATCTCGTACGTATCTCGCACGTACGGTATCTCGCATAACTCAAAAACGAGTAGCCTCAGAACGTTGAAATTTTGTATATAAAAAGGGACTACTATAACATGTAGATGTGCACCTCGTATTTTGGTTTCAATCGGCCGCGCCAAACGTATATAAATATATTTATAAATATATCCACTCTATTACCCGGCTCAGTAATCTCAGTTTCCTTACTCTTATATGTTTGTAAATTGTACATTTTTTGCATTAAAATGATTGAATTATGTTGTTTTTATCTTCCGGTTAAGGGTTTTATGCCTTTAGTAAATCTGTATGCAACATTTTTAGAATTATCAACAATTTTTAAATTGTTTGAGTGCCGCTAAGCCTAATTTGATGGAGGCCATTGCTCTCGTTTACATTTGAAACAGCTGAGTAGCGGATTTGTTGCCAATCTAGAGAAACTTAGCTTCGCAACAACAAAGATAACGCATTCATTTATTATTTAAATCATGCTTAATCCTTTCTGGAATTTTTTCGAGGAAATAAGCGTTTAAGATTTACTTCGTAATTTCTAATACAGATATTTTGAGTTTTTATGTATTTTTGCGTTGTCGCGAAGTGAAAACTGAATTAATTGAAAGAGAAATACTCAATCGTCTGTGAAAAACTGTTTCTTTTTTGTTTTGTTTGCTTAATTTCTTTTATACATAGTTCTAGCTTTATTAGAGTATTTGAATAGAACATGTGGCAACGATTAGATAATTCTTTAAATGATATAAATTTTGTGCATTCTCAGTTATAATTAATATGAACGAAATATAATACTGTTAAGTAAACCTAGCGCCAGAGTGTCGCTATGGTAAACAAAGTGAATTTTAAAGAATGCATTTATTCTATTGTGCATTATGCGCTGTCGGCGAAGTAGTTTTAATTCAATCTAATAAGTTTAAATAAAATGCAAGAAAAAATGCATATAATTTAATATTTCGTACAAGGAAGTCATGTAGTGTACACATCAGATTTTTTTTTTTGGTTTTCTAAACATCCTAATTTTAAAATGTCCAGGTCAGCAATTTTGAAAAGTTGGCAACACTGTTTTTATCTTAAAAACAAAACCTTTCGTATTAAAAATTATTTTATCTTATAAAATAAAATAGAATCTTAAATAAACATCTAAGCAACGGTTTCCATATTTGTAACCATGAGTAAATCGTGACCATAACAAGAAACGGTACGTTTCAAAAGTTCAAACGCTCGGAAAAGGGTACTTTATTTTCGGCGTATCGATAAATCATGCGACGATTCCTGTAAAACGTTCCGATCTGTGGAAGAATCGTGCTAGAGGACGACAATTTTCGTGCTGCCTTTCTCTTCCGATCTATAGACTTCTAAGTGGGTTTGAGGAAGGTATTTTACTTTTACCTTTCGTTTTGTTCTAACCGCTGTCTTTTCTGTACGCATCCGGTAACACACGCAGCAATGTGGGCGTGCAAAGATGGTCGTTCGACCCAAAAACGTTCTATCACGATTTTGGCATCGTTTAGGGGGAATAAATGGAAGATAAGGGCTTTCGCTGGAAAGATCGTAGTGTCTGATCGTATTAAAAATAAAGACAAAAAGCTGGGCAGGTACATTCGCCGAGCAGTTTTTTTTTTATCTTGATCTGTGATTCTTAAATGCTCGTTATTTTAGAATAGTTTTTAACATAAATTTGCCTCAATTTCAGAGTGTTTATGAGGCAAAATATGCAAATGACAGAGGGAAGAAAAATTCCATTTTGCGCGTTTAAAATCTTTATTTATTTATTTATTTTTAGAATTTATGGTGCTTTTGCCCTAGCAAAAGAACTTAAGGGCACTTTTTTATTTTTAAATATACACATAGTTACGATTACTAAAAAGAATTTTATAAAATTTTTTATTAAATTTTTTAAAATTTTGTATACATGCCTATGGCTACAGTTCTTACAAGATTTAGAGCACGTACTCCCGGTGGGTTCGATGAAATTTTAAAGGGCGTCAGTGATAACCAAGGGGTCGATAGCCGAATGTGTACCAGCAATTAATCGGCATAATTAAAATCCCACCGATCACCAGTAATAATAATAATAATAATAAAATTTATAATTAATTGTTTATTGATCTAAAGCTATATCATGTTGTAAAGAAGAAGGTCATAAAATATATAGGTAAAAAATTCACTAAAATTATTTAATACGTTTTAAAAATAAATAATAATTTTATTATTTCGATTTTTCTTTTTAAATTTGACTTACTGAATTGAGAAGAATTTCATTTATTTTGACAACTTAATGCGATTATCTATTACCTAAAAGTATTGTATTTTTTCAGCAGATATATTGTTATACATTAACCGCTTGCAAAATTTAAAACATGATTTTAATGTTCGCTTTCAAGGCATTCAAAATTTGAATGTGCCATCCCGGCTGATAGAAGGCTGACTTGGATATATCTGATCTTGGTATTATTATGCAAGAAAAGTTGATTGCATTGAAAAAGGATATTCAAGTAAAAGTCTTACTGGAAACGCACGGGTAAGCTCCGTTTTGGAATTTAAAAGTCACTCGAGAGAAATATCTCAAAATAAAAGTTGTTGCCGAACCAGCATTACTGCGTTTTTCCTCTTCTTACCCATTATACGAGCCACTTTCCTTAGAAAGTCCTCCACGAAAGCATCACTCCGCTTAAATTGATAACTCTCGAGTTCTCTGTCAGAATTAAAAAAACCAAACTAAACCAAACCCTCTTCTTACGTAGTAGGAGCAGTCTTTACTCAAGTCAATAATTTACAGCATAAAATAAGAAGCAAGTTGTATATTTTTGAGGTGTATAAGGTATTTCTCCCGCCTTCTTAGTATGCCTTCGTAGTGTAGTGGTCAGCACGCTCGGTGCGTATTCGAGAGGCCGGTGGTTAGAGTTCTGGCGACTGGGTTTCTTAAAACCCCAGTCGCCCTTTAAAAGGGGGAGTATATAAGGTATTTCTCTCGCCTAAGCATGCCTTCGTAGTGTAGTGGTCAGCACACTAGGCGCATATTCCAGAGGTCCGTGTTTCGATTCCCGGCGAAGGCGTTGCTCTTAGCTTCGAAATAACCTAATGTCTCTAACAGATGATTTGGGAATTTAGTATTTATCCCGCCTTCGTAGTGTAGTTGTCAGCACGTTCGGCATGTATTCGAAGGCGTTGCTCTTTTTTCATCTCTTCAGCTTCGAAATAACCTAATATCTCTTAACAGGTGATTTGGGAATTAAGTTAAGTAGATTTATGCCAAATATCGAAAATATCATATCAGTACATCAAGCACAGTTATCACATTCATTAAAATCGAACTTTTGTGCAATTATGATTGGTGGTTTCGTTTCGAAAAACCTGTTTATAATTTTGTAAAATTAAGAATAATATGCAAGATATAATTAAATATAAATCTAATATGCCATTTTTTTTCAAAAATTTTGTTCATGTCCTGAGTTTAATTATTTTGTTTAAATTATTTATGTGGAATTATTTGTATTGTGATTATGTTGTATATTATAGAGAAAAATGTAAAGAAGGTCAGTGAAGAAAGCAATTATTTTAAAAGGGGTCGATGCAAGAAAAAGTTTGGAAATTCCTCGTTTAGAGTATAATCCTTTATGGTAATATAGTGGAACCTCAGTTTTCAAGAAGAAATTATCCGAACAAAAATTGCCTCGATTGACGAAAGGTGTCTCGAGTTACGAACTCTCAGGTTGGTAACATATGATATTCAAAATTGTTTTGTAGTAACCTGTGCCACATGATTAAGATTCAGAAACTTTTGAAGACATGAGTTTAATAGTTTCCATTGCTTAACTTTCATTAAACGAAGCCTAACAGCAAGAGACTTAACAGCACCAGCCTGGATGACGTGATGGCCAGAATGGGTCGTATAGGACAAACTTTGAGACTTGACGGCTTTTTTTCGTTATGTTTGATATCGTGTCTCCATGGGAAGTGTATAATGAAGACGTAGTAGACGTCTAATAAGTTAAAAAGGAAGGAATTGTGTTTAGGAAGTTAATAGTAAAATCGAGAAGTTACTAGAGGATCCTAAAAAATTCGGTTTAACAAGAAAGAATAGCTGCAACTTAAAGAAACAGGAATAGAAGGCAAATATGGAAAAAAGAAAAATGAGATTAGTTTTCTGACCCAGAAAATTTATACAAAATGGCGTAAGATGTAAAATTTCCAAATAAGGGCGTCACCCCGATAAAGCAATAGCAAGCTATAGCATGAGCAGTTTCCATTATAATGCCTCGTTTCTCGTTTCAAATAGCGGCTGAGCACTAAATGTCGCTGAAGTCTGGTGAATCCCAGCTAGGACGTTTTCATACTGTTACGTTTTTCTTCTGACACCAGTTGCTACGTTATTTTCTTCCTTCACGTTCGTACGGGGTTCGTAGATTTGGAGTGAATAACGACGACACTTGATGAAGTATCGAAACACACTTTATTTGCCAATTTTATCAGGATAGCTCCAAAATCACATTTACAGTCGTAGAAGATCTACTAAAAACATGCTGGAACAATCAGCGGCACAGCCTTCAGGCTATCACGGTGGAGACAGCTTCACGGCAAAGCACCAGAATACAGTTCCCGACTCTGCTGGGTCGTTCTCGGAGCTTCACGTACTCTCGAGACTCTCCACGCTACAACTCGCGATGCACTCGACGACACACAGAGCACAGCTCCCGAGTCTTCGGTTCAGTCGTTCCCGGACCTGAACACACTCTCTCGACGATGCACTAAGACACTCTTCGATGCACTCGACGACCCACTCGACACTCGCTGCCCGGCTGTCAACTCGATCGACTTCGCAGGGATTGACTAACTCGAGACACTAACTCTCCACGTACCAGCAGGCTTTATATAGCTTTTGGCTGGTGTTCGAGAGCATTCTGGGCTAAACCGGTAAGAATTCGTTCCAAAAGATTCTCATTCCGTCCATGGCATATCGCCAAATGGGTGATTTCTCGCCAAATGTGGCAACCCTGCCTTCCTTGCTATTTTATGGCAATCCTAAAACTGCTTTGCGGGGAAGCCATCTTACCTCGCCTGTACATTTCTTAACAATACTTTCCCTATGTGTAACGTGAATACAAGCCTGTTCCGTTAGAAGGCCCTTCACGAAGGTACCCCTTCCCTTGGGCAGATAGCTCTAATCAAATAAAACAAACCAAACCTTCTTACTTCAGAAACATTTTAAAAATAGGGAACAAAAATCACGTTGGACATTGCTTGAGGGAAACAGAGGCTCAGTGAGTCTCAAAAACAGAGTAAAATAGCGATTACAGGCAAAGCAAAGATGAAAGAATATGCCTCTTAAAAGAGAGCTATACTCGGTCCACTACGAAAAGAGATCAGAACTCGCCTGTTAGGAAAGGAAGTTCATTTCACTGAGGGTTAGACGCAGAGAATCCATCTAAGGTTGCAAATGAGAGAATGTGCATTGCTACACAGCAGTGGTTCTCAACCTGTTTTGCTCAATGCACTCCTTTTAGTGTCGCTAGATCATTTCCCCCTTCTCCTTTCGAAACCTTGAAAAATACATACATACTGTTACGTGCGTACGAATTCGTAATGGATTAATAACAGCGAATGCACACAGAACTGATGATAGCTAGATGAAATTTATTTTTCCAAAACACTTTAACAATTCTGGAACTTTTCAAACAGAAGTATTCGAACAGTTCTTCTCAGCATGACAGGCACAATCAGTAGTTACCACTTCAAACTGCTAAGAGCGTTAAACACAAGGCAAGGCTAAACAAAAGCATCAGATGCGTAACCTCGCACAGGCGATGTCTCAGTATTCTCAATACTCCGAGCTAAACACTGAACTCAGCTGTGAACTAACTGAAAAGTGATGCTCTCTCCGGTCTTATAGAGTTTCCCCCCGTTCGCCAAAAAATTTCCAGTACCTTCGATATCTCGAAATTGCTGGAAGGAAAACATAGTTACAATTACATAGGGCTGCAGAAATTTACAGTTACGTAGCGATCTGACCAGTTAATGTGACACAGGAATCGGAACAAAATGTCGCAAAATCATAGCCAAGTTGGCGATTTTTTGTTTTTGGTTTGCCAAGTTTGGCCAAAGTTGGCGACTCCTGCCTAGCGCTGTCTAGCTATTTTAAATGGAACTTATCCTTATAAACCTATTTTTCCGACGATATTTCGCACTCTGGAGGCCTTTCAAGTTACATTACACAGAAGATACTACAATTCCCATATAATTTTACTAAAATTATTTACATGTGTACAAAATTCAGAACAATACATTTATTTAGATTTAAGTTACTTTAATTTCTTTTATACATTAAACAACAAAAATGTATAGAAAGTAGTTTTTTATGTTCATTAACTAATATTAACCGGGGATTAATTAATGAAAGGGTGACCGCATTTCACCCTTGAAAAATATGAATTTTCCTCCGGTTGAAAATCCCTGTTACAAACCATGAGTCGCCAATCCCGGTTTACATAAAGTAAGATTTTGGAATTGTCCCACACATCGTGATAAGAGGGTACCCAAATTTCAGCTGGCGGTGGACAGCCTAATATCTGATGTTTTATGGAAGGAAATTCCGTATCCAAGCAATGACATCTTCCTCATCATTTTCGACATAATGCGGTCTGCTTTGCACGCTCTCCTGTATACGGGTAGAGTAAAATTAAATTAAGCTTTCGTTTGTTTGATGTCTTTAATAATCTTCATTTATTTATTATTTAACGATTTATCATTAGTTTTGTGTTATAAACTTTAACACAAAGTTAGTGGCAGATGTACAGTATCGAGCCCAGAGCGGAAATATCTCAGGAGCTTCCCTTTATGGAATCATCAACGTACAAAATATCAACACAAATATGTAATAAACATTTATCTAATATAAAACAAAGAGTGAATATAATAAGGAAAATGAAAAATCTTAAGTAAACAAAAACTTACATCCAGCAGAAAAATATATATTTGAAAAATCTAATGTGGAATTATTATAATCGAATTTGAAAAACCACATGACTTACATTAACACCTATTAAATTATATACATTTCTTGCTGCAGTTCATTTAAACTTATTTCCTCGAATTATTCTAACCTCGTTAACCGATCTCTCAAGGCAAGTTGAAAATGACATAAAAAATTGCAAATTTTGTCGTACGAAAGTCAAACTTCTTATAATTTTATTGTATGTATGAAATTCCAGATATAGGTATGGGAACCGGAGGCTGCATTAAAATTTAAATTTCATTAGTTGTCAATAATATTTTTCTTTAAAATTTGAAATTACCAATGAATATTACCATTTGAAATACTTCTGGAACTAGAAGTATACGACTACGACCAACAATTGTGAAAATAAAAGGACGGTTAAAGACTTTTAAACTGGATAAGGGTAATGGGTATATATATATATATATATACTTTTGGTACTGCCAATAATAAAAAATGCAGATGCACAACTAGATGTTATAATAGTTTCGTATGCAAAATTTCAACGTCCTACGACCAATCATTTTTGAGTTATGCGGGATACGTATGTGCGTGCATACAGAATGGAAGTATTCATTTTGAATCAATTTTACTATTTGTTTTGGAATAAAGAGTCCCTTTTTTCTGTTCGTACAGAGTGACGTCACGCAAAAAATAGTCAAAATAGATTTAAGAACGGTCAAAATGGATATTTCTGTTGAAATATGATACCCGAAATTTTTGCCCATTACATTACTTCCTTCACTTCACGCAAGGAAATAAATTACGGAAGTAAAATCTTAATAATCTAATATTTTCCATATTTAAAAAAAAAGTTTTAAACTTTTCTGTCAAAAAAAAAAAAAAAAAAAAAAAACTTTTTTTTGTGAGCATAAAGTTCTGAAAATATTTTTATAGCTTCATCAAATCTAATGTTCAAACTAGCAAACCATTAAGTCTTACTTCGCTCATTGTTGATCGAAGATAACGTTTAATGAACTTCGACTTTGAGAAGCTTTTTTCACAAAAAGCAACTGAAACACACACTGTCAAAAGGTTTAATTCTTGGAAGCTCATTTCCGCAGTAAACTTGAACATTTTCATATGCAGGCGACCTTTTTAACTTCGTACTTTTTCTTATTCCTGCATCTATAGGTACATATATTTAAAATCTTCGGGTTCTTCATCAGAGGCCCTCCTTGATTAGAAGCCCGGATCGATATGAATGCCATAAATGGCATTTCATATTACAGAGAAAATTAAACTGAGATACTTTCCAGTAATCTGACCTGGAATCTTTCAAAATCAACGAACCAAAATGGTAGACATCCAATGTAAGGAAATCTACAGGTGGAGGTACAGAGGTGCTAGGCCAGTACTCCTGTTCTACCATAAATGATTGATATATTCTTGAACCTAAGCCTAGCTATTAAGCTTCTGGCTCGATGTAATTCCGAACTAGAATACTCCATAGGGCGGGGGGGGGGGGTTCTAGGGTTTCCCACCCCTCTTCTCCTACCATGGAGGTAGGAAGTAAGAAGGAGTCGCCCTAAACCAGTTTCTCCGTACCCTGCTCTGAAGCACCGGCGATCCCTATGTGGTGACCAAAACATTGGGTCATTTACCATTGAGTTCTATGGGATTTGACGCGTTCGGGTGTAAATATTTTGTAATTACGTCGCAAATATACATATAAATGTATATATTTTCTTTTTCTACAATACTTCAGAGTCCTAAGTATGTGAAAACAACATATTTTTAAACAACATTTCATTCTGAATGGAATTAAATGCTATACTTTTCACAGGACAGTTTTCTCAGAATGGTTTAATTTGAATGAAATATTTTCACAAGTTTTCGTTAATTACATTAGAAAAAAAAAATTAAGGTAATTCGATTTTATTCGGTTAAGGTACAAAAATTAAGATCAAAGTTTATTGTATTATTAATATTAAAATTATGCATTATTTCTTTTCTATTTATAGAGCTTCTTCCTAAAATACTTTCTTAAATATGACATGATTTTTTGGCTTCTTATAAATCGAAAAATGTAAGTCAATTTATAATTAATGCTCTATTCGGTTCATTTTAAATTAGAGAATTATTAGGAAAATAGTATTTGACTTTCTCTGAACATTTCTGAAAGGGAATAAAATAAGTTTTTTTTTTTTTTTTTTTTTTTTTTTTTTTTTAAGTATTATTTAAAACTTGTAACTGAGTTATTATAAAATGTAAAGGGAATAATTCTTTTAATTATACTTATCAGATTTTTTTTTTTACCCTTCATTTCAACAATACATATTCCAAAACTCTTTATTACGTTCTTAAGTGCGCATCTCATAGCATTTGCTTTACAATACCTTTTAACAGATTGCTTTCCAATACGAACAATTCTTGCTTAAATAGTTTTATAACGTATTTGTCAACAGGATTTCAGTTTATGTTTACAATTCAATATTAAGGTTATTATATATTTAGATAACATTTATAATCATTATAAATTAGATACATTTAATCATTAGATTTCTTCACAGTACTATCACAGTTGTTTATAAGTGAATAAATTCTTCATTTCAAATACATTTATAAATAATTTAATGAATATTTAAGTATTTTGTCAAAGGCAGATACATGCTTTTTGCAAGCACATGCATAAATACCCATACATATTTCCTATTTATCATTTCCGGCATGTGCAAATCTTTAATTTCTGTGCATACACTATATTTTTCGTGTAAAGTAATTTACACTAATTTAGCATACACCCGAAAGTTTTACATAAAAAATATATATGAATATAATTTGAATGAAAATTATAAGTATTATTTTTAATACCCACTCAAAGGTCAGTTTTTCTTCAAAATTCCCCCACGATGGCATCTCTCTCTTTAGGCAGATAGCCCTTGCATGCGTTACTCTATTTAATAAAAACTTAATCTGACCTATGTGCCTAATTACAAATATTTTAACATACATAATTTTATATTTACATTTAGCCATCAAGTTTCAAACTTTTCAAATCTTCTAGAAAATAAATTTTGGCAGATCTCTTTTAGCAATTTTCTTAAAATCTATATTTTTGTAGTGCAACAGCTTAGAATTTTATAAAACAAATTCATAATCAAAATCGCTGTTGTTAGTTATCGAAAAATAACCAAGATGCGATTTTTGCGTAAATGTCAGTAAACTATACAAATTGCTATTATCCATCACACTATGAATGTTTCTTTCATGCGAGAGTGTCCCTTTTTCGATTTCTATGGAACTGTCGTGTGTCGAAATACTATCAGAATCTTGTCAAGCGAGCTTCTGAATGTAAACAAAAAACACCCTGTCTGGTGACCCAAGCTTCAAAGCAAGTGCTTCACTTCTAGCGCGGAATGGCCCCTCCTCCCTTTCCTACCTCCATGTCTCCTACCACCAAATTCCGTGATCTCTCCTTTCAAGCTTTCCCAGTTCAGACTGCCAAGTAACGGCAACTTTGGAGGTGGCAACAAAAACCGTGGCATTTCAGACTTCCCCCCCCCTTCTGCAGGTATTCCAGATTAGAATTTTAACCTTTCATTATAAAATTCCATTTTAACCTTTCATTATAGTTGGTCAAGATATTGGAGGATTAAAACTGTAAGACTAAATTCGTGTGTTTTAAACTACTCCGGAATAAACTGTGAGCGACGGCGGTGCATAAAAGAACAGTTTTTTTCTGCCAGAATTTTCAATTATTTCAGAGTCTTGGGGCGGTCCGCCCCTGTACAGAGTACTATTGTAAAGTTTAAATAAGCAATCATCTGTTCAGATAATCAGAATCGAATTAATCCTATTTACATCAATATCTATGGGAATAATTGTTTCGATTTACGACCTTCAGGGAAAAATGAAGTTCGTGATCTAAGGTTTCCCGGTAGTTTATTAAATTACGATTTATATCTGTAGATTGTATTGAATTTTAATTTTATTTACTTAATTATTAGTCCAAAGGGATTTGAATCCCGAAGGACTATTAGTTTCGTTTTGGCATTTTGCGTCGGACGGATAAATGTCGGTTCACTTTTCAAACTGTTTCCATAAAATGTTAGAGTCCTGTATTATATTTGAAAAAATTAAATAATGAAAATCTGCGTAAATGTATGTATATTTCTCACATTGTCATAAAATAACGGTACATAGAGTCATCGAATTTTGAATAACGTAATCCTCCAACGAATATGAGCATGTGGAAGACCAAATTTGAAATTTGAAATTTGTTTTATGATCGATTTCCTATTTTTTAAAACTTTGACGAATTTTTGATTAACAAACTCAAGGATTTCAAAGCGAGCAATGGCAACGTTGTGCAGAAAAAACATTTTTATCTCCAGCGCGTGAGTCCCTGTATCGGAAATTCTAAAGATATGCTCGTTTTAAAACTATTTTGCGATATTGCTGTTGCACTGGATCTTATGGTTTAAGTGCGAGGAACATGATATTTAATAAAGAAAGGTAACACACAAAATGTTAAAAAACGCCCCTTTGGACGTAATTTAAAATCTGAAACATTTCAGATTTTGTTTTTAATTATTTATTAATTTATTAGTTTATTTTTATTTCTATTTCCAGAGGGCATTCATAGGCGTACGACCCTTCTAATTTTAGAAATTAAACCCAGATTATTATCCATGCTATTGAGAGTACTTAAGGGAAAATGAACAGAGGAAAAGAGCGTGAAATGTTGAGCAAGAAAAATCACCAGTTTCCAAAAAACGCGTAGGACTTTTTCTTCCCGTTTTTACTTTTTCTTCCAGTTGACGGATTCCGTTATTTTTATTTTTAGTCGGAACGCATCATTAGCAAAGTACGTGACATATAACAGAATGAATCCGGTCATCCCAACCTTCTTTCTTAAAGCATAACCCTTCTTCTTAGCTGCAATACTTTTTACAAAATGTCAGCACGATGTGTAGTTATATTCTTTGACGAAATGAAAATACCATATTTTATCACGTATTTTTTCTCCTAACTTCTTAGCGGCAGGTTTTGAAAATTATAAAAAATGTTCGCGTAATTTACTCCTTTATTAGTGCGTTCAGGGTACGAGCTACCCTAAATTTTTAAAATATATTTTTCCACGTAGTGACTGTTTTCGTCTTACTAACAAAGAGAAACCCTCGCAAACGAATTGCGTAGGTCTTGCCGAACCTTTCCCTTCTGACTGTTGAATTTGATGCCAGCATAATACAAGAACCGTCTCATCAATGTGAAGCATAAACGAACCGACTTTTAGTCTGCAATTTTGCCGAGTTGACTGCCCATTCACCTTCTCTAATTCTTTGCGGATAATTTGAGGCCTAAGGAGTAGCAGAGACAGTAATAAGAACAGGCAAGATTCAAGTTATATAGAAGTAGAAAGAAATGAAGCTATCTTATTAGATATTGTGATGGTAATATTACTATGTATTTTCATTGCAATCTAGGCTCCTTCTGAAGAAATAACATTGTGATAGTCACTGGTAGTTTACCTATGACTAGTTTTCATTTTTTACGTTCTTAATGCAACCTTTAGAAATGAAATTAATTATTTACATAATTTAAACAATTCGCATGAATACAGCCACGAACCGGTTTCTTTTAGGCTTTCTACGTGTGGAACATTAGTCGAATTTTAGTAGTTAATTTCAGAAGTTATAATGTGAGAAAAAGTAAATACTGTATTTCTCCCCCCCCCCAAGCTTTTTCGCGCTGAATTCGCGGGAATATTTTGAAAATATTCGTATCATTTTCATCATCTGCAGCGCATAGATTTTTCCTCCGAGGGGTAATTTATTGGTAATGTGTATTCCTTTGACTATTTTTATTTTTATTCCGTGTATTCAGTTTGTATTTGTATTTTTATATTAGCATTTCATCGATTTTATTTCCCCTTGCATTTATTATTTGAAGCGTATTTTGCACAGATTCTTCGTCGTGCTACGCGGACGTGGCAGGTGTTCTCATACTTCAGAAACTTTCGAAACATGAGATTTCACCTTACTTCTGTAGTTTACGTTCCAACTCGTTGCAACCTTATCTACTGCTAATGTGTTCGGCCTTTCCAAATCCGGGTCTTTGTTCGCCTCCCTTCTCTTTCCTTCCTGGAATGTTCCTCTTGGGAACTGCGGCTAATATTCATTCATATGAAGTGCCCCTAGTACTTCATATGAATGTAACTTACCCGGACTCGTCAGATATCGGCTCAATGTCTGTCAGGTATTCTAATGTTAATATTACTGTGTATTCTTATTTGAATGGAGGTTTCTTTTAAAGAAATAATATTGCGATAATTAGTAGTTTATCCATGATTACTTTGCATTTGTTTTATTTTTATTTTAACCGAGTCCTTTGGAAATTAAATGACACACATAAGTTTCTCATCTCGATTTTCGGATGCTAACATTAATAAAAAAGGTGGAAAATACGTAGTGAAAATAGGGTTTTTGTTTTCCACATGCCAATATTTTGATTGCTTAGGAATTCAGTTTATCTAATGTTTATGCTCTTCGAAGGGAAAGTTTACAGACAAGAAAAGCTGACCAGTAAAATGTTTTTAAATTTATTGCTAGTCCCGAAAAGTAAATTACAGGTTAGCGCGCAAAGACGGCTTCCTGAAACCTAGCGCGCAATTTCTGAAATCGTTTCATGTAGTTTTACATCTTTTTCTGGAGTGGCAAGCTTATCACCTCTGTTCGAAAACTACCGTCGTGATGTGAATATTTATCTCTTTGTTCTTTCTCATGCTAACACAATTTTCCCTGAAGTTAAAAAAAAAAAAAAAAAAAAAAAAAAAAAAAACACTGATTACTGCCTTCCCATGCTAAATCATATCACCCGGCTAAGCAAAAAATGGCTTCTTTTTACTATTATTTCGCACTCTCAAAGTTGGCTTCTGAGAGTGTTACTTGCAAATGAACTCAGTTATTGTCATTTGCCATTGACAGATGATTTTCTTCCATGGGCATTGATGAAGTTTATAAAAATTTTCATTTTGCCATCAAAGAAGACATACCGTTGTTATAAATCCTAACCTTGTCCTTCTTCCCTTTCATTTTTCTATCAGTTACAAAATTATACGGATTCTCCAGAAGTTCAATTTTCAAATCATTTTCTCATCTATCAATAAAATCCATGGTGCCATTCTTAAGGATTCTATTTCTGACTTTAAATCTTTGGGAATTTATAGTATATATTGTCAATATGGCTTGAGATATATCGGCAAACTAAAAGAGCGTTAAAGTGTCGCATCAAAAAATACCAATCTTATGTGCGAATCGAAGAAATAAATAAGTCTTTGATATTTAATCAAAATTGAAAATTTAATCAAAATTTTGACTTTTTGTCTACAAAAATTATACAGAATGTTTCTTCAATTGGTGAATTGGAATTCCTTGAAACTTTTCACATTCACAAAGATTTATATTATTTAGTTAATGTGTTGCGTTCTATGGGTTCGTGGATTTGATGTTATTGATGACAATACTTTATAAAGAATCAAAACACAATTCAATCAAAACAGGACATTTACAAAGACGCATTATAGTCTTCGAAAATCTAGAACAGACACGCTGAAATAATTAGCAGCACAACCTACAGGCTATAACGGCGAAGACAGCTTCACGGCAAAGCACTAAAGTGCAGCTCCCTACTCGGTTCGGTCGCTCTCAAGCTAACCTCTGAGCTCAAGATACTCTCCTACTTCGTGTACAGCCAGGGTATATATGGCTTTTGACCTGCCCGAGAACATTCTCGGGAAAACCGGTAAGAATTCGTTCTAGAATGTTCTCGCTCCGTCTATGGCGTATCGACAATTTTGTAGCCAAATGGGTGATTTCACGCCAAATCTGGCAACACTGCCTTTTCTTGACACTTTCTCGAAACCATGAACCCGCTTTGCGGGGAAGCTATCTTACCGCAGCTAGGTATTTCGTAACAAATGATTTTAATTCTAATCCAATTCTTCCTAAAGCTCTTTAAACGCTATTAGCTTACTTTATCACGTTTCGTTACTATTTCTATGGATAGATGACATTACCTTCGCTGCTCCTTTCTTTGCATAATTTCTTTTCTTCTGATGATGAGGGATCTGCGTCTTAGCACCCTCAGTAACGATAGCGTTTTAGTCAAAATATGCGTCAAATAGAACGTTGTTGCTTTGCCTAATTTTGTGTTTTACCTTTACCTGTTTCTCTACTTTCTTTAACCAAATATTACCAAATAAATAAACAATGTTATCTAATAGGACTCTGCATCTTGTTGCCCTCGAAAATAATAGCGTCTTGGGATGCCAAACAGAATGTTGTTGCTTTGCCTTATTTTGTGTTTTACCTTTACCTGTTTCTCTACTCTCTTTAACCAAATATTACCAAATAAATAAACAATGTTATCTAATAGGACTCTGCATCTTGTTGCCCTCGAAAATAATAGCGTCTTGGGATGCCAAACAGAATGTTGTTGCTTTGCCTTATTTTGTGTTTTACCTTTACCTGTTTCTCTACTCTCTTTAACCAAATATTACCAAATAAATAAACAATGTTATCTAATAGGACTCTGCATCTTGTTGCCCTCGAAAATAATAGCGTCTTGGGATGCCAAACAGAATGTTGTTGCTTTGCCTTATTTTGTGTTTTACCTTTACCTGTTTCTCTACTCTCTTTAACCAAATATTACCAAATAAATAAACAATGTTATCTAATAGGACTCTGCATCTTGTTGCCCTCGAAAATAATAGCGTCTTGGGATGCCAAACAGAATGTTGTTGCTTTGCCTTATTTTGTGTTTTACCTTTACCTGTTTCTCTACTCTCTTTAACCAAATATTACCAAATAAATAAACAATGTTATCTAATAGGACTCTGCATCTTGTTGCCCTCGAAAATAATAGCGTCTTGGGATGCCAAACAGAATGTTGTTGCTTTGCCTTATTTTGTGTTTTACCTTTACCTGTTTCTCTACTCTCTTTAACCAAATATTACCAAATAAATAAACAATGTTATCTAATAGGACTCTGCATCTTGTTGCCCTCGAAAATAATAGCGTCTTGGGATGCCAAACAGAATGTTGTTGCTTTGCCTTATTTTGTGTTTTACCTTTACCTGTTTCTCTACTCTCTTTAACCAAATATTACCAAATAAATAAACAATGTTATCTAATAGGACTCTGCATCTTGTTGCCCTCGAAAATAATAGCGTCTTGGGATGCCAAACAGAATGTTGTTGCTTTGCCTTATTTTGTGTTTTACCTTTACCTGTTTCTCTACTCTCTTTAACCAAATATTACCAAATAAATAAACAATGTTATCTAATAGGACTCTGCATCTTGTTGCCCTCGAAAATAATAGCGTCTTGGGATGCCAAACAGAATGTTGTTGCTTTGCCTTATTTTGTGTTTTACCTTTACCTGTTTCTCTACTCTCTTTAACCAAATATTACCAAATAAATAAACAATGTTATCTAATAGGACTCTGCATCTTGTTGCCCTCGAAAATAATAGCGTCTTGGGATGCCAAACAGAATGTTGTTGCTTTGCCTTATTTTGTGTTTTACCTTTAAATATTTCTCTTCCCTTTAAAGCCGAATATTATCAAATAAATACGCAGCATTATCGTATAATTAAAACTAGTACTATGAATTACATTTAACAATATTTGAAAATTTGTCTTGCACGAAAAGCGTACAGTTTTTCTTTCTTTTCTTATTGAGAGTTCAAGAAAAAAAAATGTTAGAGAGTAGTATCATGACTTCAGTAGAGTATGTTGAATTCAGTAGTAGTGTTTTGAGCTCAGAATTCAGTAGTAGTGTTTTGAGCTTGAGAGCGACCGAACCGTGTCGGGAGCTGTACTTTAGTGCCACGATGTGAAGCTGTCTTTCCCGTTATAACCTGAAGGCTGTGTTGCTGATTGTTTCAGCGTGTTAATCGTAGTTTTTCGACGACTGTAAACGTGTCTTTAGAACTGTCCTGTGTAATACTGGCGAAAATTGTGTTTTGATTCTTCATCAAGTGTTATCATCAATTACTCCAAATCCACGAACCCGTAGAATGCAACAATATGTTACTTGGAATGGGAGTAGTGTAACCTCTCCAAACTATATTATAATCTTTGTTTCTACGATTTTATGTAGACTGTGAACGGCAGCAAAAAAGGATCATTAGAATAATAATATTTTTAAAAAGATCAATATCTTTAAATAACTTTCTTTAAAATATAGTAGTGAAAAGTAACTCTTAAACAGAAAAATAATTCTCCTAATGAAGTAACCGCTATAATCCGATAAAAACATTAAATGTTTACAATTAGAAAGATCAAGAATTAAATGCATTTTTATTTATTTAAATCAATCAGAAGGTTCTCGAAAGCTGCATCTGTTGCTTCCATAGCATTAGGTTAGTTTTTTAATCGACAACAGACAGATTCAGTTTGAAAAATAAATACATTTTGCCAAATAGTAACAGATTCGAATAAAAGTGAAACGATGCATTTATTCTGATTCGATGCAAAATCCCAATTCGAGTCCTTTTTTAGCCTTTTGGGCTAAAGAAAAAAATTCAACTTTTTCTTTGAATGAAATTAGCATAGTTTTGTTTTAAACACTTTAATAGCCAGAAACATATTATCGACTTATTAAGTTCTTTCTTAAAATTTAACCAGTAACATTGAATAAAATATCAGCAGAATATCTTCAAGTGTTGCCATTCCGATGCTAATCTTTTTATCATTGATTCTGCGATTTATCATCTGCAGTTTTGTAATCCATCAAACAATACTCTAAACTTTAGAGGAAATAAAACTATATTAGCTATTTGTTTAAATTTACGAAAGAGTGAAATGAAAACTGGGAGACGACTACCTGACCTAGAAATATGATTAATATAAACCAGGTACTTAGTAGCACCGGTAATGAAAAGCAGTGTCCAGAATTATAGTTCGGCCGCTTTTTATTGCTTAAAAAAGAAACCAAATGGTTTTATGGGTATTTTTTGGAAGTACTTCAGAGTTGAAAGTTAACAATAATAATTTCATTTTTTAAAAGTATCCCTAATTTGGAGCTGCTTCTGCAATTTCATTTCAGGCAAGTGTCCCTCTTGCCTCACGTAAACCCCTCGCAGCATGTAAGCAAACTATACATTATTTGAACAACCGCTTGATTTTATTCAGTAGCAGTTTGAATAAGCATCACCATTAACCCCGCCCACAATGATGATGTCACAAGGCCTGCCATTTTTTGACATTTAGGTATTAACAGAATTAGTTTGATGGGCATTAAGAAAGTTTTTATAAATCTGATGTGTTTGGGGGATGAATTGGTTTGCTGTGTATCCTATCATACGGCAACTAAAACATTTTCGGCCAGCTGGGTTTGGAGTATATTCTAGTGTTATACTTCCTAACATCAGTGGCTTAGGTAGCTAGAGGGGAGGGGCGGTACATTTTTAAGGGCGGCATTTTTTGTGTCAAACATTATTTTATAAGGGTTAGTCAGATGGATCGTTAAGGCAGGTGAAGAATAATTGGATTTTAAATTTTTATACAGAATTAAATTTAGCAGAAAAGAGTTTTTATTCTAGCTAAATTAATCAAGAAAATCCCCACGTGATTTCAGCAGTTACATACTGTTATCCGTACGATATTTTTTTTCTTCCAAAAATGAACTAAATTACGATCATGGTGACATTAGAAAAGAAGAATTTCTTGTTAAGAGTTAAATATTTCAGAGTTTAGTTTCCGTTATTGCTCGAGAAACCGAAACAGACACGTGGAAGGGCGATTCTTTTGATTTTGCAATTTATTCTAAAATATAGTTTTCCAGAATAAAGTTGTAAATACTGCGATGGTAGAGAGAACTTTCCTCTCCACTGTTGTAAGTTTTGCTAACTGTGAAAAGCGCTTTCTAAATAAAAGTCATTTAAGTAGTACTTACGAACTAAAAATGTATATTTTGCATTTAAGAACTGTCTACATAACAGTCTACATAGCAGCATCTCTACTGTTCACCTAACAACATGAGCAATCCAATAATAAATAAGTAAATGAATAAGTAAAATGATAATAATAAAGTTTTAAAATGTTTGAATTATTAAAGTTTATCTTCAAAACTAAACGCAGAGTTTTAATTTATTCCCCTACATGTCGTTTTGATATTTTCTGTAGTTATTTGTATATTAAGAAGGGCAGCAAAAGTTCTAGCTATGCCACTGCATAACATATAAACAGCAGAATATAAACCTCGAGCAAAATGACCTCATCATTGTGGAAGAGGTAAATAGTAATGCTTACCTGGGATGTCATTGGCGAATTTCAAACAGTTGTCCTAGCAATGTATAGTTGGCTGACATGCTTCTCACTCTGTTCCCTTGAGCCATTAATGCTATTTTTTTAACAAAAGTTGTTTTATCATAACCTGTTTTCATATTCCTTTTTTTTTACGTGTCCATTAACAATAAAGTAATGCATCATTTTCGTTCATTGAAAAAAAGAAACTAGCAAAAGAAGTTATTAAAAATGACTAAAATCCTAAAAGAAAGTATGTCTTTCTTAAAAGTAATTTCTGATTACTTTCCTTTATCACTTCAGGCAATAGGATAAACGCGGGAATTTTCCTGAACATACGTATATCAATATCTTTTTTATATTCACTAAAACTGTTTTGATGTCCGGTAATGAAAGTTCAACGTTCTCAACAGCACTTTGTGAAAAGTTAACTCTCACTTGAAACTATAAAAGCGTGACCATTGCCCAAATAAGACTCTTTAACACTTTTCGAATCAACCCCTCCCCTCTTCCTTCTCAGTTTCATTTAGTCCTCGGGTCATTGTCGTGCCAGTCCTGTCAATTACCGCTCGACTATCGTGTTGTTATTTTAAGCATTGTTTCCCTGAAACCGGAAGCAGGATGATAAGCGTTATTCCCTATTTCAAATGCATGTGTTACTGTAAAAGTTCGAAGACCGGTAAATCCTAATATTTATCCGTACTACTAAAAGAACGAAATATTTTATAGAATATTTAAACTTTAGCAGATGGCAACAACCAACAAATTACAGTAATTTTCGAAATTTATCAAGACGAATTGGTAAAGGCTAGTTCAACTTAGATACTGAAAATTTATTGAATTTTCCATTTACGAGTAATTGGGTAAAACTGCCAATTAAAACCGGTTTACCGATAAATTACTAATATTTTTCTTTCTAAAATATTTACACTAGACGCCGCTTAATGTGATCACGGTTAATGTTTTCAGGAGGATATTGTTATTGAATTGCCAAAGACTTGCCCGTTTACATTCGAAAGCATAGAAATTGCATCGCTTATTGCGATCAACAGTTCGGTTTATATGGCCAAAATACGAAAGAATACATTTTTAAAACTGAAGTAAAGTCTCCAAATAAGTTTAATGTATTACAAAAATTGCAAGGTGGCAGAGAAATGTCGCCAAACATTTTGGCTTCAATTTTAGTTAAATATTTAAAATTAGCAAAAAAGAACGCAGATTTTCAATAACTCTACGAATTTTGAGGCGATCAGGTACAAGATTACCTTCTTTAGAAGGAAAAAAAAAAATTCCTCAGAATTTTGCTGCCTGGTGGGGAGAGGTGTAACTTCAAACATTTACGCTCTAGTAAAGTAGCTTTAGTGTCTAATTTTCAATTTTACATTGTCAAGCTCTCTTCCAATGAGAAGGGTCCTCCGAGAAATTTAATTAATTAAATTTCATAACTATTCTGAAGGACAATTTGTTTTCACTGTCTGTTAATTTCATATGGACCAAGAATCTGTAGAACCGTAGATGATGATTCTTATGAAGGCCGATTATTGAAAGCATTGACACCATAAAATACTGCTCGTATCCAAGGGGAAACATTGGGTGATAAGAGATTAATAGTCTGGTAGAAAGCAGCAAGATTGTATATAAAGCCAATAAACCTTAAGTGCAATAATCGGATTGATTTTCGCTAAAATTCCATATTAGTGAAATTACTAGTCATCACTAATATAAATATTCTTTCCAAAGCCATGTTTAAACATTTTTACCTGAGACAAAGAGGCAAATTTGCGCTCCTGGATTAAGTCGAAATAACTATATCTGTATTTTTATTCCTTGTGTGAAGTAAAGGAAGTCTTGTACTTCCGAAAAATTTTCAGATTTCAACAGAAATATCCATTTTGACCGTTCCTGAATCTATTTTTACTCAATCCGTCATGACGTCTGTACGTATGTATGTCCCAGAGTTCAAAAACGGTTCGCCGTAAAATGTTGAAATCTTGTATTTGGAACTTTTATAATGTCTATTTGTATAACTTCCTTTTTGGTTACAATCGGCAGTGTTCGAAGGGTTTTTAAACCAATAAAAATAGGTTACAAATGTAAAGTAAAAATTCCTATTGTAACCTTGTAAATTAATTGTAACCTTCCAGTGTTTTGTTTTGGGTTTCATTTTGCTGATGGTTACATATTAATAATTTTAAAAACATAGTATTACACAGATAAAAGACTTTTTTTTTATTTAAAAAGAAATAAAGGGCTTTCACTCTATCCTAATATTTTAGGTAAGATTGTTGAATTAATAATTGTATAAATATTGGATGTTGATAAAAGATAATATTTTAGCTGTTGCGTAATAGGCTACGTTATTAAAGAATTTGAGGATCGTACTTTTAACTGAAATAAGTGCAACAAAAACTGCGTATAAATTAATAGACATGCAACGAAGCCATATGTGGTAGCCACAATAAATTCTTTTGTATTTATCGGGTCAGTCCATAAGTTCGTGCACATTAAGAGTATGCATGGAATTCACTATGACGCATTTACTAAAACAATACAATTTTGAACCTGTTGAAACTTGTCATCATTTGACTAACATATTCAGTTCATCATCAGCTTTCGTAAATATCGAACGCATTTTAGTACCCATAGAAGAGAATATAGATAATCAGTACAAATATACTGTGCTAAATTTTTTATTTTCGTGTCGTGAATCTGCCAGGTTTGCAGCGATAAAAATTAATAGTGTACATGGTGAACACACTATCAGTGTAAGGACTGCCCAGAAATGGTTTAAAAAATTTTAAGTCGGAAAAAGCAGCATGCATGATGAGCCCCGTTCAGGACGTTTTGAACTGTTAGAACCAAATCAAACGATTATTTCAGAAGTTTATAGTGAACAACCTTGCCGTTAAACTCAGAATTGATCAAAAAACGCCCACGATAGGTGAATATCAAGAAAGTGTTGTTGCATCATGATAACGCTAGACCGCATACAGCTCTAACAACGCTGCAAAAAATGAGTGAATTTAATTGGGAGTTTTTGCCACATCCTGCTTACTCCTCAGATATTGCCTCAAGTGATTTTCACTTATTTCGTGCCTTACAAAATTTTTTACTGGGAAAAAAATTAAATTCTAAATAGGATGTACGCAATGAACTTTCAAGTTTTTTTGCATCAAAACCAGAGTCTTTCTACAGCAATGGCATAAAAAAACTGCCTGTAAGATAGCGAGACATTATAGATAATGGAGGAAAATATATAATTGATTAAAATGTTAAATTGTGTTTTTTTATATTATTTAAAAATTTACCAAAAAATGCGCACGAATTTATGGACTGACCCAATATTAAAATTTATTCTTTTAAGACATTTTTAATTGTAGCTTCATATACATATGTATATTTCTTTCTTCAAGTTCATTATAGCTTAATTGATGTTTTATAGAGAGAAAAACCTTGTTTGACAGTTTTTCTTGACCAAGTGACGAGCTTCCATAATTTTATATTTATTTATTTTAGTTTGTTGAAGTTTCTCTAACCATTTATTATAGTAACTACCAGTGTTAGAATATTCCTAATGTCTGTTTCCGATTCCGCTGTGATTGAATTAAAATGTGTTCGTGATTAATTTTTAAAAGATCTATACTAATAGTTGCTTGGTTTTCAGAAATACCATAATTTTTAAAATCAAATAAAAGGTGATAATCTCTCTGTAATGCTTGTCTACCTGTTTAGTTCATACATTCAAATCATATCAGGGCGATCGCAATCTTGGGAAAGGATGAATTCGTGGAGGATTTTCTAAGGGGACTGATTTGTATTTTACATTACACATGTAGAAAATTATCGCAAAATCCATTCGGTCGGAGGATGAACATAGCTGAATCGTTGTATTAAGAGTACAGCTTTACGTGCAGTTTACAGTTCTTGATTACAGGGCTTTATTTAATTTTTTTTTTTTTTTTTTTCTTCCAGTATTATAATATTGGATTTTATGCAAATGACACACAAAATTTTTTAATTAATTTGCTTCAAGATAATATTTTTAGCCTATTGCAATGACTATTGTTTGATGTCTAATACTATAAATGCGATACACTAATATAAATATCAATAATAATGAACTGAAAATTATTACTGATTTTTCTGTTTCATTTGTTATTCAGGTATGAAATAATTTAAACAACTGAAACATTTTTTAAAATTTGGTTTCGTTAATTCATTATAACAAAGTAGCCGAACTAAGCATTAAAAAAACAATATGTGTTTGATGACCGCCTTTAGTAACACTTTTCGGTATTACTGTTAGTAATAAATATCGTTGTTTTTGCATTCTTAATACCAGTTTCCTCAGCATAAGCTGAAACAGTTTGTCCTAATTTTCGACAACAAAATTCAACATTTTGAACCTTTTTGTTTATTCCTTTGATACTGAATAATTCATTTTATTATTTTATTATAAACAATAGAAAAATCAAAAAAGTCTTATCATACTTTCTTTCTTTTCATTCCAGTCTTATTAGATAATGAAACTAAAGTGTCAGTTCTTTTATTCATCAAGTAATGGGTTCTTTTCCTGTTTTGCTCCATGCACCCTTTCGCCATTGCCAGAAGATCATTCCCCCCCTCCATTCCAAAACTTAAAAAATACATATGTATATTTATTTGGATTTAGATTATTTTCTAACGTGTTTTATAAATGAAAAACAAAAAATTTAGAAAACGTTGATAAATATCAAAACTTCACTACAAGTTTTTTTTTTTTTTTTTTTTCCCCCCTATGCACATAAACTAAAACTAAATACTTAACAGCTAAATAAAAACCTGCTTCTGAAAATGTGAATCCTCCCTCGTTGAGATCTCTTGGTGTAGCAACAACTATAGTTATTCCAGAAATAATCCCACCAGTGACCGAGCAGTTAGGACCCCTGAATACAGAGGGCCGGACCCGTATCCGATCCTAGATAAACGGGCTATCTGTTAGGTTGGATTTCATGGTTCTCCCCGTGTTTAGAGTGAATACGAACCAGTTTTCATGAGAATGTCATCCACGAAAGCATATATTCCATTTATCTAATTTAATCGACAAATGACGTAGATGAACCCAGTTGCATAGTTCTGAGAATATATCAGAAAAGAAAGTTTGCGTTTGTCCAATGGCGAATTTTATAACGAGAAGTTCGACACTGGCTGAATGTACGTCTCATTTAGAAAAATGAGAAAAAAAAATGCTGATATAAGGTACATTTCATATTTAAACATCCCTTTTTAAGCTCTAAATGCCATTTCCTATAAACTTCCGCGTAATGGGTGTACTAAAATAAACTTTACGAGATACATAATGTAGTTTGGAAAACATGTTATGGCGAAGTGAACATGGAAAGAGCTGCAATTTAAATTAAAAAATGACAGAAGAGATGTTTCTTTATTCTATGTAGCTCATTCCCACTAACGTTAGTAAACTAGTGTATTAGTTACAGTAATATATTAGTGTGTTAGTTACAAAAATAAATTTTAGTAACAGAAAATGTAACTATGTATACTATGTAACAGCAGCACTTTTAGAACAAATTTGCGTCATTAATTCTTCACTGAATTCAGCTATTTATAATCTTTCCAGTATCTGAAATTAACATAAATCATGCGACACAAATTGTACATTAAAGAAATTTTATTGCAGTAAAGTAATTAGTTCATATTTCGATAATTTTGCTGCTGATTATGTTAATACCATGCAGTGTCATACGTAAACGTATAGGCGCTGTCTTATCCGAGAAGGTAACTAGAAAAGACCATTCATGGAAATCAGAAAGTCGGCTATATAGCACAGAGATTGATACACGTATCAAAAATGTAATATTTATAAATGATGATAAATAATGTTAATGAAGTTTTGTTACTTTAAATATGATGCTTTAAAACTGTACTTCTTGATGCATCTCGTAGTTGAAAATTAACTACCGTAATTACCATTGAAAATTAATTACCGTAATTCAAATTTCTTTATTAAGATAAATTTCTAAATTTGCATAGCTAATTTGACTCTCCTTTTAGATGCTCACTCGAGGTAAGTGCCTCAGTTACCTCACTTTTTGCCTGGTTCATAATGAAAATTTGAGGGGAAGAAAAAACTTAGTACTTAAGCCGCAAGTGCATACTCTTACCAGTTTGAGCATTGGCTGTTTATTCTGAATAACTAGTAGTGAAAAACTTTTAAAAAAATCTAAAATAAATTTATGTATTTATCTTAAGCTAATTCCGGTGCACTGGAAAGTATGCTTCTTGTAGTGTTTGAAATTCTCCCAACTGGAACAGCACAACTTTTCTTGATGGCTTAAGGATTTATTAGCCTATGCCCACTTTCGATAACTGTAAAACACAAGACAACCGTAATTTGCAGGAACGGATCACTGGTTCGATGGCCAAAGTGAACTCCCGAAAACGGTCACGGTCACTTCCTCTGGCGGTAAATAACTGCAAAAGGTGGACTGCACAAATGAGATGCCGACAAATCATCCAAATGAGACACAGTTGCCCTTCCTGAACGGAAAGAACGAAAAGAAGTTTTTATACTTAAAACATACTTTTGCTTTTATTTTCAGTCAATATATTATCTCTAACATCTCGCGTTTCTTATTTTCAATACAGTGATGGAAAATAAGTGCATTGAAAGTGTATTGTGATTTCAAATAAGTGTATTGTGACCGACATTGATTTGAATTTTTTTGCCGTCAAATTGTGTATGTTGTATAATTCGAAAAGCTTGTGTATATGAGTCAAAATAAAATACAATTAAAAAAAAAAAAAAAACGGTTGTGAACCCCACAAGACTTCTTTGTACATCTGTTAAATTATACACATTTTTGGCTGCGCTTCATTTATAGGTTGCAATTATTGTCTTCAAGTTTCATCCCACTTGAAAAGTTTTCAAAATTTGTTTATTTTACATTTAAATTAAACTAAATTATTTGATGATTAATTAAACATGTTAGAACTACATGAAAGAAATTTCAGTCTGAAAATATATAGCTATCGGTTCATTTGAGCTATAAAGTGTGTAACCAAAAAAAAAAAAAAAAAAAAAAATTATCTTGCGGGTACCAAACTATAAATTTCAGATAGAAAATAAATATAGATCTGAATTGCTTTCCTTTACATTGTCATTATTAGCAAAAAAGGGCTATTAGTCTCAAAACATGCTTTCCCTTTGTTTCGCTTTTTATTTGAGTCTGTTGCCATTCGGAAAAGCGTAAGAGTTCTTTAGTATTTAATCTGTCTATTATAAATTAACAAACTAATATTTTGCGCTGTTTAGGTCACCATTAAAAAGTCGTTAATTTTTTAGCGCAATACATAAGTTAATCTAATCCTTAAAGCACATTTTCATATAATTTTCTATATAATATTTTTAGCGTTTGAGATTTATTACCTCCAGCCCCCCCCCCATACTTTAGATTTCCGTAGCCTAGGCGGCTACGGAAGGAATAGTATTTAGTGTCGCTGACGTCCATACTGATGAGCCGAGCCTCGAATCAGGAGAAGGCATGCATGTTAGTAAGCATATAGGGTCTGTACGGGAAGGGGGCACTCAAAATACACGGCGAGCCAAAATCCTTGTAGTGGTTAAATCGATAGAAATACTAATTTATTTTCATTTTCTTACCTACATATATGCATATTTTTAAATATAATGTTTTTTTATGTTTGTAATATTATTCGCAGTCTCAATTAGTGTCGAGGCTACAATCATTTCTTTCAGAATTGGCAACAAAAACAAAAATTGCTGAAGAACCAAAACATTGAAATAAAATATAGCATTAACAAGTCCTTTTTGAGCATTTTCTTTTAGCTAAATAAGAAAGTATTTAATTATTCATTTCAGCCCTGTTCATTCAGTGTGAACGAAAAATCTGAAAACGGGATAGATGGTCACGTGACTGTGAAGTGTGTAGTTACATTTTAGACGGTGCTTAAACGTTAGTGACATAGGTGATTGCACTTAATGCATAAAACAATATGTTTTTTTTTAAATTTGATTACTAAGCATCTTTAAAAAGGATCATGTCGATTTCTAAAGAGTAATTGCGGGTAAAATATTTTGAGAATTCTACATCTTGAAAACTGAAACACTGAAAGCGATACATGAAAACTTTTAAGGATTTGACTAGCATTAACTCTCGGTTAAAAATACAGCGCTCCAAAGAAATATAAAAATCATTAGTAATACTGCTATTGCAGTTTTTAATAAAATAGGCAACATTTTTACAGATTTTTAAATATGTGACTCATCGAAGAGAAGAATAGTAACCCTTTGCACTCGACAGGTGACTCTCGGTCACCACTTTATTTGATGCCGTAACTCGAAAGGTCTCTATCACTACTCAGTTTCACGCGATAATTCGACCGGTAACGGTGTTTATTTAGATTTTGTTTGGGCAATATCGCTTCATGAGTGTATTCCAAATATGCGTATACAAATATGAGTACAAAATTTATACCAGTGTTTTATCTTAAATACGTTTTTACTTTCTTGTACAAAGTAAAAAGGAAGTATTGTAATCGCGAAAAGTTTCAGGCAGCATATTTCAACGAAAATATCCATTTTGACCGCTAGCGAATGCAATTTAACGATGTTTTTGCGTGACATCTGTACGTAAGGACAGAATAAAATACTCTTTTCCTTAAAAAATTATAAAACTGCTTTAAAATGAATTCTGAAGAGAATTTTTCGTGGCGTCTGTACGAACGTATGTACGTACGTTCGTGCGTACGTACGTATCTCGCATAACTCAAAAACGAGTAGCCTCAGAACGTTGAAATTTTGTATATAGGACTGCTATAACATGTAGATGTGCACCTCGTATTTTGGTATAAATATATTTATATATATATCCACTCTATTACCCGGCTCAGTGATCTCCGTTTCGTTACTTTTATATGTTTGTAAATTGTACATTTTTTTCTTTAAAAATGATTGAATTATATTGTTTTTATCTTCCGGTTAAGGATTTTATGCCTTTAGTAAATCTGTGTGCAATATTTTTAGAATTATCAGCAATTTTAAAGTTGTTTAATTGCCGCTAAGCCTGTTTTAATGGCGGCCATTGATGTTTACATTTGAAACAGGAGACTAGTGGATTTGTTGCCAATCTAGAGAAACTTATCTTCGCAACAACAAAGATAACGCATTCATTTATTATTGCCAATTAAATCATGCTTAATTCTTTCTGGAATTTTTTCGAGGAAATAAGCGTTTGAAATTTACTTCGTAATTTTTAATATAGATATTTTGAGTTTTTCTGTATTTTTGCCTTCTCGCGAAGTAAGAACTGAATTAAATGAGAAATACTCAATCGTCTGTGAAAAACTGTTTCTTTTTTGTTTTATTTGCTTAATTTCTTTTATACATAGTTCTAGCTTGATTATAGTATTTGAATAGAACATGTGGCAACGATTAGATAATTCTTTAAATGATATACATTTTGTGCATTCTGAGTTATAATATGAATGAAATATAATATTGTCAAGTAAACCTAGCGCCAGAGTGTCGCTATGGTAAACAAAGTGAATTTTAAAGAATGCATTTATTCTGTTGTGGTTTATGCGCTGTCGGCGAAGTAGGTTTAATTCAATCTAATAAGTTTAAATAAAATGCAAGAAAAAATGCGCATAATTTAATATTCCGTACAAGGAAGTCATGTAGTGTACACATCAGATTTTTAATATAGATATTTTGAGTTTTTATGTATTATTGCCTTGTCGCGAAGTGAGAACTGAATTAATTGAATGAGAAATACTAAATCGTTCTGTGAATTTTTTTTTTTTTTTGTGTGTGTGTGTGTGTGTGTGTGGGTGTGTGTGTGTTTTGTTTTGTTTTGTTTGCTTAATTTCTTTTATACATCGTTCTAGATTTATTATAATTTTCGAATAGAACATGGGGCAACGATTAGATAATTCTTCAAATAATATAAATTTTGTGCTTTCTGAGTTATAATATTGTTATTAATATTCTAAACTTAATCTCGCTACAAAAAGAGTTATTTATCTACACGCTCTTCGCCCGATTTTACTGTAAGCTTGGGCTGCAACTGCAAGAACTCATCGCGAAAAATTACTTAGAATTCAAAACAAGGCCATTCAAATAATTACAAATGCGCCTTGGTTCGTACGAAACAGCACTCTTCACAATGACTTAAAAATTAAACCCACGGATTCTGAAATTCTAAAAGCTTCTCATAACTTTTTTATGAAATGTGACAGTCATCCTAAGAAGATCATCAAAAAACTAGGAAATTATGATTTCACAATTGAACAACGCCACAAGAGGCCCCGCACTATTCACCATAATAGTCGGTGGTAACGTATATATTTTCGTTTTCTTCTTATTTAGCCAAGATTTTACTTCATTTTCTTTACATATAGATTTACTTATCAAATTACAATGCGCTGTGGACTTTGTTCCTGCCAAAGCAGGTAGACTTTGTATTTAAATACACTCACGTACATAAATTAAGGAAGGATAATGCAAAATCAGGCAAAGAAAGAGTTAGAAGGAAAACAAATTTGACTTATTTGTAAAGCTTATTTATTAAACAAAAGGTGAAGAGCAAAAAAAGATGCTATGTGTTTGATATTATTAAAAAAATAGCGATTTTTTCTCCCTGGAGCAAATTACAAAAAAGACTTACTTAGAAAAAACCAATATTACATGTTTGCTATGATTCTTAATACATTGTATGTCTCCCAGACGATGTAATACAGTCCGTTTCAACGCCTAGGCATGCTGAGTATCAAATTATCGATCTGATCTTGGGGGATATTACACCACTCAAAAAGCAATGCTCTCCGAAGTTCCGGTAGACATGTAGAAGAAGGTTGACGGGCTACAACTCGTCGGCCAAGCATGTCCCACACGTGCTCTACTGGATTCAAGTCCGGTGAGAATGCTGGCCGGTCCATACGGGTGATATCCTCCGATTCAAGGCATTCGCTTACGATGTTTGCACGGTGAGGACGGGCGTTGTCATCCATAAACACAAATTGTGCGCCCATGGCGCCCCGAAACAAACGTACATGTTGTTCTAGAATGACGTCCCGATAGATTTGGCTTGTCATGGTTACAATTTGAACATGCAAGTCAGTTCTGGAACCTAGAATAATTCCACTCCAAACGAGCACTCCTGTACCACCGTAACGGTGTCGTTCAATGATGTTTTCTTGGTGGTAACGGGTACCTGAAGCTCTCTATATGAAAGTCCGGCGAGAATCAGACTGGAAGCCAAACCTGGACTCGTCGGAAAACATCACACAAGCCTACTGTTGCGGTGTCCACAATGCATGCTCTCTACTCCAGGCTAACCGCAGGCGACAGTGAGTTGCAGTAAGTGGAACGCATCTGACAGGTCTACGAGCATATAGACCAATCTGTCCTAAGCATCTGTACACGGTCTGCCTTGAAATTGTCGTATCAGTGGCTGAAGAGAGCTGACGAGACAGGTGTGAGGCTGTGCTCCGCCTGTTTCTTTTGGCAGTAACTGCCAAATACCGGTCCTCATTCGGCGTTGTAACTCTGGGGCGACCTGTGCTGTAACGTCTACTCACATTGCCATCATCTTGGAATCGTTGCCAAAGCCTGGAGATGACACTCTGGGCAATTCCAAGTTCGTCTGATACTTCCAGTTGGGTACGCCCACATTCCAGACGGCCGATAATTCTACCACGTAAAAAATCATCCAAATACGTCCTTTGTGTCATTACTATTCGGTTATTGCCCTGAAATGGTTATAAAGCGCCTGCGAACAATTTTACTTCTTTGCCTGTATTCCTTATATATCACTCTCTTACACTCTCGTCATTGTGACGTACAATCGGTGTCATCTGGTTACTTCCTGAAATTTGCATATGATTCTTGATGATGTGTGTAGTGATTTTACAGGTGATATATTTATTTTAGAGTTCGATTTCCGCGTGACTCTGAATTATCCTTAATTTATGGACATGAGTGCAGTTTTTACGCCTATGAAACGTTTCAATGTATTGCAAATTGTGTTTTTCATCATTCCACTTTCCAATTATTGCTTATCAGAAGAATAATTTTTATGAAATTTTAGAAATGCCGTACAATACATCCTGCAAGAGATGGCGCAACCAGAGCTTCAGTCAACTAAAATGCTTTTCATCCTTAATAATAGATGGCGCAACCAGAGCTTCAGTCAACTAAAAGGCTTTTCATCCTTACTAATAGATGGCGCCACACGAGCGCCTCATTTGTTCAAGTTTACTTATTCTACGGATGGCGGTACAGGAGCCTCCGTAGTTAGTAATCTCTGAGTTCTAGCACAGCATGTGCGCAAGTACTTCCATGTTATTGAATACAACTTACTCGATTCCTCAAGCATTTAAAAGTCAAGTATAATATATTGGTAAAGGCCGTTAATGGTCGATTGCCTCTTACTAAGTGATTAGACATAGTTATAATATTAACGAAATATAACGCTGTTAAGTGAACCTTGCGCCAGAGTGTCGCTATGGTAAACAAATATAGTGAATTTTAATGAGTGCATTTGTATTGTAGTTTATGCGCTGTCGACGAAGTATATTTAATTCAATCCAATAAGTTTAAATAAAATGAAAAAAAAATGCATATAATTTAATATTCCGTACAAGGAAGTCATGTGGTTTACACATCAGACTTTTTAGATTTATTTTTATATATGCGAATTGACGTTAACTCAAACTCAACAACCGTCGCAACAGGAATATTATTTTCAATGTTAAATTGCCCAATAAGCATCGAACACAATGAAGGAATCAGTTCAAGGGAAGATGAGTTCGTTTTTCCGTTGATGAATGAAAATACGTATATGCATACACTATTTGACGACAGTGAGAAGGTAAACAGTGACGTAGATAGGGATGAAGTAAGAGGTGTAAGAAGGCGAAAAATCAGGCTTAGTAAAAAGTGGATGTAAAAGTGACAATAATTCCGCAGAAGAGACAGAAAATTCAAAATGGATAACCAGCACAGAATCCGAAGATATAAGCAAAAGTTGTATCCGGCGAAAGAGCCACTGGACTGCAACTATCTTCATACACAAACATTAAATTTTTGAGAAATCATTTTAAAATAGCTGTAATAAATTCACCAAGTATACAGACTATCGTCTCGAGTTGCTGGTTAGCCTGAACGAGAAAGGCCTCAGTGCAAAGGATTAAACCATATACAGAAAAATGATTTTGGATTTTTGTACAACCATCTGCAGAACCGAGTTATATATGATATTATAACAGAAGATTTGCCTTCTTTTCTGGCTGGAATAGCTGTTCTTTATACATCTTAAGAAGCTCCTTTTTTGGATTTCCTTTGTTTCACTCACAATTTATTCCGGAGTAACTTAAAATACACGGAATTAACCTTACAATTTTAGTCCTGCAATAGGTTCATCATTTGTAATGAAAAGTTAAAAACAGAACGGATTTTTGATGTTCTCATTCAAAACACCTCCACAAGGAAGAAAAAAAAAAAAAAAAAAATCTGAAATGGCACGATTCTTGTTGCCACCTCCAGAGAGTGTGAACTGGGGAAGCCCAAAATGGGACATCATGGAGGTTAGTGGTAAGGGAAGACGGTTGGGAGACCCTCGAACCGCCCAGCCGGGAGGTTTCTTTCTCGGAATTCCATTGGCGTAGGAGCTTGATAGTTTAAGTAGCTTCAGCAGTACCTCAATCACTTATGGTAGTGCAGATACTGACTTAGCACCTCTGTAACTGCACCTGTAGATTTCTTTATGTTGGATGTGTAACATTCAGTTTGTTGATTTAATATTCGAAAGAGCAATTTGAATTTCAAATTATAACAAAACTTAATTTTAAACAAAATTTTTGTTTCATTTCAGAGGGGACCCGGACAAATGTGACCATTACGGCAACACTTCCCTCCACTGTGCTGCCGGCAACGGCCACATCGACTGCGTATCCTTTCTGGTCAACTTTGGAGTCAATTTGTGGGCTCTGGACAACGATTTCCACACCGCCAAAGATGTTGCTGTGCTTAATCACAAAAATGACGTTCTCAGGTTGCTAGATCAAGCGCAATCGAAACACGCTCTTGTCAACAAGAAATTGGTCCAAAGGTTAAAGGAGAAGAGTGTATATGATGCAGAGAAAAGGATTAAAAACTACAAAAAGCTGCAAATGAAAGCGGCAAAGCGAGCTGAGAAAGAGGAAAAGGAGAGACAGTCCGACGTTCAGAGACTGATGTTGCCTTCTTTCAGGAAAGATTCCAGGTCAGTTAGAGATTATTGGAAAGTTTCCCAACTAAGTTTTCTCTGTTACAGGAAATGCCATTTTTTCCCATTCATATCATCGAGGACCTCTGATAAGGGGGCTTCGAGGAACCTTAAGTTTTTAAACATATGTTATATGTTAGGAATATAAAAAAGGACGAAGCTAAAAAGTGTTTTGCATTTGACAGTGTTAAAGTCAATGCATTTGAAAATATAAAGTGGCAAAATGATTTTCTAAGAATCAGTATCTAACTTATATTTAGAACTAACCACTTTTTTGACAGTGTGTGTTTCAGCTGCGAGAAAAGCTTTTGAAAGTTGAAGTTGATTAAAAATTATCTTCGATCAATATTGAACCAAGGTTTGGCAATCCTTTCCATTGAAAATGTAATAGCTAAAAACATAAATTTTGATGGAGCTATATGCAAATTTTCAGAATTTAAACAAAACAGTTGTAACTTTTTTTGGTACTATTCCGTTTCGAGGACCGTAAAAAATTGCATCGAAAATGTACGTGCAAAAGCGCCAAATCTAGCAAACGCGCCCATTTAACAGCGCGCTAAATCTAGCGTACGAGCTGATTTCAGATTGCGTAAGTTTAGATAGTTCTATATTTCTTAAGACGCCTTTAAATACTAGTTTAATTTTTTAATCCTTTTTTGATATCCTATAGATTTAACAATTTGGGAATTGACCATGACGAAAAGTCTGCAATAGAATTTCGCAAAGAAAAGGCATCATTCATTATAGAAAATTATATTTGAACAGCCAACGAAATGAAATTATGCTTTAGCGATGACTCGGTAGTGAAATAGCGATGCAGGAATCCATTCAGTTATGTTTAGCCTTTTTTATATAAATTATAATAATAAAAAAGTATTATATGAAATTAACCTTTCATATAAATTAAAACAATAACCTTTAGACAGTTATTTACTATTATACTTCCTTTTTTTTTTTTTGCGTTAGGATTGCTGCAGTTATTTTTGGCAGCACTGGCATCAAGAATAGTTTGGCCATTTTTTAGTCCTCAAAACTGAATAGTACTTTTTTTTATTGACAGAAAAATTAAAAACAATATTTTTGGAACTACTCTTATATGCGCCCTCAGGTCGCCAAATTACTTGCCAAACATTTTTGACGAGAAACTTCACGCTGCCATATTACTATATAAATTTTTTGTCTATATTTCGAATTTTAAGCCTAAAGTGTCTCCAAAAACGCGGTTTTCGCATATGCAAAAACCACGTTTTGAACATACAATTAAGCTAAAAATCCAAAACAAAAAAATTTACAAAGCAAAAACGTAAGGTTTCTAACCAAAAATATTTGACAAGAATCCATGTACACAGCGATGTGTTTTAACTTAAAAAAACACCTACGAATTGCACAATCTAGGGAACGAACGAATCTACGAACTACGCAGACTTCGCTTTAATAAATTAACATAACAATAGTAAATTTCAAAGAATACCATGTACACAGCGTTCTGTTTCAACTTTAAAAAACATCTACGAATTGCACAACCTAGGCACTATGCACTAATCAACAAAATAAACTAAAATAACTAAAATAAATTTCAAACAATTAAAAAAAAACAACAATAAGAACAGAAATTCGTACTAAAAAAACAATGAACATAACATTCAAGAAAATAAGAACAAGAATAAAATAAAATGCACTTACCATGCATGAATGCTTTTTCAAACAGCAGAAATATCAATTTCATACCGCCTTTAACATGCTGCCACGTAATCACTATCCTATTTATATGACAGCCAGACACACTATCCAGAAAATTCATACTATGGTTCACAAATGAATGTTCAAAACCGTCTTTTCCTAAATCTTTGTAAGATTTCCATCCATCCGAAAAAATAGTTGTACCACTTTTTAATACACTGCATCAGCGTTGCCCTACTTCTATCATGCACAGTCACTAAAAATAATCTCCCAGACCTTCTTTCCACACCTCCAAATACCCACTGCCCCTCAACAGGGTGGCCACGATGATATTTCCTTTTGCCGAACTTCGATTCATCAACTTCCACCACTTTATCTTTCCACCCCTATCTTCTCAGAAGCATTATACAAAGCAGACTCGTTAACAACTCCAACATCGTACCTTTTAATACTAAATTTCCTTTGCACACAATCTAAAATAGGCGACTGAACTCTTGCCACCATGTCTCTCATTGCACCACAGGCCATTTCAAAACACACACGACACGAATCAACGCGCAATTACTCCAGCAAAAGATTTTTCAACGTCAACAGGGTTGCCATACAATACGCAATCGCGCCAAAAACCAGCGCAGAACACACATATCGCCACATTTGGTGATATTAAGTCGCATATGAGAGTAGAACCATATTTTAAATCATCAAAAATAGAAGATTAATAAGCTTCTTTAATATATGTTTGTCTGTTAGATGTAAGCTGCTCTTTCTTTAGTCTTAAGATATTTTGTTTTCTCAATTATTTAAATTTTTAAATTTTAATTAAATAAATGTTAATTATATGTTTGCGTTGACAATATGTGTGGTGATCATTCTAATAAGGGGGGAATATGGAGATTTCCAAGCCGGGTTTCGATAGCTGTCTGTCTACCACTAATGTTATCGTACTGTAAACGAAATACGGAGCTTTTTTTAAGCAATAACGGGAAAAAAAAAATATCTGGAGGTGCTGCACGAGGACTCCAGTTCTATGCTTTCTAAACTAAAAATGACAACGAGATGATTGGATTATTTAATTACGGCAAAGCACACGAGGGCTATTTGCCTAAAGAGAGGAATGGCTTCGTGGAGGACTTTCCAAGAGAAACTGGCTCGTATACACGTTACACATGGGGGAAACCACGAAAACGCCCATGCAACCAGCCCGTTCGCGGGATTCGAACCTCGGACCGAATTACCAGCGTTCAGCGTCTTTACCGCTCAGCCGTTGGTTGGCTGACAACGAGATGAATCACATAAATTTGGTTTCCGGGTTTTGTTTTCCTCCTTTTCTTAACATAGAGGATGTCTTTGGTTCAAAAGCCAGTAATGGGGCTACCACAGATCTTTAGCTACGCTCAACGCTAGATAAAACTTTTCCGAGAAATATGTTTCTCCCAACAATGATTTATTAGACAGGGTTTCTAACGCCAATCAGATATCCGGAAAGCGAAGATTCTCTGAAATGTTTTTTACGACGTGCACTCAACGAATAGCTTGCAGCTTTGATAACGTATTAAGAAAGCTCTAAAAGCAATAAGTCCACGCTTGGAAAATTTAGTTATCTAAATATTTTTCAAATAAAAGTTCAGCATTCACTTCATTATACAAATACAAATATTACAGTCATGCATCTTCACGAAACGCCCACCAGTGGTCGAGCGGTAAAGTCGCTGAACACTGATAATTAGGTCCCAGGTTCGAATCCCGCGAACAGACTGGCTGCATGAGAGTTTTCGTGGTTTTCCCGTGTGTAACGAGACAAAATTACCTAATGTCTCTACAAACTTACTCTAACTGTGAAGTAGGATGGACTTTATTTTGCACTTAAAATCGAACTGTTATACTGAGCTATGAATAGAAACGAACTGCACTATGATTGCTTATATAATATGAACAATATCTTGCACTCAGAACTGAACAGTTAAATTGAACAATGAATGAAATCGAACTGTCACATAATTGTTTATAGAGAATGAACTCCAGAACTATTTTTTTTTCCAGTTTCAAAATTTTATACAATTACAGTTTTAAAATTTTATTACCCAGTTGTATATATAGCATTGCTTGTCTTTATATTCTAAGAATGTTAATTTCCTTGCATTGATGTGTTAATCTTACTCTGAATATGTATTTCTTATCTGTATACAAATATGTATTTCTTACTGGAGGCATCTCATCCCTTAGGCAGATAGCTCTTGAGACCTTACCATAATCACATAACACAATCACAGTCTTTCCAAAATAAGACCAAATATTGTCAGTGGACACTTGACATATGTTGGTCAAAGCTGTGTATAATTGTACTATTATTATTATTATTATTCTAAGGTAATTAAGTCTATTATAGCTATTGCAGTGCTATTCAAAATGCGCGAGAAGTAAATTCTTTCAGTATACAGAGTTTCACCTGTCAAGATAGATCCTCCATCCTCGTTGATCACCAACGACAATGTTAAATAAGTTCAAAGACTACTTTCAGTCCTCGGCTTCGCTTGGTCTCCTGCGGATCGCTATGTCGTCGCAGTCGGGACTGCTTTTTCTCGCATATATTTGGATATATAGTGGAAATTTATTCAGAGCTTTAATTCGATTATCATTTAGTGTGATGCACTTGAAAACTACGTGAAAAGAAATTTGAACTCGCCTGTGGTTCAAATAAAGACATATCGGTATTTACGTGTTAACGGAGATAGACTGGTGGTAACTGGATGCAACTAGTTTTTCTTTATTTCGGGTGAAAATGTTTGACAGTCGCTTCTAAAATAGCTTCGAATGATTTTTTACTCTGACCTACAACTTTCTGCTGCCACATGAACTCCGCTAAATACCACTTCAAATGATGTCGTTTATACATCCCTATGTTTTGTGTTCCACCATTTTGAAGAACCTCAAACTCGCTCGATATTTTGTGTTGGAACACTGAAAGTTACTCGGTAATATATTATTTCTTATGAGAAACTTAATAGCATCACCCTCACCGTTTGATTGATCCCATAGATCCATGATCGAATTAGAAAACTCTTCTTTCCTAAAATTGAGGCTTATAGATGTAGTACTTAAAAACTTAGCGATGACATACGGTTACAATAGCAATTCTTTATGTTGCCAAAGTTGCCAACTATTCGCTCTGTTTGGCGAATTTTCACTTTTTCTTCGTTAATGTGAGATCCGAAATGTCTGTTTGGCTTCGATTCCAGGCGGGCTGGCTGCATGGACGTTTTCGTGGTTTTCCCCTTGTATAACGTGTATACGAGCCTGTTTCCCTTAAAATCCTCCACGTAGGCATTTCCCCTTAGGCAGATAGCCCTCGTGTGCTTTGCCATAATTAAATAAACCAAACTGAAATGTCTTTTACTTCTCAAAGTAAATTTTTTAATTAATTTTCGTTTATACATTTTTTTATTTCGTTTTCGTACGTTATCTGAGACCGTTTTGTTTTATCTGAGATCAATTAAAGATCTTGAGTAATACAAAGTAATTCAGATTTTTTTTAAAAAAAAGTGGTTTACAAATATAATAGAGTTTGAAGGAAACTTTCTGTTTCAAACTGGCATTCTGAATTAAAATTATGAGAGCTATTTTACTGTAAAATTTCATACTTTTCTTCAAATTATAAATCCGAATTTAAGTTAAAATTCGAGTAATGTCGATTTAAATTCTGACTACAGAAACCCTAAAACAAACCGGAGTACTAAGGTATTAACGTAACCAACTTGACGAAATCTGATGTTTTTTTTAGAGAAGAAAAATAATGTTTAGGTTCACATGATTATTAAATGTTTAAGTCATCATTCAGTTACAGAAACTTATTACATACATAAATATTATTACGCATACATTTTACATTCTGATTAGGTAATTGTAACAAAAATAATTTACTGAACCTGTTTACAAGCTTGTTTTTATTTCATTTGTTCGGAGGAAATTTCGTGGTGATCGCTTTAATAACAGATTCAAAACAGTTGTTCCCTTCAGCTATTGTGCGGCAAAATGCTGTATTATAATCCGCAGACATTTTAACGCATTTTCTTCCATCACTGGAAAATTCCACACCCATATATCTTAAATTCCAGTTTAAGGCAAAAAAGCCGCTATTCGTTTATAAAATACGTTGGTTCTTGAAATGCAACAAAAAGAATGCATATGGAAATGGTGACGTTGCTTGAATGAAGGATTCTTAGGAGCATGGTTGCCTAAAGAATGATTATGCGCATGGTTGCCAAAGTTTGGACCGTTCTGAAAATTTGACTTCTAAGGTGGTCGCAATAGTACATAAGTATCCAAACCAGTATTTCATATTATTTTGAAAACAATATCTTCCAAAATTAGTTAAGTACTTATTTTCAACGATTATTTCGAACAGTGTATGTATTTGTTAATTTTTCTAATTTTGTTATTCGAAATTTTTATTTATTTATTTATTATTATTATTTAGGTTTCTCTATGCGCCAAAGTTCTCCGATATAGTCAGTGTAGGAGAGAAGAAAGACCATGGTGCTGTTGCCAAGAAAGCTGCCGTGGGAAAAAAGAAGAAAAATGTGGTTTTCAGACCAGGAGACATCATTGGCCGGGATGATGAACTGGACTCTACAACCGAATGCCATTCCCAACTTAAGCCATTTTTGAAAAGGAATGAAATAATCCACAGAAACCATTTATATTCCGTTAAGGAAAGCGACGATGGAACATCCTCACCTGATAATCCCAGTCGACAAACGTCTGATACTCATTCCAGCGATGACGCCAACAGTGACTTCTTGCAGACTGCCGATTCGGGAATAGGAGAGGAGTTACAAGACACAGGTTCCCCTCATGCTAGTATTTTCGATAGGCCTGGTTTCGGTACAGTTACCTTCCGTAACGCTATTATCAACCTCACCACTCTCACCAACAGTAATAACACACATGAGAACTTTGAAAAGAACCGTGGCGAGCTATCATGTCGAAACTCAAAGAGCGAGTTTTCTACACTCAATGACAGCATAGGCAGTGCAAGCAGTTTGGTGCGTCGGCATATAACGTGGGAAGACGAGTGCGAGGCTGACGATTACGACGATGCTGATGATGACGCTACCGATGATGATGTTACAGATGAAGAGGATTGTGATGCTACCGAGCCCTTGTCCCTCTTCCTCACTTCTATTGGTCTGAGCGAATACATGCCTTTGTTTCAGACCGAAAGAATTGATCTTGAATCATTGTCCCTGCTTTCTGAAGAAGATTTGAAAGCCTTGGGCATGCCCTTAGGCCCAAGGAGGAAATTAGGAAAGGCCCTCCAGCAACGAATCAAAATATTGGAAGAACCCGGAATAGTGCAAGATAGTCGCTTATAATGAATTTATGAAATTTTCGAAAGGACTTTTCAGATACATTACAGTACATAAAAATACGTTGTAATACATATTTAAAATACTGGTGTCCTTCAGGCTAGGTGCCTGTAATGAATTCACAGCCAGTTTTATACGAGATGAAAGATGCAATAATATATTACAATGAAATTGAACTTTTTTATGCTGAAAGGCTAGAATAAAAGAACTTGTGTTGCTCAAAGTATTTATAATATAATCATAGAGTATTTTGTAGGCATACGACATTTTGACTATTTGTTGTTAAGACACTATTGAATTTTGAAGTTATACATTTTGCAGTAATATTATTATTTAAATAATGCTGGATGTTCATTAATTTAAGGCAGTTGACGTGCTCTTAAACAGACTGTCCCATATTTGCGGTGTCCAAATATGTCCCATATTTGCGGTGTAGTTTATGCAGCTTTGATTCTTGGTAACAGATCTCAGATGGAACAAAATGTCTATATTTTCTGACACATGTGTTGATGTCTTCATATTTACCTCCACGTTTTCGCAATCATATTAATCCTCTCGTTCAGAAATTCGAAAATCTTTCGGTCGTAAGGATTGACCTTCACTCTTCATAGAGAATTTGTAAATATGAATTCTTCATACAGAATTTTAAATACGAATTGGTAATTGTCAAGTCAACAAAATGCCAAAAGTATACGAAGTCACTAACGTTAAGAAAATAATTTGCTGACCACTGCACGTGCGATATTGAAATGTTATTTTGCACAAAATGCTCAAAAAGCAACGTTATGGCACCCTACAAGTATTATCACATCAAGAAAATACGGCTATTAATGAAATGCTGTATCTTATCCTGAAATTTTCACTACATGCCGAAAGAGAGTGCCATATGCTACCTATTTATGCCTGCATTTGCAGAAGAAAATTACTGGCTTGTATACTACAGAATTTTGAACACGTAATTTTAATGTTAGACCACTGAGGGCAAAAGGGCTAATATACATTAATTAAATTTATTAATACCAGCATCCGATTAGTAATTGTTTTGCTAAATCGCTTTGCTTGAGGTGTCCGAGTCGTCGTTAATGTCGTTCGTGTTCACTTCGTGGACATATCATCTTCAGTTCAGTTCAAATCATCACTCAGCAAAAGCAATAATTTTTTATTTAAAGCTAACAAAATATGCAATCTTTTCCCTCTCCCATCCAGGCAGGTAATGAATTACAATAGAAGAAATAAAGTCAGGGCGCTACTGAGAAGGGTTACTTGAGAATAGTTGTGTACTTAAATATATAGCTGCGTAAAATTCTACGAGTAATGAACACATCCAGAAGTTGGAAGAATTGAGAAAGTGAGAAAGAAAAGCTATTAGGCCCAAAGTGCTTGTTTTTTCCCTTCAGTGCTGTCAGTCTTATTTTGTGATTAGAAGCTGAAGGTGAAATGGGACTTACTTTCAGCTCGTTTGATAAATCTAATTAAGTTGGATGATCAATTGTACATAATTTTAGAGATTATATGAAGCTGGAATCTCAAGGCGATTACAAGTTTTCATTTTCGGCTGAATTTGTTTCAGCGAAATCTTGCTTTCATCATCTACACGTATCGATGTATACGCGGAAACATGCAGTAATTTTACTCCTTTTTACTTAATTACCAGTTATAGCATAAAATAATCATATTTTTATATTACATTTTTGTATAAGTTTAAGTTTTATTTTTTTATTTATTTGTGATATATTTTTAAATAAATAAAAAAATAAAACTTAAACTTATATAGAATATATTATATAAACTTATATAGAATTATATATTAATATATATAAACTATATATAAACTTATATAGAATTATATATTAGTAGAAATTTTGCAAGATGTTTTCGGATTCATGACTTAATAGTAGAGCTGACAGAATTAAAATATTTCAATAAGGTCCTTTTGTACCAAAATCTGTAATATTAAGTATATTTTTGTTACTTACGTATTATCCCATCAACTGTGAAAGTTGGCTATTATCAAACCATGATATTTTGCGGAGATCTTGTCAAAGCTGCGTCAATTGTTTCTGAGGAATTCTGAAGGAACAAACGCCTCTTTATTTAATAACAATCAATAACCGATCCACTTCGTTTTTGCGCTTCTTAAAAAGATTTTCATCAATTTCTACTATTTTGTTAGGCTCTCTGGTTTCTCCAGAAGCTAAGTAATAACTTCTGTTTTTACCAGAAGCTGTGAGTACAAACTTCTCGCAGATAATTGCTCTAATCTATTACTGTTTCGTCGGCCAAATTCGTCTGACCTCACAGTCTCAATTAATACACTTTTTTTAGGGTAGGATCCCGTAACTTTCATTGTCTGCGTTCTATAGAATTAAGGTTCCAAATTTTAATATATTTTTATTTCAAAATGTAAAGAAAAAAACAGCAATAACAGTAAATCTATATCTTCCATTCGTAAAAACCAAACGTGGCTTATTAAATGGTGCTAAATCGCTCTACATGGCAACAGTTTTACAGTCGATGGGATAATATGTTAGTACCATATTTCTTTAACCAATTTTAGAACTACCTTTCATTCTCCCTGTCAATTCAGCAATTTGTACAGTGTAGTTGAGAAACATGGTGGCATTGCATTATCGTAATTTATTCATATAAATGAGTTGTACAAGCAAAATACTGAAATTGTTTTAGAAAAATTAATTAGATACATGATATACATTGTTAACTTATAATTTAAGCAGTTATTTTCAGCTACATCAAATTACTTTCGTAATGAAATAAGCCGAAATAATCTTTCAAAATTGCTTGACAAGCATTCAAAGAATACCGGAACTTGTTCAAAAATACCCTAACTACTAAGTGATGTCGCTATGCACGAAGTTCCTGACTTTTCGATGTCTTTGTTGCTAATTAGTTCAACTAGATGATCTACCACAGTGGTCTCATACTGGCATCCGCCGAAGCAATTTTATGCGGTCCGCGAAGACATTTTAATTATGTATTTGTTGCAAATACGTTGTTGAAAGATTTCAAAATTTTAGTTATTGGAAGTCCAAGTTATATTATTTACATTTCAATTGAAAACGAACATGAATAACGCACCAGAAATTTCATAAAAGAAACTAATAAGTTTACTGTATGAAATAAATTTGATTTGAAAATGCAGATTTTATTAACTTTTATTCATACTGATCAAAATATATATATATATATATATATATATAAAAAAAAAAAAAAAAACTCAACTATGAATTTTTGCATTAAAAGAATCACTTTGTTTGGGAATACATTTATAAGTGGACAAATTTTTGCGCAAATGAAATTAATAATAAAAAATGCAATTGTCCGATGAGCATCTACAATCCGTGGTGAAAATAATTGTTCTCCAAGGCTACAAATTTTTCAGAATCGAAACGCCATCGAGTATCAAGCTTATAATAGTAAGAAAGAAAGAAGTTTATGATTATTTAAAACATACATAAACGTATGTATTTTTTTTTATCTATGCGCCGAAAAAAATTTCATAAATAAGAGAAAGAAATTAGATTGTTATTATTTATTCTCCAGTTTTGTTCCCCACTTGGTAGATTTTCTTTCAAACTTTAGAAAGTTTTCCTAATATGTTTATTTTTAGTTTAAATTAAAATGAGTTACTTCATAATTCATTAAACATATTAAAATTATCCGAAAAAAGTGCCAGTGTAGGATTTTAATATTAAACTATCAATATATTTGAATTACAAAGTGTAACTGACAAAATTGTTTAGCAGGTACCAAACTTTAGATTTCTGATACAAAATAAATATGAATTTTTTTCCTTTCCTTTTTTGCTTTATTATTATTGTTTATGTATGTTTTAATAAATATTTAGTAAGTGAAGTTTCTTTTTTGGTTAACAGAATTTTTCAGTTATTAAAAAGTAAAAAAAAATGACTTGTCAGCTGTTTTATGATTATGCATTCGGCCCGCATGCAGTTTAAGACCACTGATCAACCAGACTGTGATTCCTCTTCACATTCTGTGCCTTTCTTACACATCTTATACCATTAAAATTCTTCTGATTTAGATAAAATGTTCCCCTTAAATCCTTTTTGAAACGTTTCAAACATTTTTAAAATAGAAATTCAATCTCGGAAAAAAAATTCAATGCATGTTCTTTGCTAAATGACATTCGCCATTTCAAGCAAATACAAAAGTTAAAAAATGTGCTTCTCCTTAAGAGAGAATTTATTTGCCAACGATAAAAAGGAAATGAAATACAAATTATCCATGAACATCCTAACAACTTCTTGGGAAAAAAAAAAAGTAATCAATATCTTGCTTACTTCTTTTTTTTAAATGAATCATTTGATCACAGTAATAAAGCAAATAAAATATCCGAAAAAACAATATACAGTCAAGAAATTAAAGAATATCGATGATTCCATATCCATCTTCATTCGTAAAACCGTTTCGCTTAAAATGAACCTCACTCATAAACTCATTTTCTTACTCATTTCTTCTTTTAGTTGAAACAATCATCAGCGGCCGAAGAAAACAATTACAGATAACTTATATTGTAAGTGACTTGCGTAACCTTTGTGTTTTTGAATAATAATGATATCTTCCTACAAGAAAAGCTGCGTATACTGCTGAAGGTTTTGAATTTATTAACTGTGATCTGCATGAAAAAGTAAGATAAGAAATGACGATTAAGATGAAATGATTATACAAACATAATTTAGAAAAATCGCATCATGTATATGTATGTTTTTTATCACGTAATGAAATACTATATATTTAGCATATTCATTATGAAAGTAACAATTGAAATATGGCTATACTAGTGGATTTATGCATTATTAAATTCTACCATGTGATGTGGTGACTCCCCTGGTATTTCAACAAACATTCGATGAATTTTATGCTGTTTGTACACAAGGAAATGAAGACAAATTTTAATTTCTTACGTTATTGTTCTCTATTGAATATCAGCAAAAATTTGTATACAGACTCAAACATTAATTTAATGTTTTTTGCATATGAATATGTTAATAAATTCATATATTATGAATTGATGTGATTGATTTACTTGTCTGTAATTTTTTTTATATGTATGTTACCGTGAAAGACCGAAATTGAAGAATGTCGACTTTCACCGGAGAATGTCAACATTCACCAAATACATCGATGAAAGATCGAATATTTCTTTACATTCTTGTACATTCGGACCCTCACCGGTGTATGTCGACAATCACAGATATGCTCTGGTGTAGGTCGAAAAGAGAGGAGTATATGTACACGCTGCCATTCCAAAAGGAAGTGTTCCACAAATAAATGCAGTTGTAAAAGCAAGGGCCTCTTGTGCAATTCAAAGTGTCATAATAGTTTAAGTTGTTGCAATAAATAAGATTTGAATCGCATAATTTGGTAAGTTTATAACTTCTATTATTTTCCTTTCTCATTTTGAATGTACTGTGTGTTTTAAGTTCTTATATTCTTAAGTTCTTATTCTGAGTCTCAAGTGCATTTTTTCGCGAATGAATTACGGAGAAGGAAATATAATATTCTTATACGTTCAACATTCACCATTAGTACATGGTGAATGTCGACATTCACCGGTGTAAGTCAGAAATAAGAGTATTTGGAAAATATTTCGGACATACACCAAGCGACTATGTGAATGTTGACATTCACCGGTGAAAGTCGACATTCTCCAAATTTCGGTGTTTCACCGTAACATGTATACGTCATGAAATTTAAATGAAAAGAACGGAAGTTCAGAATAATTAGCTTATAAAAATCATTGTTATATCAAACTTGAAAATTGGAACGTAATAGTATTCCAGGCCTTTTAGCAAGAAATTGCTATTTACCTAAGCTTTGGAACTGCAACCTTAAGGCGGTGGCATTAGATAAGGTGTTAAGAGCGGGAAACGCTTTCGCCTATAGGGCAAAAAAAAAAAAGAAAGTGAAATTTGTGTTGCCATCTGAACAACATCACACAGAACGTTGTTATATGAGAAAACGATTTTAAACAAATAGCCTTGGTTCAGACATTATTTCTCATTTTAATATTACAGTGAGCTCACATCAAGACATTTTTCACAAAATTATAGCTTGTTCTACTAATTTATCAAAAACAAAGTGTTGTTCCCAGGTACATCTCTTAAATCTAAGCATGTTTATTCATAAATGCAGTAGACAGTAGATTTATCTGTAGAACATAGCGTTTAAATGACGTACCTGACCATGCTTAACATTCGTCTTGGATAAAAACGAGACAAATACGTTGATTAGTTGTAAAAATTTACAATCCGGTGCCCCTTAATATCTTTTTTTCCCTCTGCCAAAAAGCAATGTTTCCAAGATGGCTGTGGCCCAAAACAACGCCGTAAACATCCCAGTATGGACGCCAGTTTCATGAAATTTATACATCGGGGATAGATTCACTGATCGAAGCCTTAATTACGAGGCAATAATAGGCTTTTCAGCAGTCGGAGAAAATCGTAGTTCCAGGTATGATTTTCAAAAAATCACCTCCAATAAAGTCTCTTTCGTGTGATCATCCACATCCTCAGAACAACTTCCATCTCCTCTTTTCAGTGTCACTAAACACCCGCTTTCTATATCCCTTTTACTCCTATTATATTTCCTTTTACCAAATCTACTTTCATCAATTTTCACAACCATACCAGTGCCAGTATGCTGGTGAAGAAGTATTTAGAAAAATGAATCATTTCATTCTTTCTCATCCATACATCCATACACACATTTCTGTTCAAAAATTCCTCTAATAAGCCACAGTTTTATTCGAATTTTTATTCACCTCATTCATAAACAGATTCGTTCCAGTTTCAGACACTCACAAATAGCAAAAAATTAAATATCAGTTATACTCAACTTGCTTTCTTCCATCCACGTAACCTTTTTTACAGACTCCTTGCAATGATGAGCACATTGCTGCATTCTTTCGGGTTGGTGGATTTGGAGTGATTAACTTGATGAAGAATGAAAGCACAATTTATTGGCCTGTATTACTCAGGACAGCTCTCAAAAAAAACGTTTACAGTCGCCGAAAAACTACAACAAACACGCTGAAACAATCAGCAAGATAGCCTTCAGGCTATACTGGTATAATGGTGAAGACAGCTTCACGGCAAAGCACTAGAGTACAGCTCCCGACTCGGTCGTTCGCTCTCGGCGCTGAACGCACAAGACTGTTACTCTGCCTACAGACGTGGTTTATATAGCTTTCGGCCTCCCTTCGAGAACATTCTGGGGCAAACCGGTAAGAATTCGTTCTAGAATGTTCTCCAAACGGCTATGGCATATCACCGATTTTGTTACCAAAATTTCGCGCCAAATATGGCAATTCTGTCTTCCCTTGCCATTTTCTGGAAACCCTAAACCTTCTTTGCGGGGAACCTATCTTACCGCGGTTGGGCATTTCGTAACACTGCTCCCTCCCCAGGACTGCACGTACCGGACAGTACAATACTTGATCAGAAACGAAATTTGATACAAACAAAAGGTAATAAAACAATTAAATGAGATAACTAAAGAAACAAATATTTACACTATTTACAAGTTATACATACAAATTAACCAGGTACCAATTTTAAATTTTATAAATTAAAGTTCAGAATGAATTTTAGCCTCAGGCTTTACATTAAGTTATACTTGGTCAAATACTCTTTCACTGCAGTTCTCAGATTATTTCTGTTATGCATATCACAGTCTGAAAAATCAGTCCTTTCAGACTTTTCATCCCTATGAAGAACTGAATTGTTTCTTCACCACTCTGTTGGTTATTTGCATCATGTGTACAGTTCACTTCGGTACTTTTAACATTTGATACATGCTTATTTACCTCTATTTTCTGAAAACCAGTTCCCATGTTTGCATCAGAGTTATGAACAGAATCCGATCTTTTACATACAGAAGTATTCTGGTTTAGAATTAAGTTTGTGTCTGTACAAATTGTATTATGAGAAACATACTTAATCTGAGAAGTGGTTGTATTTTCGTGCAATACCGGAACACTGCCAAGCTGTACATCAGCTTCTCCCATCTCTGCATCACATGAACTTTCAGATGGTTTAATATTTGCTAACTGCCAGTTCGTCACTTCAGTTTCTACGAACTTAACAGTCGCATTTTCACTTTCTTCCACCTCTACTTCAGGCACTTGAGAATCAAAAGCTTCTTTCCCGTCTTTTATTTCTTCATGTTTTCGTTCTTCTTCTTTAATTCCGTTAGATGTTTCATCCATCATTTCTTGATCTTTCTCAAACACTTCACCAGCTACTTTTTTCATTTCTTCATCCTTCGAGTCTTTCAAGCGCCAATTCTATCATTTCCTCATCTTCTTATTACGGCTCCAGTTTCTTCTTGTAAGCTCTACTTTCATCTGTTGGAATTGCTGCAGCAGCTTTTCTTGTTCGACTTTTATTTCGGTTTTCATCTCTTCCAGTCTGGCTTTTACAGTTGCTAAGAAGTCCGTCAACTTCATTTTCTCCGCTATGGCTTTTCCCTGTAGGCGGGTCATTGGCATTCATTCGCAAAACCCATTCCTGACACCAGTTGTTGCGTTCTTACGGGTTCGTGGATTTGGAGTGATTAACAATAAAACTTGATGAAGAATGAAAACAATTTATTAGCCAGTATTACTCAGAACAGCTTCAAAAACACGTTTACAGTCGTCGAAAAACTGCCACAAGCACGTTCAAACAATCAGCAACGCAGCCATTAGGCTATAAAGGTGAAGACAGCTTCAAGATCGATTACAGATCCCGACTCAATAGTTCGCTCTTGGAGCTCAACACACTCGACGACGCACTACGGTATACTAGGCTCTCACTTCGCGTACAGGCAGGGTTTATATAGCTTTTCGCCTGCTTTCGAGAACATTCTGAGGCAAACCGGTAAGAATTCGTTCTAGAATGTTCTGCATTCGGCTATGGCATATCGTTGATTTTGTCGCCAAATGAGCGATTTCGCGCCACATATGGCAATTCTGTCTTCTCTTGTCATTTTCTGGAAACCCTAAACCTGCTTTGCGGGGAAGCTATCTTAGCGCGACTGAGCAATTTATTTTTATATAATTTTGTTTTCTTTGACTATGCAGTTCTCCTTAGAAAGTCCTCCACGAAGGCATCCCTCCCCTTAGGTAGATAGCCCTCGAGGCTTTGCCATAATCACACACACATTTTCTTTGACTATGAATGCATGTAGGGGAAAGATATTAGCGCATCTGAGATTCATTCAAAATATCAATTTAAAATGTATGATTAATGAATTGAAAAAGCAGTATAAAATCTTAGATGGTTCAGAGGAACGAAACATGTATTTGGAACTTATTCATCAACTTGGTTTAAGGCTTCAAAAACACTTTTCTCTTGACAAGCTCTGTTTGAAGTGTTTAAACAAAGGAGATTAATTTTTCGGGCAATTTTATTGCACCTTGTATTTTTAGAGTCTGTTGCTGTGTGTTTTTAAGATTTTGTTTAATCACTTTTGTTTTTTACTTTGTACTCTTTATTACCGTTACTCGGTCTTTGTAAACATTCTCCAAGATAAAAATAGGTTGGTCTTAAAAAGATTTAAGTACTTTAGTTCCAAAGAATATGTATTTTTTTTGTAACTAAATTTATATTTAATTTACGTTCCAACTTTTTACTCCACTATGAATTTATACTGTACATATATATACAGTATAAATATACAGTACCACACTGTATATATATGTAAACGTACATGTATATTCATATATACTGTATATGAATATTTCTGTAAGCAGCTTAGCAATTTTCTTATCATCTGCGAATTTGTTTTAATTCTTTTTGAGTATTTAAGTTTATTTTTGTATTGGCAAAACTGTTATGTAGAAAAGGCGTTTCAAATTTTCAGAGTTACAAATAATTTAAAGTAATAAATTTCAGCGCCTCGATTAATTTGAAACGGACAAAAACATAATTAATTTGCAAGAAAAAGAAGATTTTATCGTTGAACAACCTTTCATCCTCTTGAAAATGTTTTGAATCTTACATTGATAGTAACTGCTCTTTTTCTTCTTGTATTTTTTGTTGCCGCTCTATTCTCTTTCCTACGAGCAATTCAAAACAATTTCACAGTTATCAAAATATTCCTCTTTAAAAACTGAAAACTGCAGCAGTTGGATGAGGCCTCGCAGCATCTTACGTGAACCAGAATGTCGCGGATTATTCAACTAAAGCACCTTCAATGGCCTCAAAATCTTGCAAAGTTTGAATATATCGTTTTGAAGTGACTGCATCACGTAGAAAAAAGGGTTTAATTATATCCTCTTTTCTTGAAACAGCTACCCATGCATTCACTCCTTGAGAACAAAGTGATTTGTGAAACACACACATGAGGTTGCCAGTTCCTCAAATTCGCCGATTTTGCTTATTGACGAATTCATTAGAAATCAAGTTCACATTAACATTGCCACCGTCAATCGTTTTCTAGCATTTAATTCGCAAACGTGTTTCTTTTCCCAACGGATACGATATGAAGCGGTTGCTGTGCTTGAATTTTGTACGGGAACAAAACAGTCATTCACACATTATCTTATGTACCGTCGTTTTGCTGAACTGAAATGCAGCTGAAATTTTCCGGAGAGATTTTCTAGGGAAGCGTACAACTGCTTCCTCAATGACCTTACATTTGCTTCTGTAACAGCCGAAGCCGACCAGTGTAGTCCAACAATTCCAACTTTCTAATCCGCAACTCTAACTGTTTGTTTGAATTTCGTATACAATGTTTTTATTGTATTCGGCTGCGGACTATTAACGACTTAAGAATGTGCACTAAAAGTTTCTTGTTGCTGTAATACTCTCTCTCAATCGGTGGAATTCCAATACAAGAAAATCTTTTCGCCTTTGACGAATATCTCATTTTCAATACTCTCCTACAGAATCTGCTGTTCAGCTCTCTACAGCTCGTCCAGTCATAGATAACAATCCCTTTTGTACTTTATTAATCCCTTTTGATGATTTGCATATACCAAAACTAGACAGAACGGTAGAAGGGACTTGCAACGCCATCTGTCGGGAAAGTTTCGAACTAAAACCAGAAACGGAGAAACAATTATGCCCTGTCACATGAATTTCCTGCAAGACATTTTTTTAAAAAAGCCTTAACCGTTTTTTTTTTTTTTTTTTTTTTAAATTTTTGAAAATATATATTTTTCCATATTATATTACTTAACACATTTTTGTCAGAGATTTATTTAAAATAATAACATAATTCAACGAAACTTAATTTATCCTATTTAATGCAATCATGTACCCAATATTTTTTAAATAACAACATACATATTAGTTTTCATAGCGCCCAAAACTAACTGAATCAGAATAGCAAATATAACGTACTTTTTCCAGTCGATGTTGTCAATCACGTACGTATAATTAATATGAAAATGAAATAATAAACATTAAACTATTAATATAATTTTTAGAAATAAATAAAAAGCATTTTAAAAATAATATTCGATACTGCCATCCATAAAACAGGAGAATAAACATGCGAGAAGTGAAAACTATTTGACCAAAAATTTGGAACCTTTTTTACAACTCAATCTTTTACAAGTGAAGATATCTGGAGCAAATATTGTTACCTCATCAAGGTACATCTCAAATATCAAGGAGGTTAGAATAGAAGGAGGGAGGGTTCGCAGTTTCCTCCACTATCGGGGAATGAAACTCCACCGAACAAGCGGCGTCCATGTTTGTAACTTCAAAACATTGTATTACGGCAATAAAGCATATGTGTTTTTAAGCTGCTCCGTGCATGTATTTTCCACTAAAAATATTTAACATTTATAATGAAATATTTCGCTATTGTGATTTTTTTGTTTTAAAGTTATAAAGATGATATCCTTTGATGATACGTACAGAAAATGATTAAGAAATAGTTCGAAATCTAAAGGCATGTGCATAACATTAAAGCCTTTAAAAATAATGTTTCTGCATATTTCAAGAATTTTTTTAGGTTTTATTAGCAACCTGTTGGATGTACTTTCCAATTTTTTCTTTAAGAAGTGATATTTCTGATTTATTCACAATATTGTAATTTATTAAAGAATCATTTAAAATATTTTAACCTGAAATTAATAGCAGATCTAAAAAAATAGTCACAAGTTGCATTTTTTAAAAAATGAAAGTTTTAAATAGATTCTTTTCACAACCAACAACCTTATAATAACAAGAAAATAAATATTAATAAAATAAAACAGATTTCTGTGAATTCAGTTTATGCGCGTTTCATATTTATGAATCTTAAAGAATTCTGTAAATCAGCATTGAATTAAGCTGAATTACAGAAATATACCTATACCTATATTTTTGGATACATCTTTCCACAGGTTCCAGTTGTGTAAATATTTTACTTACTTTTATCGCTATACTGCCCACAAATTTGTAAATTTATGCAAAAAAATTTTAACAACAGAAAACTTAGTTTATCTTGATCAAATGTATAAATTATATTCCTAACAGTTCACAAAAGTTAAAAATGAATAATAATTAATACATAAAGAAAAGCATTACTTTATTTAATACCTTTACAATTCATAAAAATAGTAACAATTGGTGTCTTACTTTTCATGAAAATCAACAAACGAATTACCTAAAACGTTCAAATTACACAGTTTAATCCTAGCATATATCATTGTATGTTAAGGAACAAAGATGCAGCTATAAAGAGAAACATTAAAATGTATTTAACATATTTTGATTATTATTAAGTCCTTTTTTTCACATCTAGAAAAAAAAAAAAAAAAAAAAAAAAAAACATGACATTGTGATATTTTTTACCATAATTATCAAATTACATAAAAAAAAAAAAAAAAAAAAAATCAATACTTACACGTGAAAAATAATTCCAGGAATCTTTTTCGACAATCTGTTTGTGCATCCATATACAACACAAGATGACATGCTTCAAAAAGAAAAGGAAAAAAATATTGCAATTACAGACTTCCTTGCACAAGTCACAGCGATAACAGGAATATGGCCGCCAAGCTTCACCGTTTGAGTTGAACCTTCCCTCCTTCTATTCTAACCTCCTTGTCAAATATAAATAGCTAATGTAAGAAAAATATGGCAACACTTAACATTCTGTAAACGTAAACATGAATCAAGTGATTGCGTCCCTGGCACGCACAATTTTTTCTCTTCGTCTTTTAAAAAATTAGGATTTTTGGGGGGTCACGTTATACCGAACCAACGTTAATCGGAGATCTTATACTTTTTTTATGTGAGATCGTATATTTTTTTTATGTACCTAAAATGCAAGTCACTCTTGTTTATCTGGGTGCAGATTATCCGTGCTTGGCGGTGCCCACTGACGCATGCTCAATTGCGGCTTTAAGTTAAATGATCTTTAGGTTTCTTCTCATTATTCTTAGAGGGAGATGATGATTTAAGGAAGTTATGGAAAAAGGTTACTGAATTGGATACCATATACGAAGCATTAAAAGCTAATTCGAAAGTAAAACCAATAACACTGGTTCGCTCCTAAGAGAGAAATCGGAGATTTATCTAATTGTGAAGAAGTCGAGGCAATAACTGAAGTTATATGCAAAAAGAAAAAATTGAAAATGAAAAATTCTTTGAAAATTTCGTTATGAAAAACATTGAGGAATGGTTCGATGGCCATTCGAGAATTGCGCTTTCAATGCTTGTGTGATACGGGTATCATTTCAAATGCCACATGAATTGAAGAGGCAGAGAGCGATACTGAAAATACAAACGAAAAAGACACTGACAATTACATTAGACCCGGGACATCAATGATTTTTGCTGAACTCTATTGGACTTTGTCGACCAAATGGGATTCGAATACAATGATAAAAGAGCCCTTACAAAAATACGCAGTGAAATTCGACAAATATTTAAACGTTCTCAAAAATAGGGGGAAAAAAACATTAGGCCGGATAATCGAAGAATTGTTATTATACTAAACATCTCTTCCTCCTCTCAATCCATTCAACTGATAAAATCTGTGAAAATTTTCACACGATACTCATCGCTTTGCTAATAACTTCAAACTGACAATATATTACACAAGAATGGCAACGAAAGGAGTGAATTACGTCATAAATAAATGTCAGTTCTGTTGACCTGCCACAGTAAAGATCTAACGGCTGACCCTGTTTGCATGTTTCCATTATGTGGCTGACCTGTGCACGAATCCATATTGTCAATTATGTGTCAATAGCTCTTCTAAAGGATCTTAAAATTGCATCTTATTTGAGCCAAAATCAGTGGCACAGCTAGAACTTCGGCGGTCCCTGACTTTGTCGCCTGGGACTGGTCCAGAATTGCCGTTCCTGTTTGAATAGAAGTAAATAAAGTCTCAAAATTATATATACGGAACTAAATTAAAAATCTATATTTGTTTTGTAAGAAAATTTTAATTCTAATGTTATAAAGTTATATTATTATATTGCTTGTTTATTTGTTTGAAAGACCACCCATGTCTGAGTGTATAAAAGTCTGTCTCATTGCTCTTGCGTAGAAAATAGAGAAAGATTTCTTAAGTGCAAAATATATATTTGTAGGTATGAAATGATTTTTATTTAGGGCTGCCCTTCAACATTCCCATATCTACTCTCACAGCAATAACGGAAATAAAACTCTGAAATACTTCTTTCTTAACGAGGAATTCTTCCTCACAAATGTCATCTTGATCATAATTCAGTTAATAACCGTAATTTGCATTCAAAAACGTTTGCAAGAAATAAAAACAAAATGTAACAAAAGTGTATTGTGGTTGAAATCGCGAAGTGATTTCTTTGAATACTTTATTCTAGGCTAAAAACACCTTTCCCCCCCCCCTCAGTTTAATTCCGTGTGGTAGAGTGGATATAATTACTGTACGGAATTCTTCATCTGCCTGGACAACCCACCAGACCAGTATAAAATGCCAAAAATGCCACCCTCTCCCTTCGCTCCTCTAGCTACGCCACTATGCTAAAAAAATAAATAAATAAAGGTGATAAAAAACATATGCGTACATGGAAAAAAAAAAAAAAAAGGTAATTAAGATAAAGGAAATTACGATATTTACAAGTCAAGCAACGTGCTGGTCAATGTACTGGTTTTGAAAATACTTTATAATTTAATAATAGTTTAAACTCTGCTGATTAATTATCCATACTTATTATGACCACATCAGGATAACAGACTTGCTCTTTTTAATAAACACCAAATGTGTTCCATTGTGATTAGAAGTGTTAGCACCGGAGGGCTCGGTCTCGAGGTCCAACGTCCATCGAAACTGATTGATTATTACGAAATATTGTATAATGCGAATAATTGTTGTTGATGATAAGGAATTACTTGAGAATTACACGAAATATAGGAACACTGTCGTGCGCCTAAAATTTTACAGAAGATGATAAGCTGATGACATGAGGTTAGAGATAAAAGTTAAGTACAAATTAGAGCAAGTGAATCATTTCAGACAACAATCACAATACATTTATACAAAGCAATAAAAAATGTTACATAATTTGTATGGTACAAGAAACAAATACAGAAACGTAATTAATTATTTACAAATTATTACTTAAGATGGCCATTGGCAGTTTCACATAGTTATGAGAATTGCAATCATAATTAGATATAGGAATAATGTTATTCTTTGATTTCCTAAGATTTAAATAGAAATTGCGTGCCAGGTGATGGAAGTCAACATGAAATTGTCCTATGCCCTATTCTTTATGAATGGCTTATTCCTGACAAACCACGGGCAGCAGACAATTTGTCTGAAGATTCTGCAGTCTGAAGTTGCCTCCGGTTGGTTTTGCAAGAGTATGCCCAAACAGGGCAGGCATAACTGAGCATGGGAATAATGGTACAAAATGGTTTTGTAAATGTGTAACTTGTTGTCTAGAGATAAACGTCGTTCCAGGTTATTAAGGAGAAAAGTTTAGCTTTATGGACCTAGAAGTTCTGGACGTGATGGGACCACATGAGATTTTTTTCGAGGATAACCCCGAGGATAACTACTCCAAATACGTATTGGTTGCAAAAATACGCATACTTCAATGCGAGTGAAAAAATTTATTTTTTCATATTTTATTTCAACTGAAATTTAACACAGGAAAAAAAATAAAACATTCTTTTGTGAAACAAAGCATAAATGCGCTTTTCATGACAAAATTAAATTATGAAATTTTAATTTTTTATCATTATTTAAACTTTTTTTATATAACCATTTTCTGAAATGCTCTTCCGTGAGTAACAGTGTTTTAACGGAAAACTTGTATATTTTACTCAGAATAAAACTGTTCGTTCTACAACTATATATATGGAGCATATTACAAATAATCCATCAACCAAATGTTCAACAAAACTAAATCAGGGGTCCTGAACGGTGTCGGTATTGACCCCCTGGGGTTCGATGAATTTTAAAGGAGGGCAGTGGTGATCAAAAGGTTCGACAGCTAAATATGCACAGACAACTAGTCAGCAGAATCAAGATCTATTTGACAAAAAAATATTAATAAAATTGAATAATAATTGTTAAGTGTTATAAAATTATATCATATAGTAAAGAAGAAATCATAAAATAAATAGAAAGGAAAAAATTTTCTAAAATTATGATGCAAAAAGAGTTGATTAAATTGAAAGAAGGTATTTATTCAAAACATTTGTGTACTCAAAGTTTTGTAATTTGTTATTCGAAAAAAATATCCAACAATAAATGGTGTTACCGAACCAGCATCATTGACATCTCCCTCTTTTTATCCAATGCAGGCAGGCTTTAGCCAACTCAGCAATTTACTAAGGGTAACAAGAAACAAGTGGAATATTTCTGAACGAGGTGATTTAAGAATTAAGCAATTTTGTGCCAAATGTTAAAAAAATTCAATCTATAGATCAAGCGCAGCCATCACATTAGTTAAAATCCATTTTAGTGCAATTAGAATCTGATTTTATTCCTCAAAACTTATTTATATTTGATAAATTAAAAAACACATTAATACAAAATATAATAAAACAAATTTAATAAAGCAATTTTTGTTTATATTCTAACTCTTTATAAAGGGGGCCGATGGTGAAAATAATTTTTTTACAGGTTTGTTTTTTGCGATGCAAGAAAAAGGCTGGGAATCCTTGATCTACGTTTAGATCCAGTTTTAACTTTTTTACGCATTTTCTATACATCATCAGTTATTGCAATACTGGTGAGACCGAAATTTCGAAAGAATACTAAAATCATCTTATAGTAAGGATCTAGATCTTAATATAATCTTTTAGGCCAACAATTAAAGTGTTCTTGAGAGAAATACTCGATGAAGATTTTGCTTGACATAAAGATTACTCTTAGTTTTGTAATTAAGCTTGGCTCATTTAGTACAAAATAATGAGGTATATAAAATCTTCCATTCTTTGATTCATGATTTGCTGGCGAAATAATTATTTCCATGCTTCCTACAGTGACGGAACTACAGCTTTCGCAGCGCGGGGCGGTCCCTGAATTTGCAGTAGGTATTTGCACACGGTAAAAGCGCTTTTCAAGGCGGACCGCCCCCTCTACCTACATCCCCATCTGTACCCTTTTCCCCTTAGCTTCGTTCTTCTAGCCACTATATGGGTTAAAGCATTGTGACATACCAACCCTGAGACAAAAGCATTAATTTTTGACATGGTCTTTTTGTCTCGCGTATTTTCCGGGTGCCATTTATTCGATTATTGCACGGTTCCTGCATCAGAAGCGTATATGGATATTTCGTCCAGCAGTATCTATATATTAAGTAAGACACCTTTTCAGAAAGTACCTTTTGGAATACTTGTATGCTTATGTTGATTTTGAAAAAATTTCAACTTTGTTCATATACTAGAGAGAAACACACTGATGGTCTGGGCCAGTATTTCTATCAATGCCTGCACCAACCTGCACATTATCAGGAGCAGAGCACTATGGTTTAGCAATGCAGGGATGAGATCCCCAGACCTATTGTGGCCCTTTATGTTACAACAATCGGGTATGAATTCATTCTCATGGATGCTTTCACTTCGTGCTCAGCCGTCACCATCGAGATAGATAAGGCCTGCGCGCTGAGTTACTACGTCACTGCTAGGGGACCGGTCTTCGCTCAGTTTAGCTTCCTTGCTAAACACCCGTTTTTCTAAACCTATTCTATGAAATTGGTATCTCATACTATAAAATCAGTCTAAAACAAAATTACAGGCGACAATATAATGTTTTACAAAGCTTATACGAATATGAAATATTTTCATTTTCTTTTGTTGGTATTTATTTTCAAAACAAAATTATTTGAGAATGGTGTGGTGCTTTTAAAAGCAAATCATTTCTTTGAAGGAAAAATTGGTTTTAAAATTCAAGTAGCAAAAATTTTTACTTTGATTTTTCTGCACTGTCTTTGTGTCTCTCGTTGATTCTCACCACCGCATCAAATTTTTTTGTTTCACCCACTACTTTAACAAAATGTTTGCCAGTGGGAACACATATTATCTCTCATTCTATAATTATTGCATATTTTTATATCTATCATATTAATGTAGCAGGATTATAAAACATCAAACGAATGCAAGAGACTACTTAATATTTAGACTAACATTTAAATGCCTTATATCATTCCGAAAATTTTTCTGAATGTAATAAATTACTAAATAGTCTATTCTTAAAATATTTCTTACTTACATATTGTATGTTAATCTGTATTACAGTTAATGTTTTCCTCTTAATGCTACATAATTATTCGACAGAATCTGTAGTTAAATTGAGATAATGTTTATTACATAGCTCTGAAGATTATTAATACTAAAATTCCAAATAAGACAGGAAAAAAAGTTTTTTAAATAAACTTATACACAATTTTTTTGAAAATATTTTAAAAATATTTGTAATACTTAAAAAAAATTTTTAGAAACTGAAATTTCTTGCAAATATTTACATTATACCTATTTAACTATAAGTGTTACGTCTGTTCTGAAAATATCTTTTCTATTAATATCCACATGAAAAGAAAATATAAATCCTAACATCATGTTCAAAACTTTTCTGTATAATGTAAGCAATTTTTTTAACTTACCTTACATAGCTTTTGGTGGTGCCACGTACTCAAATTAAAGATTGTAATTTAAAAGATAATTAGAAAAAATTGTTTTTAAAATTGCATTGAATTTAAATACAATGAAAACAAGTATGTCTACATATGAATTCAATTACTACTGCTTCTTCAAAAACTGTACATTTTAAAAATTTCATTTTGCATTTTCGCAGTTTAATTACCTTAATATGAATCTTACATACATTACTTCAGAAACTTTTCTATCATTCTCAGAAAGATTTATATTGCATAACAAATTTTAAACAAACTGATTGCACAATAATAACATACATAAAAGTGAACAGAAGCTATATTAGCTAAATATATGCATTTAAGTTTCATCATGATAAAATGATATTTAATGATTTGCAAAAAACATTGATATTTAAATTTAAGAACACAGTACTCTGTCAAGAATCAAATTTACTCTGCATTTGATATTCTACATATTATGTAATGAAATAATTGTCCTGCTTTTAACCCCTTAGGACAGTTATTTCATATAAAATTAGTTTCCAATAAAAATAAATAATCATAAATTTTGCTGACAATTTTTACATTACTAGTGTTAGTAATTATTACAAGGGTCATTATTTTGCTTCAGATGTCAAAAGTAAACATAAATTCATTTCTTAAAACATAATGAATAAAAAATTACAACTTATAAAAGCTAACAAAAAGTTTGCTGAGGGTCCCTTAACCGTGACGTCACAAGCCAGTTTCGATTCAGAGCGCAGGCCTTATCTATCTCGATTGTGACGGCTCAGCTAGTGGACAATTTCCTTTCGACAACGAAATCCTTCAAACGGATTGTCCAGCATATTCCCCAGATAAGAACCCAACAGAAGATGTTTGGGACATTCTAGGAAGAAGCGTAACTAGCTGCTTATCACCTCCAAAACAATCCAGAAGTTTAAAAGCTCTCCTCTACAGAAGCGGGAGAGAATACCCCAGTCCCTCATTGACTCTATAGGTCATAGATGTGCGGCATTGCTTTCGGTCAGGGGGAACTATATCTCTTCATTGAAACTTGATTGTACCCAAATGTCATTTACCGACAAATATCGTCAATAAAATTTAATTATTTCTTCCTTGTCCATTACTTCTTTTTCTCTTCTCATATCTTACGACACCTAAACATAACATATCTGCCACCAAAACATTTCCTCATCCACGATTTATATCCAAAATCATAATAAAATCCCCTAATTGTTTTGAGTAGTGTATAGCGAGTGTGTCTTTGTTTTTAATATGCTATGTTTATCATTTAAGCCGTCTCTTTAGAAATAGTACATACCATGTATTTGTCCCCTTCTGGTTTGCAAACGGTAAAATGAAGCGGGGGGGGGGACTGTGAAATACAATATTAAACTAAGATATATATATATATTTAAATCTAAAAATGCTAAGTTAGGAGAAATATGATGTAAATCGGGTTCGCATGAGTCAAGAACTGAGACAGGTGATACAATTCAAAATTCCTTTAACACTGCAATCAAATCTACTAGTTGCCAAAATCTACAGTGTGTCAAAAGAAACATTTCGAGGAATCTTAGCTTCCGAGAAAGTAGAAGTTTCTTCTACAGTTGCTAGATATGATAATCCATTAGGTTTAACACCTTAGTACCTGGAGATTAGAATTTACGATTTTAAAAAAGATAATTTACTGCATGATATATGGTTGAAACAGATTTAGTTTTAAAGGTGAATATAAAACCAAGAGATAGTAGCTAATAGCTGCTAACTGAAATCTATTCTACAACAAATTTAAACTAGAAATCTGTTTTTTCATATGGATAACAATGTAAATGTTATATATAATTGGATATATATTTAAAAGAAGATATATTTTTATGTAGGATAATAATGTAAATATTGCATATAACTTCAAGAAAAGAGAAACAGAATGATAATTTTCAAGATTGCTTTTATTAAATAGTACATTTATACCTCCAACCTAATTATGTTTAAGATGCACCTGAACTTAGGGGGGAAAATTGCATTCAAGGCACACTATGAAAAGGAAAAAATACAATACATAAATTGTAGGATACAAAAGTATTTACAATATGAAAACACTATGCAAGTGATTACTGACAATTGTGGCACCGAACAGCATAAATGATTTTAACACAATATATATAATTAGCACTATTTCAAATTTAAACAATCTACCAATACAAAAGTGTTTTGATTTCTAATAATAGTTACAGAGTAAAACAAAATGTGAGAAAAATAGGATGAATCTTAATAATTTGTTCATCCATCATAATTTATAAATATAAATAATTTCAACAAGAGAAATAAATATAAATTAGCAATTACTCATTTTGATTCACAAAATAAAGACTAAGATTAGCTAGCTGGTAATGTACAAAAATAAGGAAAAAGACTTCTTTTCCCATTTTTAAAGCTGCACAGTTATTTACATAAAGTTTCATGTATACATATTATACATTATTAAAGCAAATTAGTATACGAAAAGTACAATATTTTTATATGGAATGCACTTAGAATATTACAAAAAGGGGATTCTTCACGAGTGGTGAACATACGTTATGTGAACTCTTACTCAGAATAATTTTGAAAGGCTGCAGCCAAACAAATGGAGGGGAGATACAAGAGTATTTTTAATCAAGTTAAATTAAATTAGCCTCTCTGTATTTGTCATTCAAGTAAAAAAAATAAAGTTTTAAAATGCCGATAGAATTTTAGCACCCCCAGAAACTGTGTATGGGGGAGGGGTAGAGAAATTATATAGCAGACTCTTTGGAAAATGTAACATTCAATTTTTGCTATTATATTTTTTAATATAAGGTATTTAAAACAAAATTAAAACAATTCCCCCCTCCCCTCTTCTGAAGAAAAGGCGGGATTTTTAAAATCTGATTTAAAATTTTACATTGTCATATTTCTTTCAAAATTTGATTTAAAACTAAATTTAAGTATATTACATTTTTAAACTTTAATTATACTAGAATCTGATTTTTCTATATTTATATGGCTCTAAATAGAAAAATACAAAACTACAATCTTAATATAAATGGAAAAAGAATTCTTACAAAAATAGAGTTTAGGATCATAATTTACATATTACAAAAAATAAAGGAGGAAAACAATTGAAATAAAAACATACTGGGAAATATTTTATCATACTAGTTGTAAAAACTAATATTTTTTTTTAACCTAAGCAATGACTAAGTCTTACTCTTGACTTAAAATTTAAACTAAAGTCTAAATTTTGGTTTCCACTTGATTTTTTTTTTTTTTTTTTTTTTTTTTTTTTTTTTTGTGCACTAAAATGAATATAAATTTATCCTAACAAATTTTTCTAAGGTCCACAAGTTTAAAACATTAAATTGGAATTTCCAACTGTTAAAATAAACAAATTCTACAAATATATCTTTACACAATCTCTAAATAAAAATTAGACTTCATACTTCAATTTGAATTTATATATTTTTACACAATTTGGGTTAATATATATATTTATACAATTTATATTTTTACTCAATTTGAGTTCATATATTTTTATACAATTTAAATACAATTGTTTTCGCATAATTTGCATTCATGTTAGGAAAAAAACAGCACTTTTCTTTAAGCATATATTTTTAAGGAAACTTTATCAATTTCAATGGCGATTAGACATAGGTCCCTCTTCTTCAGAAGCAGAATTCCTCAGAATAGAATGAACCTATGTCTAATTGCCCTCAAAACTGAGAGTGTTGCTTAAAATCGATGCCAAAATAACACTGCTGTTTTGCCTAACTTTAGTTTTAGACTAGTATTTTTCTTATCAATTTAAGTTATTATATCTTTACATAATCTCTAAATAAAAATCACACTTTTCATAGTAACAACCTGAAACAAAAACAAATGAAGATTTGAGAGAGCTGCTAGCACAAATGCATAAAATTTGCACTGTTTTTTTTTTTATTTATTTAAATCTCTATCGTAATAAATGCAACTACAACAAAACAAAAGTTCACAGCTCCAAAGAATATTGCAGATATTTGATGAAAAATTTAAATAAACTGCATTCTTGTTTATTAAAAAAATCTTTTTAATTTCATATCACATGTTAACATATTTTGTAATCACAAAAAAAAAAAAACTGCTTTTAACATTACAATTAGCATTTTTGAGTTTATGTAACCTCTTTATATAAATTTTACCAGTTCATCCTGACGTTAAATCCTTGAAATAGTCTTAGACATCTCAAAGAATATAAATAGATGACACAGTATGCAATGTATGCATTCTTTAAAAAAAAAAGTTATATATTTTACAAATTCTGAAGAAATTAGACAGCACTGGATATTAGAAATGGAAACTAGACAGCAACATTTTTCTCCAAGATATCTCAATTTCTAGTATTACTGTTATTCACATAAACACAGTTTGCACTCCGTGTAACTGCTTTTGCAACCACTGGCTATCTTTGTTAATTTCAATATGCAATCTAATGCATAATTTTTGTATTGTTAATTACATGACTGTTACATTGGATCTCCATTTTAACTTCTTTACTATACATATATATCTTTTTTCATTACACTTTAATAGTTTTCCTGCTCACAGATATAAAAATGTATAAATAACTGTTATATACATAGTAGCTGAGTATTATTATCTACAGATTTTCAATTCTCATACAAAATTTTGCATTGCATTCAGAAGAATTCTGCCTTGATTAAAATGTTTTGTTGAACTTATGTAACTCAACTTTTACATAAATTGCAGAGTATACAAGTGCTAATATAAAGTGCAACCAAAACCAATATACCAAGGACAGATTACAATTTTCTGATAAATATTGTACATATTAAAAATTTTGAATGCAAAATAAATAAAATGTATAGATATTACAAAAACATAAATTAAAGGGGAAAAAAAGAAAAACAACTGTTACATAATTACACATTTAGCAGTCACAGAATTAATTGAAAAAACCAGTAACAGAGACTTAAAAAATACAGATTTCTTCCACCCCCTCAACTGAGTACTCCACTGTCAAATTTATGTAATAAAACAAGAGGCATACTTTCATAATCAATAAGTTTCTCAGATGTGTAGTAAATGGTAATTAATTGAACATATTAAGAATTATATATAGAACATATTAATTAAAGAATTACAATAAATGCAAAGGACAGATATTTGCATACATAATCATCATAATTTTTATTGAAACAACAAATAGTTCATGTTCTACAGATAAAAGTAAAAATTTAAGCCTCATATTAAAGCAAATAAAATCTCCCCTGCCCCCAAATCAGCACACAAAATTTACTAATTAAAACATAAGTAAAAATTATAGTTGAATCAATAAGGAAATTTTGGCACAACACTTATTTATGCATTGAGTAAGAGATATGCAAACACATTATAGACATGAAGACAGGTCACTAATTAAATTTCAAACAAAACTACTGCAAATCAAAGCATGAAATATTTACTCAAAAATAACAGCTCCCTACAGTTTTGTTCTAAAATTTGGTAGGGCCTTACACGATATTTTTTACAAATGAAATTGCAGAATAAAAAGATGCAGATTTCATAATATATAGAATACATTAAATATTTTTAATATTAAATAAACCATAAAGGAAATTAATTGCCATATACATAAACTACACAACATTAATTAAAATAGCCATGGGTAGCTTAAGCATACACCCACTATAATTTTTCCTGATATGTCAGAAACAAATTGGTAACAAAAATTTGCTTTGCACACATTAACATACTGTATTAAGTTAAATGCCGAACCATTTACTCTGACCAGAAGAAAATGATTTCAAACCAAAGTCATGTTCTTATATTCACCATCATTTTTATTTTGCAAAATTTATCCTATAGTGCAAGAAGTCTCTCATACTGAAAAGAGCCTTATTTTTAGTAAAGACATCAAAGTTTACAAATGACATTACTTATACTAAGTAATGCAATTGAGAAAAACTCATATGAAATTTCCTGAATTTCTGCTTCTCTTAAAGATGAATGAAATAAGCATTATTAATATAAAAGTATACCTAGAGTACAGTGGCATTTTTGGCAACAATTAGTTTTTTAAATAATTAGATCTGACATAATAGAAAGAATCAAAAATACAAAAGTAATTTTTGGTACATAATTTAATAATTAAAAAAATAGTTGTTATTCTAAGTTACACTAGTCATTTCTCCAATTTCTTTTTGGATAAAAAATTTACTCCATTAAATTTTCAGATTAAATTAGTTAAGATATTTCTTCTGCAAAAGATTTATGAAAAAAATTTTCATCCAATAACAACTTTTTAAATTTTATCTAATAATATATACACACACCCAATTCCATCTTCACATACAAATATGTTTTAGAAAATTACGTATAAAAATAAATTATGTTAAAAGAAGAAATGCAGAAAAGAAAACTTAATTTTCTGTTCTTAAAATCTTGTCTAACTTAACATTGATTTATTAAATCACATTCAAATACCTGCACATTTCTAACTTTAAGTATAAAATGGGAAATCACAATTAACATATCGAAGATAACCTTATGGAGAGATTACCTGCAAATGAATGTCACTTATATATTGTAAATTCAACATATTTATTACATTTTCAGAAATGCATTATTCATGCTAACTAAACTATTTTTGCTACAGCTCTCATTAAATTAAGCTCAAATTAAATCTACTTTCTAAATATTTTCAATCTAATTAATTAAAAATTATATTTTAAAACACAAGGGAAAGAATTAAATCAAAGTTAATCAAAACAAATCTGATCATAAAAGGCACACTGATAAAAAGTTCTACATTTCTCCCCCTCCAGAATTAAATTTGAACTTTAAAAGATGCCTTTTCATGCTAAATCGAAACACATTACACAAAATGAGAAAGGTCAAACTAGGTTAAGTGGTCAGATATATTTAATATGTCAAAATATACCAAAAAGTAATACATTTCAATTAGCTCAATATCTTTATAATTATCAGTGAATTATGAAGTTTCTTGTCCCTATTTCGATATTCTTGATACTGAATTCACTTTCACTTTATGTTCTAGATATTAAAATACTTTAAATAAATAAAAAATTAAATACCTTTGTTGCCACCAATATAAAACTTTAATATGCACTGTGGTTATTATGGATAAAAAATCACTATTTGTCTTATCACAACTATAATTTCTTTAAAAATCTAATATACAATTTAAATGACTTACTTTAAAAAATCAAGTTGTATAGATTTTTCAAATAAAATTTTTATTTTTGAAACTCCACACGTAACTGTTTTTAACATAAAATTAAAGATAATTTTTAAACTTAAAATGTGAGAAGCATAATATGTGAATATTTTATATGCAATAGGGTTTGCACAGCTACTTCGTTTTAAAATTTTAACCAAAACTCAGAAAAACGTGTGCAAGCAGGAACAATTATATTTAAGAGAAATCACCCCTATTAAGGCCATAATTACCTTCAGATTCTTTAAGTGTTTCTTAACATTAATTAAGAAATATAAAAATATTTTAGCAGTTAAAATTCTGTAAGTATGCATAATTATATATTTAAACAGTATTGCATAAATACTCATTATGATTTTTATTGAAACAATGAAAAGTGAGAAGTCAAAATTTTCAAATAATTTCAAACTTTATTATAGTTTTAAAAGTTATGCCAGAAACACAACTAGCCATTTAAAAAAATACAGTGTATATACAATTCCTCAAATTTTCTTGAATTTCTAATTTCACGGTTCATAAAAATAATCCATACAAGCAGCAAAATCAAGTCTTTATGAAATTTTTAATTGAAAAAGAAATTATCTCGAAATCTTGCAAATAAATTACGTTCTTAAAATTGTAAGTATATACATAGATATGCTTATAAGATAACTTTCCTATCAAGTGTAATGATATATTTGTATAAAATCATATACACAAGCATTTCACTCGGAGGATTTAACACAAGGGATTTCCTGAAATACAAATGTGTCTGATTGGTAAATTGCAAAAGCAAATATTTCACAATAACTTTACTTCTAGAGCAAATTTTTACATGGTTAGGTTACATAGGGGTTTGTTTTAAAATGCTTGGAAGAAATCAAGTTATAAAATAAAAGCATAAAAAATTTATTTTAAAGGTACCTGACCCATTAAATCAAAATCGTGTAGTTTATACACAAAATGAAATATGGCGCATGATGTTGAGCAATCTCTTTGGAAAGGCGTCTTTTACAATTCAGGCACAAAGAATTAGGCATTTAAAGCTTCAGAGACACAACGTATGATTATTCAACATCTGATTTTAAAAAAAAAGATCTTGTAATCATATTGCTGACTAAATAAGAGGATTCCTAAAATTTAATTAAACTAGTGTGCAGTATTAATAAACTATTTATTATGAAAAAAATCATAGAACTATGAGTATGACTATTAATCAACTTTGCAGGAATAACCGCTAAAAATAGTGATGCTTTTTATAATTTTAATGAAGGAAAATTAATTGTTTACAAAAACAATTCCAAATGATTTTGAAAGTAAAATATTTAATTCACAGCTCATTATTTAATAATTTTTTAATTAACAGTGTGCCATATTAAAATCTTTAAAAAGTAAGCAGTTTTGTTAAACTCGATTACACTCTCTCGAAACCAATTTCCACAGAAACTGACGTATTTAAAAAAAAAAAAAAAAAAAAATTCAGGTTTTAGAATTAATGTATTAATAATATTATTGGAGATGGGCTATACAAAAGTATAATAAAGTTCAAAATAGTATTACTAAAAATGCTTCATCAACTATTCATCAGACAACAACTTCATCAACTGACGCGATAGTTTAACAATTTTAAAATCTTGATTATAAGTATCTTTGCAAATACAGAATTTTTTAAGTAATATTAAATACCAATAGTTGTAAGCACAATAAGATTCTCATCAATTAAAACATAATTGAAGTAACTATTTCTACAATTAAAACTTCAAATGCAGAAGTAATAAACCTTTCATTAGATAAAAAATTCGGTTGCAGCTTGTAGATTTTTATTATAGCACTATGAATTTTCAGATTTAAATTAGAAATCGTTGACAAGTGTGAAAAACAATTTTTAAAAGCAGCTGTTAGAAAAGTGAAAAATTACAGTTAAAGCCAAGATGGACTGAAAAATTGCTCATAAATTTATTTTTCTTTATTGGAAATGGTATTAAAATAACAATAAACATGTCGAGACCTACATAGTTCATAAATTTGTAAGCATGAAGTTCATTAAACATGACTACTTTATTTTTGTGCAAATTTTTCTCTTACAAAATAATAAAATTAAAATTTTCATTTTTCATATACATTTAGAATAATATTAAAAACGCAAAATAACATAAACAGGTCCTTATATAAATTGAACACTTAAACTTTCCTTACTTCTTAATGAAAGAATTTCAGAATACTTTCAAAATCAATCTGAATGCCAAATGTGTTTACTAATTACACATATTTAGATTATTAAATACTGAAAATAAACAGCTAGTGAAGTTTAAGTAAAGATAAATTAAGAATATCTAATAGAAAGATCTCAGAACTCATGCTCTTTTTACAAAGATGAAGAATTGTCCAAAATTTAAATAATTCTTTACTCAAAAACAACACGTATTTAAATAACTTATAGGATAAGGTCGGATAATGAATAATCATTTTATGTCTCTGAAATAAAACTTACCTAGAAACATTCTGCCAATGCCTGACTAGAGAATTTACTATTTTGTAGAAAATTGACACCTGAATTGAATAATGATTTGTATATTTGAACATTAAATAAAACAATGACTAGACTGATACCCATTGCTAAAAAATCTATTCTGGACATAAACAGACTAGAATTTTCAGCAAATTTTGAAAAGATATCAACTGTGAGTAGCTTACATTAAATTTTAAAAAAAATCCAATTTACATATGTTACTAAGGGAATTAAAAAAAATTATTGGCTACAGATCATTATTTTTATGCTGTACATTATAAGCACTGAGTTCAAAGTGGACAAAAAACTGGTGCAAAAAATTTCAAGTACAGTAAAAAACATATATTGGGATATTTTATATTATAACACTTTCTTGGGTACAAAATCATAAAATTAACAAAGGCAATACTTTAAACACTGCTCATCTTTTTCTTTGATCTGTCACAAAATTTCTAGTTCTCAAATATATAAAAAACAGGGTGATGCCGCAAGAATTAAAATGGCACTCAACAATAAGCAAAAACTGTACAAAAACAACACAATTTCTTGTCAAAATAGGATTTACTTTCTTTGCTCTGAATTTATAAGAATAGCATAAAAACATTTCTCAGAAGATTGTTCATTCAAATGTTTCTTATAAAAAGGCAAATTTACATAGAATAAACTTTCTAGATAATAAATACTAATAAGTCACAGTAAAATAAATAGAAAATCACACATTCTTAACTCTGCACTGCTATTAAAAATACACTAGAGGCACATTTACTATCATTAGAATGTTTAACAAAGACAAAACCTAGTGCATTCATTTCCCTTCACAGATTAAACAGAAGAAATTATGTACACTTTTTTCCCCTTCTTTTCTTTTTGGATGGAAAAAAAGCTTCAAAAAGCAAGAACAACAAGGAAAAACTAAACAACTGAGTTACATAATATTTTAGGAAAACAAACTTACGCCAAAATAAATTACAATTATATTGTAATAACAAAAATTAAGCAGGGAAATCTAGCTAAAGAAGTTGCATCGATTCAAGTATATTTAATGTCAAAGTACGTAGAACTGCAATGGGAAAATATTTCACTGGTCACTTCATTTCACAAGGCGCATATAATTTTATTTTTAAAGTCCACATAAAATATATTGACAAGTTTAGCCATTACTAAAATAAATGGCAAGAAATTTATACTAGTCGTGTACGCTTATGGGTGGGCGATTCCATTATGACATCCGTAGAAGGAGAACGCTTCCTAGAATGCCTGGAAAATTCTTCAGTGATAAATGCACTGAGTTCATTATGAGAGGTAGATGTTGAATTGCAATGACGAGCTCGGTGGATCCTAGATAGGCCAGTGGGGGAATTCTGTGCATGGTGCTTGAAATTTGCTGAAATAAAATTTTATTTAATAAGTAGACATCTTATTTGTATTAAACCCTTATATTTCTTAATACACATCTGAAAGTAGAGATGCCAACTTACTAAGCTAAAAAATTAGCAGATTTGATTAATAAACTGAGATAATGGTAATTATGCATTAGTGTCATCACCTCGGCACAATTTGGTGATTTTTTATAGATGGAAAAGTAATATAGTACAAAGTCTTTAATATGCACTTGTCGGGACTTCGACGATTCCGGATTATAGATCATCAATTTAAATCTAGTAAGATGGCATGCAGAAACTATAAAATTAAAAATATGAAACCATAATTTATGAAATAAAAAGCAATTATGATCTAAAGGGTATCAAAATTTACAAAAAAAGAAGCTCAATATTTATTTGTTTATTTTATTAAACATTTCCTTCAATGTAAGTTGTTTAAGTTGCTTCGTTTTATGTGCTAATACTTTCTTTTTAATTCTATAAACAGACATAATTTCTTGTCCAGTTACAAAGTTCCGCTATTCAAGTCCTGTAATTGCTGTGCCGAGAATACCGACTAACTTGTCAATAGAAACTTTTTTATTTTCACTAACCTCTCTGTCACTTTCTTCATGCATTTATCCATTTTTTGCAGCAATTTTACTTTTTGTTTGATGGACATCGAAACATACTTTCACTTTGTAGATCCTTTGGCAGCTCCAGAATCGGAAACTCCTTTTGACATAATTGAAAGTTCAAGCTTACTTTTTATAAAATTGCTCTAACAGTCTGTAAAAAATAATAAGCTGGATCCAATTAGAAGATTAAGGAACAACGTAATCTGCAACATTGTCTGAAATAGATAATTAGATAATTCTAGCCTAGCTTATACCGTCCGTTATACATTAAACGCACATGCGTAAGTGCATATGCGCAGAAAGTTTGTAGCTTTGAGGTCCGGATTATAGATCATTCCAGATTAAAGACTTACCGTAATTTCTGGAAGAAACGCCGCGGCGTTTACGTGTTTAAAACTTAAATTTTCAGTGGGTGCCACGTTTCAACCCATGCGGCGTTTAGGTGCACTAAAAATAAAATATTTCCTATGATGGTCATTGTACATAGTCTGGATGGCCTTGTCATTGTGCATAGACTGGTGCTGTTCCCACACAAAAGACCACTCAGTTGCTTTTTGCGAACGTTATTTTGTTTACATTCTTTCCCTTGAACGGACCTACATGCCTTATTCACCCTAAACGAGATCTCAGCACAATAACATTATTCCCCCTTTCAAATCAACATTCTCATCAGTTTGAATAGTCTCTCTCCTCTGCCATTCGATGAATCTTCCAGGACCCAACCTCTCCCCACCCCTGCCTTTTCTGCAATTTTTTTCAAAGGCGGTTTGCAATTTTTTTCACGAATCCACCTGCCTCGCAATAACGAACTCTGATGTATTTCCCCTTCAGCATGAATGGATTTTTCTTGGCATTCTGCCAGATACAGATCCCATCAGTTTGGGTACAAGTACTTGTTGGATGGTTCTTAAGTAAGAAGGGAGCGGAAAATTTTTGAAAATGTCCCTAAACGGCACAGAAGCTATACTGCTGGTTTTAAGCTTAATGTAATTTCACGTGCTGAAACAATTGGAAATCAAGCAGCAGCTTCGAGAGTTTGAAGTGGACGACAGATGTATTCGACGTTGGAGAACTGAAAAAGAACTTCTTAAAAATATGCCACAATAGAAACGAGCCAAAAGAAGTGGTACAGTAAGGTGGCCAAATAGATGACCTTGCAAACTGGATAAAGGAGCAACGAGAAAAGGGAATGGCAATTTCGACTGTAAAAATTCGCTTACAAGCAAAATTTATAGCAAAACGAATGAACATAAATGATTTCAAAGGAGGTTTAGCAGATTTATGAAAAGAAAAAATATTTCTGTGCGTATTAGTACAACAATCGAGTAACAATTACCAATGGACCGGCAGGATAAAAAGGCATTTTTTCTAAAATATGTGACAGCTATTATTGACAAAAAAAAAAAAAAAAAAAAAAAACTTCTATTGGTCACAGATAATAAATATGGATGAAACGGCGTTAGCTTTCGACTCTCCTGCAAACAGAACTGTTGGTGTTTATGACGGGGCATGAAAGAACATTGTGTTAGCTTGTGCCGCAAACGGTGACAAGCTAAAGCCGATGATCATTTTTAATTGAAAGACTATTCAGCAGGGTTCTTTCATAATACCATATATTTGGTTGGTTACCTAGAGAAACTGCTGAATTCTTTTTCGATTAGATTCCAAATAGAGAGGCAACCATACTAATAGCAAAAATCATCAACAAGATGTATTGACAATTTATTCAGACCGCTGGTGACAAAAGAGGTTAAGTATCGTTCTGTGCATTTCTTTTGTGATGCGAGCAAACACTTACATGCTGTTGCAGCTTTTATACAAATAGAAACAACTAACTTTAAAGGGACCTCGAATTCTCTTCAAACTTTAAACTGGAATCTTATAGTCAATGACAGTGCTATTCATCCTACTGAGTAGAAATTTAATCCACCTACCACCTCACGGTCGGGTGGTTGGCGGGAGAGGCGAACTGGCTTTATGAAAAATTTGTTAAGGAAAGTTTTAGCTTAAGCTTCTTTGACCTCTGAGGAAATGACTATGGTGCTCTGTGACTGTGAATTAATTATTAATTTTTGTCCATAACATATGTTGCAAAAAGTGACACAGAACTTAATCCTTTGAGCCTGTCAACGTTTCTTCAAGATATTAAAAGTTTTTGGTCTTCCTGATTGTGATGCACTTGATAATAAGAGTTTTAACAAACAATACAGTACAGGCAGAAATTACAAAGTACCTTGCAGAAAAGATTTTGTTCTGAATATTTAAATGCTCTTCTTCAAAGACCAGAAAGTAAAAGGTTTTCCAAGGTTGCTGTTGATGATGTTGTTTTGATCGGCAGTGACAACACCAAATATTTAAACTAGCCACTTGACAAAGTTATTGAGACCCTTTCTAGCAAAGAAGGAGTGACAAGAGCGGTAAAACTTCAGACTGCAAATGGACAGTGTCTTAAACTCATTCAGCACATATACCATTTGGAAGTGTCTATGGCAAATCCATTATTGACATGTAAAGTGTATACAGAGAGAACAATCAACAGACACTGAATACGGCGACTGCAAAACTGGAAAAAGTCCTGAGATACTTGGGGAGGGGGGGATTTACATGTTATTAAAACACCTTAAAGATTATGTCTGTAAATTTGTGTGTACATGTATGTACTAGCATTTATATTAAGCTAGAACTAGTTTATTATAATAATAGGGTTGAATTTTGTTTGTCTTATGTAACATGATAACATGGTAATATTTATGTTATACTATAATCGAAAATATCTTTGTGTTTCACCTTTATTATGACTATTTCATTTTGTGTGTTAATTTACAGTGAATATTTATCTTATTTTGTTATTTATACTACTTAGTGATTCATTATAACCAGACTTGTTGTTCTGAGACAGTGTGAGTTGATTCCTTAGTTAACTTAGGTGGGAAATGTTCGAAACTGCATCGTTAAATTTCGCCATTTAATACATAAGAGGGACTATAAACATAATCCTGTTTTAATCACATTTAACTTGCATTTAAAGGACAACAGACCAAATTCCTTTTTTTGCTGTTAGTTTTAAGAATTTTAGAACGATGTTTCGTTTTCGGTTAAGAGTTGTGTGACTAATGTTTATCGACAGCAAGAGAGCTTATAGTAATTTCTGAGATGCACCACAGAGAAAGTGTACTAGAAAAATATTAGAGACTTAATTATTGAATAATATGATTTTATCAGAAATACTATATATTTTTCTGAGGAGATGTAAATGATTCTCATTCGTGAACGTCTTCAAATAAATGTTTGTGAATTTCGTGCATGAAATATTGCTCCTGATTTGATGTCTTTCACCAGACATCTGGATGATGTGGTAAATGGTTTATCACAAAGGTCTGTTGATTTTCCACCTCTTCTATAATCTGCTCTTTGAGCCGACCAGAAAGAACATTTTCATATTCTCTATACAAAGATTGGGATTTAAGAGAGTGTACAGTAATGTTCAATCTTTTTAGTTCTAAATCATAGTTATGAGGAAGTGAAGGATGATTTTTCAATCCAAGGTAAGTGCACAACATAACAAATGTCGTCCATGTTCACTGTCTCTATTCAGTGTTCTCTTTCAGCTTTGGTCTTTTGTCCATATGTATCAATAATTCCAAGTGAGTGCAGTGCCCACAAATTTGTTACTGACTCATTAACTGATATCATAGGAGTGACAACTAAATATGCATTTTTATCTTTTGAAGAATTTGGTTTATGCCCCATCATAGTCCATCCGAGATGCATGTGATTGGCAGTCAAAACAGGATAACATTTTGAGACCATCAGTCATTAACTTTCCAGCTACGTTACCTCCAATTAAAATTACGATAGGGCTCTGATAATGATCAGAAATGTATATATTACAATCTGATAGTTCACTTGCACAAAGCTCAGGAACTACATGCTGAATGGTCTTGCAGATCATTTCTTGGCTTCATACTTTGAAGTCGTATTTATAAGGTCCATCAATACTAAAAAAATATGATATAAACACATCATGTTTACACACCCCTGTGTTGCTTTCTCTAAAAGAAGAGTGTTAGAGATATTCTTAGCTTCCAGCCTGATATCCCACATTTTTGGCAGTACTGAGAAGCAGTATCACTTATTGCTCTTGGCTTATGTCTTATCCCATTATTATTCACAATTACAGTCAAGTTTGCAACATTACACTAGAAGATTTAGGCACATTTGCCAGAGCATGACCTTTCTCGAAAGAATTTTCTAACTTCCCAACCTCCTCCTTAGTGGGTGAAGAGGTATGCACAATAAAATAGTGTTTTTTTCCACAACTCAAACAACCAGCTTTTACATTACATTTTCATACTTGATGACATATTTAAGCATAGAAAGCAATAGCCTTTTTCAGTAAAATTTTCTTTCTCCTCTACAGACATTTTTCTAGCTTTAAAACAATTCAAAGAATTATGAGACTTGGTGCAAAACATACATAAAATATGTCCCTGTAATGAGGTAAAGAGCTCTGCGTTTGTTGATACTTGAATGGATTTCTTAGTAAATTTTGATTTAATATTAGGAATCTTGCTTTTGAAATTATTTCTGTTATTGCGTCTTACTTGATTCAGTTTATTTTGCTCAAAACTCTGTGAAGTAAGATATACTCTTCCCTCTCCATCAACCTCATTTTGGAGAAATTTTAGTAATGACTCTAAGTTACTCTTCACAGCAATGGTCTGCACATTTTCATTATTAACTATCTCTATGTCCCAAAACCCTTCCAAAACTTTAAAGTTTCAATTCATAATGCTGATTCCACGAGTGGAAAAAACATTGTAGCATATTTTTTTCGTGTTACCCTAAGAACTTCAAGAATACAGAGTTTAGTTTCCAAGTGATCATAGAATTTTCTTAAAGGTTACCCTGTCACATTTTTTTTTCTGTAAAACCAACACTAGTTAAGTTGAGATTATTGTAAACCTTAAATTTCACTTTGTTAATTCAACAACATCTACTCATATACAAAATAGTGAAAGACTGTGGCACTCTGCTAAATAGCGGAATGAAAATCAACGACGCACGGTTCAGCATCATGACCAAGCTTACTTTGCACAGCTTATGTACTGAATATTCTAGGGATAATAATAAAAAAAAAATTTGCTTCCAATGCTATTTTAAAAGCAATTGCAGAAACATTTCAGCCTCAAGTATATATGTGAAAAGAAAACATGAATCTGGGAATTATCCAGCTACCAACTTGGCAGTTACAAAACAAAAGCTGTGATAATAAAGAAGTACCCTTTCTTTTACTGCAGAGTATTTGGAAAATACTACATTCTCAAATCTTTTTATTTTGACTTTTATTTGTTAAAACCACATTTCCAAATTATTTCACAGCAAAATTTTGATAAGGTGAGAAATAGGGTACATTTCCACCTTGATGAAAAACATATGGTTATCAATCTGGACATACGAACATAGTTTACATTTCAAATGTGTATACAGTTTATATCTCTTTAGTTAGTGAAAATTTTCAGTTTTTTATTGCTAAATATTTAATATGCTTACTATTTTCAATTTTCCACCAATGGGAAAGAAGCTACAGTTCCTCCCCCAAGAGTAATATAGTTTACCTTCCAAAAGAATTTATGCAAATGGTCTTAGAAAATGAGCCTTCCACATATGTAATGTTAGCAGTTGCAAAATTATCAAACAAAAAGCCAATGAATATAGCTCACAAACACCTTGAATTCTACCCAGCAGCAATTTAAATTGAGGCATAGCATCCACCATGATAATGAGTTTGATTATTAGCAGCAACTGAGTTGTAGTCACCAGAAAGTGTCTGTTCAAAATGATTTCAGGTCAAATCCTTTATACGATTTATTTTAAATAAATCATTTTCAAAACTGCATTCAATAAAATAATAAATACAAATTTATATCAAACTATTTTTGTATGTGCATCACTGATGTTGGACTCCATTTCAAAAATACTGAAAACTACAATACCGTAAAAATCTGACGTAGTTTTAATTAATTCAGAATATTATTGTGAAACACATACATACATACATACACATGTATTTTCAAGCAGTTTCATTAGCAAAACAAATAATATTTTTAAAATTTATTAAAAATTCATTTTTAATTGCTATATCATTGTTTTGCTATATCATTTCACACAGATGTCAAGCTTTTTGATTTCTCAGTATTTTAAACAATAATTGCTTTGATTGCATTTTTGAGGATGGACGGGATTAATTTCTGAAAACTTCTGTGTTTACATTTTTCTTTACTAACAAATGAATATTCAGTATTATCAGTAAGACACTATGATTTAGATATGAGTTTTTCACTTAACTCCCTTAGATTAGAATTTGAAGTATGCACATTAATGGGTGTTAGAGATAGAAAACTGCCTAGAGAAGGATAATGGTTCATACAATGTAATGAATTTTGGAAAGCTATATAGTTATTTAATATATTATCCTTAAAATCTTTTATCAATAATCTTTTGAGGGGTTTTCTGACCCGAAAGCTTCAGAAACAGTTTTGTATAATGATAATAAAAAAATACTTCACAGTCACCACAGTACCTACGTTATTAGTGTCCAAGCTTTTTGTACATTCTCTTATACCATCCATATAATTAACCCCTTAACTGCCACGGGCGTATATATACGCCCTTCCAAAATACTATCATTTGCTTTGTGCTGCTACCCGTAAAATTATTCGCAAAACTTTGGAATGCAACACCACAATGACCCTGACAAAGTCTGCGAAGGAGGATACTATTTCAAAGAGAGTGGAATTGGAGAGGGAGATGTGTGCCGTGAAAGTAATGACTGTGCAGTACTGGCTGGTGTTGTTTAAGTAAAACGTATTTTTTTTTATTCTGTGTCCTCCGTTTTTGCTTACTTTTTGTAGTAGGTTCCAGGAATAAAGAAAGATATAACGGATGTTTCAAACCCATTAACATTTTTGAATTATTTTTTGATGAAATGCTCGGGCTTCATACTGTTACTGAAACTAACCATTCTGTAGACGAGTATACGCACCAACACCTTGCAAACGAAAAATCAGGAACAAAAGCGTGGCATTCAACCAATTCAGAAGAAATATGTGTTTTTTTAGGATTACTGATTTCACAAGGTATAACACTGAAACCTGATATTACACTTCACTGGTCTAAAAATGAACTGATCGAAACTCCATTTTAGGTATCTTTTTTATTATAAAAACATCATTTTTATTATACTTTTACTCAAAACATTAAATTTTGTGCATTCATTTTTTTCTTTTTTTCTTTATTTTGTGAAAGTAAACAGTTCTTAGAAAGTAAAACTTGCACTTATTTTCCCACTAATACAGTACAAAGTCTTTAATCTGGACTCTCAGGACTTCGGTGACTCTGGATTAGGGGTTTTTCCGGATTATAGATCATCAATTTAAATCTGGCATGCAGTAATTATAAAATTAGAAACATGAAACCATAATTTACGAAAAAAAGAGCAATTATGATGTAAAGGATATCAAAATTTACAAAAAAAAAAAAAAGGTTAATATTTATTTGTTTACTTTATTAAACATTTCTTTTAACGCGCACATGCGTAAAGCATACATTACGCATCATCGAAATTAGAATATTGCAACCAGAAAACTATTCGATGTGTATTCGTGATATTTATAATGACGAGGAATTTGATTTAAATCACATCAAAGACGGGGTACATCGAGATGAAATACTACATTTAGTAAGAAATTATAAGCCGAATAAAATAAAAACATCTGCCCTGAAGATGAGGAGAGTGCTGACAGGTCAACTTCCAGTTCATTGCGGGCCATTTTCTTAATCAGTTTTGTTAATGCTGTATATTTCTGGTTTCCATATTCTTCCAGCCTAAAGACTTCAACATAAAACTATAACAGCCTCCCCCCCCAAATTTATGCATAACACAAACACAGGGGACTGTACTAAAACTAAAAGTTTACATTACATAAACTCTAGATGATACATTTGTTCCAAAAGAAAGTTTGAGAAAGTTAATAGATCTACATGTCCTAAATCTGGAAATTTCAGTTCTGAGAAATGGGAAAAAAAAAAAAAAAAAAAAAGGAATTTGAGCTATATCTGAATGACACTCATCTAATATATAAAACACGTTGTGTACCACAGACATTAAATAAATTGCTTATGTGTATTACTAATTAACCATTTCTTATTAAAATTGAAATCAGTTTGGCAGTTCCTTTTTCTTGCAAAAACTGATCAAATTTTACGGACTAATTAAAAAAAAAAAAAAAAAAATTTGGATTTACATGTAAATACCATAAAACTAGCATAATTTCATCAAAATTTTAAAAGAAATGAGTAAACATGTATCAATTTAGCAGAATTTTCTAAATACTGATGAGCCACTGAACTTCACAGTAAACCTTTTACAAATAATTTTTTCAAAAACTTATTTTAGGTGAGAGCAACTTACTTGAAATTGTCAAGGCTTGTCGAAACATATCAAAATCTTCAGCACGTGGATCTAGAAGTTCAACATCTCTGGAAGGAGAGTGACGGTGAGCATGAGCGAGATGAGAAGAATTCCGCATTCCATCAAGAACCAGACGAGGTCTTGGGCAACAAAGACGTGTTGCAGGAGGATTTCTTCCTGTGATATAAGCTATTAATTCTTCTCGACGAATATGCCGCTTTTTCTTTTTAGCCCATGATAAAAGCTCTCTGTTGCGTTTCTGAAAACCACCCTGGAATCCCAAGTCATGGATAGGCTTGTGAGATTCTACACATTCTGCAAATTACCAGATTGTTTTTAAGAGTAAAATTTTAACAGAGTGTTTGAGGACACTTAAAACATACAATTCAGGCTATATAATAACACAAGAACATAGCTTAATAAACTTCAGTGCTTCTAGAGTTTTCTACATAATATAGCAGCAAATTCCTTACTTTTATGTAAACCCATTCCCCCTTTATTACACCAAAATGACTATTATCTTTTTACCTACCTATCAAGCAGATTTATATTTTCACTTATGCACTAGTTACACTTTCTTGTATTATCCTACAATTTCACACTAAAGGAGAAATCAAAATTCAACCTTTTTAGGTTGAATAAAAATCTTGCACTGCTGAATTTCTGTTATGTTTCATCATAATTATTCTTAAAAATTATGTTTATTATTTTCTAAATAATTTTGAGTTACCTTAATAATTCCTAAATTAAAAATTTCTCAAATTTTTCTGGATCTATTAAAAACTCTGCCAGTTTCCAAGTGATTAAGACCACTGAATACTGAGTGAGAAAAAGAAACACTAGAATAATTTCTTGGGTTCGCATCTACTCGATGCAGGGTGTTGTAAACTCCAAAAAGACAGGAGTCACTCTGCAAAACATTAAAACACTTCTTGAACACACAAAGACAACACATCCAAAACGTTCCTTATGTTTTTCTCCTACTTAACCGAAGACTAACTTTTTGATTCCTATATACACTCACTTCCAAAAGTTAAACATGAAGATGTAATGCAAAAAAAATCAACAAATACTGCTTTGATTGACACAAAATTTGGCAGGAAAGTAGCATATATATTTATGCATAAAACAAAATCAATAATTATATACAGAAATGAAAACAATATTAAATTTTTGTAAGTTATCAGATAATGACATACTGGAGACTTAAAACAGAATTATGTATAAAGTGAAAATAAACAGCATAAAATGGAAAGGGAGAAAAAAAAAAAAGGGACATTAATAGGGTATGTGATTTTCCCCTCATCTGTATACAAAGTTTACACCTTGTGACCATGCTTTCAATTAGATGGTCTACCACCGCAAAATTAAGCAATCGCTATTCTTCTTGTAGAGCAGTTTCCAGCTCAATAACAATGGCTGGAGGTGGGAAAAGTGAGGATACAGCACGGCCGAGAGCATACCAAAGATTTTCAATGGGATTAAGGTCAGGCGAATATGCTGGCCACACCATACGCGCAATTCCTTTCACTCTTCAAGTAGTCACCGATGATGTCAGCTCTATGGGGATGTGCGTTATCGTCCATTAAAACAAAAGCAGGGCCAACTGCTGCAGCGTACGATCACACATTGGGTTCTAGGACTTCATCTCGATACCGGACAGCGATCAAAGAATCCCATTTAAAGATGTGCAGGTTGGTGCGGTATCCTAATGAAATCCCTGCCCACACCATAATGCTTCCGCCTCGGAATGCGTGATGTTTTTGGGACTGATTGCGTGTTCGCTGTCCCCACTATATCCTTATACGCTTGTCATCTGGTTCCAGAGCAAATCTTGACACATCAGTAAAGATTACACTGCCCCAGACAGACACATTTCAATTGACACGTTCCTGGCATCACTATATTGTGCCCCTCTTGATTGGAGGGATAGAGGAACGCAAACTCGAGGTACTCGGGTGTACAGTCCACTCATATGTAATCTTCGGCGTATAGTAGCTACAGATATCGCCTTATCAATGGACGCTGTAACCATAGATGTCATGCGTGTGGAGGTCGCTCTGCGATTCTGCTTGGCTACAATAGCAATATATCAATTTTCAGCGGGGGTTGTAACCCTTGGGCGACCGGCTACGGGTCTTTGGGCAACTGTCTGTGTGGTTTGGAATTGTTTCCATAAACGTGAAATTACAGAATGATAAACACCGAAGAAAAGAGCAACATCTGTGATCAACTGCCCTGCTTCAATGTGCTCCCACAGTATGCCAGCGCTCAGAATCTTCCATTCATCTTCTGGAAATCATAGAAATACGAGGGTTGGAACTTTAATAGTGGCAACTATTTATTTACAAGGAATACAAAAGTGATTCATGTCACCATGTTTTACTGCCCTTCAATATATTCGCCAGCACTGTGTACAACCCGTTTCCAATGATGTGGAAGTCGCAGAATACCTGTAGCAGCGCCTGTTTTGTTGATAGTTTGAATGGACCGGTCTACTGCCGTAAGAATCTCAGGAACAGTTTAGAAGCGAGTGCCTTCATCTTAGGAATTAAGTCATAGTCACAAGGGCTTAGATCTGGGGAGTATGGTGGATGGTAAAGCACTTCCCAGCCCCATCATTTGAAAAAATCAGTCACAGCTTGCGCTGCATGCGGTCGAGCATTGTCATGCAAAATAAGAGGAGCGTTCTGCAGAAAGTGTCGCCATTTTTTTCTCAAAGCTGGTCAGAGATTGTGCTCCAAAAATGAGCAGTAATACTGCGCAGTGACGATCTGTGGGGACGGTATGCGTTAGGATGACACCATCACAGTCGTACACGAGAATCAGCATAACTTTCATATTGCTGGGGTTCTGACGAAATTTCGAACGTTGTGGTGACCCGTAATGACGCCATTCGTTTGATTGGCGTTTCAGTTCTGGCTGGTACGATCGGGCCCAAGTCTCATCCAGTGTAATGATACGGCGTAAAAAAGCATCTCCTATGTGCTCATAGCGCTCCAGGTGGGTTCAGGCAGCATCGTATCGTAGCCATTTCTGCATTTCCATCAATTGATGTAAAACCCATCATGAAGAAATTTTTCTCATGGACAGGCGTTCCTTCAGAATGTGCAGCACAGTCGTATGCGATAATCCTGTTTGTCCGGTCAGCTGACGAATTGTTTGGCGGCGATCACTGTCCATTAGTGCAGAAACAGCCTGTACATCTGCATCGCTGACACTCGGATGACCTGGCTGCAGCATGTCTGCCACGTTTTGGCGTCCTTCATTGAATGCTTTCACCCATCTTGCTACGGTTCTGTAAGGCAATGCAGATTCCCCGCAAGCCTCTTGAAGCCCTTGATGACACTGTCGTGCTGTACGACCTCTGGCACATTCAATTTTTAGCCAACATCGTTGTTCTTGTTTTGAAAACATCCTGACAACACTTACTTTAGACTGCGAGCTAATACAAGGATCCGTTCTTCGCGTCACTCCGCATGCACGGGACGTAGGCAGGACGAGTCTTTTTGCTGAGAGGTAAGGTAGGTATGTAGTTTACGTGTGGTAACGCGATATTCTTTGGTTTTGTTGTGTAGCGTTTTTTCAGCTGTGTTGCGACTATTAAAGTTCCAACCCTCGTACATATGTCTTGAAAACAAATTGTACGAAAGTTTTAAACACCTTCTATCAGCACTTACAATCAACTTCTGTAATCCTTCATAAAGATGGCTTCTTATAAGACTGTTTTTTTTTTTTGCATATTTCTTGACATGAAAGCGAGATTGGCTGTTACCTAACATATTTGCATACAGTAAGACCCCGCTTAACACGGGGGATACGTTCCATCAAAGTAGAGCGTAATGCGAAACAGCGCTAAATGAGGTTATCTTTACATATAAATATTGGGGTTAGGGGAAGACGGCTAGGAAATTGGTTAGGTATTAAATTTAAAAAGTATGTTTTTTTAATAAAAATAAAACCAAACATTTATTTCTTAAAGCCCAAATTAATACCACATTATTATTTCTTGCAAAAATAAAAACAAAATATAAATAACAAAACGAATATTCTTAAAAAAAACAAATAAAATCCTCAGTCAGTCATATTTAGTTATCCTTCCGCGTTTTCAGTGTTCTGCCTTTTTGTGACAAAAGCATCTAATGTTGTTTGCCTTTTTCTTTTGCGTTGTTCTCTTAAAAGTTCTTCATAAACGGATAGAGCATCTCTAACACCACGCCTTACTTTTGAGCTCCTGTCAAAATTCGGATCATTTTCAATGAATTGATCCATTATTTCAGTTATGGTAGACAAACTCCTTTTTACAAACGCCATCGAAAGTTCTTTTTGCTCTTCTTCTGAATCACTGCTGTCAACATTTTTATTTTCTTCTTGTTCAGTTAATTCCTTGAGCTCATCATTAAAAAGACTAGCCGCTGCTTCTTGAATTATTTCTTCAACATCTTCCACATTTATCCCTTCAAAATATGTCTGTACAATATCGCACCAAACAAGAAATACAAGTACACTCTTTCGGATATGTATTTGAAACCTATCGCTGCATAATATTTCGGGGAATCCCCGTATGCTGCAAGCGATTTTATGGAATCCCCGGGTTGAAATAAAAGAGCGCTAAACCGAAACAGCGCTAAACGAAACAGCGTTAAGCGGGGTCTTACTGTACTTCCATCTACCTCTGCAGCGAATTGCATCCTCTTCAATTCTGATTGGCTTCCGGAAATTAGAATTTTCCTCTCCGGGCTTAACTTTTGGAAGTGAGTGTATTTTAGAAGCTGACACAACTTCTATTCAGTTCAATTATTTTCCTAGTTTTAATTATCCAACATCTTTGTCATAATAAGACTCGCATTATTTGAATTCCATCATTGCAATTTTCCAGATGTATAAATCTGATTAATAACCTAGTTAATTCACATTGGTCTGGTAACAATATTGGATACAGGAAGGATTCTCCATCGTCCTCGCTGACTTATCTTTCTTCTTATTCTTAAGATATCATCTTTAAACGTCACAAAATTCAAAGATTTTACATTAGGTAAACAATAACTTTGAACTAAATGAATCAAACACTTCTCAGAATTTTCAATTTCAGAAAAAGAAAGTTCAGGGTTCTTGCACTTGATCTAAGTTGGCCGACAATTATTTACAAATCTTAAAACCCAAGCAAATACTCAAATTAATTTATCATAATTTGATATGCTTAGATGCCAAAGGGATGCCTCTTTTGCCAAATCAACAATCATCATTTTATTTATGTCTATGTCTTTAGGTTCACTACAAATTTCACCAACTGACCAACATTCAGGATTTTCCTTCACCCATGCAGGCCCCTCCCACCACTTGAAAGCAATAATGCCCAGAGCAGAACAGCCATGTAACAGTAAATTAGCAATACACTTCTAGGCATATTTTTCCATGCCTGACAGTTTGTTAACTGATGAATTTCTTTCCCTTGGGTTGTCACAAAAACTGATCAAAGTTCTTTTATCCACGTGTGGCAGGCTGTAATAGAAGCAGACCAAAGCATTATTTTAAGATTTGATAGGTCAAGCACTTTGGCACTAGAATTCACAGCCTAGCACCTATACTACAAGCCATCAACTCTAACCGGGACATACTCAGGAGTTTGAGAGTTGCTACTCTAGACTTTACTCTAATAACTTCACTTTGGAATTAATTGATTGGGCAAAAATGCACACTGCATATGCCCCTTTGTCAGCATTAACAGAAACATACAATTCAGAAAATTAATTAAATGTCATATAACAAGGCAAAGTTACATTTTTTACTTCATGTACATCTTTGTACCACATAGAAAATTTATACACAATACCTAGTAGTAATTCACAATCCCAAGTTAATTTTTGACTAACAGTAGCTTCGAAGGCAATGTTGTTGGAGTCAGCAAACCAAGGGGATCAAAAATTTTTTGTATGACAAAATTTATCTCTTGGTTGTTTTCATTTCACATGCCAGTAATTAGTAAAACATCTTAAACTGTCATTATATTTAAGTCCCAGATTATCCCTAACATGGAAGTTTCTCCAAAAAGCTTATCAACATCTTTACAAGCAACACTGCTTTCAAAGCCATGAAAATTAAAACAGTCTCAACACATGATAGATTCCGCCTGTTCTATAAAATGAACTTGCTAGTTAGTATTAAAAACACCAGTTACACAACTATATACATAGAATGCATTTTTGAATAGTTTCATCATACCATGGAAAGCAGTTCTCTAAAAGATGCCTTATTCATACATTCAACAAATAAGGGCTAGAGCAAATTCCAAAGACAGCTCTACAATGTCTATAAATTTCTTACCCTTCATTACATGAGAAGAAAAATCTGTCTTTTGGTACAATAGATAACAACATTGACATTTTTTAGTATGACCTTTTCATAGATACCTTCATCATTGGTATTTATGTTTGTTGGTTGCACTTAGAAGCGGTATAACACCAGCGTGCCTGGGTCAAGGACCCCACACCTTCTTGAACATGCAGGTTGCTTTGAATGCTTATGTATTTTAACATTCTCCCATAAGAAAGAACATTTTATAGACTGCTCTACATTAATGACAATAAATCTGATGTACTCAAAAAAATTTAAAGAAATACCTGTGATATCAAAATGGCGTGATATTAAGCCCTAGAAAATACTGAAAGTGAAATAGAATTAGAAAGTACCCCCTAAAAAATACTGAAGAACTATACCATGATGGAGATAAACTATATTATATTACAGCAACTTTTATAGAATAAAACCTAATGGAGGCAAAGGAAAGAGAGGCTGGCTGACATATGACCAGGACTGTGGAGTCGGTAGGGAAAATGACCAACTCCGACTCCCTCGTATATATGTAAACATATACACACGGGTTACAGCTTATTTTTTTAATATAAAAGAAGTAATAGATACAGAAAAAAAAATTGATGGCATAGCAAATTATTTATATTAATTAGCATTTATTATGAAATGGAAAAACTGACATTAGTTATTTCTAAGAAACAGTATAGCTTTGGCAAGATCTTCTTTGTTGGAGGGCCATAGATCCGATTTGATAAACTTCAGAACTGAGAAGAGTCTTTCCACACTAACTTGAGTAGGAGGAAGAGCTATTACTGTTAGGGCTACTTCTTTTAACTTTTCAGGATAGATTTTTATAAGTTCTGAAAGAGGTGTCTTGCAAGCGCAATCATATTTCTCTAGTTCTTCAAAGGCCTTGTAGAAATCTTGTTTGTATTTTTTCTTTTTTATATCTAAAGTCTTTTGTTTTTTATTTTAATTTGCTTTGCCTTAGCCATTTCAATATCATCCAAAAATATTTCTCAAAATCTAATTCAGCGGTGGAAAAGGATGATAGAGTCTCAATTGCAATGTCTGCAGTTTCACTGTCCTGATTCGAATTCTCCAATTGTTCTGAGAATAACTGCATTCTTAATGAAAGTTCATAGACGACTTTCTTTGCCTTTTTAATTTATTCGTCAACCAAGAAAATTCGGTGTTTCGGATCTACATATATTGAACCCAGCAAGAACTCATTGTCTAGCAAACTAGTTTCTCTTTTCTTCATTGAAGAAATGATTTCTTCTGCAATAAACCCTCCATTTCAGAAAGAACAAACATCCCATTCCCTCCTCCTGTCAATTCTTCAGACTACAGCTTTTTTTGTGGCTATATACGGTATAGAAAGAAGTTTCCAATTCTGCAAGATCATTCAACAGTCTTTCTGTTAATGAAACATTAGGGTTATCTAAATCGCTTTATCATCAAATATGTACTTCCTTATTGCACTGCTTCATCAGTAATTGCTCCTTTTCCTGCTCGCTTCCTAAGAATGGCATCAATTTTAGGAGTTGTTGATGCTGTTGCTGTTTACCTAAATTTATCAGTGAGATTTGTAACTAAATGAATCAGTTTAATCACTAATGGCAAATATCACATCCATGCTCCTCCCTTAGTTATTTATTAATATGTTAATAAAATAGAAAATAACTATTTATTAATGTATACAGTTCATAAATAAAAATAATAACTCAGCTTGTAATTAATTTTCTTCAATTAATTTTAATTTTATTTCAAATTCAAACTGTCCAACGAAAACTGGAGTCAGAGTCGACCTATTTTTAGTGACTCCAGCTCCGACTCCTTTTACCCCAAAATCTGCCCGACTCCGACTCCACAGCCCTGCATATGACGCACTTAGTAAAACTGTTTATTGTTGATATCCATGCAAGTTTTTTTCAAAAGGGGAAAAAAAAAAATTACTGATTCTGGATGTACTGATTGGGAACATTTGACTCTCTCCTCAAATCTCACAAAGAGAGTAAGTCTCATTTGAATTTCCATGGTTGCATTAATAACAGGATCATCCCTTATTGGAATACTAGATATTGGTTTGAAAGAACAAGTTGAACGTGAAGTGAGTACTGGGTGAAGATTTTGAGAAGAATTTTTGCTACCATCAAGTTACTTGCTTCTTAATGATTAGCTTTAAGTGGATCCACCAAGGATATAACCAGTCGTCATAAAGGAAATTACTTAAGTTGTCTTGTGTATTTGGCTCAGTTTGATGATTTATTATCCAAACATGTACAGGGATATGCAAATAAAGGAAAGGGTTGGTAAGCTATCTATCTCACTAAATATGCAATGAATTCCTGGAACTGATGAAAATAAAACGTTTAGAAACTTTCATACAAGAAATACTTTTGCATTATTGTAGACTCCACCCCAGATATAAGTCATCAAGACCAGCTTATGTTTATTCTTAGTTATGTGAATGGCAATACAGTAATTGAGAGTTTCTTGGGATTTATTCAGTTGGAGAATATTTAACAGAAATAGTTATACAGAAATTGAATGAGTTAGGATTAGATATTGAAAATTGTCGAGGACAAATGTATGGCAATGCCGCAAGTATTTCGGGGTGCTACACAGGAAAGAATACAAGAATTGTCACCTAATGCTATTTATGAGCCATGTTTCAAATCATTTATTAAATCTTGTAGTTAACTTTGTATGTAAATCCAGCATGGAAATAACTGACTATTTTACAACCATTCAAAGTATTTAAACGTTCTTTTTGGCTTCCCATCAAAGATGAAACTTACTGCAAAGCTGTAAATGTTCTGTAAAATGATTGGTTAAAACTAGATGGTCTGTTCTATTTGAAGCAGTAAACGCTTTGCATAAAAACTACAAAGAAATAATTTTTTTTCAACTAAGCAATAATACAGAAGAGAAACCTAGTTAGCAGTTAGAAATGAAGAAGGCTCTGTACAATAAAATGGACACCTTCGAAACAGCTCTATTAACACCGATTCGGACGAGCATTTTGGAACGAGTGAATGCAACCAGCAAAACTTTATAAATCGTGGACTTGAACGTATCATCTGGAGTAGAACTGGTGATGTCTCTGTTGACCTTTGTTGCAGAAATAAGAGAACACTTTAATGAAACTGAATTAGAAATGAAAGACTCCCTCCCCCGAAGGCGAGGAACTACGAACATATACTATAAAGATGAACTTAAAAGAGCAAAGAGAAGAAAAGTATTTTCAATGAAACAACTGAAAATGAAATCACTTTAGAAGTGAAAGAAAGATTTAGAATTGAAGTATTTAATGTAATATGCAACAATATTACTCAAGACCTGAAAAAAAAAGTATTAAATGTTTCAAAGAAGTAACATCAGCATTTCAATGTTTTTTTACCCTAGATAAGGAGGAAATCAAAATATCAATTAACATTTTGTGTGAGAAATATAAGAATGATATTGACAAAACCAAAGAATATTTACAAAACGAAATTATTCATTTTCACGTGCTGTGCAAAAATTTAAACAAAAACACGATTTATAAAAGATTTGTGGTTATCCAGACCGCAAATTTTTCATAAATTAGACGGCGAAAGCAACTTTTCTGAAATATTCTAACTCTATTTGCGAATATATTTAATGATACCCATTTCTAACGCATCCGGCGAACCTTCTTTTTCGGCCCTAAAAAGAATAAAAATATACCTAAGTCTCATTTGAGTCAAGAAAACCTTGATGCAATGTCACTATTATATATTGAATATAGCTCACTGGAGAAACTTAACAGTGATACTATCATACGTCAGTTTGCCAATATTAAGTCACAAAAAAGAATGTTATAATTTTTGTTATGTTGTAACTTAGAATGTTTTTATTTTTACCTGTTTTTAATGTTACATTTTAGAATGTTTTTATTTTTAATATTTTTTAATAAGAATATTTTTTTATTTTTATTTTTATATATATTTTTACAAAAAATTAAAACATTGAAAACTTTGTTTTATTTGTTAGTGTCCGCTTTGTTAGCTCCGCCAGTGTCAAGGGGGTCCATAGATGTCCTGCGCCCATCAGAAATACGCTTAATGCTTTTTACGTCAAAACTGTTAATTTCATCAAAACTTACTGCTACAAAAAATAATTTTTATTGAGAAATTAAGTAGTTATTAAAAGGAATGTTCCAAATAAAACTACCACCTAAGTATATTAGTTTAGAAATTTGCAAGCTTCATATTAAAATTTACTGATACAAATTTAAATTTTTATAAAACTGAACACAATTTTAAAATGTTTCTTTTTACCTTTATATAAACTTGTTACACTACTGGCTGCAGTTTGGAAAGGCACCCAAAGTGATACACCATTCTGCCGATCTAAAAAAAAAAGTAAAATATATACTGGTTTTCCAGAACAAAAAAGCATAAGCAAAAATCAGAGGAGAGACATTTCATCGTTTGAATACAAACTGGTAGAGGCATGACAAACATTACATGAATAAGTAGTAAAAAAAAAAAAATTACTACTGATTATTTACGTACCTACTTGCCAATTTACAATGAATAATGCAGTGTTTCTCAATATTTATATACTTAACTAACATTCTCTTCAGCAATCAACTGTAACACAAACGTAGTTAAGTCCAAATAAATTCCCTTTTTAATTACATGAAAAGAATACAGTGGAACCTCAAGATACGAGCACCTCCATGAGGAACCATGAGAAATTTTAGATACATGGAAAGTACGAGCGAAACTTTCGTCTCTAAATACGAGCATTGACTCGAGTAACGAACAATGAGCCTGGCTGTTGGTATGCGTGAAGCATTTCCCAATCTGGCTCGACTCGGGGGAATCCCCTCGTCAGATCACTCAGTGTTCTTTGATCTACATGTTTGTGTACTAGCGAGTTAATTGCTTTTAAAATTTAAAGTGAAAATAATTATTTCACAATGACTCCCAAGAAGATTGTTGCCTCAGATACTGCTGCCCCCCCCAAAAAAGAAGGAAGTTTTGGCCATTGAAATTAAGAAAGAAATCATACATAAACTTAAGCGTGGGGTAAGAGTAATGATACTGGCGAAGACTTACAGGTGTTAGACATTGATAATCTACACTATTCTGAAGAAGGAAGAAATTAAGAAACTTAATGTGGCCAAAGGAGTTGCCGTTACTTCCAAACACCATCCAAAACTCCTAGATGTTGTGAAACTGTTGTTGGTGTGGATTAACGAGAAGTAGTTAAAAGGTCAGTGTCGGAAGCTATCACAAAGGTTATGTTATTTACCATTGTTACTTAGTGGAATAATTGATTCTTATGTTGATATTTTTGGGAGTTCAGAACAGATTAACTGAATTTCCATTAATTTCAAGTTTGTTTCTAGATAAGAGAAATTTGATATACAAGCTCAATGCTGGAACGAATTAAACTCATATCTCGAGGTTCCCTGTATTCTATTTAAAACAATAAAGCTCTCACGGTTATGGTTACAGTTTAAAAAACTTCAAAATTTTGAAATGCCAACACACAATTATTTTGCTACACAAATTGATTAGCGCATTGAAAAAACCTAAATAACAAATATGACAAAAATTGCCGGAATTAAACATTGGCAAAGAACAGCATTATAAAGCACCATTGACAGTTTTGGGACCTCCGTGATTCCCCGGCCTCACTCCAATGGATTGATTGCTGGTTATGGGGTTATCTGAAGCCTAAAGGTTTACACATTAAATCCACGAGATTTGTCAGGATTGAAAGATGCCATAAAGCATGAAGTTATATAGATTTCTTCCGCAATGTTATATTCGTCATTATTGTCCAAAATCTCCCGCGAGCATAATGTGTTATTGTCCGCATAGGTGGGCACTTTATTAATTCCTACAAAAGTTTTTTTAGTCCCTCTCTTGTCTTATGTTGTCATTGGTCAGTTATAATGAATGCTGTTCTTTGCAAATGCTTTATGGCGGCAATTTTCATCATATGCGTTTCAATACCATTTATGGTTTTTCTACGTGCTGATCAATTTGTGCAGGAAAAGAGGTGAGTGTTACCATTCAAAAATTTCGAAATGTGACCGAATGTGTGTGTTCACACTTATGGTTCACTGCAACTGTAAGCGTGAGAGCTCTATTGTTTTAAATCATCATAATCTCGATCGTACATCTTCAAAGAATAATATCTGGAATTTCATTTTGACTGATTGAGCGAATAGACCATTAGGGGTTCATATATTGTGGCAATTATTTTTTTTATAACCACCCTGGAAGTAGGTTCGGTTTTGCCGATTGCAATAAAAAAGAGATATGCACAAATAGATGTAACAGCAGTTCCATGCATAAAATTTCAACATTCTACAGCTAATTGTTTTTAAGTTATGTGAGATACATACATATATGCACATGTACGTACATACGAAAAAAATCTGATGTGTAAACCACATAACTTCCTTGTACAGAATATTAAATTATACACATTTTTTCTTGCATTTCATTTAAACTTATTGGATTGAATTAAATCTACTTCGCCGACAACGCATAAACCACAATAGAACAAATGCATTCTTTAAAATTCACTCTATTTGTTTACCATAGCGATACTCTGGCACTAGATTCACTTAACAGTATTATATTTCGTTCATATTATAACACAGAATGCACAAAATTTATATCATTTAAAGAATTATCTAATCGTTGCCACATGTTCTATTCAAGTACTATAATAAAGCCGGAACGATGTATAAAAGAAATTAAGCAAACAAAACAAAAAAGGAAAAGTTTTTCACAGACGATTGAGTATTTCTCATTCAATTAATTCAATTCTCACTTCACGACAAGGCAAAAATACATAAAAACTCAAAATATCTGTATTAAAAATTATGAAGTAAATCTTAAACACTTATTTCCTCGAAAAAATTCCAAAAAGGATTAAGCACGATTTAATTCGCAATAAATGAAGGCGTTATCTTTGTTGTTGCAAAGCTAAGTTTCTCTAGATTGGCAACAAATCCACTAGTCTGCTGTTTCAAATGTAAACAAGCAATGGCCGCCATCAAAAAAATTATTAGGCTTAGCGGCACTTAAACAACTTTAAAATTGTTGATAATTCTAAAAATATTGCATACAAATTTACTAAAGGCATAAAAACCTTAACCTGAAGATAAGAACAATATAATTCAATCATTTTTAAAGCAAAAAATGTACAATTTACAACATATAAGAGTAAAGAAACTGAGATCACTGAGCCGGGTAACAGAGTGGATATATATATAAATATATTTATATACGTTTGGTGCGGCCGATTACAACCAAAATACGAGGTGCACATCTACATGTTATAGCAGTCCTATATACAAAATTTCAACATTCTGAGGCTACTCGTTTTTGAGTTATGCGAGATACGTTCGTACAGAAGCCAAGAAAAATTCTCTTCAGAATTCATTTTAAAGCAGTTTATCTCTATTTTTGTTCTAAAAATATAAATAGACGGAAATAGTATGCAAAGACAGCTTTCAATTAGTGAAGTGTTAAAGGTGGAAGTGCTTTGTTGGTTATAGCTGTTTGGCACAAGCGTTATTTCTTTTTTGGGGAGCAGACAAATAGGAATCCAATATAGGTGAATTAGACCTCACATATTTCAGACTGCGCATTTTAAGATCCAGCCAGCGGCTCTTTCTTTTGGCCCGAGTCCTAATATTATTGACTGCGTATGGAAATTTTGCGGACACATAGCATCATTGTGAATAGTGGTAAAATAATTAAAAGTATAATGTAGCTAGGACTTCTTTGGGTTATTTGTAAAATATTTCAACCCCAAAATGGGTACCAAAAACGTAAAGTTGAGTGCTGTGCTTTATATGATAAATGGACCTGGAAATATTTTTGACAGTTGTAAAAGATAAACTAGTGCATCTCATCTGCAATGAAGCTGTAACAGTCTTCAAAGAATATAACATTTCTCGTCATTTCACATCTAATCATAATTCCAATTACGAAACAATGTTGAATATGGGAAAAAAAAATGCAGAAAGTCTTTCTAAAAAAATACCAGGCCGACAAAATTTTTTCAAGAAGGTAAACAGTTCCCAAGCAGCAGCTACACATGCAAGTTACATTCTAGCATACAATATTGCTACAAATAATAAAGCTCTCAGTGATGGGAAGTTTGTTAAACAATGCATGCACCAAGTTTGTGATCTTTTATGTCCAGACAAAAAAAAAAAAAAAAAAAAAAAAAAAAAAAAAAAAATTCAAACTGTTAGCTTATCTCAAAAAATGAGACTTCTAGAATCGAAGACGTTGGTAAAAATTTGATTACGATCAAAGATTGACCAGTTTAAATTTTGCTCCATTTCTATAGATGAAAACTGCTCAATTAGTGTTATTTATAACAGGTGTTGATGAGAAATTTGTAAATACTGAGGAAGTGGCATGCATGCATTCTTTAAAAGAAACTAGAACAGGATGTGATAGTTTTCGTGATTTTTAGGAAGGGCTTTTAACTTTGAAAGTGCCTATAACAAATATAAGCAATATTACGACTGATGGAGCACCAAATATGACAGAAAGAAAAATCTGAATTTCTTGAAAGCTTTAATAAAATCTATCCCAGGAACAATGTTGTTTTTCTATATTGTGTTTTACATCAAGATCCTTTGTGTAAATCTGCATTGAGTATGAAACCCGTGCTTGATGCAGTCGTGAAGCTTGACCTCGCGGGCTTACTCATAGGCAAATTCGATATTTTCTTCGGTCTGTGCAATATGAATACTCTGATGTACTGTATTGCACGAAAGTAAGGTGGCTTAGTGCAGGATGTGTTTTCGAGCCAGTCTGGCAGCTGAAAGACGACATTGTGTCATTCTTCCATGAGAAACGGTGATCTGCGGAGTGTGAAATGTTAGAAGACAAAGAATGGCTTTCGGACTTTGCATTTTTCGCAGACCTTCTTTTGTCATATGAGCAACTTGAATTTCAAGATGCAAATGTAAAATCAATTTATTGATGATATCTGGGCCCATCTCAAAACTTTTAAACTAAAACTTAATCTGTTTGCTGGGCAGCTGGCTAAGAACGACTTGTCTCATTTCTCGAGGTTAAATTCAATACCCTCAGTAAATGAAGAGAAGCTTAACAATTATGAAGATGGCTTGAAAAAACTGCATTTGAGTTCAAATGCTGATTTCAAGATTTCAGTGCCATTCAAACAAAACTGGATATTTTTATCATGCCTTTCAATGTAAATTGTGAAGTACTGAGGTCAGATTTGCAGCTTGAATTCAATTGAGTTGCAATCTAAGGTACTTTTCCGTTTTGCCAGCGCAGGCTATAAAGTCTCTAGTAATGGTACAATTGATGCCAAACAAAATATCATTGCTGGTAACATTTCACTTTCAAAATAAGTCGCAGCCATTTCTTATCAGATTGATTGTTTTTTTCGATACTGGCATAAAATTACATAGAAGTTTTACCAGATAGTTCAATTTTATGCCCTAAGGCCATTCGCAGGAATTAAGTCAATAAGGATGCAATCACACTGCTCACCCGATGGCGAAAATATAGAAAATTGAAAGTCAAGGGTTAAATTCATCAAGTCTAATGAGAATGCACTAGCGAAGTAAAGTACTGCGGTTTTACATAAATTCTGAGTAAGCTATTCGTACGAATTGAAATAATTCTTGCATTTAAACTTATATTCCAAATTAAGATTTAACTTGAAATTAATGTAGATAATTACTGAGAGAATTAATTTTTGTAACATAGTTTAAGTGAGATGAGATCACTTGGGGTCAATTGATATGAACCGGCGAATCAGGATGTTGAACCATGAAAGCATAGTAAATTCTTAAATTAATGTGTTCTTACAAAATTTTAAATGATATTAAAATGTTTATGCCTTCAAAATAAAAAATTCTTAGAACTAACATTCTTTAACATTTTTTATTTGTGTATATTTTATGTTGTCGACAATAAAATCTGCTTAGCGAGATTTACGTCGGCAAAATGGAAAAGTACCCAATCTAATTATCCTCTCAAGCAGTTGTTTCTAAATATTCAAAGTTAGAGTTTTACAAACCATTATCGAAAGTAAAGGTTTCCCAAATTTAATATCCCACGCTCAGAAAATCAGTGCTAAAGTGTTTCCAATTACGAAAACCTTAGAAAGAATTATTGCAGAAGTCAACTGACAGATGATCATTTAGCCTCGTCCCCTAGAAACAGTACATTTCACTTCGAAACTCGATATATAAGGAGCTTTTAAAAATGAAATCGCAATTTTATTCATCTCAGTAACATATTTAAATGTTAATACTTGTAAATTGTTTTTACAATTTTAGGCCAAACTTTTTTTTCCTTCAATTTTTGGCCTGTGACCGAAAAAGTTTGCCCATCCCTGTCATTGTGATGACACTCCTTCTCAATCGATCAATGAATGGCGTAATCTGTAGTATGGTTCTAGATCCAGAAAATACCACTACCGATAGTGAAGAAAGTGACAGAGAAGTTACTGAAAACGCCGCCCAGACAGTATGGTGGTCAGGGAAGCTGACTGCGATGCCGAAGGGCCTAGGTTCGAACCCCGGAGAACGCATCGTAGTAACTGCACATCCCTTCATAGGAAAAGGCGATGGTGGCCCACCTATTAGGTGCCTCCATAATAAAGAGACCACCACATCGGGCCTAGTATAGATTAATGGACTAGGTTACATTTGTAATTGTTCACAATCTGCCATTGGAAAAAAAAAAAAAAAAGGTTACTGAAAATGAGAAAGTTCCGATTGAAAAGTTAGTTGGAATTCTCAAAACAGCAGTTACAGAACTTCAACAATGTAACTAAACAAGAGATTAAGTCTATTTACAGAATTAAGGAGAAAGTATTAGCACAAAAAACGAAGCAACTTAAACAACTTGCATTGAAAGAAATTTTTAATTAGGTAAACAAATAAATATTAAGCTTTTTTTGATAAATTTTGATACCCTTTAGATCATAAATTCTTCATTACTTCATAAATCATGATTTCATATTTTTAATTTTACAATTTCTACATGCCATCTTACTACATTTAAACTGATGATCCAATATGTAGACAAATCCCAAATCCGGAATCATCAAAGTCCTGACAAGTCTGGATTTTGGACTTTGTACTATACTATTATTATTACACAATCCTACTTCAATACAAAGTCCAAAATGCGGACATCCATTATCCGGAATGATCTAAAATCTGGACCTCAAAACCACCAATGATATTTTACTGGTAGGCTTTACACATGCCCATTTGATTCTACCCTCCACGCTTAATAAAACATTTGGAGAGTCCCGATTCTTAATTTCACTTTGACACTAAATAAAATACCTTGTTATTGAAGAAACAATCATTTTATCATAAATCTGTACCATCAGTAATTTGGCTCCATTGCTGCATATCTGCTTGTCACACATCTCAAACCAAAACATTCCACATAGATACATCGTTAATTTGAGGCAACTTGATGAATCATTATTTATTATACTCTCCTTTCATCACTGCATGTTTATCAAAACATGACAGCTTGAGTAATAACTCATTTAGCGATGCCTAAACAATTTTTTTTATGTTAGTAATTGAATAATAAAGGAGTATGGTAACCTTTTATGTTCACATTACGCTTGGCGATAATTACAGATTTAAGTTAAATGCACTAAAAAATGTTGATGAGGAAAAATTTACCAAAAATTTCTTTCCATGTGCTAAAAATAGATTTTGTTGATGATACTTCATCAACCTAAAGAATACATTTAGGGCTATTTGAATTAAGAATAATTTGCTATTCACATAAACCCAGAACCAGCACCAGGACTCCTATGGCCGTGCCAAGTTGCAGAATTTAAGACCCACAGAGACTGTATCAGGCGGTAAGATATTTATCTATATTACAGGTCAACCTAAGCTGAGAACACTGGATATACTAGAAAGTTAGAAAGTGTATGCATCTGCAGAAGAATATAGTTCTACCGTTTTGAGAAGTAATATTGTAAAAATTACACTGTGAAATATGAATACTGCTGAACAAGGAGAACATAAGGGGGAAAATGTGTAAAATGATAGATTACTTTGCGTCCAGCTTTTTAATTAAAAATTTGCTAAATCATGTCAATCATTCGATGACCAGCAGAAAGACAGCACCTTTTTTTTTTTTTTGGCATTATTGGCGAAACTGCAAATTCCAGCAACCTCGAATTCACCCCACTCTCAATGAGAAGAGCAATTAAAGCATTCATTCATTCACTGACCGGGAGGAGAAAAAAAGCAATTGTCATGGCCTCTGCATTACCTTCAACATATGTGTTTAATTTCCAGCCTCATAAAGCTGGAAAACCATTGCGCAGAGCCGCTAAGATTATCATGATGAATGTTTTTGTCAAATTATGTGAGCATTTTTCTAATAATGTAACTGTAAAGGACTTCTTTTATATAATACACTGAGATACTCCAATGCAGAGCTTACAGTCATTACGTTACAGTTTATTTTTTTTATAATTTTTTAGTTCACATGAGCATTTGCGCTTTGTTATAACTAACAAAAGACATTTCTAATGTTATATGTTTAACTGATTGGTACAGACTAATAGGCATAAGATCATTTACGTCTTAATTTTTATGTTTGTTTTACAATTTTAAAGTTTTTAATATTTTTCTAATATCTTGAAATTTTTAATGGTAAACTCTTTAGTCATTAGACTGTAATACGAAGATCTGTTTCCAGTATTTTTATTTACCGTAATTTACGGAAGAAAGGCCGCATCAGCGCAAACGGCGCACTCGAGAAAAATTAAAATTACACAGAAACGCCGCATAGATTAAATTACGCGTGACATCGTCGCGGGCCATATAGATGCAAAATCTCAACCTATGTCTAATATATGACATATCAGTTAAGAAAAATACATGAAATGAAATCATAACTCAAAATAAATTAAAGGTAAGAAATGTTGAAAATATATTTACGTTCATGAATATACTTATATTTACCCCACTAAAGAAGTCCATATTTATAATACTCACAGTATATTATAAAAAATGTTGCAACAACGAAATATTAAATTTGGATGACAAAAGGAAATTTTAAATTTAACTTACAAAAGGAATTACAGCAAACTATACATCATATGAAGCCATCAAAATCTGATTCTTCACTATCTGAATTAAAAAGATTTAGTAAATCCTAAAGTTTTTAGTATTTAGTATCTGAATTAAAGATTTAGAAAATTAAAATAAATAAATTAGTAGATTTAGTAAGTCTTCCAGATCATCACACTCATCCTCTTAGTTTACAGTCTCTTTATCAAAGGATATAATTTCAGCTTCTTTAAATCCTGCTATTATTGATGATGTTTTTACCGATTTCCATGCACTTTCTACCTATTTTGTAACTTCTTCATGAGATGCTCTATGCATTTTATCGCTTTTGGTATACATACGCAATCCTTCACTCATCCAACACTCCCACCGCTTTCGGACTTCAGTGTTATGTCGCGAATTTCAATTATTAATATGTGTTTCAAGTCATTATTATTCTAATATTTTTATTTGTATTAATGTGTATTTTAATCTGGAAAAAAGTATTCTTAAGCTCTTAAGGTTTTATTTAACTCATTATTCTTGAGTAGAAATTGTAACATAGGCGAGAGACGGTTGCAAGGAAACACATCTGGTTTATTGGTTATAGCCTTTTTTCTACTAACAATGGAGGCAGTAGGGTCTTTTTAGCTAATGCGTGTGAAACGGAAAGCGCTTTCCTGTCGCTTTGTAAGGTTGCTGTTTTCTTACTTCAAGACAGTGGGGGTTTGGGTAATTAGATTCTCGTGGAGCTTATTTTCCGCTTGTTAGTTGGGGGGGTCTACTTTTTCTCACGTTATGTGTACAGATGTTTTTCGGATTGCATTGTCAGATTTTCTGGGGTTTGATTCGTCATGGGTGTGTCATTTTCTCAATTTAGATAACATAAAATTCCGGGATTGGTAAGGTTTAATTTTATGATTTTTTTGAAAGCCTATGAACTCACAGAGGCGGAGAAACCGAGATTTCCTGGGTGCTTGCACCAGGCTAGAGATCATTCTGATTCAGATTTTTGAGCGAAAAGGAAAAGGAGAAGCAGAAAGTTTTGGGGGGCGAGCGACTTGTACAAGCTGGCTGTGGTGATGGCTGTAGCGGAGTCTGATTTGAGTGAATTTTGAGCAGCCGCGATGTGAAAGAGAAAGAAAGATCGTGGGGCGCTTTGCTCTGCTGCGGGCTTCCTGTGCAAGAGGGACTGGGTACCGTTTTCTTTTCTGCGGGATATTTAAAAGTTTTGTGCGAGATGCAAGGAACATTTTCCTGCGTGATGTATGGAGAACTGTGTGCGAGCTGCAAAGAGCATTTTTACTGAGAGCTGATTGAGATGTATAGAGAAAAATCTACCAAGAAAATTTAGCACAGGTTTTCTCTCTTCACCTGAATCGCCGGTTAATCTCCAAGAGCCTTTTTCCGAAATATTCAGCATAAATGTTGCCTCGACGCTTCGATGATGCACGTGATTGTGCTAAAAAACTGGTGTATATTCAGCTACCTGTTATTGAATTGAAAAAAAGATCCTTTTGAATTGGACTATTGGTTCCCACCTAATGGACAGATAAAAGATCCTTCTAAATTGGACTATTGGTTTCCACCTAATGGACAGTAAAGAAAAATGGGCTTGGCTCATTTTCATGTGGATTGGACACTAAAGATCCGGCTAATCAGGAAAAACTGTTTTCCATCTGTGAATGAAATTTTTTTTAAGTATATATTCTCTCTCTCTCTCTTTCTTAGTTTTCCCGAATGCAGAACAGTTAATAGTGATTTATCTACCAGTATATTGTTATTACTTATATAAATTAAATATTACAGTTAGAATAATTGAGAAGTTATCTATAATTTCAAGTGAATGCCAGTTTTGGAAGGATTAAAATTTGTTTCACCTACTGAATTTTGTGAGCTAGAAAAACGTTACTTTCTAATTAATAAGAACCTGTTATTTGGAGGATTAAATTTTGTTACACCTAATTAATTTGAAAAAAACAATGTTAATCTTAATTAATGTAAGCTGTAATTTGGTGTAGTATTACGTGTTATTTTGACTTAGAAAATATGTGGTGGGATACTGATCAGTTATCCATTATTTAATTATATAAAATAGTCAAGAATTTAATAAATGTGTGTTTAAAATTTAATTGCATTTGTGTATTTATGTTGTGTATATTTTACTGTGGTCTGTCATGTCCCTCCATTTGTTTGAGCCGGGAGGCTTTTAAGAAACCTGGAATTTAATTGAATTTGGAGTTATTGATTTTTCCCTTTACATAGGTTACTCACAACGCAAACCTAAAAGTTAAATTGTACTACCACTATACAATTGATTGATAGATATGATATATGATTGATTGATAGATTTACTATACGAATATTTATAAGAATGTCGAAATGATATATGAATATTATGAATTAGATTTTGAATGTTTTGAATTATTTGATTTTAGGCTTTTTTTTTTTTTTTTTTTTTTGTTTTGTTAATTTTGTCCAGCACCATGAATCAAAGTTTAAAGTTAAAAATTATTACAAACATAAATATTTAGATATAACATTGGTGCCGTGACCAGGATGACTGGCAGACCACTAGAATAATTTTTGTGTATATTATTTGAGTATTATTTTATATTTGATTCTATTTTGTTTTTATGTATATGAATATTACATTTTGATATAAATGATGAAATTTTTGTGCTCACCTAGATGTCTGATCCCTGTATCCTTTAGTTTAAAGTTTTTGGTGAGAATTGCATTTGTGTTAATGTGTTGACTTTGCTAATTGCATTTTGAATAATTGCTTTGTAGATTTCTAATTTTAATTAATTGATTTAATGTCAGAGCAGTATTTTTGTGTTCGAGAAATAGTAATTTTTTTTTTTAACTTCTTGAAGTGTGTTAATAGATTTTATGGAATTTGTGCCTAATAGAATTGAGTTAAAAGTTTGATTTTTGAATTTATTTTGGAAAAATCTGAAATGTTTATTTCTTTGATAAAGATAATTTTGGTTAGATTTGTAAAGTTGCGTGGGACCAGTGATAGTTTATTTAGGGATTGATTGATTTTTTTGTGGAAGTTAGTTTTCAGCCGGAGTGAAGTTTCTTGTTTAGCTTTCTGAGTTTGAGTAATTAATTTTCTACCTTAGTTGTGAGTTTTGTGAACATTTATTGCTGTCTGAGAGATGTGTGAAAACAGTAGAATAATGAGTTAAATAAAACCTTAAGAGCTTAAGAATACTTTTTTCCAGATTAAAATACACATGAATACAAATAAAAATATTAGAATAATAATGACTTGAAACAAATATTAATAATTGAAATTCGCGACATAACATCAGCTTTGAAGGATTTATTAAATCTAATGGTTGTAAGATTTTTCTCAAACCACCAGGAATTATTCTAGACAATTTTTGACATCTGGTTTTCACTGACTCAAGTAAATGAGCACGCATGGAATCCATTATCAATAACTCTTTTAGTTGGAAAAATGATCCCTTACGACACTGCCAAACTTTTTGTAGCCACTCATGCATGATTGTTTCGCACATCCAGCCGTTCTCGTTTGCACAAATAATTACATCATTAGAAAAATCTTTCAGAATAGTTTCGCGTTTAAAAATGATCATTGGCTTTAGCTTATCACCGTTTACGGCACAAGCTAACACACATGTAAATGATCACATATCATATCCCGTCGTAAGCACAGATACAGTTTTTGCACCAGTTTCATTAACAGTTCTGTTTGCAGGAGAGTCGAAAGCTAACGGCTTTTCATCCATATTTATTATTTGTGACTGAAGGAGGTTTTTTTTTTTTTTTTTTTTTGTCAATAATATGTGTCACATATTTTAGAAAAGATGACTTTTTATCCTGCCAGTCCATTGGTAATTGTTGCCTGACTGTTGTTCTAATAAGACCAGAAATATTTTCTTTTCATAAATCTGCTACACCAGCAAGGCCCTCCTTTGAAATCATTTATGTTCATTTGTTTTGCTATAAATTTTGTTTGTAAGCAAATTTTTACAGTCAAAATTACCATTCCCTTTCCTCATTGCTCCTTTATCCAGTTTGCGAGGTCGTCTTCTATATTCGGCCACCTTAGAGTACCGCTTCTTTCGGCTCATTTCTGTTGTGGCATATTTTTAAGTTCTTTTTCAGTTCTACAACGTTGAACTCGTTCACCTCAAACTCTTGAGCTGCTGCTCTATTTCCAATTTGTTCAGCAAGTGAAATTACATTAAGCTTAAAATCAGCAGTATTGCTTCTGTGCCGTTTAGGTGCCATTTTTAAAAATTTTCCGCTCCCTTCTTACTTAAAAACTATCCAACACACTTGTACCCAAACTGATGGGATCTGTATTTGGCAGAATGCCCAGAAAAATAGATTCATGCTGAAGAGGAAATACGTCAGAGTTTGTTATTGCGAGGCAGGTGGAGTTGTGTCCGCCTTTGAAAAAAATTACAGAAAAGGCAGGGGTGGGGAGAGGATGGGTCCTGGAAGATTCATCGAATGGCAGAGGAGAGAGACTATTCAAAATGATGAGAATGCTGATTTGAAAGGGGGAAGAATGTTATTGTTCTGAAATCCTGTTTAGGGTGAATAAGGCATGTAGTCCATTCAAGGGAAGAATGTAAACAAAATAATGTTCGCAAAACACAACTGAGTGGTCTTTTGTGTGGGAACAACTGAGTGGTCCATGTACAATGACAAGGCCATCCAAACTATGTACAATGACAAAGTTATTCAAACTATGTACAATGACAAAGTTATTCAAACTATGCACAATGACCATCAAAGGAAATATTTTATTTTTAGTGCACCTGAATGCTGCATGGGTAGAAATGCCACACCCGCTGAAAATTTAAGTTTTAAACACGTAAATGCCGCGCAGTTTCTTGCAAAAATTACAGTATTTTATTTTTTATTTTAAACAGTAATAAAAAAGATAGGATAAGACGTACTGTAGGAGAGATTGTCTGGGCATTACTGGAAGAGTATGTGTCTTAGGAGACAATACCGGATATAATTTTTAGTGATGTCTGTTACAAAATATAATCAGAGCTTTTAAATAATCGGAAATTCAAATTAACATCTTTAGAAAATAAAAATCCTAATTTTTTTCTGGTTCACGTTTAAAAATTAAAAGAAAATAACTCCTACCAGATTTTCTAAATTTATATATTTTACTTTTAACTAAGCGACCACTCTTGGGGAAAAAAATTTAACTCAAACTACAAGGAATACATTCTTAGCTCTTCCGTTTCAAGTTTTAAGTAATGATTCTTTAAATGTCATCAAATTTGTATGCGTCATATTTAAATTACAGTGAAAAATTTCATATAAATTAAGACAATAACATGCCCTACATTTTACACTACAATGAACTAACAATTTCAACTGCAGCTTTATCACATAAAAAGATTATTTAAAAATACGCTGGAAATGTGTAGCGAATTGAAGGAATTAAATTTCCGCGGGTGGTTTGGTGTGCATGGATAACTTGAAGAACAGGGTGAAAAGCCGTGAAAAGGTCGTTCTAGCCTTGTATGTGTTCTCAGGTTAGCTTGTCGTGAAGTGGGGCGTCATCCCTCAAAGCTTAAGTATATGCAAGAATTTATTTACTCAGAACACTGATAAGCCTTAAGTGTGTGCAAGAAACAGACATAAGTATAATAAATAACTAATACAATTCAGCCGCTAATTTTAAAGGTTTTCGGTTCGCAAAAAATAGGTGAAATTTTCCAATTAACAGATTTTGTAAAGAAATTTGGAGAAATGGTAATAAATAAAGATGATATAAAAAAAGTTTTTCATTGTTATGACAATGCTTCTAAATCATCAATCAATTAATGAATGGCAAAATCTGTAGTATGGTTCTAGATCCAAAAAATACCGCTAACGATAGTGAAGAAAGTGACAAAGAAGTTACTGAAAACTAGAAAATTTCGATTGACAAGTTAGTCAGAATTCTCGAAACAGCAGTTACAGGGCTTCAACAATGTAACTGAGGAAGAGATTATGTCTGCCTACAGAATTAAAGAGAAAGTATTAGCTCAAAAAAAAGAAGCAACTTACATTGAAAGAAATGTTTAATAAGGTAAACAAATAAATATTAAGCCTTTTTTTTTTTTTTTCTTTTTGCAAATTTTGATACCCTTTAGATCATAATTACTTTATTATTTCATAAATCACAATTTCATATTTTTAATTTTATAATTTATACATGCCATCTTACCAGATTTTAACTGATGATCTAATATCCGGAATCGGCGAACTCCGGACAAGTCTATTTCGGACATTGTACTGTATTATAATTTTTGTATCATGCAGTTGATGGCATCAAGATATAGTTAATAATTAATGATGTCCATGAAAGGGAAAATATAAGTGTGTGTTGTGTTGTAACTATCTCACTTGAATGAGAGTGACATCGAAACAAGCCCACGAAATTCATCATGACAAGGACAGCAAGACACTCGGCAAGAATCTTGAGCACCATACAGGTGACAGTATGACTTTGTTTAGTTCCGTCCCCATACCTCGGGGGATGTATCCGAGTGTCTCCCTCCCCTACCATAAAATTCTCGAGAGGAATTTAATCTTGAAGCTTATTTAGAGACACAGATATTTTACACTTACAAACATCCATGCCTTGGACGTTATAACTTACAAACATCCATGCCTTGGACATTATAACTTACAAACATCCATGCCTTGGACATTATAACTTACAAACATCCATGCCTTGGACATTATAACTTACAAACATCCATGCCTTGGACATTATAACTTACAAACATCCATGCCTTGGACATTATAACTTACAAACATCCATGCCTTGGACATTATACACTTACAAACATCCGGGATTCGAACTCAGACCATTCAGTATCACAGTAGGCTTCCCTAACCATTTGAAATAATTATCTCCCATCAATGGCGGTTTAACATTTTGCATGGATGCAATACTCCCGATGTTAGGAGCATCAGAAATTTCGGCTGATCTTTGGAATATGGTAACAGGTAGTTTGGCGACATTTTGGAGGCGATGAAGGTTACTACCTAGGACTTTGGGAATAATGCGAGAAGTACTCAGTTCCGATTACACATTATTTTTTGTGAGGAAAATTAGAGATCATGAGATATGTCATGTGACATTAATGGACGAATCACTGTTCTTTAATCGGAAAAGGAGGTATATTTGTAAAAATATCTGCTGTACTTTATAGCAGTAGTTTTATTCTATGTTCTGTGAAACAGTGTTGTTTAATATTTGGATTCCATAGCCATATATAAAGTAAATCTGAAATTTTTATTACGTTTATGTGTAATTGAAAAGAATTGCTTAATTGCAGATAAGTATGAATGTCCAATATGTGGGAATGAAATGAGATTGTGTGAAAGGAAGAATATTACAGATAGTTTGAATGGCGGTGTAAGAAACCTGGTGAAAATGGACATTTTGTGATCCGCCATGCACTCAAGATTCTGTAGAAGATTAGGTAAGTTAGTATTTTTAATTATTTGAGGATATTAATTTTATGCATTGTTCTAAATGTAAGGAGTAAATAAATTAATATGGTATTATTGGAAAATTGTTATTAGCAATGATTTAGTTTAAAGTAATTAGGATTGTAAGCTAATTTTTATTAATTTAATGTATGTGCTTATTTATATTTTAAGTAGTGTTTTCTAATTTAATTATATTTTAATTTAATGATCATGATTTTGAGAGTTATATGTTTGTAGTATTTTGGAATACTTTTGAGTAGAAGTAAATGTGCATGGAAAGAATTTAAGTATTTGACACTAAGTATTTGTAATCATTTTTAATGTTTTATTATAAATTTGTTGGTGACGTTTATAATAGATAATTTGGAGTTAAAAGATTTTGGATATTTTATTTATTTTATACATGCAAACATCCATCTTTGGAAAGGGTATATACTTTTCGTGATCAGGTAATTTCACATATGTCCTTTTTACGGAATTTAAAGATTTACAAAATTTTCATGCATTTTCGTGAAATTTTTCTAATTTATGAGAAAAAAGCAGTGTAGATGGATAACGTCAAGAGTGTGCGTGCGCAATGCCATTTTTGTGCAATTCTGGGATGTTTTTTTAAGTAAAAATAAGTCGACGTGTACATGGTTTAATTATATTTTACTTAAATGATAGTTAATTTGTGAATTATATGTTTGTAGCAATTTGGTATATGTTTGAGTGGAAGTAAACGTGCATAGAAATAATTTAAATATTTGACACTAAGTATTTGTAACCATTTTTAATGTTTTGTTATGAATTCGTTGGTGACGTTTATAATAGATAATTTAGAGGTAAAAGTTTTTGGATATTTTATTTATATTATATGTGGAAATGTTCATCCTTAGATAGGGTATATACTTTTTCGCGATCAGGTAATTTCATACATGTGCTTTTTACCGAGTTTAAAGATTCACAAAATTTTTGTAATTTATGAGAAAATAGCAGTGTAGATGGATAAAGTCAAGAGTGTGCGCAATTCCATTTTTGTGCAATTTTGGGATTTTTTTTAAGTAAAAATAAGTCGACGTGTACATGGTTACTGTGTATGCGCGATTTTGAAAAACACGGCATGGAGTTTGCGATTCTGCACTTTTTCCCAATTTTGCAGTTAATATTTGTCATGATTAAGCAGTTTTGTTCCGTAAAATTTCTAGCATAAGTGGCGGCAAAAAAAAAAAAAAAAAAAAAAAAATAGGGGGTTGGTGTAGCAGAGTTGGTCGCCAAAAAATTGCCAAGTTACCATAATTTAAAGATCAACCAAAATTTCTATGAAAAAATTTAAGAAACCTGGTAGCATAATTGACCTGCCAAATTACAGGCCCACTGTGAGAGACGAGAGTCATCAGATGGGAGGTGCATCAGACAAAGACCGAATCTGTCATACTAATTCATGATATTGGTTACTTTGAAGGTCAGGATAACATATGTTATATTAAGTATTATGCAGCAGCCATTAAACAAAAAATGGCGAAAACTAGAATTTCGATTCAACCTGCAAGTTATAAAGGGAACTGAAACTCACTCAAGCTTACAAAAGTAATATTGTTCATAAAAAAACTATTCTTACAGATACCATTAAGAAAAATGTCTAATTATATCTCATGCAAAAAATTACTGTCGTCAGGAAACGACTTACTCCGGCAGCAATTTTTCATCACATTCTGCACTAGCTTAATTAACAACTTATTATTATTTCTTAATTAACAACTTTTATATACCTCTCGATGATTACCTGATATTGGCTTTTATGACATTCTAGCACATTATAACCTCACATATTTAATTATTATACCTCGGGACAAAATATATATGCAAACAGTGAAGTTGCAATCTGCTGTTACTGAAACGTAACATTTAAAAGAGACTATTTTTTCACAGATAAATTCTGAAAAACTGATTGTTTACATTAAATAACACAAAACACTAAAATTGAATTACATTATTATAAATTATTAACACACACACAGCATCATTCCTTCTGAATAACATTATGATGAACTGTAATTAATTTTCTACACCAAACTAATAAAAAATTTCATCGATACTTTCTGATGAACTGGCAAAATTCACTGCCATGCAATAATAGCCTAATCAACAGATGAACAACATTAGTCAATTGATCAAAGGGCCTAGCCAAATGATTTAATAAAGACTTTACATTAATGAATCATAAATCTCAAACGTAATCTGATAAAAATTAAATACATAAAAGAAAACGCAGCAGCCACATATACTGCTAGAGTGTCAATTTGAACGCCTGCCTCGCATCGGACCACATATACTGTTAAAAACAAAGCTAATTAATGAATATTCTATTTGGCCAACACATAGTTGTACAAATAAGGGGTAACACATTAGCTTTATTATGCTTCCCAATTTTCCTCTCACGCCCAAAATTATGAAATTTTGTTACGTAGTTAATCAGTGAAAACGCAGTTTGTTTGTCTGAAACAAATTATAACACATGGGTAAACAATCAAAATTTATGAACTAAAGATATATAATACATAAACATCTCCACCTAAACTGTGATAAAAGGTCGGAACGTGGCGCTAACCCTTTTGAACAATTATATAAACAAAATTTCAAACTTGTTCGGCAACTTTTGTAAACAGAATATTTATCTTCTGTTTTTACTCTCTTACCTTTATATAACTGTGTAATGCATGTGGCTGCATTTTGGAATAAAAAAAATAATTTCTGTACAGCTCTGTCCTTAGCATTTTGTAATTCAACTTCAATTTCTGGGGTCTTTTCTATTTCATCAACGCACTGCTGTTCCCAGTTTGATAAACTGATCCAAGGTTCTAATGTTTCTTGATCGTCGTTCATTTTTTAAACTTTATTAACAATTTTGCACTTTTCCTAAACATTCGCTTAATACACCCGAGCGGAAGTCAAACACACAACGAAGAAATAGCCCTTCCCATTTTTTCGCTACTAATCCTGCTGTAAGGTAAGCATGTTCCTACTGCGCAGTGTCGATAATAAGCCAATCACGTGAAAGGAAATTGATGTGATTCAAGAGTAATTAATAGGAGATTAAACGTGCGATAAATTATGATAAAGTTAACAGAAAATATAGATTTTTATTTTTTATGCAGGTTTTGCGATTATCTTTAGATAAATTTATTAGTATTCCAGTACAACCGGCAGACAATTTCGACCATTTTGTTTATTTTTATGACGTGCGATGACGTACGACTACAGCTGTTTGTCACTAACTTTTTCACTTCTCTAATCGGAAGAAATTGACAGTGGAGAAGGTGATTATGATAACAATTTTTAGATGAAAACGTTCATACAATTTTTTTTTTAACTTCTTATACTTTTCAAAATTATTCCTTGTAATTACTTAAGTATTTTTAAAACATTGCTAATCGTTGATTTAACGTATATTGAATATTGACATTTTGCGTATGTAATAATATGTAGCTGTCTCTCTTGCTAGCTGAAAACATACTGTATTGAACCATGGGTCATAAGCGCCGTTTTGGTCTGTTTGCCAAATTGTAAGTGTATGAATCAGAAATTCACTGGTTCCATGCTAGTCAACAATAACAGTGGCATCTTGCACCGATTGATGGTGCCACCATTAAACCCAATGAACCAACATAACAAATAACTTTAGTAGGGACGAGGAACAAGATATGATGTGTTCTCACAAAGCGAATTTGCTTTCAATAGTTCGGAGATCGTCGTTCATTAAGTGGTCTGACCTGTAGCAGCCTTTGTTAATATATTTCATGTATTCCCTTACCCTATCAAAATTTTGGGTTGAAGATTAAGAGTCCAATAAAAGGGAACATTACCACGAGGCACAGATGAACCATACATGATGCATGTGTAAAGAGTGAGCCAAACTTATGATGAAGAATAAACTCATCAGTGATAATGAGTAAACCCGCTCAGATATAACGATGCTTGCTTAGTATCACAAATTAATCTTCTACTACAAACTCTTATCATAATCAGTACTGTTTGAAAGGCTGCTGTTATCTTTTCTGCTATAGTCTCTGAGTGTTTTATTTTTGTAATAATCCATGAGATTTTTCTTATTAATTTTAAAACTTTGAGATCCTTGAAAATCAATAAAATATTGCAGTTTCTTCTGCAGGTGAGACGTTTTTCTTGAGTTTGTCATTCAGAACCAGGGATGTGGCTGTTTTCTTGATTGTTAGCAGCAGTAGTAAGTGTTGGGAAATCTTCCCTTTTTGGGGATACTCAAAGCTGTTCCTAGCAGGTTGCAGTGCGTAGAAGTATGCGGGTGGCCGAACTCTCAGGATACCACCCCTAAATATTTTAAATTCATTGTACTTGTCATATACTTTATAAGTACATGTCATATGTAAGTACATTTTATACAATTTGTCATATATAAGTACTTAGTATGAAATAATTTAATTAAACATTGAGGGTTTTTTTTTTTTTTTTTTTTTTTTTTTTTTTTTTTTAAGATTCACAGCCCTGGAAATACTGTTTTGTTTTCAGTAATCTGTAATTTTTAAAATATTGTTGATGACTATGCGTTCTTAAGATCTAACATGGCTTTGGCAGAAATGAAGTATAGGTTTTTCATCATGCTAAGGTGCATGTGTTGGATAAATGATATATTATTTTGGCTGTAGTTTTTATATATAAAGCATTGAACTGGACATTATTTTTAGTGCAAAATTTAAATGAAAAGTATTAGGTTAATCTTTGGATTATGGTAACTTGGTGATTTTTTGGCGAAAATTTGGCTGACCAACCCTGCTACAGCAACCTGCTAGTTTTTGTTTGGATGCCAATTTGTTTTCACGAAGTCAAGGCATGTTTTTTTTTTTTTTTTCCTTCAACATTTTTTCGAAGAATCTGCTAGCCGAATTATGCTTATGCTAGAACTTTTATAGAACAAAAGTGCTTAATCATGACGAAGATTAGGTGCGAAATTGGGAGAAAGTGCAGAATTGCAAACTGCTTGCCGCATTTTTAAGAGTTGTACATACACGGTATCCATGTACACGTCGACCTATTTTCACTTAAAAAAATCCCAGAATTGCACAAAAATGGCATTGCGCACACTCTTGACTTTATCCATGTACACTGCTAAAGTCCTAGCTAGTAACTTTTATCGCCTTACCAAAATGTTGCCAAACTACCTGTTACCATATTCCAAAGATTAGGCAAATATTATTCATTTTATATATGGTTTTCACTTCAGCATTTGTTTTGAGTTCCAGGAGGTAATCAATAGTTTTATAATCTGGTCATTTTATTTTTTGATAAGCTGTTTCACTTTTATGATTGGGAATTTCCTACAATTCAAGTTATTAAAGACAAGGGTACTAAACTTTTAGGGACCGTAAAAAATCGCAGCGAAAATATATGCGCAAAAGCGGCAAATCTAGCAAATGTACTCATTTAACCGAGCGATAAATCTAGCGAATGTGCTGAAGTGTGTAAATTTAGATAGTTCTATATAAGTCGCCATTGAAATGCTAGTTTAATGTTTTAACTCTTTTCTAATAACGCTATGGATTTAACAATTTGGGAATTGCCCAATGAGGAAAAATCTGCAATAGAATTTTTTCAAAGAACAGGCATCATTCATGATAGAAAATTATGTTCGAACAACCACGAGATAAAATTATGCTTTAGCGGTAACTCAGTAGCGAAATGGCCATGCAGGAAAGAAACCTGTAATGAGAAGAAAGGATTAAGAAGTCAAAATTGGTTCAAAGGATCGAAAATCCCATTCCTTACAACCATTAGGTTCATCTATTTTTGGTGTCAGGAGATGACATCTATTGAATTTTGTGAATTCCAGCTGAAGATGAAGCACAATACAACTGTAGACTGGAACATGCGTGAGGTGTGTGCCGCAACTTTATTTACTCGGCCTAACTTGAAAATTGGCAGATGGGGCAAAATTATTGAAGTAGATGAAACCTTTTCAGTAGAAGAAAGAATAACATTGGACGGCTTCTTCCGCCACCAAGTATTTTTGGTGGATTATGCTGAGAATTGAATTTCTTCTTAATCGCTGTTCTAGAACGATCGACGAAAACTTTATTGAATGTCATAAAAGGAAATATCGCAGAAGGAAACATTTTTTATACTGACTGCAAAATGCTGGTTTTGAACATTTTACTGTCAATCACAACTACAATTTTGTGACCCCAAAGTGGGTGTCATAGACAAAGAGTGTGGGGCAGTGCTAAATGGCGTAAGTCACACTGCTCGACAGCATTTCGATTATTTTTTGTCCGTGTTTTATGTTCAGATGCTTGCACAAAAAAACTGAAATATTCTCTGCTGTGTTGGAAGACATAAAAAAATTTATATATCCCGTTTAATTTCAGTTATGTTTGGCCTTTTGTTTATAAATTATAATAACAAAAAAAAATGTATTTACTTGAAATTAACCTTTCATCTAAACTAAAACAATAATCTTAGATAGTTATTTACTTAGATCATTAGTAATCTTAGATCATTCTTCCTTTCTTTGGTTAGGGTTAGCGTAATTATTTTTGGCAGCATTGGCATCAACAGTAGCTAGGTGATTTTTTACGGTCCTTTTAATGGAATTGTAACAAGATAGCATCTTCTGTAACCAAATTTGTAATATTTTTTAGAATAACTTTGATTCTTTGGCCATCAAAGTAATATTAATGTAACGAGCAAAAAATATCTGGTTGTAACAAAAGTTTTCGCGCGCGCAATGAATTGGAAGTTGATCTGTCAGCATTATCCTTATCTTCAGGGCAGATGTTTTTATTTTATTTGGCTTATAATTCCTTACTAAATGTAGTATTTCATCTCGATGTACCTCGTCTTTGATATGATTTAAATCAAATACATCCTCATTATAATTCGCTTCCGATAGTGTAGAAAGTGACACAGAGGTTATTGAAAGCGAAAAAATTTCGATTTGACAAATTAGTCGGTTTTCTCGACACAGCAATTATAGGACTTGAACAGTGGAATTTTGTAACTGAAGAAGAAATTATATCTGTTTATAGAATTAAAGAGAAAGTATTATCACATAAGACGAAGCAACTTAAACAACTTACATTGAAAGAAATGTTTAATAAAGTAAACAAATAAATATTAAGCTTTTTCTTTTTGTAAATTTTGATACCTTTTAGATCATAATTGTTCTTTATTTCATAAATTACGGTTTCATATTTTTAATTTTGTAATTTCTGCATGCCACCTTACCAGATTTAAACTGATGATCTATAATCCGGAATCGCCGAAGTCCCGACGAGTCCGGATTAATGACTTTTAACTGTAATTATAATTAAAATTCAATAAAATGTAAACAGATAAATTAAACTATTAAATTAACAATAAACCAGTTAAAAATAAAATAAAATACTGGACTCATTATTTGGGGCTCAACTGAAATTACAATTTCACTCAAAAATTAAGAAAAGGCTCAACCACCATCTTGCAGTTTCTCTTAAATATATAAAGCTGTTGGAGAAACTGCAGAAACAAGTATGATATCAAAGTTTAGCAGGGCCACATTATGTTGTTCTTGAGGTTTGTATTCCCAAATGGGAAGCCATTGCTTTGCTATGTGATACAGAGAAGAATGTTTGCATGTGCTGTCGAGGAGCAAAAATGCTTGCTAAGTTCATGTTAATTTTAATGTTATTTTACATTGTTTATTGAAATAAATGCTTGGTATTACTAATGTTGAATTAAATTAGGTATTAATTGCTCATGTATACCTATTATGTTTGCCTTCGTATTCTTAAACACTGTAAGTGTTATTAAATTAGTAATCCATCATTATTAATTTTATTTCTGAAGTTACTTAATATATTTTATTAGGTGATGCATTGAAGTTTTCATTTATATATTTTTGTTTCATTTCAGTTTTTATGTGTGCAGTATCTGATATTACATATATTTTTATATCATATTATTTAAGTACTATTTTACCTAATCATTTCTAATCATTTATACAAGGCTTAAACATTTTTCTTTAAATGTAATTCAAAGTAAACATTTACTGTTCAATAAATTTAGTTAAATTACATGTATCAGTTAACAAATATATTATGTACACTAATATGTGAGTGTGCATACATATACTGCATCAGCATAACTAAGTATAAATAAGAGTGAGAAAATTCAAAGTTATGTGATCAAAGCATTGAATATTTGAAGAATAGACTAGTAAATAGATTTCTTTATTTTTATTGTGAATCAAAGTCATGTATTAACATATCAATCATGAAAGATGTATAGTTTGTGATTTCTAAATTTATGCTATGTATTTGAATACAATAGATTTACCGTATTTGACGGCATATAAGATGCACTTTTTTTCCTAATTTTGGTCTCAAAAAAGTTACCTGCGTCTTATACGTGAAGGTAATTGCATTCAGTAATTGTTTATTTGGCTTTTACGAAACGTGAGAACTAAAAGAAACCATGCTATTGAAACTTTTTTTCCTTGTGTGTGGCTGTCTAAATAAGGGTATGTCTTACATGCCGTCAAATATGGTAAGTATTAGAATAGCAGTTGTCCAGATGGTATAGTGGTTAGGGGAGCCTCCTGCAGTATCACAGGGCCCGGGTTCGAATCCTGCAGAAGACATGGATGTTTGTAAATGTAACAGTGTCGGTGCTGCATGGTGACGCTTTAAATTTGTGGTGAGCCAAAAGTCCTCTTGTGTGAAATGGTGGGAAATCCCCCGGATCCCCCATAGGTGCACTCCCTCAAAATTGGGGGTGGAAAATAGAAGTCCAACCTCTCTTCGGAGTAAGTTCTGGCAAACACTGTTCCATATAATATGGACAACAACATTAAAAGAGTAAATTCCTTTTAACATCCCTTTAAATAGTTTTTACTTTACCAAACAATGCCTTTCTTCAAATTTTAAATATATATTTTACTATTCAGCATTCTAAACATGTTAACATCTGGAACTTCAGCACACAAACCTGAATATTTCTTTCTGTACTAAGGTGTGTTCAAAATTATTAACTTCTGTCATTAATTTATTTGTTAAAATTAAGTTAATTTTTCAAGGCTCTTGACATTATTATTTTGCATTCAACTCTCAGTAACCTGAAGGCTGATATAAGTTTTTGATTATTTCGGCATTTTTTAAATATCAAAATTATCATCATTGATGCAAGCAATAATTTTAGCATAATAATAGATATCTTTATAGGAGCTTAGGTGTTCTTCACGTGTGGCTCTCTGAAAGTTTCGTAAACTTGAATTTCCAACTACGTTTGAAATTACCCTCCCTTCCTGTCAGTTTTGGTGTAGTAAAGTTCAAATGTGCATGCATCATTCAATGTTCTGAATATACAAATTTAAAATCTTATAATATTTAGTATTTATAGGTCTGGCTTTTATGCTGTTTTTATAGGAAATATGCCCTTTAAATGGCAACGAAAAGGTGCATATATTTTCATTTCCTAAAAGAGCAATTTTCATCATGACATACCTAGACATGCTTAGAAACATATCTAGGCAGGATTTCTGTGCAACTTCATATTCTCGGGTAGCTATTTCAGGGGTTTGTTTTTTCCTGTTTAATTTATTAAAACTGAGTACATTTTTTCTGTAAAATTCTCTTGCTTTCGATATGAAAACATTCTTGCTACAAGATATAATTTTTACCTCCCACTGTCACAGGTAAGGTTTTTGGTCTATACCTTTATTTACTGAGGCAACAAAGTACATTTTGTTTACAAATGATCAACCAGAAATAATATTTTGAAACTCATTACTGTTTAAACTATGGAATTAGCAGGAGGTCATGTGGTGGCAAGATAAGATTTTTTATTAAATGTTTTATATGCAGGGTTACCGCCCGGTGACAAAGTGGCTAGCGCGTCGCGCAGCTGCACCACAGGTTCGGGGTTCGATCCCCGGGCTGGACAAGGTTGACTCAACCTTTCATCCCTTAAGTGGGTCAATAAAATGAGTACCCAGTTTGCTTGGGGATTAAACACGGGGTCCTGTGACAAGCTGACCACTTGCCCAGGGCATATGCCGATGCACTCCGAGGCCCAAAGTCCAAGAAAGCAGAAAAGGGCACTGCAGACTCTGGCCCACAAGGGCTGTTGCGCCACTGAGTTTAGTTTCATATGCAGGTCAATTGATTCCTAAATATTGGAAAGAAAATTTTAATTTGTTTATATGCTTTTAAAATTTAATCTTTCCTAAGTATTTAGTATTTGAAACTGTTTTTATGTAAAAGGAAACTGATTCAATATCTACTGATAATTTGTTGTTTTAAGTAGTTAGTTACACAATATCTTGCTTTTACTTAATCCCTTGATGCACAATGGTCATGCCCTGAAGCCACTAATTTTCGAATTTTCTCCCCTCTTCTTTTCGAAATTTTTGAGTGAAAACCGATTGATTACTTATCACACTGTTTAGAACATGGTTTTTGCAGTTCACCACACATTTTAGGCTCAGAAGTTGAAGATGCAAGTAGATTTTCAGCAGGCATTAGTCGGAGAATCAAGTTCACCAATGTCACATCCTACTTTAGTTGAGATTAGAGTCACCGTTCCGTACAGGCAAGAAATACAAGGATGATGATGATGATTTACATCTGGTACTTTAATTAGAGTAGAAAATATATTAGCTTAGCACATATGCACAAAAACAAAGATCATATACAAGTCATTCAACACAGACTAAGATTGTCTAGCAAGTATGCTAGTTTGAAAGTCAACCAGTATAACGTGACGTGAGTGAGGTCATTTTGATGCTTCAGCGATGGGTGCCAGAGAAGAACCGACTTTTCCAGTCACAAATTAACCCTTTTCAGATGAGAGGGAAAAGCTGGTAGCACCATCTTTTAGATCTCATGTAAGAGTTCTCCACATTAGTTTCTATGTATTATCTCTCTCCCCCAGTCGCCGTACTCATCAAAGTCCATAATCCGGACTCGTCGGGACTTCTGCGATTCCGGATTAGGGTTTTTTTCGGATTATAGATCATCAATTTAAATCTGGTAAGATAGCATGCAGAAATTATACCATTAAAAATATAAAACCATAATTTATGAAATAAAGAGCAATTATGATCTAAAGGGTATCAAAATATACAAAAAAATATAGCTTAATATTTATTTGTTTACTTTAGTAAACATTTCTTTCAATGTAAGTTGTTTAAGTTGCTTCGTTTTTTGTGCTAATACTTTCTCTTTAATTCTATAAACAGATATAATTTCTTGTTCAGTTACAAAGTTCCACTGTTCAAGTCCTGTAATTGCTGTGTCGAGAATACCGACTAACTTGTCAATCGAAATTTTTTCGTTTTCAATAACGTTCTCTGTTACTTTCTTCACTATCGGAAGCGCACATGGGTAAACGCTTTACTGACTTAATGCGCATGCGTAGCGGACGCGCGAATCAAACGCGCATGCATAAGTTTGTGGCTTTGAGGTCTGGATTGTAGATCATTCCGGATAATGGACATCCGAATTACGGACTTTGTACTGTATCTAGTTTTATTTAAAAATAAAAGCCGATTTTGTATAAAGGTAGATTTGTTAATCATTGTAAATAGCCAGCTGGAATGGCCTTTGAAGCAGGATTTTGACTTTATTTTCTGTTCCTGGGACAGACTTGCTAGTTGTTATTAATAATTGTTTTCTGATCACTTGACAAATAAGCATAAAAGCGGTTAAAAATATTCTGTTGAATTTGAATTTTTTATATGAGGTGATCACCCTGATCATATGGTATGAGTTCTGCTGCGTACCAATTTCTTCAGTAATGAAAGATAAATTTTGAAGTATTGCTGAAATTTAAATGAGGAGTTTTGTAGTACCCGCTACTTTGACAGTTTTAAAAAATAAATAAATAAATAACATTTGAATTAATAATTCGTACAAGTTACATTAACATTAGTTAAAATTTTTTTATCTATGCAAGATTCGATATCAAGCAGTAAAAATAAATGTCAGCTATAATTAATACATTATAAACAACTCTTAATTTTGCTTTGAATCTGAAAAAAAAAACAGAACAACAGAACAAGTATAGAAACATATAGCCTTAAGTTGCTATATTTTGCACTAATGCGAATTACTGAAAGTATTCTATAACCGATGATGGTCTGAGAACAAACAGTATTTTATGTATTAATTCAGAAAATCAATCGAAAGTGATGTAAAATGAGTTATTATTTTGTTTTATGTTTTGCTTTCGATGTACGTTGTACGTTTGATGTGTGCTCAATTCATACAAAAATACTTTAAACCCTATATATATGTTGCCATACTAGAAGTTTTAGATGTATATTTTGAGGAGATTTATCTACTTTCATTTAAGCATGGCTTATTTATCAAAAAGGGAAGTAACAGGATTTAATTGAATAAGCAGAGACATCAGGTGCAGTGATTTTAGAATTCCAGAAATAAGTAATGCTATAATCATTAGTTCCATGTATGACACAGAGTTTACGAAAGAATATTTGAACCGCATCATAAATGATAGGAGAGAAATGGAAGAATAGCATGCTGAGAGAGGGTTTGAAGAAAATGAACGATTGTTTCAATTGGAAAAAATTTAAATTACAATCTAGGATTGCTAACAGAGCAGAATCTACAATGGTATCTTCTGCTGCCGACGCAGAAATACCTAAGTTGAAATGAACAAATTAGTTCCTAATTTTGATCCTAAAACAGCCAACATGAGTTTTGTTTGAGAGGCAATTAAACTTTCTGAAGGTACCAATTTCAAAATGGGTACTATATCTTGTTGGTGTTCTGCCAACGGATGTTTCAAAACTAATTGCAAAAGAATTTGATGATGCTCAGGATTATCAGAAAATTATATAAGTTCTCTTAAAGCGCTTCAAATTGAGTGCTGAGAAATTTCGACGCTATTTACCCAACAAGAAAAATTCCAGAAAACACTTGGCGAGACTTTTATTTTTACTAACAAAACAACTATTATGATGAGCGGTTTGAAGAATCAAAAGTCACGACATTTGAGCTGCTAGATCAAATTAAGAAAGCCCCTCCAGATTATAGAGAACATTTTTTGGATTACTGGAGTGAGAGCAACAATCCACTTCAGCCTGCGGACAAATTAAATCTGTATGAAGAAGTTTACACGTGAACGAAATAAAAGCTTTAGTAAAGAAACCCCTAAGTTTTAATAACGAAGTTGTCCCCAAAATTATAGAAAAATCCTCAGCGTACTAAAACTGCATCATCAAAAGATAATGCAAAAAAATGAAGATCGACCACCTGTTAGTTGCTGTGGATTCAGGGCTAAGTGCCCCATCTGCTCCCCTCCTATCAAGAGAGCAAAAACTGATTTCAGTACTATACACCTTCAGACATTCTCTGTCGAGTAAAAGCAGACGATTCTTTTGAGAGTAAAAGTAAACGCGTTAACCAGAATTGTACGTGCTGACACTGAAGCCAGCCACACTATAGCAGAAGAAACATTATATCGTCTTTTGTGAGAAAGAGGAATAGAATTTAGGAAACCCAGTGTAAGTGTTACCTTTGCCGGTGGCCTCCCAAAGGAAGCATAAGTTTATAAGCTTGGTTTATGTGATTGTGGCAAAGCACTCGAGGGCTATCTACCTAAGGGGAAGGATGATGCTTTCGTGGAGGACTATCTAAGGGAAACTGGCTCGTATACACGTTACGCATGGGGGAAAACACAAAAACGCCCATACAGCCAGCCCTTTCGTGGGATTCGAACCTTGGACCGAACTACCAGTGTTTAGCGACTTAACCGCTGGGCCGTTGATGGGCGCCGTAATTTTATACAAAGCAAGTAGATATTGAAACTGAAGAACGATCAGCTGCCCAAGGAAGTCATTTTGGCTGCTTTTTAATTTCAATCAGAAAAACAATTATCAATGTAATGACACAATTTCTTAGAATTTTGTGACTTTTTTTACAAGATATAAATGCGTTTATTAATAATTGTAGTTACCTCCCCCTCTTTCATTTCCGGTATATATATGTGTGTTATACTTATATTGCTCAAAAGCAGTCATTTTGACTGCTTGGGAAATTTTAAATAATCAAATGACTCTTATTGAATTGAATAAATTTCTTAATGACCAGTTCGGCTCTGTACTGAAATAACAGTTTTCATTCCCCCCCCCCGATTACCGTCACGTGATAACATACAAGCACGTGATAAATTGTTGATTTGGGCGTATACTTGATAAATTGCAGTTTCTCAATAAGCTAAAGTAGTACTTGTTATTCGAATCTCAGTGAACACGTTGTTCTGAAACTTGTCCAGCCATATACAAGCTGTGGAAGAAATATCACGACCGATAACGTTTTCACTAGCATGTCACTCGCGACAAAATTATTGGCCAAAAAAAAAAAACAACTCTAGTTGGAACAATTAGAGGAAACAAAAAAAGAACTACCCAAATCAGCCAAACAAACGAAGGATAACATGCCTCGTTTATCCATTCTGCTATATAAATCAGAGAATTGTGTTCTTACAATATATAAAAGCAAATTCAAATAAAAGAGTAGCTGTTCTAAGCATAAATTTGTGAAAATTGATAAAACTAATAAAAAAGTGTTACCGGAATCTATTCAATTTTATAATAGCACAAAATTTGGAGTTGATATGACGGATCAAATGGCCAGAAAATATACAGTAAAAGCTAGTTTTCGTAGATGGCCCCTCCAAATATTTTTCAATATTTTAGATTTGGTTGCTATAAATGCTTGGATCCTTTACAAAGAAACGACAGGAATACAAATACAACGAAGAGAGTTCTTGTTTCAATTAGCAGAACAGCTTTCCACCGAATACAGAGCTGCAAGACAGAAAAAGTCATCAGAACATGAAGACCCAAGAGATCAACTGCAACATCATCAAATGCAACCCATTCTAACAAACGCAAAATTTGTCAAGTACGGCTTTGCCACAACAAGTATATTTGCGGAAGATGTACACATAAAAAGATTTCCATTTGCAAAAAATGTACAGATAATAATGATGCATAAATTATTTTTTTAAGTGAAGTAATTTTTCATTGTTAATATTTGCTAATAACTTGTTATATAATTGTAAATAATATAAAAATATTAAAATTAATTTTAAACAAATTTCTTTACACATTAGTTATTCTTTCACAATGCAGTCATTTTGACTGCTTTTGGGCAATATAGGTATATAATAAGTTTCAGTTTTTTTAGTGTTAAGAATTGAGTTTTTACGTAGCGCTAGAATTTTCCATGACAACCTTAAACGGAAATTTAGCTTTAGTGATTACGTTTTCAAAACATCCGAGCATCCAGAAAATAATGCGGAATTCAATACATTGCAGTTAAGAGAAAATGAAGGCAAACATTTAACTGAAAACCGAAGGGAAGAGCTCAATGCTCTGTTAACGAAATACGAGACTGTAGGGGTAGAAAAAAAACCATCTACGGGGAGAAGAACTCTATATTGAACACCAATAATCCTCCAGTTTTTCATACCTCCATACCGGATGTCTCCAGCCAAGAAGTATGTTTTAAAGAAGGAGCTTGATGATCTGCTGGAAAAGAAAATAATAGAAAAATATGAGTCTTCATACGCTGCGAGAGAGGTTTTTGTGCCCAAACCAAAAGGATGAGTTCGACTTTGCGTTGAGCACTGAATGCTGTTACGATGTCAGGCTCATATCCATTACCTAGGATGGATGACTTACTGCATGCTGCTAAATATACACCATTTATGACAACCACTAATTTGCGGTCTGGGCAGTTTGCCTCTATATAGACAAAGACAAAACAGCATTTCTTTGCCCTTTTGGAACTTTCCGGTTCGTCTGAATGCCTATCGGACTGAAAACTATTCCGGCCATTTTTCAGAGATTAAGAGACAAATTCCAAAGCGGCTTGAAAGATACATTTGTGCTCTCTTATTTAGATAATATTATAATTCTATCAGAGACTTTCGAAAAGCATTTGGCCGATCTAGAAGCAGTTTTCGAGAGACGGTTGCAATTCAAAGTAAATGCAAATCGTGAGAAATTTAATTTTGCTTGCAGTAAAGTGAAGAATCCTGGTCACTGGATTATTGGTGAAGGAGTAGAATTTAATCCAGGAGAAAACCTCTGCTCTACAGAAGATGCCTCGTCCGAGAAACGTGAAACAAGTGCAGTTTTTCTTGCAGACCTGTTCCTAGTATAGAAGATTCATACCGAAATTTTCAAAAATATCTAGACTTCTAAGAAAAACGTAAACTAGGCATAGGGATCAGAGGAAGAGAATTCTTTTTAGACATTAAAACGATTGCTCGTTAGCTGTCCCATCTTAAAGTAAAATGATGCAAGCCTTACATTATTCGAACGGATGATAGCAATTATGCTTTGGGTACTGTGCTATTATAAGGAAAATTTTCAGAGAAACATTGAATAGAATAGGATAGCCTTTTGTTATCAGTCGCAGAAAGAAATTACTCTATAACAGAATGAGAAGCTGTTGCATGATCCTTGAATTCCGCGGCTATATTGATGGTCAAGAGATTAACATCTGATCACCAAACGTCGAAATTTATTTTAAGCTTAAAGTCACCCATATGGGTAGATTTGCTAGGTGGGCTATGCAATTGCAGTCTTATAATTTGAAGATAGACTACATACCTGAAAGAACTAAATGTGTAGCCAATATGTTGTCACGCCATGTGTGCAAGTATGAAGGAGAATCTTGTAAAGTTTGCACGATAACTATTGATATGCCAACCAGAAGTGTAACAGAAATTCGGGGAGAACAATTGAAGGATACAGATCTTAAAATGATCATAGAATCTTTCGAAAGTGAAATAAAAGATAAAGAAATTTCTCATTGGACCAGAAGCACTATCGTTGTGCTCCTATAGCAGGGAACAGCTCCTAAGCAATATCATGATACTCCTACAATTATTATGGTGCTGAAGGAACATATCACAGAATTTCACGTGATCAGTGTAACCTTAAAATCTGTGTTACAAATCTTAAAGTCAGAAACCATTCGGGTTGCTCCAAACTCCAGTATATGGCGAACGCTTCGAAACGCTTGCCATTAATTTATTTGGTCCACTACCTGAAGGTAACAATGCGAAAAAATGGATTTTTATTGCTGAAGACTGCAAAATGAAATAGGTGGAACTTTTCTCTTTACCCACTGCTACTGCAAAGAAATGTGCCATCGCATTACTCGAAGATGTTTTCTTACTATATGGATTCGAAAGCTAATCAGTGATAATAGGACTCAGTTTGTTAGGGGTATCACGCAGCAAGTGTGTTTTCATCTTATCTCGTTTATTGACCGAGTGTTCACTCCAATGTATCACCCTCAAGTAAATGCAGTAGAGCGAAAGAACGAATATTTTAAACCTAGATTAGACATACTTTTGGGCGATATAACATTCTTTTGGAGCAAAGCTTTGAAGAATTTCTTTGGCAGTGAATACTCATAAATGCGTAATCACCGACCAAACTGTATTGTGAGCAAAAAATCCGCCGAATTTATGTCTCGTTGAGACGGCTGTTACGTTATTATGGATGAACGCTCGCCGTCTACCTGTGAGGTTTCAAACTTAAGTGAGCTAACCACTCCATTAGGTGTTTATCATTTCTCCGCCGTAAGACCTTGCTTTGACTCAAAATCATCACCTCTTCACAGAGGAGTACGTCCCAGAAAACCATATTGCTGGTTCCTAGTCGGTACGGCATTGGAGCCAGAGGAGGAGGTTCTAAGAAATCAAAAACTGTATTAACTTTTGTCCCTTCATTTTGAACTTGCCAGAAGGACTTTGCTCTCCTCTCCCCGAAGTTTGAATGTGAAAACGATTGCGTAGTATTCTTCAGAGACATAAGGGTATAATATTATGTAATTCTCATGGAACTGTAAATATTACGCTTGTAATTTTTTTATGTTAAATGATTGACTGGGATTGATCTGGTAGCCTACAAGATGATTAAGATGTGCGTATTCGAGAGGTCCAAGTTCGAATCTCGGCAAAGGCATTGCACATTTTTCACAACTCCTGCTTTAAAAAAACCTAATAACTTTACAGAGGCGCATTAACTAAAAGGTGCTGGAATATAATTCGTCACCACCAGTATTTGGCGATTGTTTACCTTGATCCCCAGTCTCTCTTTGAAAGGGGGAGTATGTATGGCATTTGTTCCCTCCTTTCCGCATGCCTCGTGATGTAACGGTAGCACACTCGCTGCGTAATAGAAGGGTCTAGGTTTGAGTCCTGGCGAGGGCATTGCTCATTTTTCATGTCTACTTCTTCTATAAAAAAACCTAATGACCTTATAACGTGCGCTTGCATTTTTAAAAACTATCGGTGTAGCTGTGTTAATGTTATCTGCAATCGCATGTCATATTCTGCATTTAATTTTTTTTTTCTATACACTATAAATGTAGACGGTCAGCTATGGCGGCGACATGTCGACCAGATGCGTGATTGGAGAAACCATAATTGATGATGGCCTCATACGTCCACCTCCAGCTCTCGCGATTTCCGAAGAAGATGATAAGAGTGGAGATCTAAAATTATCGAAAGATAATAGCCACCAGGCAGATGAGCTTGTGTCTTCTTCCGAGCCCAAAGTTTTATCGGAAGTTCCATCCACTGGATCTGTTGCTGATACAACCAGGTTACCAAAGAAACCAACTGTGCCGCACACAACCTTTTCGTCGGGTCCACCAGAATTCGACGATTCCCAAATAGACTGAACTTGTGATAAAGGGGGAAGGATGAGGTGTATCGAGAACTTAGTCGTAATCGAACTTAGAGCTGGCGCAGCGTCAAGCTTTGCCAAGCGCGCGAAGCGAATGTAAACCAGAAGGGAGACTATAATGCCGGGCTTGGAGTTCTAAGCTTTTATGTACAGTGTGATGATGTGTTTTGTATATAATAAAGTGTCATGTAAATATTGCTCGGCGCTGTATTAACAGCGTCTTGTTCTATAAATACACCATAAAGACGCAATACTTATATTTTATGTCTTTCAATACTGCCAGTTTATGTTCCTCGATATACTGAAATGCTATAATATAATTTGTAAGTGGAAGTTCCACAATTTTAAATTTGATTGACTTAAATCATACGACTTTAAACGAATTTTCATATGTTTTATTTCATGCATTCAATCTACAGAACGCAAAAAAGTGAGAAAAACCTCTGCCTGCCACTAAGAACACATAGTGATCACTGGCAGGCCTCTAATCACTTTTTCTAATCACTTTTTCTTCAGGACAGAAGAAATGTATGGGCTTTAAGATGTGTTTCTTCTATAATTTTGCGAATAAAGCGGTGAGATTCAGCATTTTTGGGGATTCAAGTTGTAGTCTATTGCCTTTAAGAGTTCCTATTGTCTTTCTTCCAGTTTGATTACTTAAATTTGCAAGAAATTCGTCGACTTTGACAAATATTATCCACTATTATGGCAAGAACTCCATTCTTTTGAGTTTTATTTTCAGATAATTTCCTTTTGGTAGTTTTTGGAATGGTGGCACGTATAGATGGTTGACTAGAAGTGGGTTGGTGATCTTCTTCAGTATCTTCCAAGTTGAGTCATTATCGGTTTAGAGAAGTTAAAATTTGTTATTAGTTTTAAGATTTGGTTCGTCATTTTCGCTCACAAAATCTGAATACTTTCTTAGTTGGCGTTTCCGTTGTTTACGAAATTCACCTCCAGATGAGCTTCGCAGTATTGTTTCAAATCGTTTATTTGTTTCTGTGAAAGTTCATTAGAACGTTTGAGTTCATTGATAGTTTCAGTAGCTTGAGCATTTTCTTGTTCTTTAATTGGTTGGTGGCTTTTGCAAGTAGCAGATGCAGTTCTTTGATGGTTTCGGGTGAAAATTCAACATTTGTTTGACTTAAGGCATTTTCAGTCTCGAGTACAACTTTCCTGGTGGAGTTAGCATTCTTCGATAAAGTTATCTTGTGACTGAGAATGTGAATAAACTGAGGATCTGCTAAAGTTTTCGTGTAGTCATGATCAGAAGTTTCATGTGAGTGTGCTGAATCCTCTAAGTTCTTTGTATGCGCAAGCGCTGGATCTAACTGTAAATTCGACCACAAGATGTCATGCGCAAGGGGAAAAAAGTAAAAGAAGTTTCAATCTGCTCTACTAGAAGACTCGAAACTTCTCAGCAGCCTTGCAACTGAATTTCTCGTGAAACCTCTGACCGCAGTCGAACGCCGCAACTTGGAGAGAACACGCAAGAAAGAGATCCAATGAGTTATACTTGCCGGGAAGGAGGGACAGCAGCTGTAATCCAAACGTGGAGCGGCAGGTGTGATGCTGATATCCCCAGACGTATAAAGGCAGGTGTGCACTGAGTCTGTCTGATGTGGAGGTACATGGTTTTGAACCATAGGCACTCCGTAACTTATAATCATTGGCATTGGATCCACAAGGGGGAAGCGATGCAAAGTGTATTTTGCCAAACTGGCAAAAAAGTTTTATGATAACATTAGCAAATGTGCATAATCTCACCAACCCTATTTTTTACTATTACCCTGTCAGCAATGTGAATAAGAAACGGCCTCGTGCGGTGCTCAGGCACCTTCCTTAAATCTGCAGTACTTTTGTGTCTAGTATATATTATCTGTTGTGTCTATGTTTATAATGCATGTTAATTGTGAGGCACTGATTTTGGTGATAAAAGGCATTTCTTTTGCGCCCTTACCTTGCACATTTTTCATTTCCAAGCGTCTCGACCGGCTTAGCTATTGGATTCGTTCGGCTACAAAGACTGTTTCAGATTTTTCTTCACATCTTTACTGAACTGTTATGTGATTTTTATTGTCGCTCACTCCCAAGTACTTTTGTGGACCGTGTTTAAAAAATTTCGAACTTTTATGTGTTAGAAAATCGGCTACAATGATATTCATGGGGTAGCGCTCTGCGCGGGAACCTGCATTGCAAAGCGACGCCTTGCCTGAGCCGACGAAAATCCGAGCGGGAGCAGCAGGCGAGACGACAACCTTCTCGTACGACAGCACAAACTCGAATAACTGCCTTCAAACACAGAAAAATACCTCTTTCTAGTCCGGCAAAAGACTGCATGAAATTCATTTAAATTTTAATTTGATTTAATATGTGATTTCTCAAACGAAAGAAACAATAAATTTTTATTTAAAATTCCATATTGCTAGCAACTGCACAATAGCTAAAATTATCAAAGTTATAGTGTTGATTTTTTTAACTGGCATTACTCCTAGCCATCTGTAGCTCGATCTATCAGCTGGATTGCCCCTCCAAATTTGGTTTGGGACTAATGACGACACGGAAGGGGGAAGAGTAAAATATATATATATATATATATATTTCCGAAATTTGCTGATAGGAGAAAATCTAGCGCTGTTCTAATCAAGAGAACTGAAAATTTGCATGAAACACAGGTAAAATTTGAAAATGCAGATGCTTAGTTAAGTAAACGACAGCAGCATCAGTAATTAAGTGTCTGTAAGGATAAGCGAAAAACACCGAAATTAATTCCGAATATTAGGTGGGTTCAACATACGTCTTACTTTTTTATTTTACCTCAACGCACATAATTTGTGTTTTTTCTTCACCAAGCGCATCCGTAGCCCTACACTTGTTTAAAAGTCGTAACAACTTTAGGATGTTTATTAACTAAGGTATTAAAAGGCATAATTAATAAGCTTGAAGAAACAAGATCCTTAGGCATTCCGTTTGGTAGAGGGCGGAGACCGGTGTCAGAACAGATAGCTACTGATATCGCAACTGTAGTCGTTTGACGGCACCCATGGGACCATTACTAACAGTAGCAGTGCCCGGGAAGTTGCGCGACAATTGGACTTGAATCTTTTAACAGTATCTTAAGGGAAGTTCTTCATATCTACTCATACATATTAAGCCGCGTGCAAGAATTAAAACACTATGATTATGATAAATGGGTGGCATTTGCTTTGACATTTCTTGCCAGGATGCAGGTTGACGAAGTTTAGCCGTGGAGAGTTCTGTAGGAAGATGAGGCCCACTTTCAAGTAAATGGACTGTTAGCATTCACAGTTCTCGAATATGGGCAACCGAACATTTCAAGGCAGTTCAGAAACCTTCATTGCATTCACCAAAAAGCATTGCCTGGTGTGGCCTCACAGCAGATTTTATCTGCGGATCATTCTTTTTTGGAAATATTACTTTAACAGGACCTTACATCTGCACCGTAACCACGCGAAGGTATCATGATATGCTCACTAGTTTTATCATTCCACAACTTCAGCAGAGGCATTTGCTATACCAGGTAACTTTTATGCAGGATGGAGCACCACCGCATATTGGTCTATGGCAGGGTTGGCCAAACTTCATGTCAGTAAGAACCGCACGTTTGAATTCAGTAATTTTCGAGAGCCGCATCTAGATTTTCTAAAAGCCACAAGTTCATATTTACATCATTATAGAAGTAGTGGAGGATGTTTTAAATAGAAAGAAATCCCTGATAACTTTCTAAAAAGAGTCTAAACTAATTAATTACTTCTTTTTTGACACTGAATGGTTTTAGATTACCATATTTCATACATATATTTTATATGCACGAGCCGCACAAATTGACTGCGAGAGTCGTATCAGGCTCGCGAGCCGCACTCCTGGTCTATGGGAACAGCGGCTGTTGCGTCATTCACAGAAAAAAAAGAGTCATAAGTCGCGTTTTTCCACTTGCATGGCTCCCTTGCTTTCCGAATTCTAACCCCGCGTGACTTTTCCTGTAGAGTTATTTAAGTCAGAAGTCTATCTTGGTGGGGGTCCTGGACATTAAAGGATAAAATATCACGGGCTATGCTGAGCATTTCTGGTAACATGTTACGTTCGGCATTTGAGAATGCTGTGCAGAGGATCCAATGTGTAAACTGCGAGAAGGTGGTCAGATTGTAAGAGGTCTATACCTTCCCCAAGGAAGCGCTTTTGTTGAACAAAGTGCTATGGTGCGCTGAAATATCATCTCTGTAATCCTTTGGGCAGTTCATTGTCTGCATTAAACTGGTGTTGCACTGAAATTTCTCCTTTGTTATAGATTTTTCCAGTTTTCATCTGTGTAAACAGCGCCATAATTTCCCCTATCATGATATGAAATTATTTTTGTTTTCACAAAATCTTTTTTTCTCATATCCTCATTATTCCTCCTACCAAGTTTGGTGGCATTCTAGCTGATAGATCAAGCTACAGATGGCTCTGAGTAGAGTCAGTTTAAAAACAAACACACTGTATTTTTAGAAAACCGCCAAATTCTGAAAACTATTTTTAAAATTCCGAAACATTTTCTTCCGGATGATGACCAGATGATCAAATCAGTTAATGAATAAATTGCGAACCGAGGATCAAGTAAGCGGGAGAATCAAATGAAATGCAATGTATTTATTTCTCATAATTGTGGAAAGTGAAATGAGCACTCATTCAACTGTCGCTTGTGCTAATGCTGTAGCTAGTGCTCTCTGAAAATCGATATCTTACGCGACTGCCTATGTTGCCTGCTGAATTTTGGTCCTGATTCTACGCAGTGTAGAACCAAAGCTATGTCGATCCTGTGCCAAATCCGTTTTATGCCATATCTAACCGTATGAAATACCAATCCTCCGAATGTGAGTTTTTTTTTTTTTTTATTCTATGACAAGGACAGCTATTCCAAAAACGCATTTCGGATTTAAATTATATTTCGGATATAATATCCACGGATTAAAAACAAACGTTTCGCAATCTTTTAAAACAAGAATGATTAAAAAATATTAACTGAGCGATTATCTCTATACTTTGTTAAATGTTTTGGTGTCTGAAGCAGACGGAGTTATGAATTTTCTTTCTTAGTGCATTCAATAACGAATTGGCGATATTCGTCCGAAATAGAATATTGAAAGCGATTTCTTCATTCTCGAAATGACTTTTAGTTATTTTTCTTAATTTCATAATTTTCTCATAATTTATTGCTGTGTTTTAATAATGACTAATAATTTCATCACTGATAGGGTGTAATTTAGAATAAAAAACGGAAAATTAAACGCAGCTTTAAAAAAATTTTTATGCAATAAGCTTTTATTTAAATGGACATTAATTTATAGACTGAAAGAAGGGGAATAATAAATTAAATAATTCTATTTTCAGAATTCCTCTACAGTTTTATATCGCAAATAATAAAAGTATGGTACGCCTAAATAACGAAATCTAATAATTTAATTGCATTGTCAAATGTATAAGCTATTATCTTTTACAATTTATCATGGGTGCCCCATGCTTTTATTATTCATTATTGTAGAGGAATTCTGTAAACAATATGATAAATTATTTTTCTCTTTTCAGTGCATTAGTAATTATCACGTCCATTTTCAGAGGAGTTCTGCAAACTATATGATATATTATTTTTCTCCTTTTAGTTCGTTAATTATCATATACATTTTAAATAAAAGCTTATGGTATGAAAATTATTTTATTAAATTTTATTTATTATTATTATTTTATTCGTTTATTTCTCCTCGCTGTTCCTAATAGCTTTTCCAAAGGGTTCCGGCACACTTCTAATTTGAAAACCGAGTCGTGGTTTGATGAACAATATCCGTGCTGTTTCTTCAAAATATTCGCTCATCCAAACACGTATTCATTTCAAGACAATAGAAAATAAACATCTCAGTAACTTATTTTTACTCTGTAGTGCTGCCATCTGTTGGACAATATGTCAACGAGAAATTAAATTCATGTTGTATTTTTATAAAGAGCTTCAAATAATTTTTCTTTCTTTTTCTTTTGTTTTGAAAGTATTGCGCAAACTTAAACGTACCCATGGCCAGCGCTAAGTTTTTTGCTCGACTGGGTAAACTCTGCGGTTCCTGTATTCTTCCATCAATTCCGCGGTGACAATGTTTACAAAAGACTCACATTTTATTATATAAAAACAAATTACCAAATTCTAATTGAATGCTTTAATTTTTTTACAAAAACAGAAAGCAGAAATAACTGCGCATGAACAAAAAGAAGTTTTATATGAAAGAGATAGTTAACTTTTTTATAAATAGTTACGAAATGTCACAGAAACTATACGAAAAGCGAATGAATTTAACTCTACGGAACTATTTATGCCAGAAGCTGCTGCACATTATTTTCTTTTTTCACTTCACTCGATCATTTAGAGGAGATTTAAGTGCAAGCTGAGATTTTTCGAACACGACTGTTCATAAGGTATAGGATTAAATTTTTCCCATTTCAGGAAATTGTCATTAAATCTAAGAAATATTGCTTACCGTGTTTTCTCGCATAGTTTTCCTCCTCGCTTAATTAAACTTTTCAGCTTCATGGTCTCAAAATTTTTAAAGTATTTGCGTCATTTCCGCCTTCCTCAGTTCGTTCAGAGAATGAGCTCTTCTAAATTTTAAAATGAATTCGTCCACATAGTGATTATTTTGTCTTACTACCAAAGACACACCCTGGCACACTACCTACCTGCAAAGGCCATCCTGAACCTTTCCCTTCTATTTGTTGAACTTTATTCCAGCTTAATACAAGACCCAACCTATCACAACAAATATAACTGATACCGACATTCAGACTACTATTTCATCGAATCGGCTGCACATTCAGCTTCTCTAAACATTTATAGATGGTGTGACGCCTAATGAGTAGCCAGACAAAAACAAGAAAGGACGAGATTCAAGTTATAAGGAAGTAGAAATGAAGATATCTTATTTAGGTATTGTAATGTTAATTATTACTATGTATTATTATTATGATAGCTACACGCATGCTATCCGTGACTAGTTTTCATTTATTATGTTCTTATTGTATCATTTTCCTTTGGATAATTAAATGGTTCACATAATTTTACGTAATTAAAAGATATATTAATGCTGTAGAAATAGGTGATCGAGATGAAGGTCATTCAACTTCATTGCTGCTAATACAACACCTTCAAAACACTTACAGACTCTACTTATAGACTAATTAAGTTAGTCTCTAAGCTCTCTTCGCACTATTGGGAATTTACTTATGCAGTTTTCCTGTCAAAGTTCCTCAATGAAATTCCGAAAATGATTTTTTTAAAACTATTTTATATAAAATTCAATGTGTCAATGTATGATTATGACAGGAAGCACATTTGTGTTTCTTGAAACAAATAAACTGCTAGAACAACTCAAACAGGCAAACAACCAGAAAAAGAGACTCGGAAATTAGACAGGAATTTATCAAAGGCCTTGTGCGATACTCCTATTCTTAGAATATTGGTTTCAAACTGGTAGTCAACTAAGCAATTTTATGCGGCATGCGAATACATTTCAATTATGTATTTGTTGCAAACACTGCGTTGCAAAGGTTTCATGATTTTAGTTATTTGGAATCCGATTTTAAATCATTTCCATTTCCATTAAAAAGTAACTTGAATAACAGACCAGAAAATTTGTAAATTGAGCTAATTAATTTTCAGCAAGATATAGATCTTATTCAAAGATATGACGATACAGATCTGATTAACTTTTATTCATACTTGTCAAAAAATAATTATGAAATTACGAAATTTTACACTAAGAATAGTCGCTTTGTTTGGAAATACATTTACATTGCAATCGACCCTCGTACAATTTGAATTGGAATCAACAGAAAGAAGAAGCTACAAGAAGAAGCCGTTCTTCCTCTCCTGTTAAAGAACTAGCGTAACTAGAGGCGAGCGCAGAGGGCGGTCCGCCCTGTGTGACACATCTCTGAGGGAGGAATTTTTCGCGTGAAACATAATTTTATAGGGGTTACCCACGTTGATCGTCGAGGTAAATGGAAAATAATGAGATTCTGAATTGCCATATGGAATTAAATAGAATTAAGAAAAATATTTTTTACTCTAGATGAAATACTCAAAGGAATCACCACATGATTTCAAATAGCTACATACTTTTGTTACATCTTTTTTTATTCCTTCGAAACTTTTGAATACAAATTAGGAATACTGACTAAATTGTGATCACGGTGTAATACTTCTTTGGCAATATGAAGCAACTCCAATGATGGAACACAGAAAAAACTTTATTTAGCACTCAAAATGGCGACATACAAACAAGAAGAGAAAACATATTTTAACATTTAAAAATAAATTACATTCTTCGTGCGAGAGTCGCACGAGGCACTCGAGTCTGGTTTCAAATATTGCCATTCACAAATACCTTAATGTTCATCTATTTAAATTATTTAAACTACAAGATTTTAATATTATTTAAAGCTGTTACAACGGTAACTTTAATAAGAAAGAATTCCTCTTTAAGAGAACAGAATTTCAGAGTTTTATTTCCATAATTGTTAAAGAAAGTGAAGTAGGAATTTGGAAGGAGGTGCTTTTGATTTTTTGTAGTTTATTCTAAAATATAATCTCCAGAACAAAGTGTTAAATCTTGTAATATTACTGCGAACTTTCCTCGCGATTACCAGAACCGTCGTTAGTGTAAAAAGCGTTCTCTGAATTAAATCATTTAAGAAATATTTAAGAATTACAAATGTTTATACTGCATTCAGGAAATATTTCTATACAATCTGCGTAACTGCAAATGAAGCAATCAAACAGACCCCTACGATATCCTCGAGGATTTTGGTAACAAAATAAATAAATAAATAAATAAAAATAAAAAAAAAAAATTAAATTAAAGAAAAACTGAAACATTTCAGATTTTAAATTACGTCCAAAGGGGCGTTTTTTTAACATTTTGTGTGTTACCTTTATTTATTAAATATCATGTTCTTTGCACTTAAACTATAAAATTCAGTTCAATAGCAATGTTGCAAAATAATTTTAAAATGAGCCTATCTTTAGAATTTATGTTACACAGTTCGACGCGCTGGTGATAAAAAGGTCCCCCCCCCCCGTAGAATGTTGCTATTGCTCGCTTTGAAATCCTTGAGTTTATTACTCAAAAATTCGTTAACGTTTTACAAAATAAGAAATCGATCATAAAACAAATTCCAAATTTCAAATTTGGAATTTCAGATGCCCATATTCGTAGGAGAATTACGTCATTCAAAATTCGATGGCTCTATGTACCGTTGTTTTATCACAATGCGAGAAATAGACATACATTTATGCAGATTTTTCATTATTTAATTTCTTCAAATATAATGCAGGACTCTAACATTTGGTGGCAACAGTTTGAAAAGTGAAACGGACATTTATAGTGATTGAACGCAAAATCGCAAAACGAAAACAATAGTCCTTCAGGGACAAAGCCCCTTTGGACTAATTGTATAATTTTTAAATGTTGAAATTAAAATTTCTGTTTAAAAAATAAACTTAAAATTTTAATTTATTTACCTGTATGTCATTTCATTATTATTTTTATTTATTTATTTATTTATTTTTAAGTTATGTTTGTATACCAAGAGTGAGGGCAAATTCAGAGACCGCCTGTGGATTTGGACAGATCAGAGCGCAGGCTACTTAACCATTAGTAAATACGTGGTGCTGCCATCTAGTAGTACACATGTTAACGACAAATAAGAGGTCCAAAATATATATTTCTGGTTAAGTTTCATTCCTGTTTAATATTACTATAGAGAACTAAATAACTCTTTGGCTTCCTAAAGGGAAATAGTCAGTAAAAAAAGTGTATTTGTTTTTCACATGATTAACATATTACTAATGACTTACATAAACAACAATTTAAAAAATTCTTTTTTCCTAATTATTAGAGAAATTATGGTGGCTACACTACAGTACTGCTAGGATTATAAATGTTTTGTTCTTAATGATTCTGTAGAAAACAGTTCTTCTTATCGTTCGGGAAGAGTCTTAACACTGCAAAATGTGCACTGCCATTTTGTGCGGCGGGATTCATTCAGCTTTTGTACTGCATACACCACATCGCAAAGATGTCCCATATGCACTGCTTTTTGTTAGCGAATCTCAGATGGAAAAAAATGCCCGTATCTTTCGGCACCTTCATCGATCTCTTAAATCTTCCGTCCACGGTCTTCACGTTTTCACAGGGCTACCGATCCTCTCGGTACCGAAATTTCGAAAATCATTCAGTTATAAGGACTGATCTTCACTCCTAGTAGAGAACTAGATAGGAATTTATATCTTTCATATGAATATATATAGAATATCTTGATTTAGAATTTTTATCTCATGCTTGATTTTCTATTATGTCAACAAAATTCCAAAATACACGAATCCACCAACGTTGAGACAATAATTTGCTAGCCAGTATGCAAGCATTTTTGACATTTTATTACACAAAATACACAAAAAGTAATGTGGCACCCTATAAATGGTATCACACCGAGCAGATATTGATGAAACGCTGTATTTTATCCTGAAATTCCCTCTACTCGCCAAAAAAACACGTCATATGCTACCTGTTTATGCGTGTGGTTGCGCAAGAAAACCGCAGGCTTACATTCCATAGCATTCTAGCCTGAATACTTACATTCAATAGAATTTTGGATATGTGGTTTCAGAGTGAAACCCCCGGGAATAAAAGTTTTAACGTGTTACAAAAAAAGAAAGTTGCAGTTTTTAAAATGCAAACATCCAATTACATTGAACCATATTTTCATATTATGAAACGCAAGGAAGGAACATTATGGCATAAAAGTACTGATATCAAATGAAGCAAATAAAATAATGGAAAATATAAACAATCCAATAAAAATCACATTTATCAATTTTCTTAAAACAGTAATAATGCAAATGAAAAATGTTAAAACATTTATCCCCATATATGGCTGCTTACATACATACATACTCCCATTTCTTAACTTTCCTTTTATTCAAAACTCTTAGGGAGTCTAAGCTGTGCTGACTGTACACACTAACTTGTCGATACTACCCACGGTAGATCCTATGCCTATAGTAATTCTCTACGCTGTGTCGATTGTACATAGTGTCCAACCACTGTAATTTCTATTTTAAACACTGTCGATCCAGTGCAATGTCGGTTTTATGCTAGTAATAATTCTACATGTAACCGATTTTATAGCAGTAATGATTCTACTCACTGTCTGTTCTACAAAATATTCTACAAACGCGATCGAACGCAATATCGATCCCCTGTAGTGTCGATTCTAAGCAATGTCAAAGTTATGCCAGTAGCGATTCGAAGCTGTGCCGACTCTGCACAGTTTCGAACCTGTCGATACTACACAATATCGATTACGTGACGGTAATAATTTTACGCAGTACCGATCCTGTGCCAGTAACGATAAACGCGGTTTCGATTCTACATAGTGTCCATTCTCCGTAATCACTATCCTACGTACTGCCGAACCTGTGCAGTGTCGGTGCTACGCAATGTCGATTCTGTGCAAGGAGTAATTCTACGCGCAGTGCCGATACTGTGTCAGTAATAATTCTATGCAGTGTCGATTCACATAGTATACATCTTCTGCAATCTAAAACCTATGCCATGTCGATCCTATGCAGTATCAATACTGCTCAGCGTAGATTCTGTACTGGTAGTAATTCTACACTGTATCAACAAATATTGCACCTATAAAGATACTGTACGAATAAAGATTCTACGCTGTTTCGATCCTATGTGTTATTCCCTTTCAATTTTGGTCTTACACAGTGTTGAATCTACACAGTGTCGATTGTCTGCTGTTAATAATTTTACGTGATATCGATTTTGTGGCAGTGACGAGTTTATGCGGTGCCGACTCTACATAGCGTCCATACTCTGCAATCTATATCCTACCCGATGCGATCTCCGTGTAGTGTCGTTGTTAATGCCGATTCTGTGTCGGTTACGATTCTACGTAATTTCGCGTTCGTAAAATGCCGACATTGCAGAGGATTCTACGTAGTGTCGATTTTGTAAAGGTAGTGATTCTACGTAATGTCGATCCTCTGCAGTGAGTTGAGTCAGCTCCTATCAGTAAAGTGTTTTCCCGGAGAAGCACCCTTTGAAACTATTGGAGCATCAGATGATGCTGCTTTCTCGTCCGGTGAGCCCATTTCGTCTCAGTTTAATGAGAATGTATTTCACTTCTGCGGCGATGCAAAGGTCGGCCCGCGACAATTGGGAACGATGCGTGATAATTCGCATTCTTCGCTCTCGGCCTTTTCTAGGGAAAGAGGTCGCATCTTGTTTGGACAGACGAGAAGAAGATGAGCTCAGGTGTTTTACCGGCGAACGGCCTTTTCTTTCGTAAAAATCTTGAGATTTACAAGAAAACTTCTAGCTTAGGTTTTCGAGAATTGTTATACCTTTAGTTTTGGAATTCCCGATTCCCAAGAGAAGGCCGGGGGGCGGGGAAGGAACCTCGGGAATTTAGAAGATATGTATATCTATTCAATTGACAAATCACGACTTCTCAAATCTGGAAGTTGTTTTTTCTATTAATTTGTATTGATATGGGAACAATTCGGTTACATTTGTACTTCATATACGTAAACACCTCTCCAGATCCTTGGAAGTAATCCAAACAAAAATTTTTCCGTAAGAAATAAAGGGAAAATAATTAATACGCTTGTAAAAAAAATCTTATTATTATAACACTGTTTAATACTAAAATGCAAATGCAGTGTGTGAAAGATATTAATGTTTACATATACATACCCCTGCACATGAATATTGTACATAAAGTTTCTTCTACTATTCATGTCAAAGGCAATTGCCCTAATGTATCTGGTCTTTGGTAATCGTTTTCACCCGCTTCGCAACGTAAGCCGATTTAGCAGCGCTTTGCTTTCCACAGTCGTACTCGGCACATAGTATGCAATAGCCAAGTTCCTCAGACACAGGTCATCTTCATACTTTACAATAATATGTTTTTTTCACCTCCGTGGTGATCCTAACAATTTTCTTCGTTGTTGACTCTTCTCTTTCCTAAAACTCGGTGTTAATGAATTTACAAAAAAACTTAATTAAAAAAAGAAATTAACAATTCGGAGTTATACGCAGGCTGAGATTGAATATTTACAACAAGTGTACTGAACGCTCATGGCAGTCGTAGCATTGTCTCGAAAGATCTAAACAATTGTAGTGCTCACAGTTTTGAATCATCGAACTCGAGTCGTATTTCAAACAGATGTCATTTACCAAACAAAAAGTTTCACGTCGAAAAGAGGACGTATACCAAATTAATTGGACGTATTTCAAAACGGACATATAACGGGGTATCACTGTATTTAAAATGAAATATCACATAAGACTATTAAATGTTTTGGTAAGAGAAATATTCAGATTACGATGTGTATGCTGAGTATGCAGAGGAGAACAATTACAGAAAATTTTATAACAGAAATGCATCATATACGGTTATGCAATGCGGAGATGGGGGGGGGAAGTGCAATCTTTTCCATGAAACTGACGTCATCGCAAAGCGACAAGCATTTCTTCGATTTCGCTACGAAAATTTTATGTCACCTTTACCATTTAAATTAACGAACTGTTAGCGTGTATTGAAAGGATAATTGAACAAAAGCTCTCTACAGTTCGAGATGGGGGAGGTGAATCACTATTACTTTTCAGTATAATTGAAGCATTAATTTTTTTTTTTTTTTTAAGTAATAACATTGGAATGTTTTCCTTTTTTCTGCCTGGTTTTTGCTTATTTCTTTATTTATTACGTTATTAAGAAAATATATTTTTTGATAAACACATCGGGATTACCAGATCCTCAAAAATTTTCTAAAAGAAATTTCAGATACTAATTAAACTTCAGTAATTTGAGTTTGTGGGAGATACATACTTACCGCTGCTTCGCATCGGTCTTCTAATCTTGACATCACTGGTCAATTACGCGCTCATGCTTAGGCTTCATTCTTCCAGACGGTGTTGCTAAGGTCGACGGGATTAAGGCGATTAGTTAAATTTGGTTGCCAATAGATATCTTTTGATTTTTAAGAGTGACATTAACTCTTTTCTTGCTAAAAGTTTATCGTTTTTTCACTTCATGAATTCTGAAAATTATGATCAATGCCGTAGTTAGAGGTGGGTGGCCGGCTCTGGATGGCACATATTTAGGGACAGTATTTTTCCCATGAAACATTATTTTATAGGGGTTTGTCAGGTTGATCGTTGAGGCAGATGATGAATAATGGGGTTATAAATTGCCACAAGGAATTAAATTCAGAAGAAAAATGTACTCTAGATAATGTATTCAAAGAAATCACCACGGGATTTCAACAGCTATACACTTTTGTTACATCTTTTTTACTCTGTCGAAACTTCTGAATGAAAATTGCGGATTTCCACTAAATTATGATCACGGTAACATTCGTACGGAAGAATTCGTCCTTAAAAAGGAGGTATTTCAGAGTTCTATTTCCGTTATTTCTAGGAAAAATGACAAAAGAACATGGAAGGGCAGTCCTTTTGAATACCTGGAATTTATTCTACAATACAATCTTCATAACAAAGTTCGAAATATTGTAATACTCGTGTGAACTTTCCTCTCCATTGCTGTTAAATGTTGCTAGCTGTGAGAAGCGTTTTCTAAATAAAAATCGATTAGGAAGTATTTAAGAACTACAAAATTATATTTTGGATTTTAAGGAAATGTTTCTGTTCTGTCTATATGACAGCAATTGAAGCAATCACGCAGATCTCTACGGTGTTATCGACGGTTTTGAGAACAAAAATATAAGCAAAATAATAAAATTAATTTTTAACAGATGGAATTAAAGTTTGTCTTTAGAAACGGTCGTAGAGTTTTATTTCGCTACATTTCGTTTTGACATTTTTTGTCGTTATTTATTTTTATATCGAGAGGGGCGGCAAATTTATGAACCGCCCCAGACAGCGAAAGCTCTAGCTACACCACTGCTTATGATTAATGTTAATCTTCTTTAAAACCATCGACCCCGAAAGCTCCCATCTGCCCTTGAGACACGATAACGAAAACTGTAATCCTATCACTTGCAGCTGCAAAATTTAGATCGATAATCGAAAAAATATCAAAATTCAGTCTTTAATTTAAAAAAAAAAAAAAAAAAATTAATCCACGTCATTGTTATGAGGGGGGGGGCAGATCATTTTCAGCTTTGCTCGAAATTTCTGGAGCTCTTCCAGTGAAAATCGAAAATTGCTGACGAAACCGACAACAAAAGCCCTCCAAGCCGGCGTGACGACTTTAATCCGAGCAAATTGTGGAAGAGGGGCTTTGCAAACGAAGCGCGACGTCTGTTATCTTCGCCGAAACCGAAAGCTTGCTCGGAAACAGGTTCGCTTCCTTTGTTTCGAGACCGTTATCGGACATATTAATCAGATTCGTCGGGAGAAAGACCCCAACTTCCCACGCATCGAGATGGGAGACGTCCAAGTGGCAAATGTACATCTTCAAAACAAATGGAAACAAAAAAACAAACGAGGCGCGTAATACAGTCTACGCCACTTCATGGGATGGAGGCTAATGTTATCATTCGGATATCGCAGTGGTCTTCAAACTTCGTCGACTCACAGATCCCTTAGAACTACAAGGGTGTTTTGGAGAACCCCATTCCCGTCCTGAGACAAATATGTCTTAAAATAATATTTCAGGTAGGTCAATATGTAATCGGTAACAATTAAAGAATGAAAAAAAAAAAAAAAAGAAACTCAGCCGTACTATCAAGGGAAAGTTTTACGTCCGATATTTACAGAAGAAATTCCATTTCCTTATCCCAGTCACCTTTCAAAGAGTGAAATTGCATCAAGACAAAGCAACAGGTTATACTTCGAAAAATACTACTGTATTCCTAGGGAAAAAAAAAAAAAAAAAAAGACTGCTACAGGTATTGCATATATACCTTTTCAATGTATTCCTGCGAGGTTCCCTGACATTTCACCTACGGAAATAATGCCTTGGTTTGTTAAAAAAAACAGTCTTTCTAAGCGTAAACCCACCATTTTAGATGTACTCTGGAAAATAATGGGAAAAGAATGGAAATGAATACCTTGGAAATTTCACAAAAAGACCTTCTGTCATCGAAATCATGATGCAGTCTTATAGTCCAGAAAAGGGGTATCGCATAGAACATTCTAAAAAATACTCTTTACATTTTAAATATCAATAAAACGGCGCCGAAATCATTCAAAAAATGTGCAAATACACTCTGCAGCCTTTAAGCATCATTCCTCCATATTAACCTTCCTTTTCCTATCCTTCGTATAAATTTAAAGGAGGTTGAATTTGTAGCACTCCACTCTCCATTCGTTATGATAAAACAATCACGTTGATCAGCATATCTTCACATTTGACCTTCCTTAAAGACCAATTTCTGTTAGCAGTTGTTCGCTCTTCTTTTTTTATTTTGTTAGCTTGTCGCATCATGCCAGTAGTCTTTAAACTTTGTTGACTCACGAAACGCTTAGACCTAAACTCCAAGCTACCCTCAGAAAAATAAATCTTAAAATAATATTTAAAGCAGATCAATATGTTACAGGTACTTTATGTACAATAAAATAAAAGTATTGTACTCTATTCCGTATTAAAAAAAATGATATAAAAGTAATATAATTATAGCATTAACTCGGGCTGTAGATGTCACCTTGCCTTGCATTACGTTTAATGACAAAGACGTGCTTGTATTTTTTTTACACAGACTGTAGAAGTATGGCTTTATTGATGTCATCTACAATCGCATTTCATATTCTACGTTTAATTTGTGTGTATATTTTGTTGGCACATACGTTAAGAAAGATTTTTCACTAAAACGTGTTGTTCCGAATGGTATTAAAATGTTTATAGTTATGCGAAAAATATTTTTGGACACACATCAACTAAACAATTGAAACACCTCTCAAGTTACACTCGCACGGATGTCAGTGCTGGTCGGCAGTCTTCTGGTTAATTTTAAAGATAACTAAATGTATCTTTAATTTTTGTAGTCAATAAACAAGAACAATTAGTGGATGTATTTTATAATTTTCTAGTGGAATTTTTCTTTTGACTTGCGAAATCCTGTGATTTGACTCGAGGACCCCAGAGGTTCCACGGAAGATAGTTTGAGGATTACTATGATATTGTTATCGAATTATCCAAGTTCCGCGAGTTTGTATACGAAAACGTGGAAAATACATCGCTTATTATGATCAGTAACTAAGTTAATATGATAAAAATATTATACAGTAAATTTTTTAATCTGATCGCCAGGTAAGTTCAAAATTGATTACAAAAATTGTCAAGCAAAGAGAAATCTCGGCATGTAAAGGAGTAAATCACCAAAAAGCTTGATTTCAGTTTTAGTTTATCAGTTGTGTTTTGACGTAGATTTTGAGTAACTCTATGAATTTTGAGGACGATAAGATACAGATCTCTCTTCGTTAGGAACTGCAGACATTTTTTCTAAAACATTCTCTAAAAACATTTAAGCCAAGATGAGTTTTTTTTTTTTTTTTTCTAATTTAAAATTTTACATTGGCAAGTTCTCTTCCAATAAGAGATGCTCCCCACGTACTAAGAGTTGCGGTAAAGCATCGATCGAATAATTTTCAGTTAATAAGTGAACTTTTGCATTTAACATATTATCAACATTTGAATTTTTCTTATTAAAATGTTGTGAATAATTACTTATATGTTCTAGTTACACTTATATTAAATTAGTTAAATTCCTTTGCTGTTTTGAAGGATACTTTTTTTTCATCATTTAATATTATCAAAGCTGTGGACAAAAGTTATCACATTTAGCTGCGTCTACTGTAATTATGATTAAAGTGCACCCATTCCTCGAGATGGTCGAAGTTAGGACTTAATTTATTAAAACAAAATAAATCGCTAAAATAAATAATAACAAACAAATTTTTTATTTTTTTAACTTACAAAAATAAAACAAATAATAATAATAAAATTGAAAGATCTTAGATTTTAACGAGAGTTTGTTAAGGTTTTCTACGCTCTCGCTGAGCTCTTAGTCTACCAATTTGTTCTTGCACTAACTCCTGCTAACACATTTTTTCGTCTTTGTAGCTTTATTATTAGGCATTCTTTTCTTTGCACTTAAACCACATGAAGTTCTACGTGAAAAATCACAACATTTGTCAAAACTGCATAGCAGCGTATGTTTAGAATTCCAGATGCAGTGTTAAGCTCTGGCATACATTTTTCTATTTTTTGCAGTCTCTTCTCAGTTCATATCAATATTTACTTTTCTTAGTAAAATGGCTAACAAAATTGTTTTATCATTTTATTAATAACTTTTGATGTGTTTACTTTATGCATTTAATATACAGTATTCGCTTTTACACCACAGAAAATTCAATTCAACAACAAAACCACAAAATACTTTTTAAAAGTTTGTTAATTAACATTGAAAGACCTTACGTTTTTTCGAATGGCAACAGTCTCGAGCACCGGAGATAAAAATATTGTAATAGTGTTGCCATTTCTCGTCTTCAAATGATTCAGTTTGTTAATTAAAAATTCAGTAAAGTTTTAATATATGAAAAAATAATAAAACAAATTCGAAATTCAAAATTCGAACTTCCAAGTGCACATGTCTGGTGAAAGACTACGGTATTCAAAATGTGATGGCTCTAGGTACCGTCATTTTTTCACAATACGAAGAACATGCATGTGTATTCTTCATTATTTAATTTCTTTAAAAAGAATACAGTTATTACAACAGATAACAGTTGATGGCAATAATTCAAAAAGTGATGCGCCATTTACAGTAAACCGACGCGAAATTCCATTTCGAGACTGATAGCCCCTTTGGGACTAATAAAAAACTAAATATATAACCAGTTCTTAAACCAGCTTAGCCTGTAATAACTAATAGCAATGGAAAACGATTAAATGTGCATAATAAGTACATTTCAGTAAACATAAGAAAAAATCCAGTGCGTCATCTGTCATCGTAAAAGCTTTATGTTGCCACTCTGCAAAGCATAATATACACTCTGTCACAAAAAAGTATATGCATCCAGAAAAAATATTTCAATGAAATATTGCTTTATTCCATTAATGTGTAACGTTGCGCGCCTCCAACTTGCACGCAACCAAGGGGTGACTGTGAAAACAGGATAAAACACAGAGTCTTGTAAAGGGTTTAAGTCCCTTTTTATTCAACGTAATAATTACAATTGCGTGCTCTTGACGCTTACAGACGGCGCCAACTCGGCGGTCAAATAAAAATAATAACCTGAAAAGAACTTAAAGACAAGACTCTAACTACGAGGCTCTCTAAAACTAACTCACCGCGTTTTACAATACCGCTGCTAATTCAGCAGACTTGAAGCTCACTTGAACGATTAACACTACTTCCCGCCAAGCACATAGGCCGAAACGCGGGGTTCTTCAATTTCTCGCTAACTACCTCCGCGCTCGTGAAGTAAGAATATCACACACCGAACTCGTTTCCTTCCTATTTAAATCATAATACTTCCGCAGATAATTTGAATCCTTGCGCGTTCTACTAAAATTTACATATTCTGGCATTGGCAGTTCCAGGGAAAAGTAAGGCTTGACAGGAAAGATAGTTTAAACTTAAAATAAATGTTAGTTAAAATAAATATAAACCCTACAAATGAAAATTAATATTTGAGAATGAGAATTTTTTATTAATATCTATAAATTTCTCTTAACAAAAATACATTAGGTTATTTTATGAATACACTCTACGAAAAAAGTTTTTTTTTTAGTGGGGAAGATGAATAATCAAAAAGTAACAAAAAAATTAGCTCACAAAAGTTCCCGTACACTTTAAAGAAATCTTCACCTATTAGTAAATAATTTCGCGGTAACAAAATGTGAGTACCTCTAAATACATTCAGAATAAGTTCTGGAAAGCATTGGCGGCAGAGAAGTTTAAGTATGAAAAGTTGTATGAGGGCCAAATGATGCAGTAAAGGAGTAATTATAAGAAATATAGAAATTTTTGTAAAAAAACAGTTCTAATGCTCTTTTCTTCCAGATAAGTTAGACGAACCAAGAATAAATAGTGGTATTAAACGCAAGAAGAAGCAGATGGTTGTTTATTCCAATTGAAAATTTGTAAAGTGGGCCTATAATTGTGGACAATTATAGGCAGACTAAAGGCGAACGTTGAGGACAGTGCGCTTAGGATCGTTATCCTGATAAAAAAAAGAAAATTGTTTCCAGTTACCCAAATTTTGGGCGGATAATTTTAAATTACCTTTTAGAATATTTAAATAAAGAACATTTTTCATTATGCCTTCAATAAATACTAGATTACCTAATCCTGTTGCTGACATGCACACCCACACAAGGACACCTCCACCACTATGCTTCTCTGTTCCGACCAAGTTCTTGGATTATTCTTAGAATTCCTAATTTTTTTCCTTTCCATACAATTATATGCCTATCGGAACCCAAAATGTTAAATTTTCTTTTATCTGAAAATAAGAAAAGGTTCTAATAAGCTTCCATCTCATTGATTTTGGGAAGGAATGAATAAGTTTTCTATTTTTGGAACTTAAAAAAATTTTTTTCTTCGAGCAGCGTGTCTATGTAATCCAACTGATCTGAGTACTCTTTGAACAGTTTCATGTGAAATTAAAGTAGAAAATCTTTCAGTAAATTCTGTGGAAATCTTTACAGCACTCAAACGTGTATTTTTCATAAATTTTCTTACTAATTTTTTATATCACTTTGAATTAACTTTTCCGAACGACCTCTTCACATTGTTACGTTTTCCTCCTCACGTTAAGGGTTCGTGGATCTGGAGTGAATAACGACGACACTTGATGAAGTAACGAAACTCACTTTACTAGTCAGTATTATTGAAGACAACTCCAAAATCAAGTTTTGTAAATGCCGAAAATCTACTATAAACACGCTGAAACGATCAGCGACACAGCCTTCGGGCTATCAGGCTATTAGGGTGAAGACAGCTTCACGGCAAAGCACCAAAGTACAGCTCCCGACTCTGCTCGGTCGTTCTTGGAACTCTACGTACTCTCGAGACTCTCGACGATACACTAGAGTACAGCTCCCGACTCGGTTGAGTCGTTCCCGGAGTCAAACACACTCTAAGATAAAACTCGACGATGCACTAACTCGCGATACACTAAGAGACTCTCTCGATGCATTCGATAACTAGCTCGGAACCCACTGACTGATTATCAACTCGATGGACTCTCACTGACTATCTGTCCGCGTACCAGCAGGGTTTATATAGCTTTTGGCTTGTGTTCGAAAACATTCTGGGCTAAACCAGTAAGAATTCGTCCCAGACTGTTCTCCATCCATCCGTCTATGGCATGCCGCCAATTTTGTCTCCAGTTGGGCGATTTCTCGCCAAATATGGCAACCCGGCCTTCCCTTGAAAATTTATGGCAACCCTAAAACTACTTTGCGGGGAAGCTATGTTACCGGGCTGGACGTTCTCGTGGCTTTGACCCGAGAACAGATGTTTAGGTTTTTTTCCACTGAAGAAGCCAGCATTTCGCTGAGCTCTAAAGATGCTAATTTACTTCAACCCTTACGTTGCCAACTGTTCATGGCATTAAAGATGTCAGTTTATCCTTTTACCTCAAGAGTTCAATATGACATTTTTATCCAAGGAGCGAAATGCCGTCATGGTTCTCCCTGCCTTAATCTCCTAGATGCAACTCAGCCGCTTTCCTTCTTCTGCCTGAATTAGCAACAAGCCGCCCGATTTCCCCTGCCTTTTATCCGTAATGCTAAGAGTTTCGAGCCGTTCTTGATGATTATTCTACCTGCAGATGTCGCCTAGATGCAGACGTTCCAGCTATTTCCTTTTCTTCCTGAAATAGCAACTAGCCGCCCAATTTCCTGCGCCTGCATCCTTAATGCTTGCTGATCTTGCCTTTTCCGGAAAATCCAGATGATGGAGCTTATGCAACCTGACGGATTGCGGACCTTTTCCAGCTAAGTGAAGAAAACTTACTCATCTTTAATTTGCTATTTCCTTAAATTGTGTAAATTCTAACTAGTTAGTTAAAATTTTCTTCAAGAGCTTGCAGAGAATTGTTTTAAAATGAGGGCTTACCTTAAGGTGTAACTAACTTATTTTTCAAGCGACTCGTTAAATGTTTTACAGATAGAATTTAATTTTTTTTAAGAGTATTGAAGGGAATTAGTGTAGGAATATCAATGTAATTTCGCTAAAGATAAGTCTTGTTAAAATTAAAATAGTTTGCAATTATTATAGAGCTGAGTGGTAGATCATTTTCTAATCCTAATGCTAATTATTAAGGAAATTTTCAAATAATTGTAACTGAAGAAAAGTTAGGAATTTTTAAGTTACCTATAACTCAATGAATTAAAAATCTCTAGTTAAAGTTATTTAATAGTTAAGGCTCTGAGATTTGAGAATACCTTCTCGTACATATTGTAAAGTAATATTTACTGAGGAAATTAATTAGTGCAACAGTTGTAAATTTGAGCAAATACTTCTAGTATGAATTAAGTTGAGTGTTGATGATCCTCCTAGGAATTTTGTTAAAAGTTGTGTTTTTTTAATTGATTTTTTTTTTCTGCAATATTTTGGATAAATAATTTTTTCTACAAAACGTTGTTATAAAATAAGCTTTATGAAGATAATTTGAGTAATTGTTTAAGAAGAAATAATTGATTTCGATGAAAGTGTTAAACTAAATAGAGATAATAGGTGCAGTCTAATTATATATATCCTATGTTTTTTTTTTATTTCACCCGGGTTGAAATGTTTTGTTTTTTTAAGTTTTCAATATTATTTTTGATAATTTAAAAACACTTCCTTGATAAATAAATGTCATTGCTTTTCTTGGAATAATAATTGTGTGTTTTATTTAATCACTACTCATTATCATCATCAGTATCGACACAACACGAGGTTAATCCGGTAATTTTAAATAACAACGCAATGTTTATTAGTTAGGTTAGATTTTAGGAAAATTTAATTTTGTGTGTGGTGTCTTTTTAAAAGGCGCCATAACAATTTCATAACAATACTTTATTTTCCATCCGATTTTCTTCTTTAAAGTGTTTTATCACATAGTGCACCGTAGATTTAGATAAATTTACTGATTCAGCGATATTCTGGACCGATTTTCTGCGCTTATGATGAAAATTGATCAATTTTTGAATGATATTTTTGTTTCCTTACGACTATGACCCATTTTTAAGTATTAAATAAAGTATAACGAAGAAGAATTAAAGCAAAGCGAGGTTTCTAAGCGTCATCAAAATGCAAAAACAAAGAAAAATATGCAGATGATAATTTTATTTATGAAATTTTACGAAAATGTTTCGATGTACAATCACTTTTATGGCGTGTTTTATCTATGCCTCCTTACATTTTTCAGTTTTAGAAAAAGAAAATATGTCAGCATTTAAAAAAAAAGTTTTATTCAAAATCGCATGGAGATTTTAGAAAAAAGTATTAGGCTTTATATTCGAATTCATTTCCAGGCTACAGCGCATTTTCTACAAATTCTCAAAGTGTACAACATTTTTGGCAGCCACTGTGTATAGAATTATCATTACTTTAGAAGCAATTTGAATAATTCTTTAGAACAATCAGTTGGTCTGCTTAAGAAATGAGAAAGAACTTACGACATTTTAAATTTCGAAATAAAAGAAATTTGCAATTTTTCTGAAGTGAAAAAGGACAAGGACAACAAAACTGATTAGACTGTCCTTTCTCCCCCCCCAAAAGGACAGTTGGCAACCTACATATATGATATACTTCAGAACAGAATCTTTTGGTTTTGTCTTTTACAGTTAGTGAGAGACGTAACAACATGTAAACAATCAAGTTTTAGAACGAAATGTATTTATAAAACATTAATATTACACATGAAATTTATTAATCAATACTAGAAAATATAAATTTAGAATACAGAAATAGAGTACGGCATTGGAAACTTTAATTTCGTAGAATATTCGAAACTTTTTTAAGTAATAAAATATAACAGCATCAAATAAAAATGCATAGTTGACACAGTTACATTATTTATTATTTCTTTGAGCAATGGCAATGGAATGAAACAGCTCTCATTCTTGGGCGAAATTTCCAGCAAAATAAAAACTTTCTACTGATTCTTTTCTTCCCGTAACAGTTCTCAATCAGAACAGCTGAATCAATGCACCTGTTTTATGAAGCATTTCTGTTTGAAACTGTTATATATGTGCTTGATTGTTAGCTCATATGAGTTCTATACGTTGCTGAAACTGTGGGAAGTTCACCAATATAAACTGGTGTAACTTTTGCTGATTTTCAGGCAGAATTATGAAATTCGCACAAAATCTGCATACCTTCATTTGCAAAAATAAGGATCTCTTTAATGTGTTTACATTTTCTTTCGTTTTTGTTTTTAAGCACCAGATCTCGAAACTCACTTTTTGTTAGTATTTTTTTGTGTGCGTGTGTCCAAAAAACATTTCACATTCTTCCAACAAATGTTATTGTTATGTATTAGTTAAAAAAATTTTAAATAATAAAGAATCTATATATATATATGTTCATCGCATTGTGGGAAAATGACAGCACCACTGAATTGTCAATGCACGCAGTCCTTCACCCGAAAATGGACACCTCGAATCCCGAATTTTGAATTTGTTTTTGATTTATTTCATATTTTGTACAAATTTAACGAATTTTTGTTTAACAAACTCAGCAATTTGAAAGCGAGAAGTGGCAACACTGTTCCAAATAAAACATTTTTATCTCCGGCGAACCAGACTGTTGCCATTGGCAAAATGTAAGATACTCATCTTTCAATATTAATACACAAATTCGGCTATTTGAAAGCAATGCGTTGTCATTGATCCATAAAGTAGTTAATTTATTTTACATTGATTTCTATGGAGAAAATGGTTTCAGTAGACGAACACCCTTTAGAAACGAATTCAATTCGTTAACCAAGGTTTCAGTGCATACATTTACAATATAAAATTACAATATATCCAATTAATCCTTTTTATCAGCATGTTCTTTGCGATGTATTTACAGTGCAGAGTAATTGTTTGGTTTTCACCTAATTTTAATGTTTGTCTGTAAGGACTTTTCTTACTTCTCATTCATGATTTTTTATGTTACCTGCTCCAATAAATACTTAAATCCAGTAATACTACAGCATAGCGCCAGAGTTAAAATACACGTATGGATGAATGATAATGCGCCGCCACTCGGATTTGACGGTAGAGTGCCCTCTTTACCCTTAGTTCTTTAAAAGTGGGAGAGACTGTAAGAAAGTTTCTTATTCCTTACCACGTGCTTTCGTAGTGTAATTGGGAGTTCATCAGCCTATTAATCGGGGGATCCTAAGGTTGAATGCTGACGAGGGCATCGTTGATTGTTTTAGTTATTTACTCCGATAACACTCTAAGCAAATTAAAGTAAAGTGAACAGCAGTAAATTACCAACTGGTATCACAGGAGTTAGTAGCAGCTAAAAACCTGCATACGAAAACTGCATGTGGAGCATATTTTATAATACGGCTTGACATATTCCATGGTATACAGTCAGAACTCTTACGAGATCACCTGCTCCATATTCGACACAGAAAAGAAGAAGATATAATCTTCGAATTCGCTAACAAAGCAATCCACTTTCTACACCGGCCTTTCTACGCATCAGATAAGCCCCAAATTCCTAGTCACAGCCACAACAAAAGAGCAGAGAAGAGTAGTTAGCTTCCTGCTGCAAAGCGTTTCTTCGTCAATCGGTGAGAAATCTGCCTCATTACAGTTTCATTTTTCCGACCCAGAGTGCGAAATGAACAGAAACAATGTTCACTGAACAAAGGAACTGACCTTATAATCTGCCTTGTGATTAAATACTTCAAGTTACAGAAAGAATTTGGAGAAGAACAGTTCCTTTTTAACCAATGCAAATTGTTTCCGTTCAGAATAATATTCGATGGACTCTGACAATCGATCGTCAGAAAGAATACATTCATTCAGCTTTCGATTATACTGTGGACGATGGTCATGGCTAATTCAAAATCGCAATTAATCCGGCAGGATTTTTTTTTTTTTTTTAGTTGATGTGGACACCACCTGATTTCCTTGTACGGACTATTAAATTGTACAGATCATTTGCTGCATTAAATTTAAACACTGAATTAACCTCAAATTATTCTAACGTAAATTATCGACTCCTCAAAGCAAGTTAAGGAAAGTCATCCAAAAATTGCAAATTTTGAAATTAAATACAGCGATCATTTTTGTCGTACGGAAGTCAAACTTCTTATCCTTTTTTCTTTTTTCATAACGAGTTTAAAACTTTCTCAAATATAAGGATAGGAACGGAATGTCGCTTTAAAAGTTAGATTTAGTTATTTGTCCAAAATTAATTATTTTTAAATTTGAAATTGCCAATACATAAATATTTCATTTAAAACACTTCTGTAAATGGAAGTATATGACTACGACCAAACATTGCGAAAATATAAGGTGGGTAGGGACTTTAAACCCGGGTAAGGGGGTGGGTACATATATATATATATATATATATACTTTTGGTCTTTCTTGTTGCAATAAAAAAGAGAGGTGCACAACTAAATGTTATAGAAGTACCATATACAAAATTTCAAGCTTCTACGGCTAATCCTTTTTGAGTTATGCAAAATATGTATGTACGTACGTACAGACGTATGAACAATCCATTTAAATCTATTTTACAATTCGTTTTGGAAAAAGAGCCCTTTATTCCGTTTGTACGTACAGACGTCGTGGAAAAAAAATGAAAATCAAAATGAATTCGGGAACAATGAAAAGGGATATTTTCTTTGAAGTATGATACCAGACACTTTTTGCGATTACTATATTTCCTTTACTTCGTACAAGGAAGTAATAATATTGTGATAGTTTACCCATGACTACTTTTCGTGTGTTGGGATCTTACTGTAATCCTGTCCTTGAGAAATTTAATTATTCGCAAAATTTTCCCTCTCGGTTTTCGGATGATAAAATTAGAGAAGAGAGGGAAAGCAGACGAGGAAGTAAAGTAATTCATGAACTGAAACAAATATTCATAGGAGACGGCTAAATTCTCTCCAAGGGGGAAATATTAAAATTTTGTACATTTAAAACATTATAAATGCACACTTGCAGTGTGACACAGTTGGGTGATACCAGTGCTACAAAGCTTGTAATAATTGCATTGTTTTTAGATTTCGTAAAAGGTTAGTTTCAAGACTGCGACATCTACGAAGAAATTTCGAAAAGTAAAGATACACCGTACGCCAGAGGAAAAGAAAAGTTTTGGTGAGCAAGTTGGCAACACAGGTGTTAACCTTGAACCGTTAGCTTTCTCCTCGCGGTCGTTCGGCATTTCAACGTTGATTCTGGTTGGAGTAGGTCGTGTTTAAAATGGCTGCGCCGATTCAGAATCCCGCCAAATGCGAAGTGCGCTCCGTCATACGTTTTCTACATGCAAAAGGTCAGCGACCAGCAGATATTCACAAAGAAATTGTTTCTGTTTATGGAACATTATGAATGGACAAAATGTTACAAAATAGTGTCGTCATTTCTCTGAAGGTAGGACCGATGTTCATGACGAACAAGGTCGGCCATCTGTGATCTCTGATGCCCTTCTTCAGAGAACAGAGGAAGCAATTAGTGCGAATAGACGTCTCAAATTGAAAGAATTGCATCAGATCATACCGGAAGTGTCAATGACAACTGTTATGAAGTTGTGACTGTCAAGTTAAGGTACAAAAAATTGTGTGCGCGCTGGGTTCCAACATGCAGCAACCTTCTATGACTGTGGGATACAAAAGCTTGTGTGCACCGACTTAACAAATGTTTGGATAACGGGGGTGATTATGTCCAAAAATAATAAATAATCCAGTTAATAAGATGTAACTGGCGTTTTCTAAATAATTTTTTTTTTTTTAAAGAAATGCGAGCTATTGTATCTTTACTTTTAGAAATGCTCTCGTATATTTAGTACTATGTGTTGGTTTTAAACTGCTCAGCTGTTAATGGACATGTTGGCAAACGAATGGCACCAGTAAAGTTCAACGTCCTTTCTTGTTGCTTTTTTTCGGCTCGAACTCTTTTGATCATAGCACGATGCCCATACTAGTTGCCGCTAAAAAAAGTCTCCTTCGCAAGTGCATCTGAAGCAATGTCTTTTTCTGGTGAAAGGAGTTGGCTGTTAATGTATCCAACAAAACTAATCTATCCAAAGTTTTGATTTACCAGATTTAGAGAAATACGAAAATGCCCATGCAGCCAACTTGTTAGTAGTAATTCAAATCCCAGTCGAGGTACAATAGGCACGGCTTAATATGATCGAGGTTAATGTTATCATTCGGCTATTATTATGGAATTGCCCAAGTGCCGCCCGTTTGTATATTAAAACATGGAAAATACATTGCTCATTGTGATCGAAATCTGCAAGTAGTTATAAGTTCCATCTTTTCCCACCCTACCATAGACATAAAAGAATATCATCGCGCAAATAGAAGATATACAAAGACGTACGCCAACGCCTCTCAAGCTCTTTTTAGGCGATTATAATGCACCAAGTACCACGTAGTTCCTATAGTTCTATAAAAGAACAAGCGCTTCAAAATTACTTCTACGCCAACGGCTGGTCATGCAGATCACAGCAGACGCATCCCGAACATTTGAAACCTTAAATGGCAAGGGCTGGCTAGGTTTGACACTGACTCTATTGCAAGCCAACGACATCATACAAAACTGGAAAATCATGGAAGACGCGGAAGTCAGCAGCCCATCTGATCATTAGTACATCATCTACAGCATTGCAAACTTATCCACTACAGCCACAGTCAAACGCCTTAAACTCCAATGGACCTCTCAACGACTGCTCTGCGAAGAAGTATGTCTAGAACCACAAAGTGAAGCAGAAATAATGGATTCATACACAATATCTTTTTTCCCTAAACTACGCAGTATACGTGATAACATCCTACCGTAGATAGACTCTAAAAAACTAACATATTCTGAGGGAACAAAGATCTCCGAATGCAGCAACACAATGCAGAGCCATAAGACGAAAACAAAATGCGACAGAGGATTCGTCAACTCCTTCTACAAAAATTAAGGAAAGAAAGTGCTGTTTATAAACGTATGCTTGTAAGAGCTAAAAACAGCTGGAAAGCCTTTTGCACCCAAACTACAGAAGCACATGGTATTTTGCACTAAATAGCGACTAAAACATTTAAACTATGCCACCTCCACTTGCAGTCTGGACAAACCACAAACACTAGCAAAGAACACACGCTTAATACAATATTGGATGCAGTATTTCCACATGACAATCTCAACCTGAACACGCCATTTCACGTGGACATACTAAGCCAATAACGCCTGATGACCCACCTTTCACAGCAGAAGAAATTCATCATGTCTTCCAACAACTGCCTAAGAAAATAGATTGAGGCCCAGATGATGTCAATAACACCATAACTAAAAATATCTATACCAGCAAACCACAATACTTTATGAAATATTTCTTTGAAATTGCATTATAGTATTACTGAAATTGCATTATAGAATCTTCCCCAATATTTTCAAAGTAGGCCGAGTTGTTCTTTTGTTAAAACGCATTATAAATCCACAAAGTCGCTACTGTTACCGTCCCATCTGTCTTTCATCTGCGCTAGGAAAAGTGTACCAAAATTTAATGATTAATAGATTATCTCATCATCAACACAAGTCTTAATACTTGAGTGATAGACACTGTGGTGTTCAAGACAAAATCATCAGCTCGTGCCCTCATGGACCTAAAAGTACTTTAACTGACAAGCTAAACTGATTTCATACAGTGCTTCTAATCCTCGTTTTATAAAACGCCATCGACACCATCTCGTGGCTCGTGGGGCTGCATCCCTTGCGAGATGCAAAATGCCCCAGCAATATCTACTTCATTTTTGAAAAATACCTGAGTAACTGATGACCTTGTAATGCATGAACTGATCCTTGTAATGCATGACACTAATCCCGATAGTAGAATACAGGATACAGGTGTCCACATGATTTATGTGCTGTACCTATCTTGTGGAACCTGGCTTTCGATAATATTATGAACACAGAACGGCTTAGTCATACCTCAGTTATTGCTTACGCTAATGATAATTGCGCTTTCTTAATGAGAAGGAGGACAAGAGACGAAATTAAACGACACTGCAACGAAACAAGTAAGCTCTTCTGTGATCGCTGCAAACAAACCAAGTTTCACATATCCTAAACGAAATCCATGGGATTCATCCTAAAAAGGGCACCAAACTCACAAGTAAGCCCATTTCAGAAATGAAGGGACATAGTATTAAAATCATCAATACATTGAAGTACGTCGGACTGACATGGGATCCAAATCTTACCTGGATTCCACACATAATTGAACTCAAGAATCAAACACTAAGAATTGCTTACAAATTTCTGCAATTCCAAGGTGCCAAGTGGGGGTTTGAATCAAGAATCACAAAATGTCCTCCAATTTTGTAAACCACTCGGTTGAAAAATGGTTGATTCAGCCCATGGCAAACAATCTCCCAACTTTCACAAATCCCAGCGAAATCAGTGTCTACGGCCTGGGAACATGCCATAATTATCTTGATCCCCAAACCAGGAAAAAACACCACGAAAGCTGAAAATTATAGACCGATAAGTTTACTCCCGTCGCTCGGAAAAATACTTGAACGTATTCTTTACATCCCATTGGACCTGTTCTCAGCGTACTGCCTAATCAGCACTTCGGATTCCGAAGCGGCCTCCCTACCACTATGCGACTTGTAAGGATTGCCGAGTTTCTCAGTTCTGCAATACACAAGCAGCAACCCACTGCGCTCCTTATGCTAGACATGGCCAAAGCTTTTGACCTCGTCTGGCATAATAGACTTATTTTTAAACTCACCACTCTCGATGTCACCCGAGAGTTAGTATTGATGATCCATTCCTTTATCAATCACAGAACTTTCACTATCAGACTTGGTCAACATTATTCCACCCCCAAGAAACATTGCTGCGAGCGTTCCTCAAGGAACTAATTTACGGCCTTTGTTAACTTAACTTATGCCATGGACTTCCCGATGTTTGATAACAATATTAATTGCATCACCGCCTGCTACGCTGACGGCACAACTATTCTGTCTTCTTCACTCAACCCAGTCATGCAATATCTCGCATCCAGAGCCGGATGCATGAAATCGAACTTTGGTGCTGTAAGTGGAGAACTCGTATTAAAGCAACTAAATCCAAACTCTTGCTCATAGGTCGTCACCGTAAGAAAATTATGGATGTTGATATGACATTATTTAATGGAAAAAGTGTCTAAAATCACTCAGGCAGCATATCTTGGTGTCAAATTCAACTCCACGCTTACCTGGAACCCTCACGTCACGACAGCTATAGGCAAAGCAATAGGTGTGGCAAGAAAACTTAACAACATTATTATTTCAAAATCCACGCTTTATCTCGCCAGGAAACGAAGGATCTATATCTCAATCTTACGCCCAGTTCTTACTTATGCATCCTCAGCCTGGTGCGGGGCTTCACTTTTTAAATTGTTGCCACCAAATATTAGAGCCTTGTATTACATTTAAATAAATTAATTAATGAAGAATCTGCATAAATGTATGCCTGTTTCTCCCATTGTGATAAAACAACGGTACTTAAAGCCATCAAATTTTGTCGGTCCAAGGTTCGAATCCTGCGAACGGGCTGGCTGCATGGGCGTTTTCGTGGTTTTCCCCATGTGTAACGTGTATACGAGCCAGTTTCCCTTAAGTCCTCCACGAAGGCATCCCTCCCTTTAGGCAGATAGCCCTAGTGTGCTTTGCCATAATTAAATACACCAACACGATCAAATTTTGAATAACGTAATGTCTCACCCGAATATTGCCATTTGGAAGCTCAATTTTGAATTTGTTTTATTATCTATTTCATATTTTGTAAAACTTTAACAAATTTTTCATTAACAGATTCAAAGATTTCAAAGCGAACAATTTCAACACTGTGCCAAAAAAAAAAAAAAAAAAAAAAAAAAAAAATTATCTCCAGCGTACAAGATTGTGTATCGGAAAATTCCAAAGATATGCTCTTTTAAATATTTTGTGATACTACTGTTGAATTGAATTTTATGGTTTAAGTACGAAGAGCATGATATTTAACAAATAAAGGTTACACACAAAACGTTAGAAAAACGCCCCTTTGGGCGTAACAAAAAATCTGAAAGCTGTCTGTCTAATTTACTGTTATGATTTCTTTATTTTATTGAGATAGGTAATACTTAATTCTTGTACGAACTTTAAAATTCTAACATCCAAAATTTTATTCATTATTAAGATTATAAAATTTCAAAGTTATAAAACAAACATTTCTTCTCTTTCAAATCAAGAATGATAAAAAGAAATATTAGATAGGCGACTTTCTAGAGTTTATTTTTTAAAATTTGTGGCATTTCATAAGCTTTCGCTTAACTCGCCCATGGTGTTTGTCACTATAATAAAAACTTAATCATCAATTTTTAGTCTATTTTCTTATAAGTTATGGAACTCATTTTGTATACGCACTTATCATGGATGAGAAAGAAGCAATTTTTCAAAGTTTGTCTTGTATTTTTTAAAACTTAAAGTTGAAGCAATTTTTAGTACACATCTTCGTTTAAGAACAAATTCAAAATATCTGAATTTTACTGTTTGCACCATTGGATAGACTCTCCCTGAAAAAATAATCTTCTAAATGAAATTTTAAAGTTATTCCTTTTTTTTAATCAGCTGGCGTGTAACAAACAGAACTGTAGGGGGGGAGAGTAATTATTAATTGCTGAGATAGGATTTTTGAATTGAATAATTTGATTTACAACCTGTCAATAAGACTAAAAACATAAAAAGAAAAAGATAAAGAAAAAGTCTTTTTAGAAATAAAGAACTAAACAAAAGTTTTTATTTAAAACCCATAAATTAATGCGATTAAATAATTATTCTATTTACAAAATTCATTTACAATTCTATATCACGAATAATAAAAGCAAGCGGCCCAAATAAAGAAATCCAATAATCGAATTTCATTATCAAATGTATAGACTATTAGCTATATAAATTTTTGAAGGTCCACGCTTTTCATTTTTGTGATATAAAATTGAGATGCATTTTGTGAAGATAATTATTTAATTTCTTGTTCCGATTAAATTTCTTTTCTCCTTTTAGTTCATTAATTATTTTATGAGTTTCAAATAAAAGCTTACGAGAAAAAAAACCTTTGTAATTCAATTTTTTATCCTCCTAGAATTATTTTTGAATCTACAGTTTAGTATGTGCTGTTAGAGGAAAGATTTCTATTTTATTAGAAACGGCGGCTTCGCTGAAGGAAAATTTACGTGTTCCTTTAGAGATGCAACATTAATATTATTAAACCTGGCGTACCCCGAGCAATGATATCCTCCGCGTTGCAGGCAGTTTTTGCATCTCAGCGTTTTGACTTGAAGAGGATTTCTTACATACCCAGATGCAGCTAAACTTGTACATATCTCATCACTTTACAGTAACATCAACATATTACAGAATATATTGTTACGAATTTTGTATACATATAAATAATTTTTTATACATATAAATAATTTTGAATACATATAAATAATTCTTTGACCGCTATTGCATTCCAGACAGTTATCAATGCAGTAGTTTCGTTGACACTCTAACTCCATATTGTTTACTAGAATTAAGTGAATCGGGTAGGTAATGTAGTACGGGAAATCTTCCTATTTGCCCTGCTTCAGAGAGGTAGGCGCATTTTACCTCCAATTCGATGGGCAATTAATGCTTGTTCGCCATTTGAGTGGGACACGTTAGAAGAACGTCTTCTTCCGGTCAAATTTGCTCTTGTAAAGGGGTTATTGTGATCAACAGTTTGTTTAATTTGTAGGAATTTTGTATGCATGTAAATAATTTTAGTAAAAATATATGTAAATTGTAGTATTTCTTGTATAATTTAATATTAAAGGTCACAAGAATGAGAAGCTTCGAGGGGAAAACAAGATTATAGAGGCAAATCCATTTAACATTGAGGTAAACGGCTATCTTGACAAATTGGCGAGATAACGCCAAGTTGGCGATGGGTCTGGCGACTAACTTTCGTCGTCAAAAGTCACCAAACTTGGCAACCATTTAGCGACATTTTGGTTCGGTTCCTGTACAATTAACTGTAAGTGATCTGATTCGTATGCAATTATAACTGCATCCGGCCCTGTGTAAGTGCATATACCTTCCAGCAATTTCGAGAAATCGAAGGTGCTGGAAGTTTCTAGGTGGACAAGGGAAAACTATATAAGGCAAGAGAGAGCATCAGTTTTCAGTTCATTTGACTGCGTCTGGCATTCAGGTCTTATGTATAAGCTAATCAAATTAGACCTACCTAGACATCTGATACTGATGATCAAATCTTTCTTTGGATAATCGTACCTTTACGTTTAGACATGGGAAAGCACTTTCTAGTGTGAAAAATATCTTAGCAGGAATTCCCCCAAGGGTAAATCTTGCAACCAATATTTTATATCCTCTGTGTAAATGATTTCCCTAATTTTAAAGAGGATATCAACTCGTAAATTGCCTGCTACGCTGATAATTTCGAAGTCCAGGAATCTAAATCACGCACTGGTCAAAATTCAGAAAAAGAATCCTTGTCCTGCTAGTGTAGCAAATGGAAAATTAACATCCAACCTGAGAAGTCAAAAATTCTCCTAATCAGGAAATTCCACAAAAGAGACGCTATTAAAAATAAACTAACGCTCTTCAGAACCTAGGTTCCTAGGTTCAGTGTTGTTAGTCAGTGCTGTTAATTATTTGAGCCTAAATAAAGACTTCATCTGGTCCAACCACACGACTAACGTGTGTGGAAAGGCTTATGAGATTCAGGATGAGGATATTGGACCATATGCTGCTCATTTTCTTCACTCAAACTCATGTGACCACGATAACAGATAACATTACAGTACTTCTATGCGCTGACAATTTTGTGTAGAAAATAGTGTTTCTTCAAATTTACGACTCTGAAAGACTCTTTCTCGTCTCCATCATATGGAACGTAATTGTCTATGCATTTTGTGTGATCGTTGTATATAGTTTGAAAATAAACCCATATCTCAGGATGCGTCGAAGGAACTCACCTGACTAGCTCCCAAGCCTCCGGTCTGCTTTCAAGAGACAAAGTGCTCAAAACTTCTTCCCCGACAAATTCTCCTCATCTAGAGGATATATTTAACTGCGGATTTCACAAAGGTGAGGCCCTATACGAGAATCTCTAAGGAGGAAGAGCAGGGAAAAATATCTCCTGCTGCAAGCCAGTATACCGACGAAAGTATCAAAGTTTTCATTTGCTGTCCACTTCAAGCTCAATGCTGCTCTCCTCATGCTGGGCGTGGCGAAAGCGTTCGACCGAGTCTGGCACGAAGAACTCATAGCAAAACTGATCGACCACCATATGCCAAGGGAAATTATTCTTGTGAGTTTTTCATTTCCAACTAAGCGCCCTTTTCGTGTCGCTGTGGGTGATGTACTTTCTGCTGCTAAAAACATCGATGCTGGCGTCCCGCAAGGCTCGGTCGTCGAGCCCTTGCTCTATCTATTTTATGCTCATGACTTCCCAAATATGGAACATCACAGTAATGCTTTGCTGGCTTGCTATACAAACGACACTGCTTTGTCAATGAAGTCTGCAAACGCTAACCATGCAATCAAACAACTACAGAAAATCGTCCCTCTTATCGAAACCTGGTGCATGAAATGGAAAGTCTATATTAACGCACCAAAATCGCAGCTTTTTTCTCACCTGTCGCAGGAAAAAGAATATTCCAATTCGAAGGCAACTAAATCTATCTACGAATGTCCGATGGTACGAGACAAGTCCCGATGGAATGAGAAGCTAAATATCTTGGTGTCACCCTGAACCACAAGTTTACATGGACTTCGCATATTAATCATACACGCAACAAAACCCTCAAAAGTCATGAACTGCTTATACCTTATGACTGGAAGATTTTCCAAACTGGACTTAGCAAGAAAGAAAGCTTGTTTATACTTCCATCATACGCCCAATAATGACTTATGCATCACCCGCCTGGGCTGCAGCAACTGACAGTGACATTTAAAAACATATTATTTTGTTCGTAACGATCTCCTTCACAAAGATCTAAAATTGGATTTAATTAAGGATTACCTGCATAAGACCAGTGGGAAATTCTTTGATGGTGCAAGAGACTGTACTTATCTGCAAGCACTTTAAACTCTTTTACTATGGTATCCTCAGTGAGGATAAACATCTTTGACCTTTCGCAGCCTTCATGATACAGGAGTATGGAAATTTAAATTTTCCAACTTAATTTTCCATTTATTGTAGCATGATTGCAGTTATGAACTTACAGCTTCAAACCCCTGTGCTTTAGCTGATAGTACGCTCAAATCACGTGACCTTGATTTCTACTAGTAGCTATTATGAATTAGTATCTCCTCTTAGCTATCACATCAGCAGAAACTTTTAATGCAGTCTATGTATATATGTAAATATTACTGAATGTTTCATTTACTGTAATAATATCTTTCTGTTTTTGATAATTATGTGAATTTATATTTGGAATGCCCATTACTGTGGAATAGACCAGTGGTGCGCAAACTAGGGGTCGCGACCCTGTGGGGGTCGCCAGAAGTTTTTTGGGGGTCGCCAAATTTTTATGAAATGCATTATGCCTGCATGCTGCATACCATACAGTGTACATATAAAGAGTAAAGCGCCGTCACTCACTGTTTAATTGCAATTTCATGCTGTCCGCTCTTTCTTTGACCGTAATGAGTAATGTATGTAAAGTGTGAAGACGCAAGTTTTTCACTCCGGTAGATAGCGCCCTCTTCGCGATAATTTGCCAGTTTTACTGTAAAGCGCCTATTTGACTAGACGTTAACCGCAGGGAAAGGGGAAAAATTCGCTTCCTTGATCAGCCAATCAGATGGCGAGGTACGCAGTGTATCTGATAGTCAGAGTGAAGACGTGAAGTGTTCGCGTGAAGTTGTAGCATGTAGGCCTGCAAATTTTTTTTTTTTTTTTTTTTTTTTTTTTTTTTTTGTTTATCCTCAAGTTTTATTGTGTGAAGTTGTGTAATTATGATTTTTTATATTTTTATCGGGCTTTGCTACTCTTTGTTATCAGGTATGTACTATCATTAGAGAAAGATCTCTGTTAATTTTATTGAATTTCCCGAAAAAAAAATGATAAAATTTTATATATTATTTGTTATGTGTCATTTGCCCGATATGTGTCATTTGCAACGAAAAATTAGCAAATGAGAGCATGAAACCAGCTAAATTAAAAAGGCACCTGGAAATTAAACATAAAGAACTTCAAAATAAACATGCCGATTTTTTTCAACGACGAGCTGAAAATCTGAAAATTCAAAGTGCACATTTAAAGAAATTTACAACAATACCTCAGAAAGCATTACGAGCTTCTTTAGAAGTTTCTTATCTAATAGGAAAAACAATGAAACCCCATACAATTGGAGAATCCCTTATCCTTCCTGCAGCAACTAAGATGACATCAATTATGCATGGCAATAAATATGGAAATGAACTAAAAACAATACTATTATCAAGAGATACCGTGTCTCGGCGGATTTCCGAAATGTCACGAAATAACAGCTCAGAAGTCATAAAACGCATGCAAAATTCATCTGTATTTGATTTACAACTGGACGAGACTACCGATATTACTAAAATGTCATGTCACAACTAATTATTTACGTTAGGTTTATTTTTAATGAAGATACGAGTATAATAGAAACGTTTTTATGTTGCAAAAGTTTGGAAGGGAAAAACAACTGGAGAAAAAATATTCGAAATAATAAATGAAGATTTTGAAACAAAGTCCCTTACCTGGGCAAACTGTTTTGCGGTTTGTACTGATGGTGCTGCAGCATTAACAAGTTCGAATAAAGGGCTCAGAGGCTTAATTCAGAAGGTGGCGCCTCATATGGTATTTAATCACTGTATGATTCATCGGCAAGCTCTTGTTGCCAAAGATATGGATGAAGAGTTGCACAACATATAATAAGACGCTGTTAGTTCAATTAACTACATTAAATGCAACAGCCACAACAGCCGTCTCTTTTCAATACTTTGCAATGAGATGAGCTCAACGTATGAGAGATTACTGTTACACACCGAAGTCAGATGGCTTTCACGTGGGAAAATACCTGGATATTTGAGAAATGAAGTGTATATGTTTTTAATCGAAAAGAAACATAGATTGGCAAGTTATTATATCAATGAAATTTGGCTAGGGAAGCTGAGCTATTTATTTGATATTTTCGAAAAACTTAACGACTTAAATTTGAGCTTGCAGGGTGAGAATTCAACTATCATAACTTAAGCCAGTAAAATTCAAGCTTTTAAGAATAAGCTTAGTCTCTGGCAAACTGAACTGAATAAAAACAACACCGACATGTTTCCTTGCTTTAACGATTTTATCAAGGAAAATAATATAGAGATATTTACATTTAAAAACATCGTTTCCAATCACATTGAAAAGTTAAAGGAAAATTTTTCGAGAAGATTCGAGGATTTTCCTGAAAACGATCTTGGTTGGATTCGTGATCCATTTTCCTTTGACATATGCAGTTCAACTCTTCAAATTAGTGAGAAAGAGCAATCGATAGATCTAATTAGTGATTATACTCTTCGAAATCAATTTAAGACTCAGCCTTGCCAAAAATGTTGGCTATCCGTGGAAAAACAATATCCCGTTTCATGCAAGAATGCCATCAGAGTGTTAATACAATTTGCATCAACGTATTTATGTGAAACTGGATTTAGCAAACTAGTTTCAATAAAAACTAAATACCGCTCGCGTTTAAACCCTGAAGATGATATGCAAATTGCAATTAGCAACATGTACATCCAAACATCGATGAGATAATTAGAAACTTGCAGCCACATACGTCTCATTAAAGGGCAATTTACTGATTTTTGTGTTATACAAAAAGTATTTTCTTAAAATTATAAATAAAATTGATACGAGTCAGATATGATGATGTTTTTATTCGAAACGAAAGAAATGCGCGAAATATACATCGTATTTGTGAACATTTATCTCTAGGGGTCGCCCAAAATTTCTCTCTACAAAAGGGGTCGAAGTCGGAAAAGGTTTGCGCACCACTGGAATAGACTGTCACGTGACTATGATTTCATCTTGTTTAATTCAATGCGCTAAGACCAAGATCTACTCATCGCTGAATTCATTCCTCTATTCAAGAAGATACTTTTCCTTTTATTATTCCTTTATTTTTGCCATTAAATATATTTTCAGAAGCATCGCTCTGCAGTACCAGCCTACCCGATGTCTGTCAATGTCACACGTGACTATTGGTTACGCCCCTTTTACCAACTAGCCTGTCCTCTGGACCCACACTTCAGTATTCGCATCAGGTAGGTCCACATGTCCGCCGCCACTGATAGGACAATGCTAGTCTTCTGTCATCGCATCCTCACCCGCCAGTGAGATTTCAGAGACAATGCGTCTCAATGTTTTCTTATTTATCTTAAGGAACACACCTTTATGGTGGACCAATTTGATGAGCCCTTATGTATGAGGCCCCTCGCGGGATTCTGTGATAAGCTCTGGTAAGAGCGGAATTAATTCCCGCTGTAAACCAGAATATGCAACCAAAGCATCAAAGTGCCAAAGGTAGGTCCAAAAGGACTTACCTGATGTGCTTCATGAAGCGCGATATTTCAAGACAGCCGGATGCAAAATGCATGCTATTCGCGGCAAATTCAGCAGAACTTGGAACTTGGCGTTTTCAATTGAGTTCAGAGTTTAGCTCAGAGTATTGAGATTACTGGCAGATCACTGTGCGAGCTTACGCATTTGAGACTTTTATACTGTCTTGTGCTTAACGTTCTTAGTAAATAGTTTGAAGTGGTAACTACTGATTGTACTTTCTCATACTGAGAAAAGCTGCACGAATACTTTTGTGAAAAGTTCCAGAATTGTAAAGTATTTCTTTTGGGAAAATTTTATCAAGCTATCATCGGTTCTGTGTGCATTCAATCCATTACGAACCCGTACGTACGTCACAATATTTTTCAACTGAAGAAAGGTTGTAAAAGTCTAAAGTACATGATTTAAGCCCCCCCCCAAAAAAAAAGGTTGGTTTCGATTTTCGTTAATCATTTAAAATTAACAATAATAATAATAATAATCTTAGACTGGCAAAAATTTTCAACAAATCTATCGGCTTTGAGAGCGCTCAACAGACGTTCCCTGTTCTTCAAAACCAAAAGTATTTTTACAAAATTGTTTCTTTCTCCTGAAAACAAAATTCCCTGAAATCATTTACGCTGGCCTTTTTTTTTTTGTCTAATATTAAATTATACATTGGCAGGTTCTCAGCGCTGGCGCTAGGCATATTGTCGCTCGGATTTTCGGTGCAATCTTTTCGGGTACTAAATTCTCTTGCCCTGTTAACGACTGCCGGATAATATTATCAGTATAGCCGTGGGCAAACGTGATGAGATTACGAACTTAGTTGTGACTCTTCTGCACGCATAAGTGTACCTGTTGACACATTCGAATTCACTCCGGCATTTTACAGTTCCATTGGAAGAATTTTCGAACAGGAAGCTTTCAGAGACTGCTCCTTATTTAATCTTAATTTCAACAAACCAATAACCGCGGACGGAGCCATCCAATTAGAGTGTCTGGCTGTTGCGGAAGTTAAGCTAAGAACGGCTGTTCTTAAAAATTAAATAGAATTTTATCGTGACTTCTGGAAGCATGACAAAAACACGACGACGTTATAATGGCCGAATTAGGGCAATTTTGGGTGACGGTTTTTTTTGGAACCTCTCGAAATGTCGTGCAACACTCTAATTATGGATAAAAGAAAGATCACGTGGTGTGTCTCAGAGGATGCTGACGAGACAGAATTATTCGGTAATGAAATTCGGCAAGTGGGTGGATGAAATTCATGGTAAAAAATGGGATTTTATAGTTCTAATTAAAAATATCAATATTTTTATAGAATGAGATTACATATTTTTCCATATTTTATGTACACACAAGATATACAATGCTCCCATGTTAGTCTAAATGTCTATTCATCTTGCACTAGTGGCGTAGCTAGAGCAGGGCGGAGGAAGCGGCACATTTTAAGGGGTGGCATTTTTCGAGTGAAACATTTTTTTATAGGGGTTACGCACGTTGATCGTCGAGGCAGATGAAAAATTATGAGACTCTGAATTGCCATATGGAATTAAATTGATAAGAAAAATAGTTTCTACTCTAGATAAAATACTCAAAGGAATCACCGCATGATTTCAACAGTTACATACTTTGTTATACCTTTTCAATTCCGTCGAACTTTTGAATGCAAATTACAAACCTCAACTAAATTATGGTCACGACTGACATTATCAGCGAAAAATTCTTCGTTAAGAAAGAAGAATTTTAGAGTTTTATTTCCGCTAGTGTTAGGGAAGTCGAAACAGGAACGGCAGTCTTTATGAATTTCGATCAGAAGGGCAGTCTTTATGAATTTTTTCGATTTATTCTAAATGCGATTTTCAAAACAAAGTTTCAAATATTGTAGCACTGGTGCAAACTTTCTTCTCAGTTGCTGTAAGTGTTGCTACTTCTGAGAAGCGTTTTCGAAATAAAAATCATTGAAGAACTAAAAATGTATATTTTGCATTTAAGAAATCTTTCCCTAATGTGTACACAACAGCAACCACAGCAATCAAGTATACAGTAAAAATTGACAGAATTTTGGATTTCAATAAAATATGAATATTCCCTAAATGATAAGGCTCAGCGGATTTTAATTCCATTTTCGAAGTCGTATTTGTGCTGGGTTTCGGCGGTCGCTGTGATAAAAAGCAAGTATAGAGCAAAAATCAATGTGGAAAAGGAAATGAAGGTAACCGTGTCCAGTTTAATTCCACGATTTAAGAAAATGTGCAGTGCTCATCTATCACATTAATTACTAATTTAATATTAATAAAATAAAAAAATATTAAATAATGAAGATAAACGAATTTATTTTTATCTCTTACTTACGATTGGTCATATTTTTCGGCGCCGCGACTCAAAAGTTTGAGAACCACTGGCTTAATCAATTATTCTCGCTCAACCACATATAAATTATTTTTCTCCTTTTAGAACATTAAGTATTATGTCCACTGCAGTCTAAAATTTTCAAATTGCAGGTTTATTATTATCCTTTTTTTTTTTTTTTTTTTTGGCACAAAAGCAATTACTGTAGTTTACAAGTAATAATTTGCTGAGTTATTAAAATTAATAAAATATGATTTTAACGTTATATATTACGAACTTTGTGCAAAATTATTTGATTTTCTAATAAAAAAATTATTCTATTAAATATTCGTCTTAGAGATACTTTTCAGTCGTTCGTTTCTTACGAATAATTCTTTTCATAATTTTCTCCTTCTTTTAAAACAAAAATGATGAAAAAATAATAATTGAGAGATTTTCTACCATTTTTTTTTAATACGTAGCAGTTTGAAGTACACTGGTGTGCAAAAATTAAGGACGAAGTCGAAAAATTAGCATATCAGCTGAACGAAGAGGCAGAGCGGACAGAAAGACCAATCAGGAGATTAAGTAAGGTGATGTACGGTAGCGTATGCGCAGATATGCAGGTAGACGTAATGGGAGAGTGTCTGAGTAGTATAAAGCATGTTGTCGGTGTAAGATCAGTATTTCTGGCAAAGAGATTGCACGTCGTATAGCAGTTAATATCACACCGAGTTTCTGCCTCAGCGAGAAATGGCGAATAATCAATCTGTTAGACGACATCTGGATGCTTTTACCCGAGGTCGAATCATTGGGAAGTTGGAGGAAGGCCGCTGTGTGACAAGTGTGGCTGCAGAGTTCGGAATTGCTCACAGCATCGTTTCACGACTTTGGAGACAATTTCAAACTACAGGAACAGCTATCTACAGCTACAGGGTTTAGTAGTGGTCGTACACGAGGAACCACACCCGCAGATGACCGGTATATTGCCTTACAGGCCAGAAGAAACAGGCGGCAGACAACAGGAGAAATCACTAGACACACGACACAGACGACTGGACGACCGATATCGCGTTTTACCGTGGCCAGAAGATTGCACGGTGGTGGTCTGTTTGCACGACGCCCTGTACGGTGTGTACCTCTAACGCCTGCCCATCGGAGAAGGCGTTCTCTGTGGTGCCAGAAACACCGGAATTGGAGAGACAATAAATGAGGGCGAGTACTCTTTACAGATGAGAGCAGATTCAGTCTGAGTAGCGATTCTCATCGCATACTCATCTGGAGAGAGCGGGGAAGCCGCAATCATCCCTCGAACATCATTGAAAGGGACAGGTATGGAGGTGGCGGTGTTCTCGTTTGGGGAGGCATCATGCTTGGTAGTCGTACAGACCTTCACATCTCCGACGCAGGTTCAGTCAACGGGACCCGTTATTGTAACGAGATTCTTCTTCCATATGTGCGTCTTTTTAGAGGCGCTATGGGTCCGCAGTTCCTTTTCATGGACGGCAATGCATCATGTCATCGCACAGTAGCTGCCGAACAGCTCTTAGAGAGTGAGGATATTGAACGTATGGATTGGCCGGCACGATCTCCGGGTCTCAATCCCATCGAGCATGTATGGGATTTTCTAGGCAGACGCTTGGCAGCTCGTACCTTACCACCAGTAACGATTCCGGAGCTTCGATTGGCGTTGCAAGACGAATGGGCAGCAATGCCTCAACAACTCATTGACACCCTCATTCTCAGCATGGGCAGACACTGTGAAACCTGCCTAGCAGTCAGGGGAGATCATATCCCCTATTAAAGACCGGATGTTTCTTGCTGGACACCCATCACAGGGATGTTTCGGCCTTCAGTCGCATTGCGCTCCATGCTACTTTTTCAATAAAGCTTCTTTTTATCCCTCTGATTTCTCTTTTAGTAAGTGTTGCTTACATTGCTCATGTCCTTACATATTGGGGATCTTACGGTATTAAATGTGTTGATTTGGAAAGCTTTTGTACAAAGTTATATTGAAAAAACCGTCTCGTCCTTAATTTTTGCACACCAGTGTAGATGAGAGAAAAAAAGTATTTTGAGTTTCCTATCTTTGCACACTTAATGATGAAGTTTGCCATTCTTTGTGCATGTAACGATATATTGGCGATATTTGTTTTTCATTTTAGTATCAAGTAAGGTGCTGGTTGTAGCATTATTATTATATCCAATTTCCAAAACTGAATATTCGAAGCGATCTTTTGATTTCCTGAATGGCTTTCAGTTACTTTCTTTATTTCATATATTTCTTATAGTTTTGTAAGGTTATTACTATTATTTTTTCCTAATTGATTAAGGTTATTAATTATTTTTCCCAGTTATTTTATGTTTTGGATCTTTACTGTCACTTCTCGTTTCCGTTTACCTACCAGAATGTAAGTGAGGTAGACTGAGATAATATTTAAAGGAAGGTTTTAAGATTTTAATTCAGAGTGTGTTCTGTCTCTAGAGGTCACATTCCTAAATTTCTGCTACCTCGAATAAGACTTCATTCTTCGGCTTTGCTTTATAGTACGGACATTTAAATATTTACGCCGGTTAGATTTATGAACCAACTTCGTGTTAAATTGAACTATGTAGTCCTTGACTACTAGCGTAATTTTAAATTTGAGCATGTTACTTTAAGTTATATCGCCACAAGTGATTGGCTGAATGGTAAGACTAGTTGTTCATTTATATTTCGATTCCGATTTAAGAAACAGGTTTGTTTTAAAACCTTTTTTTATTTTATTTGTAGTTGAGTTTATAAAATGTATTTTATTTAAAAAAATCTGTAATGTTTTCGTTCATAAAATTTTTTAATATTAAAATATTCGTCAAATTTTTGGTTCAGTTATAAAATAGTGCCCATATAAAGAATTCCATCAAATTTCAAGTACGTACCATTAGCCATTTTTAAAATATCATGCGCGCAAGGTGGAAACATGACGAAACATTTTGTCGCAAAGCGGATTAAATTACAAAACTATCTGTGGCAACACAAACTTTCTGTTTATTAGTTTTCAAAGCAGCTAGTATATTATGCAGTCAGCTGAAAAAAGTTGGAAATAATTGCTTTTAAAAATAAATAAAGTATCCCAATTCTTGCAACAGTCACATATTCGAAGATCATAAGGGGTTTAAGGTGTATGAACCCTCTTAAATTAAAAGAAAATTTTAAAACAATCATAATAGCACTACAAATAAATGATTAGATTTAGTAATTTAGGCGAACCACGCTTATAATAGAATTATTTAACCTACTATTCCCATTAAAATATATGAGAAATTATTTTTTTCCTTTTAGTGTAAGCTTATTGTATAGTATTTTGGGAATATTAGATTAAATAATTCTATTTTCAGAATTCAATTACAGTTTTACGCCGCGAATAATAAAAGTGTGACAACGTTAATAAGATAATATCTTGTGTCATAATTAAGATAATAGCTTATTCATTACCCAATACAATTCAATTAAAAGGTTTCGTTATTTAGGTGCCTCGTGCTTTGATTATTCGTCATATAAAATTGTTGATGAATTCTGCAAAGAGAAATTTTTAATTTGTTATTCGCATTAAACTGTAGGATAAATTACTTTTTCCCTTTTGATCCATAAAACCTTTTTTATTATATACTTTTAATTAAAAAAATAAGCTTCTGGCTGCTAGATTGAAATCTGAAATTTTCAAATTTTAGGTTTATTATTATTATTATTTTTTTTTCCTTTCAAAAGCAATTATTGCTGCATACAGGCAATAATTTTATCCTTTGCTGTTTAATATTTTTACTGCACACCAACACAGAATCCTAGATGTATTCAAAGAACTTACTAAAAAAATCTTAATTATTTTTTTTATAATTTAATACATTTGATTATTGTTCAAATAAAAAATACGTAATAATAAACCTTCTTTGAGGTGGCAGACTGCAATGTAAAATTTTCAGATGGCAAGTTAATTTTTTGGTGCGAAAATATTAACTAGCTGATTTAAAACTGTGCAAGTTTTAAATTTATAATGCTCGAAGTCTGGAAACTCACTTATCAAACTGTTGCTACTAGTTGTTATCGCGATGTATTATTAAAAAAGTAATAAATTAATTTCATTAATTAAGAATTTGTATGCATGTCTGTATGTTCGTCGCATTGCCGGAAAATGACGCACCTAAAGCCGCCGAATTTTTAATACAGGTTAATCCTCCACCTGAACATGGACACCCAGGAGCCCGAATTTTGAATTTCGAATTTGTTTTTGATTTATTTAGTAGTACAAATTTAACGAATTTTTGTTTAAAAAACTGACTTATTAGAAAGGGAGAAGTGGCAACACTGTTTAAAACAAAATATTTATATCTCCGGCGTACCAGACTGTTGCCATTCAGCAAAATGTAAGACATTTATCTTTCAATTTTAATCCACAAATTCGGTTATTTGAAAACAATGTATTGTCACTACCTCAAGTAAAATACTTATATACCAGCGCCATACCTATTTATACCATAATGCACGCACGAAGGTGTTCCCAGTCAGTAAAGTTTAAGATATTTAACTTTCAAATTTAACATTTTTATTACTGAGTAGCAAACCGAGTGACTGGAAAACAATTAAAGCAGTTATTAAAAATATTTTTTTGCTTCTCTTTATTTCGATTGATTTCAACAAAAATGCAGTTAAATCAGGGTATATCTGAAGAAATAACACATCGAATATAAAAAAAAATGAATGACAACCCGTAACTCTCTATCGGGAATATTAAAGATATGCTATTTTTAAATACTTTATGATTTTGCTCTTGACTTTGTGCCATAAGTGTAAAGGAAGCTATGCTTAATATAAAGTGTTAGCAGGAGCGAGTCAATTAACAGATTGGTAACCTGCGATGATAGCTTAAAAAAATCTTGTCGAATCTGATGCGACCTTAAAACTGAATCCTTTCATATTTTAATTCCCCCCCCCATAAAACGAGAAATATATAAAAAATTTCATAAAATATTTTTTCAAAAATTTGTCTTAATAGTTATGATTTTTTCATATTTTTAATAATTGCGTTCTTTTTTGTAAAATAATTAATTTTTTGGAATGCACATAAAAAATTCAACATTGCCGTGTTAAATATATTTATTATATACCTACATACCAAATATATTTACCTCCATACTTACATATGTATTGAAGTAGAATTTGCAAGTTTCTCTTACTCGGTTTTGTTTTTATTCTGTTTTGTATCTGCTGGCTAAAAAACTCCGAATTCGTGTTGCCAGATGATCTTTTGTCGGTCGTTCTTCCTGTGGGAGGGAGCCCTTTTTGAATTGGAGCTTTCCGGTGACCTCTTTCCCGACAGGTGGGGTGAGCGCCATCTGGCGAGCAGCTTAAACAGCTGTCCTACAGCGAACAGAATTACCAAAACAGACCGTGCTTTCATCGCATACGCTAACTAATGGATAACTGTCGTGGAACTTGTTTACTTTCTTTCGGTGAGTAGCGAAATTTTACTGCAGTTTTCTTGAAATAATTTTACATTGATTTCGAAGTTTTTCCTTTTTTTTCAGGGAGGGGATTAACGGTGAAGTTGTCTGTCTTGCAATAAGTTATTCTGGTTAGGGTTTTTGTATAATAAATTTTGCATTGTTTATAATGTTATGTTTATATACGAAGATTTTTTAAAATTTTTTTTCATTTTATTAATTTTCGTGGGATCTGAATGTTTTTAACGATGCTGATTATCCGTTATAATTATTTTAGTAGGCTATATTACATTTTTTACTAAAATGGTAATTTTTAACAATAACTTTTAACAATAGAACTGTGCTAATAATTCGAACGGAAATTGTTCAGAGTTCAGTCACACTTAATACGTTCAACCAATACTGCTATGTCTCAAAAGATATTATCGTTCAATACTTTTTTTCATCCTTTTCAACGTTCTGTGGAAAAAAAGAAAAAAAAAAAAAAACCTCACCAGGTTTCATTGAATAGACAGAAAGACAAAAAAATTACTACTGTTAAAATTTATTACTAACTTTTTTTATATGTTAATTAGCAGTGATCTTAACTTTCATCGAGCGCATGAAGAGTACTAATAATGTTTTGATTGCTGAGTGATCTTTTTCGATCAGTGATTGTTTTTGATGCCAGTCATTTTCGAAAATAATTACTTTATTTGTGATCATTCCCATTTCCAAAATATTACTTATAAACGTAAACATTGATCAGCTGAGTACGTCTGTAGTGGTATAAAATCGAAATGTCAATTTATTTTCATTTTCTTACGTACATACGCATATTTTTACATATATACATTTTTTTAATGTTTGTAATATTTTTTGTAATTTCAGCCGGTGCCGAGGTTACAATAATACTTTTAGTGGTTCAGAATGACGACCCACCCCAGTTTTTTTTTTTTTTTTTTTTTACTAAATTAAAAAAAGTGCGTAATTATTATTTCTGGAATATAAGTGAAGTAAAACAGTAACTAAAGTAGGCAACTTATATCTTTATCTTAAAACTAACATCAAAGCAGTTGAAAAGCAGATGAATACAAATCAGAAAATTAGATCATAATAATAAGGCTTATAACATCCTTTCGATTGCATTATTGGAATCTTAAGATTTACGGTTTTAAATACATAAAAATAACATCTTATCTGCTTTCCAAGATAAAAGACCTGATGTGTACACCACATGACTTCCTTGCACGGAATATTAAATTATACGCATTTTTTCTTGTATTTCATTTAAACTTATTGGATTGAATTAAATCTACTTTGTCGATAGCCCATAAACCACAATAGAATAAATGCACTCTTTAAAATTCACTATATTTGTTTACCATTTAACAGCGTTACATTTCATTCATTTTGTAACTCAGAATGCACAAAATTTAAATCATTTGAAGAATTATCTAATCGCTGCCACATATTCTATTCAAATACTATAATAAATCTAAAGCGATGTATAAAAGAAATTAAGCAAACAAAAACAACAACAAACAAAAAAGAAAAAGAAACAGTTTTTCAGAGACAATTCAGTATTTCTCATTCAATTAATTCAGTTCTCACTTCACGACAAGGTAAAAATACATAAAAACTCAATATATATACATTAAAAATTACGAAGTAAATCTTAAACACTTATTTCCTCGAATAAATTCCAGAATGGATTAAGCATGATTTAATTCGCAGTAATAAAATAAGGCGTTATCTTTGTTGCTTCGAAGCTTAGTGGCAACAAATCCACTATTCTGCAAAGTTTCAATTGTAAACAAATATGGCCGCCATGACAAAAATAATTAGGCTTAGCTACACTTAAACAACTTTTAAATTGTTGATAATTCTACAAATATTGCATGCAGATTTACTAAAGGCATAAAAACCTTAACCGGAAGATAAAAACAACATAATTCACTCGGTTTTGAGCTATGCGAGATACGTACGAACGCACAGACGCCACAAAACAATTCTCTTCAGAATTCATTTTAAATCAGTTTCATAATTTTTTTGTTGAAAAGAGTCCTTTATTTTGCCCTTACGTACAGATGCCTCACAAAAATATCGTTAAATTGCATTCTATAGCGGTCAAAATTGATATTTTCGTTCAAATAGGAGATTAAAATTTTTCTCGATTACAATACTTCCTTTTTACGTCGTACAAGAAAGTAAAAATTCCATTTTAAAGTGCTTTACAAATCATCGCCATCCACAACTTCAAAGCAAAGAAGAATTAAATTAAATACTGTGATATCTTCCTGTGTTTTCAGAATATGAACACTGGAAAATACCGAAATACTTAATTTATAAGAACTGTTAACGCACAAAAATATTGAATTAGTACTTTTTATGTTAACAGTTCGCATAAATTTTTTTAATAAACATGCCAGAACAGCATTTTTTCTTTTTTTAATTTGGAACTTTTTTTGCAGTTCGCCTTTTCTAACATAAGGTATGCTAATTATACCTTTTCAGAATTGCTAGCCTGGACATTTTCAAATTAGAATGTATGGGAGATTAAAAAATCAAATTAGGTTTTTCTGTTTTATTGTCTGCGAGTAGAAAATAGATATTTTTATTAGAAGGTAAACATGTTACATTATGACATTATGAAGTGCAACCACATGTAAAATATCACAAAATATTTAGCACAGTCCGATTTCATTATGAATTGCACGATTAAGCTTAAAAGTAAGAACAGTAACGCCTACTAACATTTATAGAGTACCAAAGGTACAATATTTATATAAATTTGAAAAAAAAATTAGCATGGATAGTATATGCATAGATTAATAAATTTTATGGAAATAACTTATGAAAATTACACTAAAATAAACGTCAAATTATTTTTTAATTCCCGTTTCAAAAGCGTACTTTTGGTAGCTCCTAACTGCTTCTAAATTTTTATTTTTAATTATTTCTTCGTAAAAATTCCTACATTCAGTTTTTATGTTACTGCAAATCAGTAGTTCGTCTTTTTTAGCCAGCACATTTTCCAATGTTAATCTGTTTCATTTATCCCACCATAAGTTATTCAATGAAGAGAAACATCGTTCGACGTACGCGTTGGAAATTGAAATGCTGCATATAAATTCCATTATAATTTGAATCTTTAAAAATTTACCTTTTTTTACTTCATTGCATGAAGTAAAGGACGTACTGTAATCGTGAACAATTTTAATTATCAGATTTCAACGGAAATATCCCTTTTCACTGTCCTCGAATACATTTCGACTATTTATTTTGCGTGACATCTGTAAGTACGAACAAAATAACGGACTCTTTATTCCAGAACGGATTGTAAAAGGAATTAAAAATGGATATTTTCGTGACATCCGTTTGTGTATATGTATCACAAATAGCTCAAAAGCGATCAGGCGTAGAATGAGGAAATTTTGTATTCGGAACTGATATAACATCTTGTTGGCCACCTCCTTTTTTCATTGCAATCGGCAGTACCAAAAGTACATGCCTAGACTACCCGACGGAAGATCACATAGCAATGCATGATCGTAAAGGCTTTCCTGCCGCGGTAGTGACAACATAAAACACAAGAAAGGAAGAATATGAATAGGGTGAGGAAACATGTTTATTATGCTTAGTACAGTGGGAATCAAGAACAAAAGTAAACAACGATCGCCGTGAAAGAAAGTGGTCGAAATTACGACCCCGGAGTCAACGGAAGATCTGATGTTCTGGAAAATACCGGGCATGTCCCGGACTTCCCCAGCAGCTGCCACGATGCGTGCAACAAGTTCCTCAGCACTTCTAACGGGAGTTCCGTTCACCAATGTCTTGACGAACTCGCAGCGGAAGTAGTCAATGCAAGTAAGGTCTGGCGATCTTGCTGGCCAATGCACCGGCCCATCCCTGCAGATCGCACGTTAAGAATACGTTTCGAACACCTTCTTTGATGAAGATCGTCTGTTTTTGTTCTTATTTCTTGGTTTCCGCTGCACTAAGCATAATAAGCATATATTCTCATTCTGTTTCTTGTGTTTTGTGTCTTTACTATCGCGCCAGGAAACGGTTTCCGAACATGCATTGTTACGCGTATTCTATCTCTTTTGAAATTTTGTAACCGATTTGCTGAAACACACTATATATATATATATATGTACATATATTCTCCCTCTTGCTTGGGTTAGAAGTGCTTACCTGGCCTTTATTTTCGCAGTCGTTGGTAGTAGTCATATATGTTCAATTACAGAGGTGTTTTAAATGACAAAAATGTACATTTTTTGGCCATGCCAAATTTAAAAAAAAAAAAAAAAAAAAAAAAAAAAAAAAAAAAAATTAGGACAAATAACGAAATCTAACTTTTGATGTGGTCTGCCGGTTCCTATACTTTTATTTGGAAAAGTTTTATCTACATTATAACAAACTAAAAATGCAAGAAGTTTCACTTGATAAAAGGATATTTAATTTCATCAAAGTTTGCAATTTTTTATGCCCTTTTCAACTTTTCTCGAGAAATCGTTTAATTAAGTTAAGTCAAAGAAAAACGTTTATATGAAATGCAGCAAAAAATGCGTATAATTTAGTAGGCGTATCAAGAAGTCATGTCACATCAGATTTTTTTATGCAACCATGTGCACAAATGCTCTTAATGTTGCCTAGCGGTTGCAAAAAATGTACTTTCAGTTGCAAAAATTGTTTTAAATAACGCAGATACTTGTCTGGTGGTATCTTTAAGATAATAATAAAACAAGTTTTATTAAAATTAAGAAATTTTGTCTTTTATGCGGTTTTCCGCTGTATATATTTTTATTTTAGTATCATCGATAAAAAATTGAACGCGTTTATCGTTATTATGTCTAAAAAACAAACAAAAATATAAGTTGGAGTGCAGCATATAATTATTATTAAAAATGTAGACAGAGATATATTATTCAACAGATAACAGTAGGAGCTAGTTAATCTGATCAGTTTTGTCCACGGCTATTTTGATAACATTAAGCGATGACAAAAAATAATCTTCAAAACGGCACTGGATGTTACTATAACTTGAAGCATATAAATACCAACTTTATAAAGTTTGGTATGTTTCGCAACCATCAGTTACTGCCTAAACTCTTGGTAGACGTTACGCAAATTATCGCTAAGTCTAAAATAACAATTGAACCTTGAGAAGGGTGTAAAAAATGCTTTTTTTTTTAAACTAAGGAAAAACAGAAAACACACCTGGTGCTTACAAACTTAGGCAGCACTTATGGCGGGATAACTTAAAGTAACAGTCAAATGTAAAAATTTACATTCAAGTAAACTTGTAGCCAAATTAATTTAACGCGAAATTAGCACACAAACCTAACCGGCATAGATATTCAAATATCGGCAAGTATAATGAAAGCCCGAAAACTACAAATCTTATGATCTAAAAATCTTATCATTTTGTGGCCTCGAGAGGCACAACATGTTCTGTTTTACAATCTAAAAACTTCATTTTAAATACACGCGAACTAATTTGCATTCTGGTATGGAAATAGAAGGAAGAATTGACAATAAATGTCTGAATTATAAGAACTGGCTAGGATAATTAAAATAATAAAACGCTACAACTTTCACGGTATTTTAATTAATGAAAAAGTCATTAATATAGTGATCATTAAAATTAAAGAAAAATGAGAAAAAATATGCTCACTAAGTTAATGTTGCAACCAGTGCCCAATGCAGTAATTATTTATGTTAATTAAATAGAATTGAACACAAAATTGCACTTCCGCACAGACGTTAGCGCCGCAAATATGCAAATTCGATGATTGACAATGTACTGCGCATTTCAGAGTGTTCAGTAGTTACGGCTCAAAGGCATCATTGAAGTAAAAGTAAAAGTGGCAAACAATTAGTAGAATCGAGGGAGGTCAAACACAAATGGTGGTCCCCTAAGATCTAAAAATCCCTCAAAATGCCATATCAAGATTTTGGAGCCGCTTTTTAAGCACTGGATCATTTGATAGACAACCTGATCAAGAGCGAACAAGAGCAACAACTGCATCGAAGAAAGCGCAAAGCGATTGCAAGAGACTTGGTTTTAGACGTTCAGGCTGCCACAGGAACTCGAATTAACCGTTCTACTGCTTCACGAAGGCTTAACGAGGTTGGACAGTAAGCGAGACAACCAATGGATTTTGTCTCACCTTCTGCAGCTTCCAGAGGGGTCCGTTTAAACTGGTGTCGTCGTCATGTTTAACAGAGCCAAGACGATTGGGCTCGAGTATTGTTTGCAGTCGAGTCCAGATATAGTCTGAAGGGTGATTTTAGACGTGCTTTAATCTGGAGAGAGGAAGAAACACGCAACTTTCCACCCCTCTCCGTGAAATATCCCGTTTCTGCGACTGTGGTTTAATGGTTTGAGGAGGAATCATGACAAATAGCCGTACTGAGCTGCATATCTTTCAAGGAGGTTCTGTAACCGTTCGGAGATATGTGGACGAGGTACTGGAACACGAAGTGAAACGGTTTAGGAGTGCTGTTGGTCCAGAGTTTTTGCATCGAGCATATGTGTGTCAGAATAGTTGCAAACAGAAGATATCTCTCGAATGAATTGGCCACCTTACTCACTCGAATTGAACCCAATTGAGCATGTATGGGATACCTTAGGGCGCCAAATTTCAGCGCACCAAATTCCTCCCCGTGCCCTCCAGGAGTTGTAAAGTGCACTTTTAGGAGAGTGGCGTGCAATTCCACAAAACGTAATCAATACTTGGGTAAATTCTATGAAATCAAGTTGTGAGGTTTGCATATCTGTTCGAGGTGACCTTACACCATATTAAAGAAAAAATTATTGAACAAGATGTGACTTAATTTTTCTCTTATTTGCCGATTTCAATAAATTTGGTTTTAATTTCAATATTGTGCCAATAATCAACAAACTAAAACTGTAATTTATGTTAACAAATGCTTTTGTACAAATTTCTAATAATAATTTTTCATTAAGTATCAGTTACGTTTTATTTCTGCCGTTATCCTTTAATTTTGATGAGAAGTGTAGTTGGTTATCTGGAATCATTATGCAAAAGTTCATTTATGAACTTTTTATATTCATAACGCTTCGGAAAATGAGAGGCAGGTATCTTCTTTTGTCACTGATGCTGCAACTTGAGTTTTTCAACAATAGCCATCGAAGCGTTCAAATTCCTCACAACTCATATGAGTTGGAGAGATTTTTAGTTATTGAACTTCCTTTATTTTATCATTTATTAAAAGGCTAGATTGTTTAAAACAGTTCTTTCTTGTCTTTTCTGAGACGCCGTTACAAAACTCAAATATTCCCTTAAAATCAAAAGCAAGATCTTGGCGACCTAATTCCTTGCTCGGCAACATATCTGTGCTGTTTGAGAATTTCTATACTGTATTTCAACCTTATTCAGCGAACTTTATCTTATATTTGACAGAATTATATCAGTTTAAAAAATTCATTCTCTAGTATTTTGATAAAGCGATTTATTTTCCATGCTTTCGTATGCAAACGGGCGGGACTTCGGCAATTCGAAAACGATATCCTAATGTTAACGCGATTACATTAAGTGGCGCCTACTATATCTTCTTCCTAATATCATCAGCTCTGACACGTCTTTTTGTAACTTTATTAATTAAAATAAAGATACAAATGCTCGTTAAAAGGATCAGCTAGATGTATTACAAATTAAATAATACATTTTAAGTCAATTGTATTTATTATTGATAAGTAAAATAAAAATTTACATTACTGAGAAATGCGTTAGTTTTTAATCACTTAGTTTCTTAAGAAACTACTGACAGATTAAATTATGAAAGATGAAGATATTATGCTTGACAAAGGGCATCACCTTGACAAGTAGTTAATAAGTAATTAATTATTTAATAAATTAAATAAAAAAGATTTGTTATCCATCTTTCATCGGATATTTCAACAACTAACACTCGGAAAGACTTGTAGGTGATAACTGCATGGTTGTGTAATGTAACAGAATAGTAAAAACATTTGGTGACTCCGTTGAAGACATCTGATGTATTTAAAAGAACATTTTTTAATAAATAAATTTAATAAAGTCCTTTCTTAAATTTAATAAAGTTCTTTCAATCGGAATCAGGAAGTTGTTACATTTACTAAACCAGTTAAGTTTAGTTTTTTGGCCAACTCTCTTCGTAACATAACTCAAGTTTAATGAAACTAGTTGGACATTAAAAAAAAAATATATATATATATATTTTAAATTCTTTCCGTCTCTTATCAAAGAGGCATTCAGCATTTGAATTTAAATTCGAAGTATTAACCATACCCCGTGCTCAAGCCTTGCGTCACCTACTTTGGAATCCAGGAAGTTGGAAACGTAACTCATGCCGATTTTGAGGTAAATCAGTTTATAAATCGTATGAGCAATTTTTAAAACTTATTACAATTATTTTTTATTTGTCTTCTTTGTAACAGTTATCTGTGAAAGCCGTTCGCATTCACGCCTTTTTAAGTTTTGATGTTAAAAGTGGTGACTTTTGTAATGTTTTAAATTGTATGTTATGCTACCGGGATATTTATCAATTCCTTGGGCTGGAAAATTTTGGTATTTTGCTGATACGAAAGAAGACTGCACAAAACTTCCAGACGACTTGTTAAAAAGTTAATCCTCAAAAATATTACCACTAGAGGATAGAAGATCTTTAATGTAGGGTTGACGTTATAACCATTTGCTTCAGAAATCAAGGGGCCGAAGAGCAATAAATGCATTTCTTAAAAACTTATATCTTTATTTTATTTTATTTTACTTTTACTTGTAAAGTTGCGCGCTTCCAACCTGCACGCAACAAAGTGGTGACTGCTGAGAGCTGGAAATAGACCAAAGTCTTGAGAAGGTTTTAAATCCCTTTTATTCAACTTTCGAAGTTACAAATGCGTGTTCTTGACGCTCACAAACTACGCCGACCCGGCGGTAAAATAAAAATAAGAAACTAAAAAGAGATACTAACAAGTGACTAACTACGAGGCTCTCTAAACGTAACTAACCTCACCGCGTTCTAAAATACCGCTGATAATTCAGCAAACTCTGAATATTACGTTGAAAGATTAACAATTTGCCGAGGCAAGCACACAGGCCGAACCGCGTGGTTCTTCAATTTCTAACTAACCACCTCCACACTCGTGAAGCTAGAAAAGCACTCTTTCGAACTCGTTTCCCTTCTATTTAACTCAGAATACTTCCGCTGATAATTTGAATCCTTGCGCGTTCTACTAAAATTTACATACTCTGGCATTGGCAATTCCAGGGAAGAGTAAGGCTTGACAAGAAAGATAGTTTAAACTTAAAATAAATGTTAGTTAAAATAAATATAAACCCTACATACTAAATACTATATTTCGTCGCATATTTTTCTCCCTAACGTTTTAGCGCCAGGTTCTGAACATTTTGAATATATTCTCATCATTTTCCTTTCCTTAATGCATTCACAGAATGAGCTTGTCTTAAATTTTAAAATGGATTCCTTCATATAGTGATTGTTTTCGTCTTGCTGACAAGGAAAATCTCTCGCAAACGGATTGCGAAGACCATGCCGAAGCTTCTAACTATTGAACTCCAACTCATCACGGCGAAGCAAACACGAACCGGCATTCAGTCTGCGATTTCACCCAGTCGAATTCACCTTGTCGAATTATTTATGGATAATTTGAGGTCTAAGGAGTACCAAAGACAGCAATAAGAATGGGCGAGTAAGTTACAGGAAAGTAAAAATGAAGATATCTTATTAGATATTGTAACGCTGATATTACTATGTATTCTTATTGGAATATACTAGCTCTCTTTTAGAAAAAATAATATTGTGAGAGTTGCCTGTCGTTTATCCACGACTACTTTTCATTTGTTATGTTCATACTGGTACCGCATTCTTCAGAAATTAAATAATTTGTATAATTTCCTCTTCTCGATTTTTGGGCGATAAAATTAGTAAAAAAAGGGGTGAGTACGCGAGGAAATGCGATATTTACGCTTACTATTGCTTTATCAGGATGATAATGTGCTAGGAACCATTGCACTTTACCTCATGTTTCACAAACTTCGAGGGTCAAATAACTAGGAACATCTTCTCTTCCATCTTCTTCTGCAGGCATTCGATAATAATTGCACTGAGTATAATTTGTTGCCAGCTTATTTCTTCATATTTAGAGATGTTATTCGTCGTCCAAGATATTTTTCGTTCATAAAATTTAAGACGTTCGTAAACCGTTATCCTGTACATGCTTCTGCATTTATTTTATGCCATCCTTTCTTTCTTAAACATGCCCAACAGCGGCCGAGCGGTAAAATCGCTGAACACTGGTAGTTCGGTCCGAGGTTCGAATCCCGCGAACGGGCTGGCTGCTTGGGCGTTTTTGCGGTTTTCCCCATGTGTAACGTGTATACGAGCCAGTTTCCCTTAGAAAGACCTCCACGAAGGCATACTTCCTCTTAGGCAGATAGCCCTAGTGTGCTTTGCCGTATTCTCAATACACACACACACACTTTCTTAAACATTTGCTGCTACTAAACTCCATTCTCAATCTCCTCTATAAAAAGTGCGTAAAATTTCTCATATAAAATTTTTTATTTATTATCGTTATTTTTTGCTATTATAAAACCGCATTCATGATCTCTATTAAAAGTACATAAATTTCTAACTATTCTTTCACATAATCAAAATTTTGCTTCTACGAAACTCCATTCTTACTCCCTTCGATAAAAAATGGCTAGAATTTCTCATATACATACTTTTGCATTTATTTTGTCATTTCTTTGCTCCTACGAAATAGTATCTGAGATCTCACTTATAAAAAGTACATAAATTTCTAATTTTTTCTTCAACTATTCTTTCGTAAACTGGTGCTTTTATGAAGCTCCATCTTATAAAAAGTACATAAATTTCTGATTTTTTCCCAGCTATTTTTATATAAACGTTTGCTTCGTCATTTTTTGCTTCTACGAAATGGCATTCATGATCTCCTCTATAAAAGGCACAGAAATTTCTATTTTTTTTTTCCAATTATCCTTTCATAAACTTTTGCTTCTACGAAGCTACATTCTTAATCTCCTCTACAAAAAGTTTCTAAAACTTCCAGATACATGCTTCTGTATTTATTTTCGTCATCATTTTCTGCTACGAAATAGCATCCATGATCTTCTCTATAAAAGGTGCATACATTTCTAATTTTTTCCAATTATTCTTTAGTATACGAAGAACCATTTTTGATCTGCGCTATAGGTGCCTAAAATTTCTCATGCACATTCTTCTAAATTTGTTTTCGTCATCTTTTTCTGCTACGAAATGCATTCGTGTTCTGCTCTATAAGAAGTACATGAATTTCTCGAAGACTGAAATAACAATAATAAGCAGAGAAAAAGATTGTATTGCTAGTAATGATTTACTGATAAACTTCTTATCCGGAGTATCTTACTGATATACAGTATTCTACTTTTCTTTCTTCTCTTTTCTTTTTTGTTTTCTTTCAGAATAAATATATTTTGCAAAAAATATTCAACAAAGTATCCTGAGGCGAGTGGGGAAAAAAATGACAGGTAATTAATTGTCTTTGATAAATAATTCCTTCAAAGATGATTCAAGGAATAGTATGTATGAAACTTCCTGTCTGAAAATCAACGGACCATTGATCACGTGACAAAATGTCAACACACATGAACGAGCACTCCTGTCCACATATCTTTGCTTTTGCTGAATTATTTAGATGTTAAGAATCCGTGAACACCAGTCTTGAATGGAGAACGGATCGATACATTTTGAGAGATAAAACCGGTTAGTGCACGTAAATTTTGTGCGGATAATTTACGAGCATTTGTAACAAACCAGCTTTCTTCCAATGGTAAATCAAATTTTTGTGGGAATTTTGTTTCTAAATTAAAAATTGTCTTGTGATTTTGTTAATGAGCCAGCCGTAAGGTCTATTTTCGGAAAAAATACACCCTGCTCTTTACCAGATTAATTTATTTTTTAATTTGATATTTACCGCAGTATAAACTATGGCAATCATTCATCTCGTTACCTCATAAATCGGACCAATTTTAATCCAATTCTTAACTAAAAAAGGTTATTAGTCTCAAAACACAATTCTGCGTTCACTTTAACGCGTTGCAGATGCAGTTCTTAAGAATGGTACTTTTTTATTTTTGAATCGGATTGATTGAAATAAAATCGCAATGAGTTCATTATAAATCTAATTAAAAAAAATTACTATTTTATTAGAATGAATGACCTTCGGTTTTTTTTTTTTTTTTTTCATTTTTCAAAGATAAAGAAGATATACAGATGATGTTTACACATTTTTAGAACGATTCCGGGGCAGTTTAATGTTAAAATGAAAAGGGTGGTTTTTAAAATATTCTATCTGATAGCCCTTTTTTCTGGAATATAAATTTGTACCGTGATTTCCATGATAGACTTTTGTAAAATTTCCTGGGGCTTTTCGTAAAATTTCAAGGGATAATAATTCCCATTCCTCTTCCTTTATTTTCCGTAATCCATCCATCATGGTGGGTTTGCGCTTAGAAAGAATTCTTTCAGAAAGACCAAAGGCATAATAATCCACAGGATTTTGCAGGAATACGTTAAACAGATAGACATGGACTACCTGTATCAGTCTTCTTTTTTCCAAAGAATGCGGTGCATTCTAAGTATGACTTCTTGCTTTATCTTGATCTTTCCATAGACAGAACCAGGTTTGTACCTTTTGTTTATCTTGTTTTCCTTAATAAATAATTTTTCTTTCGGTGCAGTCACTTAGATAAACCCATGCCTCATTAACGGTCACAACGTATTTCCCTTTATCTTCTATGCAGTTTTCATACAGGGTTACACAAATGTTTCTACATTGAGCACATGCATTGGTAAAAACTGGTGAACATAACGTTTTTTTAATTGTTTAGCTTTTTTAAGCTGTATTGATTATTATTTTATTTAGTGTTGCTGCTACAGATATATTTCAAGACTTTTCATTTGATTTCTGCGTCGGCGGATTTCATGTTGAAACCAACGATTTAACTTTAGAAACAGTAAATTCGGGTATTCGTTTTGAGTCTTCTTCCCAAGTAGAAGCAATTATTGACAGTTTTTTCCTTTCCATTAATAATGTTGCTTATTTTATACATAGAAATTTTAATACCACGCATTTGGCAAAGTTTTTGAACTATCGACTAGAGATGTTTCTCTTCGGAAAGCGCAAAAATATATCCTTCCATCCACAGCTTGTTTACATGCGACATTTTGAAAGAAGATTCAATTTAAATGTAGCAGACGATATTTCTCATTTCAAATACTAAGCTGTTCTCAGAAATGTTTTTTCAAAACATTTACTTTTCTTTTAATTCATTATTGAAATCGTTTTAAAAATGTGTAAATACCTTGTATAGTTTATTCAATATTTTAAACATTTTATTTTTTCGCTCTCATAGACATGCAGAGGCTATATACAGCTATCCCATGCATGTCTATTCATCTAGAATCCTATAAAAACCTGGGCCATCTTTGTCGATAATCTATAACCACGTTCAAATAACCTAACATGGAAAAGGATAGCGCTGAACCACTAGTAATTCGTGCTCAGTTTGTTTCCTAGTGAATCAACTTCCTGCATGGGACTGAACCGATTTTTTTCTTCATCTCTACCACAGAAACAAGACAATCTCTCTTGATCTCCACGAAACCATCTCCCTTCGCCTCCACGAAACCACCTCCCTCGCCTTTGTGCTTTGGCGTATCCAAAGAAACAAAAATAGTGTGTCTTAACAAAAGGCGTCGGATTTAATATAACTCGTAAAAATGCTTTATTTTTAGCAAACTGGAGATATTTTTACATACTTACAATAATCGACCGGGAGTACTGCACAAAGGAACAGTGAGTTTTGATTGTAAAAAATAAGCATAAAAATGGAGAGTGTTATGCGCAGACTATTAGGAATGTCTGAACGTAAAATTGCACCTAATAAAAAAATAAATAGCAGATTGATAGAGAAATTTGAGGACACTTCGACAGCAGACATTAAATCACCACGCTCTTGATCTAGCCGGTCTGTTGAAAGCATAGCTTTGTTCATTACAACGTTAATTTTGTCAAAGAATCCGAACTGAAAATGCAAGAACAAAAGAATTTAAACAGGAAATCAAACGTGTTATTAGTACCTCGAATAGGCAGATATGTGTGTAAGTGATTACGAATTTCATCAAGGTGGTGCAGAATAAGTTAAGGAGGGCATATGCCAGGCATTATTTTTCGTTCTTTAATCGGAACATTTACCATGTTGTAAGCATGTAAAAATATTTTCCAGTTTCTAAAAATAAAGTTTTTTACAGGCGCTTCTAATGAGAGACTCTTTATTTACTTGGAACATCTGAAGTCTGCTGTAAACGAAGACTGACTTGTGGAACACAGAACAAACATTTTCTCAATACACTAGATTTAGTAACCCAGGAATCTAATAAAAAAAGATCTCATATATTTTTTTTCTTTTTCCTTTTTTTAAGATCTGGGGATTTTTTGGTCTTTATCACGCAAGCACGTATAAGGTGTTGACAAGTACCTTCCGCGCAATGACATTTCCCTCGGGCTTTTAATGCGCCTTGAGCTGAGAATTCGTGTGGTATACATGAGTGCGTGATTTATTTGTGATTATCTGTCATGCTAAATAATCATCACGTGATATACTTCCGGAAAACTGCGCTCACTGATACAAGTTATACATTTCCGCACTTTTACAGCTAAACCAAAATTATTCTCATCATTAATATGAGTTAAATGATTACATTATATTGAACAACGTCGGTATGTGTCGTTGTTAAAATGTAGTGTGTTTACAATATGAGTTATATAGTTTCAGATTTTTTTACATTTGAAACAAGATTATTCCTATCCCTAATATAAGTTAAATGGTTACTTTTACATTATATTGAACAACGTTCTTTTGCGTCGTTGTTAAAATATGATATACTCACTAATATGAGTTACAGCAGTCGTCTCAAACAGGCAGCCCTCGAAGCAATTTTATGCGGTCCGCGAAGATATTTTAATAATGTATTTGTTGTAAATAATGATATTACAAATATTTCAAGATTTTAGTTATTTCAAAGCTCGACTTTACACAATTTTCATTACCATCAAAACAATGACGTATCAGAAAAATCTATAAGTGGAGCTAACCAATTTAAGTGCAGTATAAATCTTATTCAAAGATTTGAAGATACAGATTTGAGTAACTTTTATTCCTACTTCTGTCGAAAAATAAATAAGCTCAGCTACGAATTTTTGCACTAACAAAATCGCTTTTTTTTTTTGGAAAATACGTACAGTGTCTCACAAAAGTGATGGGACACTTGTGCTTTACAAAAGGAAATTGTAATAAAATAAATTTTAAAAACATATAAAAATTTTTTGTATGTGTGTTTCATACTTAAATTTAGTAACAATTATTACATAACATACATTTTTTCAAAATATTAAAATATTAATTTAATAAAAATACAATTGTTTAGAACGGAGCAAAAAATGGCTCACATAAGTGATGGGACACTTACTTTTCTATCAATTATTTATCCAAAAATTTTACTTCTAAAAATGTTTTAATATTTTTTTTGGATTTCCTTTTACTTTTAAAACGAGATTTAATCTTCTTGGGATGGATTCGACTAATTTTTTTTGTGATTTCTGGAGTGATTTTACCCCATTCTTCTTGAAGCACCGATTTTAATTGTTGTTTTGAAGAAATGGTGTGTTTGCGAATTCTTGATTCCAATTCTTTCCAAATATTCTCTATGGGATTTAAGTCTGGAGATTGAGGTGGTGTTTTTATTATTTCAGGGCAGTTATACAGCAGCCAGAGTCTAACGTTCAAAGCAGTGTGCTTGGGGTCATTGTCCTGGTAGAATTCAAAATCGTTATGAAGGTTCAATGTTTGTGCTGAAGATTTCAAATTTTGATTTAAAATGTTAATATACTTGTACTGATCCATTATACTGTCAATAAAAACAAGATTACCAACTCCAACGGATGACATACACCCCCATACCATAACTCCTCCTCCACCATGTTTTACTGTTGGCACCAAGTTCTGTTTGCGAAATTCTTCCCTGGGTTTTCTCCACACCAAGATTCTACCGTCAGAACAAATATATTAAATTTACTCTCATCAGCAAATATAACTTCATTCCAGTAAACAGAATTCTTATTTATGATGGATTTTGCGAAAGCCAGTCTGAGTTTTCTATTATTTTCACTTACCAAGAATTTTTTCCTGGCTGCTCTACCGTGATAATACAGCAGATCGAATTACTCTTCTAATAGTCTCAAGATTAACAATTACTCTATATAATGCTTGTAAATCAGCAGCAACTTTAGGAGCACTCATTCTTGGATTTTTTTAATATTTCGAACGATAATTCGCTTTATTCCATTGGATAGCTTTGACGGTCGGCCAGGTCTTCTTTATCCTAAATCATATGATTCTTTTTATATCGTTTAATGATACTGAAAACTGTTGAATGACTCAAGTTACCTGTTTCAGCAATTTCTCTAATAGATTTTTCAAGTTCAATATGCAAATTAATAACTAATTTTCAAATATCAGGCAAAGTTTCTTTTCGTTTAGCATTCATCGCTACACAGAGCTAAAAAACACAAAAATTCCAAAACAAACTGGAGAGAAATACTGCAGACGATTTTATAAATTATTTCCAATTGCTTTTAAGTAAAAATAAAAAAACCTAAAAAATATTTTTATTATAGTATGTAGTAGTATCTATAATGGTGTCCCATCACTTATGTGAGCCATTTTTTGCTCCGTTCTAAACAATTGTGTTTTATTTAAATTAAATAAAACACATTTTGAGAAAATGTATGTTATGTAATAATTGTTACTAAATTTAAGTATGAAACACACCCACAAAAAATTTTTATATGTTTTTAAAATTTATTTTATTACAGTTTCCTTTTGTAAAGCACAAGTGTCCCATCACTTTTGTGAGACACTGTATATTTGTCAACCGCTTTTTTTCGCAGCTGAAAATTGATATGAATGGAATCGGACTGACCGATGAGCATTTACAATCCGTGACGAAGATAATTCTTTGGAATTTTTTTTCAAGGCCACAAACTTTATCATAACCGAAACGCTCTCGAATATCTTCCTGTAAGAAGTTTATAATTATTTTCATACAAATATATGTAGTTTTATTTATACACCGAAGAAAAATTTAATAAATAAGAGAAAGAGACTAGTTGCAGTTAACCCGTACGCAAAGTTTATAAAATTATTCTATTCATTTGCAAAAGTTTCCCCAGCAGCCATTATTGCATTTCTGGCTGTTGCCAAATCTAATTACCAAAATAAAAATTAACAAATAACTCAATGTCTTGGTTACAGCATCTGGTTAAGTATTCAAAAGAAGCTTCTTTACGGTCTGATAAATTCCTATGCGTTTGAGTCTTAGGTCGATCCTTATTAAAGTGGGACTGTAAGTGAAAGTCGAAGTATAATGACGGAAAATTTCTTAACTGCAATTAAAGCAGGCTACTATAACGATTCAGATTTATAAAAGTTATTACTAAAGCAAACTCGCTGTTTGAATATTATTTTCTTTCAGATTGTTAAGAGTTAACAATAAAATAGAGAAAACAGACAGTTATGCAGTGCATAAATGATTATTCTCTATAAGTTCAGAAGTGTTCTTTATTATTATTTATTAACGCTATGGACTCCCAACGTTTTTCTTCCATCAACCCCTTTCAAAGGAATGATTTTTTTATCGACCCTTTTACATTTTTCTCTATAATATACAGTATACAACATAATAATAATACAAATAATTGCATATAAATAATTTCAAGATGACATTTAAATTAGGAATATGAACAAAAATTTTGAAAAAAAAAGTGGTATATTATATTTATATATATATTTTTTATTACTACTAATTTTAGTTTTACAAATATAAAGAAGTTTTCAGAAACAAAATGACTGATTCTAACTGCACTAAAGTGTTATTTTAATTAATGTAATGACTGAATTTAATGTATTTTTTTATTATTTTTACTTAAGAAAAAAAAGCAGAACTTCTCATGTTCCACAAAGTATGCCGCGAGGCTTACAGAAGTAAGTAAATAACTCAGTAATGCAAAGAAGCTATAATAGAATAATATACACTATCTAAGAATAATACATACTATCTAGCTCTGGAAGCATAAGGAATATAGTATATAGGGTTGGCAAGAAAGAAATTTCGATTTGCACAAATAAATAGCGTTATTAAGATACAATAATACGCCGAACAAGTATTAATTTAGAAGTCAAACAACAGAAATCAGCGTTATAGTTTCAAATTTTCATAGGACTAGTTTCGATGGTTTTATCGAACCATTATCCTCAGCTGCAAAAGCTCAAATCTGACTTCTAAATTAAGTAGAGTTATGTTCGTTTTGTTATTCTTCTGACAATTTTATATTTTTTCTTTTGAAATTGGGCAGCTGACACTTTTAGACTGCTACATAAACTAATTCCGTGTATTTTTGTTTACAACTGTTAGCTAATGGTCCGTTTTAACAGAGGGTGCAAAAATAAACATTTTAGATAACATTTATATTTTTTTATTTTCATAAAGGTAAAAAAGCAGCTGACACTCACAAAGAGATAAATCAAGTTTGTGGTGTTCATTGCTTAACAGAACGCATGTGTCAGAATTGGTTTAGAAAATTTCATTTTGGAGAATGTTCACTTGAAGATGATCTACGTTCTGGCCGATATTCTGAAGTTGATGATGGCAAATTTAATGCCATAATCAATTCGAATCGTGATGTAACTTTTGCAAGCGATTGCAAAAAGGTTACACATATGACTCACAACAACTGAATATAACAAAAGAGCTCTTAACGAGTCCGTTAAGAAATTCAATATTTGGGTTCCGCTTGAATTGAAAGAAATTAACACAACGAATCAATATTTGCTAAATCACTTCAAACGTGATACAATCGACTCTTTTTTTAAATTAATTATCGCTGGTGAAGAAAAGCGGATCGTTTGCAATAACGTTAATAGAAAAAGATCATTCCCCAAGCATGCTGAATCAACACAAGTCATATCGAAAGCTAAATTGCATCAGAGAAGGATTATGCTCTCAGTTAAGTGGAATTACAAAGGTGTTGTATATTTTAGCGGCTTCCAAGCAACTAAACGATCAACTCAGATGTTTACGTCAACAACTTATGAAATTGGAGGAAGCAATCAAAGAGATTTGCGTGAGTTATTTAAGTATGGCAAAGCACACGAGGGTTTTTTGCGTAAGGGAAGAAATGCCTTCATGAAGGACTTTCTAAGGCAAACTCGCTCGTATACCCTTCAAACATGAGAAAAACCACGAAAATGCCCTTGCAGCCAGCCCGTTCTTCTGGAATCGAACCCAGCTCGGAACTAAAAGTGTTCAGCCACTTAACAGTTCGCTTGGTTGTGCGCCAGTCAAAGAGAAGACGCCAAAATTGGCAAATCGAAAAGGAATCGTGTTCCATCAGGACTATGCGAGGCCTCACGCACCGTTAGCAACAAATACGAAATTATTGGAGCTTGGATGGGAAGTGATATCGCATCTCCCATATAGCGCCGACCTTGCACCACGGGATTATCATTTATTTCGAAATTTAATAAAACTTCTTTAAATGCTAGAAATTTCAGTAATAACGATGACTTCAAATCGCACGTGGTTGAGTTTTTTGCTGACAAAGACAAGAAGTTCTATGAGCGCGGAATCATGAAGTTATAAGAAAGATGGGAAAAGGTCATCGAACAGAATGGAGGATATTTGACTGATTAAAGTTAATTTTTTATATAAAAAGAATAGAGTTTTATTTCCCACTAAAAAACCTAAATTGCTTTCTTGGCAAACCGATATAATAATATAAACACTATTATAATAATATTACAATATATTATAAATAATAAAACTCTAATAACACTAATATTATAAAAAATAAATAATGACAATAGTAGTACAATAATAATAATAATAATAAAATAATACTTGAAAATAACACTAATATAAAGAAGATATGATACAACAATAATAAAACACATTAACACATAACGTAACCATGCATAGAAAATACAATAATAATGCAATAACGCATAAACGATATTAATACAATAATACGTAAAATAATAATGTTAAAAGTTTAAACAACAAATAAAGTTGCGGAAGACAACAAAAGCTTCAGAACTCCTGACAAGGTCAGAGAAAATGGGAGACCAAATAGAGAGATGTCTTAAAATGATATTAAAAGTAGTTCTGGCGTTTGCATATAGTTTAATATTTGGCATAAAATTTCTGAATTTAATTTTAAAATCATCTCGTTCAAAAATATTCAAACTTTATATTATTTTTCACTCTAGTTTAGCGTTCTTCGTACGTTCTTGCGTTTTTCCTTCTTATATTGTACTTATCGCATAAAAAAAATTATACAATTTAAAAAATATTTTCCTCATTAAGCTTTCACATCTGCTGTTGCAAACAATAGGCGGCCGAAGCGGCTAATCAATAAAAAGAGCGTAATTGGATATGTTTCTAGTTTGCTCAGCAACGTTTTATTTTGGCGAATCTGATTCTAATTATTTATCTTCATTTTCCTTTTTCCTAGTAGCATGAAAGCAATCAGCGTGTAACTATGCTGATCAACACAGAACATCAGAAACACGCAAAATCAAATTCATCTCATTCGAGATCATCCGACTGCAAAGATAAGTAAATAAAATTTAAAGCAACGATCGTAATTAGTTGTAATTTTTTCCCTGAATGAATGAAAACATGATTATTAATACAATGTTTTAATCTAATCTCGATGCATTCAATCGCGCGCCTCAGAATAAAATTTCCCAAATAGAACTTGAATGCACATTTGCAAAGTATGTCAATTACTGTCTTAGAAACAACTGAACACCGATGGCTGCATTTAAGGATGGTCCAGATAACTTTTTTGTGTTCGATCGACCTTGATTTCACAACGGGAATGTATTGGGGGGGGGGCTGGAAGAAGAAAAAGAGGCCACAGCCGCAAGTCCCGAAAATTCGTCGTAGCCTCTAGATTTCTTCTAATCCTATTAGAAGGTGTAAAAGTAGAACGCGACTGTAAAATGATGCGTGGCTAATCACCGAGCTTTCGCATCTGTTTTACTAACGATCGTCTGCGTAATATGAAGATTTGTGAATAATTAGCCCCCGAGGAAAGGGTTGTCTTTCTATTTGCACATTTATTATTATTATTTATTATTTGTGGCCTAGTTGAACATTAAAGATTCCGTCACTTGGCTCAAAGCAAAATTAAAAGTCGTTGCCCTGAAATTCGTTTTAATTTTGTGTCCAGGAAAAAAAAAAAAAAAAAAAAAAGACTTAGGTTTAATTTACATGTATTCTTTCTATAGCACGTCACATAGTTTTCTAGGAAATATCATGCTGTACTAAACTAACAACCAATACGAAACACAGGAATGCGTTTCCAAATTTTAAAAGCAAAATATTTTTTTTAATATTTTGTCTCGTTCGTCTCGTTATATTGTCTCGTTTAAATTTAGACTTTTTGCAGCGTGAGATGCCGTTTCTCCTTTCACCAAACGATTCCTTGTATTTTCATCGAATATCAAGCTGTAGTAAGACATAAAAGAAGTTTATAATTATTTACACGGAAATATTTTTTATTTAATTTTTATTTCCAATAGCAGATAACTGTAGTCACAAAACAAAAGAAACAAGTAATAAAATTAAAACTACAGTAAATCTATAAAAATCGTTCATCTTTTGCCGAGCTATCCGGTATTTCTTCCACAAGTATCCCGAGGGGCAGTGACTCAAATGGTTCGCGTGCACAATTGGCAAAGAGGACTTGGTAGTATTTTTATACGATATAGATGCTTGGAGAGGCAATCATGGCCAGTAGCGAGGCGAAAAGTGGCAACTGATCTGTTCCATGGGCATAGTGAAATATTTGTGATTTCCTCAATCCATTTCTTGTCTTTGTTTGCCTCTTTGATGTTTTTCCAATAGTCCTCTCTAAAAGATTTTTTAATTAACCGTTTGGCGGTATAAAAGGAATTGGTTTATCTGTTATTTGAGCAATTTTGGTGACCTACTTTGTCAGGGAGTCAGCTATTTCATTACCCTGAAGTCCACAGTGTGCAGGTACCCACTGCAAAGAAATCTCCTTATGGTTTTCGATTAGAACATTAAGTGTCAGACGAATATTCAAAATATCTGCTGAAACAGGAGCTTTAGATGAAGCAACGGTCAGGAAGGCAGCTATAGAATCTGACAGCATAACAGCCCTTGAAATATTTTCAGATTGGCATTGGAGCTGTGACAGGGCGATTTGATTTGCAGAGATCTCCGCGTCAAAGGCTGTTTTAAACCTTCCAACGAGAGTGTAAAATGAGAAGAACCTGCAGAAGACGCCAGCGCCAACGTTGATACGGTCATTCAACATGGAGCCGTCTGTAAACACATGCAGACACTATTACCTGGGTACAATTCATGGATAGTCTCTAAGGCTACAGCATTTAAAATTAAGTCATTTGTTTCTCTCTTAAAAACCTCCCTTGATAGGTCTATCCTAACCATGTACTTCCTTCCTTCAAGTGAACATTGTGACTTGATGAGATTTTCCATCTCCCAATACAAGTTGTTCTTTTATATCAAAAACTCTCTGAAGAAACCATACTGGGTTTTAAGATTCCGTGAAGATGATAACAAAGGGCTATTACACAGGAGAAAACAACCTGGTAGTTTTGCGATCTTTTCCCATAAAATGAGTGAATACTTTTTCATCGATTACTGATTTAATACTCATATATTGGGTAGATATCAAAAGAGCATCAATCGGAGTAGTCTTAACAGCTCCCGTGCTAAGACGAAGGGCTTGGGAAAGGAATTTTTCCAAGATATCAGTAACTTGCTTACTTGCCGCCACCAGAAGCTCGGAATACTAAATAATAAATGGCAAAATATAGGAATTATAGGTCAGGTCAAGGGTTGTTCTGCAGCATCTCCACTTACAGTCAGCAATTCTTTTCAGTAAAGTAAGTCTCTTAGTAGTTCTTTCCAATATATTTGTAACGTGCTCTTTCCATATCAGTTTACGGTCAAAAATGACACCTACATAAGAGAAGTGGTTCGTCTGAAGAACAAGGAGGAATACGGAAATATAAGTACTTTTATTTTTGCGTCGAAGAAAAATTTAATAAAAAGAGAAAGAGACTACGTTGTCACTATTTACTCTTAAGTTTTGTCACACTTAGAAAGTTTTCTCTGAAAAGTTAAGAAAGCTTTCATAATCGCTTTCAGTTTAAATTAAAATAAATTATTTAATGATTAATGAAACATTATAGTTAGAACTATTTTAAATAAATATGAGACTTAATATTTAGCTATCAATATATTTTTATAACAAAGTGAAATCAATAAAAATGTTATGCAGGCACGAAACTTTAAATTTGAGATAGAAAATAAATATAAGCTTCATTTTTTACTTTGCGGCATTATTTTCATTATTGTGCTTGGATGTTTTGAATAATACTTAGTGTGAGGAATTTCAAATTTATTCAAAACATTTTTTATGCTGGGAATAATTTTTTTTCAAAAATTTTGTTAAAAAAAATTCTGATCTGTCAGCTGTTTTCAGATCGTGCATGTTCCCCGTAGGTATAATTTGAGTTTGGGACCATTGGCTTAATGTATTCACGATTTTTCTGAAAAAGTCTGAAATCTCCTCAAATTTGTTTCTTAGAAACATCTTTCGCTGTATTTTTCTATAATTTTTCGACTGTTTGCGTGACGTTGCGTTGCCTTACCGTGAATTTATCAGTAGAGGCAGTTAGTTTATCGCTGCATAATTTCTGCAATTATTTTCACGAAGTTATATTAATACAAGGTTAATCATGATAGTATCGAATTTCAGGTTAGAGACTCTTAACGTTTCTTTGAGCAAAGTAAACAGTCCTGAAATTCATTTTAAATTTCTAGCTGGAAAAAATTTAGAACTTGATGGATTAAAAAATTACGTGAAAGTTTTCACAAGCCCTTTATTTGTTTTTCGGAAAAATCTTTCTTTTTTTCCCCTTTTTCTTTTTCTTTTTTCCCTAAAATTTTTGTATTGCTACGTTACGTTAGAATTACATTATTATGTTCTTATCATTCTAGTAATAATTTGCGAGTTTAACGAGACTGCTTTTTAAGATGTCGCTAATATGAAATTTTTTCCTCCCATACCAAATTAATTCTTGAATTTCGGATTTTTTTCTCTTATTTTTTAATTTTTATTATAATTGTTAGATTATTTTCATACTTAAAAGATTTTTAAAAACCTTTTCTTTGGAATTTCTGTAAAAATCATTCAAAATTAATCTTATTCCGAAATCCAGATTAGCTGTCTTATTTTATGGTGAAAATTCTTTTTTTTTTCCATAATAATTAACATACGCATTAGTTTTTTAATTAGACCATGGCCATTATTATTATCATTATTATTTTCGTTTTCTAATTTGGGGGGGAATAACCCTTTAGTAGTTCTCTTTCTAGGGCCTCAAAATACACTGGTGTGCAAAAATTAAGGACGAGACGGTTTTTTCAATATAACTTTGTACAAAAGCTTTCTAAATCAACACATTTAATACCGTAAGATCCCCAATACGTAAGGACATGAGTAATGTAAGCAACACTTACTAAAACAGAAATCAGAGGGATAAAAAGAAGCTTTATTGAAAACGTAGCATGGAGCGCAATGCGACTGAAGGCCGAAACATCCCTGTGATGGGTGTCCAGCAAGAAACATCCGGTCTTTAATAGGGGATATGATCTCCCCTGACTGCTAGACAGGTTTCACAGCGTCTGCCCATGCTGAGAATGAGGGTGCCAATGAGTTGTTGAGGCATTGCTGCCCATTCGTCTTGCAGCGCCAATCGAAGCTCCGGAATCGTTACTGGTGTAAGGTACGAGCTGCCAAGCGTCTGCCTAGAAAATCCCATACATGCTCGATGGGATTGAGACCCGGAGATCGTGCCGGCCAATCCATGCGTTCAATATCCTCACTCTCTAAGAGCTGTTCGGCAGCTACTGTGCGATGACATGGTGCATTGACGTCCATGAAAAGGAACTGCGGACCCATAGCGCCTCTAAAAAGACGCACATATGGAAGAGGAATCTCGTTACAATAACGGGTCCCGTTGACTGAACCTGCGTCGAATATGTGAAGGTCTGTACGACTACCAAGCATGATGCCTCCCCAAACGAGAACACCGCCACCTCCGTACCTGTCCCTTTCAATGATGTTCGAGGGATGATTGCGGCTTCCCCGCTCTCTCCAGATGAGAATGCGATGAGAATCGCTACTCAGACTGAATCTGCTCTCATCTGTAAAGAGTACTCGTCCCCATTCATTGTCTCTCCAATTCCGGTGTTCCCGGCACCACAGAGAACGCCTTCTCCGATGGGCAGGCGTTAGAGGTACACACCGTACAGGGCGTCGTGCAAACAGACCACCACCGTGCTGTCTTCTAACCACGGTAAAACGCGATATCGGTCTTCCAGTCGCCTGTGTCGTGTGTCTAGCGATTTCTCCCGCTGTCTGCCGCCTGTTTCTTCTGGCCTGTAAGGCAATATACCGGTCATTTTGGGGTGTGGTTCCTCGTGGACGACCACTACTAAACCCCCGGATAGCTGTTCCTGTAGTTTGAAATTGTCTCCAAAGTCGTGAAACGATGCTGTGAGCAATTCCGAACTCTGCAGCCACACTTGTCACACTGCGGCCTTCCTCCAACTTCCCAGTGATTCGACCTCGGGTAAAAGCATCCAGATGTCGTCTAACGGATTGATTATTCGCCATTTCTCGCTGAGGCAGCAACTCGGTGTGATTTTAACTGCTATACAGCGTGCAATCTCTTTGCCAGAAATACTGATCTTATACCGACAACATGCTTTATACTACTCAGACACTCCCCCATTACGTCTACCTGCATATCTACGCATGTGCTACCGTACATCACCTTACTTAATCTCCTGATTGGTCTTTCTGTCCGCTCTGCCTCTTCATTCAGCTGATATGCTAATTTTTCGACTTCGTCCTTAATTTTTGCACACCAGTGTAGATTTATACAGCCTTACCAACAACAATACAATTCCTAAAATCAATCAAATAATTATTTTAAAATAATCCATAGACTTTTACTGCAGTCATGCATAAGAAAAGAAAAACAAGAATATTAAAATAAGACAATAATAAGTTAATAATATCAGTAATAGTTAATTAATAAAAGCCAGTAATAATCAAAAGAAAAACAATATTCTAATATCCATTAAAACAATTTCTAATATCAATTAAAACAATAGATAGATATTTACAGAAGTTAGAGGTAAGAAACACCAAAATTAAATGTATTGTAATATTTATGATATACGTCTCATCGTTAATAATTCCAATAGTAATCAATAAAATGATAGCATTCAATTAAAATAATGTCTGACATCAATTAAAATAGTAGATAAATATTTACAAGTTTGTAAGGCTTTCACTATGTATATCCCAATTACTGTAGAAAGTGACGAGTCTTAAGAACTAGATAGCGAATAATCGCATAAGTTCGTGTGACAAGAAACAACAAGATAGAAGGATAACTAACCCTTTATTATTCCAATAAGATTTAGCAAAACTCCGCGTGGGAGTGTACAATCAAAGCCGACACTTGGGCTTGAACTTAAGAGACTAAGAATTAAAATAAAACTAAGATTAACTAAAGAAATATAGCCGAAGCTATCAAGATTCAAATTGAGTTGGCCTTTTAATTTATTTGACTACGAAGCTTAGCAAGGGCCTGAGTACGGCCGAGCGTAATAACGGCTTTGAGAGAGAGAGTGGCCAAAAAGGCAGACGCGCGTAAATCAGACTCTGTAAGTAACTTCGTGGTACTGCTCCTCCTCATTAAATATTCAGCAACATTCCAAAACTACGTTCTGGCCGGAAGTTGTAAGTTGAAGTTAAGAATTTGACAGGAAAGGAACTTTTAACTTAAAATTTAACTGTTAATAAAATTAACATAATCCTTACAAATTATACGCAAGAAACAAGAAAAACAAGTGTATTGTAACATTTACGATATGCCTCATTGTTAATCAATAAAATGACAGCATTCCGCTAAAATAATTGCTAATATCAATTTAAACAATAGGTAGATATTTATAGTAGTTATACACAAGAAACGAAAAAACATTTACGTTAAGGCTCATCATTAATAGTCAGTTCATAAGCTCAATAGTAATCAATTAAATGGTAGCATTACATTAAAATAATTCATAATATCAATTAAAACAATAGGTAAACATTTCACAGAAGTTATATGGAAGAAGAAAAAACAAGTGTTTTATAACATTTATAAATATGTCTCATCGTTAATAATCTCAATAGTAACCAATTAAACGACAGTTAATTCCTATTTCAATTAAAATAACAGGCAGGCATTCATCAAAGTTATACGCAAGAAACCGGAAAAGCAACTTTTCTTCCGGATAACCGAAACTGATTTCAGTCCCAAAGGCATAACCGAGTGTCTTTCGATTTTCTGATCTAGACATACCCTGAAAGTACATCAATTGGTGCTTCTTCGACTCTTCATTTTAACCTTCCGCGTGGGACAGCTGAACAATTTCAGCGTTGTGGGTGTGGATGCCCTGGGACGAGGTCGCCGAAGAGAGGAACTTGTGACCGCAAATGGAAAACCAATTAAAAACTAAATAATCTAAGAAGACTCTAAAGGACTGCGCTAGCGAAGCAAGGAAGCGATTTGCAAATTGGAGCTGAATATGTGTACTTTAATTAATTCTAAACACTCAGACAGCGTAGTAAACGTGAAAATTTAAACAAAAACATATGACTTCTTTCTACGGTTTATTCATTTTTTTTAGAACAACAATAAACTGACATTAAATATTATTAGATATTTACTACAATAAACTTATATTAAATATTGTTAGGAATTTGCTATTGGACTAAATACATATATAAACTTTGGATTTCGTTATTTGTCGGAAATTAATATTAAGTTTAACATTGCCAAAACAGGAATATTTTCGTCATTTAAAACATTTCTGTAATTAGAAGTATATGACTACGACCAACGATTATGAAAATAAAGGCCGGATAAGAACTTTTAATCCGTTTAGAGGGGTGGATATGTATATATGTGGGAGTGTGTTTGTGGGCATTGTGAGGTTCCTTCAATTTTATTAACCAATTATTTTATGTTTTGAATCTGTACTGTTACTTCCCTCTTTCCGTTTTCCCGCTAGAATGCAAATTTAGTTCGAGTGTATTTAATGTTAGGGTTAAGACAGAGCGTTTTTTGTCTCTCGAGGCCATATTAGTAGGTCTCTATTTTAGGTAAGCATTCTTGTCTTCAGCCTTGCACTGTAATTGCCGATAGTTGAATTCCACGCAAACGATCCTTCGCATTAAATTGTTTGTGTAACCTTCGACTACTAGTTATTTAAATTTAGACATTACATTTGAATTACTATTGAGTTTCTCTCCGTATGTGTTGGCGGAGTTGTAAGCAACAGAAATGTCTTCTGTTCATCGTACTTAGTTTTAAATAAAGGTTCTTTTACACCTTTTCCAAGTTTCATTTGTTACTTAATAATAAGTCGTTTAACGTCTACCAAGAGTTTAGTCACTTTGGCTGATATCAAACAAGTTAAATTTTGCCAAAAGGTGGTGCGCAACTACATGTCATATAGCTAATATTTTTTGAGTTATACGTGATATACTACATACATATATATATATATATATATACGTACAGACACCACTAAAAATCCTTTCTAAATACATTTTAAATTCATTTTACAATCCGTTTTGGAAAAAGGAGTCCTTTATTCAGTCCGCACTTACATCGTCCAAATGGATTCAGGAGCGGTCAAAAGGGATATTTCCGTTGAAATGTGATACCGAATTTTTTCATGATTACAACACTTCTATATTTTATAGAAGGAAGTAAAAATAAAATAAATGAAAACGAAATTTCAAAAAGTACGAGCCAAGCCCCGTTCCTTATTTTGATAATTTGTAAATTATGATTCCAGTTTCGTTTAAAAAGCTGGAATTTAAAAATTTTAAACAAAGCATTGATCGAGATATAGTCTTCTCATTGGTGGATACAAAAAAAAAAAAACATATCTTTTTTGATATTACAAATATTTACAATTTAAAAATAATACAAAAGACAGGAAAAAAAAAAAAAGGTGTGGAAAATTTTAATTATCTCTCAAAAGCGCACTTTTAAAGTTTAATATAGTTTATCAGACAGGATTATCGATAGAGATGTTCTAGGTGAAAAATCGAAATATTTTAGTGCATGAGTTCTCAACCTTTTCCCCCCTATACACTTCTTTCACTATTGCTAGAACATCCTCCCCCCTGCAGGTCCATACAGAATACCATTCTAAAAAAATAGTATTATATGTTTTTAATTAGATATATCATGTATTTAATGCATTTTATTTAAATGAAACCTATTCAAAAGTTTTATATATATATATATATATATATATGTATTCTTAAGAACTACATCTATTGCTTTTAAATGGCTTAGTTTGTTAATCCATTACAGATACAATGGGAAAGATGAATATCTCACTTTTTGCCGAATGGCAGCACACTGGAATGAAAAGTGAAACAATGCATTGACAAGGGGACGACATTTAAAGTGAATCAACGCAAAGTCGTGTTTCGAGATTGCCAGTCCTTCTGAATTAAAAATATGAAATAAAATTCCTACTACAGTAGAAGACATTTAATGTCAACACCTCTTTTGATAACGTTAACCGATGATAAAAATTGTCCTTTAAAACAGCAATGGAGTTAAATTAATTTAATATAAAGGCAACAAGAAATATATAAATAGTTATTTTCACAGAATTTAGGAAACTGTAAAATTTTTTTCATGAACTGTTCATATCTTAAGAGGAAAATTTCATTTATGAACTGTCCATTAAATTTCTAGAAATTATTTGACCGATGTTGTGACCTCTAATTACAGTGTTTACGGATGTGTTATTTCACCTCTAATCTTAATACTCGGAAGGCATCCCCCATTCAGTGAAACAGAATATGCAAACGTAAAATTTAGAAATAGGTAAAAAATATATAAATAAATAATGAACACTTAAGTTCGGCGTAAATGTTTTCAGAGTAATTTTTTTAAGGATCGTGGGAGGGGGGGTCTGCAATTTTTTCTCTCTCTTTATCATTCTCAAAATCAATCGAATTATTCAAAATCTAAGACAAGTTAAGGTTGCTTTACGGCCTAATTTTAAATCGTTGTCTAAATTCGGGAACAAGTTGTTTGGTCACATAATCTCCCACTCGGGATATTTTTCTGACACTAGACAATTTTTAAAATCTATTTTGATCTCATATGGCAGCTTTTTTTTGGGAGGGGAAGGGCGTCTTGACTTCAGTTAAAAAATGTTCTATAATATTTTGATCAGCCGTCCAGGTATAGTGCTTAGGGGAGGTAAACTTCTAAGTTGGCTTCCGACCCAGGTATACTTGATATATCCATGCAGAATTGGTTACCAACCCAGCGGGAGTTAACCACTAGCTGCCAGGCCGCAACCCTGGACCGCCCCGGCAGAGCAGACGACATTTATTAAATAGAAATAGTCTGACTGCGATACCGAAGACCCCGGGTTCAAATCCCGGAAAAGGCATGGACGTAAAATTGTCTGTCCTTTCATAGGAGGTATCAGTGGCCGCCTATTAAGTCCTTAGGAGTGGTCAATGCAAGTGTCCGCCATTGGTAAAAAATATTTTGATCATATTAACCGAACTGTTGATCATCATCAGCGATGTATTTCCCGTGTTTTCGTTCATAAATGGGACTTCGGCAATTCCATAACCAAACCTGAATATAACATTAACTGAGATTACATTAAGTCGTGCCTACAATAGAACCAAATCTCGCTATATTAAGGGACGATGGTTTATAATACTGCAGAAGATCTTTTCTGTCCTCGATTGGCAACAATGTTCTATCTTTATCGAAAGCGATTCTATCGGAACTGCAATGAATAACACCTGAAAAAAAAAAATTCCTCTGAAGTGTTAATAACAGCAACTATTGTTGCTAACGATTGTTCCGGATAATTGTAGCTCTGTTTTAATAGAATTAACTCGTCACTCGACGCATTAAAATCCCCCGCGTTGGCCTTCGTCGATATCATCTTTCTCAGCGTTTGCTTTGCTTGCGGAATATGGTTACGCATCGCTGTTTGAACCCTGTTAGACATCTAAACATATACGCGTTACTTAACTTTTAATTTTTATGTAAATGTTTAAGGTCACGAGTTCAGCCTTGTTTACTGAAAGCCGACGAAGCATTCTTTGTGTCGTGCTTTTCGTGGTGTCTTCCTCCCCACCAACGCGCTGTCGATGCAACTTCGTTCCTTATTGACACACATGCCTTTGCGAGATCAGATAGTATTCCACACAGAGGAAAAGTAGCACTGTTTCGCTGGAATTGGAGGAAAGTTTGATCCAAACGATAAAATCACAATAGAGGTACATTTCTTGCCCTGTTCACACACTATTAAATACGCCGACGCATATAAAAATGGACTAATGTAACACCTGCGCACATGGCAGTCCAAGAAGCGTTTGCGCACCGCGATATCCCATTTCAGTTTTTCTCAGTTAAGGCTTTCCAGAGGTGGCAACAAATATCATCTATTTTAGGTAAGCATTCTTGTCTTCAGCCTTGCACTGTAATTGCCGATAGTTGAATTCCACGCAAACGATCCTTCGCATTAAATTGTTTGTGTAACCTTCGACTACTAGTTATTTAAATTTAGACATTACATTTGAATTACTATTGAGTTTCTCTCCGTATGTGTTGGCGGAGTTGTAAGCAACAGAAATGTCTTCTGTTCATTGTACTTAGTTTTAAATAAAGGTTCTTTTACACCTTTTCCAAGTTTCATTTGTTACTTAATAATAAGTCGTTTAACGTCTATCAAGAGTTTAGTCACTTTGGCTGATATCAAACAAGTTAAATTTTGCCAAAAGGTGGTGCGCAACTACATGTCATATAGCTAATATTTTTTGAGTTATACGTGATATACTACATACATATATATATATATATATATACGTACAGACACCACTAAAAATCCTTTCTAAATACATTTTAAATTCATTTTACAATCCGTTTTGGAAAAAGGAGTCCTTTATTCAGTCCGCACTTACATCGTCCAAATGGATTCAGGAGCGGTCAAAAGGGATATTTCCGTTGAAATGTGATACCGAATTTTTTCATGATTACAACACTTCTATATTTTATAGAAGGAAGTAAAAATAAAATAAATGAAAACGAAATTTCAAAAAGTACGAGCCAAGCCCCGTTCCTTATTTTGATAATTTGTAAATTATGATTCCAGTTTCGTTTAAAAAGCTGGAATTTAAAAATTTTAAACAAAGCATTGATCGAGATATAGTCTTCTCATTGGTGGATACAAAAAAAAAAAAAAAAACATATCTTTTTTGATATTACAAATATTTACAATTTAAAAATAATACAAAAGACAGGAAAAAAAAAAAAAGGTGTGGAAAATTTTAATTATCTCTCAAAAGCGCACTTTTAAAGTTTAATATAGTTTATCAGACAGGATTATCGATAGAGATGTTCTAGGTGAAAAATCGAAATATTTTAGTGCATGAGTTCTCAACCTTTTCCCCCCTATACACTTCTTTCACTATTGCTAGAACATCCTCCCCCCTGCAGGTCCATACAGAATACCATTCTAAAAAAATAGTATTATATGTTTTTAATTAGATATATCATGTATTTAATGCATTTTATTTAAATGAAACCTATTCAAAAGTTTTATATATATATATATATATATATGTATTCTTAAGAACTACATCTATTGCTTTTAAATGGCTTAGTTTGTTAATCCATTACAGATACAATGGGAAAGATGAATATCTCACTTTTTGCCGAATGGCAGCACACTGGAATGAAAAGTGAAACAATGCATTGACAAGGGGACGACATTTAAAGTGAATCAACGCAAAGTCGTGTTTCGAGATTGCCAGTCCTTCTGAATTAAAAATATGAAATAAAATTCCTACTACAGTAGAAGACATTTAATGTCAACACCTCTTTTGATAACGTTAACCGATGATAAAAATTGTCCTTTAAAACAGCAATGGAGTTAAATTAATTTAATATAAAGGCAACAAGAAATATATAAATAGTTATTTTCACAGAATTTAGGAAACTGTAAAATTTTTTTCATGAACTGTTCATATCTTAAGAGGAAAATTTCATTTATGAACTGTCCATTAAATTTCTAGAAATTATTTGACCGATGTTGTGACCTCTAATTACAGTGTTTACGGATGTGTTATTTCACCTCTAATCTTAATACTCGGAAGGCATCCCCCATTCAGTGAAACAGAATATGCAAACGTAAAATTTAGAAATAGGTAAAAAATATATAAATAAATAATGAACACTTAAGTTCGGCGTAAATGTTTTCAGAGTAATTTTTTTAAGGATCGTGGGAGGGGGGGTCTGCAATTTTTTCTCTCTCTTTATCATTCTCAAAATCAATCGAATTATTCAAAATCTAAGACAAGTTAAGGTTGCTTTACGGCCTAATTTTAAATCGTTGTCTAAATTCGGGAACAAGTTGTTTGGTCACATAATCTCCCACTCGGGATATTTTTCTGACACTAGACAATTTTTAAAATCTATTTTGATCTCATATGGCAGCTTTTTTTTGGGAGGGGAAGGGCGTCTTGACTTCAGTTAAAAAATGTTCTATAATATTTTGATCAGCCGTCCAGGTATAGTGCTTAGGGGAGGTAAACTTCTAAGTTGGCTTCCGACCCAGGTATACTTGATATATCCATGCAGAATTGGTTACCAACCCAGCGGGAGTTAACCACTAGCTGCCAGGCCGCAACCCTGGACCGCCCCGGCAGAGCAGACGACATTTATTAAATAGAAATAGTCTGACTGCGATACCGAAGACCCCGGGTTCAAATCCCGGAAAAGGCATGGACGTAAAATTGTCTGTCCTTTCATAGGAGGTATCAGTGGCCGCCTATTAAGTCCTTAGGAGTGGTCAATGCAAGTGTCCGCCATTGGTAAAAAATATTTTGATCATATTAACCGAACTGTTGATCATCATCAGCGATGTATTTCCCGTGTTTTCGTTCATAAATGGGACTTCGGCAATTCCATAACCAAACCTGAATATAACATTAACTGAGATTACATTAAGTCGTGCCTACAATAGAACCAAATCTCGCTATATTAAGGGACGATGGTTTATAATACTGCAGAAGATCTTTTCTGTCCTCGATTGGCAACAATGTTCTATCTTTATCGAAAGCGATTCTATCGGAACTGCAATGAATAACACCTGAAAAAAAAAAAATTCCTCTGAAGTGTTAATAACAGCAACTATTGTTGCTAACGATTGTTCCGGATAATTGTAGCTCTGTTTTAATAGAATTAACTCGTCACTCGACGCATTAAAATCCCCCGCGTTGGCCTTCGTCGATATCATCTTTCTCAGCGTTTGCTTTGCTTGCGGAATATGGTTACGCATCGCTGTTTGAACCCTGTTAGACATCTAAACATATACGCGTTACTTAACTTTTAATTTTTATGTAAATGTTTAAGGTCACGAGTTCAGCCTTGTTTACTGAAAGCCGACGAAGCATTCTTTGTGTCGTGCTTTTCGTGGTGTCTTCCTCCCCACCAACGCGCTGTCGATGCAACTTCGTTCCTTATTGACACACATGCCTTTGCGAGATCAGATAGTATTCCACACAGAGGAAAAGTAGCACTGTTTCGCTGGAATTGGAGGAAAGTTTGATCCAAACGATAAAATCACAATAGAGGTACATTTCTTGCCCTGTTCACACACTATTAAATACGCCGACGCATATAAAAATGGACTAATGTAACACCTGCGCACATGGCAGTCCAAGAAGCGTTTGCGCACCGCGATATCCCATTTCAGTTTTTCTCAGTTAAGGCTTTCCAGAGGTGGCAACAAATATCATTTGAAGCTCTTTTTTTTCCCAGGTTTTGCAGATGAGAGCTTCTCAAATTGTACCATTTTAGCCTTTCTCTTTTCAATCTTTTATTTTTATTAGGGGAAGACAATAGAGGAATACAGTTGTAACGTGAAATTCCTGTATTTTAATTTACTCCGGAATAAATTGTGAGGGAAACAAGGAAAACCGAAGAAAAGTGGTTTCTTAAAGTGTATAAAGAATAATTATTTCAGCCGGAAAAGAAAACATATTCTTTGTTTTAATACTACACAGTAACTTCGTTCGGAAGATTGTTGTAAAATACTTTTTTTTTTTTTTTTTTTTTTTTTTTTTTTTTTTAATGTATGGCTTAATATTCTCCCGTATAATGAAAGTCCCATTTTTAAAAAATTATAAAATAATGAATATCTTTTATTAAAAACTGTGATAGCAGTATGACTGGCGATTTTCGCAATTCTTTGGAAAATTGCATTTTTAATGCAGATTTAATTCTAGCCAAATCCTCAAAAATTTTTATTTTTCGCTTAAAGTGTTTCAGTTTTTAAGATGTAGAAATCTCAAAATATTTCAACCGCGATCAATCTTCAGAAATCCGCATGATCCTGTTTCAAGGTAATAATAATAATGAATTGTCATAAAATTTAAAAAAAAATCTTGTTTTCTGTGTTAGGTGTAATCACTAATATCGTTAAGGTGTTATCTAAGCAGTGTCTTAAGTTTAAAAGCTGAAGCGTCATGCTGACATAACTTATACATATTTCACAGTCACGTGACCTTCTATCGCGTTTTCGGGTTTTGCTTTGACATATTAAAAAGGCTGAATGAAAATACTATCAAGAGCGGCTAAAATCGCACAATTTTTTAAAATGCCTGAAGTGGGACATAACCTTTACGCACATCACTCCCGCGGAAAAAACAAATTTTCTGTCAGGTGTAACCAGTTAGGGAGGAAAAGTGACACTTCTGCACAGCCTGCCAAAACAATCTATCAGCCTTGTGATTTATTGACATTAATTTTCTTAAGTAGCGATATCGCATGGCAACATTCAATATCAGCTCTGTTTGGTAACTTTCTATCAAATGTGTGGGGGGGGGGAAACATCATGTCCATATCACATGATTTCTTTTTCCTATTAAATTATATACATTTTTTGCTGTTCTTCATGTAAACTTATTTCCCCGAGTTTATTTTAACTTAATTAACCGATCATTCACGTCAAGTTGAAAATGGCATAAACAATTTCAAATATTGAACTTAAATATACCAGTCGGTTTTCGTCGTACGGCAGTCAAACTTCTTATATCTTTATTTTTTTATAACGAGTATACATTTCCAAATATGAGTATAGGAACCGAGAGACCGCGTTAAAATTTAGATTTCGTTATTTGTCCAAAATGAATTTTCTTTTAAATTTGACGTTGCCGAAACACGAATATTTTCCTCATTTAAAACACTTCTGTAATTGGATTGCGAGCAATGATTGCGAAAATAAAGCCCGTGTAAGGAATTTTAAGCCCGGTTAGGGGGTGGGTATAAGACATAAAAATCTTCCCTGATATATGAATCTCTATCAGCCTATCCGCTCAACCAATAGAAATGAAATTTCAGATATTGTTATTTGAAGGTTTGCTATTTAAAACAATAGAGCTCTTACGGTTGCGGTAATTGGAAATATACAAAATTTCAACGGTCTCCTGCTAATCGTTTTTGTTTTATGAGAGATACATATGTACGTACGGACAGACGTCACAAAAAACAAATCCTTTTTGAATTTATTTTTAATGTATTTTATAATCCGTTTTGGAAAAAAAGAGTCCTTTTTTCAGTCCGTACGTACAGATATCCCGAAAAAAAAAAAAGTCCAAATGGATTTGGGAACGCTCAAAATGGACATTTCCGTTGAATCATGATGTCTGAATTGATGTTTTCGCGACAAATTCCGTTAATTCTGATGTTCTTGCGATTACAGTACTTCCTTTATTTTGCAGAAGGAAGTAATAAAAATCTCCCCAACAATGTAAAAATAAAATTTAGAATGAATTAATTTCATTATAGAATTCGTGAAACGTATAAATCCATTGATAATTTTCATACAATTGTGATCTTGTTTTAATATAAAAATGCTGAAACTATAGCTTCCATTGGTGAGCACGTGGTTTTCCATCAGCGAGGCAGTCCAGCTTTGCTCAATGTAATGTAACGTAACCGCTTTACTCATATTAGTGATAAAAATAATCTCGTTTTAATTGTAAAAGCGCGAACTGTATAACTCATACTAATGAGCATAACACATTCCAACAACGACGCAAACCAGCTATGCTGAATGTAGCGTAACCACCTAATTCATATTAGTGATGAGAATAATCATATTATTTATAATTCATATTAGTGATGAGAACTCACATTTGTGATCACGTTCTAACGAAGACGCAGTCCAACGGTATTCAATGTAATTTAAGTAAAACGGCTTAACTCATATTGCTGATATGAATAATCTTGTTTCAACTGTAAAAAGATGAAACTGTTAACTCATATTAGTGAGCATGTCGCGTTCCAACAACGATGCGCCATCAAATGTTGTTCAATATAATGTAATGTAACCGCTTAAATCATATTAGTGATAAAAATAATCTTGTTTTAAAAGTGCGGAACTATATAACTCATATTAGTAAAGAGAGTACACTTCAACAACGAAACAACGATGCACTCCAGCATTCATCCAAAAGCACAAAATCTTCCATGATGATCGGATAACTGGAACTATATAACTCATATTAGTGAAGAGAGTACACTTCAACAACGACGCACTCCAGCATTCATCCAGAAGCACAAAACCTTCCATGATGATCGGATAACCGTACCCTTAAATATTCTTACTTTCTTTTACTTAAACAACTGACCTGGGTTTATATCCGTGGGTGGTGAACGGAAAGGAATTGATATTCTTTTCGTTCGTCTGTCCAAACTGGGAAGAAGAAAGCCGTCATGCTTTACATTCCACAAAAAATGCATGGGCGACAAAAGCATACGTTGGTGGAAAGTCGTGGACCAGGTTCTCAGCCCCGCAAAAGCCGAAGCAATTAACACGATATCACGTGATCGGATGAGTAGAAGATGAATAATAACAAAAATCGACGTCCCGCTAGTTTAATAAAATTTTTCTTTTATGCTCGCACACACGTATATACTTTTTTTTTTTTTTTCCCATTTTAGATTAGAATGTTGCACGTTTTATCACCACGCACTATCATTTCCGCAGTTTGCATTTTGGCTGAGTTCTTAGACCATGGGTGGGAAAATACTTAACCGCTGACCAAAAAGGGCTTTTTTAGTTTATCATGCGGGGAGGGCTGTGGCGATCTTTTATGATGCCCGTATTGTTTGTAGGAAACGCGGGTGTGTTGGCCATCGACGCTGACTGCCGTATTGATGGGTTCGGGGTTTGAATCTCGGAGAAGGCATGGATGTTTGTAAGCGTGTAGTGCGTGTGTGCAGCAAGGAGGCATGCAAAACAGACGACGAACTGAAAGTCCTCTTGAGAGATTAGTGGTAGAGCAAAAGGGGTGGGAGACTTCCAAACTGCTACCCCAGGCTTTTCTTCCTCAAAACTGGGGCGGAAATGCACAGTTAGAGCGGTGGAGCTATATTTGTACAACCAAATGGTAAATTTCTGGTGTCCCGCCCTCTACCTGGATGTATTTGTAGGAGGTGTTGGGGGGGGCGTAGAAAAACTCTTCCCCGTTAGAAATTTAGCGAAAAAAAAAAAAAAAAATTACAGATGGAATGCGCTAAAAATCGGATCTTTTCCTATTGGTCATCAAGTGAAAAAAACAACATCATCAAACAAAACTTTAGAAGTAAAATGTTCTTTTCCGAAGTTCCCTTTTCTCATCTGTACTTTTTCTCAACTATATTCATATGTCGTCGTTTAATTTCTAAATTATAGCTGCTAGAAGTGACAGAACTATATTCTTCAGCGTATGCACATACTTTTCAGCATATCTAGTGTACTCAGCTTAAATTGATAACTGGTATAATCATGCGTAGGCGCATGTGCGCTGTAAAAGTAAATACACATTCGTGTTTGTTAATTTCGGCCGTTTGTGTGTAAAATCGGGTAAGGGAAGAAAATGTCTTTGCACAGGGTTTCATAACCTTCTCGACAGGACTTTTGGTTCGACGCATATTTTGAGTGCCCCCTACCGCGCAGACACGATACATTTACAAACATCCATGCCTTCTCCGGGATTCGAACCTGGGCCCTTCGATACTGTAATCAACCACTAACCACTGTATTTTTGAGCGGCCTAATTATTTATGGATGTTTGATGGTCTGAGGAGTAGCAGAAGCAGTAATAAGAACGAGCGAGATTGAAGCTACATAAAAGTAGAAGTGAAGGTATTTTATTAGATATTGTGATGTTAATATTACTGTGTATTCTTATAGGAATTTAGGTTTGTTTCAGAGAAATAATATTGTGATAGTTACCAGTAGTTTATCCATGACTATTTTTCATTTGTTATATTCTTATCATAACCGCTTCCTTCGGATATTAAATGATTCCTATAATTTTTACTTCTCGATTTTCGGACGATAAAATTAATTAAAAAATGTATCTGATGTAGAACCATGTAACTTCCTTGTATGGCCTATTAAACTGTACACATTTTTTTGCCGCACTTTATTTAAACATATTTCCTCGAATTATTCTAACTTAGTTAACCGATCCCTGAAGGCAAGCTGAAAAACGAGTATCAGATTTGCTCAAATATATGTATAGGAAGTGGAAGACGTATGAAATACCTATGAGCAAAAGTTTGCACCTGATCAAAATGTAAACAAAATGCGCTAATAAACTATTATAATGGGAAGGTAAATCCACTTAATACTGCAGACCGAAGAAATCTCTGATATTCTGGGACAAGAATTTTTTTGTAAATGTGTAAACGGTTTTAAAAAAATTATGTTAGGTGAAACTAGATGAAAGTCTGAAAACAAGAAGTCTCTTCTTGTTTTCATAGCGGTATAGATCCAACCGCAAAAATTTTAAATCATGAGCATGGTTTTTTTAGTTACCTCACTGTGGTATGATGAAGTAACTAGGTCTTTGCCCTCGAAGCTTCGTGAAACAGTAAAACGGCCCACGGGCTAAAATGTTGGTGATCCCTGTTCTAAACTGTAATCTCCAGAATGAATTTCTGGTTATTATAATATTTGTGCGAACTTTCCTCTCAGTTGCTTAAGTGTTGATAGTCGTGAGCAGAGTTTTCTAAACAATCTTGTAAGAAGTTGTAATGTTTCTAACTACTTTGTCTACGCTTAACTTATCAGAAATATGTAACGATTTATCGCTGAGTCCAAATGTATAAATGAGTAGTCCAGAGAAGGGTTAAACTCACCTTTTATTATCTCAAACTGAGAACACATATGGCCCCTTTCTCGGGCCTACAGAAAAGCCTCCACTTGGACTTTAACTCAAGATAAGAAAATGAAAAACTAATCTAATGCTAAACTAAACTGAACTTAGCCGAGACTGTACAAAATTATATAACGTAGTTGGCCCTTAATTAAATTAATCGTCGAATATCAGCAGGCAGGTACAATACGGTCGAGCGTAGTTACCTTTAAACAACGAAGCAGCCTGACGGCAAACACGCGCTGAAACAAGCGAAACCTTCCTTTAAATACTCTTTCTACCTCATTTACATGCAACGCAATAATAAAAACTTATTATGCTTGGAATAGTAACGTAGGAAACTAGAATAGACAGTAAAGCATGTCTAAAAATTAAAATAACTGTTAGAAACTTAAAATAACCTCAACCAAGTATTTAAGAGCTAATGGGCTCATCTTGAATTTAAGAAATATTTCTGTACTGTCTACATAACAACAAGAGCAAACAACTCTACAGTGTCACTGATGGTTTTGCGAACGAATAAATATATAAATAAAAATGAAATAAAAAATATAATAAATAAATAAAAAAAAACTGAAATGTTTCAGATTTTAAATTACGTCCAAAGGGGCGTTTTTTAACATTTTGTGTGTTACCTTTCTTTATTAAATATCATGTTCCTCGCACTTAAACCATAAGATCCAGTGCAACAGCAATATCGCAAAATAGTTTTAAAACGAGTATATCTTTAGAATTTCCGATACAGAGACTCACGCGCTGGAGATAAAAATGTTTTTTCTGCACAACGTTGCCATTGCTCGCTTTGAAATCCTTGAGTTTGTTAATCAAAAATTCGTCAAAGTTTTAAAAAATAGGAAATCGATCATAAAACAAATTTCAAATTTCAAATTTGGTCTTCCACATGCTCATATTCGTTGGAGGATTACGTTATTCAAAATTCGATCACTCTATGTACCGTTGTTTTATCACAATACGAGAAATATACATACATTTATGCAGATTTTTCATTATTTAATTTCTTCAAATATAATGCAGGACTCTAACATTTTGTGGCAACAGTTTGAAAAGTAAACCGACATTTATGAGTCCGACGCAAAATGCCAAAACGAAACTAATAGTCCTTCGGGATTCAAATCCCTTTGGACTAATAAAAGTGATGCTTAAGACTAACAGCGCGTGTGTGTGTGTGTGTGTGGGGGAACTGAAAGGTGTCCGATTTTAAAGGTTACCCGAAACTGCTTGTTAAGATTTTTTATGCTCTCGTTAAGTTCAGTGTGCCACCAGTGCTACCAGTGTGTTGTTGCACTCCTGCTAACCCCCCCTTTTTTGCCTTATTATTAAGCATCATTTTCTTCGCGCTTGCGCCATATACAGCTCAAAAGCAAAAATCATAAATTTTTTTAAAGCTGCTCAGAAGCTGTGTTTAAAGTTCTTAATGCAGTGTTAAGTGTTAGCATGCATTGTAATATTTTCTTCAGTCTTCTGTCAATTCATCATATCGAAATTCAGTTTTCTCAGTAACATGACTTATTATTAACGTTTTATGTGTTAACTTTATTTATTAAATACCATGTTCTTCGCACTTACCTCACATAAAATTCAATTCAAAAACAAAATCACAAAATATTTAAAAGTAGCATGCCTTTTAGAATTGTCGATAGAGTGTCAAAAGTTGCCTTACATATTTTTATAGTCGCTACATTATTTTCTTTAAAAACTAGTCGCGTGCTTCGCCAGCCGCCTAAATTAGTTATAATAAAAACGAAAAAATATATAATGGTTTCAATGAGTCCCGCTACTTTAAGAATTGTGCTTTATTGCATTTGAATCTTTTATTTCATTGCTCAGCAACGAATCAGATTAAATTTGAAAGTATCCTAGCCTTTATTAAATTGAAACACGCTGGCGCGTGGAAGATAAAAGTATTTTATTTCCGGACGCGGCAACATATTACTTTCATAGAGTCGCGTTTGTTAATTAAAATTTATACATAAATATGTTACACTTTACCGAATGGCAAAAGCCTCGAGCACCGGAGATGAAAGTGTTTTATTTCGAAGTGTTGCCACTGCCGCTTTCAAATCGCTGAGTTTGTTAATAAAAAATTCATTAAAGTTTTGTAAAATATGAAATATAAAATTCGAAATTCGGGCTTCCAGGTGCCCACATTCGGATGGAGGACTACTTTATTCAAAATTTGATGGCTCTAGGTACCATCTTTTTTTTTCTACAGTAACATACATACATTCATGCAGATTCTTCGTTATTTAATTTCATTAAATATAATGCAGGGTGATAAATATTTGGTGGCTACGATTCAAAAAATGATACGCGTTTATAGTGAAAAACGCAAAATCCCATTTCGAAACTAATAGCCCCATTTGGGCTAATAAGTAAAATAAAAAATAAAAGAATAATATAATTTTAAAATGCTAACTTCAAAAATTCAACATATATTTAACATTTTTATAGTTATTTATTTGCGTATCAAGAGGGGCGGCGAACTCAAGAACCGCCCAGGGCGGCAAAAGTTCTAGCTACGTCAGTGACTACACAAAGCTTTCGGTATATTTGGGCATTATTTTCAATGCAGCATATTATCCAGCGTTTGAAAGTTCAGATGTGCCCATTGTTGAGTGCATTCGTCAGGTACACATGTTAACCCAGTTTCGATGCAGTCATTGTTAACTGGCCCGCCATTGTGTAAACGACATCGAATGCGCGGAAATTGGCAGCACACGATCTTCCGCTTTCCGTGATTGTTCTCCCTCAACTTCTAATCGCGTTTTGGAGTTCACCACAGATGAAACGAACGACCTTCCCCCCTTTTTCTGACGTCTAAAATGCTTTTCAGCAGAGTTTCTCGAAAATGTTTGGAGCCATACTTTACGTTACGTTACTCTGCCATGCGGCTGGCGAAGCACGCGACTAGTTTTTAATCATTCGCTTTAGCAAATTTTTTACTGCACGAAACTGTGTGAGATTCTTTTTTGTATAGAATCCTTTCCGATCATACTAGATTTATAAGCGAGTTATTGATCCAGTTTGAATTCAAATAACAAATTCTTAAAAAAGGTTAAAATAACATTTATATTTAACTTTTGAAATTAACAGAAACTACTTGTACTACAATACCGCCACTTAAGAGCATTGTTGCGTTTTTCGTCTGACACCAGTTGTTAGGTTATTTTCTTTCTTCACGTTCGTACGGGGTTCGTGTGGATTTGGAGTGAATAACGACGACTGCACTTGATGAAATATCGACACACACTTTATTTAGCCAGTGCGAATCAGGACAGCTCCAAAATCACGTTACAGTCGTCGAAGAACTACTATAAACACGCTGACACAATCAGCAAAACAGCCTTCACAATATCAGGCTATAAAGGTGGAGACAGCTTCACTGCAAAGCACCAGAGTACAGCTCCCGACTCTGCTCGGTCGTTCTCGGAACTCCACGTACTCACGAGACTCTCCACGCTACAACTCGCAATGCACTCGACGACACACACAGCATGGCTCCCGAATCTGCGGTTCAGTCGTTCCCGGAGCTCAACACGCTCTCTCGACGATGCACTAACCGCGATACACTAAGAGATTCTTCGATGCACTCGACGACCAACTCGGTGCTAGACTTCGAGACACTCGCTCAATGACTGACTATCAGCTCGCTAGACGAGGCATTCTCTAACTCGTCCTCTCGACGAGGAACACCCCTGACTGCGGACCAGCAGGGTTTATATAGCTTTCGGCTTGTGTTCGAGAACATTCGGCCTAAACCTGTAAGAATTCGTTCCAGAAGGGTCTCCATCCGTCCATGTCATATCGCCAATTTTGTCGCCATAATGCGTGATTTCTCGCCAAATGTGGCAATTCTGCTGTCCTTGTTCCTTTATGGCAACCCTAAAACTGCTTTGCGGGCAAGCCATCTTACCGCGCCTCTACATTTCGTAACAGTATTTAAAACAACGTAAACTGAAATTCAAATTTAAGTAACGTAGTCTGAGCTTACAAGAAGAGGTATACTTAAGCTGGTTCAAGTAATTAATGGTGCGTATTTAGATGTCGGCTAGCAAGATGACTAAAGCCGGAATAAGTTGGCGATAATAAATACTGCAAGCGAGGCTGCCCGAAGCTCTAAAACATTCAAACCTTCGGCTTAAATGCATTGTTTCCAGTCATTTGGAACTCAATTAATTTGCCTTCTGGCTACTCAGCAACTAATTTGCAACTCAGCAAATAATTTGCAGACTCGGTAATTAATTTGCCTTCTGGCGAGAATTACAAAAAGAAAAAGTTATAGTACAGAAGGGTATAATAGAGAAATTATAATATAGTTTCAAATCATAATAACTGTAATGAAATTTAACTAATTTAATATAAACGTAATAAAAAAGTACTTTAAAAGCATTTTAATTAGTAAAATGTATGCATCAATTCATAAGTTCATAAAGTTCCTGGAAGTTATTTGACTGTTCTACTCGTAATCTTAATACTCGGAGGGCATCCCTCATTGAAAGAGAATATGCCAATGTAAAATTTTAAATTAAGCCAAAAATAACCTTAGTTTGTGCGCAGATGTTTTTAGGTATATATATATATATATATAGTACGAAGTCTTTAATCCAGACTCGTCGGGATTTCGGCGATTCCGGATTAGGGTTTTTTCCGGATTATAGATCATCAATTTAAATCTGGTAAGACGGCATGCAGAAATTATACAATTAAAAATATGAAACCGTAATTTCTGAAATAAAGAGCAATTATGATCTAAAGGGTATCAAAATTTACAAAAAAAAAAAAAAAAAAAAAAAAAAAAAGGCTTAATATTTATTTGTTTATTTTATTAAACAGTTCTTTCAACTCGCGCATGCGTAAAGCATACATTACGCATAGTCGAAATTAGAAAATTGCAACCAGAAAACTATTTGATGTGTATACGTGATATTTAAAATGACGAGGAAATTGATTTAAATCATATCGGAGTACATCGATATAAAACACTACATTTAGTAAGGAATTATAAGCCGAATAAAATAAAAGCATCTGCCCTAAAGATGAGGATAGTGCTGACAGATCAACTTCCAGTTCATTGCGCGCCGCGACGTCCCCCCCCCCCCCCCGCAGAGCATCGTGAAATTGATAAACAGGTTTTGGAATGGTTAGAGAAACAAATCACCTCTCTGTCACTTTCTTCATGCCTTTATCCATTTTTTGCAGCAATTCCACTTTTTCTTTAATGGACATCGAAACATGCTTTCGCTTTGTAGCTCCTTTGGCAGCTCCAGAATTGGAAACTCTTTTTGACATAATCGAAAGTTCAAGCTTACTTTTTATAAAATTGCTCTAACAGTCTGCAAAGAATAATAAGCCGGATCCAATTAGAAGATTAAGGAACAACGCAATCTGCAACATTAACTGAAATAGATAATTAGATAATTTTAGCCTAGCTTATACCGTCCGTTATACATTAAACGCGCATGCGTAAACGTATTATGCGCATGCGTAAAGTTATTATGCGTTTACGCATGCGCAGAAAGTTTGTAGCTTTGAGATCCAGATTATAGATCATTCCGGATTATGGACGTCCGGATTAAAGACTTTATACTGTATATATATATATGTGTGTGTGTGTGTATGTATTTTTTCGGAAGAAGGGGCGAATCTGCAAAAATGTTTAGCTCCTGAAGAAGAATTCCCTGTGTCTAATCGCTATCGAAATCGGTAGAAGTGTTCAAATTGTACACCATACTAAGGTTGCTTTCTTCCCTCGTTTAAATTGGTTGACTAAAATTGAAATCAAGCATTTTGGCGAATTAATCCTTTACTTAGCGACCTTTCTCTCTGACTTCGCAATTTTTATATTCTATTCTGAACGTATTTGGCGATTTTACTTAAATTCAAAACAAACTTATTCTATAATAGTTTGATGACATGAACCGAACTGTTGATCACTTAAGCGACATGTCTTCCATGTTTTCGTATCCAAACGGGCGGGACTCTGAGAATTCGATAATAATATTCGAATGATAGCATTAAGTGCCGTCACAATAAGAAGGGTCTACTAGATTATTTAAATGATTGCGTTGCATTATTGTTGGATTTCGTTCTTAGTGGAATGTCTTATGCTCACTCATATGACCTACACCCTACCACACTTAACTCACTTTGAACTAATACGCCGAGTTGATATAGGACTAACGTCGTACTTAATTTATGAAGGAATCAATATATAGACGGCCCTTGACTTTTCCACGTCACTGGTTCTTGAAAATATGTGCGATTGTTGAATGTTCGAAATCAGAGAAATGTTTAAAAAAAATTAAAAATTGTAATTTGAAGTATTTATTTATCGATAATATTATTTATTAATCAGTATACATAATTAAGTTAAAACGAGCCATGTTTAAGAGCTTTATAAACTTGTCAAAAGTTAGTTGAATACTACCTTTCCCCCTCCCTCTCTTCTTCTTCCAAAAATCGCTTAATGTAGGCCCACTTCCTCATTTTCCACAACTCATATAATTTAGTATAAACGTTATCATTGTTTGAAGCAGGTAGTATTGGGAAGAAGAAGTACAATATTGATTTCTGAGTATAAATTTTGCAAAGACTTTTTAGTGTCCTGGAGGTATTGCTCAGATTAATAATGCTATAAAATGCAAATTTTTAGTTTTACAATACTGTTTAACTGCCGATGCGAAATGGAGAATGAACCAATCTTTAGGTGTTAGCGCAGTAACTTAGGCATTTTTACTTGATTTCCAAATGAATTGGAAGCAATTTTTTATCTCCCTTCTCCCTTTTTTTTTTCTTTTCTTTGGTAATAAATTCATTTTGTTCTCTACTTTTGATTTTTTTTATGGTCTGTTGGAAGTCGGGGGGGGGGGAATCCTACGGAAGCATCTGATTTTCTTCCATGGTAACAAAGTTAGGATTTTGGGAATGAAAACAACTTAAGAAGTGAGCTTGGAAGTTGATTGCGTAGTGACTTAACAGCATCTCGTGCTGAGTAACAGGTAAGGTTACCTGACTGCGTACGGATGAGCGATTCCCCGTTCAGAACTATAATAGTGTTTATCGCTTCCTATCAGCAATTTTTGGAGAAAATGGTAATCGGCAAACCAATTTTAGTACCTCAGACTGCTTGCAATCGCCTCCTCTTTCCCGGTAAAACAGTTTCGCAATTTATGGAGTGTGACGCAGCATGAAAAGATATTTGAAACTGAAGTTTCAGATGTAGTCAATAAATTAAATGGCCTGCGTTTGCAATTGTAAGAACTTTAAAATACGCACGGCGTCTGCAAAGTTTTAGAGCTGAGTTCATACACAATACAAATTGAAGAAAATGACTGTTCTAACTTCTTAATCTTTAAGGACCAATCAGTACCTTTTGAATTAATCTTTTTTTATTTGAGAACTTTCATTTATTTTTTATAAATATTATCAAACAGTTTTGTTGGGAAAGGTGACTTTAAGCTGAAAAAAATATTTTTGCTGGTAATTTTTTTTAATTTAAACTTTTTGAAGAAATATTGAAGAATTAAAATATTTTTCTTCTCCTACAATTTTCAATGTTTTCAACCGAATGATTTTTATTGCATTTATTAGACTGTTCTTCATACCTTTAAGGATCGATTTTTCAATTAATAAATTAATTCTCGAGGGTAAAAATATGTAAAAAGTTTTAAAAATGTGATTCCAGTTACATTTTTGTTTCTAATAATATTTCTTTGCTGTATTTTGCAAAATACTTCCTTTCTTGTATTAGAACTTTACAAGTACTTGCTTTATACACACATTGTGGCGTGCTACGAGATCATTGTATCAGGATCAATGTTCCTTCTAACCTTCTTCGGGAACATACAAGGACCTGACTCGGAACAGAGAGCTTACTAAAGCTATGTTCACTAATTGTGGTAAGTAGACAGGATACAGACGAAGGATATACAAAACCCTTTATTTTTCTCTATATACAATAACTTCCGTACTTCGGAATACAATGACCCGCCACTCGGGGTCTAACGTAAAAGTATAAAAATAAAACTAAACTCTAATTTAACTTTAGAATAATACACGTGGAAGATTGGCCTTGTAATAACAGGAAGCGTATGTAGCACAGAGACTGTGAACACTACAATACGTTTAATTTATCAAGAGGATTAAAACCTCTGGCCTGGAAGGCAAACAGCAACTGCGTAACTTCTAAGGTAAGCGGCCTGCTTCGAACTCACTGCTTCCTCTCTTTCGCTTGGCAAAAAGGCCACACTTAAATACTTGGCGTTCGCCAGACAAACTTTGCATAAAAACCTTCACGCTTATAATTCTGGCCGGAAGTAGAAATAAGAAGTGATAGTAAAGATTTAAAATAAAATAAACGTTAGTAAAACTTAAGATCCTTACATACTTCCCGCCAGAGTTAATTAGTTTGAAACTGAGGTCTAAAACGACCTTGTTGAAAACTTTTAGCTCTAGAATCTAACGCGAGGCCAATCTTTTACAATTATAACTTCGCTAGAAACTAGAAATTTAAAAGAAAGAAATTTGTTACAATAGCAGCTCCCAGGATATACAACAATCTTTTTTTCATCTGTACTGCATCTAACCAGGAGCTTTTATTCAATTCTGGTTCCTTCCAGAGATCTGGAAGGAAAACTAGTTTAATGAAATGTTACACAATGACATGGCAAGTAACATATACAATTATAGTGCTCTTAACATTCTTATTTCATTCATGACTATTTTAATTATCTCTCCCCGTGCTCTCTGACATGTGTTGTAAAAGAACACCAAACACGAATGTGTTTCTGTCTACGTGTGCCACACTTCCTCCTACAATCAAAACACTAACGTGTTAAAATTCAACATAACGAGACCTCTTAACACACCCTAATTTCAACTCTAAACCCTGAGGTACTATTCTAAAAGTGGCTAACTCTAAAGTGTAGCGTCAGAGAGTCTAACTACATCATTCAACCTTAAAACATATTCGCCATGATTTAATCTTTACAGTCACACGAATAACAAATTTTTAACATTGCTTTCACTTTTACCATATCACGGTATTTCTTAACATTTAAAATAACAGTTCACATGTATATAAGAACATATCAACATGCCGTTAATTTTACACATTTGAAAACATACTGTTGCGTGCGTACGGATTCGTTACTAAATGAATGCACAAGTCCGATGAAAAATGAACAAAAATTTATTATTATCACAACAAAAATGCTTAAATTTTCTCAAATTATCACGCAGTATTACAATATCTCACAGTAGTTTTCTTTTAACTACTCAAATGTCCAATAGAACGTAATTCAAAACAGCTAAAGAACGCTAATCCGCGAATTCGCTACAATCAACAACAGTAGTTTTCTAAACAACAACAAACTAAGCAACTACTACGAACTGAGATGTTTTCCTCCTTTTATAACATTTTAAAATCACGCGCTAGAATTTTCCAGTACTTTCTCGAAATGAAAAAGAGTTATTTATTTATTTAATACACGCGCTCTTGTATTTTCAATTTTCCGGCTTAGCTTTCTTTTAATATTCGTCACGCGCTGCACTGCGCGAGAAATAAAACCATTTAATTTATAATTGAACTAACATTTGCTTTTTAAATACCAAATTCGTAACACTGCCCCCTTCCCAAGGACTGCACGTCCCGGGCAGTACAATCCCTGGATAGGAAGCTAAACTTACAACTGTGGCATAAATGCAACTGAGGCATAAACATTACATTACAATATCAAACAACATGAACAATAAATGCAATAACTAACTTGAACAAATCAAATGCTATCAAATACTAAATACAAATCAAATACTAAATACAAATCAAATCAAATACACATTTAAAAACAAAAAGGACCATGCTATTTACAATTATTTACATTATGTACTATGGCCATAGTAATGAGCTAACCTGTCGTAATGAACGACTTTAGGTTTAGAGTTCGAAGACTTACGAATCCGAACCACGACGTCATTCAGCCTGTTTAGGACTGTGTACGGCCCATCCCAAGGTGACTGTAATTTCGGACAAAGTCCTTTCCGTCGAGTCGGATTCCACAACTACACCTTGTCTCCTTCGTGGAATTGATGTTCAGTAGCTCTTGTGTCGTATCGGGTCTTCATCTTCTCCGTCGCCAAGTTGACTCGCTCTCGTGCAAAATTGTGCATCACTTCAAACCGGGCCTGGAGATCTTGAATATATTCCTCAGACGATGAAGGAGCATCCGGAGGGCGGCCAAACAATAGATCACAAGGCAGACGAAGGTCACGACCGAAGAGCATCTGTGATGGAGAATAGCCGGTAGTCTCGTGGACAGCACTGCGGTAAGCCAGTAAAAAGAGTGGTAATTTTTTGTCCCAGTCCTGTTGGTTTCTGGAAACCACTAATGAGAGGTTATTAAGGATGGTTCGATTGAACCTCTCTACCATGCCGTCCGACTGGGGATGCAATGGCGTCGTTTGAGTTTTGTCAATGCCAAGTAGTTTGCATAGTTCTTTGATTACTGCCGAGGCAAAATTCCTTCCCTGATCGGAATGTAACTGAAGAGGCACTCCGAACCTGGAAATCCAGTGCTGTATCATTACCTCAGCTACTGTGACTGCCTCTTGATCAGGAATAGGATAAGCTTCAGGCCACTTGGTGAAGTAATCAATGACAACGAGTATGTATTTGTTGCCATCAGCAGTTCGTGGCAGAGGTCCCAGGATGTCAAAGGCGATACGTTCAAAAGGCGCACCTACGTTGTAACGTTGCAGTCTGCCTCGGCTGCGTTTCCTCGGTCCTTTCCGACCTGCACAGGCATCGCAAGATCGGCACCACTTTTGCACGTCATTCTTTGCATTATTCCAGTAAAAGCGCTCACGAACTCTCTGTAAGGTCTTCATAATTCCAAAGTGACCTCCTGTAGGGCTGTTATGTAGTTCTTTGAGGACATCAGGAATCCGGGATCTTGGAAGTATCAGTTGCCATTGGAACGTCTTCCCATCATCCGACTCGAATTTCCGGTATAAGACGCCGTTTCGAATGTGAAGTGAATCCCAGAGTGCCCAGTATTGTTTTGTTGTAGGACTACAGATAGAAATGTCCTGCCATGTAGGTTTTCTGTTTGATGACTCTATTAAATCAAGTATGGGTTTAACGTCGCGGTCTTCCAGCTGGTCTTTCCTGACTTCATCATCACTCCACGGGTCTCGATCAGCCGATGTTGATGTTGTAATTTGTCTTGCGACCGGAGTCAGCAGCTCGTATTTCGCTTCCACCCTGGAACAATATCCGCAGCTTCCTTGGCAAGGTCTTCTAGACAGGGCGTCGGCGTTTCCGTGTGATGATCCCTTACGATGACGGATAATGATGTCATATTCTTGGAGTCTCTGTATCCACCTGGCTATTTGAAAAGCCAGGCCAATGAGGCATGGTCCGTGCGGAGGAGGAATTTTCTCCCGTATAGATAATGATGGAAATGTTCTACAGCTTTGACTATGACGAGCAACTCTTTCCTTGTGACACAGTAATTCCTCTCCGGTTTAGACAGGCACTTGTGATGAACGTGTAGTAAGCTACTACACGTTCTTGGCCGTCTATTTCTTGGGACAAAACAGCACCGACACTTTCATTGCTCGCGTCGGTGTCGAGAATAAATGGTCTGTCGAGCTGAGGATACGTCAGGATTGGAGCAGATGTTAAAGCTTCCTTTAAGTTGTTAAATGCATCCTCGCATTCCTTTGTCCACAAGAATCTTTGCTTGCTCTCTGTCAGCTTGTGAAGTGGTCTTGCGATGGAAGAAAAGTTCTTCACGAATCTCCTATAGTAGGTGCAAAGCCCTAGGAAGCTTCTCAGCTGATGGACATTTTCGGGACGCGTCCAGGATTTAACCGCTGATACCTTTTCAGGATCCGTGCGCACACCTTCTGCAGAGATGACATGTCCCAGGTAAGTCACTTCCTTTCGAAACAATTTGCATTTAGCGGGAGTCAGCTTCAGATTGGCCTCTTTCAGTTTCTGAAGCACCTTTCTTAGATTTTCTAGATGCTCTTCAAAACTCTTTCCGATGATGATGATATCGTCCAGGTATATCAGACAGGCTTCGTAGGAAACGCCTTTCAAAACAGTCTCCATAAGACGTTCGAATGTTGCCGGCGCATTACACAGTCCAAACGGCATTACTTTGAACTGCCAAAGTCCTTGTCCCGTAGTAAATGCCGTCTTTTCTCGGTCATCAGGATGGATTTCTACCTGCCAATACCCACTCTTTAAATCAAGTGTTGAGAACCACTTGCTTCCAGAAAGAGTGTCTAGAATGTCATCAATTCTAGGAAGAGGGTAACTGTCTTTCTTCGTAACCTCATTCAACCGGCGATAGTCAACGCAAAATCTTGTTGAGCCGTCTTTCTTTCTGACGAGAACGATGGGAGATGCCCATGGACTCGCTAAAGGCTCGATGACATCGCCTTCTTCCATATCTTTTAACAGTGTTCGCACCTCTTCCTGTTTAGCAAACGGTAGACGTCTTGGATGTTGCTTGATCGGGGGATGATCGCCAGTATCTATTCTATGTTGTGTCAAACTAGTTCGACCCACGTTAGAAGACGAGCGGGAGAAAACAACTTGAAGATCTTTAATGACGCGATCGGCAGCATTTTTCTCTTTATCGTTTAATTGTGCATTCTGCAATAACTCCGATGTAATGATCTCTGAGGACACGGATTCTGGGATGTTACTCTTTCTTTCAACGCTGGTTACTGGAGTACATGTTGCAACCACTTCACCTTTCTTAATAACTCTCGACTTTTCAGTTACATTGGCGACTCTCACCGGGATAACCGTTCTGGATAGGTCGACGAGTGTTGAGGCTACTAGTACTCCTTTTGGGATATTACAGTTATTGGGATATTCTATGATGCCGTAGCGGAAATTTCTATTTTCGGCTATGGATCCAGGAAGTAAAATTTCTGTTCTTGCCGGTATTGTGATATAGTCTTGTGCTATGATTTTATGGACAGATTTAACTTCTTCATCATTAACGAGAAATAACGCTATGTCCTCAGATGTAGAATGCAATTCGTTATTTTTAAAATCCAAGGAAAAATTGTATTTCCTTAGAAAGTCCAATCCGAGTATGCAAGAATCAGTGATCTCTGCTACATATGCCGTGTGATGGTAAGCGGCACTTCCAAACGTGATGTTAACATTTACTTTTCCGTCGATGTCGATCTTCTCACCGGACACAGTCTGGAGGGTAACGCAGGGCGGCGTCCAGATAAGTTTGTTTCCTAGTTGTTGAGCCAAATCTTTTTGGATGATAGTGACGTTGGCTCCTGTATCTATAGTCATATTGCACGGAACTCCATTAATATGTCCTATTATGAAAAGTCCATTGCTGCCGCCTCTCATTGCAGAAATCTGAAGCGCTTTAAACGGGGGCTTTTCATTATCTGGCAACCTCCGCCCCGCGAGATGGCCACTAATTAGTTTCCCTGCTGCTTGTTAGAAGCGGTCTTAACATCAGTACCCTGGAGTGTTTTGCAGTTTCTTCGTATGTGTCCTTCAGCACCGCAGTTCCAGCACTTAACGGTCGGTTTCTTCTCACCAATATTCCGTCTCAAGGCGTTCAGTTGTCTAGTTAAATCGTCAAGTCGAGCGGTGACTTGATCCCCTGGCTCCTGGACTTGAGCAGCTCTGACTGGGTGGCGGTCTCGACGAGTGGCTTGCTGGGCTGCCTCAAATTTCATGGCGTACACTAGAGCACTTTTTAAATCTTTTACATCCGCCATTCGTAGAGCTTTCTGTATTTCAGTATCTCGGATGCCGTCGATAAAGTATTGCAAGGACAGGATTTCCCTTGTTTCTGTCGGGCATTCCGAAAAGGCGAGATGGGACAGCCTTTCAACATCCGCGGCGAGCTCCTGAAGTGTTTCGGTAGGCTTCTGTTGACGAGATTTTAATTGGAGCCTGCTGTAGTCTTTTAAACACTTCTCCCCAAAGCGCAACTCCAAGGCGCCGGACAGAGCTTCGAAATCTAATCTTTTGTTTTCGGGAAGAGTCTGAAGGATATCCGCTGCGTCGGCTCTTAGAGAAGCGGCGAGATGACAGGCCTTAGCTTGGGAATCCCATCCATTCGCATCCGCCACGATAGAAAATTGTGTCTTATACACCTGCCAGGAGGTCTTCCCATCATATGTGGATAGCTTCAGAGGTGGACGAGCAGGCATTGGTAAGAATTTAAAATCATCACTCCTGCTCCCTGCCGACGCTACGAATTTCTTTAAAGTATCCATTTCTTTGGCAACTTCAGAAACTCTCTCATCAATTTGTTGTTCGATTTGGTGTTGGACGGCACAAACTCTTCCTTCAATTCGTTCCTCCACAGCAGAAACTCTCCCTTCTATATGTTCTTTTACAGAAGAAACTCTTTCTTCTATTTCTTCTTTCACCGAAGAAACTCTTTCTTCAATTAGTCCAACTTTATTTTCAACTGTGTCAATTCTGCCTTCCATAGCTTCAAATTTATTTTCTATTATGCAGGTAATCTCTCTATTCATTTCTTCTTGACCTGCTTCAATCATTTCTTGACCAGCTTGAACGGCTTTCATTTCGTCCTTAACAGAGTTGACGGCCCCTTCCATCTTTCCTTGGCTGGATTTCATCTCTTCTTTCATTTCTTCTTTAAACGAGGCAAAGGCTGTTATCAATTGCCTTAACTGCTCTTCCATCGCTCTTGTTATTGGCATTCAAATCCCACTTCTGACACCAAAAATTGTTGCGTGCGTACGGATTCGTTACTAAATGAATGCACAAGTCCGATGAAAAATGAACAAAAATTTATTATTATCACAACAAAAATGCTTAAATTTTCTCAAATTATCACGCAGTATTACAATATCTCACAGTAGTTTTCTTTTAACTACTCAAATGTCCAATAGAACGTAATTCAAAACAGCTAAAGAACGCTAATCCGCGAATTCGCTACAATCAACAACAGTAGTTTTCTAAACAACAACAAACTAAGCAACTACTACGAACTGAGATGTTTTCCTCCTTTTATAACATTTTAAAATCACGCGCTAGAATTTTCCAGTACTTTCTCGAAATGAAAAAGAGTTATTTATTTATTTAATGCACGCGCCCTTGTATTTTCAATTTTCCGGCTTAGCTTTCTTTTAATATTCGTCACGCGCTGCACTGCGCGAGAAATAAAACCATTTAATTTATAATTGAACTAACATTTGCTTTTTAAATACCAAATTCGTAACAATACATTAGTAGTACATTGTTAACTTCTATTCTTTTCAAAGCAAGTGCCAATTCTTTCTACATTGAAATAATACTACATTTCAAAAAGTCTTTCAGACTAAAACTTCTTTCTTGCTAGAATGTTTTAAATAAAATTTATACAATAACTTTTTACAATATTTAAGTCTTTACACAACGCTATTATCCATCAACTTTAGTTTTACGCACGAGTAATTTAAAAACATAATACGAAAATCGGTCACAACTCATTTCTCGCCCTTTTGGCGATAAAGGTAGACCTCGCATGAGGTAAAACTTCTTGAAATCTGCCACTTGCAGTAAGAATGAAAGATTAACTTAAGTTTGCAAAGTAACATAAAATTTTACTTATCTTTGTAATATTCGGACATCCTTTTCTGGGCCCAGTCTTTAAAGGTACTGCAGATAGTAGTTTGGTTTATCCTCCTTCTTGTACGGGCTCGCCCTTCAGTGTTTTCCTCTGGAAGCTTCCGTTTTTCACCAGTTCGGCCACCCTTGAACACCTTCCTTTTCTCCTCTGCTTGTGGTCTTGGCCGTTTGAAGGCAGCTGGTCTTGGCGTAAAAGGGAAACTTCTGTCGTGATCCTGCTTGGACCTCGTTGTTGGCCGTTCAAATTTTCCTTGTACTTTTTCCTCCGCCGCTGATGGCCCTTCTGCAGTTCGGCGACTTTTGCTGCGGAGAGTTCTGTCGGATGAGTAGATCTTCCGTTTTAAAGCCGGGTTATAGTTGCCGTCATTTCTCCTGGTCCTCTTCACATACGTCGTCCTTCTCCCTTCTTCATTCTGGGGGTGTTCGTGAACTCTGTTTTCTGGACGGTGGAACGGCTTCTTTTTCTTGTTACCTTCAATTTTTTCGCGGGGCAATTTTCTTTTCACTTGCTTCTGTCTCTCATTGGCTTGCCCTTGTACTTGTCGTTTTTCCACCTCTGGAACTTGTACCTGCGGTGTCTGCCGTGCCGGATCCTGCAAAAGATCTGAAAAAATTTGCATTTTATTACGATCGAAGTAGGGCTTGATTTGATCAATGTTTGCGGAACAGGTTTCACCATTTCTGGCTTTTAACACTACAACAGCGTGAGTTATTTTTTCTATAACATATGGTCCTTCAAATCGTGGAAAAAATTTGGCAGTTTTATCTTCTGGTGCTGAAGAAAGTGAATGCTTAATTTTTAAAACTTCATCCCCTACTTTATAAGTTACTCCCCGTCGTTTCAAATCATAATATAGCTTCTGTTTTCTTTGTGCTACTTCCGTATTCTTTTTTGCTTCTTTTATTAGTTTTTCTATATCACCCATTTTAAATTCTGGGGCTCTTTGTTGCACATAAAATAATTTATCTAACGGTGTTATAATCTTTCTGCCTAGAAATAACTCAGCAGGAGTTTTGCCCGTTGTATCATGTTTTGCGGTCCTAAGGGCGAAAGCAAATTCATTGACATAGTTATCCCAGCTTTTATGAAAATTTTTAACATAACTACGGATAATTTTCACTATATTTCTATTGACCCGTTCCGCTATATTTGATTGCGGCCGATACGGGACCATTTTTAAATGACGTATGCCCAGTTTTTTGCACATGTCTTCAAATATATTACTTACAAATTGAGGACCATTATCCGATATAACTTTTAGGGGCGCCCCGTATTTTAAAATATATTTATTTAAAATAGAATCAGTAACTAATTTCGCGGAGGCTCGTTTTAAGGGAACAATTTCGGTCCATTTACTAAAATGATCAACCATAACAAGGAGATAGCGACTTTTATTTAACTGACTTTTTGGGAAAGGGCCCAATAAATCGATGCCAATTATTTCATTTGGAAATTCGGATTTAATACTATTTAGAAACCCGGCCGGGCGGAAATTAATATAATTAACGGCTTGACATGTTGGGCAGGACTGGACATACGCCCTTGTTAACTTTTGCAGTTCAGGAAAGTAGACTGCCTCGCGTACGCGTTGGATTGTTTTTCGAATACCAGCATGAGAAGTTAAAGGGCTGTCATGGAGCTCCTGCAGGATATTTAATCTAAGACTAGCTGGGATAACAGGTCGAAATTCGTTGTTGGAATTCGTAGTTTTTGTATAGAATAATAGACCATCTATTAGTTCGTAATGGGCCGCCCTATTTCTTATCGCCACAATATCTTGGTGGCTAAAATTTTCAGGATCCTTCAAATAGTCATAAATACTTCCAAACTCAGGATCCTTACCCAGTTCGGTTATTACAGTTTCTCGGGAATTTATTGTACATGCTGTCAGCATTGCCATCTTTACAGTATTGCCTTGTTCGTCTATTTTAATCCTTGATAGGGCATCTGCTACGATATTTTCCTTTCCAGGGGTATGCTTGATTACCAGATTATATTCTTGCAGCTTGAGTGCCCATCTTATTAACCTTGGGGATAAATTTTTCCCTGAGTACAATCTAGTTACCACCGCATGATCAGAGTATACTGTTATCGGAACCTTTCCAAAATAGACTTGGAACTTCTGCACTGCTAACAGAACTGCAAGTGCCTCTCTCTCGGTCGCGGAATAGTTTCTTTGTGTTTGATTTAAAGTTCGGCTAAAAAATGCCACGGGCTGCTGATTTTGCGAAAGTACCGCTCCTACCGCATAATCCGAAGCATCCGCTGAAATTTCTAAATTTTCATCCTTTTCAGGAAATTTCAACACAGGGGATTGCGTTAATGCTTGTTTTAATTTTTCGAAAGCAATATTGGCTTCGGCCGTCCACGAGAATCTTGCCTTTTTCCTTTTTAATTTTAACAATGGCTCAGCGATAGCCGCAAAATCTTTTATAAAGGACCTATAATATGAACAAAGTTCTAGAAAAGAAGAGAGCTTCTTTGCCGTGTTTGGAGTCGGATACTTTTGTACAGCGATTATTTTTGATTCATCTGTCTCGATCCCTTTTTGAGATATTTTGTAACCTAAATATTTTAATTCAGGGGCTGCAAATTTGCACTTTTCGACATTAACTTTTAGACCGGCCTCATTTAATAAAGAAAACACCTGTCTTAAATCCTGTACATGTTGGTCGAGCTTATCACTAGTAATAATGATATCGTCTAAATAGATAAATGTGGACTTTCCAAGAACAGGTCTTAACACAATGTCCATGCATCGCTGAAATGTTGCCGGGGCGCCTGAAAGGCCAAACGGCATACGCAAAAATGCATAAGTGCCAGACTTGGTTATAAAAGCAGTCTTAGGCACGTCCTCAGGCCTCACCCCTATTTGAAAATAACCAGTCGTTAAGTCTAAAGTCGTCATAAATTTGGTTGATTTTATGTTCCTTAAAATTTCTTCTATGATCGGTAACGGATATACCGGATATTTCGTTATGGAATTTAATTTACGGTAATCAATAGCGAATCTCCACCTTTTTGGATGCTCCAAAGGATAGTCATTATTTTTCTTACATAAAACCACCGGGCTAGCATAACTACTTGAGATGCGCGTTATGATCTTTTTACGTAGCATATCGGTAATATGCCATTCTATAATTTTTTCCTTATTCTTATCATACCGGTATGGTTTTTGACGAACTGGCAATGCATCTCCGGTGTCAATACTATGGTTAGTAACCTGAGTAAATCCTGGAATATCACTAAATAACGAAGCAAATTCACTTACCACTTGTCGGATTCTATCTTGCTCGTCATTAGGCAGGTGGTCAAGATTTAACCTTGGCGGTTCAGCCTTTTCTACACGCACTGGTTTCATTGTCAGCTTAAGGGACGCTTCATTAAAATCCAGTGTAGCTTGTGCGTCTGAAAGAAAATCTGTTCCTAAGATCAAATGTGCTTGCAGATTCTTTACTATAAAAAACATCACCTTTACTTGTTCGTCCTTGATACGGATATACAAAGGTACTTTACCTACGCACTTACATTTTTCTCCTTGCGCCGCTAATACTGTCGTATTATCCGCATTATATATGCGGTATTTCCGAAAATAATTTCTAAAAAAGACTTCTGCCACACAGGAACACTGCGCGCCGGTATCCAGGAGTGCGGTGGCCGGGATATTATTCACCAAGACTTCAATCTTCGGAAGAGTCAAATTTTTCACCATTACTGTATTTAACTTGTAGGAAGAGGGGTTTTCGTGGCCTTCGGATTTCCGCACCCTCTCGTCAGCAGAAATCCGTTTTAGTTTAAATTATTTTTCCTTTCCGTGCTTTCCTTCTTTTTCCCTGGCCTTGAGACTTTTTTCCTGGGTTGCTATTGAACTGTCGACGTTCGCCGGCTGTTTTTGAATGCTCGGGTTTCCTTGCCCACTGATTCGCTTTTTCTCCGTAGCCATGTGCTTGAGTTTGCTGTAGTCTTGGTGTACCAAATTGGTTTCGCTGTTGATATTGGCGTCTTCTTTCGACGTCCGCCGTTCTTCTACTTTCAAACTGGATTGCTAGCTCAAATAACTTTTCCAGTGTAGTCAGGTTTCTTAATTCAATAAAGTCTTGCACTTGGGGCAGTAACCTCGGCAAAATCACTTGAATTATTTCAGGATCCGGACGGTTTCCATACAAGAGCTTGAAAACGTGAATTTTTCTTAAAATAAAGCTCGAGAGGTTTTCGATTCTTTGTTGATATATACTAAAAAGTTCCGTTTCTAATTTCGCACGATCCCTTACAACAGGGAAGGCTTTTAGTAGGGCAGTCTTGAAATTTTCGTAAGTATAGGTGGGACTTCCTGCTTGACCCAAGAGACTTCTGCCTATACATTTGAACCAGTTAAGCGCTTGGCCCCTCAAAGCGCTGGTAGCTAAGGTAACTTTTTGAAACTCGTGCACGGGGTAGAGCATGAAGTGGTCATCCAATTTTTCCAAAAAACTGGTTACCGGTGAGTTTCCGTTAAACGTTGCTTCTGGTTTCATCGAAGCGCGCATGGTCTGGACGATTTAACCGAATCCTTCCAGGGCGGCAGCTGGCATTTCTGGATTCTGAGCCGTTTCTGCAGGCAGCACAGGTTCTTCTTGAAACTCGGCCATGGTTATTCTTCTTCGTTGGGCGCCACTATCAGGATCAATGTTCCTTCTAACCTTCTTCGGGAACATACAAGGACCTGACTCGGAACAGAGAGCTTACTAAAGCTATGTTCACTAATTGTGGTAAGTAGACAGGATACAGACGAAGGGTATACAAAACCATTTATTTTTCTCTATATACAATAACTTCCGTACTTCGGAATACAATGACCCGCCACTCGGGGTCTAACGTAAAAGTATAAAAATAAAACTAAACTCTAATTTAACTTTAGAATAATACACGTGGAAGATTGGCCTTGTAATAACAGGAATCGTATGTAGCACAGAGACTGTGAACACTACAATACGTTTAATTTATCAAGAGGATTAAAACCTCTGGCCTGGAAGGCAAACAGCAACTGCGTAACTTCTAAGGTAAGCGGCCTGCTTCGAACTCACTGCTTCCTCTCTTTCGCTTGGCAAAAAGGCCACACTTAAATACTTGGCGTTCGCCAGACAAACTTTGCATAAAAACCTTCACGCTTATAATTCTGGCCGGAAGTAGAAAATAAGAAGTGATAGTAAAGATTTAAAATAAAATAAACGCTAGTAAAACTTAAGATCCTTACAATTGATGTTTCTTTGAGTAATAAATCCAGTTAAGGTGATATAATTTTTTACCAACTGACTGTCAAAGGTCTGTTCCCACTAGGGTTTACCTGAGTTAATGGAGTCGATTCTTAACTCCGCCTTACGCGAAGCTCAGATTTTTCAATTGAAAAACTCCCTACCCTCCAAACATCGTGGAGCTACGTCGGCCGTGTTAGATGTCTCCGTTCGCTCAGATAAACCCTAGTGTAAACTGTCCTTTAGTTTCTCAACTATTTTGCAACTGAATTACAACTAAACTTGCTAGTTCTCTCACCAGTATTGATACTCTGCAGCATAGGATTCGGAAACTTCTGAAAGAATCGGTTGTAGGGCTTCGAAAATATGTTTTTGCGTATCTTCCAGAAAGCCCCCAAGCTGGAAAGGAATCGCCAGATTTGTCTTCTACTTGATAAGAAAGATTAAACATTAATCATAATTGTAGAAAAAAAAAGATTAAACATTAACAGAATTCATGCAGCAATGAACGAGAAATTCACAGAAAGGAAAAGATTTAATGACACACTAAAAAATCGAATATAAACTTGTTAATTATTAAACTCAACGTCTTAACTCCATCCATCGCCGTTAGCTCTTCATAAATTCGTAATTGTTGGATCTAAGTCTTCATTGCATAAGAGTAAGGAATTTTTATGTCCCGTCGCCCGGATGGTTTCATAAAGTGCTATAAATGTGCCTGTAACTTTAAGCAAGGGGACAACTGTTTGCCAAGATTAAGAATTTCATATGGATATCCCGATAGTATATAAGCAAACTGCACATTGCTAGGACAACTGCTTGAAATTAGCTGATGACAGACCAAGTAAGCATCATCATTAACTCCGCCCACAAAGATGACGTCACATTGCTGGAAGTTTGTATTATGGCTGATCCCCAACGTGGTTTTTACTGGAGATTTTTGTGAGTCCAACCTTCTCCTAACCGAGCAAATCATCGTCGCTGTGTTTCAGAAGCATCAGCAAATCACCAAATTTTTGGTCCAATCATTATTTATCTGTCTTGATGTATTTTCCATGTTTTCATATACAAATGAACAGGACGTCGGTAATTCAATGATAGCATTAATCGCAATAGCATTAAATTTTATCTACTGTATATGTAAATTAAAAAAAATAATAAACATTGTAAAAAAATTGAAAAATCTGATTAGGGCTTTATTTTCATCCTGTCGTAGTTATGTAATTAAAAGAGAAGTAATTGGACAAAATGTTAAGAAATTCTTGAAGAGATGGCCTGTCAAAAAACTTGAAGAATCCCTATTTTAGGCTAATGCTTTAGACATCTCATTCGCGCCCGCGTCGGGTCAAGCCGAACGACAGGCGTGCGACTGACGACGACGTCCAATCCCGGAATCACGCTAGTCAAATCTGGAGCTCGTGCAGCTTATTCTCCCGTCAGCTGTGAGCGGCCGATTGTGACATTTCGAACCTGTGCCGGAAAACCATTTACTGAACTCCGACGGGGACAGATTTCCGTCGCGAAAGTAAGGAGAGAGGCGGGCAACGACCCCGCGTCCGTTGGTGATGATGTGTACGTATGAGGTTAATATTTCTAAAATTAGAAGTGAAAGGTGTCAGAAAGGCGAGCAAAAAAAGGTAAATAAAAAAAAAAATTTTTTTTAATTGAAAGCTTTTATATTTTACATTACGCCCAAAGGGACTTTTTTTTAACGTTTTCTGTGTTACCTTTATTTATTAAATATCATGTTCTTCGCACTTAAACCATGAAATTCAAATCAACAGCAATGTCACAAAATAATTTTTAAATGAGCATATCTTTAGAATTTCCGTTACACAGTCTCGCGAGCTGAAGATAAAAATGTTTTTTCTTTCGTACAGTGTTGCCATTGCTCGCTTTGAAATCGTTAAGTTTTAATCCAAAATTCGTTTTAAAGTGTTACAAAATAGGAAATTGATAATAAAACATATTCCAAATTAGGGCTTCCAGATGACCATATTCGGTGGAAGATTACGTAATTCAAAATTGGTGGCTCTAGGTACCGTTGTTTTATCACAATGCGAGAAACATACAGACATTTATGCAGATTCTTCATTATTTAATTTCATTAAATATAACACAGGGCAATTATATTTAGTGGCAACAGTTTGAAAAGGGAATCAACGCAAAATGTCGAAAAGAAATTAATATCCTTTCTGAGCTAATGCTCCTTTGGGCTAATAAATAATAATTTAAAACTAGGCAAATAAGCGGCATTACTTTGGCGTAGATTTTTATCAATTTCGAAAGCTCTCAGACACGGGGACAAGAAGCAAAAGACTTGGTGATTCTTCCTAGTTTTTAGACCAAAAAGGTTAGTCTGGAAACTCGATTTGGTGTTGATTCCATATTAAATGTTATTGTAATGTAATTTATTTTAAATGCTACTGTAAATGTGTTATTTCACTTTTCATTCGGGTATCTTGCCATTCGGCAAAATATAAAATATTTATCTTACTTCCTCACATATTTTGCCTCCAAGCATTTTAGCGCCAGGCTCTGAAATTTTAAAATTTCCGAGTAATTTTTCCTTTTTTGGTGTGTTCAGAGAACGAGCAGCCTTAAAGTGTAAAATAGATTCTTCCATTTAGTGATTGTTTTCGTATTACTGACAAAGGGGGAAAAACTTCTTAAAATACCTGCAAAGGTTATGCCGAACCTTTCCCTTCTCACTGTTGAAATTTATGCCAGCCTCATACAAGAACCGACTGATCACAGCAAAGCAAACACGAACTGACATTCACTCTATGATTTCGCAAAATCAGCTGCGCATTCATTTTCTCTCATTATTTATGGATGATTTGAGGTGTAAGGAGTAGAGGAGACGAAAATAAGAACAGGCGAGATTCCAGTTACAGGTAACTAGAAATAAAATATATCTTACTAGATTCTGATATGTTAATTTTACTATGTATTCTTATTGGAATGTAGGTTTCTTTTAAAGAAATAACGAATAGTGTTATAGTCAAGAGTAGTTTATCCATGACTAAATTTTCATTTGCTGTGTTCTTGCCGTAACCGCATTCTTCGTAATTTAAATAATTAGCTTAATTTTGCCCGCTTGATTTATTTCATAAAAATTATAGTTAAATTTCTAATAGAATTTGTGGTTGATTTGTAGCGTCTTGCCATGTTCACTTCATTTATGAAGCTGTTTGCTAGATAAGTTATAATTCTAAATGAAGACGATAATTCTTGTAATGTATATTTTCATTTAAAACAAAAAATTGTGACGAGAAACTTCGCTGGCCAAAACATCTCAACAAAACTTTTGAGTGTGTGAATGTTATGTGAGTTACTGATTAATATTTTTTAGTCCAAAGGGGCTTTGTGCCCGAAGGACTATATTGTTTTCGTTTTGCGATTTTGCGTTGAATCACTATAAATGTCCGTTTCACTTTTCAAACTGTTGCCACCCAATGTTAGCGTCCTGCATTATATTTGAAGAAAGTAAATAATGAAAAATCTGCATAAATGTAGGTATAATTCTCGCATTGTGATAAAACAACGGTACATACAGACATCGAATTTTGAACGACGTAATCCTCCTACGAATATGGGCATGTGGAAGCCCAAATTTGAAATTTGGAATTTGTTTTATGATCGATTTCATATTTTGTAAAACTTTAATGAATTTTTGATTAACAAACTCAAGGATTTCAAAGCGAGCAATGGCAACACTCTACGGGGAAAAAAAAAACCTTTTTATCTCCACACGGAAGTGTGTATCGGAAATTCTAAAGATATGCTCTTTTTAAAATTATTTTGCGACATTGCTATTGAACTGAATTTTATGTTTTAAGTGCGAAGAACATGATATTTAATAAATAAAGGTAAACACACAAAACGTTAAAAAAACGCTCCTTTGGATGTAATTTAAAATCTAAAACCTTTCAGATTTTATTTATTTATTTATTTATTTATTTAATTCGAAACTTTTAACACTTTTACTGATTAACACGTTTACCGAATTTGTGTAATGTTAGTTACTGATTAACACTTTTTGAGTAAATTATTTTATTGCAAGGAATATTTTGAGGATGTTTATTTTGTAACAAACTAGGATCAAAATAGAGAGGAAAAAAAATTGTTGCGTGCGTACGGGTTCGTAATAAAGTAAATGCACAAGTCCAAAGAAAAGTGAATAAAATTTATTCTTATCACAACAAATAAAAAAACAAAATGCTGAAATTTCCTGAGAGATATTTGTACAATATCGCAATATCTCACAGTAGTTATACTTTAAAATACTCGTACTAAAACGTTGAATAGAACTCAATTCAAAACATAGAGAGCCGACCAGCGGCCGAGCGGTAAAGTCGCTGAACACTGGTAGTTCGGTCTGAGGTTCGAATCCCGCGAAAGGGCTGGCTGCATGGGCGTTTTCGTGGTTTTCCCCATGTGTAACGTGTATACGAGCCAGTTTCCCTTAGAAAGTCCTCCACGAAGGCATCCCTCCCCTTAGGCAGATAGCCCTAGTGTGCTTTGCCATAATTAAATACACCATCAAAATATAGAGAATCGTAGAGAAAGCTAACCTGATCTCGCCGCGAATTCGCTACAGTAAACAACAACAGTTTTCTAAACAACTGAATTAAGATGTTTTCCTCCAGCTTTTATATGCTTTTTAAATGCACAAGAAAATTCTCGTATTTTCTCGATTTTTCTGGATAGCAAGAGCACATTCACGAAATATCTATTTGTTAAAATGTTAAGTGTGCGTACTCCTGTATTTTAATTTTTCTGGAGTAGCATTCTCTTCAAATAAGTCTCGTGCTGCATTGTACCGGAATATAATACAGTTTTAATTACAAATTATACTAAAATAGCTAAATAAATACAAAAACTGTAACAATATATTAGAAAAAGTTTGGAGTTTAATGTTTTCAATATTTAATACAAGATCTATGCAACTAAATTTAAAATACACAGGTGTCCGAAAACAAACGTGAACCATGTGTAGTTTTTGTTATTCCTCCCAGTGTTTTAGATCCATTGCCTGAGGCAGATATCACTTGCTATAATCGATTAACAAACAAGTAAGCAAAAACGCATTGGCTATGGCGTGATGTGGTGATAAATGTATGGTAGCGTAACTACGTGTAACGCTCCAAAAAGTTCGGAAAGGGATAAATTATTGAAGATACTTCTAATGAGAATAAGCTAAAGTCTGTATTCAGTATATTATTTATGTCGTACGCATTATTTATAAAATTTAATTGCGATTTACAAGAATGAATCATGAAATTCGCACAATATTAGATACTTACATCATTCCTTGTTACATAATACTTTCCTTTAACCAGAAAAATTAATCACCCAGAACATAATTAGATGATTTTGAAAGCCGTTTCTTCGGAGATCAGAGTTACAATAAACGCAATGATTGAAACAAAGACGACGATACTTTCCCACCGAATATCAAAATCTTCGTCTAAATAACTTCTCTAAATTCTCAGCGCCTTTTTGGAGCCGTTTGTGGACCGTAACCTATTTTAGCTGCGTCACCTGACGAGGTCAGGGGAGTTTTGTGATTTCGTTTTTTTCGTTTCGCACAGATTCATTTTCAATTGTTATTTTCGAGAGATGAAATGGAAATAATCGGGATGAAAGAAAATGATATTTTGTGTTTCACGAAGCTATTATTGTGAAGCGCTGAACGGAAAGCCCGTAAGTATTTTTCCAGTTAAAAACGTTCTCAGACGTCCAAAAAATATCCTTTCTAAAGGTTTTTGAACTGTTATTGTATGTAAACCAGTTATCTCAAGCTGATGGCCAGCGAGTCGCATGCAGCTCCCGAAGACATTTTATGCAGCCCGTGAAGATATTTCAATTATATATTTATTTATTGCAAATACGATGTCGCGAAGACTTCAAGATTTTAGTTATTTGAAGTTCTAACTTATATTATTTTATTTTCGCGAAACGCGAGCATGAATAACGCACTAGAAAATTCTATAAAGGCAGTTAATTAATTTAGTGTAATATAAACCTCATTCCAAGATCTGAAGAGACAGATTTTTGTTAACTTTTATTTGTACATCTCAAAAAATAAAATCACTCAATTATGATTTTTCAGGTCAGAATAATCGCTTTGTTTTGGAATAAATACATTTACATATGAACAACTGCTTTTCACAATTGAAAATTAGTAGGAAAAGAGCCCGATATCTAAATCCGTGTTGAAAATAATTTCTGATCATTTCTCTCCAAAGCTTTATCGGAATCAAAACGCCATCAAGTATCAGACCTGTAGCAGGAATTTTTTTAATGGTCAGGCGCTTTATAGCAAGAAATAAAGGAGTTTGTAATTATTTATATACAAACATAAGTATTTTTATTCATGTGTCGAAGAAAAATTTAATAAATAAGAGAAAAAAAGTAGTTTGTTATTGTTTATTCTAAAGTTTTACCCCGCTCGGTAAATTTTCGTTGAAAGCTTAGAAAATTTTCATAATTTGTTTATTTTTAGCTTACATTTAAGTAAGTTATTTAAGAATTATTTAAACAGGTTAGAGTTATTTGAAATAAATGGCAATCAGAAAATTTAATATGTAACTGTTAATATACATTTGAATTACAAAGCGTAACCAAAAAAATATCTTACAGATATCAAACTTTAAGATTTAAGACAGAAAATGAATATGAATTTATATTTGGGGGGTGTAATTATTCATTTTTATAAATGTTTTGATAAATATTTAATAGGCGAATTTGAAGCTTTATTTAAAATAATTTTTATTTTTTAATAAAAAAATGTTCTTTTTGTATAAAAGCAAAAAAAAAAAAAAAAAAAGGGGGGGGAAATCTGGCTCGTAGGTTGTTTCCAGATCTTGCATTTGTTCCACAATCAATTTGAGTTTGAAACCACTGGCTGGCGCAAAGTTTACTGGGATAAAAAAAACACGAGGATAAATATTACATAAAGTCAGGTATTTTCCATACTTTTTAAACACATCTATGAAATTTATACAAAACCATTATAGAAATGTGTAGGGTTCCGTTGTGTTTCAATCTTTGGCATATCCTATATCCTATATCTGGCAAAGGCTGGACGCGAGTTATCCCTTTAATCGGGAACGGATGACTAAGCCTTAAAAAGGTTAATCTTTTTAGTCCTTTACAAAGGAGTTTGTATTGCAATTGTAGTTGAAGTATTGCAATCACCAAAACTTTCGGGTATCATATTTCAACAGAAATATTCATTTTGAACGCTCCCGAAACCATTTGAACGATTTTTTTACGGGACATATGTATGTATGTATGTATGTATGTATGGAGAGAACAAAGAACTTTTTTTCCGATATGGATTTAAGTCGATTCAAAAGGAATTTTTTTCATGATGTCTGTACGTACGTGCGCATATATGTATTGATCTCGCATTCGATTAGATGTAGAATGTTGAAATTTTATGTATGGAACTACTATTACATCTAGTTGTGCACCTCCCTTTTTTATTGCTGTCGGCAGAACCAAACCTACTTACAGGGTGGTTATAAAAAAACTCCCTCAATATATGAATTTATTTCGCTCAACCAGTCGAAATGAAATTTCAGGTATTTTCTTTGAAAGTATACATTATTTATTTGAAGGTTCGAGATTGTGATGATTTAAAACAATAGAGCTCTCACGCTTACGGTTAAAGTGAACTGTAAGCGTGAACGCACACATTCTGTCACATTTCGAAATTTTCGAATGGTAGCCATAGAAAAACCATAAATGGCGTCGAAACGATAAACATATGATGAAAATTGCGGGCATTTGCAAAGAACAGCATTATAACTGACCAATGACAATATAAGAGAAGAAAAGGGATTAAAAAAACTTCTATTGGAATTAATAAGTGCTCACCTTTGCGGACGCATTATGCTTGCGAGAGATTCTGGTCAATAATGGCGAATGTAACATCCCGGAAGAAATGTATATAACTTCACTTTTTATGGCATCTTTCAATTCTGACAAATCTCATGGATTTGATGTGTAAATCATTAGTTTTCTGATAACCCCATAACCATAAATCCATCGGTTTGAGGGCTGGGGGATCGCGGGAGCCCCGAAACTGCAAAGTGATTCTATCTCGAAACGTTGTACACGGTGAAAACATGTAATTCCAAAAAAAGATTTTTTTTTTTTTTTTTTTCTGTCTCTTCGCTTGTGTTGTCAATGGTCCTTTACAATGCTGTTCTTTACCAGTGTTTTAATCTGACAATTTTCATCATATGTGTATCGTTTCAACACTATTTACAGTTTTTCAACGCACTAGTCAATTTCTGCAACAAAACAACTGGGTGTTGCCTTTCGAAAAATTTTTATTGTACCCGCAACCGTGAGAGCTCTATTGTTTTAAATAGCAAACCTTCAAATAACAATATCTGAAATTGCATTTCTATTGGTTGAGCGGATAGGCTGCTAGGGATTCATATACCAGGATCTAAATTCCTTACACGGCCTTTATTTTCGCAATCATTGCTCGTAATCCAATTACAGAAATGCTTTAAATGAAGAAAATATTCATGTTTTGGCAATATCAAATTTGAAATAAAAAATTTAATTTTCCACAAATAACGAAATCCAACTTTCAATGCTGTCTCCCAATTTCTGTACTTCTATTTGGTGTGGTGGTGTGGTGTATTTAATTATGGCAAAGCACACTAGGGCTATCTGCCTCAGGGGAGAGATGCCTTTCGTGGAGGACTTTCTAAGGGAAAACTGGCTCGTATACACGTTACACATGGGGAAAACCACGAAAACGCCCATGCAGCCAGCCCGTTCGTGGGATTCGAACCTCGAACCGAACTACCAGTGTTCAGCGTCTTTACCGCTCGGCCGCTGGTGGGCTCGTACTTCTATTTGGACAAGTTTTATACTCATTATGAAAAAATAAATTAAAAGAAATTCGGCTCCGTATTACGAAAATTGACAGTGATATTTAATCTGAAAATTTGAAATTTTTTATGTCATTTTCGACTTGCCGTGAGGGATCGGTTAATTAAGTTAGAAATTCAATTTAAATGAAGTGCAGCAAAAAATGTGTGTTTAATAGGCCGTACAAGGAAATCATGTGTTATCTACAGCAATTTTTTTTTATTTCAATTTTAAATGGAGAGAAAGTCACTACTCGTGCGACAGACGAACCTCCGTTACTTTGAATTAACATAAGATCACGTTAAATTCAAAAAGCAAAATAGTCGGAGACTACAGCCCTGGAGACAATCGGAAAGTATCCTGCTCCTCTTTCCTTACCATCTACCTCTCGAGGAGACTTCCGGCTCGCCGTGTATTATAAGTGCCCTCTTGTCGCGCGACTGTGCACTTAGAAACGAGGCTCCCAGACGCTCTAAATCTAAATATTAAAACCCTCAGTTAAATATACAAACAGTAATTTGCATTCTGGTGAGGACTAAGGAGAAGAGAAGTTGTAATAAAATTTCAACCGGTAATAACTGGTTAATTAATATAAAATATTACATATTTAATTTTTCTTTAATTTGATTTCGTTATTAGCAAACTTTGCGATTTAAAAGGAATAAACGCTGATTCATTACAATTATTTTTATTTACAAATTGAACCCGTGAAATGATATTAGCTGGATTCATTAGGACTTCATTTCCTATAATAATAAAGCACTGTTGCAATATTTGTAATAATAAAGGATTGTTAAAATGTCATATTATATTAATAATGAAATATGGTTAAAATTTCCTATAATAATAAATTATGATTAAAAGTTCCTATAATAATAAAGCACATATGTAATAAAGTACTGGTAAACCTTTTTCCTATAATAATAAAGTAAGGTTAAAATATTTTCTAATGATTAAGTACAGTTAAAATTTTGTTTAATAATGACTTATAATCGGAATTCCTTGTATTAATGAATTGCGCTTAAGATTTCCTTTAATAGCTAAGCACTGCTGAAATATTTGAAATAATAAAGTAACCGTAAACTTTTTTCTAAAATAATACAGCAGGGTTAAAATAGCCTATAATAATATTGTAAGGATCCTAAGTTTTACTAACGTTTATTTTATTTTAAATCTTTACTATCACTTCTTATTTTCTACTTCCGACCAGAATTAAAAGCTTTAACTTATTTATGCAAATTTGTCTTGCTAACGCCAAGTACTTAAGTTGTGTCTTTTTGCCAAGCAAGAGAGAGGAAGGAGTTATTAGAAGCAGGCCGCTGGCCATAGTAGTTTTACTCGGTTGCTGGTTGCCTTCAGGGCCAGAGGTTTAGCCCTCTTGATAATTTCAAACGTATCATAGTTTTAGCAGCTCTCTGTACTACATACGGATTTTGTTAAATAACGGCCAATCTTAAAGTTAGGCACTTGTATATTAATCCAAAGTTAGTTTTAGTTAGAGTTTTAGTTAGTAGTTTTATATTCTTACGTTCAGACCACAAGTGGTTGGTCTCTGTATTCCGAAGTTCCGGAAATCTCTGTAAAGATAGAAAAATAAAGGGTTTCGTATACCCTTCCTGTGTGTATTGTCTACTTCACAATTTATTGAACATAGCTTGAGTAAGCTCCCTGTTCCGAGTCAGGACAGTTCATGTTACCAAAGCAAGTAAATAGGAACACAATTCCTGATAATATAGTTAAAATTTTGTTTAATAATGAGGTATGTTTGAAATTTCCTATAATAATACGTTACGTTTAAAATTTCGTATAATAATAAAGCACTATGGAAATATTTGTAATAAAGTACCGCTAAACTTTTTCCTATGATAATAAAGTATGGTTAAGATTTCGTATAACTTTAAAGTACTGTTAAAATTTTATTTAATTATGAAGTATCGTTAAAATTTTCTATAATAATAAATTACGATTAAAATTTTGTTTATTATTGAAGTATGGGTTAAATTTCATGTAATATTAAATTATAGTTAAAATTTAGTTTTGTAATGATGTATGGCTGAAATTTCCTATAATAATACAGTTAAAATTTTATTTAATAATGAAATATGGTTGAAATTCCGCACAATAATAAAGCAATGAAATATTTGTAATAAAGTACCAGTAAACTTTCTTTCACAATAGTAAAATAAAGTTGAAATTATATTTAAAAAAAAAAAAGAGTACAGTTCAAATTTGCCACACAAACGAACGTTTTGGAAATTTTCTTCGAAACTTATTTTTCAAGGGAGGGAAAAAAAAAAAAAATGTTAGATTTAAGTCACGCAGGATTTACTTCACTTTACGTATACTAAACAAACGCAGTCCGTTCAATTTAAAACATGTCGAAACAACCTTCACTCCAATCGAGCGTGCTATAAAATCAGGATCTTCCGATCGCATTTACTGAAACAAGGTCTTGATTTTGTAATTTAATATGTAAATATAAACACACGAAATGGAATTGGTATTCAGATGTAAATTTATTCTTCTTACGAATGTTAAATAATTAAAATTGTAAGAATTGTAAGGTAACAAATCCTAAACGACCTTGTTACGAAAAAATTTGCGTAGGTAACAGGAGTCGCCGCTTTCTTGTGACCTTGATATACTTGCTTTCGAAAAACCGAACAGGAAAAAATAACGCTTTCTTCATAACCTTTCTGAGTTTAATGTTTTGCGATATCTGTGTCATGAGTATTTATGAATTTAAATGCTGATTCATTTTTGTTTCCATTTATTTATGTTTACTACCTTTAAAGAGAAGATATTTGAGATAGCCTACGACAAGAGACGCAGCTTTGGGATCTGATACTGATCGTTTAAAGAAGAAGGGGGGAAAAAAAAGTTACAAAATCCATAATTTCAAAATTCTTGCAGCAAAAAGCGAGAATCTCAGGAGAAGAAAAAGATTTAATGACATTCTAAAAAATATCTAAAGATATATCAAAGGTAAACATTTAAACTTTGCTAATAATGACGCCAAAAGGGGGGAAAATGTTGAACTATTTTACAACTCCGAGTAGCAACAATATTTACAAGTGATGATAGCGGCAAAAACAGTTTACATCTCAAATACAGGGGGTGTTTACACATTTCTAGAATGATTTCGGAGCCGTTTAATTAATGTTAAAAGCGTAAAGAACATTTTTTAAATATTCGATCTGGCAGCCTTTTTCTTGATTATAGGTCTTCATTGTGATTTTCGTAATAGAAGGGCTTTCATATAATTTTCGAGGATACTGATTGCCATTCCTTTCCGTTACTTTCTAGAGTCCATTCGTCGTCATGGATTGGCGCTTAGAAAGAGCTCTTTTCAGAGCACAATAATTAGTAGGTTGTAGAGACATTATGTATTTTTGGAAGCAGGCAAGATGAAAAATTAGCCTTCGCCGGGAATCGAACCGCGAACCTCTGGAATACGCGCCTAGCGTGCAAACCACCACACCACGAAGGCATGCCAAAAAGGCGGGAGAGATACCTTATATACTCCTCCTTTTAAAGGGTGTTTGGGGTTTTAGAGGACCCACTCGCCAAATCCTAGTTGTGGAGAATCATCATCCAACTCCCTTTTAGTTCGGGCGCCACTGTAGAGTCATTATGATTTATGAAAAATGAGCAACGGCTACGCCGGGAATCGAGCCTCGGACCTCTGGAATACGCGCCCAACGTGCAAACCACCACACCACGAAGGCATGCCAAAAAGGCGGGAGAAATACATTATAAGGTAAAACGTCAGAGGACCTTTCAAGGGATACGTTGAAAAAGTATATATGCAATACCTGTATCAGCCTTTATTTTGTCAACGAATGCAGTGATACTTTTCGAAGTATGAACTTGTTGAATGTCTTGATGAAGTGTCACTCTTTGAAATTTACTCGGATAAAGAAATGGGATTTCTTCTGTAAATATTGGACGTAAAACCTTCTTTTAACATTATTTCCAGTCTTCTTATTTTTAATTTCCCACTGTAAGAGAATCTTCCGACACTCACAAACTCCTTGCTGAAACTTTCTTTGCATTGACGGCCCAGGTTTGTAAATTTTTTCTCTCCGTTGTGGATAATAAACAGACTTTTTTTTTTCAGTCATATTCTTTTGAAATCTTCTTTCCATGTAAAAGTAATGTTTGACGGTTTTCCCCTTTCCGATGATGTATTTCACAACGCGTTTTCGAATTATGGAAAGGAATATTTCTCTTGGGAAAGCTTAAAAACATATCCTTCAGTCCACAGCTAATTCACATGCGACATTTAAAAGAAGAATACATTTAAAAGTAGCAGACGATATTTCTCATTTCAAATAATAAGCTGTTGCAAGAAATATTTATTCCAAACATATGCTTTTTTAAAATTCTGTATCGAAATCGTTCTAAAAATGTATGAACACCCTCTGTATTAGAAATAAGTTAAAACTAACATTTATAATTTCACCGTTAAAATCCTGTTTCTGGTTTTACTCAGAGGAATAAAACGCTAAGAATATTTCTGCAAACTGCACTAAATCCTTGGAATTTGACATAAGCTTCCGCATTCTTCAAGCGAAAAAGGCGCCTTATGCAATTCTGGAAAACGCTTAAAATTCAAAACTATTGTTTTTAGGCGCATTTGGGAAGCAGTCATGTGTGCAAGTACTTGATAGAGGCTTCTAATCTAGATATCGTTTATAACTTATTTTGTTATGTTTTGAAATTTCGCTTTCAATTCCGTTTTGTAAGTAAATGATGAGTATTAGTACAATATGAGTTTAGTACCTGGCGGCAAAATGTTGCTATTCAAAAGGAACTTCTGTTTTAAGATGAATATTTTGTTTAGAGGGAAAAAATGATTGATTTCACATTTAAAAATTAAAGAAAGATTTGAAGAAAATTACAAAAACGATGCTTAAATTTTAGGAATTAAAAAGAGAAACCATTTGGATTTTAAAGTGGCACCTAAGGGTTTCATAATCCTTTGGTGCATTTTCTCTTTGATGTTAACATTATACTTCGAAAGACCGTTTATTACCAGATATGACTATTTTCTTTTGAAAACACTATCTTTTCTCCAAAGGGTTTAGATAACCATTTCCTGTATATCCCGTATTTCCTTGCATATCCCCCTTCGTGTATCCCACCCACCATACACCTTTCAGGACAAGGTTCTGGAAAATTTTAAAATATTCGCGTAATTTGCCCCTTCTTCAGTGCGTTCAGAGGACGAGCTTTCCTACGTTTTTAAATAAATCCGTAAATATAGCGTTTATTTCCGTCTTACTGACAAAGAAAACCCCTCAGAAATCACCTGCGAAAGGGATGCCGAACCTTTCCCTTTTAACTATTGAAATTAATGCCAGCTTGTAACTGATATTACCAAAACAAACTGACGTAACCATAACAAACCGAAAATTATCTACGATTTCTTCGTGTCGGTTGCTCGACCTTTTGTAATTATTTATGGATGATTCGAGGCCTAAAGAGTAGCAGTGACAACCATAAGATCGGGTGAGATTCTAGTTACAGGGAAGTGGAAATGAAGATATCTTATTAGATATTTTAATGTTAATATTACTATGTATTCATATTGAAATGTAGTTTTTCCATGACTACTTTAATTTGTTATGTAAATACATAAAATTTGTTATGTAAATACTATCACCGTGTCATTCGGAAATGAATTAACTCAAAAATTTCTTCTTTCGATTTTCGAACGATAAAATTAGCAAATTAAATAAGAAAATTCCCGAGTAAAATATGGTATTACTTTCATATTCTTTTCAATTTCTTCAAGTGGAATGAATTAAAGCTTTATAATATTCTTAGTTACTTTATTGTACTTTGTAGTAAATCCACAGTATTCAGTCATATTTAATTTGATAAGTCAGGCGTAATGGAACTACTGGAAAATAAGTGGCTTGGAAACTGACAACCGAAAGTCAGGGAAATTTAAAGTTGTATTTCAGTGACAGCCATGCATAGAAAATCACTGAAATCTCTATAGTGAGTACCAAGATCTTTCATTAAAAAAAAAAAAAAGGGGGGGGGGGATTTTAGAGAAATGTGAATGACTTTGTGCGTGATTCATCCACAGATGAAACTAATCATCTTCTTCCAAATTAAGGGATTAGGGAAAAGGATGACGCTGACGTATTTATATTTATCTACCTTCAAGTGCTTCAGGAGTAAGTGATTTCAGCTGTATTTACTGTCATGAAAATTAATGATAATATTTTTTCAATAAGATTCATCTCTTTTTTTTCCCTTAACGTTGTCCAAGCCAATGTAAAAAAGTGTACGAGCTATTAAGGCTTCTGAAGACAAAGAAAAAATGTTATAAAGAAGACAGAACGATGATGTGTTATAATTCTACGTAAAAAGATGAGGTCTTTTAAAACATTGACCAAGAAAATTTCTTTTCTGAAAAAGAGCTATTAGATTCGAAACGCGATTTTGCATTGCTTCACTCTAATGCGTTGTTTCAATTTTTATTCGAGTCTGTTGACATTCAACCATTAAGTGGGCGATATTTATCTCTCAAATTTAATCTGCTTGTTATTGTTACAAATTAAGCTACGTATAAAAAATAGATGCAAATAGAAGATAGGTTCCACTCATTTATCTAACAGCTAAATGTGTAGGAACCTCGTAAACAGATAAGCGAATAATCGTTAGAGTTCGAGAACAGAGACATAAAACTCAGGGTTAATTACCCTTTATTATTCCAAATAACAATTGAACAGGCGGCTCCTTTCTCAGAGCGTACAACAAAGCCTCCATTTGGGCTTGAACTCAAAGTAATAAGAAATAAAACTTAACTAATGCTTAGCTAAAAAGATATAGCCGAAGTTATCAAAAGTCTAAATAGTTGGCCCCTAAACACCAAATAAGCTGGCGAAGACATTAAGGGGCGGGAAATACGGCCGAACGTAGTAATAGCTTAGAGAGAGAGACGTAGCCAAAAGGCGAACGCGCGCTAGTCAGAAACTCTGAGGCTCTCTCACGAAGTCAGTGGAACTTCGACTTAAATACTACTTTTACTCATTTGCATTAAACGCGGTTCTAAAAACACAATCTGGTAGAAAATTGTAAGCTGAAATTAGAAAGGACATGAAAGTAGCTTTAACTAAAGATAACCGTTAAAAACTTTGGATAAACCTTACACAGTTCTTAAAAATATTATTTTTTTTTTACTTTTGAATCGATTGATTGAAATAAAAATGCTTTTAATTCGTGATATATCTAATTAAAAACATTCAATATTTTTGCAGAATTACATTACATACTTTTTCACTTTTATTTTTATCAGCAATTTTAAATTATCAGCAATTTTAAAGTTGTTTAATTGCCGCTAAGCCTGTTTTAATGGCGGCCATTGATGTTTACATTTGAAACAGGAGACTAGTGGATTTATTGCCAATCTAGAGAAATTTAGCTTCGCAACAACAAAGATAACGCATTCATTTATTATTGCCAATTAAATCATGCTTAATTCTTTCTGGAATTCTTTCGAGGAAATAAGCGTTTGAGATTTACGTCGTAATTTTTAATATAGATATTTTGAGTTTTTGTGTATTTTTGCCTTCTCGCGAAGTGAGAACTGAATTAATTAAATGAGAAATACTCAATCGTCTGTGAAAAACTGTTTCTTTTTTGTTTTATTTGCTTAATTTCTTTTATACATAGTTCTAGCTTTATTATAATATTTGAATAGAACATGTGGCAACGATTAGATAATTCTTTAAATGATATACATTTTGTGCATTCTGAGTTATAATATGAATGAAATATAATACTGTTAAGTAAACCTAGCGCTAGAGTGTCGCTATGGTAAACAAAGTGAATTTTAAAGAATGCATTTATTCTATTGTGGTTTATGCGCTGTCGGCGAAGTAGGTTTAATTCAATCTAATAAGTTTAAATAAAATGCAAGAAAAAATGCGTATAATTTAATATTCCGTACAAAGAAGTCATGTGGTGTACACATCAGATTTTTTTATTTTTATTTTCCCATTCTATGAGATTATTATGACAACCACAACCACCCCCTTTTTTTTTTTCATCGATATAAGCAGGTTTGTACATTTTTTCTCTTCGTTTTCGATAATAAAAGGATCACAATGTATTTCGATTTATCACCTGCTAAATAATTTTCGTATGGGATTTTAGAAATTGTTCTGCGTTGAGCCATTTGCCTCAGCGAAAGGTGGTAAACATTATGTTTTAAATTTTTGTTTATTATTTTATTTATTTTTGCTGCAGATGTGTTCAAAAACTTCACAATTGATTTCTGCGAAGCCGGATTTTCTTTTGTTACCAACGATTTAATTTTGCTAACTACGTAAGTACCTTTTGTGGAGTATTCGTTTGGAAGCTTCTTTCCACGTAGAAATAATGATTGACGGTTTTTCCCTTTCCTGCCAAAAAAATTGCTTATTTTGCAATTAGGAATTTCAGCACGATGCATTTTACAGTGTTTTTGAATTATGGAAGAGGAATTTCTCTTTCCGGAAAGCGCACAAAACATATCCTTCGATCCACATCTTGTTTCAAATAATAAGCTGTTTCCAGAAATTTGTATTCCAAATAATTTGCTTATTTCTTTTTGAAATTCTTTATCGAATTCGTTCTAAAAATATGTAAACATCCTCTGTAGCTCCGCCACCGTCGGTGCCAAAGGGTTTCCCAGTCTGCTGAATGATCTCGTGCCAAAGTCGTTGTCGTGCGCACCTTGTTTTAAACTTTATACTTCTTCCGCTGTCACGAATCAATGCTTTCTGAAATTGCAACCTCTGACCCCTGGCGAGGAATATCGGTATTCTTCCAGATCACAAAAGAGCTTCACCCTCCAACGAACACAGCTCATCAAGGTTAGTGGAAAATATAGTTCCCACGCACCCTCGGAGATGACAAGGCGGGTGGTTTGAGAGCCCTAATAAGAGTTGGCAAAGTGGTGGCGGTGGTTCATGGGTGTTTTTGAGGGTGATTGAACGCGTAGGGCGTCCGGCACAATGCATTTTACCAGGCCGTTCTTTCTTTCTTGTTTTCCCCTCCCCCATGTGGCGTGTCCATATTTCAATGATATGTCCAAGATAGGAACATTGTGGTGACGTAATAGATACAATTATACAACCTAAGAAAGTCACGTTGCAGTCGAAATTGGTGGATATCCGTGGCGTAACTAATGGGTCTTCTAGAGATTAGGGAAAACAAAGGATTTTTGTATAGGGTGTGTAGTATATGGAGTCAGAAGCATTAAAATGATGCTGCAGATGTTCACAGAAATTATCACTTTGATGCATTCTAAATGAAATATATTCATAAACTTAGAGCTATTGGTGCAGTGGTCTTCAAACTTTGTCGACTCGCAGTTCTCTTAGAACTATAAAGCTTTTAGGGATATTTCATCCCACTCTCAAGAAATATATCTTAAAGTAATACTTAAAGTAGATAACTATGTTATAGGCCTTTTTATATAAAGACGACTATAGAAAAGAATAATATTTGTTATTAGAAATTTTTTTACATAAAATTAATGTAATTTACTCATTAATAACATTAACTCTTGCTCCAGGTATCACCTACCCTTTCATTATATATAGTAACAGGGGTGAGCTTCCATTTCCTAGAAAAACTTCTGTTCGTGCTATCTGCAGTATCTTTCCTCATATTCTGCATTTAATTTGTTTCGATAGTTTGTTTTTGTTGCCACTTGCAACGAGAAAGTTTTTTCACTTAACTGCGTTGTACCAAATGGCATTAAAATGTTTACATCTGTGTGAGAAACTTCTGTGTATTCGGCATGAATGTACAAAGCGAAAGAAAAATTCTGTAGAACAAAAATTTAGTAGCTGCTCTTGCTTAAGTTTAGATTTCAGCTTCGAGTGTGTTTGATATATCGATAAGGTGTTCCAGTCCTTCACTGGCAAGCCTTCTAATTTATCGTAGTACTCGAATGAATTTTTTACCAGTCATACATAAATTTTTCTTCTGGGAAATATTCATTTATAGTTTGCTTTAATTGAAAAAGGTGTTCCATTGCATAATTTTTAATACAATCGTCTGAATTTAATCCATTTTCCATTAGACAATTGCATAGCTTTGCAAGGCATTTCACGTTCTCTTTTACATATGATGAGCACATATTAACTAATCTATAACTAATTGCATTTTCATATTTTTTAGTTAATATACACTAGTCAATTATTGTTAGTGCTTTATAATTTACTTTTCGAATTTTTATTTTGACTGGAGAACCCTGGGATTTGATTCACGGAATCCTGAGATTCCACGGAACACAGTTTGAAGACCATTGAATTAGATAATATCGCCACTGAATATATTATTATATCAAATAAAATAACATCTTTATTGGCGTCTCCATTGAGTTAAAAAATGTGTCTTTATTGGATTAAATAATTCGATTCGAATGTTTACATTACATTCCCATTGTCTTGCATTATAAATGAAATATGTTTATAAAATTATATCAAGATAAAAGAAATAAAATAAAAGGGAAAATGATAAAATAAAAGGAATGTCTCTATGAAAGTAGCACGTGGTGATAACATTGGGTGGCAACATCCTTTTATTTGAAAAGTGATACGGGCCAGAAAGGGAGGATAGATACTAATAATATTTCCAGCGTGTATGGTATCTTGCTGTTGGATGAGTTATATACAGTTTTGCATGTTTATGTTTCCTGCTTTGGAACTTAGCTTATTTAAACAGTGCTGTTTTTTTAATTAGATTAATTTTAGCATCACATCATTTCCTCTCTCGGACTCCTCTCTAGACCAACGGAAGTTATTGCTATTAAAATTACTCGTCATGCTTGCCTTGCAAAAACTGAAGCGTAGGAGGTGGCCTATTTACATTGCTTTAGTAATTTCTTAAAGCGCCTTAAATTTGCATTGAGGAATTATAATGAAAGCATGAACGTTATAATCAACTCTGTTTATTCTGCAGTTGTTTATTTATTTATTCATTTATGCATTCATTTTAAAGAACAAAGAAATGAAAATCGTTCAGAAGGAGCTTGAAATATTTTCAATAAGTTTGCTTAAGAAGCGGGATGAAAATGCTGAGCGGGAATTTGAAATATTTTCAACAAATTTGTTTTTATAAGAAAAAAAAAGAGGAAATAAAATATAATTTTAATTAGCGTTTTTATACAATAAGAATTTATTTAAAATGTATATAGTAATTAATGCACTAAAAGGAGGAAAATAGTTTAATGAGAATAACAGATTACATAACTCTGTTGTCAGAACTCATCTGCAATTTTACATCGCGAATAATAAAAGCGTGGAGCACTTATGATAAGCTTACGAAGATAACGGCTTATACGGTTGGCAATGCAATGAAATTAATGTATCTCGTTATTTGGGCTACCCATGTTTTCACTACTCACAATATAAAATTCTGGATCAATTCCGTCAATAGAACATTTCATCTGTAATTCTCATTAAACTATTTTTTTCTTTATATTTAATGTCTTGCCTATTCGACAATAGGCCACCTCTTAAGCGCAGAAGTGGTGGCCATTTTATTGTGGAGGCACCTATTAAGCGGCACTGTTGCCTCCTAGGAAGGGAAGGACAATTACAACCATGCCTTTTCCGGGATTCGAGCCCGGGGCCTTTGGTACCGCAAGTCGGCTCCCCTAACCATGATACCGTCTGGGCGGCTCATTAAACTATATGACTTAGCCATTTTAAACAAATGCTTAATGCATTAAAAAAATTAATAGTGTTTTATTTTTGTTAAGTCTCAGTTACATATTATAAGTGATGAAATATTTTAGATATTATTGAAACACAAGTAATAAATTACACTTCATTACATTAGTACGTCTGGGCGGCTCATTAAACTATATGACTTAGCCATTTTAAATAAATGCTTAATGCATTAAAAAAAATAATAGTATTTCATTTTTTTAGGTCTCAGTTACGTGTTATAAGTGATGAAATATTTTAGATATTATTAAAACACAAATAATAAATTAGAAGAAAATTATGAACATTACGCATGGAGAAAACCAAGGTTGCAGTTAAGAAATTACCGTATATAAAACCTTATTCTCACATAAATTCCTGAACAGGATAAATTGCTCTGACGGATGACGAGAAGAAATAGAACAGATTACAAGAATTTAGAAGTTAACTATTAGAAATGTAATATTATCTTCAGAGATACATTTACATATTTTTAAATGTTCTTAAAAAACACATAACATGTTGAAAAATTGTCAGAGGGAAAATTATTCAGGGGACTGGATTAGCCGCTTGTAGCTCCTTATCATCACAGTGACCTATTTAACCGTAACTGTGAGTGTAATCTAGCTACTTCAGTGTTAATTTCTGCCTCCGTGTGGACCAGAGTTTCACAACGGGGTCGATATTGACCCCCATGGAGGTCAATGAAATTTTAAAGGGGTCATTGAAGATTAAGGGGTCGACAGCCGAATGTGAACTGATAATTGATCGCCGTAATCAAGATCCCGCTGATTACAGAAATTGATAATTAATTGCTTATTGATATAAAGCTATATCACGTATTAAAAAAGAAATCATATCAAATAAATATAACGAGGGATTGTGTTATGAAGAACAGAAGTTACGTGAGAGGATCGTATAAACACAAAAAAAAAAATATACACTTATCTGGTGTAGACATCTTGACCAATGTTATATCTTAAATTCCTATTTTGTTAAATGTTAAATATGAAGCTACTTGCCGTGAAAAGGTTTCTACTTCCTCTTAGGAAGGAAAACTAAACTCTTAAGAATTTGCCAACTAACAAATTTTTGTGATCGTATAGTGAAACGTGTACAGCATTTTTGCGTTGTGAAAAAAAATGCATTCCGGGACCGCGCCGTGAGAGGATCGAAAACATAAAACATGTACAAGATATAAAGGAAAAGTTCATATTAAATATATAAAGAAAAACATACTGTAAGAGGTTCCAGATTAAATATCAGTTTATTCAATTACAACACAATAAGAAAAATCTTAACCTCATCTGAGAGTTAAATTTTAGATTCGGCGTTGTTTTTACTGCTAAGGACGTTTTTGAAAAAACTTGCCTAAAGTTCCAACACACCAAAAAAAATAATACTTATCTTGAGTGGACATCTTGAAGTGGAGGAGAGCTCATATCTTAGCTCTATCCTCACGTCACTTGGCAAATCCGCAAGACAGAGACTCGAACGGCACGACAACAAATTACATCAGCTATACCGTCAAATCTTACGCCTGCTACTGGTTTCCATAGAAGAAAATTATTCCCACTGGAAGCAAGAGAACAGCTTACACCGCACGGCTGTCTGCCTAGACTCTCAGCTCCACCAAGGAAAACGTAGACAATTAAGCTAGGCATTTTAGAGAACGGCTAACGCAGGCTTCCAGTTGTCTAAGGTGACATAATTCCTTCTGTTTTCAAGTCGGAGTTCAGAGGACATCGTCCTGACTTTGCCGATACAGATAGAGACTCAAGTCTCTGTTAATTTTTTTGTTATTCGCTCAACAGTTTTTTTTTCTTCGCATTTTTGAGAAAACCCGCGGTCGGGGAGCATAATTGCCGCTCCCCGCCCGAAGCACTGCTCGATGCCGACTAAATCTTTTCCTTTCTCCTTCGCAACACCCACAAGTTTTTTTCTCAGTCTCCGTCAACAAGTCCGTCAAGCCCGAAAGTCAGCGAATCCAAGCAGTGAGTGCCTAAGCGAGTCCAGAGTAAGTGTGTAAGAGAGTCTCGCCTCTTAACCAAAACGCGGCCGGGGAGCATATTTGCCGCTCCCCGCCGGAAAACACCTCTCGGAGTCACTTACATTTTGTCCAGCAAGCCCAAAAATCAGCGAGTCAGTCCGAGAGTCAGCCAAAAGTAAGTGCGTCCAACTCAAATTTCCTTCTTCTCCTTCACCAAACGGGCTCCCACTATGGCTTCACTTATCGCCCCCTTAATTATGGCAAAATCTTCGTTTTCAACTCCAGAATGCGGAAAAAAGGGTGATCGCGCATGCGCGCCCTTCTTCACTTAGCCAACAACCGGACCCTCAATCGCCAAAACCTGAATGACTTACATTGAAAGACAAGTAGCAACCTTTGACCTTTCCGTCACGTACTTTCCTCTCTTAAGGTCAACTAACAATGAAAATTCTTTCTCGAACATTCTAAAGCGCGCGAAATCATGACTTGGCGAAAATTGCCTCCCTTTCCCTGCTTCTTTCACAATGAATAAAAGTTTGTACAAGATTTACAAATAGAGGAAAATAAATAATACTCTTTTAAACTAAATAATATTCCCAGAAGCATCTGTCTTTCCCCAAAATTAAAGCCTTAAATTAAATAATTCAGAATCAAAATAAAATTTAAATTTCCATAAATCATAAAATCATTCACCTAATTTTTTTTATGACGCTATCAGATAATTTCTCTACATAACAATTGATGTATATATAAAAATGATGTAATATGCTCTAAAAATCAATAATAGTTTTAAAAATACATTAATTTTTCGTGCTATATGAAAAAGTAAAAGGCAGAAACACAAAACACAGCCAAATAAATAAATTCTAAATTAATTTATTTTATTTAATCCTGGAAAAAAAAATCAATGCAAGACCTGTTCAATAGTTAGAATTGGCATTATTTGTTTACTTAATTAAACTTCTTGATGAATAATCTGATACAAAAAATTGAAACAAAGAAACCTGAAAGGGTTCAGATTTTAACAATCTCCCACAGGGACACCGAAAGGGCTTTTTAAAGTTTAATAGGATTTATCAGTAGAAATTATCGATAGAGATTTCGCAGATGGAACAGAGAAACATTTTATACGATATTAGATGAATATGCATATAGAACTAACATGGGTATTATATATATATATATAAGAACTAACATGGGTATTATATATATATATATATATATATATATAAGATATAATAAAATACGATAGCTGCTTTAAGAATAACTGGCGACCTCAAAATGAATTATTCTAAACTTGGTGCTTTTTCCCTAAATTCATCTGTTCTCCCAAATTCGAGATCCGCTCTATGTTATATAACAACCTAAAATTAACCAATCAATAACTTGTCTCTACAATTGCATCTACTTCGGTATAAATCACGCCGTTCCTTTTCTCTAGCTTTTGCCTAGCAAATACCTCTATTCTGCTATGCCCTTCTTTGTTCTTATTCTAAGATGATATAACGTGCAAAAAAAAAAAAAAAAAAAAAAAAAAAAAAAAAAATTGTAATCGCTTATGATCTAGAAATATCGTATCTTTTAAGAAATGATTTGATATGTGTGAAAATAAAGATTGGTGATTTATAAAAACACAGTTTCGTCATCTTCGTTTCTACGCTTTCAACACCGGCCATGACGACTGCAAGCTATGATTCCTCCTACGCATTAAATCATCACATATATCCATTATCATCCATAATCATCACATATCTTCCATCTGTTAAAAGGTGGAAGAATATGTAATGCAATTCTATAAAAATATTAAATGTTTTTAATTATCAGATAATCAATCATAGTAATTACATCATAAATTCAATGCAGTTTTATTTAAACCAATCAGATTAGAAACTAGAAAAATAATATTTTTAAGCACTGCATCTAATCCTTTGTAAATAGTTTAGTCTGTTGATATGAGTAACAGACAGATTAAAATATGGAGAAATAATACTTTACTTTTTTTTCGAATGGCAACAAACTCGATTGGAAAGTGAAACAGCGCAAAACCGAGTTTCGAGTCTAATATCCTTTTTGGTCTAAAACAAAATACGAAGAACGCAAAATTTCCACAGAGGATATACAGTTTTATATAATCTACTTGCGAAAAAGAAGATTTTTTTGCTCGTTTTCAAGACACTGAAAATTTAAATGTGCGAGCATGGATCATAGAACGCGTGAACTGTAATATATTTAAACTTGTAGTATATTTGATTTTACATAATGGAAGCTAGTCAATAATTTGTCATAATATTTGAAAAGAAATTTTAAGTGTTCTTTAACGTAACAATCTATTTACCACTATTTCCGTTAATTACCTTTTAATGTTTTTGTGCAATTAAATTGTATTAGAAATTGGGATATACAGTCTAATATTTTTCTTTTTCTAAGTTATTCTGGTGAAATTTTCATTTCGCTATGTCTAATTGCAATGATCTTTACACTTTGTCGACTCACAGACCTTTAGAACTAAGAGGTTTTCTTGGGAATCCTACTCCACCCTTAAAAAAATACATCCTAAAATAATATTTAAAGTAGAGCAATGTGTTAACTATAGAAAAGTATCGTATTTTTGTTAGAAAATTTTAACATAAAATTAATGTAATTTACTCATTACTAGCATTAACTCTTGCTCTAGGTGTCACCTATCCTTGCACTGTATTTAGTGACAAAAGCATGCTTGCTTTTATTTTACACAAACAAGTTTTTTACAAGTGCAGCTGTACTGATATTATTTGCAGTTGCATTTAATTTGTTTCGATGCTTTGTTTTTGTTGCCACATATTTCGCAAAAGATTTTTCACTTTAATACGTCGTTCCGAAAGGTATTTAAATATTTATAGCCGTGTGAGAAACTTCTGGGTATAATGCATGAACCTACAACCAAAAATTTAGAAGCTGCTCTTAAATTTAGATCTGCTTAAATTTAGAATTTAATCTGCTTAAATTTAAATTCGAACATCGAGTCTGTTGATATGTCGATAAGGGGGTTCCCCGTTCCTTCATTAGCAACCTTTCGTGGTACTGGCACGGAATTTTTGTCCAGTCATTCTTATTTTTTTTGGGGGGGGGGATATTCTCTTGTACGTAGTTTTCTTCATTTGAAAAAGGTGCTCCATTGTATAATTTTTAACACTATCGGCTGAATTTAATTCATTTTCAAAGTTTTCTAAAAATCTGCACGTCATTCATTCTCTTTGACATATGATGACTACATACTGATTTTTAAAACTAATCTGTAGCTAAATGTATGTTTATATTTTAGATTATAAATACTAGTCAACTCGTGTGAGTAATTTCTAATTTTCTTTTCCAGTTTTTATTTTGACTCGCGGAACGCAGTTTGAAGACCACTGGTCTAATGCTTTTGTTTATTATTCACCCCTAAATTTGCTTGTATGTTTTCCGGTGTCGGAAAATACCTCAGAATTACCGTTATTGAAATTCTCGTAAATCTAAATGACTGCAAAAATAAATATTTTACAGATATTTACAACAATTTCGCACAGCAACCGCGAAAAGAAAAAAAAAAAAAGCTTCATATTATCCACCAATGATTCACTGCAGAGCTTTAAATGGACGAGAGAAAAAAAAAAAAAAAAAAAAAGGAAAAGAAAGAGAGAAGAGAGAGAGAGAGCGAAATGCCTGTCTACTCCTAATCCGCATTTGTTCAAAGTAAATAAATTGTGAAGCAATCTTTTGAGGCATTTCTTCCGTATTGAGAAATGGATTGGATTATCCTTCAAGGCTAGATTCGCTTCTGTTCGGAATCGCAGAGGCGTAGCGTTTCTGAAATTCATTCATGAAATTCCTCCCGCAAGCTGCACACTCATGCTTGTTTTTCGCAAGTCTGAATATTCTATACCTTTCGGAAAATTTTTATTTGTTCTCAGCTACAGATTGTACTGAATACTGTAAGTCTCTGGTTTCTAACTCGCCCGAAGCAGTCTTACGCAGCCCACGAATACATTTGAATTATATATTTGTTGCAAGTATGATCTTGCAGAGATTTCGAGACTTGACTTATCTGAAAGTCCTGAAGTCCGATTTGCTTTGTATTTTGTCCATTTCCACTCAAAGCGAACATGAATAACGCGCCATTAATTTTATTCATACATTTCAGAAAAACAAATGAGCTCGGTTGCGAAATTTGCAAAAATAATAATAGCTTTGTTTGCGAATTCATTTACTTTATGTGAACGACTTTTTTCACAGTTGAAAGTTAATTAAAAAAGAACCCGATTGACCGAAGTGCTTCTACAATCCGTGGTAAACATGATTTCTTGAAATTTCTCTCCAAGACTACATACCATTCCAAGCTAAAATAAATGAAATAGTTTATAATTGTTTACATACCAGCATATGTATTTTCATTTACATATCGAAGGAAAATTAAATAAATAAATAAATAAAATCTGAAAGCTTTCAGATTTTACATTACGCCCAAAGGGGCTTTTTTTAACGTTTTGTGTATTACCTTTATTTATTAAATATCACGTTCTTCACACTTAAACCATAAAATACAATTCAACAGCAATATCACAAAATATTTAAAAGAGCATATTTTTTAGAATTTCCGATACACAGTATCGCACGCTGAAGATAATTTTTTTTTTCGTACAATGTTGCCATTGCTCGTTTTGAAATCGTTGAGATTTTAATCAAAAACTCATAAATGCTTTACAAAATATGAAATAGATAATAAAACAAATCCCAAATTTGAGCTTCCAGGTGCCAATATTCGTGTGGAGATGTACGTTATTTAAAATTTGATGGCTCTAGGTACCATTGTTTTATCACAATGCGAGAAACACACATACATTTATGCAGTTTCTGCATTATTAGGGCTCTAACATATGGTGGCAACAATTTAAAAAGTGATTCGCCTTTTATAGTGAATCAACGCAAAATGCCAAAACGAAATTAAGAGCCCTTCTGGGCAAATTGCCCCTTTAGGGTAATAAAAGAAAGAGACTAGATTGTTCTTATTTTTTTCTCAAGTTTTCTTCTACTTGGGGTAAATTTTCTCTGAAAACTTAGAGAAAGTTTTCATAATTTGTTTACTTTTAGTTTAAATTAAATTAAGGTAGTTAATGATTAAATAAACAGGCTAGAATTATTTGAAATAAATGTCAATTTAAGAATTTAATATTTAGATGGCAGTATATTTGAATTTATTTTGAATAAATTGCCTTTGAATAAAATGTCTTACAGGCAAAAAGCCAATAAAAAGTCCTTACAATATACGAGTACCAAACATTATATTTCACATAGAAAATAAAAATTAATCTGAATTTTGTTTCCCTTGCAATACTGTTATGATGTTTATGCATGTTTTGATAACTATCTAGTAAGCGAAAATTTAATTTATTTAAAATATTTTTTTTATTTTGTTAATAATAAAAAAAAATCTGGCCCGTCAGTTGTTTTCATATCATGCATTCGTTCCACGTGTAACCTGAGATCATGACCGTAAGCATTTATGCAGCCCAATTCAATCACAGAAATCAATTTCAATCGCTCTAAATATGTGTAAACACCCTTTGTATTATCCAAAGTTTGAAAAGGGGGGTAGGAGTTTTCAGCTAACGTGAAAAACTTAATTTAGACTATTCAAATGATCGGCTGATTTCGTTTTGCTAGAATACTGGGCTCACGACGTTATTCGACGTGTCAACCTAACCTGGAAGGAGCCACTTGCCACCGACCCCCCCCAACCACCTCGTGTTTCAAATCACAGAAATGTGATACAGGTCGTGCTCCCAAGCATAATGCACGTCCGCGTACAGTTCCATATAAACAAACAGAAGGAACAGAAACACAAATTCTAGGGAGCGCGGAAAACAACATCACCGAAAGCAACTGCAAAACGTTCGGCAGACGATGGTCAAAACTGGGTCAAAAACCGACGGCACTCACTCATCCCAAATACCTTCCACTGTAACTGGGTCTCAGCGAAAGGGTTGATCTTTCTTTTAAAAAAAGAATAAACTTAGATGCTCGCGGGGAAACTTCCAGCAGACAAGAAAAGGTTAGTTACGTATTTCACGTAGAGCTCGACGTTTTTGACCCGGAAATGGCCTTGAAATAACTTTAACCCGGTTACGAATCATCCGGAAAAAAAATGGGCACGGAGAGATGACTCTAGAAATAGGCGAAATCACTGGGAAAAGGGTGAGAAATTTATTAAAATTGTCTTTTATAATTTTTCTGGTATGAAAAGCCACGAACTTGAATTGCTCTAGCAGACGACGAGGTCGTTTGTTGTTGAAATGGCAGATGTTTTCTTTTGTGAGTTATGGCAACAATATAACTGGGATTAATTAGTTTTTTTTTTTTTTTTTTTTTCGTATCTTATTTTTTTTTCTTGTGACTTATGAATGGTGTAATGACAGTGCTGTTGTGTATCATACTTCAGGTACTTCTATTAAACTAAACCAGAGTGTTTATATTTTATTAATTGGGAAAGCCGACTGAAAAGCACAGAAATTAAGATGCAAATGTGAGTATGAATTATTCAAATTTTTCAAAAAATGCTTTTTGTTCATGTTAAATGAGAGTAGGTTTATTTTTGCGCGTTTGGTAAAGCCAGAAATGTAAAAAATATTGATTATTTTCTTTCATTGTGTCTCATATTTTTGTTATGAATGTGTCTTACATCATGTATTTATTTCTATTTAACAAAACTAGAAAGATTTTAGAATGTTAATTTTATTAATTTCAAAAGACCTCTAGAAATTAACGATGAAAATATGAGTATGAATTATCCACGTTTTTCTAAAAGAATTTTCTTTCATATCCAAATGATAGTAGTTTTATTTTTGCGCATTTGGTAAAGTCAGTAATATAAAAATATTGATTTTGTTTTTCCTGTTTCTTGTTATTGTTGTGAATTGTGTCCTACATCATGTATTTCTATTATTGTTGCTGTAAATGTGTCCCACATCATGTATTTATATTAAAATAAACTAGATAGATTTTAGAATTTTAATTTTATTAATTTTAAAAGACGACTAGAAATACAGAGCAAATGTGAGTATGAATTATCCAAGTTTTCCAAAAAGAGTGTTTCGTTCAAATCAAATGATAATAGTTTTATTTTTGCGTGTTTGGTAAAGTCAACAATTTAAAAATATTGATTATTTCTTTTTCGTATCTTCTTCTTTTTATGAATGTGTCTTACATCTGTTCAAACTAGTAGTCAAATTAAAAATTATTTATTAATGAAAACTTTGGCATTTGTATCAGAATTCCTCATTTTATTATTTTCTATTGAACTGTAAAAAGGATGCGTTTTCTTCCTTAGTTATTAGTTTAAACTGCGTGTGTCAGCTTCCAGCGGTACAGCATTATTCGTCCCCTGTTGAAACACACGAAAATTTTTGTTTGGTACACGATATTTATTTGGAACACGGCTCTGTACACAGTTTAGTAGTAGTGCACGCAGTTCATCAAGTCAATGACTGCGTGCACTACAATCTTTTAACTTCTTTCGAGAGGATATTACGACTGGCCATGAGCATAGCCTGTTGCTGCTATTCAGTAAAGAAGTGGTCTCAAACTGGCGGCCCTTGAACCGCATTTGACCCCCGAAGCAATTTTATGCGGCCCGCGAGGACATTCCATTTATGCATTTGCTTCAAATATTTCAAGATTTTAGTTATTTGAAGTCCGAGCTTATACTGTTTTCATTTTCCATTGAAAAGAAACACGATCAATACACCAGAAAATATATAAAAGAGAGCTGATTTATTTACACTTATATAAATCTTATTCAAAGATTTGATAAATTTTATTTGTACATGTCAAAAAATAAATAAACTCAGTTACGAAATTTTGCATTGTGAATAATCGCTTTGTTAGGGAATACATTTAAATGAGAACAGCTTTTTTTTCACATTCGATAATTAATTAAAAAATCTGATGTGGACGCCCCATAGCTTCCTTGTACGACCTATTAAATTATGTACAATTTTTGCTGCATTTCGTTTAAACTTATTTCATCGAATTTCATTAGAGATATATTTCATATTCAGTTCTCACTTTGCGACAAGGCAAAAATACGTGAAAACTCAAAACGCCTTCCTTAAAAATTTAAAAACAGTGTTTTCAATCAAAATTCGAGTTTCTCGCAGAAACAAACAATTCGACTAGTGGGAAGGAAGGCAGATTTATCGGTGCACTAAATTGAAAGTTTACTTTTGGCCCCACTGCGAAAAGACGCTGAAGCTGGTGCACAAACTGACTCAATTTACTACTCTACTACGAGTTTCAAATATAAATAAATGTGGACGTTAGGCTTAAACAACTTTTAAATTGTTGATAATTGTACAACTATTGCATGCAGATTAACTAAAGGCACAGAAACCTTAACCAGAACATAAGAACAAAATAATCCAATCACTTTTTAAACCAAAAAATGCACAGTTTACCAACATATAAGAATAAAAAAATGAGCTTACTGAGCCGGGTAACAGAGTGAGTATTATATGTACGTTTGTTGCGGCCGATTGCAACCAAAAAGGAGGAGCACAGCTACATATTATAATAGTCCCATATACAAAATTTCAACGAACTGAAGATACTCGTTTTAGATTTACTGAAGACTCGTTTTATTTAAAATACATACGTACAGATGTCACGAACAAAAAAAAAAACTTTTCTGAATTCATTTAAAATCCTTTACTTCGTACAAGGAAGTAAAAACCTCAAGCTTCGTACAAGGAGCTCGATTGAGCGATCAGGCTATACAATCAGTAATAATAATCATTTCTAGTAATTTCTCTTCAAGGCCACAAAGTTATCAGGATAGAAATGCCATCAAGTGTCAAGATATCGTAAGCAATAAAGAACTATATAATTATTTATTAACAAACATTTGCATTTTTATTTGTGCGTCGAAGAAAATTTTAACAAATAAGATAAAGAGATTAGATTGGTATTATTTATTATCAAAATTTGTCTCGGTAAAACTTTGTTCAAAAATACTTTTTTATTAATCCAAAGGGGCTTTGTCCCTGACAGACTTGTCTTCGTTTTGCGATTTTGCGTCGAATCGCTCTGTTTAACTTTTCAAACTATTACCGTCAAAATTACCGTTTCACTTTTCAAACTGTTGCCAACAAATGTTAGAGTCTCACATTATATTTGAAGAAATTAAATAATGAAGAATCTGCATAAATGTATGTATGTTTCTCGCATTGGGATAAAACAACGGTATCTAGAGACATCCAATTTTGAATGACGTAATCCTACTACGAATATGGGCATCTGGAAGCCCAAATTTGAAATTTGGAATTTGTTTTATTATCGAGTTCATATTTTGTAAAACTCTAACGAATTTTTGATTAACAAACTCAAGGATTTCAAAGAGAGCAATGGCAACGTTGTACAGAAAGAAACATTTTTATCTCCAGTGCGTTGTGTATCGGAAATTCTAAAGATATGCTTAATTTAAAATTATTTTGCGATATTGCTCTTGAAATGAATTTTATGATTTAAGTGCAAAGAATACGATATTTAATAAATAAAGGTAACACACAAATGTTTAAAAAAACGCCCCCTTTGGACGTAATTTAAAATCTGAAAACTTTCAGATTTTTTTTTATGAAAATTATTTAATAATTAGCTAGATGCGTTAGAAATATTTGAAAGAAATGACGGTTTGAAAATTTAATATTTAGCTGTCAATATATTTGATTAACAAATTGTAATTAAAAAAAAGTATTTGACATGTACCGAATTTTAGATTTTCGATAGAGAATAAATATAAATTTTAATTTGTTTCTTTGCTATAATATTATTACTTTTATACGCTTTGATAAATATTTAGTAAGCGAAATTTTAAATTAATTCCATTTTTTTAAATTTTATTAATACAAAATTTCTTACTTTGTGAAAAAAATTCGGACCCGGCATCTTTTTTTTAGATTGCGCATTCGACTCGCATGCAATTTTGAGTTTGAGACCGCAACACTAAATAATTAGGGCTATAACTCTGAGTTTTCAAATGATTTAGTGTTTTTTCGTCTAAATGTTTTGTATATTTGTTACCGTGAAAGACCGAAATTGGAGAATGTCGACTTTCACCGGAGAATGTCAACATTCACCAAATAAGTCGGTGAAAGATCGAATATTGCATTACATTCTTGCACATTCGGACCCTCACCGGTGTATGTCGACAATCACCGGTATGCTCTGGTGTAGAGGTCGAAAAGAGAGGAGTATATGTACACGCTGTCATTGGCAAAAGGAAGTGTTCCACAAATAAATGCAGTTGTAAAAAGCAAGGGCCTCTTGTGAAATTCAAAGTGTCATAATAGTTATCGTTGTTGCAATAAATAAGATTTCAATCGCATACTTTAGTAAGTTTTTAGCTTCTACTATTTTTCTTTCTCATTTTGAATGTACTGTGTGTTTTAAGTTAAAATGTTCTTAAGTTCTTATTTTAAGTCTCAAGTGCGTTTTTTCCTGACTGAATTACGGAGAAGAAAACATAATATTCTTATATGTTCAACATTCACCATTAGTACATGGTGAATGTCGACATTTACCGGTGTAAGTCAGAAATAAGTGTATTTGGAAAACATTTCGGACATACACCAAGCGACTATGTGAATGTTGACATTCACCGGTGAAAGTCGACATTCTCCAGATTTCGGTGTTTCACCGTAACATATTCATTAACAACGAGTTTTAGGGAAGTTAATGAGAAGAGTCGAGTAACTAAGAAAATGGTTAGGATCACGGAGGTGAAAACAGAGACTAGAAAAGTGCGAAGATGGCATGTGCATCGGTGACTCGGCTGTTGCATACCGTATGCCGAGTATGATGGTGCCAACGACGGTGAAAACCAAAGTCACCATTAAATCGGCTAACGTTGCGTAGGGTGTGAAATCGATAACGAAAGATCAGAGATTTCGGTTAGAATATATTCAAAACTTGGTTTCCCTCCAAACAGCAGAAAAACATTCATGGACAGTGCAGTGCTTCATTAATGTACAGTATATATTTCACTACAATTTGTATTTTAGTACTAAACAGTTTTATAACTACAACAGGATTTTTTTTTCATAAGAACGATTTAATTATTTTCCCTTTACTTCTTATTGTAAAAGTTTGTATACTTCCAAGGATCTGGAAGAGATTAATGACATATTCCCAAGTACTGTTGCATTTATTTTCTGTTTTTACTTCCTTGTACGTAGTAAAGGAAGTATTGTATTCGCGAGAAATTTTGATTATCAATTTCAACCGAAATATCCATTCTGACCATTCACGAAACCATTTTGCCTATTTTTTATGTGATGTCTATACGCACGGATAGAATAAATGGCTTTTTGTTTCGAAATGGATTTCTACATGAAGTCTGTACGTACACTGCGAAAAAAAAAAAAAAAAAAAAAAAAGACAGTTTTGTTTCTCCCGTTCTACTGGGCCGATTGACGAAATTCAGATAGCGTTTTTCACGTCTCGAAAGCGCAACTTAAGATATACATTAGATTTATATATAGCATTACTCGAAGGTATTTTGACACAAAATCGGACATTTTCTGAAATAACATACCATTTTTTTTTTTCAATATTTCGATTCTACGACTCAAATTATGCCTAGATATTAAACTTTGTAATTTTTGGTGAGAAATTTACGAAGAAATTAAAAAATTTTTCCTGGCGGTTTCCCCCCCCCCTCCCCAGTTTGCGCAAAGAATAATTCACTTAGCGGAATTCTTAATCTATAGTAACCTACTTACTTTCCTTATTTTTGATTGATGCACGAGAAGAAAAAAAAAGGTCCATCATTCATTCTTTCAAATAATTTTAACAAAAGTGCGTAAACCACATTTTCGTTACTATCGCTTATACCAAATACGCCAAATTTCAAAACGCGCCAATGTGTAAATTCACGTGTATCTTAGGAAATTTTGAATAAAATACTCTAATTTTTTGTAGACATGATTAGAAATACATCTACTTTAAGATGCTGTTAAAAATTTTATAGGTTATAATACAAACGTTTTTCGAAAAATTTATAAAAAATATTTAAAAATACAAATTTTTAAAATAAATAATAAAAAATGTGCGAATTATATTTGGATTAAGCCTGAATTTCGAATTCTGAAAGAAGGAATCAAGTACATTTTTAATAAAAAAAAAGAGATATTAATAAATATATACCAAATTCAATTAATATTGAAGAGCTAAAATTTTGAGAACTACTTTTTAAAATGCTACTTGTGCGTTTTTTACAAAATTTCGCAGTTTGACATAATTTGAGTCGTAGAATTGAAATATGGAAAAAAATTGGCATGTTATTTCAGAAAACGCCCGATTTTGTGTCAAGATACCTGTACTAGAACAATGCTATATATAAATCTAATACATATGCTAAGTCGCGCTTTCGAGACATGAAAAACGCAAGTTGAATTTCGGCAATCGGTCCAGTAGAACGGGAGATACAGAATTGTCCCCATTTCTTTCTCTCCCCCCCCCCTGCGGTATACGCATGTATCATCTCGAATAGCTCAAAAATCATTAGCCGTAAAATGTTATATGCCGTAATATGTATATACCCGGCCTTTATTTTCGCAATCATGGTCATAGTCCAATTAAAGAAGGGTTTTAAATGAAGGAAATATTCATGTTTCTGCAAGGTCAAATTTTAAAAAAAGAATTAATTTTGGGCAAATAATGAAATCTAACTTTTAATACAGTCTTTCGTTCCTACACTTAAGTTTGGAAAAGTTTTACATACTCGTTATGAAAAAATAAAAATACGAGAAATTTGACTACCGTCCAACAAAATTCGACTGGGATGTCTATTTTCAAAATTTGCAATTTTTTATGTCATTTTCAGTTTGCCTTGAGTGATTGTTTAATTAAGTTAGAATAATTCAAGGAAATAAATTTGAACGAATTACAGCAAAAAAGTAAAAAATGTCTAATAGGTCATAAAAAGGAGTCATGTGGTGTCCGCATCAGATTTTTTATTGTGTACTATAAAACGTAGACAATTATAAGACTGTGTGTTTTTAATATTTGATTTTGCCCGTGACTTTGAAAAAAATCACTTTGAAAGGTACCAGATTTCTTTCGTCTCTTGTTTGTAAAGATGTAAATAACATCACATTACGTAACTATTCTTATAAATTAGCGATCTCCAAACTTTTTTGATCGCGTACCTCTAAGATAAAAATAATTATAAGTTGTTTATTATTGTACTGTACAATAAATAATTATAAGTTGTCGTTATTCAAAAATTTGTTCTAAAAATAATAATAAATTATATAAGTGTTTTCCATATACTGTAATATATTATAATATAAAAGAATATAATATAGTACAATACAATTTTATGCAAACAAAAAAATCTGAAAGATTTCAGATTTTAAATTTCGTCCAAAGGGGCGATTTTTTAACGTTTTGTGCGTCACCTTTATTTATTAAATATCATGTTCTATGTACTCACACTATAAAATTCATTTCAAAAGCAATATCGCAAATTAATTTAAAAATGACATATCTGTAGAATTTCCGATACAGAGTCTCGCGCGTTGGAGATAAAATATTTTTGTTTTCGTACAGTGTTGCCATTGCTCGCTTTGAAATCGTTTAGTTTTTTAATCAAAAATTCGTGGAAGTGTTACAAAATCTGAAATCGATAACAAAACAAATTTTAAATTCTAATTAGGGCTCCCACATTAAATTAGGGGAAAATATAGAATAGAATGGAATGTAGAATACAATATAGAAAGGAATAGAACAGAATAGAATATAGAAGAGAATAGGATATAGAATTACAGAATATAGAATGGAATAGAACAAAATACAAAATATTTTGTTCGCTGTCGTAATTTACCCCAACGCCTCTGTTGACGTAAATTGTTGATTTATCGTGTTCGAAGATGACAATGTGAAGAAGAGGTGCAAGAGAAGTGAAAAGAAGGTTAGTGGAAAGGAGGTGCAAACTTGGATGGACGTAGACATATTTACTCTCGTCTCATTTTCTCAAGATGATGAGAAAATAATCGAACATGTACAGAAATTTAGACCCATGAGATAAAGAGGTATGCAGTTACTTAAGAAGTTTTCAAGAACTGCATTTAAAAAAATATCTTTCTGTGGTGTCTACTTTACAGCAACTGGAGAAATACGTAGATCTCTAAATTGTCATCAACAGTTTTGCGAAGAAAAAGCAAGCAGAATAATGCTCATAATATGATTTTAAAATGTTCGAATAGGTTTTTCTTTAAACGTGGAGTTTACTTATTCTACTAAATGCCATTTTGACACTTTTAAAAGTTATTTGCTTAGAAGGGCGGCAAAGTCAGAGATCGCTCCAAGCGGCAATGACCGCCCTGGTTCGGGTAAAGCTCTAGATACTAGTACATCACTGCCCGGAAAAATCTCTTACTATCCGGAAGCGGAGCGGTCCCGTTGATGCCGGTTAAAAGGATTCTACCGTACTAAGTAGCATGAACGCTGCATAAAAATCTAATAAACACATTCCTTTACTCGCTTGCCAAATGCTATATGAACCTCTCGCGGCTAACGAGGGCTAATAAATAACCTTGACTGATTAGTAAAAGGAAGGGAAAAAGTGTTCCGTTATTTTGCCGACCTTGAAAGTGCTGTCATAGTTGCGTTGGTTGCTGAGACCCTGAAATTTCTGACCTTGTCCTATAAAACCCTCGAAGGTAGACAGTAAACGGGATGAATAAAGTGGGCAGTGTCCGACAAACCATGCCTTTTTTTTTCCTTTCAAATGACGATTTGAAAATAAATGGTGATTAATTAATTAAGTGACAAGGAATTTTTTATCCCACGTTTAGTGTGACCACCTCTAGTTCTTCCGCACTAGATTTAGTATTTTTACAAATATTTTTTGAAAGATTTCAACAGACAGAAAAAAAAAAAAAAAAATAAAAATGTTTGGAGTAAATATTTCTCGCAACAGCTTATAATTTGAAATGAGAAATATTGTCTGTTACTTTTAAATTTATTCTTATTTTAAAATGTCGCATGTGAACAGGCTGTGGATTGAAGGATATGTTTTAGCGCTTTCCGAAGGAAAATAATATTCCTAATGCATAGTATTAAAATTTCTAAGTAGAAAATGAGCAACATTATCAATCGGAAAGACTTTAACCCTTTATGAAGCATGAGTTTACCTAGATGAATGCAACAAGAAAAGGGTCTATTTATTATCGAAAACAAAAAGAAAAATATACGAATCTGATTCTGTCAATGCAAAGAAAATTTCAGTAAAGGATATAAGATTGTCGCAGAATTCTCTTCCCATGGGAAATTAAGGATAAGAAGAGTGGGAAAAAATATTAAAATCAACTCAGTGTATTATCAAGAAAAAGTAATACGTCCGATATTTACAGAAGAAATTCCATTTTTTTACCCCAATAACTATCAAACAGTGAAACTTCTTCAAGACAAAACAGCTAGTCATACATCGAAAAGTACAACTGCATTCCTTGAAAAAATCAAGACTGATACATATACTGCATGTATACCTTTTCAACATATTCCTATCTCCTGACGTTTCTCCTATGGACTTATTTCTATGGACTTATTTCTCCTGTGGACTTTAATCTCTTCAAAAGAGCTCTTTAAAGCGTAAACCTACCATGATGTATGGACTGGGGAAAGTAGTAGAAGAGGAATCAATATCCTTGGAAATATTACGAAAAAGCCGTCTATGATTATGCATATGTATAGTTCAGAAAAAGTTTATCTGATCGAATATTAAAACTCTTTTAAACATTAATTAAACAGCCCCGAAATCATTCTAAAAATGCGTAAATACCCTCTATGTTTCACTTATTAACCTTTCATAAGATACTTTCAAAAACATGAATTAAAATACGGCTCTAAAAGTTAAAGAAATATCGTATGTGGGAATCAAAATTTCTTGTTACCTACCGCCGCCAGTTCATCCTCATATAGAGTGAATGCAATGAAAACTCTATAAGGTATTTCTCTCACCTTCCTAGCGTGCCTTCGTGATGTAGTGATCAGCACACTGAGCCGGTAATTCAGAGGTCCATGGTTCGATTCCCGGCGAAGGCGATTGCTAATTTTTCAATCTCTTTTGCTCTCTTGCTATCTTATTTAAATTTAAATTCTGTATTTGACTGTTATTTAAGTTATCGCGCCATTTGTGTTGACTGAGCTTTAAGCACCAAAGTTTCCAATAAAGTCTCTTTTACACCCTTTTCAAGTCTCAGTTATTACTTTAGACTTAGCGAACCTTGTCTGCCGCGGTAACCCGTATGTGGACGGCACCCTACTTGACAAATGTACGCGGTACACTTTTTTATAAGACAGCATATGTAAATATATGTACAACAGATTTGAACGCGTATATTTTTTATAATGCATTTGCCTGCAAGATGCAATTACTGATTTTAACATATGACGTAGCATTGTTTTATATTGCTTGCATATATTTAGACATTAAAAAATTGAAAAACTGTTCGCGGGACTCACTTCAGAAGCTTTTTATTTAGGCTATTTTGCCATAAGCTAGTTTATTGTGGATTGTTTTGTAATGGACTATATCGATGGGGTACCGTTTCTGGAAATTATTAATCGATGCCCTATCCTTAATTTTAATATTCGGAAAGTTTTCCCCCAAAGCGTAAAGAAAAAAAAAATCTTCAGAATTTTTTTTCTTCTGAAGGAGAAAGGCTTGTGTCTGGTCGTCCTCAAAATCGATAGAATTATTCAAAACGTACATCAAACTAGGGCTGCTTTCTTGCTTAAGTTTTAAATGTTGAGTGAAAAGGAAACCAAGCTGTTTGGCGATTTGTTCACTCACTTGATGACATTTCTCTGTATTTTGACCTCATCTGAAAATTTATCTTTCATTTGATGACTTTACTTTAGTTTGAAAAAATTATTATATAATAGTTTGATCATATTAACCGAATTCTTTATCTCAATAAACAATGTGTTTTCCATGTTTTCGTATTCAATTTCATACAAGCGAAACTGCGATGATCGGAAAACTGTATTGAGTCAGTAGAATGGTATAATCAGCCCCGGATTATATAGAATTGAGTCATGTGGATCGTCGAACCAAGTGCAGAATAACGAGACTCTGAACTGTCATACGAAATTGAGAAGAAAATTAGCTTTTACACTAGATTCAGTATTCAATCACTACGACATTTCAGCCGATACGTATTCCTGTTATGCTTTCTTTACTCCGTCGAATCTTTACGCTCGTCTCCTCCGCAAATGAGAAATATGAATATCAACAAAATTATAATCACGAACATTAATAAAGAAAAATTCCTCGTTAAGAGAAAAAGACTTTAGAGCTGTTATTGCTAAAGGAAATGAAATAGATTTGTAGAATATCAGTTGTTTTTGAGCTGTTGCAGTTTATTCCAAAAATACAGTCTCCAGAACAAAATTCGAAATATTGTAATACCACTGCGAACTTTCTTCACAATTGCTGTTAAGTGCTGCTAATTGCGAAAACAGTTATCATTTTATAACTATACTTCAGAATCATAAATTCATATTTTGCATATAAGAAATCTTTCTGCGTTATCTATATAGCAGTAACTGATCAATCAAGTAACAAAAAAATGGCTAACTAATAATAAAATTTTAAAATATTGGAAATTAAAATTTTCTTCAGAAATAACCATAGAAATTTAATTTAATTCCTTCTGTGTTATTTGGACATTTTTTTTTTTAAATTTGTTTGTTTGTATATGAAAAAGGGCGGCAGATTCAGGGACCAAACCACTCAAGAATAATCTTTGGTGGCAAAAGCTGTGGCTACGCCACTGCTGTAAATTTGGCTGTTACAGCAATCATTTGATAAGGATTTAGGGCCTACAAATCTATAGTTTGAATATAAAAAAATCTTTCTATCTTGTGTACGTAACAAATATGTAGAAATCAAATAGACCTCTACGATGCCATCGATGGTTCCCTCCCCCCCCAAAAAAGTAATGTAATTCTGTAAAAATATTGAATGTTTTGTATTAAACGATTAAAAACACATTTTTATTTAAATCAATCCAATTGTAAAATAAAATATATTCTTAAGAACTGCATCTACTGCTTTTAAATAGTTTAGTATCTTAATTCATAAGGAATTTTCCATTTGAAAGGTAAATCTTACATTTGAAAGGTAATCTTACATTTTGCCGAATGGCAAGAGACTCAAATGAAAAGGGAAACAGCGCATTAAAGTGAAACAATGCAAAATCGTGCTTCGAGACTAATAACCCTTTTAGGCTAATAATAGTATAATTTTAAAATGTTGGAACAGAAGATAAAGATTTTAATTTATTTCCCTGTGTGTCATTTTAAAGTTTCTTAATTATTTGCTTGTGTATCGCGAAGGGCGACGAATTCAAGGGCCGCCGGGGCAGCTAACTCAGACACCGCCTTGGGCGACAAAAGCTCTGGCTACGACACTATTTCGAGTAGAACAATAACATTGCAATCATAGCTTCTGTAAATATAATAACTGCGAGAGAAAGCTCAAATCGCTCAACCTGACATCGGAATCACATCTCGAGGAAGGTCTGGACACGCCATTCTGAGAATAAACCTTAGGTTAATCCAATAAGTGGGTCTTTTCACCGACCCGCTATCGTTTTCTGCGCTCGAGCAGAATGTTTGAATCCATGCCATTGAGACGTTTCTTTATTCTTTAGAGCGGAACCGAAACAAGTTTCTTTTGAGAAAACTGATGATCTTAAGTCTAAAAATTACTTCTGTTAGCTATTGAACCAAGTAAAAGAATTAACTTTTATCGACTCTGTTTTTATCCCAGATTACCTTAGCTTAAGCTTGATTAGATGTTTCAATAGCACAGCTCCCGTTACAATCGCAGTTCATGTTCAACTTCGGCAAATCTCAACACTTTTTTACTTCCTTTTACAAAGTAAGGAAGTATCGTAATCGCAAAAAAATTCGGGTTTCAGATTTCAACGAAAATATCCATTTTGACTATTATTTGGCTGACATATGTGCGTACGGATATATATATATATATATAATTTGAATTTAACAAACATTCTTTATTCGTAAAAAGCAAATTTAAAGTTAATTTAAATGAAATTTAATGCAAACACATAAATGATTAATTATTGTTGCGAACGAAGTTACAATATCATTTAAATTCTGAGAGCATATGTAAATCAAGTGCAAGTATCAAATATCAAAATCCATGAATAAATATAAAATTCCAAAAATAATTTAATCCTAAAAAACTTATTTAGAAAAATGCATAAGTGAATGTTTGTTGAGCAGGCAGGAGACAGACTTATCAAGGAGAAGTTGCCTCCAAAACTAACTCTTCAAACATTCAATTCGTGTTTCGTCATCCTTGTAGGCAAGGGTCTTTATACTCGTTATGAAAAAATAAAAGTACAAGAAGTTTGACTCCCGTACTACAAAAATTAACCGGAGAATTAAATTTCAAAATATGCAATCTTTGATGCTTTTTTCCAACTTCTCTTGAGAGATCGGTTAATTAATTAGAATAATTTGAGGAAATAGGTTAAACAAAGTGCAGCAAAAAAAGTGCATATCTAAATAGTCCCTACAAGGAAGTCATGTACGGTGTGTAGATCAGAAATGTTTACCATTATTATTCTACCCAGAGGTTTCCAAAGGGATTGGTTCGACCCCTGGAGGTTGATGAAATTTTAAAGGGGGGCAATGCTGATAAGTGTCCACTGGAGGTCGATGCCGAATATACACCGCCATTGATCAGCATAACAAAAAAAAAATGTGTGTATAAAACTGATATTTGTTTATTGACATAACACTACATCATAAAAAGTCAAGGCTTATTCAAAAGACGTGTGTGCGCTAAGTTTTGGAATTCCAAATATTCGAGAGAAATATTCCGAGATAAAATTTTTAACCGACCCAACATTATTGACTTTTTTCTCTTCTTACATTATGTGGAAGCAGGCTTTTGGTCATGCCAATAATTTACTACGAGAAATAGGTCGAATATTTTTGAACGACATGATTTAAGAATTAAGTTAAGCAAATTTATGCCAAATATTCTTAAGATGCATCAGTCCATCAAGCACAGTCATCGCATTCATTAAAATCGAATATTTGTGAAATTAGAATGTATGTTTTTTTTTTTTTTTTCCTGATAACTTATTTATGCGTATAAATTTAAAAATTAGAACACAAAAAGTAATAAAACCTAAGTCTAATAAACCATTTTTCAAAACTTTCGCTTATATTCTTAGTCTTTTATCTTTAACTTATTTGTGTGCAGATATTTAATTGTGCACTGTCTATTATAGAGAAAGACGTAAGGGTTTGGATGAAGAAATTAATTCTCATGAAAGGGTGAGATGCAAGAAAAGGTTTGGGAATATCTACACTGACTACCAATAAGTATTTGGACACCTGTGCAAATGATGATATCTGCGGTCCCAAGGTACGCCACGGACTCCGCCGGTATATATCAAGTAGGAAACAGCATCGGCTTTAGTCGCATGCAAGATGCCTCGCAGTTCGGAGCTCTCTGATTTCGAGAAAGGTATAATTATCGGGTATCACAAATGTGGCCGATCCTTAAGGGGCATATCTAGTGATCTGAAGTACCCAATATCGACAGTGGCCTATGTGATTAAGAAGTGGAAGGTGAGCGGTGATTGTCGGAATGTGCCCCGAGTCGGCAGACCAACGAAACTGGGGGATAGAGACCGAAGAGTGCTGTTCAGAGAAATTCGGAAGAACCGCACCCAACCGATAGCCCTCATCCGCGAGGAGTTTCAACAGGCATCCGGAAGTATTGTTTCAATGAATACAATCCGTAAGGAAGCACATCACACACTTGGTTTTCATGGTCGTGCTGCTGCCCATAAGTCTTTGATCACAAAATCCAACTGTGCTGCTCGGTTAATGTGGTGCAAAGCACATCGAAATTGGACCGTAGATCAGTGGAAACGGGTTCTTTGGAGTGACGAATCAAGATTCACCCTTTACCTTTCGGATGGCAGGGTCTGGGTCTGGCGTCTACCTGGAGAACGTCTCCTGCCAGAATGCATTGTGCCAACAGTCAAGTTCGGCGGAGGTGGAATTACGGACTCGGGGTGTTTCTCCTGGTATTACCAACCTTCATTTACCAACAAAAAGAAGAAGTTACAATATTGTTGCGTGCGTACAGTTTCGTAATAGACTGAATGCACACAGAACCGATGGAAGCTTGATAAAATTTATTTTAGCAAAAGAAACACTTCACATTTCTGGAATTTTTGACAGCAATTGTCGTATAGCTCTTCACAGAAACACAGAGTACAATCAGTAGTTACACTTCTACGACTACTAAGAACGTTAATCACAGCGCAATAGCATTTGGGCTCGAAATATTTAAAAACAGCATACCTTTAGAAGTTCTGATAGACAGTCTCGCGCATTGGAGATAAAAATATTTTATTCCGCACATGTGTTGCCTCCGCTCGCTTTGAAATCGTTGAGTTTCTTAATCAAAAATTCGTTAAATTAAAAAAAAATATGAAACAGATAATAAAACAAACTCAAAATTCAAGATTCGGGCTGTCAGGTGCCGTGTTGGGATGGAGGGCTACGATATTCAAAATTTGATGGCTCTAGGTATCATTGTTTTCTCACAATGCAAGAAAATATATACATTCATGCAGATTCTTCTTTATTTAATTCTTTAAGTATAATACAGGGCGATATTATACGGTGGCAACAATTTGAAATGTGATACAACGCAAAATGCCGTTTCGACACTAATAGCCCTTCTAGGCTAACACCTTTTTCAGCTAAAAATACAACGAATTCACACAAAATTTCTTTAAAATTATAATTCCTAACAGTATTATCTTTAAAGTAATAGCAATACGCGAAGTTTTGAGATTTCTTCTAGGTGTCTAGTATACTCGACGAACGCTTTAATATGCAGAAGATAATAAGAAACCTATTTAGTTATCTAGCACTGGTATCATTCTATCGCATGACTTACCGTAAATGGTGAATGACTTACCGTAATTAATGAGATACTACTGTTTATAATGAGCTTTTACCTCGCAGATTAAAACTATACGTAGCACGTTTTTTTATAAACTAATCAGACGTATAAACATTAATGCCCGAGTGGAAAATGCCTGGTTTAGGAACTCGTTTGTTTAAACAGTCACCCGTTCTTTTTTCTTCCATCTTTTTTGGAAATATTTATTACGCATGATTTTAATTATTGACGGTAAAATATTTGTTTAATAAACATGTAGCTATAATTAACTTCCTTTCCTCAAACAAAAACAGTAAATTCGTTTCGCGTAAAAAGGAATTATATGGCGAGATGATTAACAAAAGATAATCAGTCATAATTAATTGCTTTTATTAAAGCAAATAGAAAAGCCCGATCATCTTTACATCCTTTGAATGCCATCTTGCGTCTCCAATTTCATTCATTTCATTCAAATTGAAATCTACAATAGATTTTTTTTGTTTTTGGTGGCTGAAGCAACAGTGCGTATATGATGCGAATATTTAATATCAATGACCTCTGTGCGTATGATTTTCATTGTGTTCACACACTATTAGACTATCAGGTGCATCCAGTTGTGACGATTTCTCATTTTGAATGGATTTAATCCGAAATTGATATATCAAAGTGAAAGCGCTACTCTGTAAACAAATTTCACTTTATTTTCGGCTTAAAATAATTGTTTGAAGGAATATAATCTTTTAAGATTATTTAAAGTTTGAAGATGTTTGCATAAATTACACTTAATGCTGTCTTGTTCCTAATGCTGAGCTGTGCTGAGTTTCGTGTATTATGACGTGAATGACAATATTCTACGTAGGTTCTGAAGGCAGATCAGTTGAAAACGAAGTTTCTTACGAAATGGCAATGCTCGCTAGACCGCGCGAGTGATAAATATTGTTTAATAAAACATTATAGCCTCAAAACATTCATAAAAAGTTTTAATCGAGAAATTTTTAACGATATAATTTGCGTTTTCGTGCACTTGAAGTGTATAGATATTTAATATAGCACAAAAATGTATAAAATTGCTCGAAATTTTAGTATTACAAATAAATATAGCTTAGTATTTCCATTTTCAGAAGTTATTGTGTCATTCATCATTCGCGAAAAGCTTGGTGAATATTGCTATTCCACCAAATATAAAATCTTCCATTTTTTATCTACGTAGCTGGGCATATATTCAGCTTTCAGAATGCTTTCATTTGGAAAAATGTAAGTTCTAAAATTCATCTCCAAATTTTAATCAGTTTGTAATTGGAAATCAAATAAAAGCAATTTAAATCAAATAATTCATCAATTAAATCGTAATTTTGTTTTTAATAATATATTTAATTAATGCAATTTAAATTGCATTTTATTTTAATCTATAATATCCAGTTAAGAATTTTTACGACCGTTTGAAATGGCAACATCTGCCAAGCCTCGTACGTGATAATGCACTGCTGCAATTAACGAAAAATGTTTCTATCTTTATATGTTACACACCTCGATAAGAAGCTATTCTTTTATATACAGTAAAATCTCTCATAACCGACACCACCGGCAATATCAAAATAACGGCACATTTGAAGGTATAAATTTAAGTACGAAATTTAAGCCTATGAAATAAAAAAAAGTATGTAATGGACTAAAAATCTGAAGCTTTAAATGTGGAAAATATTTGTGTTATAATTCTGCCTCCCATCATAACAAGCCTTATCCAACAAATTGATTATCTTAAAAGCTGAACTATCGATTACTTTTTTGTTGGTCGATGTGTTAACTTTAAAGATGCGATCTATGACTTTCATACACAATTTTCATTGTAAAACGCTAAATTTCAGACCTCAAAATAACACTTTAGCCGAAATTACTGAATTTTTTTGAGACAAAAGTAAAGTTATCTGAAATTTTTCCTCTGGGCCCAAACTTGCTTAAAAGCCCGATATAGATATGGACAAAAATAGGGTATATCACAGTTCGTCAGATTCGCTGTAGGGTGAAAAAATAAAATATTTCCGCGCCCATTGCATTCTGGAAATGGTTGAGCGGCGAAGGATAGAGGTATCAATCTGGTGGATAGCCATCATCTTAACGGCACACTTATTTATATTTTTTCTTTCCTTTCTTTTCAGAGGAACGTTAAATGGTCCGCAGCGATGTCCATCATCTGCCAAACCTTCGTCCAAAACGCCTGGCGGAGTGACCTCTGCTCAAACTGCTTCAAATCTTTTGCCGATCACTCCGAATCAGGAGGCAGGAATGTGTGCGAAAGGTTGTCCACTCCCAGATACGTACCTCAGGCTGCTACGCTCTATCAGGTAAATTAACTAACAAAAGTCATCGATAATTTATTCTTAAAAAACTCAATTATTCTGTGCTTCATTTAAATTTACCAGAATTTTTTTTCTTGAGCTACTCTTTTAATCCTGTGCGTTATTTTTCTTTAACCAAAATTTTATTTTAGAGCGCGTGCGTTATATTTCTTTAGCAAACTTCTGTTATGAGCACTCTTTTAATTTGGTGCATTTTATTTCTTTATCAAACTTTTGTTATGGAGCACTCTTTTAATTGTGTGCGTTATTTTATTTAAAATTTTATTCTGGAGCGCATATTTAGTTGTGCATTATTTTTCTTTATCAAACTGTTATTGTGAAGCACTCTTTTGATTCTGTGCGTTGTTTCTCTTTAACAAACTTTTGTTATGGAGCAGTCTTTTAATTCTGTGCGCTATTTTTCTTTAACATATTTCATTATGGAGCGTTTATTTATTTACCAAAAATTTTATTTTGGAGCAATGTTTGAAGTCTATGCGTTTATTTATTTATTTGCAAAAATTTTGTTATGGAGCACTTTTTTAATTCTGTACAGTATATTTTAACAAAAATTTCATTGTGGAGCATTCTTTTAACTGTCTTCGTTATTTTTCTTGATCGAAAACTTTATTTTGGAGCACTCATTTAATCCTGAGCGTTATTTTTCTTAATGAGAAATTGTACATTAGAATACACTTTTAACCACTTTGCGTAAAAGGGCAATGACCGAAAGTCCTAGACCCCTCCGTAAAGTATGTCTTCCTCTCGTGCTTTCCCACAATTCATTAAACAAGGAACAAAATGGAATGTTTTGAATCTTTAATTAATAGGCTTACACTTATTCTAGTAACGCTAATTTAGTCCTATAACCCTAACAGACGTGAAGAGTATTACGACTATGTCTGAGAACCATGACAACGTCTTAAGAAGATTAAAATAAACTTTTTTTTTTATTTAAACAGAATTTAGAACATAAGGCATTATCTTATGCCACAAAATACCATAACTCTTTGTGATGCAAATAAATCGAACAATCCAATTTAATTCAAACGATGAATGGTAATCAAGGATTACACAATTAAATGCTACTAGAAGCTGGCTCACGCTACCTGAGCATCAGAATTACGGTTTCGGCAGCGATAAACCGCAAAGCGGAATACTTACAAATATTACATTAACACCAAGTCGGGCTACATTACCTGACACCTCTTTGAGCGCCTAACATGTTTATACAGCCTCCCTCAAACGACTGCGCTGGCGAGGCGCCAACCCACCGAACAGCCCGCAGGGACTTCTCATGTTCATGTTACAAATATTACAGCTGGAAGGAAACTAACCACATAGCGCGTACGCGATGTCTGAAACACTCTCTGTCTCACATACAAAAAAACTCAGTTTAAATAATCGGTGATAATTTACATTCTGGGGAGGAAAACGGAAAGAAGAAGCTATAGTAACTGCTGAAATCAAAATAACTGGTTAATTAACATAAGATTTTCTGCAAATTAAGTTAGCATTTTGAATTTCAGAGCCGGGGAATCTCTTCGAGCTTGAAGTGGAGACTCAGCGACTCTTTGTACGGCGTGTCCTGTCGAGACTTTGGCTCTCAGACCACGACAAAGATGAGCCAGCAAGCCAACGAACAGCAAAATCGAGGAATTCTCATCAAGCAAAACTCCAGCGAGAAGAAAGCTCGAAGGTAATATATCTTCCGTTATCTTGTGTATTGTCTTCCGTTCTCCTGAACATTGTGTGTCTAAATGTGCAATTAATGCTTCTTCTTGAGAATTCTTTCTCCTTTACATTAAAAGTAAAATGACGAATTATATGCCTTAATAGCAGACTTGAAAATTTCAGCGACTAGGGAAAAAAGAATAACCTTTGTTTAACACGTTGACTGCCACGCGAGTTTATAAGAAAATCTCCGTCATGTCACAAGCATTGCTATATACTATATCTTGGGCCAGTTGCTTCTGATCATAGGATTTTAGAATGTCTAGAAAGAAAAGTTACGGAACATGCATTCAGTTGAAAATCTTAGCTTAAGGGGACTCGTACACCTTAAAACCCATAAGATGTTCGAATAGGTGACTGTTGCAAGAACTGGGATAACTTATTTATTTTAAAAGCAATTACTACCAACTTTTTACAGCTGACTACATAATATAGCTTCTTTCTGAAATAGTAATCAGAAAGTTTGTGTTGCCACAAATATTTTTATAATTTAATCCGCTTTGTGACAAAATTTTTTGTCATGTTTCCAACTTGCGCGCACAGTTTAAAACATTCCGTTTCATAATTTAATTCCATATTTAATATATAGCTTTTATAACATCTGGAAACTACTGTGAACCTAAAATTCTAAAAATTTCATGTTAAATTTTTATTTTATTTTGAGTTGAGTTTATAAAATGTATTTTATTAACAAAATTTTTAATGTTTTCATCCATAAAGTTTTTCAATATTAAAATATTCTTCAGATTGTTGGTTCAGTTAAAAAATAGTGCCCATATAAAGAATTTCATCCAATTTCAAGTATGTACCGTTAGCCATTTTTAAAATATCATGCGCGCAAGGTGGAAACATGGCGAAATATTTTGTCACAAAGAGGATTAAATTACAAAATTATTTGTGGCAACACAAAATTTCTGGTTACTAATTTCCAAAGCAGCTATATTATGTAGTAAGCTGTAAAACGTTGGAAGTAATTGCTTTTAAAATAAATAAAATATCCCAATTCTTGCAACAGTCACATATTCGAAGATCATGAGGAGCTTAAGGTGTATGAGTCCCCTTAAGAACGAAGTATGTAAGAAAGCATGCGAGTTGCAAAAATTATTTTTTCCTGTAGTGATGAATGGTTAATTTTTTTTGTCCTAAAGTTGTTGCATTAATGTTTTGGAATTTCAAAAAGACAAATGGAAGCATTATTTCTTAGTGAATCATATAGCAACGGAGAAGAAACCTATCACGAAACAGAAAAATTCGGATCGTAGCGATGCGGATCAGACGAAATGTTTCGGAAAAAGAGATATAAACAGAATTATGGCATCAGATTCTGATTGGAATGCTAACAAATACAGTGATAATGAATGCCGTATAGATACCACTGATCATACCCACATTTTTTATAATAAATACGCTCGTATTTTGTAAAATACACTTGTATTTTACAATAATTGGTTGTTGAAGAAGAAAGAAAAGTTGATAACAAAGAAAGCACAGTTCAGTTTAGTGAATTTAGTTGTCGACAGCAATCATTTCTTTTCTTTCTTTCATTATTCAATGATGATTTTTCTAAATACCAACTAACTTAACTCGTTAAGTACTCAAATAAGCGTCACCTCACCCGAATACGAATGATGTAGCCTGATTAGAATTTTGCCGGCACCAGAATAAGAGTGACGCTGCCTGATCAAAATTTTTGCCGTCACCCGATTACGCGTGACGAGGCAGTCAACGAGTCAAAGCATAAGTTTATTATTTCAAACACTTTATTATCTTATCTGACTAAAAGAACACGCCGAATAACAATTACTAGAGGCGCTAAAGCAACAAAATCAGCTTCATATTTAGCATAATCAGCATAATCAGCGTAATATTATTGACCAAGTGCTTAAATATTCTCATCACAACACACGAAAATGCATCGTCAAGTTTTAAGATATTATAAAAATTCTGTTGTCATTCCATTTTTCCGTCGATTAGCTATGAAACTGCACTCATTTTACATAAATTCAACTTTCGGGTAGTTTTTTCTTTTATCAAAAATGTTGGCAGTTCCATATTTAAGAACCCTATTCTGGATATGAACTCCTGGGGTATATACATGATTCCTAGGAAGTGTGGTTTAATTTGCATTGGTAAAACTAAGAGAACTTTAAAATTCCGCGGTATGAAACATAAGGCATGCGTTAGGAAAAAAGAAACACAGAAAAATCATCACTATTGGTCAAAGAATCACTTAGTTATAAAAAAAAAAAATCACTAGAATTAGATTTTCTATAGGCGTTTCCAGATTCAGAAAATTCTTTCAATTCCAGTTAAAGATATCAGTTCCATTCCGACTTTACCCTTAACTTTTAAGAAAATTTTTCCATAGTTCTTTTCGTTTTTTTATCAGTAGATGGCGCCAGTAGTAGGACTTCCTTCCTCTGACTTAGCATAGGCTTCTTTTTGCTATTTGCACTACTGCAACTGAAGAAGCTTCTACATTTAAATCTTCGAAACTACGCTTGCAAATTTATGAATGTTACGCTAATTCTTGTTGCCTTAGCATTCCTAATAAATTTATTCTCTTAATTGAGTTTTTCAGTTGCTTAAATTTTGCACCATGCAAACAAATATTAGGGAATCTTGAAAAGACACATACATTGAAAATGCAATTTTTTTCTTTTTCAGTCGTCCAAACGTCGATTTCGCACCTGAAGAAGCGCTTGTTATCGGTTACGGGGGGAATGACTATGACTCTGACCAGTCCTCCTGGGAGATGGCTTCGGATGACGGTTCCATTGATTTGGATTTGTTGGATGACACAGACGAAGACAGGAAGATAACCAAACTTACAAAAAACAACACGGAATTCAACTCATCCAACAAGAATCTTTTATCCGTCGACGATTCAGCGCAGCGGGTGAAAAGGGAAGAAGAGAAACTGAATAGCATCAACAACAGTCACAGCACACCGGCCAAGATCACAGACAAGGCACTGAACATATTGTCTTGCGTTACTTACAATGATATACAGTCCCAAAAGACAAATAAGACACTGAATCAGTTCTATTTTTCATCCACCACGGAGTGCATTAATTCCTACCTACATGGCAGTAATGTAAATAAATGTATCAATGAAAATTCCTTACTCAATAACAAGAATCGGTCTCAATCATCGGACAACATAAAAATGGAGAATTGTAAGAGAGATGTAGCTAAAAGTGGACGAGATAATTGTAAGAATTTACTTATAAACGATGAATTCAGCCCGCTGAATACAAGAACGTATTCCTTTATTTCCGAACTCAGCAAAAACAACAATAACATGAGCTTCGAACAGAGTTCCGATTCTGATTACTCCACTTACCGACACACTGCTGGGGATTCGACGGATTCTGAATCCTTCCACGACACAGAAGAATCCAGGATTCTTCCTTGCCACTCTTTCCTGCACGAAGCGTTTCCAAGGAGTATGTCCCAACCTCAGATATCTTGCCTGGATAACGACAAAAAGTACGACGCCGGTTCTTCAACTTCTGGAGATGTCTCCAACCTATCTGATGATTCGGACACACATGAGTGCAAAGACAGAGTATATAAATCTCGAGGTGGTAGAACTTCAAAAATCTCCCCAACAACTGAAAACAAACGCGTTGCCAAAGAAAGTTCTAGAAGTAGTTTGTATCCAAGACGGGATAGCGAATCTCCATCCACGGACAATAAGAAAGAGACAAAACTACAGCCTTCTTCTAGACTTGATGATACTTCTTCTCAGGTATCTATGGGAACCAATTCGGCAGTTATTAAAATAAAAGAAGCTCATAAAATTGAAGTTACCTCTTCTCCACCAGATATCATCAAACAAACATGTAAAAAGGGAGAAGCGTTAAGTATCAAAGTTGACGCTCAGTCTAATTATAGAACCGAAAACTGTGAAAACTCTCCACCATTTAAGAAGTTAGATATTCTTTCTCATGAAAATAACCACAGTGAGATTGCTGTACCTAACGTAACCTCATGCGAAGGCAGTATCCAATCAGATAGTACAACTGCTAGTTCTGTAAACGCATCTTCACCTTCCCTAAGCACAGTAAAAGTGGATTTCAATAAAGGTAGTTTGGAAGATGTTACTAATGCAATTCTCACCAGCGAAGCGCAGAATAATGCTCCTGAAAGTTCTACAGATCATCCAGACACTAGTAAAATGAACTGCATAAAGGCTCACAATCTTCAGTCTTTGGCAGGTAGTCAGAAAACCGAACCCTGTGACAAACCACAGGAATTTTTCGACGAAAGTTCCGATACAGATAGATCCCCCGATGCCATTATCGATCGTCAGTCCAAACTCGCGGCATTAGCTCTTGAATTAGAAATGGCCCGAAGAGATTCTGCAAAAAATGCTGACTCAAAAAATAATATAGCGTCTCCCTCAGCGCCTGAAATTAAAACAAAATGTAGCCAATATAGCCCCACAATAGTTACTTCAAACATCGATGAAACTTTTTCCACGATTAAGAAACCCAGTGCCATATCTTGTGCCTCCAGGCTCTCCAGTCTTCCAGATGTTCTTCAAGAAACGCCTGCCAAACATAAGAAGAGCAAATTCTCCCTAAAAAAGCTCTTGAAGAGGAACAAAGAAAGTGGTACCTTTACGCCAGCTAACAAAGAAACTAATCCAAAAGCTTGGAAGAAGCAAACCTTCGACCGGTCCAGACTTAGTTTGGAAATAGTACATCCAATGGATCTGCCGTGCGATTCTCCTAACAGCACGGATAGCACACCGACCGAAGAGCATAGGCAACTTGTGTCCACCAACCCTGGTCGAGTTCTTTTCAGGGGTGTGTCTAATCGCGCTCGCAGTCTCTCTGCATTGCCACAACTTTCGAGTGAGTACCAGGACCAGGCTGCCTGCGCGTTATTGGAATGTCGAAAGATGGACACTGTCCCCGTGAGGAAGGCCGGTACGGTTGTGGAAAGGAAAAAGAACAGAGTAAGTCACATTTTAATGTTTTGTTCTGTAGTGTGCAAAGTTTAATTGGCAATCATTCGAATGCAATTAACAGACACGAATAGGATTCTTATCAAAATATTAGTTACACTGACGTCATACAAAAGCTCATTTAAAGTGAACCCCTTCTAAGATGACCCTCCGTTGATTGTTTTTCATACTTAAACACTTTACATTCTTTGCACTCGAGAGGTGACTCTCGGTCACCAGTTGATTTGATGCGGTAATTTGAAAGGTGACTCTCGATCTCCACTTGGTTTGACGCGATAATTCAAGTGGTAACGGTATTTATTTAGGTTTGTTTTGAGAAGTATCGCTTTGTCAGTGTATTCAACAACATATGCGTATAAAACAACTGGCAATCTTAAATCTTAAATATGTTTTTTTAGATTTATTGTTATACACGCGTCTACGACGTTAGTTCAAACTCGACAGTCGTGGCAGTAATATTATTTTCAAAGTTCCGAAATTGAATATACATGGAATACGATGCAGGAATCAGTTCAAGTAAAGAAAATTCGATTTTTGTTTTCCTTGAAGAACAAAATTACGCTTATGCATAGACTACTTGACGATAGAAAGGAGGAAAGCAGTGATAAAGACAGCGAAGAAGTAAGAGGTTTAAGAGGTTTAAGAGGGCGAAAAATCAGGTGTTAGTGAATGCGAAAACGACACTGAATTCCGTAGAAGAGACAGAAAATTCAGAATGGATAACGTGCACAGACTCCGAAATATCTCATAGAATACCGTTTGTATCATGCGAAAGACCCGAACAAGACCACACATATTTTCAAACACAAAAGAAACCATTAAATTTCTTTAAATTGTATGTAAAATCAGTTTAAGTTAGCTCTAAGACATTCACAAAATATTCGAAAAACCTTCTCGAGTTGCTGGTTCGCTAGAGCAAAAAATCTGATGTGTACACCATGACTTCCTTGCACGGAATATTAAATTATACGCATTTCTTCCTGCATATCATTTACACTTATTCACTTATTGAATTGAATTAAATCTACTTCGTCGATAGAGCATAAACCACAATAGAATAAATGCGCTTTTTAAAATTCATTACATTTATTTACTGTAGTGATAGTCTGGCGCTAGGTTTACTTAATAGCGTTACATCTCATTCATTTTCTAACTCAGAATGAAAAAAAAAAAATAATATCATCTGATATTATATCATCCTAATCGTTGCCACATGTTGTATTCAAATACCATAATAAATCTAAAACGATGTATAAAAGAAATTAAACAAATAAGAAATAAACAGTTTTTCACAGATGATTCAGCTCTGCTTACCTAATGCGCATGCGCTACTCGTAAACATTTTCCTCTGTCCGAAACAGATTGGCAACAGTATTTTCTGCTAATATGAAAAATTTATTTTCTCGGATTTCATTAGAGATGTATTTCTCATTCTATTAATTCAGTTCTCACTTCGCGGCAAGGCAAAAATACTAAAAACACAAAATATCTTCATTAAAAATTTAAAGATATAGAAAAACATAAAACACCAAATAGAGTTAAAAGAATTTTAAAAAAATACAATTAAAATTACAGTTTCTGCGCAAAAACAAGCAATTCGACCAGCGGACTAGAAGACAAATTTTTCGGTGCACAAAACTGAAAGTTTACTTTTGGTCTCACTCGGCAGAGAGATACTGATGGCGTTGAAACTGATTTAATTTGTTGTGGAGTCTATATTCGTTATACTGAGTCAATATTTGGGATAGTTTAATAACTTAAATGATAATTCCATAATGAATTATGCATAATTTAATTAGCTATAATAGAAGGAGACGTTGCTTTGTTGTTGCGAAGCTTATTTTTTTCTAGATTGGCAATAACTCCACTATTCTGCTAAGTTTCAAATGTAAACAAACATGGCTGCTATGGTAAACAAATTAGGCTTAACTGCACTTAAACAACTTTTACATTGTTGATAATTCTATAGTTATAACATGCAGGTTAACTAAAAACCTTAACCGGAAGATAAGAACAACATAATTAAATCATTTTTAAAGCAAAAAAACGCACAATTTACTAACATATAAGAATAAGGAAACTGAGATCACTGAGCCGAGTAACAGATGTGGGAGTCATCAACGTCCAATGCTGAATTAGAATACCAGGATTATGACGTCATCAGTATAGCATCACCCAGCGCAGTAAGAATCATCCCAGACAGCGCTGAGACCTGGTCGAGAGTGGAAGGCAGACGTGAGCAGACGGCTCACACGTCTTCAAGAGTTTATGAACTTTAATTGTGCTTTCGATGTTATGCCTTTACATCATTATGTTAATCCTGCATACCGTTAACTTCATCTTTATTTACTTTTATTTCTTTCTATTAAATAAACCATTTAACTATTACTTCGTGCTCTCATGCTGTGAATTAAGTCAAATTCTACAAAAAAATATGGCGACCAACCGTGCGGCCTCGAATTCCAAAATGTGCGAGTACTAGAACTGTGCTTTGAACTGTGAACTGAGTGAACTGTTGTCACAAGTTATTCGATTTATTGGATTACTCGTATAAAGTGTGGATTACCCAATTGACGACGATCATCTGTCGGGTGAGTACAAAACTTTCTTTCCAATATGAAGTTAGTAGAAATTCCAGAATTGGAAGCAGCTTTAAAGAACAGTAAAAGTTCTGAAAAAGTTTGCATAAGCTTATTTTTAATACTGATGGAGATCGAAATAACCGGAAAAGATTACGTGAATTTTCTGGCTTTATATTTAAACCAGATTCTGAAGAATTTAATAAGAAAATAGATGCAGTGCAGAATAGTTTTACTTTGAATGAGTTAATTAAAATTTGCAATGTACTGCGCATAAATTCAGAAGGTTCAAAAACGGAAGTCGTAACCCGAATTGTCTCTTACCTATGTGATTTATCTGTATTATTTGAAAATATTTTGCATGAAGAAAATAGTGATATTGAAGATGAAACTATTAATAAAATTTCTGAAGTAATGCTTGATGATAATCAAAGAGACAATCCTGGTTTTAACGAGTCTCAAGTAAATAACAGTATGCAGCTTCCAATTCAAGATCATTTTAAACCTCATCTTAGTTTTTCTGATATTGAAAGTATTGTTAATCCTTTTTCTGGTAATGCATATGAAAATGTTGATAAATGGATTGATGAATTTGAAGATGTTATAAACTCTTTGAAATTGAGTGATTTGCATAAATTAGTTTTTTCTAAAAGATCATTAAAAGGTAAAGCGAAACTATTTATTCAGAGTGAACCTAAAGTTAATGACTGGTGTAAGTTAAAAAAGCTTTTGAAATCTGAATATGGTAAAGCTTTTAATTCTGCTGAGTTGCATGAAATGTTATGTAAACGTAAATTAATGCCTAATGAATCTTTAGATGAGTATTTTTTGAAAATGAAAGAAATGTGTTCGCGAGGTAACATTGAAGATGCTTCATTAATTAAATATGTTATTGATGGTATTCCCGATTCTGTGGTTAGGAAAACGATATTATATGGTTGCGAAACAATATCTGAATTTAAACAAAGGCTTAAAATTTATGATAAAATGAGATCGGACAATGATAAGTTTAAAAATCCGAAACCGAAAGTAGACACTCAAGTTAAAGATAGAAGTAAGCTTTCGTCATCAAACCGAAATCAATCTAACGTTAATAAGGTCAAATGTTTTAATTGCCAGGAATTTGGGCATTATTCTAAGCATTGTGTAAACAAATCAAAGGGTGTAAAATGTATAAAATGTAAGAAGTTCGGGCATTATTCAAGGAACTGTCCAGAGCAGACCCCCGAGACACATCAAGCAGCTTTATTACAACGAATTTGTGACAAGGATAGAATTATGAAGACTGTAGAAATAAATAATCATTTAGTTGATAGTCTAGTTGACACTGGTTCAGATGTAACGATATGCAGCGTAGAGTTACACAATCAGATTGGTTCTAATTTAAATTGTAGTGATATCACATTAAACGGAATTGAATCAAAACAAACGTACCCTATCGGCTTTTTTATTTCTGATATTTCAATTGATAGTTTTTCACTGCGTACGAAAATTTATGTTGTTAAGTCATTATGTAATCAAATTGTATTAGGTTTGGATGTATTGAGTCAGTTTAACTTCTCTTTTACTGAGAATGGCCTTCAAATAATTTCTCATCGGAATAAAAGTAATGTAAACTTGATAACTGCTGAGTCATATCGAAATTCTAACGTTCGTTGCGTTATGGGAAATTTGAATATTGCTATCTCATTGAAGAATGCTTATGATCCTTCGCGATCGTCTGGCGTCTCTGTTAATGTAAACAAAAGTCCCGAAAGCGGAAGTAGCGCGACGTTTAATTACCTTTCACATCTGGTGGATGCTATTTCTGTCAACGAGATTGATTTATCGCATATTTCAAATGCAGAACATAAAGAAAGACTGTGTAATTTAATTAATTCGTACCAACCACGGAAAAATAGACAATCTGACTTCAAGATGCAAATAAATTTATGCGATGATATTCCTGTCTGTCAAAATAGAAGATACATGTCTTTCGCGGAACAAAAAATTGTTGACGATCAAATTAAGGAATGGTTAAAAGAGGGCATAATAAAGCCTAGCACTTCTAATTATTCGGCGCCTATTGTTTTGTGTAACAAGCGTAATAATTCGAAACGTTTATGTATAGATTATCGGAAATTAAATAAGAAGATTATTAAAGACAAATTTCCACTACCTTTAATTCCGGAAGTACTTGATCGCTTAGAACAGTCCAAAGTCTTCACGACACTAGATTTGAAAAATGGCTTTTTCCATGTAGACATAGACGAAAATTGCACCAAATATACCGCATTTGTAACACATAATGGTATCTACGAATTTCTTAAAGCTCCTTTTGGTTTATGTATTAGTCCAAATGTTTTTCAAAGGTATATTTATTCAGTATTTCGTGACTTGCTAAATGAGGGTGTACTAATTATTTATATGGATGATATAGTCATACCGGCTAATGATGAAGTTGAATGTTTAGACAAATTAGAAAGAGTATTCAAAACTGCTTCGGAGTATGGATTACAAATAAATTTCAAAGAGTGCCAATTCTTAAAACGTAAAATTGAATTTTTGGGACATGTAATTGAAAACGGAACTATTCGACCATCACCTTCCAAAACTGTTGCTGTTCGAAACTTTCCACAACCGCGTAACTGTAAACAACTACAAAGCTTTTTAGGACTAACGGGATATTTTCGTAAATTCATTCCTCAGTATGCTAAAATAGCTAAACCTCTTAGTGACTTACCTAGAAAAGGTATTGGTTTTAAGTTCGATTCCGAACAACAGGAAGCTTTTTGCAGATTGAAAGAAATTCTCTCTCAGGCACCTGTTCTACACATATTTAGGCAAGGATATCCATTAGAACTTCATACTGATGCTAGTAGTCAAGGCTTTGGTGCGGTATTACTCCAATTGTCTGATGATGGTAATTATCACCCAATCCAGTATATGAGTAAGAAGACTTCACCGCAGCAAGAGAAACTCTGCAGTTACGAATTAGAAGCCCTTGCAGTAATAGAAGCTCTGAAGAAATTTCGAAACTATTTGTTAGGGACTAAACTCAAAATTGTAACTGATTGTAGTGCTTTTCAAAAAACTTTAGATAAGAAAGATTTAACTCCTAAAATTGCGAGATGGGCAATGTTTATTGAAGAATTCGATTATGAAATTGTACATCGTTCAGGAAGCCAAATGAAACATGCTGATGCTTTAAGTAGAAATGCTCTAATTTTAACATCATACACATCCGATGTAACTGAGAAGATTCGGTTAGTACAACAATAGAACGAAGATGAACATGTGAAATTGATAAAGAATTTAGTTGAGAAGGGAGAAGAAAATGGATTCTTCGTGAGAAATGATATTTTGTACAAATTTGAAAATGGTAAAGATCTTCTAGTAGTGCCAGAATCCTTACAGAATGAAATCATACAGAAGGTACATAAAAAAGGTCACTTTGCTGTAGATAAAACTGTGAATGCTGTAGAGCAAGAATTCTATATTCCCAGACTGAAATGCAAAGTTGAAAAAGTAATTGCTAACTGTATAGAATGTATACTGTACAACAAGAAGCAAGGAAAAGCAGAAGGATTTCTTCATCCTGTACCGAAAGAAAACGTTCCTTTGAGTACGTATCATATCGACTTTATTGGACCTCTTCCATCGACGAACAAGAGATACCAACACATTCTAACTGTTGTCGACGCTTTTACGAAATTTACTTGGTTCTATCCAGTGAAATCACCAACTACGCAAGAAGTTATTTCAAAATTGAAGCAACAACAGACTGTATTTGGAAATCCAGCCAGAATCATTTCAGATCGAGGTAGTGCCTTTGCATCGAAAGAATTTTTAGCTTATTGTACTGAAGAAGGAATAGAACATGTCAAAATTACTACCGGTATTCCAAGAGGTAACGGACAAATTGAGCGAATTCATAGAATTTTGATTCCTGTTTTGTCAAAATTATCACATGAAGATTCAACGAAATGGTTTAGATATGTTTCAGATGTTCAGAGAATAATCAACAGTACAACTACGAGAAGTACAAAATATTCACCGTTTGAGCTTCTCATAGGCACGAAAATGAAGAATAAAGAAGATTTGAGAATTAGTGAAATATTGAATGAAGAATATTTAAAGCAATTGATGCAAGAACGCGATGAGATGAGAGAAGATGCTAAAAACAACATTTTGAAGATACAAGAAGAGAATCGAAAACAATTCAACAAGAAACGTAAGAAACCGAAACTATACAAGATTGGCGACTTAATAGCCATTCAGAGAACTCAATATGGGACTGGTTTGAAACTACGACCTAAGTTTCATGGACCGTATAAAATCATAGCTGTTCGATCAAATGACAGATATGAAGTCGAGAAAGTAGGATGCCATGAAGGACCAAATTTGACATCTACTGCGGCTGACCATATGAAGCCATGGTCAAATTGATTTAATGCTTGTATCAGCTCAAAGCCTAAGGACCTGATACTCTCTTTTTTCTTTTCTTTTTTTTTTATTTATCTTTGCAGGTACATGATAGTGATGTCCATTCAACAGACATCGAGGACGATGCCTCTTCAGGCTGGCCGAAGCTGTGGGAGTCATCAACGTCCAATGCTGAATTAGAATACCAGGATTATGACGTCATCAGTATAGCATCACCCAGCGCAGTAAGAATCATCCCAGACAGCGCTGAGACCACCTGGTCGAGAGTGGAAGGCAGACGTGAGCAGACGGCTCACACGTCTTCAAGAGTTTATGAACTTTAATTGTGCTTTCGATGTTATGCCTTTACATCATTATGTTAATCCTGCATACCGTTAACTTCATCTTTATTTACTTTTATTTCTTTCTATTAAATAAACCATTTAACTATTACTTCGTGCTCTCATGCTGTGAATTAAGTCAAATTCTACATATATATATATTAGTTCTAAATTTCTTACTTTATGTCTTTAATGATAATTTTTTTTTGCAGCTTAAAGCTCTAAAATACTAAGCATGTTTATATTTTGTTTTCAAAAGTATTGTTTTGTATATATATGTGTGTGTGTTCTTTCATCGGCGAATTCTGGATACAGAAAGGCAAGGATTTTTGTAGAAGAGAAATTTCAATGTTCCTCCTCCTTGACGAAGTAGCATTCAAGTTGATTGAATTCCTCTTCTGTTTTTGTTCATTTTTTTGTTTAAATTTCATTAATTTTTTTAAATGGGTTTCGCTTGTTTGAAATGTTTTGGTTTTAACATTTTTAAAATTCTTTGTTGCATTTATAAGATTATTTGAAATTTATTAATTATGAATTTCAATTTTTGGTCTTTGTGAAATATTAGTTCTAACTTTCTTACTTTATGTCTTTATATATATACACACATATATTTATATACCTGAGGTGCGGCTGATTGCAACTAAAATAGGAGATGCACATCTACATGTTATAGCAGTCCCACATACAAAATTTCAACGTTCTGAGGTTATTCGTTTTTGAGTTATGCGAGATACATACATACATACGTACGTAAGTACGTGCGTACAAACGCCACGAAGAAATCTCTTCTGAATCCATTTTAAATCAGTTTTATAATTCGTTTGGGAAGAAAGAGTCATTTATTCTGTCCTTACGTACAGATGTCACGCAAAAACATCCTTAAATTTCATTCAATAGCGATCAAAATGGATATTTTCGTTGAAATATGGTCCACGAAATTTTTCGTGATACAATACATCCTTTACTTCGTACAAGGAAGTAAAAAGATCCAGAGTGCAAAGCGTTAATACAATATTTCGTATGAAATCGTGCGAAATAGTATTTTAAATTATTCTTATCACAAAAGAATATCATTGAGCAACATTAAAGAGGCAAAAAAAATCAACTTTGAATTATTTTAATTTATTTATTAACCGAGTCCTCAACGCAAGCCGAAAAAATGGCAAAAGTGGCAAATTTTAAAACTAATCTTGGAGAAATTTTTGTTACACGGTTGTCAAACTCTTCGTATTTCATTTTTTTATAATGAATAAAAATATTTGTGAAACACGTTTACTCGAACGAATATTGCTGTAAATATAATTATATAGACAGGGAGAATTCAAAAAAGTTATATATCGTAATTTTCTCAAAATTTATTCTTTATACGTATTTTAAAATGGCAACAATTTTCTCACTTAAAGTACTTTTGTTACTAGAAGTACCTTTGTGAAACAAACAGTTTCGGAAATAAGGATATTTATTAGAAACACGCTGTTAAGAATTTTGGTAATCTCTTTTTAGTCCACCTGCTTTTGTTGCAATAAAATACATATCGCTTTCATGCACTTTATTGATTCTTTTGAAAAGCGTGACATTCTGCATGGCCCATAATCGAAAACAAGACAGGCTGCAATCGCATGCGTTTGGACGATATTTACGTTTGAGTAAATGTCTGCTCGTGACAGTATGTTTTTATCGACTCGAACGTGATGGCTGACGTTAACTGCGGTATTGATGAAGTTTACATATTGTTGGAAGTAGGTTATCAGTAGTGCATTCCAACGTTACAGCACCTTTGAGCTGTAGTGTCGCGGAAACAAATGCATTTGTTGAAAAATACCAGTCTGTCTGTCAACACGTCAATGCAGAATTTCTCTGGAGTAATTTGTGTATATTTACTTACAGGATTTTATTTTAATTAATAGGACAAAGGACATTCAAATTTGCAAATTTCCTTTAAAAATTCGAAATTTCATTTTTGTGACCCCGCCCCCTTCAAAGAAATACAATGATGTAAGGGAAGTCTTTTATAAGGAATTTTTGCTGTAGAATGGTCATTAAAACGCTTTTAAAGATAATTTAGATTTTTGAATATTCCGCATTTTTAAACTGCCACTTGCTTTTTAATTTATATCGAATGGTTTTCATAATTTATTTATATGATCATGATACTATTCATAAGAGAACTACATATGGATTTTAGCTTTCAAAAACTTTTGCTTGAATTATTAGGCTTTCCATAAAATAATGATCAATTAAAATATAGTATACTTATAATTCAATGAATAATTTATTTCTCATTGGTATTTCATCTTATTTTAAAATCGATGCCCTGCTTTATTTCCCGTTTGATTTAATTTGATTATGCAAAACATCGTAGGTTTCTGCTTAAATTTGATACGCAACGGACCACATGAATATAAATCTAAAAACATTGAAATGAGTTTTATTATTGTTTTTTCAGGAAAGTATTAGCTCTATCACTATAAAATTATATATTTATATAAAAAGATGCATAATACACCTATAATTCTAGTTTTGGTTAACCTCCTCCAGAATGCACCATAATCTAAAAACAGGGGCCTCTAACTGGCCCCTGAAGCAATTATATGCGACCCGCGGAATATTTTTCTCGTAAATTAATTGGCATTATTTTGAGAATATTTATCATGGCAAGAATTTGAAAGAAAGTTTAGGATTTTAATGATTTTGAGTCCAGTGCTCCATTATTTTCATAACCATTAAAAATGAACGTAAATGGCGCAGATGATTTACAAATGGAGCTAATTAATTTACACTGTGCTATAAATCTTATTCAAGTATTTGAAGGGTAGGGTACGAACTGCGCCAAATTTGATCGAAGATCCTCGTCCCCCACTTTTCTAATCCACGAACTGCGCGACATTTCCTGTCCCCTATTTCTTTCCCAAGAAGATTGGGTGCTACAAAAAGTCATTTATCGCCATTAATGGGGCATGCTATTGACACTGCAAACCTTTATTTTCGTTTACAATATTGTAAAAATTGTGCATGGAAAACAAATATTAATTTAAAGTCTGGCGTGTGCTAAAGTAAAAATAAATTTCTTTTACACTCATATTAAAGTTTTATGATGCTTAAAGGAATGATGAGCCAGATCTTTTTTATTCTCTGTAAGAATTAAAAACTTTCCAAGTTGTAGATTTTAATCGCTGATTTATATATATATATATATATATATATATATATATCAGTTTTGATTAGTAAAATTGGTAGATTAATGATATACACAAAACTGATACGTAATCAACGTATCAAATAAGGGATTTGTAGGTCACCTTAAATAAGTTTCTTGTCTAGATAAATATTAACAAATCTTCTTAGATAGCAGAATGATTTTAACTTTTAAATTTATCATTTTAGGTAAACAGTTCTAATTTAATTTAAAAAATTCTCTTCATTAAATCTAAAAATTGGACTTCTCATGTCGTTCTAAATTCACACTAATATTATTGCAATATATTCCCGTATTAAGCTTTCCATTTTTAATAATTGAAGTTATTTTAAGGTTATTTAACTTTGTTACAAATTTCATATTTTAATACTAGAAACATTTAAATATTTATTCTGTTTTCCACCTGATTTACTTTGGCATACATTTAATTTCTAATACACATTCAATTAATAAGTTAATAATTATGAGCGTCAGCAGAATTTTCATAATTAACAAAAAAAAAAATCAAACTCCCTTATATTCATATCCTGGGATTTTCAGTTCCCTTTTAATCCATTTCTTTTTCACATATTGTTGCACTGTACTCAAGTTTTCATGCATGTAGAATTTATATACTTTGTATTGTATTTATGCCAATTTATATTTAAATGATAATTTTTACAAATTCTTGCATCACAACTCTAGTTAACAGAAGATGTTTCTAACACCTTGGCAAAGCTTAATCTTCAGCATGTAGCTTATTTTCCAACCTAGTTTCAGACTGAATTATTTGTAAAATTAATTACTTGAAATTTAAGTAAAAATACTTTTTTAATTTATTCTTTAAAAATGTTGCAAAAATTTTCACCTTTACCTTAGCATATCTTTTTACAAATCCCTCTAATAAGAAGTAAAGTAAGGAAAGAAATTAACTCGGTTTCGGTGATTGATACCTCGGTGCAAATTATATGTAACATTTTTCCAAAAGCATAGAATTTATATGGATATCAATAAAATAAGGATTATTTCTCCATCTAATTGTCTTAACATGTTTATTCCAGAATTTTCTTTTCACACTGTAGCGCTTAACTTAATGAGTTTTCTATAATCATTCAATTTCTCTAGCCATGGCAACTTTGCATACCTTCTGACAAGTAATTATATTTTTAACCACTGTATTTTAATTCCTGTTGACTATCAGTACATTATTCACTTGCTTCAGAAGTACAACTTTTATTTTATACGCAAATCTACGTAAAATAGCATTAAAACTTCTGTTATGCGGAGCTCCTGATCGATTGCTTGTTTTAGATTGAATGAAATTAAGCTTAATGTTACTGTTAATTAGCTTGTTATTAATTTAATTATACTTTTCTAATTAATTATATGTTCAGATATTTTTAAGTACATTACTCAAACATTTGCATCCCAATTTTTAATTTTTGGTTAAAAAAATAAACTTTTATTTATCGAGAGGCCTGATTGATTATATTAATTTGCAGTATTGTTTATCTAATTCCTTTCTTCTAGATAAATTTTAGAAAAAACTTCTTAGCATAATAATTTAAATTTATTTACAATTTATACGTCAGTGTTCCAAATGCATAGTAATGTTGTTATAATAGATTTCATGCTAAGCTTTTTTTTTTTTAATTTAACTAAATTTAATTTCTGCAAACATTTACATGATTATTTTAATTAACAAAAAATATTTTTAGCACTTTTTAACACACTTTGATACGGAATGCTTTATAATTATTTAATTAATGATATTATTATAATAAATGAAAGATGTTTGTAATGTTAATATGTATGTTTACCAATACTTTTTATTTTCTTTGTTAGCTCTCGCATTTATTACTGTTATTCAAGTAATTAGCCTGCTTGTTAGATATTTTTTACTTGTTCTTGTGATATGTAATTCTATTTATTTATTTTTATTTTCCTCTTGGCTACAATTGGCTTCGAAAAGTTAAATTGCAACCCTGTAGGCAGCAGGAAGAAATTTTGATTGGCGCAGTTGGACTATAGCTCGACCCGGGGGGGGATTTTCATTAGCGCAGTTGGAGTACACCCATTTGAAGATACAGATTTTTTTTTTTTCGTATTTTTCAAAAGATAATTAACTTCAGTTACGAATTTTTGTAAGGCAAATAAACGCTTTGTTTTCGAATAGATTTATACGTGAACTGTCCCCCCCCCCCGCGGTATAAAATTAATAAAGGTCTAAGAAAAGAACCAGATTGACCGATAAGCATCTACAGTTCGTGACAAAGGCATTTTTTATTAATTTTTCTCGAAGGTTATAAATTTTATCCAGATCGAAACGCCATGAAATTTTGTAGCTGAAAGCCGTAGCAAGAAATGAACACATAGGAATGCATGTATATGTTGTATATGCGTTGAAAAAAAATTTAATAGGAATGAAAGAAAGGTAGCTTGTTGTTGTATATATCTCAAGTTTCATCTGGAAAGTTTTAGTATATTTATTTTAATTTAAATTATTATTGGTTAATTCAACGCATTAGAATTATTTGAAATAAACGTCAAACTGAAAATTTAACATTTAGCGATAAATACGTTTGAATTACAAAGTGTAAATAACGGAAATTTCATGCAGATCTCAAACTTCAGACCTGAAGCAGAAAATAAATTGGAATTTGTTTCCTTTGCTTATTATTATTAAGTTTATGTACGTCTTGATAAATACTTAGTGGATAAAATTTAAACTTAATTAAAAAAATGTTTGCCCTGTTAAAAAAACAAACTTTCCATTTCGGTTGAAAAAAAGAGAGAGAAAGAAAGGCAAAGAAAAGAGAAAGAAAAAGAAAAACTAATTAAAAATTCTGAAAGCAGAATTTTTAACGCTCGCTCGAAAGGTCTCTTTTAAAATTTAATATGGCTTACCAATAGGGATTATTGACAGAGGCAACCCAGGTGGAACAGCGAAACATTTTATACGATATTAGATGACTGAGAACATTATATATCTTCCTGTTTGTTTAAAAACTGACGTGGAACTAGCATGACATGGAGCTAACATAAAGGTGACACGGAATTAACATTTAGACTAACAACAGCATGTTATATGCCTTCTGCATATCGAAAAAGTGAAAAATATGTAATCTAATTCTTTAAAAATATCTAATATTTTTAATTAGATATATCCTGAATTAAATGCATTTTATTTAAATAAATCCGATTCAGGAGTAAAAAATAATGCTCTTAAGAACTGCATCTATTCTTTTTAAGTAGTTGATTTGGTTAATTAATAATAGACAGATTAACTATGAAAGAATAATATCTTACGCTTTTCCGAATGGCAACAGATTCGAATGAAAATTGAAACAACGATAAATCGTGTTTTGCGTTGTAAAAAAAAAAAAAAAAAAAAAAAAAAAAAAAGATTTCCTTGTATGGCCTAAAAAATTATACACATTTTTTTTCTGCTGCACTTCACTTAAGCTTATTTCCTCGAATTATTCTAATTTCACTTACCGATCCTTCAAGGCAAGTTGAAAATGACATCAAAAATTGCAAATCTTGAAATTATATATCCCGATTATTTTTGTCTTACGGGAGTCAAGCTTCTTGTATCTTTATTTTTTCGTAACGAGTATGACCAAATATAAGAACCGGGAGACCGCATTGAAAGTTAGATTTTCTTATTTGTCCAAAACTAATTATTTTCAATAGTCAGAATGGATTGAAGAACGGTCGAAATAAATATTTCCGTTGAAATCTGATACCCGAATTTTTTCGCGGTTACAATGCTTCTTTTACTTCGTACAAGGAAATATATGGAAAGGAAAAAAAAAAAAAAAAGAGAGAGAGAGAAATTCGGCCCGTCATCTGCTTTTAAATCCTGAATTTTCCCTCATGCAATTTGATTTTGAGATCACTGATTTAAAGAATCAATTAGAGCCAATTTTTAAAAGTTTAGGTAGATTTAGATTGTCAACTGTGTCTGGCTGCTTACTCTACTTTATAATTATGTTGTTTGAATTCGTCTAGCACAAAGTTTGTCTTTGCTTTGATTCTCCGAGCGCATTTAGAGAGAAGAAGAAGAGAAAAAAAGGCCTTGCTTATATTGTGATTGTGAATACTTTGGATAGGCCTTGCTTATGCTGTTATTGTGAATACATTCGATTTATTTTACATCTGACTGGAGAGCTTGCTATTTAGTGATGTCACAAAATAGATTTACCCCCTCCCCCCCAAAAAAAGCCAAGCTTTGAAGATTCGGCGCGTATTCCAGAGGTCCGAGGCTCGAGTCCCGGATGAGAGCATTGCACATTTGTTACGTCTCTTTCTTCCAAAATATCCTAATGTCGCAGAGTGGCGCCCGAACTGTAAAAGGTGATGGTTGATGATTCTCCACCACCAGGATTTGGCGATTGGGTCCCCTAATCCTTAGTCGCCCTTTAAAAAGGGGAGTATATAAGGTGTTTCTCCTGCCTTCTTAGCATGCTTTCGTCGTGTAATGATCAGTACACTCGACGCACTGAATATTTCTTCAGTTTCCTGCTTCAAAAAAGAATCTAATGTCTCACAATATATCCTAACAATTCTTATCCGAAATGAGACTTGGGACAGTTAAAAATTGCCAGAACAAAAGATAAACATATTTTGAAACATGTTAGAAGTAGAAGTTATTTCAAAAATGCTACATTCGATTCTGGGCAAGAGCACTGTGTGTTTCCCTTGATACTTTGATTGATGCCCACACGCTTACGAAAAAAAAAAAAAAAAAAATGAAGCATATTTATCAGAACTTTTACACACGTTTGAAGTGTTATTTTTTTTTCAAATTAACAAAAGAAAATCCGTCCAATTTAAATAAGCGCTGGTGAAAATCCACGATGTCCAAAACTTGTTTTATGTGATCGATGTTAGAAAACTGCGTACAGGGATTCCCAGCCTTTTTCTTGCATCGTTCCCTTTTAAAGGAATGGTTTTCTTTATCGACCCCCGTACATTTTAATAATTTTACAAATATAAAAAAATCTTCAAAAACACAGTCGCAGATTCTAATAGTACACAGTTCAATTTTAATGAACTTGATGGCTACTCTGGATACAATGATGCAATTGTTTTTTTAATATTTTCCATAAAATTGATTGACTTAGATTTTGAGTCAAATATATTCAACCTGTTTCTTGTTTTCAGTTCTACTTTTGCATTCTACGAATTTTGTTAATTGTGTTTTCTCGTGTTATCACGTTTTACTTTTTTATATTGCTCTAACTCCATAAAAAATTATATCATTTTAAAAAACATTACTGATTTAAAAAATATATTAGAAAATTTTAGTATTATCTTTTCCCTTATTTATATGATTTCTCTCTTACTATGTAATACAATTTTTTATGAATGAATAATTATATGAATAATTATTTTTTGTAATCAATGGGATTCTGATTATGCCAATCATTTGCTGATTCCAATTCAGCTATCGACTCCCAGTCGACTCCTTGATTATTATTGACCTGCTTTAAAATTTCATCGGCTCGCAGGAGGTCAGTACCATTGGAAACTTCTGTTGTAAGCAAATAAAAGGAATCATTTAAAACAGAGGTGGGCAAAGTGGCCTTTTAATAACCTAATCCAGCCCGTTATGAAATCCTAAGCAACGACATTTTCATCTCTTCCCTACCCAATTCTGTGCGCAAATTAATTGAGATCAGGAGCAAGAATGTTCATCAATTGTTACAACGAATATGCGCATATACTATATGCACGACTATCAGCCTGAATAAATTGAGAATACCAGACATGCTAGCAAACATGTGTACGTTCGAAGAATATAATTCTATTATTTCTAGCAGCTTTATCCCGGATATTCGGAAACAGAAAAATATTTTCAATGCATTTTTTAATATCTTTTGGGGGTAATTGTTTTTAGAGAAGTGCATTCTGAGAACTGAGACTTCCTTTTCTTTAGGCCAAAAGGGCGTTACCCTAGGACTACTAGTCTCGAAACGGCATTTTGCGTCGAATGACTATATACAACTGTATCACTTTTCAAATTGTTGCCGCCAAATATTATCGCCCTGTATTATATTTAGAGAAATTAAATAATGAAGAATCTGCAGGAATGTATGTATGTTTCTCGCCCCGTGAAAAAACAACGGTATGTAGAGACATCAAATTTTCAATATTGCTGTCCTAAACCCAAACATGGACACCTGGAAGACAGAATTTAAAATTTTTTTTATTGTCTATTTTATATTTTGTAAAACTTTAACAAATTTTTGGTTAAAAAACTCAACAGTTTCAAAGCGAGCAGTGTAAGGAATAAAACACTTTTATCTCCAGCGCACGAGACTGTGGATTGGAAATTCTAAACATATGCTATTATAATATAAATATTTTTTAGCCCAAATACTCTCGAAACGTGTATGTATGTGTGAATGAGAAAACCGCCTCTTTGGGCGTAGTAATATAAAATCTGAATTCAGATTTTATTTTTCTTTTGTTTTTCTTTTCTTATTTTTCTTTATGTATTTTTTAAATCTATGATTTGGGATAAAATCCTAGCTTTGGATAAACAATTGCTCGAATATTGGCATATGCAGAGCTTAATTTCTAAAATTTGAGGTATCGGAGTCCTACATAAAGCCGTTAGGAAAAGCAAACAAAAATTTATAAACAGAATAGCTAATAAAATAATTACTGATTAAATAAATAATATAATTGTAGTAAATTTTTTTAACGTAAAGATATAAATAAAAATTTATGAGCTAAATTAATGATAAACAGTTGAATAAAAAAATTGAACTTGTCTTATTTTGAATTTTGGCTAGAATTACAGCGTCACTCGAAAACTAAGGAATAATACAATCAGTTTCTGGCTGAATTCTGGTACACCAATAAAAAAAAATCAAAATAGTTAACCCTTCGGGGACGATGTTTCCGTCTTGTGAACAGCATATTTGACACTCCCCCCCAAAAAAGTACAACTTTCTATTAAAAAATATGTCTGTTTTTCAAAAAATACGTTATATTTTGCTTTTTATTCAAGACGGTAGTACCACTGAAAATTATATTTCTATTCTAAAACAGTGTTGAAATGCATGAATTTCTAAGGCCTAGTAATTTTTGATTTTTCAGAATAGAAAAGCACACCATGAAGAAATATTAGTCATCATTTCAGTTTTTTATGTCTTAGACTTCAAAAAGAAGAATTAACTGAATTGCCAGTAAAAGCAGTTTTTGTCGCTGAAGTACTTACTCTTCCTCCCTCTTGAAAATGTTTTGAGTCTGTCAATCATAATATTGCCTTTTCCCTCTTGAATTTATTTTTGTGTATTTTTTACAAATTACTTTTCCAACTCAATACAAGTTAGTGTAATGGTAACAACTACTTTAAATCATTTATTTTAAATTTAAGTATCTTTTTTTTATATGTGTGATTACAACACACAAGAAGTAATTAAAAACTTCGAGCACTCTCATTAGACTAGGGACGTACAGGTTTGTCATTTTGGCTTCATTGGCGAAACTAAAAAAATCTTGGCGAGAAAGTAATCGCTCAAAAGGCTAAAATCTGGTATGAAGTTTGCATGAAAGTTGAAAGTTTCAATTAATATGCAGCCTTTTTTTTTTCTTTGACTAAAAAATTAAAATAAATTTTCATTGAAATATTTAAAAGTTTTTCTTTTGGTTTCAAAATTACATATTACATAATCTTACATTATGTCTTTAATGATAATTTTTCTGCAGATGATATTAGACATGTTTATATTTTGTTTTCAAAAGTATTGTTTTGTATATACTTACTTATTTTTTTACATATATAGGATTATATGAAATTTATTACTTATGAATTTCAATTTTTGATCTTTGCGAAAAATTGGTCCTAAATTTCTTACTTTATGTCTTTACTGATAATTTTTCAGCAGCTTAAATCGCAAAAATACTAGGCATTATTATATTATTTAAAAAAAAACTGTTTCGTAATTATATATATAATATATTAGAAATTCAACGAAGTTTTAAGAGTACAAATATTTTTTAAATAACAAAATTAGCTGTTATTGAATGAATGTAAACTTTTGTAGTTATTTTGTTATTCTAAATCATTTCTATTTTTATGCTTGTATTTATGTATTCATCATCTTGTATCGTAGTGTGCATCTTTTATTGCACTGATATCAACTATTTCTATCGTATTATGTTAAAATATTGTTTATAGTAAGATTACAAGTAATTATATAATACATTTCTAAGATTATATAGTAAAACAGTAAATTTCAAAATAGCGGGCATGCCTGTCAGAGTGCTTCTCCTATATGCAGTTATGTGCTTTGTGAGTTCTAGATGGGTGGAGTTCTCGTCTTGAGATCATATGATTCCAAACGGAACGGATCATATGATTCCAAACGAAGAATTTTTCAGAAAAATGTAAATATTTTTTTTCGATGAAAATATTTTAATTATGCCAGAATGTTATAAAAAAAGTAACATCTTTTGTGTATATTTAGTTATTTTTTAATATTGCTCCTCAAAGTGTTAAATCATCACTAATGAGATTAGAAAGAATACTGGAAATAGTATGAGAGTATGGAAGGAAATTTAAGCAGTGTAAGCATGGAAACAAGGAAAGAAGAAACAAAACAGAAACACAGACAGTCATGCATTCAGAAGTTATAATTTAAGTTTTTAAGATTGATTTATTACTGAAACAAAATTTTGCGAGACCAGAAAAGTTTTCTTCAGAAATTGTCGTTCCATTGCATAAAAGAACTGCCACACCTGTCTTATTTAGGGCTACAATGCGATTCGCGTATAATTACGATTTATTTCGTAAACTGTACCAGCACCTGGCTCCGGTGGGATGCGGCGCAATTTAAGTTCTGTCCGTGTGTAGAGAGTGTGTATCGCGCAGTGCAAGTTCTTTGATATGCATGATGAAACCGGATAAATGCGGAACAGCCCACACGAAAAAGGAAGGAAATGGGAGGGAGAGCGGCGTGCAGGTGTCAGCGGATGGGCATGTCCTCAGTTTGTTCACTGACCACTTGCCTCTCTGCCGATGTTCCTGCATCACATTTTCTCGGTGATTTATTGAGCTGAATTAAATGTCTGTCCCCGCAGGCTCTACAATGTATGCTTTATTAACATCTGTTTTCAATTTTCAGCCAGCCCTAGTGAGGACACCTTCTTGTTCGGCACTGCCCAACCGACCGACGGTGTCCAATGCAGCTCAAAGTCAAGATCGTGTCCCCCCTCCCAAGCCACCACCTCCGCCCAAATGCAAGACCATGCAACCTCCACCGCCACCACCTCCTCATCAACCGAGGTACACGAAGCCGCCACCGCAAAGTTCGCCTGCGAGACCACCACCACCTAAGGTAAGTTCCGTCATTCTAACGCTCTTATGTTGAATACAGTAAGCGTCTCAAGATCAATTCCTTCCCCCCCCCCGGCCTGCCTCGTAACGATGGTAGCATGTGCTAAGAAAGTTAGTCACCTCACTTCGCCACACACATTATCTTCTTAGCGTGGTTGCATTCTGTGAAGTACGTTTCATTTGCATGATCTGCTACAGTAAGCCAGTGGTAAGCAACATCTCCCAAAGGAACTTTATTCGGCCCGTGAATACATATCAGCTATGTATTTGTTGCAAATATGGTTATGCAATGCCGAGATTTTAATTAGTTGAAATTCGGGTTTATATTATTTTCATTTCCATTAAAAACGAACATGAATAAAGCACCCGAAAACCTAAAAACTTAGCTAATTAATTTACTTATTTAATTCTTACCTGAAAAAAATAAGTAAGTTCGGATACGAATTAATCGCTTTATCTGAGAATACATTTATTTCACATCTGAAAATTAATACGAAAAGAACCCGATTGACTGACGAGTTTTTAGTTTAAACTAAAGTAAGTTATTTAATGATTAAAATTAAATATGTCAGAATAATTTTGAAGAAATGTCAGTCATGGAATTTAATGTTAAGCTATCAGTATATTTGAATTATAAAGTGTAACAAATAAAAATCTCCTCCAGGTACCAATCTTTATACTTCAGAAATAAAATAAACATAAATTGGAATTTTTTCCTTTGCGATATTATTATTGTTAGTTTAAAGTAGCTCTTTGTCCCTTAGGGACAATTGTTTTCGTTTTGGATTTTTGCGTCCAATCACTCTGAATGTCCATTTCCCTTTCCAATCTGTTGCCAACAAATATTATAGCCATGTCAGTGCTTGGGGATCCAACATGAGATGAACGTGATCGTTAGGCTGCCTTCATACGGGTTTCAGTATCTATATATTATAGCCCTGTATTATATTTGAAGAAATTAAATAAGGAATAATCTGCATAAATGTATGTATGTTTCTCGCATTGTGATAAAACAACGGTACCTAGAGCCATCCAATTTTGAATGACGTAATCCTACTGCGAATATGGGCATTTGGAAGCCCAAATTTGAAATATGGAAATTTGTTTTATTATCGATTTCATATTTTGTAAAACTTTAACGAATTTTTGATTAACAAACTCAACGATTTAAAAGCGAGCAATGGCAACACTCTACGTGGGAAAAAAAAAAAAAACCTTTTTATCTCCAGCACGTGGAACTGTGTATCGGAAATTCTAAAGATATGCTCGATTTAAAATTATTTTGCGATATTGCTCTTGAACTGAATTTTATGGTTAAAGTGCGAAGAACATGATATTGAATAAATAAAGGTAACGCACAAAATTTTAAAAATAAGTGCCCCTTTAGACGTAATTTAAAATCTGATTTTTTTTAAATGTCTGTTTTTATAAATAAGCAAAATTTAAAATTTATTTCAAATATTTTTTATTTTGGTAATTTGATTTTTCATTTCATAAAAAGAAATAAATGAATAAAAATAAGTAAATCTGATTCGTCAGCTGTTATCAGATCTTGCAATTGAGCCCATACTAAATACCCAGTTTACTAAAGCTTTACCGTAATAATGAGTTAGTTACTATAAATTTTAGGCATATGCGAAAGTAGCAATGTTATTGGGATTGTCTTAAATAGAGTTTAAAATTATTTACAAATAATTTCGTCACAGATATGATATTTATTATTTATATATATGATATTATTAAAATTCTCTATATTTGTTTACCATAGCGACACTCTTGCGCTAGGTTCACTTAGCAGCGTTATATCTCATTCATTTTATAACTGATAATGCACAGAATTTATATTGTTTGAAGAATTATTTAATCATTGCCACATGTTCTATTCAAATACTATAATAAATCTAAAACGACGTATAAAAGAATTAAGGAAACAACAACAACAAAAAAAAGAAAAAAAGAAAAGAAAAGAAAAGAAAAAGAAGCAGTTTTTTACAGGCGTTTCAGTATTTCTCATTCAATTAATTCATTTCTTACTTTGCGACAAGGCAAAAATACATAAAAACTCAAAAAATCTATATTTAAAATTACGAAGTAAATCTTAAACACTTATTTCCTCGAATAAATTCCAGAATGGATAAGCAGATTCCAGATTAGCAACAAATCCACTATTCTGCTAAGTTTCAAATGTAAACAAATATAGCTGCTGTGGTAAAAATAATTAGGCTTAGCCGCACTGAAACAACTTTTAAACTGTTCATAATTCTACAAATATTGCATGCAGATTTACTAAAGGCATAAAAATCTTAACCGGGAGATATGAACAACATAATTCAATCAATCATTTTTAAAGCAACAAATGCACAGTTCAGAAACATATAGCTATAAACTGACTGAGATCACTGAGACGAGTAACAGAGTGGATATATTGTAGAGATATTATTTTAATATGGAAAAGCCGGAGAGATAAAAAAGTAGCAACCACCTTTGCCGGGAATCGAACCACGGACCTCTAGAATACCGGGCCAGTGTGCAGAACCACTACACCACGAAGGTACGCCAGGAAAGCGGGAGAAATACCTTATATACTCCCCTTTCTTAAAAGGCGACTGGGGTTTTTAGGGGACCCTATCGCCAAATCCTGGGTGTGGAGAATCCTCATCCAACATCCTTTTAATTCGAGAGCCACTGTAGAGAAATTAAGTTAATTGGAAAAGCCAGAGAAATGAAAAATTAGCAAACGCCTTTCCCGGGGGAATCGAACCATGGACCTCTGGAATACCGGGCCAGCGTGCAGAACCACAGCACCACGAAGGCACGCTAGGGAAGCGGAAGTTTGGTTTGGTTTGGTTTATGGCGAAGCACACTAGGGCTATCTGTCTAAGGAGGGATGCCTTCGTGGAGGACTTTCTAAGGGAAACTGGCTCGTATACACGTTACACATGGGGAAAACCACGAAAACGCCCATGCAGCCAGCCCAGTCGCGGGATTCGAACCTCAGACCGAACTACCAGTGTTCAGCGACTTTACCGCTCGGACGCTGGTGGGAGCAGGAAAGCAGGAGAAATACCTTACAATATATTTATAACATATATTTATATACTTTTGGTGCGGCCAATTGCAACCAAAAAGGGTGTGTGTGCACATCTACGTGTTATAGCTGTCCCACGTACAAAATACGTACGTACAGATACCACGAAAATAACTCTTCTGAATCTATTTTAAATCAGCTTTATAATTTTTTGGGGGAAAAAGAGTCCTTCATTCTGTCCTTACGTACAGATGTCACGCAAAAACATCGTTAAATTACATTCGATAGTGGTCAAAATTTTCGTTGAAATATGATACCCGAAATTTTTCGCGATTACAATACTTCCTTTTAACGTCGTACAAGGAAGTAAAAATAATATTTTTATGTTATTTTATCGTGTTATACATGAATCGTATTATTAAATATTTATTCTCTTCCAAAATATTTTAATAGTTCCCCCGAAGTTTAATTTTTTTACTATTTTGCCTAAATTTAGAATCATATTATTTTAGTCTAAAAGCAGCAGTGTATTTGAGAGGGGTTGTGATTACTAAAGAAGATTTGTGAACTGAAATAAAATTCCAATCATGTGCATGCCCAAAAGTTGGAAGAAATCAGAACGCAAAAACCTGCATTTTCGCTTTAAAATGTTTTTTTATCTAATTTAGACGGTTATTCTCATATTAGGCGACATAAATATATGTCACTTAATGTAATCGCAGTTAATGCTATCATTTGAATATTGATATCGAATTACTGATGCCTTGTATCGATTTGTGATGTTCTTTTGTATACGAAAACATGGGAAATACACCGCTTATTGTGATGAAAAATTCGGTTACTAGGATAAAAATATTAGAGATTAAAATTTTTCGTCACCGAATAAGCTTAAAATGCTTTATCAAAATTACCAAATTGCGCAGAAATGTAGGCAAATAAAAAATTAAATCGCCAAACACATTAATTTCGATTTTAGTCAAATATTCAAAATTTGGAAAAAATAAAAGAATGGAAAAACTTAGTTTGATACGGATTGTGAATAACTTTAACGATTTTGAGGGTATCCAACACAGGCCCCTCTTCTCCAGGAGCAAAAAGAAGGGAAAAAAAGGTGTCTGCAGAATTTTTTCCGCCTCAAAATCCCTACACCAAACTCAGGTTGCTTTTTTCCTAAATTTAAATCTTAATATTAGCAAGTTCTCTTCTAATGAGGAATGTCCTCCGAGTATTAAGATTAGGGGTACAGCATCGCTTAAATAATTTCCAGAAACGTTATAAACCGTTCATAAGAGAACTTTTGCATAAAAACACTACGGACAGTTTATAAATAAACTTTTGGTTGTACTTAATTAAAATGCTGTAAAAATATTTCTTTATATGTTTCTAGTTACATTTATATTAAATTAGTTAAATTCGATTTCTATTTTGAAGGGCTTTTTTTACTTCTATGAAATAAAGGAAGTATTGTAATTGCGAAACATTTCGGTTATTAGATCTCAAAGGAAACATCCATTTTAACAGTTCCCGAATACAGTTTGACTATTTTTTTTTTTTTTTTTTTTTTTTTTTTTTTTTTTGCCTGACGACTGTACACACGGATAGAATAAAGGATTCTTTATTCCAAACTGGATAGTAAAATAGATTGAAAATGGATTTTTTTTCGTGACGTATGTATCCCATATAATTCAAAAACGATTAGCAACGGAACGTTGAAATTTTGTGTATAGAATTGCTATAACAGTAAGTTGTGCACCTCCTTTTTACTTCCTTGTACGAAGTAAAAAGGAAGTATTGTAATCGCGAAAAGTTTCAGGCAGCATATTTCAAAGAAAATATCCATTTTGACCGCTATCGAATGCAATTTAACGATGTTTTTGCGTGATATCTGTACGTAAGGACAGAATAAAAGACTCGTTTCCTCCAAAAAAATTATAAAACTGCTTTAAAATTAATTCTGAAGAGAATTTTTCGTGGCGTCTGCACGAACGTATATACGTACGTGCTTACGTACGTATCTCACATAACTCAAAAACGAGTAGCCTCAGAACGTTGAAATTTTGTATATAGGACTGCTATAACATGTTGATGTGCACCTCATATTTTGGTTGCAATTGGCCGCACCAAACGTATATAAATACTATATTTATATATATCTATATATCCATTTTATTACTCGGCATAGTAATCTCAGTTTCTTTACTCTTATATGTTTGTAAATTGTACATTTTTTGCTTTAAAAATGATTGAATTATGTTGTTCTTATCTTCCGGTTAAGGTTTTATGCCTTTCGTAATTCTGGAAGCAATATTTGTACAATTATCAACAATTTAAAAGCTGTTTAAGTGCGGTTAAGTTTTAAATAACATGGCGGACATATTTATTTACATTTGAAACAGCAGAATTGTAGATTTGCTGCCAATCTAGAGAGACTAAGCTTCGCAACAACAAAAATAACGCCTTCATTTATTATTGCGAATTAAATCATGCTTAATCCATTCTGGAACTTTTTCGAGGAAATAAGTGTTTAAGATTTACTTAATTTTTAATAATTAGTAATTTAATTTTTAATACAGATATTTTGAGCTTTTATGTATTTTTGTCCTGTCGCGAAGTGAAAACTGAATTAATTGAATGGGAAATACTCAATCGTTTGTGAAAAACTGTTTCTTTTTTGTTTTGTTTGCTTAATTTCTTTTTTACATCGTTGTAGCTTTATTATAGTATTTGAAAAGAACATGTGGCAACGATTAGATAATTCTTTAAATGATATACATTTTGTGCATTCTGAGCTATAATATGAATGAAATATAATACTGTTAAGTGAACCTAGTGCCAGAGTGGTGTCGCAATGTTAAACAAATAGAGTGAATTTTAAAGAATGCCTTTATTCTATTGTGGTTTATGCGCTGTCGGCGAAGTAGATTTAATTAAATCCAATAAGTTTAAAAGAAATGCAAGAAACAAATGCGTATAATTTAATATTCCGTACAAGGAAGTCATGTGGTGTACACATCAGATTTTTTTTATTGCAATTGGCAGAACCAAATATGTATATATATATATATATATGTCATAATAAAAGCAAAGGAAATGACGGAACACTGTAGGTCGGTGATCTAAAGATCCATACTGAAGAAGAATTTTAATTGCGTAGTATTTAAAGAACTTGGCAGTCGAGGCAGTTTTAATTCCATTTTTATTTCCAATTGATATTTGTGGCCACAATCACTTGGCACTCTAGTCGTGCCTTTCCACAGAAGATTTACATTTTTGATATTGTTGAGATAGAAAGCAAGCCAGCGAAATTACATCTTAGCAGAGTAGAGGGCAAAAGCTGAAGTGCGTAGTTAGGCAAGATGGAGGCACGCGAAGAGAAAAGTTTTGGTTTACAAGGACAGTTTCAGTTCCCCATGATTACGTCATCAGAGCTGCGCCGATCATATATATCTTACATATATATATATATATAAGATAAAAAATATGTGAATCAAAATTATAATTTAAACTAACGGTAACCCTTTAATTTCTCCTTCTCTATTCTAAAAATCGTAATAACTTCTCTGGATTGCGTCATTTCTAGATCATTCCATTTAGTATGGCCTGCGCAGCGCAAAGCTGATGACGTAACAATGGGAAACGGAAACTTTTTAACTTAAACCAAAACTTTTCTCTTCGTGTGCTTCCATCTTGCGTAACTACGCACTTCAGCCTCGCACTTTACCCTGCTAGTATGTAATTTCGCTGTCTTGCTTGCTATTGGAATAATATCAAAAATACAAATGTTCTCTGAATAGGCACGACTGCCAAATGAATTGTGGCCACAAACGTCAACTAGAAAATAAAAATGGAATTAAAACTGCCTTGAATGCCCAGTTTTAAGATATTACGAAGTGAACATATTAGCAAACTACGCAATCGGAATGCATCCTTTTCAATATGGATCTACGTATGCGTCAACACTGTTCCGTCTTTTCCTTGCTATTATTACATATATACATACATATCTATATAAAGACATAAAGTAAGAAATTCAGGATTAATTTTTCACAAAGACCAAAAATTGAAATTCATAAGTAATAAATTTCAAATAATCCTATAAATGCAATAAACAATTTAAAAAATATTGAAAACCAAAACTCTTTAAACAAGCAATACCCCAATTCAAAAAATCAATGAAATTTAAAGATAAACGAACATAATAGAAGAGGAATTCATTCAACTTCAATGACACATCGTCAGGAGGAGGAACACTGAAATCAATTAAAATTTCTCTTTCAGAAAAATCCTTGCTTTTCTGTATGCAGAATTAGCCGATGAACCCTTTCAATGTATTTTAATTATAATAGTTCACGCGAAAATTCTGGTCCCTCCCCAAAGCAAGGAAAAAACAAAGTTAATTCTAATTATCATCTTGTACCTTAAATAACTTTATTTAAAGAATGGAAAATGTAACTGAAAAAATAAAATATTTCAGTGATAAATTCAAATCAAAATTTTACCTTTAAACAAATAGCACATAACCCAAAGAACTTAAAACGTAATGAAATTATAAAATTTTAATGAAAAGACTTAATTAAAACTCACAAGAAGTAATTAAAACCTTCGAGCACTTTTATTTAGAATACAGTCAAAGTTATGAATAAGATAGTTACGATAGTGACATATAGGTTTGCCATTTTGGCTGTATTGGCGAAACTAAAATACCTTGGCAAGAAAGTAATCGCTCAAAAGGCTAAAAATTGGAACAAAAGATGGAATTTTGAAGCCAAAAGAAAAAATTTTTAATACTTCTATGAAAGTTTTAATTTTGACAAAGAAAAAGATTACTTTAGTAATTAAAATGAAATTTAAGTAAATTCTGACTCTTTTATATACACCCACCGCCCTTACCCGGCCTTTATTTTCACAACTGTTAATCGTAGACATATAATAACAATTACAGAAGTGTTTTAAACGACGAAAATATTCATGTTTTGGAAATATCAAATTTTAAAAAATTAATTTTGAACAAATAACGAAATTTAACTTTTTGTACGGTCTCCCAGTTCCTCTACTTATGTTTGGGAAAGTTTTATACTCGTTATGAAAAAATGAAAATGTAAGAAGTTTGACTCTCATACGGCAAAATTTGATCGGGATATTTAATTTCAAGATTTGCAGTTTTTGATGTCATTCCAACTTGGCTTGAGGAATCGGTTAATTAAGTTAGACTAATTCGAAGAAATAACCCTAAATGAAGAGCAGCAAAAAATATGTACAATTCAATACGCTGTACAAGAACGTCATGTGGTGTCCACATCATACTTTTTGTTCATCGTTTAAGTTATCACTTGATTAATGTTATTTAAACAGCCGTAGACAAACATGATCATCTTTAGCGGCGCCTATTGTAGGTAGATTTTACAGTCGGACTTGTACGTATGTTTGCAGTCTGGCTGAATCAATCAAACTAAAATGCGGCGAACAAGAAAAACCAACAAAATTTTACTTCTCTATTTACATTCGGAATTATTTTACTGTGCAAAGGTTAGTGAAAAATTCTTTCCCTTTTAGATTCCTGATATGAAGTTTAGTGGTCAAACCAGTGGTTATTCGAAAGAAGAACATCAGACGAAACTGGACAAAGACTACGCAAATCTGGGTAAGAGAAATATTATGCTTCTTTTATTAATTAGCATAAGGATTCCCAATATTTTTTTTCATTCACCCCATTCAAAAGAATAGTTTTCTTCATGGAACACCCCTTACATTTTTCTTTATATTTCTCTTTAATCATAATATAACACAAATAATTTAAAAGTAACAATTACGAATAACAGTAAGAATATTGCTACATGCGTAGGGGTTCATAATGAACTGAATGCACTCAGAATCGATGAAAGCCTGATGAAATTTATTTTTCCAAAAACATTTCTGGAATTTTTCACATAAAAATATTCTTACTGCTTTTCTCGGTATGATAGGGCACAATCAGTTGTTGCCACTTGAAACTACTCTGAACGTTGAACACAATGCAATGTAAAGGACATCTAAAAAGCGAAACTGTGATCTATCAATACTCCTAACTCAAATGAAAACTATTTTTCTGTCCGGTATTATATAGTTTTCTCCTGTCATCGAGAAATTTGAATATCTTTGACTTCTCCAAACTGCTGGAAGGCATACTCAGTTACAGTTACATAGGGCTGGATATAGTTACAGCTACACGGAGTTCGGACAAAATTGTCACCAAATGTTCACGAAGCTTGGCGACTTTTGGCGATTTTTCGTTAAATCTGGGAACAAAGATTAGTCACCAAGACCATTTCCAGCTTGGCGCTATCTCGTCAGTTTGACTCATCGAGTATAATCAAATACTCCGTGTTAAATTATACTCCATGGTATGATTATACAGCCATTTACCTCAATGTTAAGTGAAGTTGAGACGTTTTCTTTTTAAATTCTACCGTTATAATATCTCTTCGGTTAATGATTGATGTGGAATTCCATTTATTATTTGTAAATATTATTGCTGCACGTGGTAGGGATCTTCTCATGTTACGATTTGCTGAAACACTTTCCACGACTGGGGAATTCTTATTTGACCATTATTACAGTAAGGTTCTTGAAGGCATATAAAGTCTGTTGGATGAAGGGAGATGTGTTAAACTAATTGGTCCATGGCTGTTTTAGCTTTTTTAAGATTCGTTTATATAAATGTTATAGGATTGGTATTGTTAGTGACTTTCACTATTGCTGTCTTTAATACTGAATTTTGTGATTATAGCATTTCACTGTTGAAGTTACTTGGCACTGAATTATAATGCTGTTTAGTTGTAAGGACTTCCTTATGCATGCTGTAATCTGTTGCGGCTCTTTTCTAATCTGTCTGTGGTAAAGGCGGCAAATGCGTAGGCTGTATGCATCGTATTTAAGCTTGCCTCGTTCGCAGTGTTGTAGAGCTTACAGTTTACACATTCTGGGATGTCAGCTCTGCACTTCATAATGGCGTGGTGCTCACCACAAAAAGCACAATACCTTCTATATTTTCACATGAGGTGTGAATGTTCGAAATATTGACATTGATTGCATCGTCTAAAGCCGTAGAACTCTGCTAAGGGACGTATGGTCCAGTTGAAGTTAGTACCCTCTTTTCTATACATGCAATTGAGGATGGCAGAGGAACACTCGGAGATCCATTTTTTAGTGATGGTGAGCCTTCCCTTTATTTTGAAGAGAGGGGGTATATCCTCTTTCTCTGCAACTGATCAACTAGTCCTGTAACTAGTAGTTCCTATGGAGGGAGAAGGTGTTATATGCTACGTAGTTGATTGAGATCTTTGATTTCCTTTACTTCGGTATTTTAATTTCGATTAAATTTTTGTTCAATTCTCAGAATTGCTTTTCGCAATATCTGAGCAGATCTTTTATATACAATTTTTTTTTTATTTCGGCAAGAGATCTTTTATTTATTTTTCAAATTTTATTAGTATGTTATGGGTTGTAAAACTCAGTGAATTAAAAGCACTTTAATGTTCTTAATTTTCTTAGCAATATAAAACCTTATTCTACAGAGGGTGTGTTTAAATATTCTTAGAGCGATTTCTTGAACATTTAATTAAGGTTTAAAATGTAAAGAATTTTTTTTATGTTTTATTTGATTTTTTTCCCCCTGGAATCGTGATTTTCATGATAGAAGGACTTTTCATAAATTTTCCAGGGGTATTCATTTCCATTACTTTCCAGAGTCCATCAATCATAGTCGATTTGTCCTTAGAAAAAGCATTTTTAAGGCACGATAGTCCACGGGTAAAAAGTCAAGGAAATTTGCAGGAATATGTTGAAAAGATTTATATGCAATACTCGTATCACGCTTCATTTTTTCAAGAAATGAGTTACGTTTCTAAGTACAACTTCTTGCTTTGTCATGATGAAGTTTCATTCTTTAAAATTCATTGGAATAAAAAAATGAAATTCCTTCAATATTTACAGACGAAATGTTAAGATACAGTACATTTACAGAAGTATTTCATTATATTTACAAAAGCTAAATTCTTGCTTCATCAACGGCCATAATATAATGTATTTATATTTATCTCCGGATAATTAGTTTTCAGACGGGATTCTACAAATTCTCCAGCGTAAAGCCACATGTCTCGGTTAAAGATGGCGAACATTATGATTTTTAATTTTTTAAGCTGTTAAGTTCAGTTTATTATTTTATTTATTGTTCCTACAGATGTATTCTTATAGATGTATAGAAGACTTATGCTACGTAGCAAAAGACTTATGCTACGCAAATGATTTCTTTGTCGGCAATTTACCAACAATTTAATGAAACATTAGAAATAATGCGTACATTTTTCGCGTATTCGTTTGGAGCCTTCTTTCCGTGTACAAGTAATGCTTGACGACTTTTCCTTTTCCGAATAATAATGCCATTCATTTTGCATTTAGAAATTTCAACAGCATGCATTTCACAACGTCTTGAATTATGGAATAGCGATATTTCTCTTCGAAAAGCGCGAAAAAAAAAAAAAGCTCTTCAATCCACAGCCTGTTTAAATGCGACATTTTGATAAAAGAATAGATTTAAAACAAGCAGACGCTATATCTTATTTCAAACAATAAGCCAGAAATTATTCTTTCTAAACATTTTTTTAATAGAAATCATTCTAAAAATGTGATAATATCGTCTGTACGTAGGAAAGGGAGGTCATGTTTTCAGCGTGTTAAAAGCGCGAAATTTTCAATTTTGGATTCTCGAATCTTAAGATTAGGATTCTCGAATCTTAAGATGCGTAGTGTTTTTCGAATTCGAATGTTGAAATTCCGAAAAGTGCTACCTGTAAGAAATGTTTCTGTGGTGACATCAGGTTTTTTTTAATTATTATTATTATTAACTGTGCTTAAAATAATCAAGGGAATCCGTATTTCTTTGCAGGCGATATTCGTTCGCTGCTAACCCCCAAAAAGCCCCAACGTCCATCAGCCTTCTCTGTGAATAGAGACAGCGAGATGGAACAGAAGACTGAAGAAATTTACGAAACCTTGCAAGTGGCGGAGGAAGAAGATCACTACACATACCTAGACGAATCGGAGGTAAGCAGATTTTCGATTACCTGGCTAAGAAATCTTCCTTACTGTGATATCGCATATAATTATTTGCTTTGTAAAAGAGGGATACAGTTAAGTCTACGACTTACGTAAATTCGCAGTTACATAAGCCTTTTCAAACTAAAACCTACCATTTAAAACTAAGGACTCCGTATATGGGATCTTTTAAATCCACTTTAAAGGATGCTTACAAAAATCATCACCATCAATTGACATACATTTAACTGTGGAAGTATCAGAAGTAAAATTGCGAAAATTAAAGAATGCAAATTCGATCTCTTTAACATATACCAAATGAAAGAGAAAAACTAAAAGTACTATTTATAACAGTATATGTGTTGATGAATGAAATTATCACATTATATGTGTTGATAAATGCATGAAACGCCGTCTTTCTATAGAATGCTAGGGTATTTTATAGCATGACCGACTTTTTTAGGTATCAAGTATGCAAGTATAATTTTATGAATTTTGTATACTAGCAAATAATTTTAGTGAAATTATATGTAATTTGTAGTATCTCTTGTATAAGTAGTAGGAAAAAACTGAGAAAGCTAAGCATCGCCGGTAGAAGTAGGGGTAGTGGGGTAAGTCCATTTAATACGAGGTAAATGGTGCCGAGATAAGGCAAAGCTACCGATGGTTTTGGCGATTAATTTCACCTATTTGGCGCGAAATTTACTTTTGCATTAATCGTAAGAGCTCTTTTGTTTGAAATTATCACTATCTCGAGCGCATACCTTCAAATAACAATACTTGAACTTTCATTTCGATTGGTTAAGCGGATAGGCCGCTAGGGGTTTATATATCGGGGACTTTTCTTTATGTATATATATGCCCTGTACATGTGCATACATATATATATGTATATTCATTTAGACTTTAAAATTACCTTCTGGTAAAATAAAATCAGTAGATACGATCATATATCTCAGAAACGAATGGAGGAGAAGTGCAGCGAGTGTTGCTATCACGGCAAATAGTTAATTCAGCTTCCACGCATCCTCGCGCAGAGCAGATTCTCAGAATAATGGTTTTTGGCAATATCAGAGCAAGAGATCTTTTATATACGCATTTTATCCCGTGCAAGCATTTTCTGAGGAGCTCAGGGTTTCCGGAGTCGCTAAATATTGGCTTGATGACCTTCCATTATTGAAAGAATAACATGTGTGTGCCTGATGTGGTCATACGTTTCGCCTTTTGCTTGGGCACGATGAAACCCACACCGGCATTCAAACCCAACTAAACAGAGTCAGTGATTTAGATTTTCACTTCTCGACAGCAGATGAAAATACGTAGCCTAAATAGCTTGCTGCATGTTTTAAAGGGATCCTAGATTTCTTTTAATGGCGACTGCCAATAAAGCCTAAAATAAAGCCATAAAATGTCTGGATCTCATAATAATATTGGCAGTTAGCCTATTTTTAGTCCCTAATGACTATCCATCACTAAGATTTTCTCCAGAGTCTATGTAAGCACCTTTCTATTATTTTCTGAATGTGCCCAATGCATTATAATTTTTCAATATCCATATTATTCTCGTAAACTTTCGATGACACTACAGTTTTGAATGCTTTTGAATCACCAAGATGTTTGACATATTGAGCAGCGTACAATATTTGAGATCGGCTGAAAATGTTTTGACACTAATGACCTCCATTCCCCCACTTGCTTCTGTAATTAGCAGTGCATGTATTTAAGTCAAGTGACTGATTTTTTGGGAGGACTTACAAAATTTAGACATAATTGCTGTGTCTGTCACTTCATTTGTATCATCACTTGCCGTTGTAATAGCTTCATTATGTGATAGAAAGTTTCTGTCATGTTCCATCCAAGGCAACGCACAAAGCTCTGTTCTCATCATTAATTAATATGCATTCTTCAGCTGTCTCTTTCATTTGTTGGGTACATACTAGTTCAGATGCAGCAGTCAAAACGTTAATGTACTGGGAAAATTCTGTGGCTGGGAGTAGTTAATTCTTTACTCCTCACAGAAATATAAAAGCTGTTCAACCGTTTCTTGTATAGAGAAAAGCATATTCAAATATCATGTTTAAATCAAACATATTTACTTTTGATTCGGTGCTTTCTCATTTATGAGTATTAAAAAATTCGAAAGAGTTACAGTTCATGTAAAATATTTGTAATTTGGATGCAATGCCGGGCACCTGGTGTTTAACAGAGGTAAACAGGCATATGTCCCGCGTCCTCCACTGTCCAGTGGCAACAAATCCTTGGAGCCGCACGAGGCCGCATCGAGAGTTTATTTAAGATTTAAGAAAGGTTTACAAGGGCAATTGTTTGACATAAGTTGATGGATTACATATGTGGTTGAGGTGACATACAAATTTCACTAACACAGATAACATTTTTACGTTTTTAAACAAATGCTTACCTCTTGGGATTCTAAATTAACTAATTAGCTATATATAATAGCAATAAAATAACACTAACTAGTAGCAGTCTAAGTGTAAAGATACGTGTTTAAGCGTAAAGTGCCGAGATACGACAGAGATTCGGCAAAAAGAACGCACTACCAGCAATAAAAACAGTTGCAGTTAACTTTACTGTTGCCAATTCTTCAATCATAAAGAAGTACAAAACGTTCAACAGAGATAATAATATATGCAGAGCATTAACTGAGTGGCTATGTGGGAAGAGAGGTTTGTTTACATTAGCTAGTTGTTTAAATGGTGTAAAAACTGTGAAGTGCCTTCAAAAAGAATGACAAATTACAAATTCTAATACTTCTATTGTTTTGATAAACAAGTGTGATACGTCTTTGGAAATATAAAACTATTTAATGCAACTAAAAAAAAAATCTATGTTTTGGTCGAATTTCACTTACCTGGTTCCCTTAGAAAAAGTTTAATGATCTTAAAAGATTAAACAACAAGCATTTCTATTCAGGTTATCGTGAAAAGTGTTAAGCAATATTTTTTCTCCCAAAATAGAGATTTTATTCCTAGAATCTTATAGAATTCGTGTTCTAGAAAACACAAGCAAGCTTCTGCTTTGACGCGCAGTCATTTCGTAATATTCTTTGCATTCATTAAAAATGAAAAACACTTTGAATTTTTTGTACGATTACCAGATTATGATTCTAAAGCAGAGAATATTAGTAACATATTTTGAGGCTTTCAAAATTTATAAATTACCTGTGTGAAAATTATTTCAGCATATCAAACTTAACAAACCTATAAATTAAAGACACGAATAAATCAGAAATCAGTATTCTTGACTGTAATTTAAGGAGAAAAATCAACTTTGAATTATTCCAATTAATTACGCAACTGATCTGTCACTGTTAATTGAACATGACTTCAAAAATCGCAAATTTTGAAATTAAATATTCTGGTCAAGTTTCTATCATACGGCAGTCAAACTTCTTATAAATTTATTTTTTCGTAACGCTTTTCTCGGACTCAGAGTCCTGCTTAAGTAAGTAGTTTATGGGCTACAAGTAAAGTAACACTTCCGACTGAATTTTACTGAAAAAATTAATCAAGTCTTTAGACTCTTACAGCTCTAGAATTACTACTACTATTTTCTGCAATATTTGGATTACTAGGGAAGAATTCGCTATCTTTCATAAATCAAGCGGCCAGTGGGTGACAGAGCATAGCTGCATGCTTCGTCCGCTGAAGTTTCTGCACAATTTCTTCTCTCGCTCGCAACTCGGTCACTCTTGTTTCGGAAACACAGTTTCGGTCTAGCTGCTTTGACAGCATCGAGGATTCAATTTTGGAATACGCAATTCGTGTATACATGGAGATAGATTTGAATCTAGCTATATATCAATCATATCGTCTGTTTCACGCACGAGCGTGAAGTGTTGGAATAATTCTGAAATAATATTAAATGAGATTTTTCCCCCTCTTTCCCGAAATAATTTTTTTGCTTCGCATGAAAGAAAGATAGATTGCTAAATAGATATTATGGATATCGGCTTCCTAATTAATGGATTTGAAAAATAGATATATGAATGGTGTATGTAGCTGGATTTTCTGAGGATAATGTTGTTGCAAAGTTTGCATATTTATTTGACTGTATTTTAATTTTTGTTTAGTTTTACAGGCCCTTTTTATTTATTGGACTAGCAGCTAGAGTGGCCAGCTCTCTAAAGTAGTTTTTATAAAAAAAGAAAAATATATGCATGATGATTTTAACGAATCCAGCTTGTGCCATTTCATTTGCTTGTGTCATGTGTGCATTTAATATTTCTAGTTAGACATCTCACGATTTAAATGCATTTTTATTTAAATGAAAAAGACTGAAAGATGTAGGAAGAAAATGTACAAAAAAAAAAAAAAAAAATGTAGAAAAAGCATTCGTAAGAGCTGCGATCATTGCTTTTAAATCACTTGGTTTGCAATGGGATATCAAGCTTACACTTTAATAATTTTCACTTTAGTGTCTAATTTAGCGTTAGTGTACACTTATAGCAGCACGATGGTGCATGGAAGATAAAAGTATTTTATTTAGGGCAGTGGCAACACGTTGCGTTTAAATATCGGAATTTGTTGATTAAAATTGAACCTTGCTTTTTTCCCAATGGCAACAGTCTCGAGGCAGTGGAGATAAAAATATTTTATTTAGAACAGTGGTGTCACTTCCTCTCAAATCGTTGAGTTTGTTAGTCAAAAAGGCATTAAATTGGTATAAATATGAAATAAATTAAACTGGAAATTTAAAATTCTAGCTTCGTGGTGCATTGAAATATAGAAATGTAAATGAATGAAAAACTTTTAATTATATCAGCAATATTTGTGAAATCTGTGACTTTAAAATAGGATATTTAAAATAATGTTTCTCGATGAGATTCAAAGCTGAAAGTTAACAAGCATACTTTTAATGAATCTCTAATGATTCATACTTAATTTGGAGTCTCTTCTTGTTATCTATTTGAGGCAAGTCCCCAGGGACAGACGGAGCTATCCGAATAGGCGCCGATGCCTGTGACATTGTTTTGTAATCTAACTATCGATGATTTAAAGAATATGAAACATTATAATATCATAATAGGAGAGGGAAAGAAATGTTTTAGATATGCCGGCAAATTTAGGCAACTCTTCTCCTAGATTAAGACCTTCACATGGACATAATGGTATCCACATACTGCTTTCTTCATAGTACTAAACTTCAAAAGGGTGCCATCAAATTTGTTCTATTATGCCAGGGCTCTCTCATGTCTTGGCGAGCGAATAGTAGGTTTGATAAAGTCACCGACACCACTGTGCCCATTCGTGAATCTTCATCATAATTTAGGAGTAATCAACAATGGGTGTCCCGGCACGCTTGATGAAGGTTGCTTTCTTTGCGATACCGAACTTTTTAAAGATGCCAGAAAATTTGTTCCTTTATGTCAGGGTGCTATCGTGTCTTGGCGAGCGACGATCAGCTTGAAAAGGTGCCAGTAACCTTTTGTAAACGTTCTGACTGTTCGCCAAATTTAAGACTTTTACAGGAGTAATTTTCACATGAGTGTCCCGGCACCCTTGACGAGGTTTCTTTTCTTCAGGATACCGAGCTTCATACGAGGGCCGTAAAATTTGCTCCTTTATGTCAGTGTTCTTGTGTCTTGGAGAACGATGACCAATTCGAAAATGTGCCGACACCCTTTGCAGCTTGTGTACCAAGTTTAAAACTTTTACACAAACGACCTTCACATCGGTGTCTCAGCACCCTAGACGAGGGTTGCTTTTTTTGCGATACCAAACTTCCTACGGATGCTAGTAGAACACTTCCCTTCATATCAGGGTGCTGTGTTTGGCCAGCGACGATCAATTTGAAAAGATTCCAGCACCCTTTTTGCCCTTTTCTGACTGTTAACCAAGTTTAAGATATTTATACAAGTGACCTACACACAGGTATCCCGACAGCAGAGGATTTGCTTCCTTTGCGATACTAAAGTTCAAAAGTGTGCCGTCAAATGTGTAATTTTATGTCTGGGCTCCCTTGTGTCTTTGCGAGGGATGATCGACTTGATAAAGCGTTCGTGGCCCAAGTTTAAGAGTAACCTTCACATGGGTGTCTCGGTACCCTTGATGAATGTTGCTTTCTATGCGATAACGAACTTCGAAGGATGACAGCAAATCTGTTCCTTTACACCCGGGCGCTCTGTCTTGACGAGAGATGGTTAAGTTGAAAAGGTGTCAGTACCTTTTGTGCACATTTATGATTAATTACCAAGTTTGAGACTTTTACACTCGTGACTTTCGGTTACAGCCGAAAACCATCGCGGGCGAAACCGTCGCGGAGAAAACATCGCAGTTCTAAAATATCGGGGTACAAAATATCGTGATCGAAAATAAAGCGGTTCTAAAACTTCGCAGTTTAAAAAACATCGTCGTCGAAATTAAAGAGGTAAAGAATTAAAGTACCTACAAATCATCGCATGACGATAACATCGCACACATGCGTTTTTCAAATCGCATAGTGACATATTATGTAACTGACTTTTGTCATAACTAACAAATCGACATCTAAAAAATTGATTGCTCGCTATACATGAAAATGTAAATGACATTTTAAAAATAAAAGGGAAACAAAACAACATGTAATTTTCATTAAAACAACATCAGATTAACAAATGTGGAAGAAAATAATTTGATCATTAACTAAGTAATTTTTATAGAGGTAACCTCATGCAGTAATTTATCTTTCTTTTTCTAATCATTTTTAGACTATATTTTTAATGAAAAATTATCAGTTAAACTTCATAAAAAGCGCAATTTATTAATGACCTTTGCTAATTAACTATATAAATTTTAAATTCTACTAAGCTTTTTAAGTTGCATTAATTTTCTACTCATTTTCAATTTTTAAATGCTTAAGTTTCCTTCTTATTTTTTCAACAAAAATTTATTAGCTCCTTCAAATATATAAAATATAGAAGTAAAAGAATCCATCTTTCCTTCTTGCGCTCTATGATCTTTATACGAATCCAGCTATGATGAATCCAGCTCTCTATGATCTTGCGCTCTATGCATTTACAACTTTCAGAAACTGAAAACGCGTCTGTGCGATGTTATCGTCATGCGATGATTTGTAGGTACTTTATTTCTTACCACGATATTTTTTGACGACGATGTTTTTAAACCGAAGTTTTTGAACCGCTTTATTTTCTTCTACGATATTTTGTCCCACGATGTTTTCTTTTTTGCCATGTTTTCTCCCACGATGTTTTGTACCACGACGTTTTCGCCTTGCTTTGTTTTCTCCGCCACGCTTTCGTCCGCGACGTTTTCGGCGGACACTTAACCTTCATATGGGTGTCCTGGAACACTTGCCGAGGGTTCGCTTTCTTTGCGATAGCGAACTTCATAAGGGTGCCGTCAAATTTGTTCCTTTATGTTAGAGCGCTCTTTTACCTTTAGGAGCGATGATTGATTTGAAGAAGGTGCCGACACATTTGCGCTCGCTGGTGACTAGATTTTTACACGGGGAAACCTTCAGATGGATATCCCAGCAGCCTTGACAAGGGTTGCTTACTTCAGGATATCAAGCTTCATAAGCGTGCCATAAAATTTTTTCTCTTATGTCAAGGCGCCCCTGTGTCTTCGTGAGCAATCGCCCACTGCTGTCGCCCATTAGCTGTTCTGTTGGAGATTGTTTAAGAATTTGCCCGAGCGACCTCCATATGAGTATGTCGGAACCCTTCATGAGGGTTACTTTCATCACGATGAAGAATTTCATAAGGGTGCTGAAAAATTTGTTTCTTTACACTAGGGTGCTCTTGTCATCGTATGAATTTAAAAGGTGCCGGTGACTTAAAAATTTGCTGGCGCATTTTTTCAAGTTACCGATCATACCAATCCTATCCGCATACGTTCATTCATCGTTAATTGAACTGTATATGCAAAATAATGCATTTATAATTACACAATTTTGGTATTTTTTCTCAGATCAAGGCAATCAAAAACGCCGAAGGAGTGGCGAGCAGACCAGAACCGAAGGCCAAGACAGGTATTGTGGATCTACAAATCACCGACAGGCCTTGGCTTGACTTACAGACCAGCTACGCAGCCATTGCAGCAGCTAATTACGAATCTCTGGCTGAACTCATAACCGCGGTAAGAGTGTCAGGAAACAGATTTTAAACTAGAGACAGTTGTATGTCAATCAATTGAGTGATCTTATTATTAATTTGGTTTTACTGTTACTTTCGTTAACTCTCGCCAGTATAAAAATTAGTACATATAATGTTTCTCTTATATTTCCCGCAAACAGCGGATATTGAGTTTCTGTTATCGTATTACAGACGATGCAATCGCGGTTAATATTATCATTCGGATATTGTTATCGAAGTGCTCAAGTCCCGCCAGCTTGTATACGAAAACGTGAAAAATACATAACTTATTCTGATCAACAGTTGGTTAGTAGGATCAAACTATTATAGAATAAATTTTTTAAACTAAAATAAAGTCGCGAAACAAAGTTAGACTTAATTTTAAAAATTTCCTAGCGACAGAAAATTATAGCCAAGTGAGGGATGAACTCGCCAAACAGCTTGGTTTCGATTTCAGTCAACCATTTAAAATTGGGGAAAATGTAACCTTAGTGTGACGTAGATTTTGAATCACGCTATGGACTTTGAGAGCGATAAGTTTCAAGTCTTGCTTCTACAGGAACCTTCTGCAGAATTTTTTCACTTTGAAGAGAAATCACTAAAAACGTCTATGACAAACTAAGATTACTTTTTTGCTTAATTTAAAATTTAATGTTCATTCGGTTAATGTAATCAAAATAGCCGTGGACAAAAGTATTCACAACTGAACAACGCCTACTGTAATTTAGATAGATCTATCAGATGGGCTGAAGGTCGCTTCCATCGCCCATTCGAAAATAGAAGTGATAGAACTATAAAAAGAAAGGGAACTTTCAGTCTTTTAAACTTTGCGTGAATTTTGCTTGCGTACTCAGCTGTGAAAATTTTCAACAGTCTTAGATACTTTAATTTATTTATGTCAGTTCTCCTCTCACTTTTAGCATTATAATACAATTCTTTATTTCTATAGTAGAGTGAAAAGTAGCTCGACAAAATAAGGACAGCCTATTCTGCTAGTATTAAATTAAATGTTATCACTTTTTGCTGAGCATTGCTGTGGATGGAACTGAGGATATTAGGCTTGGGTAAAATAAAACTAATACTTTTGTAATCATTTTATGTTAAAGTCATTTTGAACTCGTACATAAACTCATTCCGTTTTTAGTAGAGGCGAAATATTTAATATGTAACATGTAATAATTTATTGTATTAAACAGTATTTCAGTTCTCAAACCAAGCAACTGCAATTTTAAGTTTCATAGAAAAAAACTAAAAATTTTAGGTGTTATCAAATGTTAGAATTTTGAGAACTAGCTGAGCTATCTGCAAAACAGCCGAGTGAAAAAACAAGGTCTAAAACTTTTCAACTGAAAATGCTCAGCTGAATATATTTTAAAAATTAAATTTACATTAATTTATATCACTTACATCAGCTATGTGGTTATAATATTCATTCATTCATTCATTCATTACAAATTATGCCGAAATATTGCATTTGATGCAACGTGTCCGGCTCATGACAAGTATGCCCGAGGGGCACATGACATATTAGTGTCTGGACCGAGTGATAGGAGGCAATAGGAAATGGGAGAAAAAGGGGGTGACCACTGGACGCCACAAGCAGAGAATCGAACTTAAAGCCCAAGACCAGGAGAGGCAGCAAGATGTGGAGTGTCAGAGTTAAAGTTGTTCATGATAGGTATGCTAAGAAAAAACATGATATGTTTGCAAATACAATTTTATTACATAAAATAAATACAAAAGAAAGTACAATAAGTGAGCATATACAAATACAAAATACAAAAGAATTCGAGTTGCAATACGAAAGTTTATGTACAATATATACAGAAAAGATGATGTTGTATGAAAAGACTGATTAAGTAGGAAAATTAGTGTCCCTGGTGAGGAAGGCCGCTAAAGGTCTGATTTTGACATCTTCAGGAAACACGGTATAGTCGAAAACTTTAAAGTATTTCATGTGCGAGCAGTTTCTCGCCTTATCAAAAAATTTCCGATTTGCATTATGGAGGAAATTCTCGATATTCTCTATTTTTAAATCTCTATGGAGAGTTTCACTAGAAACATAAAAATGAGCATTCGTGATCTGTCTTAAAAATTTGTTTTGTGTGATCTGTAATTTCTTGAGGTCATTTTTCGAATAAGTCGCCCAGGCTGGAGACGCGTAAGAAAAGATAGGCCGAATAATGGTAGTATAAATATGCCTCTTTCTTCGTAAGTCAAGTTTTGAATTTTTTCCGATTAATGGAATAAGATCTCTGATAGCCGCAACTGTTTTGCCTCTGACTTTTTGGTTATAATATAAAAGCGAAATAAATATATTTATTATTAAAATGTATAATCTGACTGGTTGGTAACGGCTCACTTTGTTAAGTAAGAATACGAATCTGAAAGGCAAATTAAAGATCTTTGTTACATCGAAAGAGATACTTGGGAAACTGGCTATTTGCCAAGAGATGTAAAAATTAAGTAAAACATGTTACATTAAATGCAATAGGAATACTTGTCAGGTCACGCGAATGATAAATGTGACGGTAGCGTAATGTAACGATCTAAAAGCTGTTTGAAATACTTTATTGAAAATGTTTCTATTATTATTTTTACTTGTCTTGCCTAAAATTCAAAAAATAAATAAATAAATAATTTCCGTTTTTTTATTCTTTTTCAGTCATTGAACGAGAGTGTTGAATATTTCCAAAAAGACGGAAAGTCTCTGAAGTGGAAAGACTTCAGCTTAGAGAGCGAGAAATGTGTTCAGATCACGCAAGACCGGTCGGTATACAACGCAGTGTACAAGAACCATGGCCCAGACAAAGTAACACTGATGGTAAACCTTTTCCCCTTTAAAAAGGCATAATATGTGAAAATGAAGACTTATTTCGCAGCCTGAACTGCCATTGAGCAAAGTTTCCATCGCATATGCTTTGACGAAATTTGGCGACAATTAAAATTAATTTGGCGAATATTAAAAAGCAAAATGGCAACCTTCAAAAAATGAGAAACCTCGGCATGAGAACATCAAAAGTAACATTTATTGAGCAATTGTAACATTTATTTACATTTACTTGATTCTCATGGCTTCCTTTATCAAAACGGCGCCAATACTATCGCCATGTTTAAACTACCCGCGTATATTTTTTTTAATGGCCATTTTAGGCTTTACGCTTTTACTAAAGCCAGAAGCGGCGGTCATTTTATTATAAAGGCACCTAACAGGCGGCCATCGTTATCTTCTGTGAAGGAGAAAACAATTTTACATCTGTGCCTTCTCCGGGATTCGAACCCGGACCCTTCGGTATGGCAGTCCGACTCTTCGCATGTAGCTTGGGGCTTCCATATCTCCGCGATTTCTTTTAATATGGCATTAAATGGCTTATCTTTCCCAAAAAATTTCCGTCACATGAATTCGGAAAGATACGATTCTAGATGATGTCAAGCCGTACCCCTTTGCATTTTGTTTTAACAGATTAAATGTGGAATAACTCAAAATGTTATTCCACATTTTGAGTGTGAGCATCCGTTGGCTGTAACCAGCCTTTTCAAGCTCGCCTGTCTTATAGGCTCGCCAACAATTTGAATATATTGTCGACCCTTCCACTATATGGTCTTGGCGAGCCGTTCTTCTTTGTCTTTTGTTTCGCTATTTGGCCGCAGCTTCCCTATAAATAATTTCATTATGCGGCCAGTTTTGCACTTTTGCTCAGTATTCGTACAAAATTCTGTTCTCCTTTAATTCCTGCTTCTTTTTCAGTTGATATCAAGTTAAATGCAATTAATATTTTAGAGGGAAAATTAATGAGGAAGAAAAACGATATTACGAAGAACCGATTCAAATTCAAAAAGTTAAAGCTGTCAACATTTAAAAAGGAAATAATTAACAATAGAACGATACCACGAGGTAAAAAATGAACTTGAAAGTAATAATAATAAAAAATGTGGCGCATAAAAATATCACAAAAATTACTGGTTCTTTTCTAATTTATTATGAGTTAAAATGTTAAACATTTTAGAAGAAAAAGAATTACTGAATCGATGATATTATGCCGACAATATCGCACTCAAACCAGTCGGAAGATCAAACCGGTTGCAGGTTTAAAATCTGGGAATTCTATATACCTGTCGATTATTCTTCCGATTCTGATGATAGGCAGAGGTGGCCACTTTAACCCTGAGCTATCGTAATACTTTTCCTGAACAGTAGCTGATAGCTCGTAGTTAATCTGGCCGGCGCGGGGAGCTATAAAACATTGGTGCCGATGCATTTTTTCAAGTTACTTTTCTTTCGCCACAGCGTAAGAATGCTATGGCATACAGGCGAAAAGTTGCTGGCATCGTTATGAAGTTCAATATCGTGTGGTAACCGTCATCAAACTGCCGAAAAGCACACGTGAATATCTTAATCTTGGCGAACAACTATCAACTTGCACAAAGGTTTCGACTTTCTTCAGTTTGACAACCGTTCATCCAGACGCAACGGTGCCCTGACACAGAGACACAAATGTGTTCAGAGGTATAGCTAGGGTTTTTAGCCCTCGGGAGCAACTGAAGATTTTGCGCCCACTTCTGTTTACCAAGAACAACATTTTATTCTAAATTTCTTAATTACAATTTGGCGCCCTCTCGATGTTGCGCCTGGGAAGAGATTCCCCCCTTGCCCTAGCTACGCCACTGAATGTGTTGGCACCCTTATGAAGTTCGCTATCGTGAAGAAACCAGCCCTGATGAAGGCTGCCGAGAAGCCCGTGTGAAGGTCTTACTCTTAGCAAACAGTAGAAAGGTGCAGGCACCTTTTCAAATAACAGTCTCTTGTCAAGACACAATATTGCCTTGACATAAAGCAAATGTGTTGGCACCCTTATGAAGTTTGGTACCATGAAGAAAGCAACCCTCATCAAGGTTACAAAGGCATTCTTGAAGAGTAATAGTTTATTTGCATGAAGGTGTCGGCATCTTTAACATTTTATTAAATCATCAAGTGGCGGGAAGCGAAAATTCCTTGCTTTTATGCAACAGAGTAAAAAATTAGATCCATGAATTATGAATTTTCCACGATTTAACGATAATGGAGTTAAGACGTTCAATTCAACGCAGTTACCAATCTTTCTATTTTTTTTTTGGAAAATGTCGTTGATTTGATGTGCAATTTCAAATGCCATGGAGAAAACAAATGCAGTGCAGTAATGATGACATGAGTTAAAATCGCTAATGGGGGTGCGGTTGGCAATGGCAATTGAAATGCTTATTTGAAAGCAACAGACTAAGCTATTATCACGTTTATGGTTGTACCTTATTGTAAACTAATCTTTCAGTTCATTCTAGGTGGACATCGTGCCGTCAGCTGCCTACTCCGTACATATATTAATTTACTTAATGCTTTTTTTTTTGTTTTGTTTTTTTGTTGCTGTTTTTAATTATATTTAATATTATGATTAATCCAGCACTCATTTAATGTATTCCACAATTTGTAATGTATTTGATCATCTTTACATCTGTACCTGATTATTATAGCACATCCTTAATATAACTGTTTGCCTAACATGTACGATAATAGTGAAAAGTGTTCCGCTTAGCCTCAGCAATCCCGTCCATGCACCTTCATTCCATATTCTGGTCCTTATATCAATGTTCCTCGTTTCGTGGCCAATCCCCGGAGGACACAGTACTAAGCTCTTTATTTATATTTATTCATGCATTTATTTTTAATTCCATCGACGGGATTAAACAGGCTGAAAAGCACCTAATCCAGTGGGCCAGCTGTTCCGTCGATGGTGAAAAGAAAGAAAGTTCATTCTAGGTAGAGGGTATCAGTTTATATCTAGCTTTTACAAGTGTTGCGTTGTGTTGTATGTGCAACTCAAATTGTCGAATGAGAAGAAAAGAAGAAAAGAAAATTTGAAAGGATTGAGATTTTAATGTCACACCAGAGGATTTGTTAAGGTTTTTTTATGCTCTCGCTGAGCATCGCAGGTTACTCACCAGCTCTTGGACTCACTCCTGCTAACACATTTTTTTTTTTTTTTTTTTTTGTCTTTCTAGCTGTACTATTAAGACTTGCATCTGTACTATTATTAAGGTGCAGCTGTACTATTATTATTGTGACTTCTTCGCATTTACGCCACATAAAATTCAACACCAAAATCACAAAATATTGTTAACTGCATATGGGTTAGTAATGGATTGAATGCACACAGAACCAATGATAGCTTGATAAAATTTGTTTTCCGAAAGGAAATACTTTACAGTTCTGGAAGTTTTCACAAAAGTACTTGTACAGCTCTTCTCGGTATCACAGAGCGCAATCATAGTTACCACTTCAAATTACCAAATTCCTCGTCCAAGCGTAGCTCCAACGTGCCGGAACCGAAAGTTCAGCCTTTTGTTTTCGGCAAAGTTTGAAGAATATCTGTTGCGTCTGATATAAGAGAAGCGATGTGATGGCAGACCGTAGCTGGGAAATCAATACCATTTTTGCCTGCATGATAGAGAACTGAATCTTTTACACTTGCCAAGATCCCTTTCCATCATTCCTGCAACGCTTTAAACAAGGTCAGGAAGTATAGGTGTGAATTTAAAGGTATCAGAATTGTGTACAGCTGTAATTATGGATTTCTTCAAGTTGTCAGCTGTCTTGACGACAGCAAAAACTCTTTCTCCAATTTGTTTTTCGGTAGCAAAAACTTTTCCTTCCGTTTTTTCCAACTTTATTTTCAACCCTGTCTATTCTGCCTTTCTTAGCTTCAAATTTGTTTTCTATTATGACAGTAATTTCTCTTTTACTTTCCTTTTGAATTGCTTCAATCTTTTCTTGGCCCACATTCATCTCTCCTTTAACAGACATGACGGCCTCTTCCATCTTTTTACGTACGTACGGGTTTCATAATTCACAAGTGCACATCAGTATCGCCACTGAGGGAGGGGTTTCAAAACTGGACCAATGAGCTTCTGTTGCTCTTGTTACGTTGTATCTTTGAAACTGTGGATATGAGAGCATATTGTTGTTGACGTTTTATTTACAATTGTTTTGCAGTTATATATATGTGGCGCAGAAATGCTGCTAATCTCGTGGTGCTTTTATTTTATTAATTTGTTTAATCGTCAGCATGTCGCTTTCATGAAACTTATTACGCACTGATATTTGGATCAATGTTCGTCATATATTAACGCTCTTTATATCGAGAAAATGACTCAAGATACAATTAGCCTCGAATATTATGCGTTTATTAACGCTTCTGGATTAAAAGAATTCAAGTGTATATATATATATATATATATATATATATATATATATATTTTGAGATGAGAATACTTGGAATTATTACAGTGAATCTAGTATTTTCTTATCTCAATGCTTGCATTCCGTTGATTTTTAAAGTGTAACATTCAAAATATACATTGTGAATGATCTGGTTATACCTATTGCTAACATAAAAAGTTACATATCAATAAATTAAAAATATTCGTTGTGAATAAGATAATTCATTCTTTTTGAGGAGTATTTTTTATGCAGGTCATTTAAGAATGAACACTTTTTAATGCGAAATTTAACACACTAAATGTGTAGGAAAGCAAATTAGGAAAGTTCACTTTGAATAAAACTGTGCAATGGCTATTATTATAGAACATATTTTTCATATAGGCTGCAATAAAAATTGCTAATACTTCTACTATTTACATATGTAATTATGCTTATATCTGATCTAACTTCGGACTGAAACTTTTCACAAGAAGTCTACGATGCTTTGATTATTTTGTACAAGAAATGAAGTGGTAAAACATTTTCAAACACCATGCTTAAAGCACGGCAAAGGTCATTGTGAAATGACAGAAGTATTATTGGAAGCCCATTGGTCGATTCTAGAAACTACTCCCTCTGTGGCTATACGGATGTGCACTGACGAAATATGCATACGGGTTCGTAAGGAAGTGAATGCACACAGAACCGATGATAGCTTGATAAAATTTATTTTCACTAAGGAAACATTTTATGGCTCCGAAAGTTTTTACAAAAGTACTGGTACAGCGTTTTTCAGTATGAAAGAGCACAATCAATAGTTACCACTTCAAATTATTAAGAACGTTAAACACAAGAAAGTTTCAAATGCGTATCTCTCACAGTTATCTTTCAGTACTCTATGTTATTTCAGTACTCTCTGAGCTGAACTCTCAATTAAACTGATACTCTTTCCGGTCTGATATAGTTTTTTCCCATCAGCAAAGAAATGTTCAGTACCTTCGATTTCTTGAAATTGCTGCAAGGCATGTATGGTTACAGTTTCACAGGACCGGATCCAAATGTCGCCAAATGGTCTCCATTTATGGTGATTTTCGGTGATTGATTGCCAAATTTGGCGACAAAAATTACTCACCAAAACCATCGCCATTTGGCGAGACAGACATTTATCCTCAATGTTAAACAGACTTGCACTTGTAACCTTATATATTCCTGTGAAGTTTCATTCTTGATGTTACAGCATACGGGAACTATTACAATTTACATATAATTTCACTAAAATTACTTACATATATACAAAATCCTTAACAATATTTAAAAACGGTGTACTTTAGAATCCCTGAGGTACCGAAAAAACTGCCACTTTTTTTTTTTTTTTTTTTTTTTTTAAACTAGCCACTCTAGCGGTTAACGCCTAAAAGCGTTAACATTAAAAAAGTGCATAATGATTTCAACGAGTCCAGCTAGTTTCATTTAAAAAAATATATTTAATATTTCCAATTAGACATCTCGTGATTTAAATGAATTTTTTATTTGAATCAATCAGATTTAAAATTTTATTTTAAATATTTTATTCTTAAAAATATTTTAAGAACTGTGTTTATTGCTTTTCGATCCCTTGGTTTGCTTTCCGGTGACAGAAAAATTAAATTTGAAAGTTAAATATTTTACGCTTTACTGACTGGCAAAATATGTGAGCAGATAATAAGTATTATATTTGGGGCAGTGGCAACACATTGCTTTCAAATAACTGAATGATGTGGGTTAAAACTGAAAGAGAAATATCTAACGTTTTGCCAAATTGCAATAGTCTGGGGCGCCGGAGAAAAAACAAAGTTTTATTTCGAACAGTGTTTCTACTTCTCGCTTTCAAATCACCGATTTTGTGAATAAAAATTCTTTAAATCTGAACAGAATGTGAAAAAAATCAAAAACGAATTCAAAATTCAAGCATCGAGGCGCCCATGTTCGGCTGGAGGACTGCATGTTTTAAAAATTTACGTGGCTCTAGTTGCCCTCATTTTTCCAGAAGACGTGGAACATACAGAGTCTTCAATGTTTATTTTTTTTTAATGTTACATGTTGATAACATTTACCGGCAACAATCTGAAAAGTGATTCAGACACAAAAGTAATGCGGAAAGTAAGTTTCGAGTCTAATAGTGCTAACAAATCAGTATAACACTGAAAATGTAATTGGATGCCTTTCGAAATTGGAGAAAGGGCAAAGCATTAATAAAATTGCCATGTATTTTAAGTGTTATACCAAATAATATGAGTTGTATATTATTCATCCCGTCTTCCGTAAAACTCGACATCATCTTAATCCACACTAAGTCGACTTTGCGAGACTCTGCTGTATTTCGTAATTAACATTTGCAAATAAAATTCCAAAACACAAGTGTCCGAAAACAAAGGTGAGCTACACATCCAATTCATCAACTTCTTCAGATTGCAAGTTCTCAAATTTTTCAGCTATAGGGTGCCCCAACGAAAGCGCCAGATTTAATAAGCCTCCCATAATATTTTTTTAAGAAAATGGAAAACAGTTTTACGTATTTAAAACAGGCAAATGTTCCGACTTGAGAATTCAAATTCTATCTGGCAATACTGCTATTTTATCACTATCAGTTTATTTTACAGCTTTATTGTAGGCTTAAGTGAGATGGAGCGTTACACAAGAAGCAGCAGCGAGTTTTGATTGTGAAAAAACATTACAGATATGATACAAGAATGAAGAGTGTTATGCACAGACTGCTGTGAAGTTTCGTACAATCTTTGGATGTGAAAGTGCACCTAATGAAACAACATTTCATAGATAAACAAATCTGATGACGCAGGTTCGACAGCAGACCTCGATCCAGTCGGTCTGTTGAAAACGTCGTTCATTACTATACGTGATAGCTTTATTGCAAGCCCTAAAATATTCGAACTCTGAATCCCAGAAAGACTAGCAACGGAAAAACTTAAAACAGGGAATTTAATGTGTCATTATCCAGCCCAGTAGGCGGATATTTCAAAAAGTGATTACGAATTTCATTGAAAGGTTGCGGTGCTGCAGAGCAAGTAGCGGAGGACATATATCAGACATTTTTTTTTTTTTTTCTCCCCATCCTTAAATCAGAGCATTTACCTGTTGTAAATAAGCAAAAATATTTTCTACTTCCTAAAAATAAACTATTTTATTGGGCATATTGAATCCGCCGCTTTTGTTGGGGCATTCTTCACCTATATTTAAAAAAATAATTTTTTAGTAAAATATGAAGTACTAAAAATATGGAAAAAGTTTCATTATAATTTGATTTCTGTTCAATATTTTTTTTTAAACACAACATCATAGTATAAGCTACATTACATAACCTATATATGAAAACTTGAGAATTGTCATGCTAGTATAATTTTAAAATATTTCTTCGTTAATTACCACCGTAACTAGTGTGACAAAGAATTATTACATCCCCCTTGTGTGCTTTCGTAGCGTAAATGATAGCCAACGGAAGATTCACGGTTCGAATCCTGAAGAAAATGTACGTGATTTTCCATGTTTTCGCTTACGTAAGTCTCTACAATATATTTTACTCCTTTGTCTGTTTGTATATGAGAGTATGTGATTATTATGATGATGTATGTAATAAATTTCAGAATCAAAATTTCGTAAAATGATTGCAGATTTATAAACCAACCTTTCATTTCCTCAGGTTGCTTCCAGAAAGCAGATTTCTCCCCAGAATTCACGGAACCAAACCCGTTATCCAGTTTTTGCCAGTTTTTACGATTATGTGCCTAAAAACCGGAATGCTGTGGACAGTTCATCGCCTCACGAATCGGAAATGACTTCGATTTACGTTCTGCACAGATCTCGCATCACGACCGTCAACCACTTCGTCGAAAGAACCTCACTTGACAAAGGAAACCAACACATCCACCTGAGGAACTACTGCTTCGTGCTTCTGCAGCTCATTCACACTCTGAAAAGTCTGCAAGCAGAAGGCATCGAAGACATCGATCTTGACCTCAGTCGATTAATCCTGGTCGTGACCGATGAGGATAAGCCTCCCATGCTGGTGCTCTTCCCGGAAGACAAAGTCTACCTCACCTCATGCGATTCCTTCCACAGTCGGAAAACTTTATGCCAGGCCACCTTACACACAATGCTCCATTTTCTGCATATTCGCGACACAAATGATCTCGGTTTGTGTAAAGTAAATGGCGAACATTTAACTGAACCCGTGGCTCACACTTTTCGGGAAATAGCTAAAGTTCTGAGCGAGGAAAAAGCTTCGTCACTCTCTCAAGCAAAAGGATTCCTAGAGTACATGCTTTGGGGTCCTGTAGATGTTAAGACATCGGACAGCACGACCGAAGAGGCCGTGGACTGTGTTCTACAGAGATGGCTGGACTTGCAGAGGGCACAGATGGTGAAATCCACTATTCAGTACTTACAACTTAAGAAAGACTGCAGAGCGGCACTTCATGTTTACGAGGAATACCAACTGGTTTTCCTTCTGCAAGCTTCGGTGAAAAGTCTCAAGAATGTAATATCAAAATTATAAACAGGCTATGGGGAGTTTCAACATTTGCGATATTGTACAGTCAGATGTATTTTTTTCACCCATAATTAAAATTTACTTATTTTTACAATTTATCTTTGATTAGTTAATATTTCCAATTACATATTCTCGCCGGCAGCGAAAACGTTTATTCATATGTGCTAGTTACATGCCGCTTAATGTGATCGCTGTTATCATTTGGATATTCCATTTGCCGAAGTGTCGCCCATTTGTATATGAAAACAAGGAAAATATGTCGCTTATTGGGATCAATAATTCCATTAATAGACTATCTACCAATAAGTATTTGGAAACCCATGCAAATGCCTATGTCTGCGATCCTGATTTATGTTCTACTCTTCGCCGTTTAATATCTCGTAAGAAACTACATTGGCATTAGTTGCATGCAAGATGCCACAAAGCGCGGAGTTATCTGATTTCGAGAAGGTGTAATGGTTAGGTATCAGAGAAATTGCTGATCCTTAAGGGGAATGCCTAGACAGCTGAATTACCATAAATCAACAATGCCTATGTGATTCAGAAGTGGAAGGCGAGCGGAATGTGCTAGCCTTCCATTTCTGAATGTGACAATGGGCAGACCCAAAAAACTGGGAGATAAAGAACAATGGGTACTGTCCAGAAGAATTCTGAAGAACCGCACTCAACCGATGGTCCATATACTCTAAGAGTTTCAACAGGCATCCGAGAGTGTTATTTCAATGAATACCATCAGTAAGGAAGCACATCTGCTTGGTTTTCATGGTCATGATGCCGCCCATAAGCCTCTCATCAAAAAGTTCAGTTGCACTGCTCGGTTAATGTGGTGCAAAGCACGTCAACAGGGGACCGTATATCATTTTCTGGAGTGACGAATCAAGGTTCACTCTCTACCGTTCGGGTGGCAGGGTCTGAGTCTGCAGAACGCCTCTTGCCAGAATGCTTTGTTTCCATAGTAAAGTTTGGTAGAAGGGGAATGGTCTGGGGGTATTTCTCCTGCAGTGGACTGGGACCTTGGTCCAAATTCATGACAAGCTCAATGTCGGTGCCTAGTGCACTATTTTGGATGACAGTGTGCTTCCTACGTTGTGAAGGTTTTGAGGGTTGGAGCCATGTTATTTTCGGGGCAACAACGTCAGCTGTCATGTTGGTCTAACATGGAGTGGTTTGGTGACAATGGGGTTAACCGAATGGACTGGCCTGCCCATACCCAAGCCCTATGAAGAGTCGTGTTTTTCATAAAACATGCCCCGGAGATTTGAGGCTGTATTTGCCGTTTGTGGAGGCTCAAACAACTATTGAATATGAATAAATTTTGTTTTTCTTTTCTATCACAGGTGTCCAAATACTTAGTGATAAATAGTGTATCATCAAAATATTATGGAATAAATTATTTAAACTAACATCACGAAATAAAAGATAAGCTCGCCAAATAAAGTCAAAATAGATCATAAATGTTGCCAAGTGACAGAGAAATGTCGCCAGGTGAGAGGTTAGGTCTCCAAACAGCTTGGTTTTGATTTCAGTCGATCATTTCAAATTAGGGGAAAAGCAAGTTTAGTTTAACGTAGATTTTGAATAACACTATGAATTTTGAAAGACGATCAGATACAAGTCTTTATTTGTTTTAGGAGAATAAAAAATTGGCAGAATTTGAAAAGAAAATTCCCTGATGAAACTACAACAAATTAAGATTGCTTTTTCGCTTGATTTAAAATTTTATTGGCATGCTCTCTCCCATTGAGGGATGCCTTTGGAATATTAAGGATACAGGATCGAGCAAATAATTTCCAGAAACGTTATGAACCGTTCATAAATCAGCTTATCAAATGAGTCAAATTCCATTGCTGTTTCGAAGGATATTTTTACTTATCGTTTAATGTTATCATTGGTTAATGCTATAAAAATAACCGCGGATAAAAGTGATCACATTAAGCAGCACCTATTTTATAACTATCATCTGTGACGACTTTTTTTTTTTTTTTTTTTTCCGTATTCGTTTACTCAATGTGCATATAATGATATTTTCGTTAGAACATGAATATAGCAATAGTCATGGCCGTTTAACGCTTCTTTATTTTTGGCAAAATATTAGAGATAAAAAGATAATAAATATAAAAGACGAATGACGTAGTTGAATGGGAGGGGCGGTTCGCCTTAAGCAGCACATTTTTAACTTAATTTTTTACGTGAAACATCATTTTATCAGGGTGAGTCAATGTGGATCCTCGAGGCAGGTGAAGAATAATTACATACTAAATTGCCATTTGAAATTCAATTGAGAAGAGAAAAAAAGTTTTTACATTAGATAAAGTATTCAAAGAAATTATCACTTAATTTCAACAGCTATAAAGTTTCGTTGTACGTTTTTACCGTTTCGAAACTTTTGGATGCAAATTACGAATATCAACTAAATTATAGTCACGATTGACATCAATAAAAAAGAATTTCTCGTTTAAGAAAGAAGTATTTCAGAGTTTTATTTCTCTTATTACTAGGGAAATCGAAACAGGAACGTGGAAAGGCAGTCCTTTTAAATTTTTGCAGTTTATTCTAAAACAGCATCTCCAGAACAAAGTTCCAGGTATTGTAATACTCGTGTGAACTTTACTCTATTTTACTGTAAGTGTTGCTAGTTGTTAGAAGCATTTTCTAAATACAAAAATCATGTAAGAAATATTTAAGAACTATAAATGTATGTATCTTGCATTTAAGAAATCTTCCTCTACTGTCTACATAACAGCAGAATCAATCAAATAGACCTCTACAATGCCCTTCATGGTTTTGCGGGGGGGAGGAGGGACAAGAAAAATAATAATATAATTTTTAAATGTTAAAGGGTTTCTTCAAAATAATATAATTTTTAAATGTTAAAGGGTTTCTTCAAATATATACCAAGAATTTTAATTCGTTTCTCTATATGCATTTGACACTTTTTGTAGTTGTTTGTTTGTATATTAAGAGGGCTATACAAACTCAAGAACCGACCTAGGCGGCAAAAGTTCTAACTATGCCACTGAAAAATACACATCTCAATTGTTGCAAGACGCGCTCTCCCGTCTTGAATGATTAATTACACGTACGTTTTAGTACGTTTCCACGTACTAAAAACAATATATCTGAAACAAGCAACAGCATTAGCGGATATGACATTAGCAGCGCAAGCGAAAGAATACGTAGAATTGCAATATGACTGTCAAACAAAGCAATGGTCTAAACTCAAATTACATGCGCGCCAAATGCACGATATGAAAACAGTTAACGAGCCAATTTTTGTTTCAACAATGGAATGAAAAATTTTAGTAGCACAATAAAAAAAATTAATTTTAAATATTTATCAAAATATACACAAACAATAAAAAAATATCAAATTTATATTTTTCTGAAAGATAAAGTTTGTTATAAGATATTTTTGTTGGTTATACTTAATGGTTCAAATATATTGACAGACAGTTAGATATTAAACTTTTAGACTGATGTTTCTTTCAAATATTTCTTTAACATTTTTAATTAATCATTAAATAACTTACTTTAATTTGAACCAAAAACAAATTTGAAAGCTTTTAGCAAATGGTACAAGAGGTAACAATTTCATAGCTTCTCTTCCTTGCTTATCGCATGCCTTTGTGTGGTGCACCTACAGAGCACGTGAAGGAGAGCAAGAAGTCCGGTGTTCGAATCCCTCCGAGTGCAGTACACAATTTCTGCATGACTCTGATGGCGTGTTATTAGATTGCCATCAGAGTTATTAGGTTTAATGACTCTGCAATTAAGTGAATTTTTCTTCGACTCATAAATAAAAATACATATGCTTAAGACACAATAACACGCCGAATAAATACTAATTCAGAAGTCAAACAACAAAAATCAGCGTTATACTTACAAAATTTTCACAGGACTAGTTTCGATGGTTTTACCGAACCATCATCTTCAGCTGCAAAACCGCAAATGAACAAGATAGGAAATAATGATTAGATAAGATAAGAAAGCCTGAACAAGAATAAGCAAGTGGCGCCATCTGTTGGCGAAACCAGAACTAAAACATAATTTCTCTAAAAGCCGAAGGCAAATTTGGATTGGAATTAGGATCGTTAACTAGAACAGAAAGATTTTTATGAATGTGAACTGCCTCTAGAAAATCCAGTTCTCCAATGGAAGATGTTTTTTGAATAATCCAGTTCTTTCCATTGGAGAACTGGATTTTCTAGAGGCAGTTCACATTCATAAAAATCTTTCTGTTCTAGTTAACGATCCTAATTTCAATCCAAATTTGCCTTCGGCTTTTAGAGAAATTATGTTTTAGTTCTGGTTTCGCCAACAGATGGCGCCACTTGCTTATTCTTGTTCAGGCTTTCTTATCTTATCTAATCATTATTTCCTATCTTGTTCATTTGCGGTTTTGCAGCTGAAGATGATGGTTCGGTAAAACCATCGAAACTAGTCCTGTGAAAATTTTGTAGGTATAACGCTGATTTTTGTTGTTTGACTTCTGAATTAGTACATATGCTTGTATTTAAGTAATTATAAATTTCTTTATTTCTTACTATAGCTTGAGACCTGATGGCATTTCAATTTTGATAAAGTTTGCGCCCTTGGAGAGAAATTATCTTCATAACAGAATGTAGACAGTCATTGGTCAATCGAGTACCTTGCCTATTAATTTTCAACTGCGAGGAAAAGCTGTTCACATATAGATGCATTCCCAAACAATGCAATTACTTTTAGTGCAAAAATCCGTATCTGGGCTTATTTATTTTTTGACAGAAATACGAATAAATGTTAATTAAATCTGCATCTTCAAATTTTTAATAAAATTTCTATCACATTCTAAATTAATCGGCTTCATTTATACATTTGCTAGAGCGTTATTCAAGGTGGTTTTTAATGGTAAGGAAAACAATATAAATTCGGACTTTAAGTAGCTGCTAAAATTGTGAAATATTTGCAACATCGTATTTGAAATAAATACATAATTGAAATGTCTTCGCACGCCGGATAAAATTGCTATGAGGGCCGTCAGTTTGAGACCAAAGTTTACTTTATGTTTACAAATTACATTTGTACTTTACTAATTAACAGGGTTTTGGGTTGCAAAATTTAACATTATTGATTAAAAGACTTTATATGACGTAATTTTATACGGGAATCAAATGTGACAAGGATTAATTTTGAAATATTTAGGATAGATAAATACAGATACGTTAAATACAGAAAGAGGATTTAGCCATATTAAAAAAAAGACACTCAACTATTAAGGTACTGGTTCCGTTACAGCGGCGTCAGTTAAAAATGCGTCACTTTTTTTTGCGCCAATACTCGCCAAGTATTAAATTATAATATAATAATAGAGTTCAAAAGAATAATAAAAAAATTCTATAAAAAGTAAAATTGGTACTATTCGGTTTCGAGGGCCGTAAAAAATCGCCAAACTATTGTTGATGCCAATGCTGCCAAAAATAATTGCGGCAACCCTAATAATTGCGGGAAGAAAGGAAGTATATTAGTAAATAACTATCTAAGATTTTTGTTTTATTAATTTCATATAATACTTTTTTATTATTATAATTTATATGAAAAAAGGCTAAACATAACTGAATGGATGCCTGCATCGCTATTTCGCTACCGACTTATCGCTAAAGCATAATTTCATCTCGTTGGTTGTTCAAACGTAATTTTCGAGCCCACCAGCGGCCGAGCGGTAAAGTCGCTGAACACTGGTAGATCGGTCCGAGGTTCGAATCCTGCGAACCGGCTGGCTACATGGGCGCTTTCCCCATGTGTAACGTGTATACGAGCCAGTTTCCCTTAGAAAGTCCTCCACGAAGGCATTCTCCCCTTAGGCAGATAGCCCTCGTGTGCTTTGCCATAATTAAATACACCATTACACCCAACGTAATTTTCTATAATGAATGATGCCTTTTCTTTGAAAATGTTCAGAATCGGAATTCAGAAATGCAGAATCGCTCACTTATTTGTTTGCCGCTTTTTACAAAGGTAAAAACAATTGGATTTTTGTCAATTTTATTTTACTTTTTAAATGAAAATAGGTCGATGTGTACATAGATAAAGTCAAGGGGGTACGCAGTGCCATTTTTGTGCAATTCTGGGATTTTTTTTAAAGTGAAAATAAATCGATGTGCACATGGATACCGAGTATGTGCAATTCTTAAAAACGCGTCAAGCAGTGAGTGATTCTGCACTTTACCCAAAATTCTATTGCCGACTTTTCATCATGGGCAATTCCCAAATTGTTAAATCCATAGGATATCAAAAAAGGATTTAAAATAAAAAAAAAAAGGATTTAAAAATTAAACTAGTATTTCAATGGCGTCTTAAGAAATATAGAGCTATATAAACTTACGCAATATGAAACCAGCGCTTTTGCGCATACATTTTCGCTGCAATTTTCAAAACAGAAGAGTATCGTAAATTTTTTTAAAGTTTCTTAATTCTTAAAGAAAGTAAAATTTTCTATTTAATTTTGTAACCTATAATATTCTACATATAAATAATAAAAAAAAAAAAAAAAAAAATCAAAACGAAATACAATCTAAACAGGTGGCATAATAATATTTTGCAGAAAAATTTTGAGTTTTTGAATATAGGCGATGCCACATAAATTCTATTAAATATGATTCTAAATAGTGGCGAGCAGTACCCCGCTGACGTTTATTTCTCCATTTAAGCACTGCCCCACAATCGCTCCATAATTTGGATATGGCATCCAGTTTCGAGGTCTACAAAATTATAGCTGTGATTCATACTGCAATGTTCATACTCAGCATTTTTTAGCTCTTCTTGCTTATCTATTTTCCAGCAGTCTGAAAATATTAATGCTCATCCTTGATGTTTTCTTCAATGGCAGTCATCAGTGTCGTAGCACAACGAGTAGGAACGGCGACCAGAAAGCATTCTTTGCTATTTCAAGCTTAAAACCCCCGAATACCCATTGTTCCGGAAGGATACGTCCTACGTTGTTTTTCCTTCTTGTAAAAAGACTTTCGTCTATTTCTATGGATCCACCGATTTTAATTCTTTTACGAGACATCAAACTATTTGCACGTACCTCCCTCAAGTAGTTATTCCAATCTACTGTCGTATTGTGGCTCATTTCTTATTGAAGTTCGCTAAATTCAATCGACGTCAATTCATGACACTACAGATAGATGATACGAACGACATTGAGGAAAGTATGACGCAAGCCTTCAAACTATGTTTTGGTTCTCAAACTTTTTTTTTTTTTTTTTTTAATCCCCACACCAAAAATGTACATAACAACGCCATACAGGAGCTTTGTTTGAGTCAAAAGTTAGTTTCATCGGATGATTTTAAGAACAAAGTCTGTTGCTATGAATTATTTAGTTATCCTGAAAGAATCTTATGGCAGCCTCTTCAACATTAGGTAACTGCCAAATTGTGTAATCCATCGTACTAAAAAAAATGGCGAAATATGGAAAAAAAATAATCAGTGACGATATTTCAAACGAAAACTAGAAATCTCGAACCACGATACGATATTTTAAACGTAAATAAAAAATATTCAAAATAACGACCGACCATATTTCAAACGAAAACTAGAATTCTCGAGCCACGATATTTCAAACGTTAAATTACTTGAGCCAAGATATTTGGCGTGGCTGTGGCGCATTTTTAACTGACGCCCGCTCTAACGGAATAGTACCGCTATTGCATATTAAAATTAGAATTTTATTTTACATAAATATATTTCATTGTTTACCATTTCTAAACACTAATACTTTACTTCAAAACCTTTATGACCTAGAAGAACTAATACGCGTAATATTATCCAGGTGCATTACACAACACGCGATGAAAAATAGCGATATCTTTATGTTTCAAAACGTCACGAGTGCATCTCGCAATCGCCATGATTAATTCAAATCATCTTTTTTCCTTTTTGGCAGTTTATTAGTCATTTTATATACAGACGTGCTCAACACTAATTCTTTCTATCAAATCTAAATTTCACAATCGACTCACCTTTCAAAAACTTCAACGAACTCAAGAGTACAAAATGCAAGGGAAAGAAGAAATTTCCCAGCCATTTATTCAGAAGCAAGAAGAACAGATGAACTTGAACCTTTTAGTACTAAATGCTGTGCGCAAATTACAGAATGATGGCAAGAGAACATCCTTCTACGACATCAAGAAGTACCTCAAAGCGATGGGATTGGACACCCAGGCTTACCACGACAATATCAAATTTCTTTTGCAAAAAGCTACACAAAGAGGAGCGCTGTCGAGGATGAACGGACAGTATGTGGTTCGTGAACATGGGAAAAGAAGAGGGAGGACAAGATCTAAAGTCGTTAGTACGGGTGCATCCAAGCGACGAAGGCGTAGAAGTACTAGCCCAAAAAGCAAACGAGCTACACGAGCGACCTCGAGCAAAGGGCGTACAAAGCGTAAGAGGAAGAATCCCGAGGAACAAACGATCGATTCCTTCAACAAGGGTTCAACAAGTTGTGATTATTAATTATAAAATTAACACTTTCACAGCTTTAGATCGGCACGATTTATCATGAGCATGAATATCTATTATAGACCGTCATAGCCACCATAATTCAAATCATTATAATGGCAAGCAATCCAAAAGTTTTGATTTATTATCGATCTATAAAAATAAATATTTTTGAATGTTGTCTGTAATTTTCTAATGGAAGTCAATGTACTTTCCACTTTTAAATTACAAAAACATATTTTCATACGTGGCCAGTTGGAAAAACTAATGTTCTATGTTTTCAAAGTTAGTATTGTCATTAAAAGGTTTTTAAAATGTATCATTTGTATATGGGTATATATATATATATATATATATATATATTCTTCTCCGAGAAGAAACGAAATTCTTTGGGAACTCCTAACGTCCAGCCCGAAGTTTACGGCATATCTACGATTAGGTGGAATTTGAATATTAATTAGCAGTTGCGGCAGTCACTAAAGAAAACCTGAAGCCTCGTAGCAAGTACATTCATGACCACTTCTAATTCCAGAGCGTGCTTCTGAAGGGGCGCTGATGATTTTAGCCGTCAAAATCAGTTGAAAATATTTGCAATATTTGCTCTCTTAGGCATATACACAGTTCTTAAAACCAGATTCCATCCGAGACAACAAAAGAGATGAGATTTTCTAACATCCCCGCCAAAAACAAACTACTACACAAAAATTATTTTTTTCCCTTTGAAATAACAAAGAGATATGCCAATTTTGTGTTTACTTAATAGAGTATCCATCTTACCCGAGTAGAAGTCGTCACATTTTCAGAATGATCCAGTTACGCTCACAGCAATTCATCAATTTTAACAAGGAATGTTCTTTAAATTGCTTTCCATTTTTTTTTTTAAATTTACATTAGTTTTTAAAATTAAACTGCCAAGCGCGGACTTCTGGAATGCGATTTCGCGTTTTCTTAATTGTTTCCATTTAATATTTCCCAACGCTAAAATTTCATTTATACTCTTTCCAACGTTCATTTAACAACACCGAATATTGTCTGGCATCATTCTGGCCAGAAGTTATCAACAATTTTAAAGGAATCGACTGAAAATAAGGATAAAGATATTGTGCAAAGGGCGATCGGATGGAGAAGATATAAAAGACGTAAAAAATTAGTCAAGAAATGACGATTGAAGAATTGGATGATATGACGTATAATACTAGCCGATAGTAAAAGCAGGGATAATAAAGAAAATAAAGCGCATTTAAACAAGAAGTTAAACGAATTGTTGCCGCGAAACTTTTAAAAAAGTTGCGTCAATCATTGTCATAAACAAATGTCCTCAGCCTTTTTAAAAAATAGTATAGTCAGCAATAAAAGTACTTTCAGTTAACATTTTTTTTCTTTTAATTATAATAAAACTCAGGTTTTTTTAGAGCATACGTACTTTCTTAATTTGAATTATATTTAATCCATTTTTTCCATTGAAAGTTAACTTTTCGAAACACGATTTTGCCGTACCAGCAATGTGTTAATGACGTAATCCGGCGTTCGGCAAGGTTTACTACATGTGCTTGTGGAATCTGCTTACATCTCCAAGCTAAGAGTCAACAACAGTCCTGGTATTGACTGCATATCCAACAAAATGACCAAGCAGATGGGAACACATATTATGTTCAAGTTGATTCAGATTATTAACCACATGCTCGTCTTGGACATTTTCCATATTGCTGGAAAACCGCAATCATCTCTCCTATACCAAAACTCAGCAAACCTGCCAGTGATCCCGTCTGTTACAGGCCTTCTTTCAGCTCTCAGAAAGATTGCTGAATTTGTGATACTATAGAGAATGTTAGAATTTGCAGATGGAAACAATGTTGTTATTGCGAACCAGTTTAGTTTCAGAAGAAAGCATTCGACCGTATATCAATTATACAGAATGACTGAAATCATATCTTCAGGGCTACAGGAAAAATTACCACTGGAGCAAACTTAGACGTTTCGAAGGCCTTCGATCGCGTTTGGCTGAAAGGCCTCACATACAAATTAATCACCCTGAGTTTCCCAGGTTACATCACAACCATCATTAGTTCCTATCTAACAGATAGACTTCGTTGGTATCAATCCCACTACCTCCTGCCCCAGGCCCATAAAAGCTGTGGTCTTACAGGGCAGTCTTTTAAGCCCTATATTATTCAATATTTACACGAACGACATCCCACATACCCCACATTAGCAATGTATGCAGACGATACCGCAATTTTCACACAATGTGCATTTCATGGCTCAGTTATACAAGCATTGCAAAATCACGTCCATGCACGAGTCTTGGAAAATCCAGATCAACGTTGCAAACGCTGATGCTATTTTATTTACAAAAAAAGAAAAAGTTCGATGCTAATCTCCATGTCATAATGTATGATACTGTAATCCCTTGGAAGAAGCAGGCACTCTACCTAGGTGTTATTCTTGATCATTGGCTCACTTGGTCCCTACACATCATACATATACTTACTGAGTTCCGAGTACGTAAACTTATACTTGCCTCTATAAATTGCTCGGAATAGCGTTTTCTCTACTGATAATAAGCTACTCATTTACCGAACCATGTTGCGTTCCATTATTACCTACGCCTGCTCTGTCTGGGGATATGCTTGCAAAAATTGGAAATCGCACAAAATATTGTATTAAGAGAAGCGGTGAATTGCCGTTGGTTCATTAGAAACACGGCGATTCACCGTGAACTCGGCATTCCTGAAATTAATGTTTATATGGCCAAATTGTCAGAAAAATTCTTCCGGAAAATCCCGGATATTAACAATGCTGTTATTCCAATATTAAACTGTGATTACTGTGTACATGAAAACAGGAAAAGGCCGATGGTCGTCCTTAGATATATTTCTTAATTTTTTCGTCACTGTGTAAATGTATTTTATTATTTTGATTTGTATTTCTGTTATACCACCCATGTCCTTATATTTTATTTTTCTTCTCCTAGTAATATGTCCTCACACATTATTGTTTATATTGTGTATTACAACATGTTAACTATATGTAACGGTTTTACTCAATCACTGGCATTTCTTTTCACACTCTTGCCTGACATTGGTCTTTGGCATATTACCATCCAACTACGAACACTTCCAGTTTTTCATCGCCAGACTTGGACTGTCGGTAGCTAGGAATAGTGTATAGTCTCTTCTCGGTTCATATTCATCTCTGATAAGCTACGATGTGTGAATTTTAACTCACGGTATACCTAACTGCTATTTTCATGACTATGGACTTCACCGAACTCTTAACGAACTAGGAAAATTTATGTGTTCGAAAATCTCTAATCTAGTTAGACTGGGATAGCGAAAATTATCGCGGGTACCCGAGAACAGCGTCTGCATCGCGCCTAAACCGAAGAATTTACTGCAAGAATGTACTATTTTACTGCACAATAGGTAAATAGAACAAGCTTCGAATCTACTCATACAACAATCGTTACGAAATTTTCACCAAAACAAAACCCTGCATGTAATTAACTTTATTAATTGATTTTAGAAATGAATCAATTAAAACGTTATATATATATATTGATAATTTTTAACAATTACAAAACATTATACTTTTTCTCCCGTAAAAAATCGCCAACAGCGCCAAGGCAACTCTTAAGTATGGAATATTTTACCACAGTTGAAATTAGCTGAAGACGAAAATACGGGAAACACTAAGTTAAAATATATATCTTGCTACAAAAATCATTTGATGTGTATTGTGCCATATCATAAATACCAAATTCGAAATAAAATACAAAAGAAGCAACCAAAGAATGTTAACAGAGAGCGGAAAACTTGCAAACATTCCTCAGAAAAAATATTCCGCGAAATTGCAAGAAAAAATCACCGGCATTAATATGACATTTGTATCCAGATTTCCTGTTCGATTTTAAATTCTATTCATATTTTTCTATCCATACTTCTAAGAAACTCACAAGCTGCTACAAAAATAGGATCTTTTCCGTTATAGGAGAACACGCGCAAGGTAAAACGTCAGGCAACTTCGCAGGGGAAAAAAAAAAAAAAAAAAAAAAAAAAAAGAGGTACAATAAGCAATGCACGTATCAGTCCTCATTTTTCAAATAATGCAGCGGTACATTTCAAAGTACGACTTGTTGCTTTGTTTTGATGACGTTTCACTATTTCAGAGTCAGTGGGAATTAAAAAAAAAGAAATTCTTCAGTAAATATCAGACGTAAACCTTTCTCTTGGCAGTACTTCAAGTTGATTTTAACATTTTGCCTAAGCCTCTTATTTTTAATGTAACCTTGCTCTGTGAGTAGAAGTGGTGCTCGGACTTGAGGGCCTGGATTCAAAGTCCAGCCTCTATCGACACCAATTGATTATTATGAAATACTGTATGGTCCAAATAATTATTGATGATAAAGAGTTATTTCGCGTGCATAAAATTTAACAGGTATTGATGAGCTGATGACATGAGGTTACTGCTAAAAGTTCTTTAAGTACAAATCAAAACACATACTCACACAAACAAGTGGAACAGTGTTAGGCAACATTCCCAATACATTAATACAGTAGAAAATAGTACAAAATTTGTATGGTGCAGGAAATAAAATACAGAAACAATGAATAATACGCAAATTACTACTTAAAATGGCCATTGGCCACTTCACATAGTTACGAGAATTGTAGTCATATAGGAAGGAATGATACTATTCCTTAAGATTCAAATGGAAATTGTGTACCAGGTGATGAAAGTAGGCACGAAATTGTGCTATGCCGAATTTATCATGGATTACATTATTCTTGATAAACCACGGGCAGCAGACGATTTGTCTTAAGATGCAATTCTGCACAGTCTGAAGTTGCTTCCGTTTGCAGCAAATTGTGGATGAGGGATGGGATGCTGTGATGATTTAGCATTATTATGTGGTGAGTGAGGAGAGATGAAGTGTTCTGTCTAATTTCTTTTGAACTATGTTGGTGCTGAGTAAATGACTGGCCCTTATGACTCGTTGTCTCATCCTTACTAAAAATATAATTTGCTCAAGTCGTTCTATGCAAAAAGATGATGTTTTTAACCTGAACATTACAATAACATATTTGGCAATGGGATGGGGCGATAGTATCGTTTGCTCGTAGAACTGATCATAAAGAAAACAAGTATGTCCATCTCAAGGTAGCATGTTACTCGTGTCTGCGATGAAGACGTACTTGTTTTTGTTTATATGAGGATTCTACAAGCGAATAGACAATTCCATTGCCTAAAATATTTCGTGCCAACTATAGCTCATTAACAACAGTATTTTGTTAGAATGCAATTTATTATTTAAAAATTAATCAGATTTACACTACGAAGAATATCTATTTATGAGCTAAAGAAGACGTTTTTGAGCTGATTATACAGTACTTTGTTTTGTTCATCGAATCATTCTTCTTTTTCCTTCTATGATGCTGACTTTGGTAAGTAGAGTTTTAAGTTTGTAAATGAAATAAATCTATTGTTATATTACTTTTTCACTAGACACAATAATATAGAAAGTGTACCGTAATTGGGAAAAAAAAAAAAAAAAAAGAGAGGCAATTTTACGAAAATAACCATTAACCATTTTGGAGTTTTTTGAGTTAAAAAGTGTTTTTCACAAAATATCTATCAGACATACAACCATGAAGCTGAAGCAACAGTGTCCAAACAGAGCGAAGCCTCCACCCCCCCGCCCTCCCGAAAAAAAAAATAAATTGGAACGTCAGTATAATGTGTGGAAAATTCCATTGCATCATTATTTAAATCTAAGAGTGGAATCAACAAAAATCCTGAGAGAAATCACGAAAGGGAAGAACAAATTAGAGAGGAAACTCAAATCCATTGAAAACTAAAACAAGGGGAAAAAATGAAGAAACTGATGACTTTGGAGATTATTATAATAAAGAAGAAAATAAATTAGAAGACAGCACATCAAACAATGAGGAAGGAGGAAGAGAAGTTAATAAGAAGAAGCAGATAAAAAAAAAAAAAAAAAAAAAAAAAAACTAATAGTAATATTTTGTTTTCTGAAATCTCTGATTGGCCTTTCCATGTTTGAGATAATCTAAGAGTTGACTTGATTTAAAATGGAAGTAAAGTATTTAAAAAACATTTTTTTTTAAAATTCATTTCATTTCATGAATGAAAATGTTCATTTGTTTCAGTTAAGAGACAAGAGGAAATTAAGGTAAAGGATATTAACTGACAACTGAGAACTGATTGTTCCATACCTGTCAGCCAAATGTCCAGAAAATTCTGAGAATCTGGATGACATAATTAAAAACCTAAAAGGTGACATTGGTTGATCTGACTCCTGCAGTCCTTCATATTTGTGGTTCTCATCATCACCATGAAATCTGGTAATTAGACAACACATTTTAAAAAATATCTAGAGACATCCTCTCATCTTGCAATACCCCATACATCAAATTTTATAATAAAATATTTCTAGAACTCTTGATTGGTTTTAAGAGAGTTAAGCCAAAAGCACAATTTGCTATCATAACTGAACTTAAATTATTTCTTCTCATCTCCGCTGTTGTGGCATCAAAAGAAAACCAGTATCAGCAACACTGCACTCCAAATAAATATGTCTTGGGGCTTCATTTATTGTTTAGGTCAGAGAGAAAAATGTTAACCCCTCAACCACAGTAGGGCTGAAAGTGTGGTTAATATTAATCAAGGATTCTCGGTTAGTTCAGGAAAAAAAATCGCTTGCTTTTTCTCCCAAATTCTCCATTCTATAACCAAAACTACCATAAACAAAAGACTCACTTGGCATTTTTAAATAGTTTTAATTAACGAAACACGATTAAGATAAAACATTACAATTAGGGCGTTATAATTACACATTTAGGTTACAAAGTAAATCTCGGGGAAACAGCATGCTTAGTTCATAACTCCCGCACATCGACTAAAGGCTAATATTTTTTTTTGGCCGGTGTTTCTTCCGGTGGCCGCTAGGTGGCGCTTATTGAGTCGTGTGTTTTTTTTTTTTTTTTTGCTAGTGATTGAAAAATTTGATATCAGACGATTCCAGCCACTGGACATTCGGATTTCGGACTGCATTTTACTTATTTAATATACTAATCATGCATACTTATAAACACAAAAAAATTAGACATATTTATTCCTTATTTTATAAGATTTTGCAAAATTGATAAAATCTTAAAACACTACAATTTTTTGACGATGAAATTTTTTACTTTGTTCAAAGGAATCATTCATCTGGAAAGTTTATAACTATCATTAAATTAAAACACTTGCTCTCCTAGGGCATTCTTCATTTCAATATTACTCCTAAAAACTATGAATGCTTAACCTCTTGCCAGGGTTTCAATGGTGATCAACCAATATTGTTCTCTCTCAAGATATTTACAGTTATTTTCCTTGATAACATGCAGGAAATTTAAAATAAGTGATATTATAATGTAGTGTAGAAACTGTTTGATTTGCACATTGCAGTACCTAGCATCATTGACACACACCCTGAAATTTATATTAGTTTCAAAACTTTCATCACACTGATTACGAATTTGACAAAAATGGATAAATATTTCATCCTTAAGTTTCTCTTTCTGGAGACTGATTCTCATCTTAACTCATTTCAGAAGGGCTTACATTCTCCCTCCTAAATACATATTTTCTATATCCAAAATCCAAACAGTGTGGTTGGTGTTATATTTTTAGTCCGTGTTATTTGCAACATAAATCATGAAATACCAAATAGTAGCAAATTTAAGTTTACTACTATTGGTAAGGTGTCTATTACAAAGTATGCAGTAAATATATCTTTTTGAATATCATTTTTTATTGCAATAGTCTCAAACTCAAAGGTTATGCAAGCTGATTTTTTTTATTATTTATTCTTTTTTTAAACAAAGTGAAAAAGTTTTTTCCTCCCCTAACATTTTTTTTTTACAAAATTTTATTTACCAAATATTTATCAAACATATATAAACAGTAAATATAACGACAGGAAAAATTTTCAATTTCCAGTAGCTGCTGCTTATTAAATTCATTGGTTAACAAACTCAGCCGCTTATTATATTCAGATTTCCAGGAACCAAAATAAATACATACTAATCGATACAAAACACATTGTTTACTAAATTACCTTCACTTATAAAACTCAGACTGTAAACGACTGATTCTTCAGTGCAGAATATCCTACTTAATACCTACCATAACCTTCCCTAGTTCATTCATAGTGTCTATTTTGTGGTCCATCCACCATTAGTCTCTCTTCTTGCAAATACAACTTTTAATATTCAGAATTTACATAAGACATTTCAACTGTCATTACAAGAAACATGTTAGAAAATGATCAACAAAATAGAATTTTGTGAAGATACAAACTCTTTGAAGTTGAGATCTCTGCTACAGGCCAGGTATGCAGACATAGTCACGGCAGGGCGTTAATCTCTTAAAAAGAGTTAAAAACTGTTTTTGAAAATGTGACTTTTATGTAGAAAACTCAGAGAAATAGCAAATTATAGTTAATATTTTATACATCAGTTGAGGTAAGTTATGAAGATTCATTTTTAGAATTTGCATCAATTCACAGCAATACAGAGAAAATGACTGTAAAAACCAGGGCTGTGGAGTTGGAGTCAGAATCGGGTAGATTTTTGGGTAAAAGGAGTCAGAGTCACTAAAAAAACACGTCAACTCCGACTCCAGTTTTTGTTGAACAGTTTAAATTTGAAATGAAATTAAAGTGAATTGGGGGAAAAAAAAAAAAAAAAAATCATGACAAACTGAGTTAATATTTTTATTTATGAACTATATACATTAATAAATAGTTATTTTCTATTTTATTGACTTATTAATAAATAAATATAAGGGAGGAGAATGGATGTGATATTTGCCATTATTGAACAAACTGCTTCATTTAGTTACAATTTAGGTAAGCAGCAATATTAGCAAGAACTCCCAAAATTCATGCCATTCTTAGGAAGCGAGCAGGAAAAGGAGCAATGCAATGGAGAAGTAATCTAGTGGAATGATCTTGCAGAACTGGAAACCCTTCTTTCAATGCCGTATATGGCCACAAAAAAGCTACAATCTGAAGAATTAACAGGAGAGGAGAATGTTAGAAGATGTAGATAACCTTAATGTTTCTCTAACAGAAAGACTGTGGGATGATCTTGCAGAATTAGAAACTCTTCTTTCTATACTGTATATAGCCACCAAAAAGCTACAATTGGAAGGAGTTGGAGTCGGTCATTTTCCCTAGCGAATCCACAGCCCTGGTAAAAGCTGACTATGAAAGTGTTAGAAGAAAAACTGATAACAAAACTCGTACAGAAAAAAAAAAAAAAAAAAAAAAAAAAAACAAAATCCGAAATGTTTCAGATTTTAAATTACGTCCAAAGGGGCGTTTTTTAACATTTTGTGTGTTACCTTTCTTTATTAAATATCATGTTCCTCGCACTTAAACCATAAGATCCAGTGCAACAGCAATATCGCAAAATAGTTTTAAAACGAGCATATCTTTAAAATTTCCGATACAGAGACTCACGCGCTGGAGATAAAAATGTTTTTTCTGTACAACGTTGCCATTGCTCACTTTGAAATCGTTGAGTTTGTTAATCAAAAATTCGTCAAAGTTTTAAAAAATAGGAAATCGATCATAAAACAAATTTCAAATTTGGTCTTCCACATGCTCATATTCGTTGGAGGATTACGTTATTCAAAATTCGATGACTCTATGTACCGTTATTTTATGACAATGTGAGAAATATACATACATTTACGCAGATTTTCATTATTTAATTTCTTCAAATATAATGCAGGACTCTAACATTTTATGGCAACAGCTTGAAAAGTGAACCGACATTTATCCGTCCAACGCAAAATGCCAAAACGAAAGTAATAGTCCTTCGGGACTCAAGTCCCTTTGGACTAAAAAAAAAAATTATGACATGTTAACATTAATTGAATCTAGAAAAACACGACAAATTCTAAGAATTACTCTTGAACTGGGAAGTACTGATCAAAAAACCTACCAGCAGTTTTATGAAACTGCAAGTGCAATTGAAGACATGCTGATGAACAATATGAAACAAAGTGAGATAAAAAAGTTGTTTGCAAGAGATGAAATTTCTTCAGAAATATATTTATAATAATATGCAAAACAAAATTAAGAAATGAATTTAAAAATTTTGTAACTAATTTAATTTTAGCAATAAATTTTAATTATTATTTTAGGATTAATTACTCAATTAGTTGCTAGCTATTATTTTACTCGAAAAGTTTCAATCTTATATCATGATTTGCAATATACATATCACATTTTAGTCAGTCGCTTAATAAAATTAAATATGCGTGGAACGAAAGTGATTTTAATAAGCAACGGGTACAATGTTTTCTGTCTGAAATCTAAAGGTTTGCATATGCAACCAATTTCTGTTAGAGTCACTTTGTAGTTCAAATGTACTGATGACTAAATATTAAATATTCAGACTGAAATGTATTTTAAATAGTTCTAATATGTTGAATTAATCATTAAATAGCTTATTTTAACTTAACAAACTGCAAAAACTCTTTAAGCAGAACAAAACTTAAGAATAAATAATGGCAACCTATTCTCTTTCTTTTATTAATTTTTTCTTTTATACATACAGGAAAAATATATAAATTTGTTTGCAAATATTTATAAAACTCTAGATTTCTTGTTAAAACAGCTCAAGCCATTTCGATTTTGCAGTTGGTAACTTCAGGAAAAAACTGCTAGAAACTATTTTTTTTTTTTTAAATCACACATTGTATATGCTCATCTGTCAGTCTAATTATACTTTTTTTAGACTTATAAATTAATTACCTGTGTTTGCAGATTTTCTGGGATGTTACATTCATTTTTAATGGCAATGAAAATGTAAAATAGGATTCATAATTGTTAATATCAAACTTTTTCAAATTCTTTCTATAAAATTAATGTCACAATAATGTTAATTAATTTACAGGTAACGTATACACAGGCCACATAAAATTTCCTCTGGGAAATGCATGTGGCTCATGGACTGCCAGTTTCTAAGCATAGTTTTAGCACATTGTACATGGTGAAGTATCAATTCATATAGCTATCTCTCATGTTCTTCTTAATGCAGCTACTGAGAAGGAATGAAGCACTAGATCTGAAGATATATATATTAAAATGCTAAAAATTGAGAGGACATAATATGACAGTAATAACAGAAGTGCCCAGACCTCAGTAACTCGATAAAAATCTCTCTGATTGATCTGCTTTGCTTCAGTATTTTTAATAAATGCAATATTTATCTGCATTTTTACATCAGATGGAATAAAACTTATATTATAAAATGAAATTTTATTAACAATTTTATCTTTTGAATAACATCCTTTTCCAAAGGCAATGAATGGAGAACCAACAGATATGAAATAGTCACTTACATTATGTCCCTGATATATGCTTTCTGTTAAATCACATACTATTTAATATAGAGAATTTTAAACATCACATATTCATGGGAAATCCTTTGTTCATCAATTTAGCTGTAAACAATGTGAACTGAAGCAAACTCATTAATTCCACAGCCATATTACAAAGACAAAATCAGCTTTGCCAACATTTGTTTTCTGGCTTATCTTCCCACTTGTAAACGGGATACAGATCTTTTCTTTAGATGGTAATGGACATCATATGATCTGTTAAAAAATAAACAAATAAATAAAAAGAGAGATTTATGAGTAACTGTTAAAGAGTCACGAATTTTTAATAAATAAAAACTATAATAAACTAAAATATAAGTTAATATAATAACATAAATAATTAAATATTAGTGAACTCTCTGTCAGACTAATCAGCTCCATTCACACATTAGTTTTAAAATCATAAGAGATCTAAGCTGAACTTCATTGCTAGGCAACTAGAGTTCTGCATCACAAAAACTGGTTGAAGGATTTTGCCTGAAAGTTTTTAACCTTTAACTTTTTAACTTTATGCCAACTTGGTGTAAAAACTAAACAATCACAGTGATGCAAACAATGGTTGATGGTATGGCTGAGTCAGCTACACATTTAAGGATGGGTGAGTTTTTTCTGGAGATCAGTTTTTTCAATAGCAATTATCACTTTGTAAGACGCTAATGCTTACAGGATTAAATTTAACATGCACAAGATTAACAATCCTCAAAAGCATCAATATTTATTTATAGAAAATACAGTGGCAGATTGTGGTGTCATTTTGATTTGCTGCCGCCACTGTCATCTGTCAGTAAAGTTGAGATGTATGGTGTTATAAATGCCTCAGTATACTTAAACATGGTAAAATGACAGAGGTCAAACTGATATCATCTGGGTAGAAATGTTACCAATGTAAGCACTTTTGCTTTGAGTGATGTCATTAGCAGGGGAACTGATAGGCATAACAAACCTACCTCGTGGTACAGCATGCTTGTAGTTATAGTGTGATATTTTGTATAGTGCATGTTTATTTGCGAAGGACTGACAAGTATTTTATTTGCTGATTACTAATAATATACTAAAGAATGGTTTACACTTGTTGTGTACCTAACTGCATAGATAATTATTCAAATATTTAAAAAGGTGGACTTGTTTTTATCTCCGAAATCGAATTTTATGCACAAGAAATGGTCACATACCATTCACCTGCAGAATTTCAGTCCATGAAAACATTCAGAGGTATGTATGATCCTTTTAACAGAAATGTCAGTTTTTTATACTTAATAAATTTGTATTTGAAAAAGATACCATAATTGATACTCTAATTCTTGTATTTTAAAAATAATGTATCTCTTAATCATCCAAAAAGCAAGCCTTATTTCATATTTGATATTATTAAACTTTTATATTTTGAAATTAATAAAATGTGAAATTAATTATGTGCTAAAAATAACATTGCAGTTAATCAATGCAAAAGCATTTAATCAAATCTGTAATGAAATATGTTGACATTATTTTAGTTAATAATATATAAGAAGGAATTCCTAAAGTTTTTCCAAATATTCATAAGCCCTTTTCAGAATATCAAGATAATAGGTATATATCCTGAAATACACCCACATAATATTTTTCAGTTTCGTAAATTTATTCCTGAACGGAAATCTAAGGCCTTACATGAAAACTGAATTTTCCTTTTATACAATCCATTTGTAATATTTCCTTGCAAATCTATCATAATAGTCAATATTAAATTTGTTTTCTTTCTTAATTTGGGAAACATATTTTCTTGAACCAGACTTTCAGAGAGTAATTAAGCATTCTGATGGAAAAAAAAAAAATAAATAAATAATAAAATTAATTTGGTGTCTCCAAGGCTGTGAAAGGATGCCTGACCTTCACAAGTGCCCAACTATACAAAATATTTATCAAGTTAATCTTCAGCTTCTACAGAAGGAGCTGATGACAACACAGACAGAAATGATAGAAACAATTTATAGTCTGCATTTGCAGCAAGTCTTACCAGTAAAACAAGTTATGATTAAAAACATATATATATATATAAATCTGAAAGCTTTCAGATTTTATATTACAACTAAAGGGATTTTTTTAAAATGTTTTTTAAGTATTACCTTTATTTATTAAATATCATGTTCTTTTCATTTAAACCACATAAAATTAAATTCAACAGCAATATCACAAAATATTTAAAAACAGCATATCCTTAGAATTTCTGATAGACAGTCTCACATGCTGGAGATTAAAAAAAAAATTTGGGGGGGGGGGGTTCCTGTACAGTGCTGCCATTGCTCACTTTGAAATCATTCAGTTTGTGAATCAAAAATTCGTTAAAGTTTTACAAAATAAGAAATAGATTATAAAATTCAAAATTCAGGCTTCTAGGTGCCCATGTTCTGGTGGAAGATTACGTTATTCAAAATCTGATGGTTCTACGTACCATCATTTTTTCACAATGCGAGAAACATACATACATTCATGCAGATTCTTCATTATTTAATTTCTTTAATGTTTTTACATATTTTCAGTTTTTACTGTGCATAAACCCTGACAAAGTTCTTAACATCTGGGCAATTATTTTAAAAGAAGATTAAGTTCTTTATTATTATTATTGTTGATACTCACCCTTTACTAATTATCGAAGCTTCTGTAGTGTTTTAACATAAAATCTATAGTGTAGTGTTCTTATTGCAACTCAGAATTAAAAATCATATATAAGCAATTGTCTTATGATGAAAAATGTTTTTTATGAAGATTTAGATCCTTTGTTAAATATTTCAAAGCCCCCAAAGAAAAATTTGTTTTTCAATGTTATAAAATCAGTTATTTCTGTATTCAAAACTGTTAATAATGATGACAGTGATAAGGAGAAAATTAAGCATTCATTACAGAAGGACTTTCAAATAATACTTGCAAAAAAGAAGGTACTCGTTGTTCATCACCTATATTTTCTTCGCTATTTTAAATTGTTTGTCTCTATGCATATAAGTGTTTTAGAAGAGTAAGCAATACAGACTGTGGACAGTTCTGAAACACCTGAAAATTTTAAAGGTAATTCTTCAGTATTCTTCTTAGTGTATGACTCGGTATTATTCTAGATTGCCCTAATTATATGATGATGTTCATAACTGCATAAATTACATTACATTTATTAAGTCTAGTAACTATTTATTATGCTGAAAAACTGAAATGTTTTGAACAAATAATATTTGAATGGAAACAAATGTTTAAGTATGAAGTTTTTCAATAAACTTTTTTATGAATCATGTAATATTTGCTATGCTTTAGGTTTGTTTATCAAGTACATGTATTGCAACAAAATGTGAATTATTTAAAAGTGAATTTATAGTAATTCATCAGAAAAACTTCAGTACATGTCTTAAATTTGATAATATTATAAGGAATGCACTCAATTAAGATGACTATTTGTATCAATATTAGGAGGAAGAGGATCTTTAATAAGCAAAACAATCTCATTTCTAACTTATACTGCATTAACTAGATGTGAGCATGGTATTTTCTTTACCTGTTACTTGTCATGCCAAGGTTCAGGTGGTGACAGTAGAAACCACACATCATATCACGAAGGTAAAGCAATGCTTGCGCACTTGCTGCCAATATTTGGATATGTTTTCTGGTATGAATACTAACTGGTCACAAGACCACCACTTAGCAGTTATCTTCTCTCACAGTTTCTTGGTCATAACTTTATGGCTACTAAAAGATCACCAATCATATTTCTTTTGCTTTTAAAATGGCATTTTGGTTTACCTTTGTCAGTATACTTCTAGCTACAGCTTTTGGCTTTTTGAGTGGCAAGTTTTGCAAGTGGTGCCACCAGTGATATTCTGGTTAACTCTTGTCTGTTTATCTCTAGCTAGTTTCTGGCTTTATCAGCAGCGAGTTCTGCATGATATATTTTTCTATAATTATTCATTTAGTGCTTAGCTGCTAAGTGAAAAAAGAGTAACAAATGTATCAAGACATATGAAGAAAAAATGCAAGAGAGACAAAGACCCTGGAGATGAGGAACCGACAAGGGTCAGCAAAATGTCACCAGACATGTTTTGTTGGGAAAAACATTTACACCAGAATAATCCCCAAGAACTCAGAAAAATTTTTTTAAATTATTTTTCAATTTAAGAAGCAGAAAACTTACCATTGTCATGACTGAGACAGCTTATCCCTTTTCCTTTTGCTTTCCAAATTCAATAATAATAGGATTTCCTCTCAATAAATATCCATTGGCATAATGCAAAGCCTTTGAAGCAATTTTTGAATCTGACAGAGAGAAAAGTGAACTTAGATAACTGCAATTTTAAAAACTAAAGCATGAAAATTGGTATATGCATAAAAATTACCACAAAAATCACAGAAATTACAAATGAAATTGAATTGAAATTTTAATTTCAAAACAAAATTAGTTATTTAAATTTAGTTACATTAGTTATTTAAATCTGAAATTAAAATTTCTTCTGAAATAGCAATTTGTTTAAAAAGTACATACGATGATAGAATTTGCCTTTAATGAGCAGCTAACATAGTTCATAGCAGCTAACCTTGGATATCTTAAAAACCAGATTTTTGCAAGAAAAACAGGAGAAACCGTGATGTTTTCTGGCTGCATGACGACACCATTTTCAAAGGAACTCCAAACTGACTTTAATTCACTTTATAATGTCTAATTCAAGTTATTTAATTATTTGTGATTCAATCAAATGCATTTGCATTTAATTGGAGATTTTAAATTTTATGTTTTTTGGCTAATTTTATTTTGAAATTTTTTTATACTTTTATACCTATAAAACCCCAAGTAGTGGAGGAAAGCTTTTAATTGTTAAAGCACTTTTATATACATTGAAAATAACTTTAAATAATTAATGCACACAGCAACTGTGTGAATAAACTTAGTAATGTATGATACACTGAAGTAAATAAAATTAAATACAAATATTAACTGATTAAACATTGCCTGAATTTTCATATAAAAATGTGCAAATGACTACAGTAGATTAAGAAAACTCAGATTAAGTCAAATTTCATAAAAAAAAATTAGTAAGATTAATAAAATGGAATAAGAAAAATTATTCTGAAAATCACTAAAGGTAGAAGAATGGTATTTCCCTAATTTACATATCAATGATTCAATAAATTTCATTTATGGCTAAAAAATGCTTTTCTCAGTAAAGATAAAAAACTAAAAACCGGGAGATTCCGTGACCTAGCAGAAGACCAGAAGATGAAATAAAAAAACCAGGAGAGTAGGCATTCTCCTATCTGAATTAATTAAATGTTTTAGAAAAAGCTTTTCCTCCATATGTTATTGCTCCCATTAGTTGTATAGGATACCTAAACAATTTTTTTTGTTTGTGAAATAATTCTGAAATTCCAACAGTTTACTTTAAATCATTTTCATACATGAAATTGCATTTCACTGCACAACCCACTGTCCTCTATCACTTGGCTTAGAGTTGATGATAACTGCATGATCCTTCATGTGAATGGAATGTTATTTTTTACTTATTTTCATTTCTACTAAAACTAGGTGATAATAATAATCAGAAAAAATTTTAGAAATCAGAAAAAAAAAAAAAAAAAAAGCACTTTGCTTTCTAACCAAAAAAAGAATGTACATTATATAAAAGTTTAAAACTTGTACTTTGTTGAAACATACTTTCAGACTACAGCAAAAGAATAATAAGAATTATTTATTGATATTAACACTAAATAGCCGCATTAATTGAAAAATGAAATTTTACTGTTCAGTTACTTGAAACATTGCTCTTAAAATGGTATAAATATTTAGTTGCAGCTATAAATCCACTTTTGTTAATCACATCATAATTATAGCTGCAAACACACACTATACATGAAATACACATTTATAAGCATCTAAAATTATATTATCAAATTATATATTATTTATTCTTGCATACTTATATATTATTAAAATTACATAGGATAGATATTTGTAATATAATAGCCATAGAAAATTCATGACTGTCAGTTCGTAATTCTAAAAAATTGCATTGTTTAACAATGAATTTTTATTAATTGATAAAACCATTCAAAATTTAACAGGAATCATACAACTCAGTTATGCTAAAATATTTCTAACAGCTAGTATTCAGAAAATGCTTTTAAGATATAGTGAAACAAATCAAAGAACAAGTTAGACAAAAAATGGGATGGGCATTAAATTTATTTTTACTTAAATAATATTTGTTAAGAGGAAATAAAGGCAAAAATTAATGACATTTCTTTATTATGCAATAGTTGTAGCTATATTTTACACTTGCTGAAAAACATTGCTATTCATTGTATATTTTGATGACAACATACTATAATCTCTGATTAAATTTATTTTTCACCAACTAGGCACAAGTGAAAATCACTCTCATGCCCTTAAGTTTAAAATAATAGCTATTTGTTAACATGTCAAACTGATGACTATACAAACTGAAAGTTTAACAAAAACAAAACTCTGTTATTTGCGATAATTCAGAACATATGTGTTAATTCAAACTGCATGTTGAATACAAAATCAGCATGCTCTACTAAACCTGAGTTGGACCAAGCATGAAAATGAAAGCAATTTAATACTCATTTATTACCATTTTACTTTGGGTTCTAAATGCTACTCTGAGAAGTTAAAATCTCCATGTAGCTGGAAACAATCAGAAAACTCACAATGGCAGCAAGAGTAGCAGTGAGCCAAGTTGCCAAAAATTTTCCAGTATTCTCATTTTTTTTTTTTTTTTTTTTTTTTTTTGCTATCGATAAAAAACAGGATTTTGATTTCTAGTAAGATAATGGAGTGGATGTTAGTTTAATTCCTCATAATTCAGATAAGAAAACCAACAACCATATTAAGTTGTATGCAGCTTATGGAACAGTATTTCAACACATGAAGTTAAAATTCTTGAACTTCACTCAGAATTCAGATGTGTACTTTAGTGGCCATTTTTTGTAGCAAAACTTTCTATAGGCATATTAGGTGCTGACTTTTCAGATCATTTTTAAACACTGAAGCATTAAAATATTGTTACGAATTTGGTATTTAAAAAGCTAATGTTAGTGAAACTTTAAAGAAATTCGTAGCGACGGCTGGGAGCAAGAGTGATGATTTTAAATTCTTACCGATGCCTGCTCGTCCATATCTGAAGCTATCCACATATGATGGGAAGACATCCTGGCTAGTGTATAAGACCCAGTTTTCTATCGTGGCGGATGCGAATGGATGGGATTCCCAAGCTAAGGCTTGTCATCTCGCCGCTTCTCTGAGAGCAGACGCAGCGGATATCCTGCAGACGCTTCCCGAAAATCAAAGGCTAGATTTCGAAGCTCTATCCAGCGCTTTGGAGCTGCGCTTTGGCGAGAAATGTTTAAAAGTCTACAGCAGGCTCCAATTAAAATCCCATCAACAGAAGCTCACCGAAACACTTCAGGAGCTCGCCACGGATGTTGAAAGGCTGTCACATCACGCCTTTTCAGAGTGCCCGACAGAAACAAGGGAAATCCTGTCCCTGCAATATTTCGTCGATGGCATCCAGGACCCTGAAATACAGAAGGCTCTACTTGATTGCTACCCAGTCAGAGCTGTGCGAGTCCACGAGCCAGGGGATCAACTGATGGCTCGTTTAGATGAATTAGATAGACAAGTCGATGATTTGATACGGAGTAGGAGCGAGAACAAAGTGGCTCTAAGGTGTTGGAAATGTGGTAGTGAAGGTCACATATGACGGAATTGTAGAACACCCCGAGGTACGGAAAATAAAACAGATGATTTTACCAGACAAGTCAGTGGCTTGAGATGGAACAGAAGTGAAAAGAAACCAGTTCTAAAGTGCTGGAACTGCGGTGTTGGAGGCCACGTGCGAAGGAACTGCAGAACTCCCCAGAGCACAGAAAATAAGACAGACGAGTTGAACAGACAATTAAATGCTCTCGGACGAAAAAGGAGTGACAAGAAACCAAAATGCTGGAACTGTGGAACTGAAGCCCACGTACAAAGGAATTGCAGAACACCCCAGGGGACGAAAATTGAGACCATTTCTCAACAACGATGCAGGAAACAAATGAATGACCATATCGAGGAACAGAGGGTACCAGAGAATGAGAAACCTTGTTTTAAAGCGCTTAAAATTTATACAGTGAGTGGCAACAGTAACGGACTGTCCATTAATGGGAATATCGATAGAGTTCCTTGCAATATGATCATTGACACAGGAGCTAATGTTACCATCATTAGGAAAGATTTAGCTGAACAGTTTAAAGATAAACTTATTTGGACGCCATCCTGTGTTACCCTTCAGATTGCGTCTGGTGATAAGATCGACATAACTGGGAAGTTAAACGTAAGCATCACGTTTGGAAGTGCCGCCTACCATCACACGGCTTATGTGGCGGATATCACAGATCCATGCATACTCTGATTGGACTTTTTAAGGAAACACAATTTTTCCTTAGACTTGAAAAACAACAAACTGCTTCCAGCATCTGATGGCATGACTATCCATCTTCAAAAGGGATCCTCGCCTGGAAATGTCGACGCCTTGTCCGAAAGATCCAGCTCGGGAAGCTGACGAAATCATACCAGGGTCGAAAAGAAACGCAAGACTACCAGCTATTCTCCATCTCAGAAGCTCTTCGGTCGAGACCTTCGTCTGCCTTGTGACCGCCTGTTTAGTCGCCCTACGGATGTGCCTTCATCGCCTGAGGAACACTTCCAAGATGCCCAGGCCCAGTTTGAGGGGATGCATCGTTCTGCACGAAAGCGAGTCAACTTGGCGACGGAGAAAGTGAAGACCAGATACAACACGAGAGCTACTGGACATAGATCCAACAAAGGAGACAAGGTGAGGTTGTGGAACCCGATTCAACGAAAAGGACTCAGACCTAAACTACAGTCACCTTCGGATGATCCGTATACAGTGCTGAACAGACTGAATGACGTTATGGTTCGGATTCGTAAGTCTTCGAACTCTAAACGTAAAGTTGTTCATTACGACAGGTTAGCTCATTACTATGGCCATAGTACATAATGTAAATAATTGTAAATAGTATCAGACCATGGTCCTTTTTGTTTTTAAATGTGTATTTGATTTGATTTGTATTTAGTATTTGATTTGCATTTAGTGTTTGATTTGTATTTAGTATTTGTTTTGTATTTAGTATTTGATAGCATTTGATTTGTTTAAGTTAGTTATTGCATTTATTGTTCATGTTGTTTGATATTGTAATGTAATTTTTATGCCTCAGTTGCATTTATGCCACAGTTGTAAGTTTAGCTTCCTGTCCAGGGATTGTACTGCCCGCGACGTGCAGTCCTTGGGAAGGGGGCAGTGTTATGAATTTAGTATTTAAAAAGCTAATGTTAGTTTAATTATAAATTAAATGGTTTTATTTCTCGCGCAGTGCAGCGCATGACGAATATTAAAAGAAAGCTCAGCCGGAAAATTGAAAATACAAGAGCGCGTGCATTAAATAAATCTCTTTTTGATTTCGAGAAAGTACTGGAAAATTCTAGCGCGTGATTTTAAAATCTTATAAAAGGAGGAAAACTCCTCAGTTTGTAGGAGTTGCTTAGTTTGTTGTTGTTTAGAAAACTGCTCTTGTTGATTGTAGCGAATTTGCGGATTAGCGTTCTTTAGCTGTTTTGAATTACGTTCTATTGTACATTTGAGTAGTTAAAAGATAACTACTGTGAGCTATTGTAATACTGCATGATAATTTGAGAAAATTTAAGCATTTTTGTTGTGATAATAATAAATTGTTGTTCATTTTTCATCAGACTTGTGCATTCATTTCATAACGAACCCGTACGCACGCAACAATATGAAAACTGATTGACAGAAACTAAAATGTTACAAAAGAAATGTTATAGGTGAATTATAACAATATGCAATGAAAATAATATCATTACAGTAAACTCTGGCAAGTAAAGATTTGCAGAATGTGATTTCACTTATACATGGTATCTTAATTGTTTCCACTTGATTTGTCCAATGCTAGAATTTTATTCATATGTGGTTCATTCATTTAACAAGACTGAATGCTTGCTGGCATCAGTTCTGGCCAAAAGTTATCAACAATTTTAAAGGATTTCCACCAAATGAAAATTTAGTCAAAAAAGTCATACAAATCCCCATAAGCAACTGGCAGCAAAGGATTTTCAGATATGGAAAAAGAGAAGTCAAATTAATCAAGAAATGATGAATGAAGAACTGAATGATCTTATCACGCTAGCCAATAGTGAAAGCAGTGATAATGAAAAAGAAGTTAAAAATTGTTAAAAAAAAGTACAAAGACTGCTTGATTTTTGGATAGAGATTGAACCAAATGAAGAAAGAAGTAGGCATTTTATGAGAGATACTGTTTGTTCCTCCTTACTGTGAAACATTTAAAGAATTGTGTTAATTATTGTTCCAAGCAAAAATCAAATTAATTGATGCACTTATTAAGCAGTAATAAAAATTATTTAAATTAACATTTATTTTGTTTTTTCCCTTTTAATTACAACAACATTTAGGTTTATTTAAATTATCCATACAAGGTATGACAGGGGGGAAAAAAAAACACCAGTCTCTATAATGCCACATTATTATTTCAGGTATAAAGTCAAGAATATACTCCGAAGATGTGGCACTTTATGAGAGATACTGTTCGTTCCTCCTTACTGTGAAACATTTAAAGAATTGTGTTAATTATTGTTCCAAGCAAAAATCAAATTAATTGATGCACTTATTAAGCAGTAATAAAAATTATTTAAATTAACATTTATTTTGTTTTTTCCCTTTTAAGTACAACAACATTTAGGTTTATTTAAATTATCCATACAAGGTATGACAGGGGGGGAAAAAACACCAGTCTCTACAGTGCCACATTATTATTTCAGGTATAAAGTCAAGAATATATTCCGAAGATGTGGCACTTTATGAGAGATACTGTTTGTTCCTCCTTACTGTGAAACATTTAAAGAATTGTGTTAATTATTGTTCCAAGCAAAAATCAAATTAATTGATGCACTTATTAAGCAGTAATAAAAATTATTTAAATTAACATTTATTTTGTTTTTTCCCTTTTAATTACAACAACATTTAGGTTTATTTAAATTATCCATACAAAGTATGACAGGAAAAAAAAAAAAAAAAAAAAAACCCGGTCTCTACAATGCCACATTATTGTTTCAGATATAAAGTCAAGAATATATTCCGAAGATGTTTAGAGGTATTACAAATTCTCCAAATGCTCACCAGTAAATGTTACAAAAGCTTGACCTTTCATCTTTCCAGTACAAATTTTATAATCCACTGGGTCTTTATTTTCTTCCTCAAAACGACCAAATATAGACCGCAGTTCATTAGCTGTGATTTTCCGATGCAAATTCTTCAGATACAGCGTCTAAAAGAAAACAAATATAATAAATGCAAGTTAGTTTTTAAAAAAAACTTTCATAAATAAATATCGTTTGAAAATAATAAATAAATGTTTCATAAATAAATAAATTTTCAGAAATAAATGTTTTATGTCATTTGAAAATAAATTTAGAACAAGACTGTCATAAACAGCTATCTTATACATATAAATAAATAAATAATTTATATTTTTGTGGCCGTAATCATCAAATCATTATTAACAATCATTAAACTGGATCTGGGTGAGAGAAGATCATATTATTAAATATTTTCTTTCAATATAAATAAGCATAAATAACTCTTTATCCCTCCTTACTGTAAAACCTGCCTTTTTGTATCTGCTTAAAAAAAACTATTTAAACAGCATTTATTATCTAAATTTGTATAATTCATTGCTTTAGTCTAAAATGTCATTATTAAGATAATATTTAGATCATTAAAATAGATACAAAAACAAAATATTTTAATAATGAGGTAATACAAATCAAATGACAAAGAAATCTCATGACTGGGAAAAGGCGGTCATGACATTTGAAGTTGGCAAGTTTCTTCCGCAGTATGAAAAGAAAGAAAAAAAAAAAAAAAAAAGTTGGAAGAAATGGATCATTTACTTAATTCATCTCCACCACTTACAAAACTCAGATTAGCAAAAGACTGATTCTCCATCTCTCGAATATCCTATTCATACCTATCAGAGTTGTTCATCCATTTAACTTATTGTGGACCATGCCTTATTTATCATTCCGATATGTAGTAAATAAAATGGGTTTAAACAATTTTTTTTTATATGAACCCTCGCACTGTCGCCATGGAAGGCTGCATTTGTTGAACCGTGATGGTTGTCAATTTCTGGTAGTCAGGTAAATTCTTCCCTTGATGATTTCTCTGTTTCTTTGGTTGGGGGCTGACGGGCTCGGCATTTTTTTACTCTCGTTACTTCACCAATTATTCAAGATCTTGCCAATGAACAAAAAGAGTGTTGCGTAGTTGGGACAGAGATGGAGAGCAACAAAAAAGAAGCTTTGCAGCGTGATCGCGACAGAACCTACACAGAAGTGGAGGGAATTCCTTCCTGAAATGAGAAAATGCCATGGCTGCTCAGTGAGAGAAGAGGGGTGAACCTTGGAGGTTAAAACACAATATACAATGTTGAAAACCCCTGCTAAGCTGAAAGTTTTTTTTCACCGAAATAAGAATGACTTGTTGGAACCAGCAGGCCCGGGAGTCCGCCAGAAGGTAACGGCAGAACGGTGGAGTTCCAGGCCACCGCCCCAGTGGCTAACGTTTAAATAATTTTAACTTACTTTTCTTTTGTCTTTACAGATATCTCCGATATCTCCCCCAGCTATCTCCCCATGATAATACAGCAACCTGCACTATGCAGAGTATGATTGTAAAGAACTCCAGTATGCTAAATTTTTTAGCAGAGGGGCAATACCACTATGTTTAGAATGTTAATTAATTATAAAAGCATGTGCCTGTTTATATTGTTGTGTCAGCTAACCATGTTAAATTTGATGACCCACCACCACCAAATTTAAAATTTAACCGTAAACCATTCATGTCACTAAATAAACAGATTGATTTTTCTTACTTATTTGTATTGTTTTTAATTTTAATTAATTTTTGACACTGGACCATATACTCTAATTTACTGGGTTTAGTTTCGCGCTTACGCAAAGCAAATAGTTATTTGAAATTACTGAATTGTTTTATTATTTATATTAACTCTGATAAATACACGAATTGTTCTTGAATGTGATTTACACAGTATAGATGTTGTATTGCACTATCTTGAAATACTCTGAGAAATGTTACTGATGCTGAGCATATTTACACATTTACCAAATACAATATTGGCATAAATACTCTCAATGTTATAAATTTTAATTACTCAGTGATGTTGACTAGTTGCACAAATTGTTAAATGACTTATGGTCTATCCTTAATATAGAACAGAAAAAAAGAGGCAGATCATTTTCTAGATGAAAAATGTATAAAAGACTTTTTACCTAGGCTGAACTGAAAAATGAAAAAAATAGGTTTACTAATTAGACAAATGTGCAACACACACACCTCTGATCTTGCCTTTAAAGCAGGCTATTATAAAAGCTTTCAAATGTTACAAAAATTTGTTCAGAAAGTGATAAACAGAATTGAATCTTGTACAAGTGCAAGCCCTTCGAAGGAGATAACAAAGTCGATATATCAGCTAGAGGACAAGCACATCACAGTAAAAGCAGGAAGTTAAAAAACAGAGTTAAAAACTGTCTCCAAAAAAGTGACTTAACCCAGAGGAACTGCATGATATAGCTAATGTGTGACATCAGCGATCAGAGTTGTGCAGATTCAGTTTTGGAATTAGGGTTAATTGACAACAATCCAACCTGAGTAAAAACAGATTATAATATTTTATAAAGTTTCATAGCTCTCAAATTAAAAGAACTGCAGAAACTGACACTGAAAATGATAACACGTCAATGTTGATCGAGTCTAGAAATGCATTATACATTTCAAGAAAATCTCCAACTGAAAAGTGCTTATTAAAAAAGCTACTAGCAGTTTTAAAAATTGAGTACCCAACTGAAAAACTGCTGATGAAAAATAAATAATAATAATAATAAAAAAACACAGATGGACCAGTTGTTTGTAAAACTTAAAAAATTTCAACAGATATATGTTTATAAAAATATTTTCATATAAAAAAATTTATTACAAAATTGCATAAATAGTTTAATTTTAGTAGTTGTTTTTATTTTTTTAGCAATCGTTTTTATTTACATCTTTAAGTATTAGTTATTCGATTAATTGTTAGATATTATCTTGTTTAAAAGGTTTAAAACTGATATCAAGATTTGCAATTCATAAATCAATGTCTAGTAAACTCAACTGCTTAATAAATTCAAATATGTTTGGAATGGAAGCAATTTTAATAAGCAGCAAGTATTGTATGTACCCACTACTCATATGGTGTAAATAATATTCAGTGGTGTAAAGTAAAATGGTAAATCATTAATCAAAAATGCTCAACCAAAATTGAGAATAAGAAAGCAAATCTTACCTTACTTAAATCTCCTGCTTCATAATTTTGAAATCTAGGTATGTTCTTGATTTCATCAATATTCAAACGATTTTCAACAACTTCATTTTCTTCAAGAGGAACAACAACATGATGAATATTGCAATCATAGTGAAAATTGCAATCTGGTGTTGTGCTAGAATTTTCAGGGCCCATAAATTTCAATTCATTTTTTGAGTCTTTAAGTTTTTTTCTTTTCTTATTCTTACATTTTTCAATAAGTTTTTCTGATAAGCTTTTTACATAACTGAACACATCATCATTTTCGGCAGCACAATTCTCTTCAAGAGATACCAAGTATGACAACTTACTTTTTTCGGCACAGCCGGCATACAATGTTTTCTCAATTTCCATTTCATGCCTGGTTAGTTTTTTAATATTGTTCAAAGCTTGTGGTCTTAGAAGCTCTTTATTATGAGCCTCAATTTTTTCTTCTATCCTTTTCATATTCTCTTGCCATATTACTGGATCAACAAGGTGCTTAGCTTTTCCCTAAAATAAAAAAAAAAAAAAAAAAAAAAAAAAATAAAGTAAACTAAATTAAGTACCAACATTACATTGCAAAATTATAAAAACTGAAACAAGGAAGATTTTCATTGTAACCAATATTCAATTTTGCAAGTAAAGAAACAAAATTCTCATGTTTAGAAAATCAGCATCTCAAATGTAATTAGAATTTTTTCTCGAGTGAATATGGAAATAAATTTACAAAAATTATATTTATTAATTTGGACAGAAGAAGTATATTTTAATTCCCTTTTTGTTTGAGTCTTAGAAAACACAAATGATACAGGCAATTATACAATGCTTCAACTAGTAATAATTTAAAATTTTGAAAATTAGAACTCAAACTACCAATCAAAATATAGCAAAACTTTAATTGAATCTTAACTAATTTTTATGTTGAAAAGCTTGCATTCCTTCTCTCTGTCTTCCCAGCTAGCTGCCACTGCTTATCTTGCCACCATTAAAATTAATTACAAAAGGGTAAAAAGTGTCAACACAACTACTTAAGATGAAGTTTTTGTGCCAAGTTAGCAAGGTGCATCAAAAATGTGATGTCAACAATATAAAATATTCAAGACACCATGACTGCATCTGTTTCTTCATGAATCAGCAGTCACTGTTCATCATCACATCAATACATATTGTTGCATGTGTACGGTTTGCAATAGATTGAATGCACACAGTATGTATCACACCACTTTTGCATGTCAACCCTTGCTTAGCTGCAGTAGAATAGCTCTCTATGCAAAATCTTCATTATTCTAAAGTAGCCTCCTGTCAGACTGTTGTGTAGTTTTTTATCAGCTGCCATCGGAATGCCTTTCCATCATACGATTCAAATAAAAGACTTTGTTTCAAATATGAAATGCCAGACAGCCCAAAATTGGTTCATCATAGGACAAAATTGCTTCATCATCAAAATGCCCCGCCAGGTAGCTTTTTATTTGAAGACTCCATTCAGTCAACTATGGGTTTAATGTCCCCATCTTCTAACTGGTCTTTTCTGACTTCTTTATCACACCATGGATCTATGCCAGACGATGTTGACTTTATAATTTGACGTAGGACCGGATCAAACAACTCTTGTTTCCCGTTGACTCTGGAACAATATCAACAACTATCTGAGCATGGTCTTCTAGACAGGTCATTGGCATTTCCATGTAACAATAAATTCCAATAACAGATAGTGAAGTCATATTCCTACTGTTTCTGTATCCATTTGCCTATCTGGCCTTTAGGATTCTTGAAATTTAAGAGGCAGATCAATGGACCATGATCTGTGCAGAGCAGGATTTTTTTTTGCTATAATGGCAGAAATATTCTATGGCTTTAACTAAGGTGAATATTTTCTGGTGACAGAGTATTTCTCTTGGCTTTAGATAGACACTTGTTTCAGTATGCTATGACACGTTATTGTAGCCTTATTTCTTGGGACAAAGCAGCACCGACACTCACATTACTCACATCCATGCCCAGAGGCTTTGTCGGACTGAGAATACATTAGGACTGGCACATACGTTATGGATGCTCGCTATGGTCTTATAAAGTCCCCCCAGGCCTTCCATTCTCAAAATGACTGGATGGCGCATACAGTTAACATATAAGGGCTGGATATACATAGTTACACAGAAGGATCAATTACAGTTATTCTATTACTGTACCAATTACTGTTATACAGGTACCAAACCCATGCCAAATGATCCACAATTTTGGTGAGCTTTGCCTAATTTGGTCACAAATATTAGTCTCTAAAACTATCTTGAGCTTGGTGCCCTTTACCTCAATGTTTAATGAACTTGACCCTGTAACCTTATTTTCCGGGCGAAACTTCATTTATGAGGCCTTTATGTTATATTATACAAGAGACACTATAATTTTAAACATAATTTCACTAAATTTATTTACATATATACAAAATTTGTAATAATAAATGCAATATGCCACATCCTTCTTCTAAATCCTCTAATTATATAAATAAAGAAGAGTATGTGTTTCTAATTCATACAAATCTATATATATATTTTGCTCTTGATGAAATTTTGTAGACTTACTTTTTAAAACAAAAGAAAAATCACTAGCTACATAAGACTTCAAAACGCCTCATGGTGTCAACTCTCAGGATGTTTATATTAGAACGTTTCACTCACATTATCCAGCTTAGGTTCATGTCATTGTTGTTGCCTTCTTGCTATCAGTGGAAGAAGTAAACAAGGTATTTACATCAATGAACTTATGCACCTACTGTGCATTCTCACTATCAGTTCTTGCTAAGGCCATTAATTTGGCACATTTTCATTTACTCTTTAGAACAGTACACATTTTTTCAGAACAGTGTAGAACCTTTAAAGCAGAATTTAACTGCCCTCTTATAAGTAACCTACACATTCGAACACCCACCAATCTAGATCTCTTACCTTTAAAAGACTGATGATATCTCAATGCCACCTATATCCAAAAATCATGAAAGTACACCAAAAGCTCAGAGCTCTAGGACTGGACCTATGCCATGTCACACCTTAAGATCAAAAATAAAAAAGCGTAAACAGCAATGTCTAGGTTACACCCCAATAAGTAACTCTGTACAATATTAATAATTTTCATAATGCTCCAATACACTGAACCTACAGAGCTGAGACCATGGAATTTATTTATGAACTTTGGACTGAAAGATCTGAGCTCAGTACAATCTTACCTGTAACAAATATCCTCACATAACAAGAACCAGACTCCTCTATGTATTAGCAAAATCAAATCCAATATATTTATCCATTTACATAAAAATGCAAAATTTCCAGTGCAACAATTTCCAAAATATGAATTTCACTATATTTACGTAATCCAATATTTTAATGAGTATACTAAACAGTTTTTTTTATTATGTAACTTTGTATGTAATTCTATGTTATTATCCTCTTATGTTTAAATGTAACAACTTTGATGTATAACTCCAGTATTACTTAGAAATAGCATATAATCAGTTCAAGTTTCAATATTCTAGGTGTTTAGTGTATTGGGGCAATACCTGTTCAATTCTGTGGTGAAGTTTCTGGTGCCCTATGCACTTTTACCTGCTTACCTGCTCTCTCCACCAGTTTTCCATCAAAATTATTGATGAAATTGGCAGAAGTGGATGGCAATTTTCCAAAAGTTCTTTTCCAATAATAATAATAATAATAATAAAGATGAGATAAAAAAGCAGGTACTAGTGCTTCTTAAAAAATTGCTTCTTTCTCTTGTTTCATGGTACCGTGTTAGTTCTACACCGTTATACAGTGTTATTCCAGCTTGGAAAAATTTTGCACAATACACCTTGAACCAAAATAAGTTAAAAAATTACTGTCTACTTGAGACTTCGAAAAAATTACTTTCATCCTCATAAATGAACGGCACAAAAAGCTCAGGCAATGCCAGGTATTTCAGCTAGTACAAGGTGAATACCATTCAACTCTGAATAACTAGTTCCATTCAACTGTCATCAATTCCATTCAACTCTGAATAACTAGTTCAAAGTATGAATACTTCAGATTAGTTATTTAGAGAAATAACGCAAAAGGATTATTCCTTACAAAATGATACAAGACCCACTCACAAAATTCAGAACTAATCTAAAAATCTATGAAAGATAGCAAAAAAAATCAGTTATACAGCATTACTGAATTAGTAAAGAAAAGACATACTGTGCATGTGAATGCAACTAATAATTGCCTGAACAGCATTTTGTTTAAAAAAAAAAAAAAAAAAAAAGGACAAAGGATCTCATCAACACTTAGAGTTACAGGGCTGTTGAGAGGGAACAATCAAACCTTTGATGCAAATAAATCCATAGAGAGATCAATTAAATAAAACCATCTGTAAAAAATCTGATGTGGACATGACTTCCTTGTACACCTATTAAATTACAGACATTTTTTGCAGCACTTCATTTAAACTTATTTTATTTGAAAGTGAGAAATGATCCTCTAGTTCTTTAATAAAATAGATAGTTACACAATTGCTTTATTAACATCAAATTATTAATTCAACAATTTTACCTGAAATATTAAGATAGAGTAAAAGTCCCTCTATTACTCTTTAAATAAATTAAATCTTTTATCTAACAAATACTATGTTTTTAAAATTATTATGATGTAATCATCAGCAAAATGAAAACAAAAACAAAATATTAGAAAACTACTAAATTTTCAAATTACACTTCTAACACATTTTTCCTGGATTTAAAATATGTTAAGATAATATGTTTGCCATATTCAGAGGAGGTTACTGGAAACTTTGAATTTCTGAAAGACAATCTGATTGGCACTGCGAGAAGTGGCCTTACGCCAGCTGTCCAAATGACACTCTTGCAAAACATAATTCATTAAGAAAGTGATCATTGCCAATGCTGGCACGAAAATTTACCTTTTTTGATTTCCTTGATTTTTCCCGGTTTTCCAGGTAGCATAGCAACCCTGGTTGTAGTTGTTACCTCACAGCAATTTTGGAGAGCTTCACTTTCTAGATGGGTTTTGCATTTTGTTGTGTTTAAGTTCCTAGTAATTTGAAGTATAATTACTGATTATGCTCTGTTATACTGCGAACAGCTGTACCAGTATTTTTGTGGAAAGTTCCAGAACTGAGAAGTGTTTCTTTGGATAAAAATAAATCTTATCAAGCTATCATCGGTTCTGTGCATATTTAACCTATTGCACACCTGTACACATGCAACATAATAAATTCTGTCTTAACTTCCACAATGAGTGGCAAAAGCAATACAAAAATTAATGGAACAATATGTCTTTAGTCACCAATCTCACACCACATTGCCAACAGTATATAGCGGGTGCTACTTAAGCATTACACTATGCTAAAATTAAACACTATTTCAAATCATTAGTATGGCTCTAAATGCAGAGAATATAGCTACTGATAGTGATGGAAGTGACAAGGAGGTTGCTGTGGAAGAAGAATCTTGATTGGCAATTTAGTGGGAATTTTCGGCTCAGCAATTACATAACCTGAAGAATGGAACTTTGTAACTGAACAAGAAATTATGAGAAGCAACTTAAACAACTTACACTGAAAGAAATATTTAATAAGGTAAACAAATAAACAATGAGCATTTTCAGGGGAATTTCAACTGTCTCAAGTTCATAAATATTTCATTGTTTCACAGACAACTATTTCACATTTTAATTTTGGAATTTCTACATGTCACCTTACTAGATTTAAATTGATGGTCTAAAATCTGAAAAATTCCAGGAACCGAAATCCTGAGAAGCTTGAATATCCGACTTTGCCCTGCAAAATAAAAAAGTAAGATTATCTTTTTTACTACCTTTCCAGATTTATACATAAGATAGTCAATAATTTCTTCCTCTGTAAGTCCACACCTTTGCAACTCTTGATGCATTTCTTCGTCTTTCTCAAGTTCTTGGAATTTTTCAAGAGTACAGGTACCTTTTATTAATTCAGTCAGAGAATTGTAGGTGCTTGGACTTGTAAATGTGCGATGTTCAGCCAACAGCCTAAGTAATACAAAATATTGCAAATGCAGCCACATCCATAAAAACAAAAGCCATCTAAAGATATTATACATATATACTTGTAGACACACACACACACACACACACACACACACAAAAAAAAAAAAAAAAAAAAAAAAATTTCCCCATAAATAAATTAAAATATGACTCAATAGATAAATAAAAATAGTAGGTTCATTATTTTTAGGATATATCATTTAAAAGAATAATAAATTCTTCCTTTTCATAAAGGAAGACATTACCATGTTGAATTTATTCGAAATAAAAAATACTATTTTTTAAAGTATCTTCTTAAAACCTTTCAATCATATAATCTTACACTTAAACTACAGGGGTGGGGAAAGTCTGCATTTAGAGAGAAAACTTAAATTTCTTTTTTATTTTGTCAGTCATTCCCATATTTAGTCATAAAGTTACAATGGGTATTTTTTTTTGTCACATAAAGAATTATGTCATAAAGAATTATGTGTGACGGGTCAGTTGTAAAGCAATTTTATTTTGTGGTTTAACATATACCTTCATCATTAGAATGAATAAATAGAATGACTCCCTTAGATCATATTTTAATCAGTTTTTCAGAGATTATTTAAATGAATAATTTTTGCCAACATGAGGGTCATTATATTTTCAAAATGCTTCAGGTTCAATCTTTGAAACTAGCAAGAATCCAATTATTGGGTACTTGTTCGTCTTACTTGCTGTACCTATGATAGAGAGAGGAGGGGGTTAAATAAATAAATAAACAAATGAAATTCATTTAGGTATTTTTTTGTACTTTGATTATTCACCCCTCTCCATTTATGAATAGATGCTGACAAATTTTTTGCCGAAGTGAAGTTTCTTTTTTCCAAAGTAAGACATGAAAGACAACAACAATTTTTAAAAAAATGGCAGCAGACTATTGATTACATAAATTTAAATAAAATTAAAAATGCAAGAAATACCCATAATAAAGTACTTGCCTACTTTTTAGCGCTATTTTCCCTATATACACAGCAATTTATTCTAGCTTAAAAGATACCAGAGAATTGCAAAAACTTGGCATTGTGCACATGTACAACTTCGCACTGTCATTCTCTTCCTATACACAGCAATTCACTTTCACTTAAAAAACACCAGAGAACTGCACAAATGTTCATCCATTAAATCCACAGTTTATAAAGCACAAATTTATAAAGTAGAATTTCATGGAATGTGTATTTTTGCATTGTCTACAGTTAGGCTAAACACTCAATTCTAAAAAAATGCAACGCTTTCTTTTACATTAACCAGCAAACTCCAGAGTTTTATTATGATTCCTCACAAGAAAAAAATTGTACTCAATTCAATAAAACAAACAATAATGACTGGAGCTCATCTTCAGCATGCACACATACCTGGATTGGCTACTGTGATGACACAGTGCATTGCCTCGCAAATACTTTGCAAGGGGATGCGAATAATCAAAAATAGCCATTTTTCTACTGAACCCATACCATGCATTTTCAGTGCCATACTGGCCCATTTTGACTTCTCTTTCCCTGTGCATTTGCCTCAATAGTAGACGAAATGGAACAATTGAGGGATGGCATCAAGGCAAGGAAATATTGTCAATTCAGAACTACTCTTATATGTGCCCTCACTCAGAAACTCCACACTGCCATATTACTAACTAAATTTTTTGTTTACATTTCGAACTTTAAGACTAAAATGTCTCCAAAAACATGGTTTAAAAATTCGAAAGAAAAGCAAAAACTTAATAGCAAAAACATACAGTTTCTAACCAAAAATATTTGACGAGAATCTATGTACACAGCAATATGTTTTAACTTAGAAAAAACATCTACGAATTGCACAATCTAGGCAACAAATGAATCTATGAACTAAGCACACCCCGCTTTAATAAATTAACAAAACAACAATAAATTTCAAAGAATACCATGTACACAGCATTCTGTTTCAACTTTAAAAAACATCTACGAATTGCACAATCTAGGCACTATACACTTATCAACAAAATAAACTAAAATAACTAAAATAAATTTCAAACAATTCAAAAAAACAACAATAAGAACAGAAATTCGTACTAAAAAAACAATGAACATAACATTCAAGAAAATAAGAACAAGAATACGAAAAAATAGTTGTACCAGGCTCAATCCACTCTTTAACACACTGCATCAGCGTTTCCCTACTACTATCATGCACAGCCACTAAAAATAATCTCCCAGACCCTCTTTCCACACCCCCTAATACCCACTGCTCCTCAACAGGATGGCCACGATGATATTTCTTTTTGCTGAACTTCAATTCATCAACTTCCACCACTTTATCTTCCCCCCTTATCTTCTCAGACATACAGCATTACACAGAGTAGACTCATTAACAACTCCAGCATTGTATCTTTTAATACTAAATTTCCTTTGCACACAATCTAAAATACGTGACAGAAATCTTGCCATTACATCTCTCATTGCAGCATAGGCCATTTCAAAACACGCATGAAACGAACCAATGAGCAATTAAACTACTCCAGCAAAAGATCTTTCAACGTCAACAGGGTTGCCATACAACATGCAATCCTGCCAAAAACCAGCACAGTACACATATTGCCACATTTGGTGATATTAGGGCACAAAAAAGAGTAAAGCCGTCAATTCTTATGTATTAAACAAAAGAATTCAGATTCAAAAAGGGAAGGAATGATGCAACAAAGATGAAAAATTTTAAAAGTGATAATTTAAAAGTAACCCAAATGTCTATTGAGAGTAATTCCTTCAAATACACATTTGGTCACCAATCTCCAAAGTTTTGGCACTTTTATACACACACACACACACAAAAGGAAAATTCATAAAAAAAATTAATTTTGTGGAAAATATCATAAGATTAGGGAACATTTTGCAAAAAATTCAAGAAAACTGCCAGATATGCTCTAGATTCTCAACCAGTGGTACACAAAAGAAAAATAGGTGGTACACAAAGAAACAAAGTATTTTTAAATTAAATATCCAAACATCCTGTTTAAGATTTTTCTCTAACACTCATAAATTTATGGGCTCATATTGCTCTACATTCAATTATAATAATTTTTTATGTCAATTTGCTGTCTCTAACAGCTGGTATTTATTTGTCTTCTTCTTGTTTTGCATTCCTTATTTTTTTACGTATTTTGAGAATTCGTTCTGAATAACTCGTTGTATATCGTGCACTTAAATATTCGTGAAAAAAAAAAAAATAATAATAAATAAATAAAAAAAAAAAAACCTAGAATTTCAAAATGGAAAACTAGCTAAGATTCACTAAGCGGAAAATTGATGATTCACAGGTGATGAATCCAGGGCAATCTACTAAAACTAAGACTACTAAAAAAAAAAAAAAAAAAAAAAAAAAAAAAAAAAAAAAATGTTTGCAGAAAATGTAAATAACTTTCATTATTGAAGGCTATTTATCATTTGGGTTTACTTGGAATGGAGATGAAATGGACCCTCAACCTCAATGTGTTGTTTGCGGTGAACTAATATCCAATCAAAGTATAAAATCATCATTTCTTAAAAGCCACCTTGAATTTAAGCATACCAATTTAAAGGACAAATCTGAAGAATATTTTAAGCAGAAATTACGGAGTTTAGAAATAATAAACAAGTAATGAAAGGTTTTGTTACTTCACGTGAAACAGATTTGGAAGCGAGTTACCTAGTAAGCCTAAGAATTGCCAAGACTGAGCAGGCTCACCCTATTGGAGAAAATCTAATATTACCAGCAGCTAGAGATATCATTTTATCATTACTCAAGGAAAAAACTGGTAACGAACTCAATAATTCTTCGTTATCCTATGATATAGTAAGTCGACGAATCCATGAAATGGCAAATTTCATAAAAGAGACACTTATGCAAAAAATAAAACACAGCGAGTATTTCACATTGCAGTTGGATGAAAATATTAATATGATGAACTTTGTTCAATTATTCATTTACATACATTTCGAAGAAGATAAACAAATTGCCAAAAAATATTTATTTTGTGAATCTCTTCATGATAGAGCAAACACAAATGAAATTTTCAAAGTAATTGACAATTTTATGTCTGAGAATGATATTCCTTGGAATAAATGCATTGCCATATGCAGTGACGGAGCTTGAGCTTTAACAGGAAAACTTTCCAATGTTATTTCTCAAATGAAGAGAGTCGCACCTGAAACTAAATTTACTCAGTCCTCCATTCATCATGAAGATTTAGTGGCCAAAATAATCTCTGAAAACCAGAAAATCATTTTGAATCAAGCTGAGAAAATTTTAAATTACTGAAAGCTGAGCTTTAAATTTAAGAATATTTATGATTTTATGCCAAGATATGGGCAGTGAACATGATAGGTTTTTACATTCTGAAGTAAGGTGGATATCCAGAGGCAAAATTTTAAATCGCCATTTTGAACTTCAATAAAACAAACAGTAATCTCTAGTGTTCATCTGCTGCACACACACATACCTGGACTAGCTACTTAGATGACACAATGCATTGCCTCACAAATACTTTTCAAAGGAAAGGTGAATAATCAAAAATAGCCCTTTTTTTTATTGAACCCATACCATGCATTTTCAGTGCCATACTGGCCCATTTTGACTTCTCTTTCCTCTATGCATTTTTCACAGAGAAATTCAATTTTCTCTGAGATTCAAAACTTGAATTACAAAAATGATTATTTAATGAATTATGGTTTTCACATTTAGCATAGTTAACTGTTATTTCTGGAGAGTTTAATAAACTAAATTTAGGATTACAAGGACAAAACATTAATTTGTTTACCATTACAGATAAAATAAAATAAACCATAAAAAAAATTGAGCTAATAATCAAAGAATTCGATAATAATGTTTCAAGCTTTTTACCAATTTTAGAAAATTTTCTAACCAAAAATAATTTGAAAATAAAAGAAAAATTAGCACCCAACATTAAAAATCATTGTTTTTCACTAATAAATAATTTCAACATGCATTTTCCCCGAGGATTATGAAAAAGAAAATTGGATAAGAAATCCATTTTGTTCAAATGTGCCTGAAATTTTATCTCACAAGAAAAAGAACAATTGATAAAATTTTCTGTAATCGAACTGTAACTGAAGATTTCAAAAATAATACACCTGTTAACTTCGGCTAAAAAAAAAAAAATGAAGGTATTTCAAACAAAGCTATCAAATTTGTATTGCCTTTTTGCACAACTTATTTGTGTGAACAAGAATTTTCTTCCATGTTATATTTGAAAAATAAACACAGAACAAAATTAAAAAAGGATCCAAATTTATGGTTAAAACTATGTGAAATGAGACCAGATATAGAGAAATTAATTTCTCTTAAATAGGCCCAAATTTCGCACTAAATTTCAGAAAACTTAAATTTTGATAATTAAAATGGTAACCAATATTTAATCTAATATCTTTTTGTGTGCATATTTAATACACATAGCCAATAGATTGTGCAAATGGCAAAATATATTTTTCTAAATATTTCCATTGAGAAGTTAAACTATCATTATAAAATGTAGTGATATTAAAGATTTTCAATTTTTGTTTAAATGGTACATGTTAGTCAAAAGGTTGAGAACTGCTGCTCTAGACCAGGGGTCTCCAAACTTTCCAGCCTTAGGGCCATACTGATTACTCCAGTAAGTTCCGAGGGCCAAAACCATATTATCATTGTTGCCGGTGGTAAAAAGTGAAATAGTCCACTGATGAAAAAAAAAGTCCGAAAAAGTACGCAACGTTTAAAAAAGGCTGCAAATCGGACTGAAGTCCGCAAAACGGCAACACTGCATATTACAGTCAAAAGTCGTTAATTCGGACACCCATAATCCGGAATGATCTATAATCCGAACCTCAAAGCTGAAAACTTTCTGCGCATGCGCCGCGTTGACACATGCGCATAGGCGTTTACGCGTGCGCGTAAGACCTTTACGCGCACGCGCATATGCGTGTGCGCAAGTGCAGAATACGTTTTCGCGTGTGCGTTTAACGTATAACGGACGATATAAACTAAAATTATACAATTATCTATTTCAGTTAATGTTGATGCTTGCGTTATACCTTAATCTTCGAACTGGATGCAGCTTATTATTTTTTTGCAGATTGTAAGAGCAATTTTATAAAAGTAAACTTGAACTTTCGATTATTCCAATTTCCGATTTGGAGCTCCCAAAGGATCTACAAAACGAAAGTATGTCTCGATGTCCGTCAAACAAAAAGTGAAATTGCTGCAAAAATTGGATAAAGACATGAAGAAGGTGACAGAGAGGTTAGTGAAAACGAAAAAATTTCGATTGACAAGTTAGTCGGTATTCTCGGCATAGCAATTAGGGGACTTGAACAGCGGAGCTTTTTAACTGAACAAGAAATTATGTCTGTTTATAGAATTAAAGAGAAAGTATTATCACATAAAACGAAACAACTTACATTGAAAGAAATGTTTAATAAAGTAAACAAATAAATATTAAGCTTCTTTTTTTGTAAATTTTGATACCCTTTAGATCATAATTGTTCTTTATTTCCTAAAATACGGTTTCATATTTTTAATTTTAGAATTTGTGCATGCCATCTTACCAGATTTAAACTGATGATCTATAATCCGGAAAAATCGATAATCCGGAATCGCTGAAGTCCCGACGAGTCCGGATTAACGACTTTTGACTGTATTAATTTTCCTGTCATTATCTGTAATTTCTAGATTAGTCGTAGAGTACGAGCCATGAGGAGTAAGGTGACACGACATCTGGTGGACACAAGTGGAAATAGGTAGTACCTTCTATCGCTAACAGATGGCGCTAATAGCACGTACTGAAGTCAGTTCCTATGACACTGTTGTGAAATAAAATAGTGCGTACCTCCTTAAAACGTGTTTGTGCGTGTTTAAGTTTAAGACATCTTTGTAACAGTATTTTGATTTGAATTGTTGCTTTTGTGTGTGATTTAGTAGTATGGAAAAGAAGCGAAAAATTGATAGTGAATGCAGAAAACTCAAAGATCAGTGGAACATTCAGTATTTCGTAATTGAGTCCAGTAACAAGGCGCTATGTTTGATTTGCAATGAAAGCATAGCCGTTCTCAAAGAATATAACATTAAACGTCATTATGAAACAAAACATTTTCAAAATTACTCAAAATATACAGGAAGTTTGCGACAGAAAAATTTGAAGCTATGAAGCGCGGATTGAAATTGCAGCAATCTCCATTTACAAAACTCAAAACTGAACAAGAGGCTGCAACTCGTGCCAGCTTTCGTGTGGCTCTTGAAATTGCAAAACGTGGAAAACCATTCACCGATGGAGAAATGATCAAAGAATGCATAATTGCAGTAGCCGAAGAAATATGCCCTGAAAAGGTAAATTTATTAAAAACTGTCAGTATGTCAGCAAACACTGTGGCTCTAAGGGTACAAAACATCGCTGAAAATATATCCTCTCAACTGTTCGACAAAAATGGACATGTTGAGTGGTTTTCTTTGGCTTTGGATGAGTCAACGGATGTGTCAGATACTGCTCAGGTGTTGATTTATATTCGAGGAGTAGATAAAAGCTATGAAGTGCATGAAGAACTTCTTGATATGTATAGTATTCATGGCACAACTACTGGTACAGATATTTTTAAAGGAGTTGAAATGGCCATTAATCAAAAGAACCTTCGATGGAAAAACTTGAAATGTATTACAACTGATGGAGGCAAAAACATGAGTGGGAAAGATAAAGGAGTGGTCGCTCTTGTGTCAAAGGCTGTAGAAAATGATGGTGGTTCAAAACCATTAGTCTTACATTGTAGCATTCATCAACAGTCTTTGTGCGGAAAATGTTTGGATATGTCTGAAGTTCTGAAACCAGTCATATCAACTGTTAATTTTATCAGATCTTTTGGGCTGAATCACCGACAATTCCGACAATTTATTGAAGAGATTGGAGAAAATGACTTACCTTATCATACTGCCGTACGTTGGCTTAGTTGTGGGAAAGTCCTTCAGCGCTTTTTTGAACTTCGAGCAGTGATCGAAATTTTTTTGAATGAAAAGCATCGCCCTCTTACTGAATTACAAAACAACGCATGGCTGTGGAAGTTAGCATTCTATGTTGATTTGACAAAACATGTGAACGAACTGAATTTGAGATTGCAAGGAGAAAACCAGCATCTTCCTGATTTATACACTAATATCAAATCATTCCGGAAGAAATTGATACTGTTTCAATCACAACTACGAAGTAAATGTTTTTCACATTTTAAAACATGTGAAATATTTAGCCAACACCACTGAGACTGAGTTTCCTACCGATTTTGCAATCGAAACTTTGAGTGATTTGAAAATAAATTTTGATACTCGTTTCTCGGACTTTGATGCCATTGCGAATCAAATTAAGATTTTTCAGAATCCTTTTGATACTGACATTGAAACCCTAGCCCCGGAACTTCAAATGGAAATGATTGATCTACAGTGCAGTGATATAATTAAGAACAAATATCAAAACTCATCTTTGTTGGAATTTTATAAGAGTCTTCCACTGACACAATTTGATAATTTGCATAAATTTGCTCGTGGGCTCTTTTCTGTTTTTGGTACTACTTATTTGTGTGAGAAGACCTTCTCGAAAGTGAAGTACACAAAAAATGTTTACAGATCTAAATTAACTGATGAGCATCTTAAATCTCTTTTAATAATTGGTACAAGTAAAATTAGTCCACAACTACAAACTATTGTCAGTGGAAAATCTCAATTACATAAATCTCATTAGTATTTCATATGTCATTATACTTTTTATAAGTTATGTTTTTATTTAAAATGTATAAAATGTTAGTTGGATTCATTTCAATAATTTGTTAGTTATTATATACTGAAGTTAAATTTTCTGCATATTATACATGTCTTTACTCATTACAGTTCTGTGTTTCTTTATCCAACTTATCACAAAAACAATAACAATAAGCCTACAACAATGTTATGAGTAGTTAGCTCATGACCATATCAATGTAGATGTCATATTAATAATTATTCAACATAAAATTATAATACTTCAGTAAACTAAATTTAATTTTCTATAAAAAATATGTTCTCTAAAAGGAGTTTTCAAGTATGCTAGCTCTCCGCGGGACGGACAAAATCTATCCGCGGGCCGGATGTGGCCCTCGGGCCGTAGTTTGGAGACCCCTGCTCTAGACCATAGCACCAAATGAGCAGTCTCTTTTCTGGTAAAAATGATGTCAACAGAAGGTATCTCTTAAAAATTTAACGAATTACATTTTTAAGAAATATGCTTAGAGGGAAATGGTCTTAAACTTTAATGAAATACCAAACTGGCTTACTCTTTCATTGATAATTTTGTATTCAATTGCTTCTGCAATAAAACTTTCATGTGCTTTTCGGCTTCAGTTTCGACTCCCAGATCTTCCGTCTCCGCATCGTCATCGAACATGGATGAAGCTGGTCTCTTCTTCACAAGCTTCATTCCACTTTTTCTGAAATATTAGAAAATTCTTTTATACAGATTTAAAATAAAAAGGTTGGCAAGAAACGCCTATCATATGTATGTCATACACATAAAATTGAAAAACACTTTGTAGTGGCAAGAAAGATGAACTGTCACACTTCCACCTTGGCATGAAACAAATGCTTACGGATCTGCATGTGTTGTAAATAGTTTTATAAGGTATTTCTCCCACCTTCTTAGCAAGCCTTCGTGGTGTAGTGGTCTGCACGCTCAGCGTAATTGAGAGGTCTGCGGTTCGATTCCCGGTGAACACATTGCTAATTTTTCATCTTGGCTGCTTCCAAAAATTACCTAATGTCTCTACAGTGGCACCCAAAATAAAAGGGTGTTGGATGATGATTCTCCTCGCCCAGGATTTGGCGATTTGGTCCCCTAAAAAACTCCAATTGCCCTTTAAAAAGGGGAAACATATAAGGCTGCCTTCTTAGCGAGCCATCGTGGTGTAGTAGTCTCCATGCCCAGCGCGTAATTGAGAGGTCCGTGGTTCGATTCCCGGCGAAGGCATTGCATATTTTTCCCTCTTGCCTGCTTCCAAAAAAATACCTAATGTCTCTACAGTTTTATGCCAGTGGTCTCAAACTAGTAGCCCACAGGTGAACCAATTTTATGTGGCCTGCAAATATGAGGACTGTTAAAAAAATGACCAAACTTTTTAAACTGTGTGCTAATGACTGCAGATGGCATATTGCAGTGCTGCGCAACCGGTGTGCCGCGGCACACTGGTGTGCCATGAGTAGGATATAGGTGTGCCGCAATCAAATACATGTATTTGACATTTTGCAATTTTTTATCATGTATTTAATACACAATGACAATTTTTTCCCTTAATAATGTCTATTTTAAATGTTTTTATATATTTCACTGTTGTGTGTGTGATTGTAAGTATGTCAGCATTTGAATTTTTTCGGCACTTCCTTGATAACTCGGAACTCAAAAATATATAACTTTTTTTAAGTGCAGGTATCACATTGATAATTATTATGATTGCATATAAATAAATATGTTATGGTTTTATAATTGTATATTTTTCAAATTAAAAACAAAAATTTATTGTAAATTTTGTGTATAAATCAATACATATATACATTAGCTTTTGGTGTGCTACGAAATTCCAGAAAGACTTTTTGTGCGTCGCAGGTGAGAAAAGGTTGCGGAGCACTGGCATATTGCACTAGTTGTGCCCATGTTAATTACCGGCATATCTTAGTAACAGATTGCCTTTTATTGGGTTCTGATATATCTGTTTTTTTATCAAGTAACTATCTTTTAAGTGAAGTCGGGCATAGGCTGTTTATACTTTTACATTTGAGATTAGCGAAAAAGCAAAAAATGAAGAAATAAGAGGAGCAACTCATTTGTGTGAAATTTTGCTCAAAACTGGGAAAAATTTCATGGAAACATTCCGAATATTTAATATATGCACAAAAGTGACTGCAAAAGCCGTATGCTGTACTGTGATTGATTTCAGTGTTTTAAACAGCAAAATTTCAGTTGACTAAGATCCACAAATGATAATCTTTCACATCAACAGACGACCAACATGTTAGTGTGCACTATCAGTTTGTAACACATGGTATATTGTACAACAAAAAATAGAATTCTCAATGTGATTGAGAGATACTATATGTAGGAAGAGATCTGAATTGTGGGAAGCATAAGTCTTGTATGATGCATCATGACAGACAGTGCTCCAGCTCAGGCATCATTCCTCGTTACCAATAATTTGGCGAAACATCTCGCTTCTGCTGTGCCCCACCATCCTATTCTCTGAATTTGGTCCCAGGAGACTTTTTTCTCTCACCCAAACTTAAAACTACTTTGAAAGAACATGATTTCCAGTCCACAGAGGAAATTTAGGAAAATGCAATGACAGTATTGCACACCACTGAAAAAAGTCATTTCTAGCAAGTGTACAAAAGGCAGAAGAAACAACGGCAATGGTGTTTTGACACTAAAGGGTAGTGCTCTGAAGGGGATATTATTTAAAATTTACATATTTAGCAATACAGAAACAACAGTAAAAGTTCGGTCATGCTTACTTTTGTACAAAGTAAAGGAAGTATTGTAATTGTGAAAAATTATGGGTATCAGATTTAAATGGAAATAATTTAATTTTGGACAAAGAATGAAATCTGAATTTTAATGCACTCTCCCACTTGGTTTCATATTTGTTATGAAAAAGTAACATAAAAAGATCAACTTCTGTACAACAAAAGTTGATCTGGATATTATGTCAAAATCTATGATTTTTAATATTTTCAACTTGTGCAACAGTATGTGCCTTGAGGAACTGGTTAATTAAGTTAGAATAACTTTAGGAAATAAGTAGATGAAGTGCAGCAAAAAATCTGTGTAATTTAATAGGATATACAAGGAAGTCGTGTAGTGTCTACAACAGATTTTTTTCAACAGTCTCCATCTATTTTAATTATGCACTTGTTGCAAATATGGTACTTATAAATTTGCAGACATAAAGATTTGGACTGAGCTTATGTGCATGACTTAATATTCAAGATAAAATGATAGAATGAATAGAATGAGGCTTTGTCACTGTATGCTTGTACGTTAGTCATGTGACTAGGGTAACGTTTCTCACTTTGGAAGAGTCAGTATATTTAATTTGCTCATTGATAAGTGGTGGTAATTCAGTATCCTGAAATTTAAAGGTTAAATCAACATACTGGAATCAGCTGAAATAAATGCCAGTATAAAATTTAATATTTACTGTTAGCATTTGAATTACAAAGTCTAACAAACAGAAATTTCTTGCAAGTAGCAACTTTTAGACTTAGGCACAAAATGCATTTGAATTTTTTCCTTTGTGTTATTGGCCTATTTTCAAATTTTGCTTACATATGCTGACCCAGAAGAAGAGAAAGAAAATTCAAGATAAATTAAAATTTAAAGTTTTAAAGATGACTATAATTACATTTTTACAATTTAAAATACAATTTTAAAAAATTGAAATTTTTTAGATATAATCCTTAAAAATGTGATCATAGGCAAAAATGCCTGTCCCTTTCAAGTTTTATGTTATTCAACCTCTTTGTTTTATAACCTAATTTATTTTTTAAATAAAGAAGTTTAATTATTTTAAATATGGTACATATTCAGCGACACAGATAAAAGAACCAAGCAACCATTACTACCATTTCATTCCCTTCAAATGAGAAGCATTATAGCAGTGGCAATAATCAGCTTTCTTCAAATTAGTGTTTTTTTTTTTTCCTTTGTCAAGTCTGTTACTATAATTTTTAATATTAAAATAGTACTTTTTCCACTTTTAGATTTAAATATTGTTTATTAGATACTTTTAGAATATATTTGTATTATTATTTAAATTACACATTATGCAAGCATTTTTTAAATATTTTGATTTAAATGTCAAATCCATTACTTGCCAAGTCTGTTGCCAATTGTGATTCTACTATTACTGCTCTACTACTCTATATTCTACCTACTGGACTAATCGAGATTTCTGTATGTTACTTTCAAACAGCAGCTAGCTAGGAAAGTCGCATTATAACATTGTACAGTTTGATGTTGCAATGATCCCACAATTCCGACTTTTGAATGGTTAGGAAAGGACAGGGCTAGAGCTACTTGTTTTGCCACCCAATGCAATTTCTTCGAGTCAAAAATTCTGCTGCCTGCTACTTCTCTAAAAATTTTACGGCCACTAAATTCTACTATTCAGTGCCTATTCTAATAGTTGGCAATAAAAACCGGTTGATCTTTACATTATGGTAACTTGGCGATTTTTTGGCGAAAATTTGGCAACCAACTCTCCTACAGCAAACCTCTATTTTTTTTCCCCGCCGCCATTTTGTCTTCACGAAGTAAAGACATGTTTCTTTTCTTTTTATCTACTGAACACTTCTTTCAACAATCTACTAGCCAAATTACACTTATGCTAGAAATTTTATCAAACAAAACTGCTTAATCATGACAAATATTCACTGCAAAATTGGGAAAAAGTGCACAATACCATACTCCTTACGCGTTTTTCAAAATAACACATACACATAAACCACGTACACGCCGACTTATTTTTACTTAAAAAAACATCCCAGAATTGCACAAAAATGGCATTGCGCACACTCTTCACTATATCCATGTACACTGCTTTTTTCTCATAAATTAGAAAAATTTCACGAAAATACATGACAATTTTCTCAATCTTTAAACCCGGTAAAAAGAACATATATGAAATTACCTGATCGCGAAAAAGTATTTACCCTTTACAAATATGAACATTTCCACATATAAAATAAATAAAATATCCAAAAACTTTTACCTCTAAATCATCTATTATATTATAAACGTCACCAACAAATTCATACCGCAAGCATTACAAATACTTAGTGTCAAATATTTAAATTATTTCCATGCATGTTTACTTCAACTAAAACATATACCAAATTCCTACAAACATAAAATTCACAAAATAACTATCATTTAATTAAAATATCACTAAACCATGTACACGTCGACTTATTTTTACTTAAAAAAACATCCCAGACTTGCACAAAAATAGCATTGCGCACACTCTTCACTATATCCATGTACACTGCTTTTTTCGGTTGATCTTTACATTACGGTAACTGGTAGTTTGGCGACATTTTGGAGGCCATAAAGGTTACTACCTGGGACTTTGGTAATAATGTGAGCAGTACTGAGTTCCGATTACGCATTATTTTGTGTGGGGGAAATGAGAGATCATGGGATATGTCATGTGATATTAATGGACGAATTACGGTTCTTTAATCGGAAAAGGGGGGAAATCGGGAAAAAATCAGGAAATTTTGTATTTGGCTTTATTCTGTGTTGTGTGAAATAGTGTTTGTGAATTTTTGGATCCCATGGCCGTAAGTAAAGTGAATTCGAAATGGGTATTTAGTGGTATTGAAAAGGATAGTAAGAAATGTTTTTTAAGGTTGTGTGAGAGAGAAATAAACATGTTTTATTATGTTATTTATTTTACCTGGTATCTTGCTTTGAAAGATAAGTATGATTTTAAAGATTCTGAAAGAGAATGAAGAAAAGTGTATCCGCCACGTAATGAAGATTCTGAAGGAGATTAGGTAAGTTAGTATTTTTAATTATTTTTATGCATTGTTGGAAATGTAAGGTGGAAAGGAATTTGGTATTATTGGGAAAATTGTTATTAGCAATGATTTAGTTTAAAGTAATTAGGATTGTAAGGTAATTTTTATTAATTGAATGTATGTGCTCATGTATATTTTAAGTGGTGTTTTTGAATTTAATTATATTTTAATGAAATGATAGTTATTTTGTGAATTTTATACTTGTAGGAATTTGGTGTATATTTAAGTTGAAATAAATATGCATGGAAATAATTTAAATATTTGATAATAAATATTTGTAATGCTTCATGTATGAATTCGTTGGTGACGTGTATAATGTAATAGATGATTTAGAGGTAAAAGTTTTTGGATATTTTATTTATTTTATATGTGGAAATGTTCATATTTGTAAAGGGTAAATACTTTTTCGCGATCATGTAATTTCATATATGTTCTTTTTACCGGGTTTAAAGATTGAGAAAATTGTCATGTATTTTCGTGAAATTTTTCGAATTTATGAGAAAAAAGCAGTGTACATGGATATAGTGAAGAGTGTGCGCAATGCCATTTTTGTGCAATTCTGGGATGTTTTTTTAAGTAAAAATAAGTCGGCAGGTACATGGTTTATGTGTATGTGTTATTTTGAAAAATGCGTAAGGTGTATGGTATTGTGCACTTTTTCCGAATTTTGCAGTGAATATTTGTCATGATTAAGCAGTTTTGTTTGATAAAATTTCTAGCATAAGTGTAATTAGGCTAGTAGATTGTTGGAAGAAGTGTTCAGTAGATAAGAAGAAAAGAAACATGTCTTTACTTCGTGAAGACAAAATGGCGGCGGGGAAAAAAAAATAGAGGGTTGCTGTAGGGAAGTTGGTCACCAAATTTTCGCCAAAAAATCGCCAAGTTACCGTAATGTAAAGATCAACCCTTTTTTCTCATAAATTAGAAAAATTTCACGAAAATACACAACAATTTTCTCAATCTTTAAACCCCGTAAAAAGAACATATATGAAATTACCTGATCGCGAAAAAGTATTTACCCTTTACAAATATGAACATTTCCACATATAAAATAAATAAAATATCCAAAAACTTTTACCTCTAAATCATCTATTACATTATACACGTCACCAACGAATTCATACCGCAAGCATTACAAATACTTAGTATCAAATATTTAAATTATTTCCATGCACGTTTATTTCAACTTAAACGTATACCAAATTCCTACAAACATAAAATTCACAAAATAACTATCATTTCATTAAAATATAATTAAATTCAAAAACACTACTTAAAATATAAATGAGCACATACATTAAATTAATAAAAATTACCTTACAATCCTAATTACTTTAAACTAAATCACTGCTAATAACAATTTTCCCAATAATACCAAATTCCTTTCCACCTTACATTTAGAACAATGCATAAAAATAATATCCTCAAATAATTAAAAATACTAACTTAACCTAATCTTCTCCAGAATCTTGATTACGTGGCAGATACACTTTTCTAATTCATTCAATAAAATTATTGAAAGATTTTTTCTGCAAATTTTTCCTCCATACTTCCTTTGCTAAATAAAAAGCAAACTTCTCTTTATCACAATGCCTAAATACCCATTTCGAATTCACTTTAGTTAGGGCCATGAGATCCAAAAATTAAACAACACTTTCACACAACACAGAATAAAGCTAAATACAAAATTTCCACATTTTTCCCAATTTCCCCCTTTTTCCGATTAAAGAACCGTAATTCGTCCATTAATATCACATGACATATCCCATGATCTCTCATTTCCCTCACGCAAAATAATGCGTAATCGGAACTGAGTACTGCTCACATTATTACGAAAGTCCCAGGTAGTAACCTTTATCGCCTCCAAAATATCGCCAAACTACCAGTTACCATATTGTAAAGATCAACCTAAAAACCTAAAAAAATGTTCATAAGATGAAGAAACAAACTACATTTACATGTCAAATGTAAACTATACATACATGTGCAAAACAGTAATTTAGTTTCTCACCAATGATGCTAAACTAGTAATTACATTAATAATGTTTACTTGTCCATAATAATACTTTATGCTGCACAAATCTTCTGACATTCTTATAAACTAACCATTTCTATTGGAGGTACTTAGTTTTCTCCTATACCATTCAAAGACACTTCTCATAACTTAATTTTTAAAAATATCTTAAATTACTCACACTGGATTCTTAAATGCTACAGCAACATAATGTTATCATGAAGAGGAAGACATTATTTTTTATATGATATCTACATTAATAAACTGCAAAAAAATTTCATTTCATGAAAAAAAAAAAAAAAATTCTAACTGGTTGTATAATCTGAAAAATTACTCAAATACATTTTCATGTTTTTGATTTGTTTTACTTAATTAACGAAGATTTTTTATTAATGATGATGTAAGCAATAAAGATGCATGAACTGAAGAAAAATTTTACATAAGCTGATGTGCATATTAACATTATAAGAATTTGGAATGTAAAAAAACTGAATTCAAGAATAAATAAAAGCCTTGTTAAAGGGCTTTATTATCAAATAACATTAATAATAAATAAAAGATTGCCAAATTTAACATTTTATTATCATTTGGTGGTTTTTGATCAGGTAGCCCATACTCCTAAAACAGACCCATGTATGAAATGAACCGGAGAAGAGAACACAAAAAAATATTTCTTCGTAAGTCCACTGAAAGTGAATTTTAATGAAGAAATGAAATAAAATTGGTGGTACTTCTTCATTAGAGCAGATACTATGCTTAATCACCATAATTTTAGCTAAAAGATATACAACTAAATATTACATATTTAAGTTATTTGCATTTTATTACAAAATCTGTATTTTAAATGTCTGAAATGTTCTGAATGCACTTTTGGGCAGCAAGAGGTTTTTAGAATAGATAACCAACAATACAGATAAAAAAAATTTGAAATCAGCTTATAATATTTAGTAAATGTTTTTTGCAAATGAAGTTCAAAAACACTAGTGCCTGAAAATAAACGTGAGCCACTGCATATATGCGTGCTTCGATAATATCACAACATAAAAAGCAAATTAAAACACTAATACTACAATACTTTGGGAAGTGTACTGATTATAGTGAAAAGATACCGATAAGAAATTTTGGAATCACTTCTGCTTTGGGGAAGAAAACTCGAAAATTTATTGTCAACTGACTAATAAATAGTAGTTTTAGAGAACGAAAACACTGTTCTGTTAAATTCTAAATATATTTTTTAAAAATTAATATACATGCGATATAAATTCAAGAATATTTCAAAAGATCATGCCTCAGCATCCGCTTGCCGACTTTCGGAGCACAGTAAATGAAAAGAAAATGTTTCTGCATTTGCTTTTAATTTGCAAAAATAGCGAAAATGAAAACGATATGAAACCACATACCTAACATATGATTGCAAATACATACCTAACATTCACAGTATGCGAATACATTTCACCCAACGTTAATGACGAAAAACTCGGTTCTTCTGTTAAATGTTTACATTAATAAAATCTAGCATACATCCTTAAAGTAGCCAAATTGACTCCAACAAGTCTATTCTCCGAACATTACCAAATAAATTATGATAACTACTTCGAAAAAATTAATGTAAAGTCAAGGCCACCTTGGTAAAGTCAGAGATGATCAAAACAGATGCTCCCAATGTGATTGCTTCAGCAGGTTTTTCTGCCCGTAGCGAAAGCTGGCGAAAGATTTCTAAAATAATTCTATGTCTCTAGAACGATCAACTTGTAAAACTAAGTTCTTATTCCCTTCCAAGTTTTTTGTCCCATTTTGTTATTCAGCAAAGGAAAATAAATATATAGAGAGCTTTCATTACAGTTCGGCACATTTTCGGTAAATATGCAACCATTAATGAAGCAACGATAACACTCTAGCTACACATTTCATTCTAAGGATATATATTTTAATAATGATATTAATCGCTTTAGCGAATTCTTTGATGCAACAGTTACGAGTTATTTTAGAATAAAATATGATACAGACTTTGTAAAGTTTTGTCAGTATTATTATCTGGCAATCTAGTCGTTTTGAGCATGAATGTTTTGTTTATGGAGTTTCGTCACTAAAACATTTCTGTCTATCGAACTTGTATCTAAGTGCTCTTCAAGCAGCTTTAGTGCTGGTTTTATACTCGCTGTTGGAAAGATATTTTTGTGAAACAAATCTTGTAACTTGACTGAACTTTACTAATTGTGGTAATGCTTCATGTTTTTTGTAATCTGCTTTAACATTAGATGAAAGGTGTAAAATGAGTGCATCTGTATCACTGACTAGTAATTTCGAATGCCCCAGTGGATTTTGTAAAGAAAATATTACAGCGCAGTTGTATCATGAAGATATAGACGATGACTGTGAATTGTGGCTGGTTCGAATGCCATGTGACTTCGATCCATCTCTCGTGGAAAATAAAAGTATTGCGCTTGATGGAAGTAGTAAATGCATAGTGTCTGATGCCCGCTGTGAAAAAGCCTACGAATGTTACTCTGAAAATTATGAGATGCCAAACTTGTGTTTAGTGTTACCTCATAAGAGTACTAGAGAGTTGAGTCCCGTAAGAAAAATTTTCAAGGGATCTTTATGTGTTTTAGATGGAGTGCCAGATGATATTATATCTGAAGATAAGGAAATGGAAAATGCTGAGAATACATTGCGTAATAATTCTGTTACAGTTCTACAAGATGATTCTGCTGAAATATTTGACCAGATGAATTCGGATACTGAAGAACCTTCAATATCGCAAGGAAAAGTGAAGCATAAACATTCTAAAAAAAATCGACATAAAAAGTCATTGGACCTTAATAGTATTAAAAGTGAACCAGACGATTTTCCTGTTTGCAACTCCCAACATCTGTAAAGTATGAAATAAATTTTTTGTTCCAGTCCTATTAATTACACTTATTAATGAAAGTATTAAACATTGTTAACTGGAAATAAAAGTGTTGATTTTTCACATTATTAGTTTAATTTTAGTTCTGTATTATTTTTTTTTCTATAATCAGTTTAACTTAATACATATCTTAAAAGTAAAATTATGGATTGAGTGATAAGATATGAAACTTGATGTCTATCTATAAATGTTCTGTTAGTTGTATATAGTCGGTAACTTTCTTCATAGTGCTTATTTTACGATAATTCTAAATGGGAATGGACACTTTGAGTACTTCTTTATTAAAGCATCACCACATAAGTCTTTGGTGACATTTAAAATTAGAACATTACATATTGTGTGATAAAGTTTGCCGACTAAGCAAAGTGACCATTTTAACATATAAGTTAACAAGTTTTATTTATAATTATTGCAGATTTATGTATTTTCACTTTGGAACTTTATTTGTCATAGATCTAAGAACAGATTGCTATTTAACGTCGCGGCGCGCAATGAACTGGAAGTTGATCCTTATCTTCATTATCTTCAGAGCAGATGTTTTTATTTTATTTGTCTTATAATTCGTTACTAAATATAGTATTTCATTTCGATGTACTCCGTCTTTGATATGATTTAAATCAAATTCCTCATCATTATAAATATCATGAATACAAATCAAATAGTTTTCTGGTTGCAATTTTCTAATTTCGACTATGCGTAATGTATGATTTACACATGCGCGTGTTGAAAGAAATGTTTAATAAAGTAAACAAATAAATATTAAGCTTTTTTTTTGTAAATTTTGATACCCTTTAGATCATAATTGCTCTTTATTTCATAAATTACGGTTTCATATTTTTAATTTTATAATTTTTGCATGCCATCTTACTAGATTTAAACTGATGATCTATAATCCGGAAAAATCGATAATCCAGAATCGCCGAGTCTGGATTAAAGACTTTTGACTGTATATTGTTTTCTCTGCTAACTTGAATTTATTAAACTCATTTTGGTTAGTCTATAATTTAGGGTGCCTCTTGGATTATTGCCAAATTGCTGTTTCATTTATGGTAATCTGAGTAGTTTAAAGTTATGGAAACTGTATTAAGATGTGATTGGTTGCGTGGATTGTGGTGAGTTTGACTGATGGGGAAAATATTTGTAAGGGCTTATTTCTGTGTTGGATGTCAGTTAGGAAGTACATTGCTTATTTTGTGCTGTACACCATAAAGTGGCTGTATATGATGATATTAATTTGAAGTTTCTGTACGATTTGGAACGAAGGGGGGAAAACATTAAGTGACAGGTGTGTAATGAAAGTTTACTTAGTAGTCATTATAAGTGTCCTGCTTGTACGAAGGAAATGCGTATGGTAAAGATCATTCATATGGGTTTGTCGCAAGAAAGGTTCGTGCAAGAAATGCCACCAGCACTACGGAGAATATTTTTTACTCTTATTTTTGTTAATTTATGTTGTGACGGCAATATGCATATTATAGTTCAGATAATAGAAAGTTTTTGGATGCTGTTGAAGAATTTTGTATACCACAGGCTGAAGACACAGAAATTTCTAAATATGCCAAGTCAATAACCTCTTCGGCTGATCTTTGGAATATGGTAACTGGTAGTTTGGCGACATTTTGGAGGCGATAAAGGTTACTACCTATGACTTTGGTAATAATGTGAGAAGTACTCAGTTCCAATTACGCATTATTTTGTGTGAGGGAAATGAGAGATCATGAGATATGTCATGTGACATTAATGGACGAATTACAGTTCTTTAATCAGAAAAGGGGGGAAATCTGGGAAAAATCTGGAAATTTTGTATTTAGCTTTATTCTGTGTTGTGTGAAACAGTGTTGGTTAATTTTTGGATCCCATGGCCCTAACTAAAGTGAATTCGAAATGGGTATTTAGTGGGATTGAAAGGGGTAGAAAAAAGTGTTTTTTTAAGGTTGTGCGAGATAGAAGTAAAGATGTTTTATTAAGTTATTTATTTTATCTGGTACCTTGCTGTGAACTATAAGTATGATTTTAAAGATCTTGAAACAGGCGCACATACGCTTGCTTTTTATTTAGCGGAGAAAATAAGAAAAGTTTATCAGCCACGTAATCAAGATTCTGAAGAAGATTAGATAAGTTAGTATTTTTAATTATTTGAGGATATTATTTTTATGCATTGTTCTAAATGTAAGGAGTAAATAAAGTAATATGGTATTATTGGAAAATTGTTATTAACAATGATTTAGTTTAAAGTAATTAGGATTGTAAGCTAATTTTTATTAATTTAATGTATGTGCTTATTTATATTTTAAGTAGCGTTTTTGAATTTAATTATATTTTAATTAAATGATAGTTATTTTGTGAATTATATGTTTGTAGGAATTTGGTATACGTTTCAGTGGAAGTAAACGTGCATGGAAATAATTTAAGTATTTGTAACCATTTGTAATGTTTGAGGTATGAATTCGTTGGTGACGTTTATAATATAATAGATAATTTAGAGGTATTTTTTGGATATTTTTTTGGATTTTTAAGTTTTTGGATATTTTATTTAGGTTGATCTTTACGATATGGTAACTGGTAGTTTGGCGACATTTTCGAGGCGATAAAGGTTACTACCTGGGACTTTGGTAATAATGTGAGCAGTACTCAGTTCCGATTACGCATTATTTTGTGTGAGGGAAATGAGAGATCATGGGATATGTCATGTGATATTAATGGACGAATTACGGTTCTTTAATCGGAAAAGGGGGGAAATCGGGAAAAAATCTGGAAATTTTGTATTTGGCTTTATTCTGTGTTGTGTGAAACAGTGTTCGTGAATTTTTGGATCCCATGACCGTAACTAAAGTGAATTCGAAATGGGTATTTATGTATGTATTAATTTAATGTATGTGCTCATTTATATTTTAAGTAGTGTTTTTGAATTTAATTATATTTTAATTAAATGATAGTTATTTTGTGAATTTTATGTTTGTAGGAATTTGGTATACGTTTTCGTTGAAGTAAACGTGCATGGAAATAATTTAAATATCTGACACTAAGTATTTGTAATGGTTGCGGTATGAATTCGTTGGTGACGTGTATAATGTAATAGATGATTTAGAGGTAAAAGTTTTTGGATATTTTATTTATTTTATATGTGGAAATGTTCATATTTGGAAAGTGTAAATACTTTTTCGCAATCAGGTAATTTCATATATGTTCTTTTTACCGGGTTTAAAGATTGAGAAAATTGTCATGTATTTTCGTGAAATTTTTCTAATTTATGAGAAAAAAGCAGTGTACATGGATATAGTGAAGAGTGTGCGCAATGCCATTTTTGTGCAATTCTGGGATGTTTTTTTAAGTAAAAATAAGTCGGCGTGCACATGGTTTATGTGTATGTGTTATTTTGAAAAACACGTAAGGAGTATGGTATTGTGCACTTTTTCCCAATTTTGCAGTAAATATTTGTCATGATTAAGCAGTTTTGTTAGATAAAATTTCTAGCATAAGTGTAATTCGGCTAGTAGATTGTTGGAAGAAGTGTTCAGTAGATAAAAAGAAAAGAAACATGTCTTTACTTCGTGAAGACAAAATGGCGGCGGGAAAAAAAAATAGAGGGTTACTGTAGGAGAATTGGTCGCCAAATTTTCGCCAAAAAAACGCCGAGTTACCATAATGTAAAGATCAACCTTTATTTATTATATATGTGGAAATGTTCATCTTTGAAAAGGGTGTATACTTTTTCGCGATCAGGTAATTTCATGTATGTTCTTTTTACCGGATTTAAAGATTCACAAAATTTTCATGCATTTTCGTGAAATTTTTCTAATTTATGAGAAAAAAGCAGTGTACATGGATATAGTGAAGAGTGTGCACAATGCCATTTTTGTGCAATTCTGGGATGTTTTTTTAAGTAAAAATAAGTCGACGTGTACATGGTTTATGTGTATGTGCTATTCTGAAAAATGCGCAAGGAGTTTGCGATTATGCACTTTTTCCCAATTTTGCAGTTAATATTTGTCATTATTAAGCAGTTTTGTTACATAAAATTTCTAGCATAAGTGTAATTCGGCTAGTAGATTGTTAGAAAAAGTGTTCAGTAAATAAAAAGAAAAGAAACATGTCTTTACTTCGTGAAGACAAAATGGCGACGAAAAAAAAATAGAGGGTTGCTGTAGCAGAGTTGGTCGCGAAATTTTCACCAAAAAATCGCCAAGTTACCATAATCCAAAGATCAACCTTCTTTTTGTAGTACGTATATGTGATAACATGTATTTCCTTTTTTATGTTATTTCACTATGTGATTTAAAATGCAGTTTATTGAGCTACGATAAACTACAAATACAGTCAAAAGTCTTTAATCCGGACTCGTCGGGACTTCGGCGATTCCGGATTATAGATCATCAGTTTAAATCTGGTAAGATGGCATGCAGAAATTATAAAACTAAAAATATGAAACCGTAATTTATAAAATAATGAGCAATTATGATCTAAAGGGTATCGAAATTTACCAAAAAAGAAGCCTAATATTTATTTGTTTACTTTATTAAACATTTCTTTTAACGCGCGGATGCGTAAAGCATACCTTACTCATAGCCGAAATTACAAAATTGCAACCAGAAAACTATGTGATTTGTATTCGTGATATTTATAATGACGAGGAATTTGATTTAAATCATATCAAAGACGGAGTACATCGAAATTAAATACTACATTTAGTAAGGAATTATAAGCCGACTAAAATAAAAACATCTGCCCTGAAGATAACGATAGTGTTGACAGATCAACTTCCAGTTCATTGCGCGCCGCGACGTGAAATTGATAAACAGATTTCGGAACGGTTAGATAAAGGATATGCTTTTATCTATTTTTTGTAGCAATTCGTTTTTTGTTTGATGGACATCGAAACATACTTTCGTTTTCTAGATCCTTTGGGAGCTCCAGCATCGGAAATTCTATTTGACATAATCGAAAGTTCAAGCTTACTTTTAGAAAATTGCTCTTACAGTCTGCAAAAAATAATAAGCCGGATCCAATTTGAAGATTAAGGAACAACGCAATTATCAACATTAACTGAAATAGATAATTAGATAATTTTAGCTTATACCGTCCGTTATACATTAAACGCGCACGTGAAAACGTATTCTGCACTTGCGCAGATGCATATGCGCAGTCGTAAATGTCTTGCGCGCACAAGTAAAACGCCTATGCGCATGCGTCAATGCGGCGCGTGCGCAGAAAGATTTTAGCTTTGAGGTCCGGATTATAGATCATTCCGGATCACGGGTGTCCGAATTAACGACTTTTGACTGTATTGTTCAATTTTGGTGATGAGTAACTTCGTTTTAACATTATATGGCATCATCATTCTCCTGACTTTTTTTTAAGTGAAAATAGATGAGTATGTACATGGATAAAGTCAAAAGAGTGCGCAATGTTTAGTTTGTGCAATTCTCCGATTTTTGTTAAGTGAAAATAGATTGATGTGTACATAGACACTGAGTTTGTGCAATTGTTTGACTTGTTATTTTGGTTTATTGTAGCAGCCATCTTCAAATTTTGCCTTGCTGGCCAGCACCCTGAAATATATTTTTACCCTTATTTCGATTATATGCATTAAATATCACGTTTAAGGCTCATTGTTAATCAGCCATTGGCGAGTAAAAATGCAACAGGTGCTTTGCGGAAGAAAATCCAAATTTAATTCAGATTAAATATTTAATCAGAAAAATTATTCTGAAAATCATTACAAGTTAAGGAATGAAATTTGCCCAATCTAATTTTTATTAATTCAATAAATTTCATTTATTGCGGGGAGACATTTTCCATGACAAAATGTTAAAAAATTTAAAATTGGAAGATTTGGAGAAATATGATGAAAAACTGCAAGAGTTGGCAGCTATGTACTGGTTATTTTTCTATACATGAAAGTTTGAGCAAAATATGTGGAAACAGTACCAGAGAAAGCCTGATTAATACCAAAAATGGTAATTTCATGAATAAGTTTATTTGGAAGTAGTAAACTACTCCTCTAGCTTTCTTTCATTGTTGACATCAATTAATATCTGTGCCATTTTTTTATGAAGTTAACAAAAAATGCTATTCACTAAGAAAATCTACCAGATTACTTACTTGAATAGTTAGTGTGAAATTAAACATAATGGCTAGAATCCATTCAGCGACATTTTAAATGATTAAAGATTGTTTTCTGGTAGAGTAGTATGGTTCCAGCAATTTTCGGGCATGGAAGTCTCTGAGCTGTTTGAAAGGCAGTCAGGAAAGCATATCAAAAATAAAGTAATTAAAAATTAATAAGAAGTAGATATAAGTTAAATGATTAAATTAACGGTAAATAGTTAAATGAACTACGAGACCTCTTATTTGGGGCTCCAACTGGAAATACAATTTCACTCAGAAGTAATAAATAATCTAGCCCATCTTTGACAGGATTTAAGACTTGAACATAACAGTATGATTTCAATGGATGCTATCAATAAATTAAATTTTTCTGAACATATCAATGAAAAAAAGAAATGGTTAATGCATCGCTGACAAAATTAAAATGCAAGAAGCAGTAAGAGAGTATGGAAGGAAATTTTAACAGAGATGTGTGGGTATCAAAACAAAGAGAAATAAGTAACACTATCTGACCACAACCCTCTGTTAGTATTATCCTAATATCAAGCAGAATACAACGGGGAAAAAAATTCCCCCAAATCCAATGAGGTTGATCTGTAAGCTGAGAATAAATGTAAAATTCTGGACAAACGAAAATTTTCAACCCTGTATTTGTTTCCATGGTTCCAAAAAGTCTCCAGGTGCTCTTTTCCATAGGAAGTTGCTAACATCGGACAGGCACTACCACGATGATTACTTCTAGCAAAGAATGAAAAATTTTTATCCATTGTTATAAATTCATTACATTTCCTGAAAAATAAGCCTTTGACAAATGAGAAAGAACATTTTCCTCAAAAGCTTAAACTTTTATCAAAGAATCTTTTTCTCAGGCAAAGGCAGGATTTATTCATTAGGTAGAATTGATTTCTAAGGCTTGCTTATTAAAAGAATTTTCTGTTGAAATTTTGGTTCAGTTACATAAAAGAAGTGCTGAAGACTTCTTATGTACGGCTCCTGCTAAAATTACAGTTTATTTCAAAAGTTGAGGAGTACTGGAGATTGGCATAGTTTTCTGGAGGAGGGAAGAAGCTGTTTCCAATACCATACAAATTTAATAATAATAATAATAATAATAATAATAATAATAATAAAAGGAAATGAAGTGTTGTTATATATAAGTCTGAAAGTGTTTTTAAATCTTCTGTAATGATAGAATTAATTAAAAATCACTTTGAATGTACAGTGTGTCCGTAAAGTCATGGTGCACTTTTAATGGATCACAGAAAAGCAACAAAACAAGATATAAATATGAAATCTTCACCAAACAAAAGAAAACCTCTTAAAGTTTCATACCTGTTGAGTGCAGTTCGATGTGGGCTCCATTTGTTGCCCTACAAACATCTAAATGATGCTCAAGTTCTTCCCACACACAGTTAAGGACATCTAGTGTAACAGAGTGAACAGCGTGTATGATTCTCTGTTTTAAATGATTAATGCCATTGATATGTTCAACTACACATTGCTTAACATAACCACACAAGTAAAAATCCAAGGGCATCAAATCTGGGGATCATGGTGGCCATGGCTTGACAGAACCCCTGCCTATCCGAAGCTGGGGGAATGTTGTGTCCAGAAACTCATGAACAACGTTGGTGTAGTGTGGAGGAGTGCTGTCATGTTGAAAGATGACACCTTCTGGAAATTGTGGCACTGCATACAATTCCAGCATGTCAAGGTAGTTGTCTGCCATCACAGTCTGCTCCACAAAGAAAAATGGTTCTATCTCTTTATCATATATCAGGCCACACACGCGTTCACTTTAGGGCTATAATGTTTGTACTCTACATGGGCATGAGGATTTTCAGCAGCCCATATTCGGTCGTTATGGCGATGAAAATGTCCACTAAGATGGAATGTTGCCTCATCACTAAACACAATCTTCTGCAGAAATCAGTTATTGTCGATCTTATGAAGCATATAATGATCTTCGTGAATCATTTGGGTCTATCCGGTGGTTTGACAGCATGCAACAGCTGCGGTTTGTAACCCATTAAATGTAGACGTTTCTTTAACACCTTATTGACTGTTGTAGAGCACACACATGCACTGGTTGGTTAGGGGCTTCTTAGGTAACTCTCCCATATAGCCTTTACAGACTCGTCACTAACAGATAGCCTGCCAGAACAGGGTTAGTCCAACAAACTGCTGGTATTCTTCAACTGCTTATCCCACCGAGTAATATTATTCCTATGTAGTAGTAGTTTGCTGTACACACGGCAATATTCACATTGCACTTTGGTCACAGATTCGAATTTGGCAAGCCACACAACAGAATGAACTGTCCTCTGTATGGTTCACATCTCGACTGGCATGGGCATGGGTGAGCTGATCTGTTGCTTTGCAGTTCGCGGTGTTGCCTCATCACCTGTGTGTGCACACACTTGCATACCATATCACCATACTAAGAAACTTTGAGAGTTTTCTATTTTGTTTGGTGAAGATTTCACATTTCTATCTTGTTTTGTTGCTTTCCTGTGATGGATCAAAAGTGCACCACGACGTTATAGATGCACTGTACATTAACATTTGGTTTGGGGCTAATTTTTACATATATACATATTATATCATGTGTTTTCCATACTAATCTATTATTTGCCAAATATCATTTTAACCATCTAATTTTATTACATATGCGTAATATTATGTTCTCTTCCCATGACTTTGATTTATATGTTCTAAATATGGTAAAAGCCTGACAATTCAGCATTCAAGTAGCTGAAATATTTTTGAACTTTTGAAGTAAATAAGAGATATGTGATGTTATTATAAAACTCATTATTATTAGCATGCATACATTGTCTCCAAACAGTGTGATGTGGCTTCAGTAATTGATATGTATGACATAACTCTATCATAAAAGCTTCACTTTGATTTCATGTAATCTAGATTTATTCTTGATAAGCCAGTTTACCTAAAAAAAGGGTATAAATTTTTTTCTTTCTCATATTTTGAAACAATCTTTAATGTTTAGGGCCTACCTTCTACGTGACAGCATGCAGTGAGGTATTTTCAAAGTTACTGGATCTGTGCTTAAAAAAAAAAAAAAAAAAGTGACTTTATTTGAAAATGAATGAAAAATGGCGATGCTAGATGGAAAACAATGATAAACAATTTGTTTTTTATATACTGTATTGGTAATTTGTATCTGTTGAACTAAAGAACGATCTGTTTCTTTAAACTCTTCCAGAATGATTGGCACAAGTTTGGCGGCATCTCTGTCAACTTTCATTGTCGGTACCATTTCATAATTGCATAAAAGATGTTTTACTTTCATATTTAAGACCTATGAAATTTATTGGCTTTTATGTTTGAAATGCATTCCCTCCCACCAAAAAATCTTATACAATTATTAATATAGGCTTTTAATACTGAAGTGAATAACAAATAAGATGCCTGTTTTCATAATTTAAGACTGAAAATTTCTTCCATTCGTTTTGCTTTTCCAACATGAGTTTAATTTTTTATACACTCAACTATCTGAAATTTTCATGTAGTAATGGCATTTTGTGTAGATTTTGAAAAGTCGAGCTCTTACTGTATCATGTTTAGCACTCACGCTGTTTATCACACACTTAGAATTTTGTTTATAGTATATGCTTAATGTTGTTTAGCTGTTAGAAATGAAAAATGCAGCAACCAATAAGTAGTCTGCAGTAATAAACCCAAAAGTTTAAATTACATAAAATATTTGCAAACTTTACATATTATTAATAAATTATTTTAAAGCTTGCATTTTATAAGATATGTTTTTATAGAATTTTTTTAATTCATATAGAAAATGTGGTTACACTATAATACAACTAGAAGTACAGATCTTGATTTATTTTTTATCTTGCAAAAGATGTTTCTTATCTTTCAGCAGTGTCCAGCATTGAAAAATGTGAATTGGCATTTTGTGCAATGGGATTAAGCTTTAATACTGCATAAACCACACCACAAAGATGTCCCATATATTGGAATATGCTGTTCTTTTTGGTAAATTTGGGATGGAACAAAACGTCTGTATTTTCTGGCACGTGTGTTGATGTCTGCTGTTTTTTGCCCTGCTATCAATTCTCTTGCAACAGAAATTCAAAAATATTTCAACTGTAAGGAATTGACCTTCACTTCTCTTAGAAAATAAGATACGAATTTTTAACTGTTAAGACAACAAAGTGCCAATATATATCTAACCACTGACATTAAGGAAATAATTTACCAGCCATTACACAAGTGATATTGAAATTTTATTGCACAAAATACAAAAAAAAGAAAAAGGTTATTGTAGGAGAAGCATCACCACCAAAAATAAAAAAAAAAAAAATGCTTATGTTAATGAAATGTTTCATTTTATCCTGAAATTTCCACTACGTGCCAAAAGATGTCGTCCTATGTTATCTATTTATGCATGTGATTGTGGAAGAAAATCACCAGATTACACGCTATAGAATTTTGAATAGGTGAAGTATGAATTTTATGAGCTCACTAATAATCTGAAGACCAATTCCTTAAAGGGGGCACAGGACCTTTAAATCTTCAAAAAATTGATTTTCAGATTTTTACATTTTATGAATATATGAACATTTCAGAACAAAATGCAAAAAACCGTGCTTAGCGACAGCGGGGGCTTTTAATAATATCAGTCGGTAAGACTTGGGTGAAGTAATTTATGGTAGTGGGTGGAACTCGGAATTCTTGAGGGATGTATTCTGTGGAGTTCTTATTTGAGAAAATTGTCTTACACTTAATAAAACTAATAATTCACAAAATAGCATAGACTGTCTAGATCTTCAAATCATTAACTACAAAAAAAAAAAAAAAAAAAAAAAAAAAAAAAAATACTTTTTGACAAAACAAGAAACTTCAATTTCAATACTAACAAATTAATAAATTGGAATTCCAACATATCGAAAAAAGTAATTAACAATACAATAATAAATCAAATAAAATGAATTAAAAATATCTGTACAGATACAAATAGATCTACAACATGAAATTTTGCTCCTTATTAAAATTCTCAAAAATAATCTAATACCCAATCAATTTATTAATTAAAAATATCTGCACAGATACAATTTGAATTAAAAATATCTGCACTGATACAATTTGAATTAAAAATATCTGCACAGATACAATAGATCTACAACATGAAATTTTGCTCTTTATTAAAATTCTCAAAAATAATCTAATACCCAATCAATTTATTAACCATTGCCTTAAAAGAGCAGGTGTTAAATACTCACTCTAAATCATTTAACTGACAGGGATATGATAATTTGTTCCTAAACCTGAGAAGGCGGTATAAGTTGGATGACTATCAGTCGAAGGATTTGTATATAATGTAATTACTTAGTTGTATATATTGTAAAAAGCTAATTCTCTTCAGACTTATGCAGTTACTATGTTGTTACTAAAAAAATGGGCCTATTTCATAATCTTTAGTGTGTCAAATAGCTCTTTGACAGTGAAAATTCCCTTTTTCCTTTCTTAAAGTCTTTATCTTTTTGACATGACAATTAGTCAAAAATTAATTAATTTCCATTCGCTAGTTATTTTCAAAATAATTTTAACAGAAGGTTTCACTCAAATAAGAACACCACAGAATACATCCCTCAAGAATTCCGAGTCCCACCCACTACCATAAATTACTTCACCCAAGTCTTACCGACTGATATTATTCAAAGCCCCCGCTGCCGCTAAGAATTTTTCGGAAACACTACACTTCTGAGTCAGACGCGAAGAGAACACTTTGCCAACTTCCCACTAGAAAGAACGTAAGTTAATTAATACCTTTTCTGGCCCTTATATCTTCATGTACATTCACTTTTCTTCTTATAATTTTTATTTTTATATTAGTTTTTGCAAAGTTTGCATTATTTATCTTATATTTTGTAATTTTCTAATGTTTATATTAACTACTTTGAATTATATTTCATAATGACAATTTCCAATGTTTAATTTTTACGAATAATATTGAACTCAAATGCATAAACACGAGGGTGTCGGGGGGACTGTTACTCGAGCTTTATAGAAATTTACTGCAGAAATTGCTTTTCACTCAAAATTGAATTGGCTGAAATGCTTAATAGGAATAAGTTCTTTGAATATCAGCATTGGCTCATAATCCCTTCTATTCACGGAAATATTTGGCCTGACTTGAATTGCCGGTTTGTCTTAACTTTATTGCTCGAGTAAAGACGAATCACCTTCGTATTTATTTATTAATTATTGTTCATTGAATGGGAGTTGGTTTGTTCCCCTTGAAAAGTCAACTAATTTCCGATCAATGACAATAATTACATGCATTTACTTTAATTCTTGCCTTTAATTTATTCCTTTTTACAACTGAAGTTTTGTTATTCATGATTTAATTCCAGTCCCCGTTAAAACATTTTTAACATTTTACTTTCAAGTTACTTCAAAACATCTTTCAAAATATAACTTACTAGTACGGATTCACTCTTTTAAGATAATCCTACTATAATTAAACTTAGATAATATAATCAATTAATCAATATTTTTTAGTAAATAAATTATATATATATATATAGCTTCACATAACCTGTTACGCCTAAAGACATACGCAAGGATTAATGGGACAGTCTGATGTTAATAGGCACCTACTTTCAGTCTTGCCTGACTGGAGTCATTAATTATTGGCTGGAAAAGTCAATTGGTACTATTAACAAATATCTGTAATAATTAATTAACATAACATTTATCAATACATGTGGAATACCTTACTTGGTTACAAAGATAACATGTATCAATACATGTGGAATACCTTACTTGGTGACAATCTTTTTTTATCACTTGGCAATTTTTACAATCTATTTTTTGACCTATTTGGAAAATTTACTTCAGCTTTAAAATATTGACAAATTGTTGATGACAATAAGTGAAGTATTTTTAATTGCTTTCGTATACAAATGAGTGGGACTTTATATACAACTGAATACTTTATACAAACGAGCGGCAATTTGATAACAATATCAGAATGATAACATTAAGTGGTGTCTACTGAAATAGTAAAGGCCTCACAATATCAATAATGATTAATTAATAGCTTGATAATTTATGAAATAAATTTTACAAAATAATAATTGCATGAATTATTTATGTACATAGAGATCTTAAAATTTTAACTTATAAAAATTTACATACATGGCATGTCACTCCTCTAAAAAAAAATTCATATTCGGCCCAATATTATCCTAGATTTAATATTTTCTAATGTTTATATTTATCCTAAATTTTAAATTTTCTAATAATTTTCATGCAAAATTCATTTTTTGTGTTATATCATAACTGCTATTTGACAGCCTAATATCTAATATCTGTGTTTCAGATTAACTGTATGGTTTAAGACATGGATACTACCTAAATTGATTATAAATATAGCAGTAATAAAATATTTTGAAGCAAATTTTAATTGCAACAGAGTAAATCCTTGCCGAGCATGGATTTGTGGAGCCACGATGTCACATATATGTGCCATCTTATTTGTTTCCATTTAATATGTCCAAAACTAGAATTTAATTCACCATTTAATGCTTACAGCCATTAGCTCTGGTCAGGAATTATCAAGGAATTTTTAAGGGAATTTCATCAACTGAAAATGAAGCCAAAGAAATCATAAAAATTTAAAAAGCAGTTGTAAGCAAAGGATTTCTAGATGTGAAAGAAGTCAAGGAATTAATTTAGAAACGACAAATGAAGAACTGTATGATCTTATAACATCAGTCAACAATGAAACACACAAAATTTTAATGATGCAACTTCCACATTCAGCAAGTGTGTGTATGTAATTCAATACAATTTCAATATTTTAAAAAACTTGTCATACTCAATGGCATAAAAAAGTAACATCATACTAATTTACATAAAAAAAGAAACAAAACATATTGACATTAAATATTTATTTAAAAAAAGCAATATTAGTTGTATACACAATCAGAACTATACAAAATCTAAATTTCTATGTCTGAGTTGATGAAACAGGCACATCTGAGGATGCTGATGGTTTGGTACCTTCTTTAATACTTGCTATCAGTCCATATAAAAGTGGCCTGAAAATTTAAGTAAAAAAGGATATTTCAGAACAATGATTATTTTTCTTAATTTTCAACATGGCTGCATTTTTTTATAAATGGCTGCTGTTTTTTACATGTTAGTTGGTGAAGAATTAGTCACCAACGATTAGCGAATTTGCAGGAGGAGTAGGCAAATAATATGACAGTATCCATAAATCATTTCATTCAGTAGAATCATAATTAACTGAATCAAGTTGGAATAATCAATTTTCAAATTAAAATGTTATAACTTATTAAGCTTTTATTTTAATATTGTTATGAAATGTACAGGCGTGGTAAGATGGCTTCCCTGCAAAGCAGTTTTAGGGTTGCCACATTTGGTAAGAAATCACCCATTTGGCGATATGCTATGGATGGATTGAGAACCTTCTGGAACAAATTCTTACCGGTTTAGCCAACAATGTTCTCGAACCCAAGCTGAAAGCTATATAAACCCTGCTGGTCCGCAGTCAGTTAGAGTGCGAGATAGTTAGTATCGAGTTGGTGTCTTGTCTAGCGAGTCAATCGAGTTGACAGCCGGGCAGCGAGTGCCGAGTGCATTGAAGAGTCTCTTAGTGTATCGCGGTTAGTGCATCGTCGAGAGAGCGTGTTGAGCTCCGAGAACAACTGAACTGAAGAGTCGGAAGCTGTGTCTGTGTATCGTCGAGTGCATAGTGAGTTGTAGTGTGGAGAGTCTCGTGAGTATGTGGAGTTCCGAGAACGACCAAGCAGAGTCGAGAGCTGTACTCTAGTGCTTTGCTGTGAAGCTGTCTCCAGCGTGACAGCCTGATAACCTGAAGGCTGTGTCGCTGATCGTGTCAGTGTGTTTATAGTAGTTCATTGACGACTGTAAAATGTGGAGCTGTCCTGACAATACTGGTAAATGAAGTGTATTTCGATACTTCATCAAGTGTCATCATTATTCACTCCAAATCTACGAACCCCTATGAATGTTAAGGAAGAAAATAACGTAAAACTGTTGTCAGGGAGAAAAAAAAAAAAAAAAAAACCGTAACAATATTAAATTATCCTTTTCAGCAAACAGTAGTATTAAGTATTTTATATACAGTTTAGAGTCCAAGATCCAGAATCATTGGGACTTTGACGAGTCATTTTAAAATTTAGGGAAGCTCCTTCTCTGAATGCACTGAAGAAAAAAAACTATGTGAGCTCTTTTTATACACTCAGATCCTGGCACTGAAAATCTAGGGGAGAGGATATGGTTTGTTTTAGGCTTCACTTAGAACAGAAAGAATAATGTTAACCCCAATCTACAACTCAAGGGACAAAAATATATTCATGACTAATGTCAATCAGTGTATTGTGCCTGGCCACAGTGTTATACATTCACAGGTGTTTAAAAGCAACATGCAGGAATCTCAGTTAGTCAGGAGAAAAATTGCTTTTATGGCACATTTGATTCTGTTTGAGTATCAGCGTCTCCATTCTTAGATTTTGTGAAAAAAATACTGATAATGGTTTAGAGGTCTGAATATTAGATCATTCTGGATTTTGGACTTTGTAATGTATTTTTAAATATGCAATCTTTGGTTTATTTTTATTTCATTGAGAAAACCTTTTAATTCACAGCAATATTTTTATTCTTATTTTCCTCTCCTCTTATAATGAGATTCGTGATTTGACAGCTCAAAATGCAAGAACTCCTGACTGGTTGTTTAGTAATCACAGCTTCAAAGAAATAAAAAGCTTCATGACTGCTGGAATTTAAGCACTTTGGGGGGGGGGCACTGGAGCCATTCATATATAATTGAAAGCAAGATTTAGATTAATGTATTGTCATCCACTGGTTGAATAACTTTTAGAATATTTATTAAATTCCAAAATTTTCATAATCTAATTCTATTACAATGTGATCCATTTTATTAAGCATATCACAGTTATTCTTTTCACTATATCTGCAGCTCCTTATTTAAATGGCTAACAATTATTCATGGTTGTTAAATTGAAAGCACAATTCTTTATTTAATGTTTAGATTTCACAATCAAGTTCAATACAACCACAAAAAATATTTTTGGGACAGACCTACAAAAGTATCAATTGGAATACAGTATAAGATGAATGCAAGAATAATAGCTACAACAATTGAGATGAATTTGATGACTAAATTACTGAATATTAGAAGAAAAGCAATCAGACAGTTTTAAAGAATGTTGTTAGCAACAGTAAATTTATGAAGTGGGACTCTCACTTAAACTGAACTTTTCAGGGCCCTTCATGTAAAGACACAGTGTTGTTTACTAATTTTTTTTTTTTTTTTTTTTTTTTTTTTTTTTTAGCCCAAAAGGATGTTAGTCCTGAATGGGATATTAGTCTCAAAATGACATTTTGCATTGAAACACTCAAATGCATTGTATCACTTTTCAAATTGTTGCTACCAAATATTATCACTCTGTATTACATTTAAAGAAATTAAATAATGATAAATTTACATGAATCTGTATGTTTCTTGCATTGTGAAAAAACAATGTTACCTAGAGCCATCAAATTTTGAATAATGTAGTTCTCCAACTGAACATGGGCACCTAGAAGCCCGAATTTTGAATTTGCTTATTATCTATTTCATATTTTGTAAAACTTTTATTGAATTTTTGATTAACAAACCCAATGATTTCAAAGCAAGCCGTGGTAACACAGCATGGAATAAAATATTTTTATCTCCAGTGCATGCTACTGTATATTGGAAATTCTAAAGATATGCTATTTTTAAATACTTTGTGATTCTGTTATTCAACTGAATTTCATGTGGCATAAACGCAATGAATATGATATTTAATTAATAAATTTAACAGACAAAACATCAGTAATAAAGAGACAAAAAAAAGTTTTGTAAACCCATCTTAGTAAGAAAACTGAACACTGATATGATGAACAACGAAAAGACTAGGGTTGGGGGAACCAGAAAAATGCATGCCAACACTCAATGCTGCATCAAGAATTCTAAACATATACTGCTATGCTGCTATTAAAATTGTATATGGTGTAAGTGCGAAGAAAATTATGCATAATAATAAAGCTAAAAAGACAAAAAAGGGGGACGGTTGTAGGAGTGAGTATAACAGCTGTTTGGTAGACTAATGAGCTCAGTGAGAGCATAAAAAGAACCTCAACAAATTCTTTTGGATAACTGTTAAAATCCAAAACCTTTCAGATTATATATACAGTCAAAAGTCGTTAATTTGGACACCCATAATCCGGACCTCAAAGCTACAAACTTTCTGCGCATGCGTCCATAGGCGTTTATGCGTGCGCGTAAGACCTTTATGGCTGCGAATATACGTGTGCGCAAGCGCATAATACATTTACACTTGCACGTTTAATGTATAATAGACAGTATAAGCTAAGCTAAAATTATCTAATTCAGTTAATGTTGCAGATTGCATTGTTCCTTAATCTTCGAATTGGATCCGGCTTATTATTTTTTGCAAACTGTTAGAGCAATGTTATAAAAGTAAGCTTGAACTTTCGATTATGTCAAATAGAATTTCCGATATATATTTACTAATATGTAAAGGATCTACAAAGCAAAAGTATGTTTTGAAATCCAAAATCTGTTTATCAATTTCACGCTGCTCTGTGGCACGAGGGGGGGGAGAAAAGCCACGGCGCGCAATGAATTGGAAGTTGATCTGTCAGCACTATCCTTATCTTCAGGGCAGATGTTTTTATTTTATTTGGCTCATAATTCCTTACTAAATGTAGTATTTTATCTCGATGTACTCCTTTGATATGATTTAAATCAAGTTCCTCATCATTATAATTCGCTTCCGATAGTGAAGAAAGTGACAGAGGTTATTGAAAATGAAAACAGAAGTAAAAGTATTTGTGCCTGTAACTATAAACAAGAAAAGATTTTGCATACTGGGGAAAATAATTTTTGTCCACACATTAAGACAGAAGAGGCATTTATGCCCAACTTTCTTTATCAGGCTTATTCATGTTTATTCTTGTACAACCTGTTGGTTTCATCTAATGCTTGTGAACATAGAAAATGAAAATTACAGTGAAGGTTCCAATTTGGTGGTCGAGTTTTTTGCCCGCAACCAGAAGAAAATGGAGAATCCTCAAGTTTTGAAACCAACCACAAGTGAGTTAGGACCAGACTATAAGTGCAAACTTTTTCTTTCATTTGTGATAGTAAAAAGTAATGAATTCTTGAAACTTTTAATGAACTTGGGAATCATAATACCCAAAATAATTATCTTGCTGGTCTTAAAACATATTTACCTTTGATATGCCATTTTCATTTGGGAAATGAGGGAAGAATTCATTTGGGAATACACAATGCATCTTACTCTTATCAAGTGTGCTGTTTCTAAGATGTTCTAATGCCATGCCAGTGTAATTACCAATGTAACAATATGTAGGTTTGTATAAATGCATTTGCTTCGTTCCATGGCGTCACAAAATTGGGAGAAAAAATAACAGAAGCTTTTTCTGTTGATGGAAAAGTATTCTTAAACTTCAAAGGAAAACATACAAATCAAAAATATGCAATTCCTTAGGAAACTACTGTAATTTCCGGAAGAAAGGCCGCATCAGTGTAAACATTGCACACAAGAAACATGGCAGAAAAAAAATTTAAATTAAGCAGAAATGCCGCATCAGCGTAAACACTGCAATAGATTAAATCATGTGTGACATCCTCGTGGACCATATAGACACAAAATCTTGACTTATGTCCTGATATATGGCATATCAGTTAAGAAAAATGCATGACATGAAACTATAACTCAAAAATAAATTAACGGTAAGAAATGTTGAAAATATATTTACGTTCAAGTATATACTTATATTTACCCACTAAAGAAGTCCATATTTGTAACACTCATACTATATTATAAAAAATGTTGCAACAATGAAATATTAAATTTGGATGACAAAAGGAAATTTTAAATTTTACTTACAAAAGGAATTACAGCAAACTATACATCATATGAAGCCATCAAAATCTGACTCTTCACTATCTGAATTAAAAACATTTAGTAAATTCTGATCAAAGTCTTCCAGATCGTCACATTCATCCTCTTGGTTTACAGTTTCTTTATCTAAGGAGCCACTCATGCATGATTCTTTCGCACATCCAGCTGTTCGCGTTTGCACAAATAATTACGTCATTAGGAAAATCTCCCTTCGGAATAGTCTTTAGTTTAAAAATGATCATTGGCTTTAGCTTGTCACCGTTTGTGGCACAAGCTAACACACATGTAAATGACGCTCTTTTCATGCCCTTTCGTAAGCACAGATACAGTTTTTGCACCAGTTTCATCCACGGTTCTGTTTGCAGGAGAGTCGAAAGCTAAGTCACTTCATCCATATTTATTATCTGTGACCGAAGAAGTTTTTTTTGTCAATAATATCTGTCACATAGTTTAGAAAAGATGCCTTTTTATCCTGCCAGTCCATTGGTAATTGTTGCTCGACTGTTGTTTTAGTATTCACAGAAATATTTTTTCTTTTCATAAATTTGCTACACCAGCAAGGCCCTCCTTTGAAATCATTTATGTTCATTTGTTTTGCCATAAATTTTGCTTGTAAGTGAATTTTTACAGTCGAAATCGCCCTTCCTTTTTCTCATTGCTCCTTTATCCAGTTTGCAAAATTGCCCTTTACATTCGGCCACCTTACAGTACCACTTCTTTTGGCTCTTTTCTGTAGTGGCATATTTTTAAGTTCTTCTTTTTCAGTTCTCCAATGTTGAATGCATCTCTCATCCACTTCAAACTCTCGAGTTGCTGCTCTATTTCCAATTTGTTCAGCACGTGAAATTACATTAAGCTTAAAACTAGCAGTATAGCTTTTGTGCCGTTTAGGTGCCATTTTCAAAATTTTTCCGCTCCCTTCTTACTTAAAAAACTATCCAACAAATAATTGTACCCAAACTGATGGAATTTGTATCTGCCAGAATGCGAAGAAAAATTGATTCGTGCTGAAGGGAATACGTCAGAATTCGTAATTGCAACACAGGTGGTGTTCGCCTTTGAAAAACATTGCAGTAGGTTTACAATGGAAAAGGCACTGGTAGAGAGAGGAAGGGTCCTGGAAGATTCATCAAATGACAGAGAAGAAAGACTATTCAAACTGATGAGAATGCTGATTTGAAAAAGGGAAGAATGTTATTGTTCTGAGATCCCATTTAGGGTGAATAAGGCATGTAGGCCCGTTCAAGGGAAAGAATGTGAACAAAATAAAGTTCGCAGAAAGCAACTGAGTGGTCTTTTGTGTGGGAACAGCCCCAATCTATGTACAATGACAAAGTCATCCGAACTATGTACAATAACAAGGTCATTTAAACTATGAAAAGTGACATAGGAAATATTTTTTTAGTGCACCTAAGTGCCTCATGGGTAGAAACGGCGCACCCGCTGAAAATTTAAGTTCTAAACACATAAGCGCCACGGCATTTCTTCCGGAAATTATGGTATTTCTAAAATAATTAAGTTCGTCAGTCCTTCAAGGGGAAAAAGTCTCAATATTCCCTAAAAAAAGAAAGAAAGAAAGAAAAAAAAAAAAAAAAAAAAAGGTAAATATACTTGCTTGGAAGAGTACAATCACAAAATTATATGACACGTACACTAGAAACAAAACAATCTAGTGTCATATGATAAATTTAGAGAAAAGTTTATTTGTGCTACATCAAAAGTACAGATAGATAGGCTTGCCGAAAATACTGGGAAAAACTTGATGAAGGACAGAAAATTCAAAAACTAATTCAAGATCCAAAAATTAAAATGATGGAAAAAGAGCTTCATTTGAGGAAGAGCCAGTTATGACAGTGAAAAGATTTGTGCTCCCAAGATTAACAGAAGAAAAAGAATATTAGTTACCTAAAATTTTTTTTAAAATTTATTTCTCTTCTACCTTATATGCATTTTGTTTGTAACACAAATTTTATTAAATAAAGAATGAAAGTTTATTATGAATTTTTTGATTGATTTTAGAACAGTATTTTCTTTATCATATAAGTTACACAAACTAAAAATTAATTTTCTCAAAATTCCTGTCAATGAAATGGTTTAAATATAAATTGTTTCTCCCTTTGGATCTTCAAATATGTATAGGAAAAAGTATAGTTCTCCATCTCTTACCAGAAAATATCATTAAAACAATTATATTTCACTCTATATGGAAGAAAATATTTCATGGAGGGTGAAATCAGTGGTCTGAAACTGGTGGCTTTCAAAGCAATTTAATGTAATCCACAAATACATTTCCTGTAAATTGATTAGCATTATTATGACATTATTTATTATGTCAGAAATCTGAGAAAGGTTTCAGATTTTAATAATTTGAATTCAATTTTACATTAATTACATTGCCTTAAAAATTAATGCGAGTAACATTATACAAAATCTACAAACAAAGCTAATTAATTTATGTGGTAATATAAATCTTATTCAAAGATTTGAAGATACACATATGATTAACTTTCTTTGGTAGTTGTCAAAAGATAAATACCCTCAGTTATGAATTTTTGCAATAAGAATAACTGCTTTATTGGGGAATACATTTATATGTGAACAGCTTTCCCTGAAACAGAAAAATTAATAAATCTTAAAACAGGCCAGACTGTCCAATAAGCATCTACAATTTGTAATAAAATGGGTCTATTAATTTTTCTATGTGGTTAAAAAATTTATTAAAATTTGAACATCATGAAGCTGAAAGTTACAGTAAGAAATTAAGAAGTTTATGACTGCTTACATACAAATATATGTATTTTTCTGTATGTATTAATTTTTTTTCATTTAATTCTTTTTCTTTTTTGTCATTATTATAACTGCTTATACATATCAGATAAAATAGTTTAGTTTAAAAAATTTGTTTTGTTAAGAAAGTTTTCATTTTTATTAAAAAATGAAAATTAAATTTTAAATATTTGGCTTGTCAGCTTTGTATAGATCATATATGTATTTGACGCACATACTCTTAAACATAAAATGTGGTTTTGGTTATGCAATAAAATATATAAACAATGAAAAACTTACAGTTCTTCAGCACCTTTAGTGGATTTAACTCGTAACCAGTCTTTCAGAAATTCACTTTCTAATTGAAACTGTGGTTGTCCAGATTCTAAAAAATGGTTAAAACTTACTAAAATTTTCTAATAAATAATAACTATGAGTTCCTTAAAACAATTATTCAAGGATTATGAGCAAAGAAAAATGAATTAAAAAGCTAAATATGACATGACACAAAAATTGAATTACCTGCCACTAAGACTGATTCTGTAAACAAATAACCATTATATATTAAATATTCTCTGATCAATTCATTGATCATTAAATTTTCATTTGATAAAGGTGGAGGAGGTTCATTTTCATCCTGTAACACACTGAAAACTTCAGCACGCAATCTTGCCCTAATCTCGGACAGCGCTCCAGATTTGGATAAAGCTTCCTTTAGGGCTGAAATATAGAATTACATAAATAGTACAATTTAAAATTACATAACCAGTGCAATGTCTAAAAAAGAAACAGTTTGATTACAAATTTATATATCATATTTTGTGAAATATGTACGCCTCATATGAAACATCCTAGTTGTTAGGGTATAGAATTGCATATAATAGACAGACACAAGAAATTTGCCATTTCCTTAGAAGACTGTGAACTAGGATCTAAGTGTATGTTCCAAGAAAATATCTGGGAGCCATGGGAAAAACAATTTTTCAGTTAAGATGTAGACAAATCAATCAGAAATATGCATTAAAAAAAAAAAAAAAAAAAAACTGATCTCTGATTATTCAAAATCTTGCAAAAAATCACCAACTTCCAGCAATTTTGTGTTTTTACCAATGTTTATTTTATTTTAAACTTTGCTATCCTCTCTTATTTTACAATTCTGGCCAGAATAAGCAAGAGTAGGATTTTTATGGTAATGAGTTGTAAAGTGTAAAAGGCAGGGCTGTGGAGTTGGTAGGTAAAATGACTGACTCCTGGAAATTTAGACTCTGACTCCCTCATATATATGTAAACATATACACATGGGTTACAGCTTATTTTTTAAAATATAAAGTAATAGATGCTACATAAGAAAATTGATGCATAGTAAATTTTTCATATTAATTAGCATTTATTATGAAATGGAAACACTAGCATTAGTAATTTCTAAGAAACAGTATAACTTCTTTGTTAGAGGACCAAAGATCCGATTTGATAAATCTCGCTTATATTTTTTCATTTTTATATCTAAAGGCTCTTGGTTATTTATTTTTATTCGCTTTGACTTAGCCTTTTCAATATTATCCAAATATTTCTCAAATTCTCAGAAGGATTTTGTGGAAGAGGATGATAGAGTGGATTAGTGGAGTGGACTCTATCAGTGGAAGAAGATGATAGAGACTCAGTTGCAATATCTGCAGTTTGACTGTCCTGATTTGAATACTCCAGTTGTTCTGAGAATAATTTCATTCTTTATAAAAGTTCACAGATTGTTTTCTTTGCCTTTTTAATTTGTTTGTCATTCAACAAAATTCGGGGTTTTGGATCTACATATATTGAACACAGCACGATTTTATTGTCTTGCAAACTAGTTTCTCTTTTCTTCATTGAAGAAATGATTCCTTCTGCAATAAACCCTCTATTTCAGGAAGAACGAACATCACATTCTTCAATTTTTGCCTCCTGTTAATTCTTCGGAAGATCGTTCCACAGTCTTTCTTAGTGAAACATTAGGGTTATCTACATCTTCTGACATTCTTCAGATTGTAGCTTTCTTGTGGCTATATACGGTGTTGAAAGAAGAGTTTCCAATTCTACAAGATTGTTTCACAATCTTTCTATTAGTGAAACATTAAGGTTATCTACATCTTCTGAAAATGTTCTTAATTCTAATGACCACCATATCATCAAATATGTACTTCTCCATCATGTTGCGCGATCAATAATAACTCCTTTTCCTGCTCACTTCCTAAGAATGGCATCAGTTTTGGGAGTTCTTGCTGCTTACCTAAATTTACCAATGAGATTTGTAATTCACTTTAATTTCGTTTCAAATTCAAACTTTCAACAAAAACTGGAGTCGACGTGTTTTTAGCTACTCCAACTCCTTTTACCCCAAAATATGCTTAACTCCGATTCTGACTCCATGATCCTGACACCCTGGTAAAAGGTATTTAAAATGTGGCTTCTAGCCAAGAGAAAGAGCTGTCCTGCAACGAGCGTGCTTTTCAGTCAGTTCGTGTGTGCTTTTAGGGCTGAACTTAGTTCCCACTGATGTAATAGGCATATTGTAGCATTTGCATCTAGTCCACTATATACGCAGTGTCAAAGGCCAATTTTTGCGTTAATAGTCTCTGTGATGCATTTAAGTTTAATTCTTATTTAGTTAAGTTAGTTATTAATATTCCTTATTTTTTTTACACTTTTGGCCAAAAGTGTTGGTGTCTGTATTCCGAAGTGCGGGAGCACCTGTATGCTGCAAGAAATAAAGGGTAAAGTTAACCCTTCTTAACTTGTTTGTCTATTCTACACACACACAAACATAGCTTGAGTAAGCTCCCTGTTCCCACTCAGTATTTCTGTGATGTTTCCCCAGTTAGTTAGAAGGAACAGTAGTCTTGACAACAAAATCATATGTTTCTTATCTTAATGGTTTATAAGCACTGCTCACCTCATAAATAATAATAAAATGAAGCACTTTATAGGACTAACAAATTTTTATGAATAGAAACAAAAATCTGCAGGGCTGTTTACATTTTTGAAGCTGTTTAGTGTTACTGTTCATATAGTGAAATCACAGTACTGTATAAACCTACAACTCCACTTAAAGTTTAAAAAATTGTTTGATGAGGTAATGCACCAATAGCTAAAAAGTATTATGTGGCAACCTGCAATGTTGTCCAAAATACTTGTGTGGCAGGTATTCATATAGCCTAGATGGCTTTCCCCTACTTTAGATATGTTTACCAGCGTGACTGCAAATTATGATCTCAGCTATGGGAACTTCAGAATTTTAGCATAATGGTGGACTGCAAATGGCTGCTTTCTTCATCTTTAGCAAAATCATAGCTTTCTGTACATCTAGAGTATAAAGTGGCTTGCTTATCGCACACTGCTTTTTTTTCTTTTCATTTCAGAACTTTGGTGACAAGGATGTTCATAATGGCAAGTTTGTGCAATTCTCTCATCTTATTTTAGCAATTTAGCAAGAACAGATTGCTGTATGCATTGGTAGAAAAAGCAGGAAAAAAAAAAAAAAAAAAACTTAAATCTATGTGTGTAACACTGGATGTACTGGAACCCAACATCATGAAAAAGCCAAACCTTGCTCAATCATTAATCTGATTTAAAATTTAAAAATAATGACATCATAAGAAAAAGAAAGCATTTTCATTGGCTCTGACAGTGAAAATATTCCTTACCATTTCAGTTTTTTGCATACCTATTGGCTAACAAGAACTGTCTTTTGCAAGCTGAAAACTTTAATCAAGAGTGCACCATTAATTAAGTTTATTACTACAGCATTGTAAAATTAAAAGGACATGATAAATGTATGCTGGTAGCGTAAAATAGATTATGATTTTTTAATTGGTTTTTTTTCATAACTAAAAGAAAAACTGATTCAGTTACTAAGGGAAGAAATCATTAATGTGTTTTCAACTTTCGTGATGGGTGGTTCTTACATATATATCTACCTATCTATGTGATAATGACTTGGAGAGACTGCTGCATAATTAGAAAGATGACACTCGAAGGAGAGACTTGTAGACAGATGTCATCGATTGAACATAATATTTATTGCTGGACACAGACTAATTACCAAAAACATATTTTTCATCACACATGATCATGGGCATAACACGCATCCACAATTTTGTATTGAGTACCATATTTTTAATAAAGGCGTAGTTAGCAGTACGATAAAGCACAAGCGAAATGAAATAGCTTCTAAGCAGCAACAGAGCTGAAAACTAACTTTGCATTTATCCAATATGGAAGTCTGTTAAGAGAAAGGTTGGTTTATGTTAGAAAAGTTTCAGTTCTCAGAGTTATGTCATCAAAACTTCACAGGCCATGCAAGATGGAATGATCTAGAAATGACACAATCCAGAGGTGTTATGAGGAGTTTTAGAACACACAGAGAGAATTAAAGGGTTACAGTCAGTTTAAATTATAATTTTTATTTACATATTTTTATCTTACATATATATACACACACACACATATATATGCATGTATATACAGCCGCAAAGCTAGTTTAAATTTGTGAATAGACAGAGACACAGAGAGCTATATTAATAAAGAACACAATTAAAAATATTTTACTTATTCAAGCATTATGAAAATTGATTCTTTTTCAATCTTTCCATAAATTTTGGATAACTAAAAAAAAAAAAAAATCCAAACTAATTTATAAATTAAATTTCCGAAAACAAATCATTTTTCAAAAGCATTATTTGTGAAGAGCAATAAGCTTTTAACTATCTGAATACAAAATATCATGTATTACTGAATCCTATTCATTGAACCTTGTATGAGAAAGTAAACATTTATTTTATGTAACTTACCATCTTTCAAATCGCGTGCAGTCGCCATGACAACAATAAGCAGTTACTGCTCATCCGAAAGAGTAATTTCCAAAGTCGTTGGTAATTTCCTGCCGAAAAAAAAAAAGAAAAAAATTAAAGTTTTGTTTTCTTGATGATATTTTATTGTTTTAAAATATTTTTTTTAATCTAAAAAATGTTTAAATGTTATAAAAAATGTTTTATGATGGTTTTATCCGATCATGTCGTGGTCTAAAATAATGATATGTTTATAATTCTATGAAACGAAATTAAAGAGTTCATTGTAATCACATTGTTACATTTCCATTTTTTTAATCAAGCAATCGTTTCAGATTATTTCAAACCTAATAAAAGAAATCGAAAATAACTTGAAAAAATTCCTCTGAAAGAATTTTTGTATATTTCACGCAAGGTGGCGCTGCATTTGTCATCACATTGCTCTTCCCAGTTTCGAATTATCAATTTGTTTATGGGGAAGCTGTCTCGTGTTTGCATTCTGTATTTAATTTTGTGAAGTATAATTCGGTAATATAGTGTGCATCTCATTTGTATTTAAATTTTGAAAATTTCTACTGATTCTGATTAGAAATATAGTCACATTAAAAAAAGAAAACTATTGCTATTTAATAATTACATTTATCATGCCGGTAAAAGATCGTATTGCGACAATTAAACGTCATCTTTCGGGAAGCCAAGTAGAAAATGAAATATCTGAAGATTCAAAACGCACTATTCCAAAACGAAGGTTTGATTTTTTGCTTTATATCTCATTAATGTGTATATAATTAAGAATAGGAATCTGAAAATAAAGTTTAAAATTGATTCTGTATCATAACTGTAGTGCGTAGTTATGAAGAATTCAAATTTTATATTTTTGTTCGGAAGTTGGTGACTTTGAACAACGATGGGGTGAATAAAATGTATGAACCCCGAAATCTGTGGGTAAAATCTGTATTTACTAATGGCAGTTTCCATTTGTAATAAATACAGACAGCAGAAATGCATGTTGACATCTTCTATATCACATAGATATTCATGACAGCTTGTATATCTTCGAAACCATGAATTTATTATAGCTGTTTCATGTAGAGTTCATACTTAAACTAATGGATTTGGTGTTAAGTAGTTTAGCTCATACAGTAATAGCTGATAAATACATAAAGTGAAATGTTTGAAGAAAAATATGCCTTTATTGATTGTTTGTGAGAGTAAATTAGCTGTCACCTTTTACTATTCTGTGCTTGAAGCCGGTCCTAAGTCCAATGGTAACATGAAGATACTTAAGGACTTTCATTCAGTATCAGGGATTTCGGTAATATTCTTGCTTTTGGTGTTTGGTAATTTTGCCTGAACAGCTGTTTTGGCAAGTAAACTGATAGATAACTTCTAAATTATTAAAATTTATTGTCAGAGTAGTTATATGTTTATTTAATTTTGACCTCACTTAAAGCAATACTTCAGAAATGCGAAATTTTCTCTGTTAAATAATGGGTTTATCATTATATAGCTGAGATATTAAATATTTATATAGAAATTCATCTGTGAATGGTCAAATTCATACTGTTGTAACAAATTAAAATTTTTATTGTAAGTTATAAATATGAGTATGTATCTATTTTGTTCTGTCCACATACATTGTTTTTAATATTTCTATATACAACATGAAAGTAACTTCCTGTTAAAAAAATTAAGATCTGGTTCATATTTTATAATTATATATAAGAATTTTTATTTAATTGTGGATTATTACCCAAGATAGACTGAATCATTACCAACAGCTCTCCTTGGCATTCGAGCTGCTGTTAAAACTGACATTCCAAAACTACAAAATCTGGACGAGTTGTGAAATTTTGCCAGAGACTCGTCACAGAGATTGGTTGACTTGCTCATAATTACTCTTGAGTTATTTTCTTTTCAATTTTCGTTAAATCACATTTATTGTCTACAAATTTCAGAACTGAAAAATTCTTATTTTCATTTATTTATGTGAATTATATTCAACCTGTATTACTTTATTTTGTTTTCTATTTTTATTTAATTTCATGTATGTAGGTGATTTCAGCTACTGACAAACCAGCATTCAAATTCCTTCTTGTTTATGCTAGTTTTGTGTAAATACTGTCGTTCTCTCAATTTGCTTGTTCAGTAGGAGGGTATACTCTTATTGTGGTTTATTCTATTTGAAAAAGATTTGATAAAGAATCAACATGATAGGTTGACAAAGAAATACTTGAACAGGTATTTGTAATATCACAGAGTACAATCAATAGTTACACTTTAAGATACAGTGAATCTCAAGATATGATTTAATTGGTTCCAGCATTGAGCTGGTATAGCAGATTTCTTGTATCTAGAAACAAACTTTTTCATTGAAAATAATGGAAATTCAGTTAATCCGTTCTTCATCCCCGAATCAATTTTCCTAATAAATAACAGTGGTAAATAATATAACCGTAGTTTAATTTTATGAAGAGTCCTGGCTATTAATAGGGATGTGGGGGAAGGCGAAATGGATTAGTGTGAGGAAGGAGAATCCTCCTCTGATTCAGGATGGTTCTTTCTTGGGAATTTCAACTCCGGTTATCTCTTGAACTTTCTGATGTTGTTTCTACTACTTGTATCTAGTCTTGTCCCCTCCCCTTGCAACATGTTTTTAGTCTTTTTCTACTGCTTGTTTTTATTCTTGTTCATGTGCCCCACCATTGGAAATTAATATATATATATATATATATATTCATTACACTAATAACTATACAACAGATTTAAAAAAAGTACCGTATATACCCGCGTATAAGTCGACCCTCCCCCCACTTCGACATAGAAAAGTCGTACAAAATAAGAAACCCACGTATAAGTCGACCCCCCACTTCCGAAATCGATCGAGAAACATCGAAAATTTTTTTTAAAGTACTACATTTATTCAGAATCATCTGAGAAAAAAAGTAAATATACGATAAAAAATACCTTGGTAAATAAACAAAATCAAAATCCTTCAATATCCGATTCATGGTCAGATTCGCCAAACATTTCATAGAACTCTTCTGTCGTCATTGGCTCGTCATCATACATATTTTCAGTCTCGAACTCTGTATTGTTGCAATCACTACTAGAGCCTTTGTCGTCGTTTTCACTTTCAAAAACAGCATCATCTTCCATGCCCTCTAGTTCGTTGCTAATACAACATTTTTTAAATGATTTTATAATCATTTCAGAGGGTATTTCGTTCCAAGCATCTTTAACCCACTGAGCAGTTAATGTAATATTAGGCTTTTTAATGTTGTCTTCTAGAATTTGAACATGATCGTATATAGTAACCTTCTAGAACTTGTTCCGGAAAAGATTCGCGTACGTAAAATCTTTCCGGATTTTTCCCTTTTTAAAAGTTAAAAGAAATATTCAAAACTGTTCAGTTATTGCGTGGGCTATTTTTTTAAATTTTGACGTGTACGCCTGTTAACAAAAGTATTTCATGAATGAACGATAACTATTATAAAGACTTATACGTACGTAAAAACTATCTGCATTTCTCTTTTCTTGGCGTGTTGCCAAAACTTTTATATTGCTGGATATTGATCGGTTGTTTGGGGGCCGAAAATTCTTTGGTTTAATCGAAACTTACTCTAGTTAAAGTATGAAACTCTGTGATTAATTTGTCACATAATTTAAGTCATGAATTACTTCAAGTAAGTGACTTATTTGATAAGTCGTCCAATTTGAGTGCGGAAGAAAACAACTGCATTATGTAAAGAAATTTTTGAACTTCCGATTCTTTTAATTTTTTATGGCCCCGCGTATAAGTCGACCCCCCCCCACTTTGAAGTCTTTTTTTTTTGTCCAAAATATCTCGACTTATACGCAGGTATATAAGATAATTTTAGTGACAGAATTATTTTACTTTACTTACTTATTTATTTATATAGGCAAGAATTGTTGAAATGGAATGGTTGGGGCTACAAGGATTCACGATTTCATCTAAATAATAAAGTAAACCAAGTTGCATTTTCTGGTGACAGGTATTTATAATTTTTTTTGTTACATAGCATTTTAAATTCCTAATATGTTTTTTTTATTATAGCTTTTATTGCTGTAGTTTGTGATTATTATAGTCTTTGTTTAAATGTAATTATAAGGGAAATTTTCTGCTTAAACTTTCAGAAAATTAAATAATATCTAGAATTCCGTATTCATATTAACAGCTATATGTATATAAATGTAAAGGTAAGAAGTATTGTTCATTTTGATGAAAATTATCTCAGTACATGTGAAATTTTAAAACACTAAAGTGAAGAAATTTACCATGGTAAATTTTGGCAGTGGTGTTATAATTGGTGCTAAATCACAAACTTTAGGAGAAAATTATAGAAGTTTCTCTAATACCTTTTTCTTTGGTACCTGTTGTAATGTGGTGATAGTGATAAGGAATGTGTCTGTGTTGCTGCTGATAAATACGACAGCCCTAAGGAGTTTTCTAGAAGCACAGAAAACAGAGTTTGGCCTATGAGTAGTAGGCATTTGAAGTCTTGAAATGGAGATGAAATTTTGTTGTTAATTATATCTGATTAAAATTCTTGATAAATGCAGTAACAGTATTTAATGTGCTGTAGCTAACAAAGAGCATGCCATGAAGGTGATCCAAGCATGATTTCCTTGGTGAGAGTAAGCAGCATTGGCCCAATCTGGGCTTCAGAAAGAGCAATATGTTGCCAAATGTTATGAGAATGCAAGGAAAAGAAACTTACCGTGGTAAAAAATAATTTGTTTGATATCAATATAACATAATTTATTTAATACATACATATAAAAGGAATTTAATACAAATTTTTATTTCAATATTTAATGATTTCATAATTTTTTATAGAATGTAAATAAAATGTAATATTATATTTATTATTTTATCTAATACAATTTTGTTATCAATTTACTTTTAAAAATAACATTCCAAAAAATTAATTTTTTACAAACTGTTCCTGGCAGATACAATTTAGAAATAATTGTTGTTAATAATGCCTCAAATACATCATCACGACCGACTTAGTTCCTGAACATTGCATTGCTGAATGGTTCTTTCCCAACATATACTTACACATTGTACCCATTTTTCAAAATTCTCTTGCTTGGTATAGAAGAAGTATAGAAACTATTTTAGTAGATGATATATTGAAAATAGTAAGCGTGATTAAAAATTTGCTATGAAAACTGTTATATTTTAAAAGGGAAAATTTTTAGTGACCGAAGAAATGTGAGCTATGAACGCATGCAAAAAACGTTATATTTTAAAAGCGGCAGTAGAGAAAATGTTACATGTGGAGATCAATAACAGAAAGTATTTATTGACACGTGTGTAGATTGTTAACTGTTTGTTTCTCACTAATGCGGAAATGTGATAAAACAATGTTCTTATCAAAGCTGCTACAGAAGACAACTCTGAAGTTTACTAATACCTTTTCATTTGAGCAACAAAGGTATTACGCATAAGAATGTAACAAAATTGTAATTTGTTGGTATTTTCTTATTACAAACCACTTTGTAAGTGGCAGTAAGATTATTTATAAAATGCCAACACAAACCATCATCAATTGGCTGACATTCCTAGCGATGATAATATGCTTATGATGAGAAGAGCTCTAAGTGAATCACATGGTATCATATTTAGTTTTTTCATTTAAATGTTAACAATTCATTATCACGAGGAGTTTGAGTGTTCTGTGTGTTAATGTGTGTCCTTTTCTCATAAAAGTTTTAAAAAATATTTTGTGTAGAAAAAATGAGGAAGATGCCATATATTTCTTTTAGGAAAGATGCATTTTACCTTGCATTTGAATACGCAAAAATTGTAAAGCAAAATACAAATCCAAGTGTTGACAAGCCGTTCCTCTTTGTCTATTGCTTTGTCATTTCCGCACAGCTTCTATATAAATAATTTTTATTTGGTGGCCATTTTTACACTTTTGCTTGGTATACAAAATTCTGTTCTCTTGTACCACTGCTTTCCATCACTTTTTTAGTTGATAGCAAGTTAAATATGACCAATATGTTAAAGGGAAAATTAATAATGAAAAATATGAAAGAATTAATGATGTAATGAAGAACTTTGTTCTTATTTTAAAATTTATGAAAAATTAAAAATTGGCAATATTTAAAGAGAAAATAATTCACGACAGAATGATATCACATAGTCAAAAGTGAGAGTGAAAATAAAAAATGGGGCACATATCACAAAGAATTACTGCTTAATTTGTAATTGGTTATCAGTTAAAATGCCAAACTTTTTAGAGGAAAAAAGAATTACTGAATCAATAATATCACATAGCAACATCACAATCAGAACAGTCTGAAAATAAAATTAGTTGTAGGTAAAAAATCTGGAGATTGTATTTACCAAACTTGGTGACCAATCTTCTGATTTTGGCAGCTCACTGAGGTGGGCACTTTTATTCTAAAGTACCAAAATGGGCATTAAAGAAAATGCAGTGAGAGCATTTGAAGGGCAGTTTAAAGTTACAAGTGAAGGAAAAGCATATATTTTGGGAACAAATTTGGTGGTGTCAGAATACTGCTTGTAATAATGCAGTTTTATTTTTAAACTGTTGGGCAGAGTAGGTGATGTTGATTCAGTTGTTGGAAATCTGCTTAGCCTTTATGAAAATAAAGTGATTGAATTGGAACATTTTTATCAGAAAGGTGTATTCTCTACATCTAATTCCATTGGCAAATAAGGGATAAGTGACCCTGAAGAAATTATAGGCATGAACGAAAATCTCTTCATTTAGATGAAAGCATAGCTGTTGACGTTTCTTCCATTTATTTGGTAGACTGAGCTAAGAAACCAGTGAATTCTCTCTTACTCAAGTTAAGAATAGAGAAGCAACTGCTTTCATTGGAAAAACATTGAACAAGATGAAAAGCAGGTTAGTGGCATTTTACTGTAAACCAGAGGTGGGCATTAACCCTTTCCGGCACACTACCTTTTAAAGTCGAAGTTTTTAATAAAAAAAAAGGGCGGGAAGGCAGTCTAATTAGGCCTAGAGGAGTACACAAGTAAAATTTTGTGAAGATAGCACTTATTGTTTTAATTCTGTTGTGTGTGCCCAAAGTGGTGCGCCCAACAAAATAGAGCTTTGAAAAGAGTTTTGAAACGAGCATTGTCGTCAATGAACTGACCGATGAGATGCGGAGAAACAAAGAATACAGACACTCAGTTGTCCTAGATTATCGGTGAACCCGGTCTGGGCACACCTAGGGTTCGCCATTTGATTTTAGGCAAGATTTCAAGGTAAAAATTTAAAACTAATATAGAATAAGGAGATTAGCATACAGCCAAAAAAAATAACATAGAAATTTCTTTTCAAACAATTCCTTTTATACCGTTAAAAAAAATCTGGAAGATTTCTTTGAAAAATGAGGGTCTTAAAAAACTAAACATGGCTAAAATATATGGACTGGTTTATGTTGAGCTGCTATCTACTATAAATAAAGAAGGTTCAGAGTAACCTTTTTAGGTGTGTCCAAATCGGACACACTGTGCCGCAAAGGGTTAAGTCGAACGTGATCGACCAGTGAACCACCAAGATGTTTTGAAGTCGCTTTTTTAAAAAACCTAAGACGCGCATATTAAAACATATTTATGAAATGCTGGTGCCAGCTAGACTGGAGAGTTAGATTTTTGCAATCGATGAGACTATGTTTAAGCAAAATAGTTCGTTGAATGTGTAGACGACACATATATACTAGGGGAGAGGACAGTTCTATATCTCCCCTTCTACTAGGACGATTGGCGAAATTCAACTTGCATTTTTCATGTTTCGAAAGTGCAACTTAGGATATGTATTAGATTTATATATAGCATTGATTTAATATAGGTATTTTGACACAAAATTGGCCTTTTTCTGGCTCCTCAGTGTTAATTGAATGTGAGATATATTTATTAATATATCTTTTTTCATTAAACTTATTTGATTCTTCCTTTCATATTTCAAAATTTAGGTTCATTCCAAATAAAATTTCCCAATTTTTTATGATTTATTTTTAAAATTTGTATTTTTAGCTTGTTCAGGACCAGCGTCACATATACGTGACACAACGATTCTGCTCCTACCAGTCCAGCGCCACATATATGTATTATTAAAACAGAACGATTTATTTGAATTTTTAAAAGCCAGTAGATGGAGATAAGTAGTAACTGTTTTCACATGGGTTGATTCATACGGCATTTGAGCTTCATGTACTAGCATTAGTTTCTGTTTTGTGCTTCTGGTTTTGATAGATTTATTGAAATAAACAAACTGGAAATCATGGCTCTTTATAAGTGCTTGTGAATTAAAGGGGCACAGGCATTTTTGTTTATTTCATTAGGATTTTCTTTCTTCCCTTTTTTTTCTGTTTATTTTGAAACATAACATAAGCTTTCTTGGTTAGTTAAAAAGTAACATTACAACATTATTACAGAAGGGGAAAGATTCAGCTTTCTGTACGCGTAATGCATTTACTAGCTTGCACTTCTCAGGAAGAGTAAGCTTTTTTTTTTTTTTTACTTACTCGATTTAATAGGTCATTATATATAATGACAGAGGCCTTATATTTTGGTATGTAATGTATTTATTTTACATATAATGCAATTATATACAGTCAAAAGTCGTTAATCTGGACTCCTCGGGACTTCGGCGATTCCGGATTATCGATTTTTCCGGATTATAGATCATCGGTTTAAATCTCGTAAGATGGCATGCAGAAATTCAAAATTAAAAATATGAAACCATAATTTATGAAATAAAGTACAATTATAATCTAAAGGGTATCAAAATTTACATAAAAAAGTTTTTTATATTATTTTGTTTTAAAATATAAAATAGCAATTAAACCCGTCTGGTTTCGAATTTGAATAAGTTACAGAATTATTTTTTCGGCAGAAATCTTTTGGCTATTGCTTTTAGGACTGATTGAAAACCGTCTTCGCCATTAACAGCTTGAGCTTGGCGCCATATAAATTCGATAAGGTATGAGTCAAGATGATGACGGGCTGTTCCTCTCTTTTTTTTTGTTGTGCCATTTGGCTGAGCCCCACATGCACTCTACATGTTGTGTGTGAACGCCCGTGTTGGGATCCACAAAGTTTTATTTGTGATTAACAGTTCCATGCAGAAATCCAGCATTTTCGAACTCACTTGTATTGTATCCTTTCCAGCAATCCGAATAAATGATGCTTCCTTCCTTGATATTTTTGCAAATTTTTTCCACGAGGGTAACGGCGCTTCTGTTAGGTACAGTAACCAAAAAAGTCTTTCTTTTCTCGGCAAATTCCGCCGAAAACCCATTGATGTGGTAGTACACACCCAATGTTATTTTTTCTTTTTACAAATAAATTCTTTTTACAAAACTACGTATAACACGTAGGGTTGCTGTAAGTAGGGTCGCCAAATTTGGCGATTTATGCGAATTTTGGCCTGGTTGCGTTAATACGTAAGTACCGTTCCGCTGTTCAAGTCCCGTAATTGCTGTGCCCAGAATACCGACTAACTTGTCAATCGAAATTTTTTCGTTTTCCGTTACCTCTCTGTCACCTTCTTGATGTCTTTATCCATTTTTTGCAGCAATTCCACTTTTTGTTTGACATCGAAACATACTTTCGTTTTGTAGATCATTTGGGAGCTCCAGCATCGGAAATTCTGTTTGACATAATCGAAAGTTCAAGTTTACTTTTATAAAATTGCTCTTACAGTCTGCAAAAAATAATAAGCCGGATCCAACTCGAAGATTAAGGAACAACGCAATCATCAACATTAACTGAAATAAATAATTAGATAATTTTAGCTTATACCATCCGTTATACAGAAAACGCGCACGCAGAAACGTATTCTGCGCTTGCGCACACACGTATGCGCAGTCGTAAATGTCTTACGTGCACACGTAAATGCCTATGCGCATGTGTCAACGCGGCGCATGCGCAGAAAGTTTTTAGCTTTGAGGCCCGGATTATGGGTGTCCGAATTAACGACTTTTGACTGTATAATGTATAAATTGACGTGATCAGTAATGGATATCCCGCCAGTGGGTGTCTTTCCTTGATCACTTTCCAGTCACTGTAGAGACTTTTCGGTTTATCTAATATAAACCTGATGTCACATGGCGTTTGTGGATGAAATATTTCTGAGTAATATTTTTTTTGAATAAGTTTTGGGACATGTTGTTGGGGTTATATTGTTTCATTCCATTAGCCATTGCTAAGAGGCCTTACTTAAAAACTTAAAACATTTGTTCGAAATCACCGGATTCCGTCTAACTGGAAGACAGTTTCTGAAAATTTACGTTGACGGAAAAGGTAATAAAGGTAGGAGAAGATGCGTTGTGCTCACTAATACAAAGAAAAAGCAAAAGTAAACAACATATTTCGAGTGGAACATATGCAATATAGGACTGAGTCGATCCTTGTTTTAAATTATTTCACACACAGCAGAATTTTGAAATTGGAATTTAATTACCTACAGATAATTCTTGTTTAGTTTTTTTTTTAAAATTTCGTATTTGTATTTTTTCATGTTTATAGTATTTATTTCTGTGTGTATAGTTATGATTTTAGTATTTTACCTGTTTAATTTATTTCTATTAATGTGATATTCTTTATATTAATACACGTTAAAAACAAGTACATTGAATATGCAGCTTCAAAAATTGAAGTCATAATATCAAAATGCTGATTTTATAAGATTTTTTTTGTAAAATTGGGCTTAACTGCTGAAAATGCGCGGGCCGGTGGCGACGATCTATTTCAGCGGGTCCGGTCCCGTGACTGCGCTGGTCCTTAAAGGGTTAAATCATTTTTATAAATTTTTCAAAAAAACATTTGAATTATAAAACTGTACAATTTTTGCCATCATCTTAAAGTAGATGTATTTCTAAGCGTACCTGCAAAATTTCCTAAGATATACGTGAATTTACATTTTGGTGCATTTTGAAATTTGGCGTATTTATTTTAAGCGATAATAACAAAAATGTGGTTTATGCATTCTGTTAAAATTATTTGAAAGTATGAATGCTGACTTTTTTTTCCGCTCGTGGACAATGAAAAAATGGAAAGGAAAATAGGTTGCTATAACTTAAAAAGTTCGCCAAGTGAATTATTCTTGGCAAAAACTGAAAAATATGCATCAAGATAATTCTTTAAATTTGTCACCAAAAATTATGAAATGTAATATCTAGGCATAATTTGTGTCGTAGAAAAGAAATGTGGAAAAAAATTGGTTCGTTATTTCAGAAAAAGTCCGATTTTATATCAAAATATTAATGTTAGGACAATGCTATATATAAATCTATTATATATATCCTAAGTCGCGCTTTCTAGACATGAAAAACGCAATTTGAATTTTGTCAATCGGCCCAGTAGAAGGTTACAAATTCATTGGTTTACGTATGTTTGTTGCTCGCTGCATTGAATACATCCACGGTCTAGCGGTTGCCAAAATTCTTCAAACATTGAACTTGCCAATTTTCTATTACTTGTGTTTTTGTAATAAAAATAGTAATCTGTTGTATTATAAAAGAGGGGTGCAATGTCGAAAACAGGTGTTAGGAAAAACATATAATTTTAATACAGGATGGGAAGAACAGTTTTTCTTTGCAATGAATGGATAATGTGTATGCTATATATGTCATGCAACTGTGGCACTGCCCCCCCCCCAAAAAAAAAGAAACATTGAAAGGCATTTCAAAAGCATGCAAGGAATTTTAATACCGATTTTCGATTAAAAAGCTAATTGCGTAAATAAAAATTTAAAGAATTTAAACCGCAATGAATCAGGGACAACAATCGTATTTTATTAAACTCAATACTATATCTAAGGCTGCAACAGTTGCATCTTTTCGTGCGAGTCATGTGTTAGCAAAACATATGGAACCTTTCACAGATGGAGAAACATTAAGAAAAGCTTTTCTGGAAGCCAGTGATTCATTATTTGATTCATTCAAGAGCAAATATGAAATTATCCATGCAATTTAAAGACGTACAGCTTTCGCGTAGAACTGTCGCATATCATGTAGAAATGATGGATTCTAATCTGGCTGTTCAGCTGACCTAACTATATTTGCACTTTGACGAATTTAGGGACATGGTTAATATTTCTCAACTTTGCATTTTTATAAGAATGGTTTTTAAGGATATGAGTGTAAAAGGAGAATTATAAACAATATTAACTCTAAAGATGAAAACATGATATGAAGATGTTTACTGCGCCTTCAAAAAAATACATAGAGAAGAAAAAAATCCAGTGTATAAAGTTGTATCGATGACAACTGATTGGCCCCTTAAATGACCGGCACAGTCAATAGATTTTTGGCTATGTGTATCAGAGAAGGTGACATATTCATTATTCGCATTCTTCACCAACAGGATCATAAAATTCTAAATATGCATCATGTTTTGGGAATCTGCATGAAAATTATGAACTCAGTTCGAGGAAGAAGTCTTCAGAGAAGAATGTTTCAGGTAAAACAAGAAGTAAACGAATCTGCTTACAGGGAATTGTTATATCATGCAGATGTTCCTTGGTTAAGTGGGAGTGTATGTTTACAAAGATTCAGAGACTTACTACAAGAGATAAAGATTTTCTGGAATCAAATGATAAAGCGCATGTTGGACTTAGTGATGATGTTTGGTTGATGGATTTAGTTTTTGTTGTTGATATAGCAAGCGATCTTAAGTAATTGATCTTACAATTGCAAGGAAAGGAATCAAACAATAGGAGAATTGATTGGATTTGTTACTACTTTCAAAAACAAGCTAATATCTTCCCAATTATGAAGAATGAACCTTTTGAAACCTATTTCTGACGAGTTGTTTAAAAAAGGAAGTACATTAAATAAAGACAAATATGATAAAATAATGAAACTTCATTCTGAATTTGAGAGACGTTTTCAAGAATTTACTAGCAAATAACTTTTGGAATCTAATGGTCGAAGTAAAGTGTCCTAATTTGTGTGTGTGTGGGGGGGGGAGTTCCATTTCATTTATTTGGCTCTACTTACCTGTGTAAAACTGCATTTTCAAAGATGAATATAATTACGACAACATATCGTTCCTGTCTTGTAGACAACCATTTAGAATCCAGTAAAAGTTAAGCAGTTAGTAATTGTAAATCGAGATATTCAAGATTGGCAGACAGTATGCAGACTGAATATATTCTACTAACTAAAACTACGAGAACTAACTTTAGATGAAAATGATTTATTTTTTAATGTACTTTGAATTGTTTAATAAGAAATGCATTATTTGAAATTATAACATTTGTGGCTATTATTATGTTTGTATCTTGCATTTTGCTTTAAACGCGGTTTTGAAAAGAGTATTTATTTTTTTACGTAGGGTTAGGTAGGTAAGTCGCTATTCCGTATTTATTGTTAAGTTATAATAAATATTGTAGAAATTTATTGTAGTACCACACTGGGTGGGCCACAACACCTTGAAAAAATTAGAAGTAGCTCTTACCCTGTAAAAATTTGCCCACCCGTGCTGTAAACCATAAATTTTATTTTATTGATACAACAACAACTGCTCTTAATTATGGCGCCAAAGAACTTTGGTGGTCCTTTAAGTGGCAGAATAAAAATCAACGAGGCAAAAAGTTCCAACATCACGAGTCTTACTTTGTAGAATTAGTTTGATAAAAGTTCTTATGTTGAGAAAATGCTTATGCTGCTGTATTTTAAAACCTTTGTGCCAATATGATTGCCAAAAGTGTATGTTTTAAGCATGAACTCTCTGAGAATCCTGGTGCCAACATGGTGTATAAAAAATGGGGGCTGTAATAATGACTTGTAATATAACTAATAATGGAAGCACTGACTTGTTTAATTAACTCAGCAATATAGCGGTTCATAATATGTGAATAAAAAGTAAACTTAGTGGTACTTAAGTGCTATCGCAACCACCTCAGAAGTCGCCAAATTTTCAGAATGTGCAATGGCAATCATGCGCATAACCATTCTTCAGGCAACCTTGCCCATAAAAATCCTTCTGCCAAGCAAAGTTGCCATTTCATACGCCTCTTTTTTGTTGTACAGTCAAAAGTCGTTAATCCGGACTCGCCGGGACTTCGGCGATTCCGGATTATAAATCATCAGTTTAAATCTTGTAGGATGGCATGCAGAAATTACAAAATTAAAAATATGAAACTGTAATTTAGGAAATAAAGAACAATTATTGTCTAAAGGATATCAAAATTTACAAAAGGAAAAGGCTTAATATTTATTTGTTTACTTTATTAAACATTTCTTTCAATGTAAGTTGTTTAAGTTGCTTCATTTCATGTGATAATACTTTCTCTTTAATTCGATTAAACAGACATAATTTTTTGTTTAGTTAAAAAGTTCCGCTGTTCAAGTCCTATAATTGCTGTGTCGAGAATACCGACTAATTTGTCAATCGAAATTTTTTCGTTTTCAATAACCTCTGTCACTTTCTTCACTATCGGAAGCGAATTATAATGATGAGGAACTTGTTTTAAATCATATCAAAGATGGAGTACATTGAGATGAAATACTACATTTAGTAAGTAATTATAAGCCAAATAAAATAAAGATAAGGATAGTGCTGACAGATCAACTTCCAATTCATTGTACACCGTTTCCCCCCCTTCGCCGCCACCGAGCAGCGTGAAATTGATAAACAGATTTCGGATTTCGAAACATACTTTGGCTTTAGATCCTTTACACGTGAGCAAATATATATCGGAAATTCTATTTGATATAATCGAAAGTTCAAGCTTACTTTTATAAAATTGCTCTAACAGTCTGCAAAAAATAATAAGCCGGATCCAATTCGAAGATTAAGGAACAACGCACTCTGCAACATTAACTGAATTAGATAATTTTAGCTTAGTTTATACCGTCCGTAATACATTAAACGTGCTTATATAAACGTTTTATGCGCACGCGCACACGCAATTCACAAGCACGCGCAAGCCGTAAAGGTCTTACACGCACACGTAAACGCCTATGCGCTTGACGCATGCGCAGAAAGTTTGTAATTTTGAGGTCTGGATTATGGGTGTCTGAATTAACGACTTTTGACTGTATTCAATGTTTCAACAGTTTGTAGAAACAAATCTTAATATCTTTTTTGCTTTAAATTTAATTTTAAAAGATGTGCTTATGAAGTTTGCCAGCAGTGTACGAAATAGCTGTAAAATTTTGGCAGAAAAGCGAAGTTTTAACACAAAATCTCAAAAGAAAAAAACGAGTAAATGTGTGTGGTAGATAATCACTGTTTCCCAAGGTTTATGCAATGCTGATTCTCTGCAATTCATTGATTTTTTAAGTGAAGAAAGATCGCTGTTTACACGAGGAGAAGGTTTATGGGGGGGGAGAGAAGGATTTGAGATGTATGTAAGGATTTTATCTTTTTAATCTATTACATAACCCTTATTTAATACTTTGTATTTTAAATTGCTAAAGCATTACGAATTTTGCATATATGTAAATAATTTTAATGAAATTATATGTGTACTTGTAATATCTTTTGTATAATGTAGCATGGAATGCTCAAAAAAGCAAAGCTTTGCCATAAAATTAAATTACAGGGGAAAATCTATAACATTGAACTTAAAGACTGTCTTGCTAAATTGGGGAAATATCACCAAGATGACAGAGGTTTTGTCAACTAATATTTTTCTCAAAATTTCGCGAGGAATCGCCAAAAGTCCCCAAACTCGAGGACATTTTGATTAGGTCCCTGTATAACTGATCCCTATATCTGATTGTAACCATATCTGGCCCTAATATGTAACTTTAACCATATATGCGTACTAGTAATTTCGAGGAGTAGAAGGTACTAGAGATATTTCGGCAGCCAAGATATAAGACCGGAGAGATGACTTCGCAGTATTAAGACATATTGCAAGCTTCGCTCTTTGGATGCCCTTTGCACTGTGTATGTTTAATGTCATTAGTACTTTAAAGTAACTACTGATTGTGCTTTGATGCCCTTTGCACTGTGTATGTTTAATGTCATTTGTACTTTAAAGTAACTACTGATTGTGCTTTATTATACTGAGAAGAGCTGTATGATTGCTTTTTGGAAAGATCCAGAACTGAAAAATATTTCTTTTGGAAAAATAAATGTTGTCAAGGTATAATCATTTCTGCGTCCATTTAATTCATTACGAACTCATACACCCGCAACAGCTATTGATCTCAGAAGTGGGATTAAATATCAGTGGCAAATCATGGAGAAGCAACTAAGCCAGCTGGTGACGGCCTTTGTTGCATTCCAAGAGAAGATGGAAAGGGCCGTAAATTCCTTTAAAGAAAAGATGAAGCAACCAAGTATCCATTAAAGAAGAGATGGGGAAGGATCAGGAGGAAATGGAAAGAGGAATTTGTGAATAGTGCTGGACAAGGACTTTGGCAGCTAAAAGCGATAAGGTTTGGATTATGTAATGTGCTGGCAACATTCCGCCGCCTCATGGTTTCTATGTATATCGAAATGTCTTGCCAGTCAGGTTTCCTATTTGAAGATTCCATTAAGTCAATTTTGGGTTTAGTGTCGGCGTCTTTCAATTGGTCTTTCCTGTCTTCTTCATTACTCAGTGGGTCTGGGTCACACGATGAAATTATAACTTGACGTCCGACCGGATTGACCAGCTCGTATTTCGCTTCGACCTTGGAACAATTTTGTCAGCTTTCTGGGCAGGCTCTTTTAAACAGGGCATCGGCGTTTCTGTGTGACGTTCCTTTCTTATCACGGATAGCTATGTCATATTTCTGGAGTTCTGTATTCATCTGCATATTTGGCCTATGAGATTTTTTAAACTTAATAACCAAGTCAACGATGCAGGATCCGTGGGGAGCAGGAATTTTCTGCCATATAATGGATAATGGTGGAAATGGTCTACGGTTTTAACTATGGTGAGTAACACATCTGGCGACACAGTAATTCCCTCGGGTTTGATTCACTTGCTCCAGTATGATATGACACGTTCTGGACTGCTTATTTTGACAAAACAGCACCAACACACTTATTGCTCTCATTCGTGTCAAGAATAAATAAATGGTTTACCGAGTTGATGATACAAGAGGATTGTAGCAGATATTAAAGCCTCCTTCAGTTTGTTAAATGCTTCCTCACATATTTTGGTAATCCTCACATACTTTGGTAATCCTCACATACTTTGGTGCTCACATACTTTGCTCTCTGTTAGCTAGTGAAGGGGTCTTGTGATGGAAGAAGAGTACTTCACAAACCATAATAGGTACAAATCCCCAGAAAACTTCTGATGGACATTTTCGGGGTGTCTCCTATCCGTAACTGCAGATACTTTTCCTGCATCTGTGCACAGTGTTTCGACAGAGATGAATGTCTGCGGTAAGTCACTTCGTGTCTGAGCAATTTACATTTGGCATGATTTAACTTTATATTGGCTTCCTTCACTTTTTGAAGCAATTCCTAATGTTTTCTAAATGATGTTTAACACTTTCCCTGATGTTTATGTTATCTGAATATATTGGACAAGCTTTGTAGGAGAATACCTCTCAGTCAGGTCTCGATTAACGAGTGTAAGAAATTTTATGTGGAAATATATTTTAATTGCAAAAGAGGGCGTAAATCTTTCATAATGTATACTTCTTGTTTTTGTATCTGGCAGTGCCAGTTGAATGTGTGTTGGACGTGAATAAACTTCGCAGTTTTGAAACCTGATTCGTAATGTTCATTTACCTTGGTGATTTGTGTGATTTGAATTGGGTAACTTGAAAGCATGACAGTTATTATAATATTTTATATTTTTGGCGCCCAACAGTTGCGCATGAACAGTTTTTGATTTAGAATGCAGTGTTTTTTCGTGTGTTAGCTTCCTTTTGTAGTTAAATTAATCACTCGTAAAATAGTTGTAAAAGACAAACATTTATTTAAAGATAAATCTTAATAACCTACATATAACATATTCGTAAACGTACATAACATAACAAACGTACTTACTGCATCGTACCATTAAACATTTCAAGCATACATCATCTTAATATTTTTTTAGAATTATAAATAGAAGGACATCCAGAAATTAGCTGTTGCCATTTTCTCAATAGATATTTTGTCTAATAACAATTAAATAATTTACAATCGTGCTTACACGTGTTACTGAAAATTTATTCCTTGGCAGTGAACATTGCAGGATAAACGTTCAGAATACTTGTGAATGTGCTTCACCAGGTAAGTGAGTTACTAAATTAGGATTAAACCATTTGAAGACTGCACAGGTAAGCGAATAAAATTACTTTTGTTGTTATTATGGCAGACGATATTATTAAATTGAAAACTACTAGAAAAACTATGAGACATGCTATTTCTAAATTAATAAATGTTTTATAACCTGAAATTAAAAAAAGACATTTGGGATAAGAATATGGTAGAAGAAAATGTGTTTTTACTTACTTCTAAACAGTCTGCGTTGAAAGAAATTAATGAAAAAATATTGGATTGTTTTAAAGGGGATGAGTCTGAAATTGAGAAAGAATGTAATACTGTGTTAGAGTATGATGAAGAAATGAGTTTATGTATTTTTAGGGTTAAAAAGAAGCTTAATTTAAATTCTCAGATAGTGAGTATTGAAAATGATTCGCCTGGTAACCATACTGCTGCCGTAAAGGTCGAAAACAAAACTAACATTCGGTTACCTAAAATTTCAATTCCTAAATATTATGGTGATCCTAGTTTGAAGTTTTATAATTCCTTTGAAAATGCTATTCATAATAATAATGAGTTAACAAAGGTCGAGAAGTTTACCTATCCAAAATTCTTACTCGCAGGACCTGCTCTAAGTGCAGTATCCGGGTTTGCACTATCTAATGAAAATTATGACGCTTCTATAAGTTTAATTTAAAGAAAGATTTGGACGAACAGATTTGGTAATATCTTCGCACATGAATAAACTCTTGAATCTTGAACTGGTTAGAAATTCGTCCAATGTGAAAGCACTAAGAACACTATACGATTCCTGTGAAATCAATATAAGAAGTTTAAATTAATTAGGTATTGTGTCGGAAGCTTATGGGACCCTTTTAGGACCTGTTATTTTAAAGCTTTTACCAGATGATATGAATCTGAAAGTTAATAGAAAAAGAAACTCTAAACAGCAATATAGCCTAACAGAACTTCTCGAATTCATTAAATTGGAAGTTGAGAGTCGGGAAGCTCCTAATTTAATAATAAACTGTGACTAGGCCATATTGTTTCTATTGTAATCAAAATACACATGATGTAGGAAAATGTGAGATAACTAATGAGCAAAAAAGAGCGATTAAAATACCATGGACGTTGTTACAGATGTTTTAAGAGAGGTCATGTATCTTCCAGGTGTAAAATGAAACTTCAGAGTTGTGTAATGGTTTAAATCATAATAAACGATTTTGTAAAAATATTGTTCCTGAAGTGGAAGCAGTTTCAGATGTTAAACAGAAAGTAGGAACAGTATCAAATTCTAAGCAGAATCTAGTTGCATCCCTGTCGTTTAACTCTAAGACTGTTTCTGAAACTGCTGATAAAGGTGTATATTTATAAACTTGCACTGTTTACACTTCAGATACAGATAATACTAGAAGCCAAATAGTAAAAATCTTAATTGATGGTGGATCACAGAGATCATTTATTAGATCTGATTTAGCTAAAGAACTAAACTTAAGGACTTTAAGGAAAGAAAGGTTATATATTTATTCTTTTGGGTATATCCAGGGTAGACTAATGGAATATAGTTGTGAAAAAGTATACATTGCCCTAATGAATCAATCACTCTTGAAGCTCTTGTTACAGATACAATTTCTGGAGTGATCATAAAATTTCCCTCCAAAAACATTTTAGAAATATTACAATCAGAAAATCTAAAATTAGCCGATAAAGGTGAGCATCTGAAATAAAAATATTGTTAGGATCTGATTCATGTTGGAAAGTGCAAACAGGCGAAAAGAAAAGAGTAAGTAATAAATTATTTGCGGTGTCTTCTATATTTGGTTGGTCCTTGGTTGGATCTTTGGAAGGTGATCAGTCTAATGCCTGTATTTTTACAGCTGGTACTTCTCATTGCTTGAAGGAAGATAATTCAGTTAATGACTGTTTGCGAAGGTTTTGGACCACTTGAGTTTAGAGGAGAAGGAGAATCCTGGTGATAGATCAATCATTGAGAAATTTGAAAAAGAATTGCATTTTATTAATGGTAGATATGTAGCTCGTTTGTTATGGAAATCACATCATGAAAACTGGGTAATAATTTAGAAAATGCCAAGCGACGTCTAGTATCTTTGGTTAATAAACTAAAAAAGGATGAATGGCTTAAAGATAATTATGATAGCATAATAAACGAATAGTTAAAAAATGAAATAATTGAAAAGTGCGAAATTGAAAGTCATGACAGTAATAAAATGTATTACATGCCACATTCTCCAGTGGTAAGAAAAAATGTATCAAAAACTAAAGTCCGTATTGTGTTTGACGCATCTTCGAAGTGTAATGGGGTATTTCTGAACAATTGTTTGATGTCTGGCCCAAATTTGAATCCTTCTGTTTTGGACTTGATTTTGCGGTTCATACAATACAAACATGCGTTCTCAGCAGACATTGAAAAGGGCTTTCTCCAGATTGGAATCTCTGAAGTTATTGGAGATGTATTACGGTTTTTATACCTTGATAATAATTAAAATTTGAAACATTATAGAATGACTCGCGTTCCTTTCGGTGTGTCATGTAGCCCTTTCATTCTGGCGTGCATTATAAAAAAGCATATAAAGAAAATAGAGTTAGAAAATCCGGATATTTTTTAGAAGTTGAACTGTTCGATATACGTGCTTGATGTTTTCTATGGGGCAGATTCCGTAGAACAGGTTTTTAAGTGAAATACGAGGGTTGGAACTTTAACAGCTGAAAAACAATACGCAACAAAACCAAAGAATATCGCGTATACCACACGTGAACTACATACCTACCTTACCTCTTAGCAAAAAGACTCGTCCTGCCTACGTCACGCGCATGCGGAGTGACGCGAAGAACGGATCCTTGTATTAGCTCGCGGTCTAAAGTAAGTGTTGTCAGGATGTTTTCAAAACAAGAACAACGATGTTGGATAAAAATTGAATGTGCCAGAGGTCGTAAAGCACAACAGTGTCATCAAGGACTTCAAGAGGCTTGCAGGGAATCTGCATTGCCTTACAGAACCGTAGCAAGATGGGTGAAAGCATTCAATGAAGGTCGCCAAAACGTGGCAGACATGCTGCGGTCAGGTTGTCCGAGTGTCAGCGATGCAGACATGCAAGCTGTTGCCGCACTAATGGACAGTGATCGCCGCCAAACGAGTCGTCAGCTGGCCAGAAAAACAGGATTAGTGCATACGACTGTGCTGCACATTCTGAAGGGACGCCTGTCCATGAGAAAAATTGCTTCACGATGGGTTCCACATCAGTTGACAGAAATGCAGAAATGGCTATGATACGATGCTGCCCGAACCCACCTGGAGCACTATGAGCGCGAAGGAGATTCTTTTTTACACCGTATCATTACGCTGGATGAGACATGGGCCCGATCGTACCAGCCAGAACTGAAACGCCAATCAAACGAATGGCGTCATCACGGGTCACCACGATGTTTGAAATTTCGTCAGTCCAGCAATGTGAAAGTTATGGTGATTCTCGTGTACGACTGTGATGGTGTCATCCTAACGCATACTGTTCCCCCACAGCAGACCGTCGCTGCGCAGTATTACTGCTCATTTTTGGAGCACAATCTCTGACCAGCTTTGAGAAAAGAACGACACTTTCTGCAGAACGCTTCTCTCATTTTGCATGACAATGCTCGGTCGCATGCGGCGCAAGCTGTGACTGATTTGTTCAAGCGATGGGGCTGGGAAGTGCTTTACCATCCACCATACTCCCCAGATCTAAGCCCTTGTTACTATGACTTAATTCCTAAGATGAAGGCACTCGCTTCTAAACTGTTCCTGAGATTCTTACGGCAGTAGACCGGTCCAAACTATCAACAAAACAGGCGCTGCTACAGGTATTCTGCGACTTCCACATCGTTGGAAACGGGTTGTACACAATGCTGGCGACTATATTGAAGGATTGTAAAACATGGTGACATGAATCACTTTTGTATTCCTTGTAAATAAATAGTTGCCACTATTAAAATTCCAACCCTCGTACTGGAGCCTTATGCGTGCTTTAAAGATGCCGGAATGAATTTGCGTCTATTTAATACTATTTCAGAGAAACTCAAAAACCTTTGGGATGATTGTGGAATAATTAAATCAAAAAATGAAATAAATAGCTCCTTAAAAGTATTAGGGCTTAACTGTGCACGAGTAAAGATGTAATTTCCTTGAACATAGATAACTTGTGCGAAACATTGAATAGTTGTAGAAAAAACGCAAAAAGAAATATATTAAAGGTGACTGCTACTGTTTTCGATCCAGTAGGTTTCTTGGCGCCATTTGTATTACGTGCAAAATAGATAACGCAAAACCTTTGGCATTTGGGTTTAGAATTTGACGACGAAGTTCCAACTGAATGTAAGCAGTTGTGGTCCGAGTGGAGCGGTGAAATCGAAAAGTTAAAGAAATTTGAAATTTCTTGAGAATATTTCCCTGGCAAATTGAATCAAAATAAAGACATCGAACTGCATTTATTTTGTGATGCATCTATTAAAGCGTACGGTTCAGTTGCATATTTTAGATCGGTTGAAGAAGGGCAGGTAGCATTTATTATGGCAAAATCTAGAATTCCACCAATAAAACAAAAACTCACACTTCCAAGGTTAGAGTTGCTGGGAGCATTAACATCGGCAAGACTTGCTAAAAATTTGAAAAAGCTGTTTTCAGTTCATGAAGAAAATTTATATTTGATTTTGCGATTTCAAAAATAAAATATTTAACTAAAATATGAATAACGTTTTAAGAAACTAAATGTAGAATGATAAAATTGTGTAAAGCAACGAGCACAAGCTATATAATATATTTCTACCGTCTTCTTAGCGACCCTTCGTGGTGTAGTGGTCAGCAAACTTAGCGCGTTATTGAGACGTCCGCGGTTCGATTCCCGACAAAGGCGTTTGTTAATTTTTCATCTCTTCTGCTTCCCCCCCAAAAATAATAATAATAAGCGTCTTCATGCTCTTGACTTTAAGGAGTATTTAAATCTTGGGTGGCCTGCATCTGTGTTTGACTCCCTTGATTGTACAAATTATTCGCCACTTTTGACCTTGACTTAAACGATGTCTTTGAGCCATAACTACTAAACACTGATCATTCTCAGAAACCAAATTCATTTTAAACAACACTACTGACTGGAGTTCCAACATGCCTATATTGCGCACCACATTGTCATTCGCCGAATTTGCATATATGTGTTGCTAATGTATGCGCGAAGTGCAATTTTGTGTTCAATTAGCATAAATAATTACAGCATTAGGCATTGGTTGCAACATTTAATGAGCGTATTTTTTATCATTATCTTTTAATTTTGATGACCAGTGTAGTTTATGGGAAGAATGGAAGAGAGGGACATTATACGATAAAATTCGTGGATTTTAAACATCTTAAAGTATATAAAGAACAATTATTCCAACCCTCGTACTGGAGCCTTATGCGTGCTTTAAAGATGCCGGAATGAATTTGCGTCTATTTAATACTATTTCAGAGAAACTCAAAAACCTTTGGGATGATTGTGGAATAATTAAATCAAAAAATGAAATAAATAGCTCCTTAAAAGTATTAGGGCTTAACTGTGCACGAGTAAAGATGTAATTTCCTTGAACATAGATAACTTGTGCGAAACATTGAATAGTTGTAGAAAAAACGCAAAAAGAAATATATTAAAGGTGACTGCTACTGTTTTCGATCCAGTAGGTTTCTTGGCGCCATTTGTATTACGTGCAAAATAGATAACGCAAAACCTTTGGCATTTGGGTTTAGAATTTGACGACGAAGTTCCAACTGAATGTAAGCAGTTGTGGTCCGAGTGGAGTGGTGAAATCGAAAAGTTAAAGAAATTTGAAATTTCTTGAGAATATTTCCCTGGCAAAAAAAAGAAGGCATATTTTTTTTAGCACCATATAGTAACTTCTTTGGCCAGATGGTTTTAAAAGATAATAATTCTGTACTCTAAAAGTCTCATTTTTAAAAATCTGTAAAATCATTTATCCATTTTTAAGGAACTATAATTCCAGCATTACTAACGATTTTCACGATTCTTTGGAGCGTGGGCGCTTTCGTGTTTTCCTCATGTGTGACGTGTGGACGAGACAGTTCCCCTTAGAAAGTCCTCCACGAAGATATCCCTCCCCCAAGGCAGATAACCCTCTGCACTTTGCCGTAATCAAATAAACCAGACCAAACCAACCCACAAGTAAGACAAAACTTTTGTTTTAATGCCATATAGTAATTCGTCTCATCAGATGGTTGTACAAAAATTCATTTTTCTGTCTATGGATTAATATTTTCCTCTTCGATAAGTCACATTTAAAAAAATTTGTAAAGAAATTAATCTATTTTATTAAAAACTATGATAGCCCAAACTTCAAAAGTTTTCATTTTTGGCTTTGAATGTTTCAATTTGTAAGATGTTAAATTCTCAAAATATTTTAGTCGCGATTACTCTTTCAAAATTGATTTAATCTTATTCCAAGATAATAATTATACTGATTGCAATCAAATTTAAACACATCTTGTTTATGTACTAGGTATAATCTCAAGTGTAATTAGTGATTAATTCAAGTCATACCTTAAGGCTGAAGCGAGGTTGTGACATTCTATAGCGCTTTCGGATTTTACGTTGATCCTGAACCAGGCTATCCTATCAAGAAAGATTGATTACAAAAATCAACACGATTTTTTAAAAAAAGCCTTGACCATTAAAGCTTGAAATGGGACTCGGACCACCAGTCAAAAAATAAATAAATGAATAAAATAATGGAAAAAAATTATTTCATTATAAAATTGTAATATTTCGGGTCACAATATTATCCGGTGAAGCAGTGAATAAGTTAATAACTTATTAAACCTTAAGCTAATTAAACTAGCAAAACCTGAATTAGACTCATAGCTAGTTAGTTTCAACGTTTGCGTGATCGTAATAAAATGGAAATAATGCGTTGTGTTTTCATACATCCGGGGACGTGCTCAGAAAAAGAATGGGATAAGAGATAAATGCAATACACAAATGGAAACATAATATAGATTTCAAAATTAATACTAAGTTTATTCAGCCTCCTCAGATTATAATTTATTTTACATTATTATTCCTTACCAATTTCCTATTATACCATATTTCCATATTTTAATTAATTTATAATTTCGGTACCAAATTACAATTATGACAAAATTAGGTGACATTCAACAGAAGCTACTAAGATAAATTAAGAAAGAACAATATATGTCACCCTCTTTTGGTTTACACCTGAATTTTAACATTTGGGCAAAGATAATGTCACACAAATTTAACATTATTAACTATGAGGTGTTGAGCCTAAGTTAAAGTTCCTGTAAAGGATAGAGGAGCAAGACGAATTTTTCACGTGACATGAATAAATTAAAAAAACTTATCTGTGGGTAGATGGTGAAGCAAGGGCTCCCACTGGGGTACCTGAAAACTGGACTGCCGTCGAGACACATGAGGGGAACCAAAAAAAGAAAAGTCCTCAAAATACTGCAACATAGCTTGGCTCCTGGACGAAGAAGACTTCAAGGCAAATGTCAGGATTTCTTTCAAACCGGCGATTCGAAGTGACTAAGGAGAAGAGGGAGTGGCCTATTCATAAAGGAGTAACCACGCAAAAATAACGTATTCCGGATTCATTTGGCGAAAGTTCAATTCTCAACACGGGGAACAATCTAATAACAGAACATCGATGCTATCAAGTCGAACTGAATAAAAACTTTCTAGATTCGTCAACCGACGGTCGAAAGATATAGTTACCATAACCCTTGGTAGAACTAACACATTTTGTGTGAGATGCAACCGGATAGAATCTCACGTTGATGAACACACACACATGCCATGACACGAGCTTAATTCTTGACTGTCTTTAGCATGAAGAAGCTGGACGAATAAAGCAATTAATTAATGAAACGCTGGAGCAACCTGCATTTTCTCCTGGTGCTTGAAAAAAAAAAAATCTCTTTATTCTCGATGTTAGCCTCATAGTCCCATTTTTTGAGTTTTAAGTTGAAAAGCAAGTCGGGAGCACAATTTTAGCTCCCCGCCTTCGCAGTTCACGGCAATATGCGACCTCTACCAAGACATCCCGAGCAAAAAGTGTTCTATAATCGAAATCCTCAAAAACACGGCTACCATTCTGGGCTTCATTTTTCGCACCCCCCCTTTGGGACTAAATTTCCATTTTTCACCCTGAAAGACCAGAATATGCCTACTGCACATGCGCTCCTGCTCTCAAACAGCCAAACGACCGGATACCTAGATCGCCAATTAAGACGACCTCCAGTGTAGGTGAACTGACAACCTTTTAACTTTTCGTCACGTACTTCCTGTCCGAAAGGTGACCAAGACAAAGTAATTCCTTTTAGAACATTCTACGGAAAAAAAAATAAGCCACCCTGAGACTAAACGAAAATTTGTTTCCTTTCCCGAATCCTTTCACAAAGACACAGAAATCTTGAATAAATTTAAATAAAGGGAAAATAATAAAAATTCATTGAAGCATCTCTTTCCCCTCCAAAAATTAAAGAATTTACATAACCGAATATTGAATTAATCATAAATAATGAAACATGAAATTAATAATTCAGAGATTTAAATAAAAATTAAGATTTTCCTAAATAAGAAAAAATAATTAACTTGATTTCTTTCATAACGAAATCCAACTATTATCAACACAGCAAAATAGAGGAATGGCGAATATGATACTCAACAAAAAGAAGCAGGGATGTTCCAAATACAATTTTCCTCCTATTTCATTGAGATTTCTGCATTCGCTTTCAAACACCTGCTGGCTAGGGAGTCGCACGTTAGTGCACCGTCAGTGTGTTGACTGAAGTTATCTTTGATGTTGGCCAGGATAACACTTCCGGGCTCCGTTCAGACTGGGGTTACTGTGAGTTAACAGAGACAACTGACTCATCTCCAAAACCGTTTTCTCCCATAGTGCAGCGAATTGAAAAATCTGAATTGTACACATAGTGGGGCTAGTTCACACCAAAGCTGTATCTATACCAAGCTGTCTTGCTGTCTTAAAGCAGTCCTGACCAAAGCTGTCTTAAAGCAGCTTTGGTCGATAACATGGAACTGACTCCCTTAGCTCAGATAAACTGTAGTCTGAACGGCGTTTTAGAGAGAGGACGCCAGACCAGTGCTACGCATTTTGCTGCTCGGTGCAAACTGTGCGGTTCCTAAATTTTGCTGCTCTAAAAATTTTGGCGCCCTCAACTTCTTCGGCCTGATTCGGCACACCGCTTTGGCAAGGGCCTGTTCCGAGGGGGGAATTAGAGCATTTTTGTATTTGACTTAAACTATAAGTGAAGCCCCAGTGGTGCCGTGTCTACATTTCATTTTATTGTCAACATAGATTTAAACTGATAATCTAAAATTCGTAATCTCCGATGTTTTGACGATTCCGGATCTCAGGCTGTATAGTATTTTAATTTTTGTCTCCAGCGGGAAGCAGAATCTGTGTAAGTCCCAGACTGAGATGGCTAGAGAACGCTGATGGTGATTTTAAACCCATAAAGAGGTATCCTTCGTATAACACGGTAGATAATTTCCCAGAGATTACAGTGTTTTGAAACTACGTGAGGCACTAGCGCAGTGCCTCACGCAGTTTCAAATGAATTCACTATGAATGTTCACTATGAATAGTGAGAACACCCCGCCAGCAAGATGCAGAGAAAAACAGCAAGAGGGGTCTTGCAGTGGTTTAAAAAAGTGATTTTAAATGGATAATAGTTAAAAGTCCTGGCCCATTATGTTTTTGATGATGATAATTCATTTTTTCCACCGAAATGTGTTACAATGCTTGGATAATTCTTGTGTTATGTTTTAAATTGTATTTCAGACATTTATATAGTTAAATAAGTTTGATTTACTGCTTAGAGATACCCCCTGGGTGCAGTGCTGTCTTGATTTTATATCATGACAGGGAAAAGTGGATGGAGCACCAGAACTTCGTCAGTGACCGTTCAGTATTGTTTCGCCGCACTGCTGTAGTTCCGTTGGCCCACATTAGATGCCAGCCTAACAAGACGTATACATAGAAACTTAACATGAATTCTAGACTTGCATATTGAATATACAATTACAAAAACACGGTATACAAAGAAATTAATCGATTAATAAAAGTTGGATTATGGCAGATTAATATAACATAATTACTTCAAACATACAGCATGCAAATATTCCTTGTACATCGGGTATTGTATTTCATACAAACAATACATTTACATATTTCATACAAACAATACATTTAAATATTTCATACAAACAATACATTTACATTAGTATATCTAATTACATTAAACATCTTTTTAAGAAACTAATTAGTGAAGAAATTTCCGTGCCTCTCCTAGTACATTGTCGTATTCCTAAGGTTAATACATTTGTTATCTTGTTAATACATTTCCTTTCATACCATTTTTCCCATGTTACACACAATTGCATCATTACTGAAGTCTTACATTATTTTTGTAAGTTAATTTATCATAACTGCAGAAAATATACATTAGAAAATCACATAATACTTACATTTACATTAATATATCTAATTACATCATATATTTATTTTTTTTTTAAATTAGTGATTTAATTATTACAAGAATTTTTTCCCATCATCTCTTAATGCAGTACAAATTCTTGATGTAATTATTTTGTAAATACAAGTCATACCACATTTATCCTGTTTCAGGCATTTGCAATATTTCTGAAATCTTGCATTATTTTTGTAACTTAAGGAGTAAGTGGTAATTACACAGACGCGATATCATCTTGACATATGTCTTCTCTTTTATATGAGAAAAGTTTCTTCATAATCAAGGAAATCTTTTGTTATAATTGATAGATCGTTAGTAAGCATTTAATGTACTCAGGCGTAATTTGTGATTCTTTTTTTTTTTTTTTTTTCAGTGCAGCTCTTTTGTGAGCTGGCCACTTGAAGGTGTAGTGCTCTGGGTCTTCCTTTTCCCCACGTACGCACTTGTCTGAATCGCTCAGATTTCGTGCAAAGTAGTACATGGGGAAAAAGACCATATCCAGATAAAAAGATGTTGATAAAGAAATTATGAGATTGGATCATATATGGGTTTTTGTAGCAGTTAAAAAGGTCTACCTACTTTTGCATTTTCCCATTCAGCTTGCCATTTCTTTAATGTAATTTTCTTCAATATATGTTTCGCATCCGATTTTGGGAATGGGACATTGACTGACGGTAGAGATGGGTCTTGAGCTGCATTCCTAGCAAGCACATCTGCCCTTTCATTTTTGGCTTGTCCTGCATGCGCTTTTATCCATTTTATTTTCATAGGCATCCTATTGTGCTGTGATATTAAATCGTTGGTATCTTGTACTATTGATGATTTCCTTCCCCGATCATCAACAGCTTTAATTGCCGCTTGGCTATCACTGTAGATGGTAACGTATGTTAAATACCTTTGATGAGCCCATAGAATAGCGTGTTTTAAGATTGAAAGGTCAGCTTGAAAATCGCTGTTATTTTTTCTTAGGTGTCCCTTCCATTCTGTTGCTTCTTGTTCTGAGAGAAGTGCTAAGAATGCGCATCCTACTTCTTTGTTTATCATTGACCCATCTGTGTACACTACTAGAAATATAGGTACACTTCTTCCTTTGTAGATATTCGGAGTTTTGCATGTACTGCAGAGTGCCTTAGGTAAGGATTTCGAGGCTGTTCGAAATCAAGGAGGCGCAGGTCTTGATCTTCTACCTCTCTGTTTTTCTTGAGGTGGAATAACTTGGCTAAGTCTGCAACTTCTTTTGCGTTCAGATGGAAGGGTAGGATTCCTGTTAATACACAGAGTGCTGCCGTTGAGGTAGTTCTGTATGCTTTTGCTATTTGTAAGAGGAAGGGGCATTGAATCGAAGCTAAAAGTCTTTTCTTTCTCACTGTCATGGGTGAGCCCATGCTGATGCCCCGTAGAGGATTATTTTTTCGATCACAGTTTTATAAAGAATGTTTTGCATCCTCGATTTGAGCCCCCATGTGGTGCTTTGCATCCTTGCAAGGGCTCTAGAAATAATCTGGGTTTTCTTCCGAATGTCCATGAGGTGTGGGATCCAAGAAAATGTTTTGGTTAATTTTCAATCCAAAATTTTTTTTTTCTTTCGAGATCTTGATTCTTAAATTATTGATTTTTATGCAAGGGAGGCTTTGTAGCGATTTGCCTGATTTTGGAAATAAAATAATATGTGATTTGGGCTCTGAAATTATTAGTTTTTGATTGACACAGAGAGAATGGAATATGGAGAGAGTTTATATATGACAGTATAATCTGGAGGAAAAGCATTTTGAGCTTGGCGGTTCCAGAACCCCCAGGGAAGGTCTTTTATATGGCCGGACTGAGGGGGATTGCAGAAGTCCCGGAACCGGGGGGGATCTGGTGGTGTAGACAGTCTGCGTATTCCAGGTAATGTCCCTCGGTGACGGGCAGCTATGTATGTAGTACTGGTGGAAGCACATCAACGACAAGTCAGATCGCCAAACCCATATTGGAGTCAGTTGAGAGCCTCTCTCTGGGGTGGTCTCCGAGACCCGAGGTGTGAAAGCACCCGGTACTGCCCCGGGGAATATGAGAGAGTTCTTTCAAAAGTCTGCGCAGGGATTTGAGGCATTCCGACGTAGCAAAAGTCTTTGTTTATTTTCCCTCTAAGAGATGTCAGCGGACGTGTCCGGCCCTCCCGCCTTTTACGGAGGTGGCTGACGGGTGTCTCCCCAGTTGTATTCAGTTACAGGAGAGGCTAGCTAAAATGTGACTTTTTGCTTAGAGATGAAAAGGAGAGGGGAAACCGAGAGATTTTCGACTACCGAGAAATTTTCGAACTTGAATACGATTCCCATTCGGTTCTTTGTTTCGATGTACAAGCTGCCTTCGGCTTTCGCGGAATTTGCTATTTCGCACATTTTTAATATTTTAAAGATTTTTGTTTATAATGAAAAAAAATTTGCTCGCGCAGTAACCGTTTTTAGCTAACTCGTTCCATTTTTTCCCACCCTTTACTCTTGTCAGAAAGAGGCGTTCGCAGCCGCTACGAGGGTAGAAGTGGGATAACATACGTCACGTACACACATTACTACCTACAATAGCGGACTTCTTGTAATCATAATCACTATTGTGATTTTCTGAGCCAAAGGTCAAAACAGTTTTACTCTTGCATTAGAGCGTCCTTCTACATGTGTATTTTGCCAATTTATTCATTTATGTTTAAATGTTTCGTCCTTATAATTTGATACACATGAATGAGAAATGGGTAAACTGCACTGTTGATACAAACAAAAAGAAATTAAGTATCGATAAACGTCATACGATCGAAACAAAGATGGAAACAATTAAGCGTTTTGAAAACGGTGAATCTTTTGCTTCATCAATCATTTGTATGATGTAAACGGATCTACGATGCGATTAGTTTAGAAAAATAATAAAATTAAGGAAACGTTCAAAATTGTGGAAATATTTCTTCCAGGATTGTTACCAAAAGACACAGTATAGTGATGGATGAAATGGAAAGACCTTTGTCATCAGAGATTGATGATCAACATCAGAATAATGCCCCTCTTAGTTTTTCAATTATTCAAGCGAAGACTCTTAGTTTGCATGAAGATTCGAAGACCAGATTAAATGCAGATTCAAACACTGTGCTTCAAGCTGTTTCGACAAGTGAGATACTCTTTACATAATATTACATTCTGTGGAGAATCGGCTGATGCGGATAATGATGCTGCCAAAGAATTTATTTTCTCATTGTTCAAAATTATTGTAGATGGAGAATATTCTCTTAGTCAAATATTCAGTGTAAATAAGACGGGTTTGTTTTGGAGAAAAATTCTTAATCGTACATTTTTATTGAAGGAATAATCAGTTTGTTCTGAAAATAAAAACTCGAAAACCAACTGATATTGATTTTTGGTGAAAACTTAGCTGGTGATTTAATATTGAAACCACTTCTAGTTTACCAAACGGAAAATCCAGGGAGGTTGAAAGAGAAGGATGAAAATTGCTTGCAGTCGTTTAGAAATTAAAATACATGGGTTACTGCGTTAATATCTAAAGATTGATTCATTTTTTATGTCGTGCCGACAGTAAAGCAATATTGTAAAAATTATAATTTACAATTTAAAGCATTGTTAATATTTGACAGTGCTCCAGGACATCCAAAATCTCTGCAGAATTTATACCCGAAAGTCAATGATCTAGTTCTTCCTTCCAATACCATCTGCCTCATACAAGCCCATGGACAAACAGTAATAGCTATGTTTAAACGATATTATATGAGTACAACAATGAATTAGGCCATGTAGGCAACTGGCAGGGAAGATGGGCCAACATTAATAGGTTATTGGAAGTATTATAATATATGGAATGCAATAAACAAGACTCTCCTGGGCTCTCAACAATGAAATGTTCTTGTAACAATTATTCCTACAAACATTGAGTGATTTTATAAATTTTAAAAAAGCACCGCAAGCTGTAACGGTTGAAATAGTTAACCTTAATGAATGAAGCAAACTTGGCCGTCAACAATGAAGATATTAATGAGTTGATGGAATGTCACTCAGTATCTCTGTCAAATTAATATTTAATTGAGCAAGAATGAAATACATACTGAAAGTGAGGAAGATGAAGCTAATAAAAATGTCCAGACTTTAGCAATCAAAAATATGAATGAAGCTTTCGCCCATCTTAACAAATTTTTTACTGTTGTGGAAAAATGTGATCCTAATGAGAATGTATATCTCAAGCACGTAGTGCGATTAAGAAAGACACGGCATGCTATACATATCTTTATCAAGGAAAAAGGGGGAGATGGTATTCAACTAACTCTTGACAAGGTTGTAAAGAAAACACCCAATACACTCCTCGTTAACTCCATTTCGTATACATATTGATTAATAAACATTTTAAAACACAGGCTTGGGTGCATATTTTTTATATCTGTCTACTTTTGAACAATTCAACATTTGCACATTCTTTCAGGAACCAATTATGTGCGAAAATTGAGGCCTGCGTGTAGCGGAGTTTCGTGCAGTAAGAAATAGAAGGGAATACCAGCTTCGCTCGTTTACTTAATTTTTTTTTCTCTCTTCATTTTTATTATTGCAGTAGCTTCTTTAGTAAATATGTCATCCCTCTCTGTTAGAGAACAAATAACACATGTGTTAATAAATTTTCTCTAGAAAGACACATGCACCAATTTGATACTTCCAATGAGAAAACATGCTGTCATTATCGGCTCATTTAAACTGTGTAAATACATAAGAACATAAGAAAACATAAGAAATTGTATATGTTATTAAACAAGCAATTATATTATTAAATAAACTTTTTGCTAAACATAAGAAATACCCTTCACTTTAACTAATTTTATCGTCCGAAAGTCAAGAGAGGAAAATTATGTCAGTAATTAAATTTCCCAAGAATATGGTAACAATAAATAATAGGATCTGATGACCTCTTACCTTGTCGACAGTTGGAAATAAACCTATAAATAAAACTAAGAATATGAATTAGTTTAACAAAACTATTACTGAAAGAAAGCAAATAGTTAATGAAATCAGCACTAGAAGTAATACTAAGAGAAATATCTGGAGATTTTTTTCAATTCGCATTCGTAAAGTTCATAGTCCTTAATATCCAAACTAGCCTTTTCTATAACATTCATGTCGAGATTAGAAGGTTCATTAAACCATAATTCTGATGATAAAAGTTTGCTAGGTTCGACTCTACGAGAAACCAAATCAGCAGGATTCTCCTTAGAACAGATATGCTTCCACTCGAAGTTTTCTGATAACGACTGAATTTTCGCAGCACGATTCCCAACAAAGGTTTTGAGTTGATGTGGTGAAGCGTTTATCCATGCTAATACTATTGTTGAATCCAAATATAATGTTACCTTTTCAATGTCTATATTTAGTGAAGTCAGAACTTTTTTAACGAGCTTAGCAAGTAGAAGACAAGCTGAGAGTTCTAAGCGTGGTAAAGATAGAGTCCTTAAAGGGGCTACTCGAGATCTGCTTGCCAGTAACTTTAAACAAGGTTTATCTTGAGCTGCATTTAGGTATACCACTGCTCCATACGCAGATGTTGAAACATCGGAGAAACCTACGATAGCTTTTTTTATTGGTTGGTAGAATGCAGAGCATATCTTCCTATCTTAAGATTTTCCAATTCCTTTAACTTTAAAATGAAACAACAGGGTCGGCGCTAGCAGTTTCGCCACTCTGGGCAAAGAGGTAAAACACCGCCCATTTATAACAAAAATCAAAATAGATAACCTAAACGCTTTCCACGCTTAATGGTAAAATAAAACGTGAGCAAAAAAATTGCTATCAGTAATGTTGAAGTTTTGATTAGCAAAAATACTAATTTATTAATTTATGTTTTTGGCATTAAATTAAAATTAGGGTTGCACAGAGAAAAGGGTCATTTCTAGTGTATAATTATAAAATACAGATATTAAAAAATACTAAAACAAATTATAGAACCACTAAATATTAAAACTTAATTACATATGGAAAATACATTTAAACTGAGAGCTAAACTTAAGTGTTTTTTTCCTTACTTTTAATTCTAAGAATTGTTTTATATTTTCTTTAACATTAATTTCTTCAGCCAGTTCATGTTCAATGGCTATTGTTGTCAAGCCGTTTAGCCGATACTCTGTAGTTGTGGAGTGTACAAAATTTTTAAATAATTTTAATTCCATTTGCCACATGTATTGGGAGAGTAAGCAATGTCCTTAAAACTCTACCGAGATTTGGAGCAAATCCAGGTTCGATATGAATTTTAAAAATCTCGATTGGACTTTCTTTTTTATTTAGCAAAGCAAAAACCGATACTATCTCGTCTGCCAGGTCCAGCGCATTTATATCTGATGAATTCCCATCAGTTAACACTGTTTCTAGATCTTTACAATACATCATTTTGATGAGTATCTTTTAAATCACAAATATTGTATAAAAATTGGAAATAGTTGCTGTGGGTACTGATCAAATCAAACCTGGATTCAAGTGCATTGATAGCTTTATCTAATGTGAAAAAATAAAACTCTGCCTTATATTTAAAAATAGGATCTTCTACCGGATCATCTCATGCCTTATATTCGAAATTAACATTCCTTCTTCGAACTCTTTGATGTGGCTGGGTAAGCTCAAAATTAGCCGGTATGTCAATTTCGTCGGCGAGTTCTCGAGCATCACAAAGCTTTTAATTAAAGGCTGTGTCCGATCTAAGAACCTTGAAAAAATCTTTGCAATTTTTAAAGAGCTCCATAGCAGATAGTAAATCATAGTCTTTTGTCTGCAACAGCTTACTTATAGGATTGATACAGTTTAAGATTTTGTATCAAATTACAATTACAGCATAAGAACTTAAAGTGTTTAACACAACTTAATAGTCCAGAAGCCTTAACTCTTAGTAGAGTTGTCAATCTCCGAATTATTACAAGCAGCAAGTAAAGCATCGTATATCTCTCCTAATTGATACGTGAATGGTTTTAATGCATCTATTCGGCTTTCCCAACGAATATCACTTAGAGGTTTCAAGTCTTTTATGTATTAGAGTTGAAAGTTCATAGCCAGTCAATCTTTCAACCGGAAGAAAGCCTAAAAAATCTTTTGTTAATTTTAATGGAAACCTCCTTGGGATTAGATTTGCCAATGGACACATACCTTATTAAGACTGTCATTTGCTCGATCTTGCTGTTATGGACTGTAGCTATGAAATAACAAAACTAATTTTCTTTTAAATCCATCTTTTATTCTATTCGAAAATTAAATGCTCAATTAGCAGCCATTCAAAAATTCAAGCAACAAATTTTTCATCGAACAAGCTAATAAAAGAATTACAAAAAACAAACAATATTGACGCATGCTTTACAAGATTTGTTGCTAGGCAACTATGGTAGAGGAGAAAGTTTTCCTATAGCAGACGATCAGGCGCCAACAAAGTCCACTACACAACATTTCTTTAATGCATTGCTTCTGATGTCATTTCTCCCTCTTGTGCCTTCTAAATGTGCTGAAATACTAATCATTTGCATATCCCAACTTCTTATTCCTTTCATGTGATCAGACCATTTCTTCCTGGTGTTGCAGTTTTAATGACCAGCAGGGTACATATATATGTGTGTGTGTGTGTATGTGTGTGTAGGATGTAGTTGTATTTACGAACTATAGGAACAGACAATGGTAGTGACATTTACTAATTTAATGATGAAAACATGCGAACATAATTAACACAAAGATAACACATAAAAAGAAGTAAGAAGAAAAAAGATCTGTCCATGGCATCATAAAAACAGAATAGCATTATATTAAGTGGAATCACAACATAAAAAGAATTCAGAGTTCCTTTGGTTTTTCAAACTTCATCATCATTTCCGTCTAGCATCTTGGCTGTCGAAAATGATCTCGTGATTTTGCTGGTGAGCACGTTGGCATTATTACTTATAAAAAGAAGCATATCCACACACGGCCATTCTGCAGCACCGGAAACCCATGGCTGGTTGAAGAAGATGAGATCTGGGGGGCGGGAAACAAAAACAAGCAGAAAAAGTGGGGAGGAATGAATATCTTGGTGGCGAATGTGCAGTTTGTGCACCACCGTTTCATCTTATCAGCAGAGGTTGATGTTATGGTAGGGTCTTCATGCCATCCCATCTTTTGTGCTTTGTAACGATCAGGTGGATGAACTTTCGTTATCTCATAATGACTGAAGAATTTGGGATGAAGTTTCAGCCCAGGTCCAAATTGGGTGCGTTGTATTGCCACTTGGCCTCCGAACGCATACAGTAGAAGTCCAGAAATCCGCAGAGCTTGGGACCAGAGGTTGTGCGAATTTTAGGATTTTGCGGATTTCAGGACAGAAAAGTTGAATCATAATATTCAGACTAAAAGTGCAAAATAAATAAGGCGTATTAGATACATTTAATTAAATTATTATATACATTATTGCAATAACTTATTATATGCATTAAATTATTATTACATATATAAATTGATTATATTATTAATTGTATTATTATATGTACACAGCATTGAGGTTTGCTGATTTCGCCTCATGCAAAGATTTCCGGTTTCGGATTCCGGTGTTCGAGTCACTGTTACTGTAAAATTTCAACAGCTTATCTTTATTTTTCCGTATATCATACACAATCGTGTCGCAATTCCATACGATTCTGCTATAAACCGAGGAGTAGCACCTGCTTCCATCTTTTGCAGAATTTCCACTTTTTACATTACCGCCAATGCAACGTGTTTACGTTTTCAACGTTGCAAGCAGTAAAATCATGAGTGCATTTCTTATCTGTAATCGTATTAAAAAGGGCTGAAATTTAAAATATTCTTAATTTATCCATAAAATATCTGGATAAAAAAAGAAGGCAGCACCTTGTGAAATAACAAAGCTTAGAAAATACAACAACGTGAATCATGAACTTGAAAGAAGAGTTGAGTTAATCGTCTGCATTTTTACCTTGATGCAGATTAGAGGGGAAAAAAACTTTTATCATGATGTCATTAATTTGGCATTTCCATTATGACTCATTATTATTCGGTAATTATGACATCATTATTCAGTATTCAGTATTATCAGTAAGTATTTTTTCTTTGATATTTTGTATTCAAGGTTGTGGTTTCCGGAACCTATAAACTGTGAATGTTTATATTTTGAGAGGCAACGCGGATTTCAGGAGTTGGCGGATTTTTGGTATTTGACTGTATTGACAGGCAGGTTTGTGACGTTTTTTATACTATTGTATATTTTCTTTTCGTAAATGTAGTATGTTCCGCTTAGCTTGAATACGTAATTTGTCTTTTTCATCATCTTGCTGGATCTCTAATTTAATTTTCTTTGAAGTCCTTTTAAATTTTCTTCATTTATGTTTCCAGGCCCTTTTCTTGCCTTTCTTTGAGATTGAATGAGCTAAAGAGTATAAAACAGTAATTTTTTCCCATCTATTTCAGCATTTTTGCCTCAAAAGCTTCAGCTGCATCTTTTTCCTGTATGTAACTTATGTTAGCATTTCGATCTACAGGTGATGCTTTGGGAAAAAACTCAAAAATTGTAGTAGCGACTGGAATGCCAGAGACAAATAATTTCCTTAGATTATGTTTCTTTTTTTCCTATTCCTTTACTGCTTTTCGTCTATTTTTGCTTTTGACACCAGCAAAATCTACTGTAACAGGCTAACTTCGTAGTTTTTTCTTCTGCAAGATCTTGTGATTTTCTTCAGCTTCATTAGTAAATTCTAAAAATGCAAATAATAAGTTTTCGTTTTTTTTTGCATTTGTCTGTGTTGTTCTGTAACATCTAAAATATCAGAAGATAAAGCTTTGATTTCTTCTGTAATGATGTCACTAGGTAAATTTCCCAGGTAGAGGGTTCTAGTATCTCTTATTTCATCATCAAGAGGCTTTTGTAAAAAGCTACTTTTTCCAGTTTTCGGAGTCTTTAGCCTTCAGAGTTTTCTCTTTTTTTCTTTTTGTTGGAAGTTTCTGCATTTTTGGCAGGTGTTTTCTCGTTTGCTTGTTTAGCACATTTTTGTAAACCTTGTTTTAACTGTTTCAGTTTATTCCACAGCATCTTCAGTATTCTGCACATGTTGTTCATCATCATCAGTTTCATGATTGTCACCAGCAAATTATCTTCATCCACGTCATCATCATCCAAATCCAGTTCCAAATTGTCATTGTTATCCTTCATAACTGTTTTCTTTAACTGATTTTCATTTTCTTTCATTCCCTTAAAATATTTCATAGCAGTATCAACTTTATGTGATATGTAAGGAGTAATGATATGTTGAACTTCCTTGTGAATTTCAGAGTTCGAGATTTGTGAAAGGTCAACTTGAAGGGGTTGATTATCTTTCACATTTGCAATGTTAACAAAAATTTCATCATCATCACTGTTGCATAAATGAATACCGTATGTATGCTGAGTTTGTGGCAAAAAGTAAATTCCAATAATCGCATCAAAAGGAATCGTCATTTTTTACTACATGGATTTTAGCCAGTAAAATATGTTTCAAATTTCAATGGAGTCTTGGAAGAATCCAGTGCTTTGAACTGTGTCTCGGCCAATTCCTGAGAACATAATTCTGGAGGCATGTAATGGTGGAGAACCAATCTTGCAATTTGTTTTTTTCATTAATAAGCATGGCTTGTGACCCAGTCACAAAGTGTGGTTAACAGGGTTCCTGCAAGTTGAGTATCAACATACATAAGATGTTTGTAAAAAAAAAAAAAAAAAAAAAAATTCAGCAGAAAGTGCATTTACATTTCTGTCAGGTGTAGAATGTTTAGGATCAGATTCCATGGTAAAATTACGAGGATTTGTGGGACAGTTGGCATGAACATGACCATAATTTTTGCAGCCATAAGCAAAATTTGCCATTTGATTTATTCGGACAATTGACGCTTTTATGCCTTTTTAAACCACAAAAATAGCAAACTGGTTGTGAGTTTGATGTACGTTTATTGTCAAGTTTAACATAGTGAAGAGAATTATGAAATTTCTTCTGTATTTTGCCTCAAATGTTTTGAACTTCTAAAGAGTTTTTCATAAGTCTTCAGTTTTTCTTTAAATTCAGGAATGGATTTACAGCTGTATAAAATTATTTTGTTGTTTGATGACTCGGGAATACCATTTAAAACATACTCAATCAGAGAAGAATCATCGATAGAACATTTATGCACAAGATATATCATGGCTTAAAAATATTCTTGGAAAGTTTCAAGTGTTTCGTACAACGGGATTCCATTATTTGATGTAATTGAAGGCTATTAATTTTATCCCAAAATTCATCTAACGTCTAATTAATAGTGCTTTAATAGTTCCCAATTAGTAATTCCACAACTTGATCTTATTAAAGCTGGACCTGGTAGACATTTTTTAACAAAAATTACTTGGTGAGCAGGGTTTCTTATACGATAAAGATTAAAAATATCATCAGTGTCTGAAATAAAAGTTTCAACATTGTAATTATCACGGAAGAAAAAGGGTTTAATGCTTCCTTTTGCGACGATATCAGTGTGGGGGGGACTTTCTACCAGAAGTTCATCATCACTAATGTCAGACAAGTCAGATTTTAATAGTGAGATGTCAGTAAGATTCGTAAGGATTGTGTTAGCACACTTCTCAATATCAGTGGAAAATTCTAAGTATTATATATATATATAGCATTTAGATCCATGGATGAAAATTCTTTTATTATTTTTTGCTTTGTGTCTTCCAGGTCTTTGGGAAATCCTGAAAATTTACGTAATCGAGCACGATTATGTCTATCGCCATCTGTGCCAAAAATTAAACGACCTAAGAGCTTGATCTATTGTGTACTGGCAATTTTTAATGATCGTGCAATGTTGGGATAATCATTAAGGTTGGCCATTATATATCAGTTTCAAGAAATTATCACACAAATATTCTTAAAAAAAATTAATAACTATAATACTTAAAAACTCAAAAATTCATATGTTCAAACAAATTCTAAAAACATATCTTAAGAATAGAAAATAAAATTTCGCTTCAAGATATTATATCAAAATAGCTTTAAATAGCTTCAAATAATATTTTATAATGCTTGCTTAAGCAGAATATATGCATACAACTTAAGAAAATTGTATATGCATCAAAAGAAATGAGCAAAACAGTTTGTTGGTTAAAAATGAAAGTATTGAAGAATGAAAGAGTCGTCGAACTTGCAGCTATTTAAAATGTGCATCAAACAATTCTTTAAAATAATACTTCTAAAAAAATACTCTTCAATTAAACACTTTTTGTCAAAATTAAATACCTTTCATTTATCCAATTAAACACCCTTCATTTCCTTTTAAAATTTTTTGTCATATCAACATCAACTGAACATAAAACATCAAATAAAGTTAGCATCTAATGACTTTAGTGCTTTAAAAATGATATTACTTCATCAAAGAGGCATCAAGTGGGCATTGTCAAATAAAATTATCATCAAACAACAGCAATGTTTTCCTGAAATAATTCAAACATTGTAATACTTACAGTTTCGGTTCATCGTAGCAATGCCGACAACTGCAGCATTTTGCTTCTGTGTTCGATGAGAAGACATCAAATAATACTTTAATTACGGTATTCCACAGGATTTTTATTAGAGTCTAAGGTTAATGAAGAGAGATTTCAAAGGTTGAGCCCCCATGTAGGATGTAGTTGTATTTACGAACTATAGGAACAGCCCTAGTTGATGACAACACTAGTGACATTTAGTAATTTAATGATGAAAACACGCAAACATAATTAACACAAAAGTAACACATAAAAAGGAATAATAAGAAAAAAAGGTCTGCCCATGGCATCATGAAAACGGAATAACGTCATATTAAGTGGAATCACATCATAAAAACAATTCAGGATTCTTTTGGTTTTCCAAACTTCATCATCATTCCTGTCTAGCATCTCGTCTGCCAAAAATGGTCACACGATCTTGCTGGTGAGTGCATTGGCATTATTATAAAAAGAAGCTTATCCACATATACAGTATAAAAATTTAAATATGTAAGAAAATTTTGATAACTTTAAACTGGAACTTCTTTAATGATAAATCTCAGAACTTTTACCAATGCAGTTTTCAGGAAATAAATAACTGGTCTAATACTTTAAAAAAACAACTTTGCTAGATTTTTTTACTTATTTTGCATATATCATAGGCGAATAGAATGCTGTCATTTTTTAGAATGCCCTTAAGAAAGCTTTTGGTTTTGATAAATAGTAAAATTTTTTGGGGGATGAGCATAATGTATTTTGTATGATAATTTTTTACTTCTAATGAGTAAGAAATTCAACTTATCCCTAATTTTAGAAAGAAACATTCATTTATTACCTTACCGTTAATTTATAAGATGCAATAGAGCCCAAATAAGAAGTTACCCCTCTTTGAAGTGTGATATTTAAAGTTCTGATATAAAATTAGAAAGTGTGAGCAAATTTTTACCCCTTCCCCAAAAATAAAGTTCCAGCTTTCTTATATAATTATATGAAATAAAGGGTAGTTATTTATTTATATTAAATTCTAAAGATAGATCTTAAAAAAAAAAGATCATTTTAAAATTTAAAATTTGCATTATCATTATTTTAAATTTGCCAAGTTACTTGGCTTCTTATTTTATTTTGAAGTTTGTCAAGTAAATGTATAAAGATGTCTTTATTATTATAATTGTTATTATTATTTTAGGTATCCTATAGGCAATAAAATTTTGCCTAATTTCAAATCATGGGTTGAAAATACATTTGCCATCGACTTATTAAAAGTACATTTCCCTGCTCAGGTATTTAATGCTTTTAGTATTTTCTAAACTTTCTTTATTTCTATTTCTTCATATGCAATTGACAGTTAATGTGTTATTTTATTTTTGTGAAAAGCATATATGCATGAAAATCATTTTTCAGAACTTATTCATGTATTTAAATGTTGATTATGGCCATTTATCCATTACGTCTGCTGAATATTGGTACTAATTTCTTCTGTTAAGATAATGCAGTTTTGTTATTTGTGAGCTGTTGGTTTGTCTATATCTTTCTGAATGATCATGTTGAATAATAGGAAGAAATTAACAGTTTATTGCAAATAGCACAGTAGTTAACTTGAAACAGCTCAAGCTGAATGCCGATAGAATGAATCTCTCCTTAGTGTACAAGAATCATTATCAATTGCCAGAATTACTTACAGAGTAAACTCTTGTATAGCATCTAAAACAGCAATTGCTTGTCTCAGATCTCTCAGACATATTAATACAAGACATGAGCTTCAAGAAAATTCAAGAAAGATGTGTCTCACTTAAGTTATTTTTGGATTCTGAATAATTGCTGTTTTCAGATCTACAAAATTAACTATATGTATCGAAAATAAACATACATATTAAAAATATATGGCGCTGTGAAACAAATAAATAAATAATTCAACAAAGTGGTAAAAAGAATTTATGTATTTATAGATATGGACATACAACAAATTGTAGTGTGCATGTAGGTTCATAATAAATTTCGTTCGCGCAGAACCGATGATAGCTTAGTAACATTTATTTTTACCAAAAGAAACACTTTACAGTTTCTGTAAAAATACTCGTACAGCTCTTCTCAGTATCACAGAAGTTACACTTCAAACTAAAATCAGTAGTTACACTTCAAACTACTAAGAGTGTTAAACACAGCACAATGCAAAGCACATCTAAAAAGGTGAAGCTCCTATGGAGATCTCTCAATACTTCAAACTCACTCTGAAGCATCTGAAAGCAGATACTCTTTCCAGTCTTGCATAGTTTTCATCCAGCCATTAAAAAAATCTCTTGTACCATTCATTTCTTGAAATTACTGGAAGACATATGCTGTTAAGGTTACATGTGAGGGTCGAATGTGGTTGCAATTATATAGGGATCCATTACAGGTATTCAATTACAATACCAGTTACAGATTACAGTTATACAGTTATCAGATCAATTAATTCAGAAGTCAAACAACAAAAATCAGCGTTAATTTACAAAATTTTCACAGGACTAGTTTCGATGGTTTTACCGAACCATCATCTTCAGCTGCAAAACCGCAAATGAACAAGATAGGAAATAATGTTTAGATAAGATAAAAAAGCCTGGACAAGAATAAGCAAGTGGCGCCATCTGTTGGCGAAACCAGAACTAAAACATAATTTCTCTAAAAGCCGAAGGCAAATTTGGATTGGAATTAGGATCGTTAACTAGAACAGAAAGATTTTTATGAATGTGAAATGCCTCTAGAAAATCCAGTTCTCCAATGGAAGATGTTTTTTGAATAATTTTGGCAGCAGAAAAATTGAAAGTGTGATTTTCGGACCAACAATGTTGAGCAACAGAAGACTTCTGTGTTTCCTTTTTTCTAACATATGCCTCATGTTCTTTGACGCGAAATTTTAAGGCTCTCTTAGTTTGGCCAATGTAAATTAAACCGCACTGGCAAGGAATCCTATAAATACCCCAGGAATTCATATCCGGAATGGGGTCCTTGAGTATAGAAGTTGGAATTTTATTGATGGGAGAGTAAACAACCCGAAAGTTAAATTTCTGCAAAATATGTGCAACTTTATAGCTAATTGATGGAAAGAAGGGAATGACAACAGAATTTTTATAATCTCCTAAAATAAGAGTGTGGCTTTTAGTGTGTTGAGATGAGAATTTTTTAACTGCTTGATTAATAATGTTGGGTGAAAAGCCCCTGTCAATAGCTATTGCTTTTAAATAATTTAGTTCTTCATCAAGGGCTAGTTTTGAGGAGCAAACTTGAAGAGCACGGAAAACATAGGAATAAAATGAAGCTAACTTTTGTTTAGTCGGATGACATGATTTAAAGTGTGGTGGAAGGCAAACCGATGAAGGTTTACGGTAAACTGTAGTACTGAAGTTGGATGTGTTACGTGTGACCAGAACACATTTTGTTTTCCAAAATAAATATTACAAGCAAACTGAGGGATTAGCCATGGGAAGCCCCCTCAGTCCCATCCTGGCTGATATCTACATGCATTATTATGAATCAAAATTGTTTGAAACTTTAAACTTCCCGGCATGGTTCCGCTACGTAGACGATACTTTTACCCTGTTTGAAGGTAATAAAGATGATTTAAATAGAGTTCTTTCAACAATGAATTCTATTGATCCTGCTATTCAGTTCACTTTTGAACTTGAGACTTGCAATTCTCTTCCGTTTCTCGACATTCTGGTCACACGTAACACATCCAACTTCAGTACTACAGTTTACCGTAAACCTTCATCGGTTTGCCTTCCACCACACTTTAAATCATGTCATCCGACTAAACAAAAGTTAGCTTCATTTTATTCCTATGTTTTCCGTGCTCTTCAAGTTTGCTCCTCAAAACTAGCCCTTGATGAAGAACTAAATTATTTAAAAGCAATAGCTATTGACAGGGGCTTTTCACCCAACATTATTAATCAAGCAGTTAAAAAATTCTCATCTCAACACACTAAAAGCCACACTCTTATTTTAGGAGATTATAAAAATTCTGTTGTCATTCCCTTCTTTCCATCAATTAGCTATAAAGTTGCACATATTTTGCAGAAATTTAACTTTCGGGTTGTTTACTCTCCCATCAATAAAATTCCAACTTCTATACTCAAGGACCCCATTCCGGATATGAATTCCTGGGGTATTTATAGGATTCCTTGCCAGTGCGGTTTAATTTACATTGGCCAAACTAAGAGAGCCTTAAAATTTCGCGTCAAAGAACATGAGGCATATGTTAGAAAAAAGGAAACACAGAAGTCTTCTGTTGCTCAACATTGTTGGTCCGAAAATCACACTTTCAATTTTTCTGCTGCCAAAATTATTCAAAAAACATCTTCCATTGGAGAACTGGATTTTCTAGAGGCATTTCACATTCATAAAAATCTTTCTGTTCTAGTTAACGATCCTAATTCCAATCCAAATTTGCCTTCGGCTTTTAGAGAAATTATGTTTTAGTTCTGGTTTCGCCAACAGATGGCGCCACTTGCTTATTCTTGTCCAGGCTTTTTTATCTTATCTAAACATTATTTCCTATCTTGTTCATTTGCGGTTTTGCAGCTGAAGATGATGGTTCGGTAAAACCATCGAAACTAGTCCTGTGAAAATTTTGTAAATTAACGCTGATTTTTGTTGTTTGACTTCTGAATTAGTATTTATTCGGCGTGTTATTGTGTCTTAATTATCAGATCAATTGTTACCAGATGTTGCTTGCTTCATCTCTTTCAAGCATACCATGTTCTTTATGCAAGAAATATAATAGATTCACTAAAATTATTTACTTATATACAAAATTCTTAACCTTGCTCCTTTCCCAAGGACTGCACGTCCCAGCCAGTACAATCCCTAGACAGGTAGCCATACTTACAGCTAAGGAAAATCAATGCAATACTGAGCCAATAATTTCAGGGAATAACGTACAATAAATCAAGCACTGAATCAATAAATAAATGCATGAATTTACAGTTTCCTATTTGTGTACAAATAGGACCATGGTCTTAGTAGTCTTTTTTTATTATATGCACTATGAGGACTATGTACTATGGCCATAGTAAGGGCCTAGCATATCATAATCAGTGACTTTAGGCTTAGAATTTGATGACTTGCAGATCCTAATTATGACATTATTCAGACTGTTTAAGACTGTGCAAGGACCATCTCAAAGTGTAAGGACCATCCCAAGATGACTGTAGTTTAGGATAGAGCCTTTTCTATCGAATTGAATCACCTTGTCATCTTCATTGAATCAGTGTCCTGTAGCTCTCATGTCATATTGAGTTGAGTTTTCATCTTCATCATCATCAGGTTGACTCAGTCATGCAAAATTTTCTATCACTTCAAACTGGAGATTATGAATGTACTATTCAGACAATGAATGCACAACTGGAAAGTAACCAAAGATCACAAGGTGCACAACAGGAAAGTAACCAAAGATCACAAGGCAGATGAAAGCAACACCTGAAGAATATCTGGGATAGAGAACAGGTGGTAGTTTCATGGACAGCATTGTGATAAGCCAGTAAGAACAAGGGTAACATCTGGTCTTAATCCTGTTGGTTTCTGGTACCATAGAGATTATTATGGAAGGTTCGATTAAACCTTTCTACCATGCCATCTGACACAGGATGTAAAGGTGTCGCATCAGTTTTATTCAATGCCAAATACCTTACAAAGTTCCTTAATTATAGCTGAGATAAAATTCCTTCCTTGATCGTAATGTAATTGAAGAGGCATTTCAAACTTGGAAATGCAACAGTCTATCATTACATTTGTTACCATGACAGCCTCTTGACGAGGGATAGGATACACTTCAGGCCACTTTTTGAAGTAATCAGTGACAATGAGGATGTATTTGTTGCCGTCAGCAGTTTGTGGCAGACAGATATCAGAGGCGATGTGTTCAAAAGCCACTGCTATATTGTAACCTTGCAGCATTCTTTCTTCTGTCCTTCCTGACCTGCATTTCTTCTGTCCCTGATCTGCTATTTTCATAGAATTTTAATTGCAAAAATATAAAAGTTTTTAGAAGCTATTATTAATGTTTATGGAAATTATTTGACCCCTAATCCTAGTATTCAGAAGGCACCTGCCATTGGAAGAGAACATGCCAATGAAAAACTTTAAATTTGACAAAGAACCAGCCTGTGCTTGCAGGGATATTTTGAAGGAGGGAATGGAATTTTTTTTCCCTTCTGAAGAAAAGGGACTTGTGTCTCTGATCCCCTTGAAATTTGATAGAATTACTGAAAATCTACATCATAGTAAATGTTTTGGGAGGGTCTGATTTTAAATTTAGTGGCTTAATCCCTTTCTTGGTGATATTTTCTTTCACTAAGCAATTTTATAATCTTCTTTACCTTATTTGGCGACTTTAAAAAATTTGTTGTTCTACAATTTGATTATATTAACTGAATTTTTGATAACAGTTTGACCATATTAATTGAATTGTTGATAACAGTTTGGTCATATTAATTGAATTGTTGATTAGAATGAGATATATATTTTCCATCTTTTCATATGCAAATGGCATGACTTCAGCAAATTGATAGCAATACCCAAATAATGACATTGACCGCTATCAGGTTAAGCAATGTATACTGTATCAAGTTTTAAGTGTTCAGATCCTGTAGTTAAAATCAAAAACTCCATACTCTGTTTTGAGATGGCAAATAAATAAAATGTGAGGTGTCAACAAAGTAATCATTTTAAATTCATAAGAAGGAAATAAGAAGTTGTAAGGATCCTAAGTTTTACTAACATTTATTTTATTTTAAATCTTTACTATCACTTCTTATTTTCTACTTCTGGCCAGAATTAAAAGCTTTAACTTATTTATGCAAATTTGTCTTGCTAACGCCAAGTACTTAAGTTGTGGCTTTTTGCCAAGCAAGAGAGAGGAAGGAGCTATTAGAAGCAGGCCGCTGACCATAGTAGTTTTACTCGTTTGCTGGTTGCCTTCAAGGCCAGAGGTTTAATCCTCTTGATAATTTTAAACGTATCGTAGTTTTAGCAGCTCTCTGTACTACATATGACTTTTTGTTAATTAACGGCCAATCTTAAAGTAGGCACTTGTATATTAATTAAAGTTAGTTTAGTTAGAGTTTTAGTTAATATTTTTATATTCTTACGTTCAGACCACAAGTGGTTGGTCTCTGTATTCCGAAGTCTGGAAATCTCTGTAAAGATAGAAAAATAAAGGGTTTCGTATACCCTTTCTGTGTGTATTGTCTACTTCAGAAATTATTGAACATAGCTTGAGTAAGCTCCCTGTTCCGAGTCAGGACAGTTCATGTTTCCAAAGCAAGTAAAGAGGAATACCAGTCCTGATAGTGGATGTAGTACAGAGAGCTGCTAAAACTATGATACGTTAAAAATTATCAAGAGGATTAAATCGCTGGCCTTGAAGGCAACCAGCAAACGAGTAAAACTACTATGGCCAGCGGCCTGCTTCTAATAACGCCTTCCTCTCTCTTGCTTGGCAAAAAGCCACAACTTAAGTACTTGGCGTTAACAAGACAAATTTGCATAAATAAGTTAAAGCTTTTAATTCTGGCCAGAAGTAGAAAATAAGAAGTGATAGTAAAGATTTAAAATAAAATAAACGTTAGTAAAACTTAGGATCCTTACATAGTAAGACAAAGAATAAACCAAAAAGTAAAATAAAACAATGAGTTATGGATCTCTCAGGTAAGATACAAGCAATGCAGTGTTGATAGTAGTTATTTTAAATGATTTTTTGTGTGACGATTATTATTTTAGGCAGAAATAAAAGATGAAGATATACCAAAGCCAATTATTAATGACAAATTTATGGAAGATTTTAAACAGCTTGGAATAGATTATTCTGTGGACTCTCAGGATCGTCTTTTCAGAGCTCATGGTTAGTTATGTGATGTATTTCAGCTTTTTCTATCCCTATCTTCTGAGTGTAAAATGATTCATTAATTGCTTTGCTTTTCTGCTTTCTTCTTCTTCTTCTTTTTTTTTTTTTTTTTTTTTTCCAGGTCATACTATGAGAGAAATTTTTATTTTAAGAGAAAGTGTTTTTGAAAGAGTACCAGATATAGTAATTTGGCCTAGTAAGTTTTTGCACTGATTTCTTATTAATAAAATATGTGCTTTGTAAAAAGCTGCTTTTTGATCTGTTTAATGTATAATTTGAAGGTTTTTGGCCAATTAATTTCAAAATCAATTGTCAAAAACTGTTCAATTACTATGCTTTGTGTAGAACTTACTTTAAATTGTAATGTTATTATTTGATAAAACTTGCGGTGTGGAATTGCATAAAATACTGCTGTACCGTTAGGCATACTTAGTAATTATTTAGAATAGTCAATAAACTGTCATCCTGCATTTAATAGAATTATAACTTTGTTTGAGCTTTTTTTAATTTTTAACTTAACCAATACGGTGAAAATCGCTTAACACGAAACTGAAGGGACTGAAATATTTTTTTGTGTTAAAGGATATTGCAAATGTGTGTATATATATTCAACAAAATTAAGTTTATTAAAGTACTTTATATTTACATAGATATGTATATATGCATGCATTTAATAAAAATCAATGAAACAAAAACATCCACAAAATACAAAATTTTCAAGTTTTTTGAAAAACAAAACATTTATGGAGGTTTTGGAAAATAATCTGATATTTTCTTTTGCATTGTCTTTTTTAGCATCAAATTGTTCGATGTTGTCTATTTTTTTATTCATTTCACCATTGGAAAGTGAGTCTAAATAACTGCATATATTTTTTATGATGTTCCTCATCTCGGATGACATGAGAACAGGAGCTGCATAATTCATTTCCTTTTCATCATTGGAATCTGTATCAGTGATGTTTTTTTAGCTTTGAAGAAACTCCAAACTGTCTTTGTCTGTTATAATTGGGCTGTACGCACGTTATCATCATCTACTGCAATAATTCTACCGATAATACAGTAGAACAGTCCAATAATACAGAAACTTTCTCAAACATTTCATTAAGTGGCAGCTCAGTTTCAGTATCCTCCTTCTCCATTTCTTTTGGCGTGAACCAAAGTTACTGATTTTTACACACACTGCAATGTACTCGTCACCGAATTCCAAAGCAAACTGATGAGAGATGAGATGTTTCTGTGTGGCGTTTTTTAGGGGTGGAGGATGAAAGTAGCTTAGATAAACAAAATTGACTCGTGTCACTGGCTATTTCGAGGGTATTTCAAAGACAAATTAGCCAGATCAGATGATGAAGTCACAGTAGCAAGTTCTTGTGCGTCTCCTTCCCCTGTGTGTAGTTGCAGCGAAATAATTCTGAGCATATCTTTGTATATGTTAGCATAATCTAAGGGGAAATTTTAAATGCCAGCATTCATGGAGAAACAGTAGGAAAACATAGCAGCAATTAAATAACAATTATGTGAAGTTTTAGGCAATGGTAGAACAATCAAGTTAGCCTCCTTTCTATGAATTATGTGAAACCACCTATCTTTCATTTCACAATCCTCTTAAATCTCGCCTGCACGGCTGTTATTTTCCATATTTTGTTCATATCAAGAAGGGAAATCTTTTTGTATTAAATGAAAAAAATTACATGAAAATACATAGTAGATGGTTGGGACTGTTGTATTATTTCGTGTGAACCGATATTTCATCTTAAGCATTTTCGCATTAAACGTATTTCTGTATTTTAACTGAAATAAACTGCTGCTGGAAAGTATTTTATTTCATATGTTATCAAATTGAAATACATTTAAATATATAAGTTATAATTTCCAGTTATTTAATTTTTAATAATAGAAGTTCGACAAGAATAAAAATTTCACTTTTGAAGTAACACCTCTGTACTATCAGTAATACACAATTAACTTCTTCACAGTTTGCTTTGAAAGCACCAGAATAAAGCAAAAGTCCAAGAAAATCCAATTATTAGTACCTTTCATTCTGCATTCATTGGTTTTTGGATTAGTCCATTTCATGATTAATTTGATCTCACTTTGATAAAACAGTAAATTCCAACTGTCCTCAGGCTGTGTTTTTGAACTTATTTTTGAAATTCTTCAGACCAAGAAGTTGAATGAAAATTTTATGCTTTTTTTTTTTTTTTCCCTTACACCATGTTAGTTCCATGGTTTGGTTCTTTTTTACACCACTTAAAATTATTTTTTTCGCAAAAATTATCATATTTTATACAGTCATCTGAAAATTTCTCTAATCCCAAGAAAGGTCAGATTCTGTTTTATGCAATTAATGCTATATGACTCTTTGGTATTGGAATATTCTAAATCCCCCCACCCCCCAAAAAATTCACAAAATCATTTGTTCCTTTTTGTTGGATGTTTTGTTATAGAATTTGAAGCCATAATTATCACTTCTACAAAAACGAGCAACACATAAATAGCATCTGTCACACACAAAAACTGGTACTCATCTGCTGTGTGTGGTCTTCCAAACTATTAAAAGAGAAAACACATAGTAACTAGAAAAGTAACCAAGTTAAAAAGAGAAAGCAGAATATGTGACCTTGACCAACCTGTTCCAGAAGGGTAGTGAACATTTTCTATTTTTAGGGTTGGGAACAAGGTTCAGAAAATATTATGCAGTCTACCAGACTGCACATAGCATTTAAAGGTTAACAGTGAAACCTTGTCTTAAGTTATGGTGAATCAGAAAACTAACATTGCAAAAAATGAAATGTCGAAATTATAGCTTATTTCAAAACAAGCATTATTCTAAAATTTCAAAAAGTATGTTGGGAACAATATTGTAGTGTACTACACATTCATTACATGCACTGAAAGACAAATAAAATGTTCATAGTCTCTTATGTCTATTTCTGTGGAAAAATGTTCGTCTATATGGTCAGCAACCGACTTTTATGTAAAGTGTTTCTTCCAAGCTGCTTGTGGCTCATTGTTTTTTACAAAGTGTTTGAATGAGTATAATGCATTTCTGATTGATGTGACTGCATACTAGGAAAGCTTCAGCATTACTAATTTGTGGTGTAATTGTCCATGTCTGTTTGAGAAGCATTCTTGGTACATTCAACTCAGTTCTTGTCCATTTCCATCCACAGCTCCATAAGCATAATGCACACTGCCAGTTTCTCAGTACTGAACTAATGCATCTTTCTCCTGCATTCATTGTCCTTGCTTGAACTTATTTGTCACAGTCTGACAGAACAGGATATCAAGTTTGCAAATTATCTTCTGGGACACCCTGTAGTTCTATTTAGCAGAGAAAACTGAGTGGGAAAAGAAGATCCCATGGGAAATAAATCGGGGGGGGGGGAATAATCTTAAGGAAAATATAACCATAATAACATTAATGAAAATTTATTAAGGTTATTTTTTAACTTACTGGCAGTTTACTTCCTGAGTGAGGGTGAGGAAATAAATGCATACACAGAATTATTTTTACATGCCTGAAATCGCAGATTTCTCAGAAATGGTGAACTATAAATTTGTGAATTTATGTGGAGTGATACGTAATATTGTAACATGTAAATGCAAAGGAAAAAAAAAATTAAGAACACTGCATATGGTATGGTAAGTAAACTATAGCATGAAACAATAAAAGTAGTAATAATATGTTATCAGGAGAATTCAGGAGAAAAAAAAAAAAGTTGAAAAGAATAACTCGAATTAGGCTAATGAATGTAATATAGAATGTGATCTCCCTGACATCTAGGCAAATATCACAATGTGTATTTATGTTGTCAATAATGTTGTTAATCACAGTTTGGGGAATTCAGTTCTGCTCTCTCCAGCAGTGCAGTCTTCATTTCATTGCATTTCTAGGAGAAGGATGTTTGTGTGCAACTCCTTTTCCAAGTTAGTCTATAAGTTCTGTATCAGGTTAAGATCAGGAGATTTTACTGGTCAACGTATTTGCTCAATATCCTCTTTTTCAAGGAACGTATCATCAAAGTTTGCTGAATGTGGACGAGCATTATCATCTGTAAATAACAAGTCAGATCCATATACACCTCTGAAAAATTTTACATAAGTTTCTAAAAACCTCATCCTAATATCTCTCGTTGGTTGCAGATCTGCCGTTGAAAAGGTATAGGGCATACATCCACCAATCATTATTTCTCCCTAAACCATCACTCCTGCTTAACTGAAACAGCCATGTTCCAAAATGTCTGAAAGAAAATTTTATATTCTTGACTCCCTCCAGATCTAAGCACATTTAGAATTAGATGCAAAACTAAACCTCATCAGTACGGGAACATGGAATCATTGTTGTTCACTCCAGTTCTAACGTTCTTTGCATGAATAGAAGTGATTCCTCATTTGCTGTGAAAATAGTGAAATACATACCCTTGGCTTTCTAGCATAAAGGCCCTTTCATTAACCCATTAAGCTTTCTGTATGTAGTGCTCCATGATACAACAATTCCAGCAGTGGCTGTATGTTCTGAAGTTAGCTGCTTAACTGTAGACTTTCTGTTGTGATGGGTAGTTATTGGCAGATATCAATCTTGAGAAACAGTTATTATTCGTTTATATTTCGTTTCATCGTGGACAGTTATTATTGTCCACACCTTCTTACAGCAGTTCCAGAATTCCAAAATTGTTTCCATTGCGTCCGTTCCATACTGACTGTCTGTTTTGAAAAATATATACGTATCTTGTTACTTCTGTAATTGTGTACTTAGCTTCTTAATAGCTGATGATTTTCCACTTCACAGATTCTTCCAAATGACAACATCGGAGTCATAACAAACCATTTTTAAACCTTACGCACTGAAATCAAATGCTGAATTGCAAAAGTTTGCTTAGTTATTCACTTGACACAAAGTGCTGGATTCAGCATCAGATGACATTAGAAACTGTTCGATTATTTTTGATTGGGTAATGCTAATTAGGCTTCTCTCATATATTCATCATAAAAATTGCTTACGTTGATTAGATATTTCATAGAATATCATTATTTTTGGGTACGTGAAGATAAATTTTGTCCTGAGTGTTTAAGGTTTCAGACTTTATTAATGAGAAAGAGTTAAGAGGTTATTGTATCAGATTGCACTAAGTCAAAATCAAATATGCAGTCTTTCATTGAAATGAAAAGACGTAAGTATAATTCCTTAGAACTTGAGATAGCTAGGGAATGGGACTATTCACCATGGCTGATTCGCCATCGGGCCACTTCGCCGTCAAGACGTATTTTTCTTTACACAAATGTATTATATCTTGCCGTATTATATTCAGTCGATTTAAATTAATACCTCTGTTTAGTTTAATAATTTAATTTAATAAATAAATAATTAATATTTTTGTTTATAGTTTTAAACAAATACACCATTATACATAACATATTAATTTTAAAAGAGTAAGGTGCTGATGATATTCCAAAGTAATTCCGTTTTCGATTCATGTGAAATTCCTGCTTGTATGAATGATTTCTCTGAACTAGCTGATTAAAATTTCAAGAAATTTTGATGAATCATGTAAATATTGTTGCTGCATAATTTTAAAATCGATAATATAACTTCTGTTGTATCAGAAGTTTAGCCCCAGTTCTCTTTGATACTGACATAATTTTCCCACTAACTATGTGTAATTTCTTTATATCTCATACTTGTGAATAACTGTACATATTAAAAGCAACCTTTTTTAAGTATACAAAAGGTAAACAGAATTATTAAATTAAATAAATTTAATACGAGTATAATACGGCAAGATAAAACACAGTCATGTAAAGAAAAATATGTCTTGACGGCGAAACGTCCCAATGCCGAAAAGGGCCACAGTGAAATGGTGACGATGAAAAGTCCTAGACCCAATATCTAAGTAACAAAAGAGAATGGAAAGGAGCAAGGGTGATCCCGAAGTGTTGTCATCTTCATTGGAACTCATGATGTACAAAGTGAATAACTGCTGTGCACATGGGAAGGGGTTATAAAAATTGATCTGAACCTACCTCAGCAATTTAATTTTCAGTTTTGAACAGTTAGAATGCCAAATTATGTATTGTTTTTATTGGAAGACAGACATTTTCAGTGATACTGAACATTGTCTTTGCAAGCAGGTGTATATTAGAATAATACTTTGAATAAATCAACCGCAAATAGCATCTTAAAAAAAAAAAAAAAAAAAAAAAAAAAAAAAAGGTAAGCTTTTTGAAATTTTGAAGAGAAGTAAAGTAAGAAATAAGTAAGGGAATAAAAGAACTTGGTTATTTGATCAGGACAATATTGTTTGAGTATTATTTCAATAGCTTCTCTCCAGAAATCTCAGAATCTTTCTCAGTAAGTCTATGCTAAGGATGAAAGTTGAGCAGCTGACGAAATGTCTCTTTGTTCAAAAGGATGTCTGGGTGTATGTAGGTAAAGACAGAACATTGTTGTCAAAAAAACTAGTGGGAAATTGATTCACAGACATGGATTTCCCTCTAATCTTTCTGATAGCTGTGGAGGTTATGTGTTTTCCTCTACATACCAAGATACCTTCTGAACATATGGACGCTTGATTCTTGTCCAGTAACTTAGCTAGCTTTTCAGATTAGGGAGAAATTCATGTCAGAATTAAGCCATCCAGCTAGTATAGTGATACTGACTGTAATACTGATGGGTCTGAATTTAATTCTGGAGAAGGCATGGTTTTTATAAGTGTCTGTGTGTCAAGGAGGCAATAATGAGCAGAAACTCCTCTTGAGAAATTGTGGTAGGGGAAGAAGGTTGAGAAACCCTTGGTCATCTCCCTTGTCATCTCCTATGGTGTTCTTTCTCAGAATCGCAGAAAAACTGCACAGCTAGTGCAACAGGACAATACCTGTATGGCCAATGGTGAATTTCTGATGTCTTGCCCACTTTTACCTGTACCTGTTTGTGAATTGAGAAATGTTTTGTCTGTTGTTGAGTCTAGAATGGCCAAGCATTTGTACTAGCTATTTATCTAATAGCTATTCTTCAGCAGTGATGAGACTGGAACATTGAATTTACTACACCTGGATAAAAAATTAAATTTTAAAAGGGGAAAATGTGTTTGGGATAAAAAATGAAAACTTCAGTTAAGTTGTGGATATGGGCTAACATCTTAGGGTCAAATTGTTAGTAAGAGGACATTATAAGGAACCCCAAATATTTTTAAAATGTCAGCTAATTTGTGGTGAATTATTACTTCAAAAATAAGGCCAAAGTGACTTCACCTATTTTCCAGAACTTTATTGGTGGGATTGAGGGTTATGAATGAAAAAAGAAAAATTCTACTTCTGGTGGACAGTTGCTCATTCCTGTGTTATAAATCTGATAAACATTAATCTAGTGTTCTTGCCTGTGAACATCATACTGGTCTTCAATTCATTCATCAAGTTGCAATTCATAGCTTGAAAACCTATTGCAAACAGAGAGTAGCACCTTTAAGTTTTTAAATGAGGACAGAGCCTGTCAGTATGCTGGCCTGAATGCTGTGTATTTTTCAGTGAGATGCAGAAGTGTGTGTCATCTTTCAAGTCATTTTCTCACCTATCATTAAGCTTTTTCTCAAAACCTGCCGAATACGGATTTGAGGAATATGATTTTGCGTATACATGTCATCTTGGTTCTCTCTTGGTTTTATCAATAGAATCCTGTTTTTTTTTTTTTTTTTGACAGAGATCTCCCAGTTTCTAATTTTTAGTCTTAATAATGTGCTTTTCATCAGTGAAGTCAAATTATGCTAATAAAATAGATGTGGGACAAAAATGACATTTTAAGTATCATCGCTCAATTTATGAAACATAAATTTTGAAAATGTTGTTCCTCCACCCATAGTGATTTTTGACAATCTTTCTTAATATTTTTTTTTTTTTTTTGTCTGAATTGTTTGAATCTACAGTAGACATTTATAGAACGTGATATGAAGATTCAGCCTAATGTTAAATCAGTAAATATTTGTATTTAATTTCATTTTAGTCGGCATTTGGTACATTATTAAAATTATTCATTCAACAGTATATACATTAATTAATTTTATTTTTGCCAAGATTAAAAGGACTTTAATAAATTAAAGCCTTTCATCCCTACTCTTAGTATAAAAATGTAAAAATTTAAAAAATGAAATTAACCAAAGAGCATAAAATTTAGAATATGTAATTAAACATCAATATTTTATACCAGGAACCGTATTGTAAATATCTGAACAAACTGAATCATGCATTATAAAGCAAAAGTAAACCAATTTTGAGTTCTTTTAAAACTGTGTTGGCATATCCTGTTTTCTTCCTCAGTGTTCCATTCGATTCAAGTTAAGAGAAGGCAAGTTGTTTTTCTAAATTTCAGATATATTGAACGAAAAACAAAAGTCAGCAGGTGTTCACCATAAGTGGAATTGATTGTTATTATTCTGTTTAGTCATTTTTATTACTTTTTCTAATAGCTAACTCCATATCCTATGCTATGAATATTTTTACCATTTCAAATGCAGCAAAATCTCTCCTGGTGACTACTTGCGTAAAAGGCCACTTGGGAAAGTAACAGGTATTTTTCAGAACGTAATTAAATAACAATATCAAACATCACTACTGATAATCATGCTCTCTAATGCAGCCATGCCCATGTAAGACCAAAATCTCCATCTGTGTTGAGGAAGGTTTCATTATAATTGCTTTCCTATTATCTATTAAAATAAACATGGAATTCTTTGAAAGTTCTTTCTTATTTGTTACATTAATGTCACTAAATTAATTGATAGTATCTGATTCTAGATAAATAGTTTTAGGTAACTGATGTTAACATAAAAGATTATAATATTGTGTTTAATAATTGCAGGATGCCATGATGATGTCTTAAATATTGTTCAGTGTGCCACTGAGCACAATGTCGCAATAATACCTTTTGGTGGTAAGTAAACTTTTATATCTATACATTTTTTTAATTACTTATTTTTAGCAATGCATATTAAAATTATATTTTGATATAAAGGTAACTATGATTTCTCGAGAAATCTATGCTTTTTTCCCCTATAGATTATTGTATGTAGAAAATTTGTATGCGAATATTGTTATGAGAATTTTCATTCATTTATTAAACCTTATATTCTTACTGTTATAAAACTATTTTCCATGAGATAAATTGCTAGCATATTTCAAAGTTTTCTATTAGATATATCTTATAATATTTAAAATGAGATTTTTTAATTTAAAATTAGTGCATATTGCTAAAGAATTTTTAATTTGAATTAAGATTATAAAATTTGGTACATTGCTAATTAAAATTTCAATTAGAAATGACATTAAAAAATTTTTAACTTAGCGTCCAATTATTTTCAGTTTAAAAATAAATGCTCAAAAGGGATGGGGGGAGAAAATTCTAGAATAATTTTTTCTCTTTCATTCTTAAGATTATTCGAACTTTTATTAAAATACTGTATATCAAGCTGAAAATAAATGCAATGTAGCTTGAATAATTTCTTTCATAAATGCAAAATCTTTATTTTGTGTAAAAACTATGAAAATCTGTTAAGAAACTGAGTAAAAATGTTAGTAGACATGAGTATCATTATAAACTTGAAAACTGTATGAATTTAGCTTTATAGGATATTTATGGTATGGTCCTGGTCATAAAATGCTTTTTGCATTAGGTAATGTCATTAGAAAGGTAGGAATTATTAAAGAAAATATTTTAATAAGGTTAGTTGTAGTTGCAAATTTTCATTTTGTCAATTCTTTTTAATAATTGAAAATTTATTCTTGAATTTAAAAAAAAATTATAATCTCATTAAAATATTTAATTTCAGAGTTTATAATTTGATTAATTTTACAGGCGCATTACTTATTTATCAATCAATTAAGTAACCATTGCACTTAATAAAATACCAAGTACAGTGTGCATTGGATATCTGCTGGTTTATTTATAGTGTATCAAGGTATCTTAAATTTAACAGTCTAAAAAATTTCAAGAGTTTAAAAAAATTTCGAGTGTATAACTTTAGTTATGCTACTTAACAGTTAAACAGAATCTGAAAATGTCAAGCTTTGAGTGATTCTATGCCTCATGGTTTCATTAGGTTGTAAGGTTTATCCAAAGTTTTTAACATTTATCTTTAGCTAAAGCTACTTTCATGTCCCTCCTAATTTCAGCTTATAATTTCCATCTGGGATGTGTTTTTAGAATCGCCTTTAATGCATATGGGCGGTATGTAAGTCAAAGTTCCACTGACTTCGTGAGAGAGCCTCAGAGTTTTTGACTAGTGCGATTCCATGTTAAAACAGTTGAATCTATGTTAAAGCAGATGAATAATTTTAGCTAAAGGATATCCAACGAAATATTGAATGTTTTATTATTGTCTTCTTTTTGTTGCATATAAACTGTTTATTAAAGGTTTCAGAGTATTTTTTTTTTTTTTTAAAGAACTTTTTGGGTAAACAACTTTTTTACAAAAAAAAAAAAAAAAAAAAAAAACCTCTTAAATAGGTTTTAAAAAAGATGAATAGTATGTGCAAAACAAGAAAAAGAAGTCATTTCACTAATATTTAGTAATTTATATATGTAAATAAAACTGAAAAACACAAGCATCTGAAATCAAATGTGTATGAAAATACCCAATCCATATCCTCAATGCTTTTTCTTATCATGTTACTTAATGTTTAATTTAGGCCAAACTAAGAGAGCCTTAAAATTTCGCATTAAATTAAGGAACATGAGGCAAATGTTAGAAAAAAGGAAAGACAGAAGTCTTCTGTTGCCCAACATTGTTGGTCCGAAAATCACACTTTTAATTTTTCTGCTGCCAAAACTATTCAAAAAACATCTTCCATTGAAGAACTAGATTTTCTAGAGGCATTCCACATTCAAAAAAATCTTTCTGTTCTAGTTAACGACCCTAATTCCAATCCATCTTTGCCTTCAGCCTTTAAAGAAATTATGTTTTAGTTCTGGCTTCATCAACAGTGGCTTATCTCCTGTCCAGGCCTTCTTATCTTATCTAATCATTATATCTTATTAATTTGTGCTTTTACAGTGAGGATGATGGTTCGGTAAAACCATCGAAACTAGTCGTGTGAAAATTTGAAAATATAACGCTGATTTTTGTTGTTTGACTTCTAAATTAGTATTTGTTTGGCATGTTATTGTATCTGCATTTAGTTTATTTAGAATAACAGATAATTAAATCCAAAAATTCTGAAATGAAAAGGAAATGTGAAGAAAGAAACTGAATACATAAAGAGAAAGAAAATTATTCATCAAAGATATGTACAGTTATTATTATGTAAATTACCTAGTTGTTTACAATAATTTCCCGTTTCTATTTCCTCACCTGAATGCAAATCACGTAGAAAGTTTTTAAATTGAGGTTTTTGGAGTGTAAAACAAGAATGTTTCTGACCTCTACTTGGTCCCTGCAGTATTTCCTGCCAGCTCTGATAATTTGTAATTATTTGCCTTTGCATTACAGCTGCCGACATTTGAGTTTGATATGACGATAGAGTTACTGAGCCAGCTTAAAATGAAATTAAGTTGTGTAGTCTTTGACCATTAATTGATATTTTTAGTTTCAATTTGACTCTTCTTGTTTAATTACATCAACATGAGCTGTACTTGATTTTGTTAGCATAAGAACATGCCTCCATGTTCTAAGTCCTTTTTAAACAAGAAGCTTATTTAAACCTTTGACTGACTTTATAGTTACGTTCAGACATAGCGATAATTTGTTTCACATCTGCCCTTGGGGTTTTGGACTACAGTATGAAGTCCGTAATCCGGACTCGTCAGTACTTCGGCGACTCCGGATTAAGGGTTTTTCCGGATTATAGATCATCAATTTAAGTATGGTAAGATGGCATGCAGAAATTATATAATTAAAAATATGAAACCGTAATTTATGAAATAAAGAGCAGTTATGATCTAAAGTGTATCAAAATTTACAAAAAAAGCTTGATATTTATTTGTTTACTTTATTAAACATTACTTTCAATGTAAGTTGTTTAAGTTGCTTCGCTTTTTGTGCTAAATGCGCATACGTAAACATTAAACGTGCGTGCATGAAGCATACCAAAAAAAAAAAGTTTGTGGTTTTGAGGTCCGGATTATAGATCATTCCGGATAATGGACTTCTGGATTACAGACTTTGTACTGTATTTAACTTTTACCAGACCAAATACCGCATAGATACATCATAGATCTCATAGATACATTGTGGAGAAGTTGACAGGTTAGAAGATAAAACATGCAGAAACTAGTGAGAGGACATTCTTTTGCATATTGAGACAAATTTCTAATTGTTAGGAAAGATGCTTAAAGAGAAGGAAATCGATATAAATTAACCAAAATGTCTGGAAAGGCTTCAAATTAAAAAGACGCATAAATATTTTTTTGAGTTGTTACGAAACATAAATGTTTTTTAGCTATTAATGTGTAATTATCCTAATATCGTTTTAGAATCAGTATCATAAATGACAGATATTTTAAACTGTGAAATTTCATTAGATTGTGATTTTAATAGGGCTTTTTTAACAAATATTGTTAAAAAATAAATAAAATTTAATAGTGGCCATGTAAATCCATAATGACTAAGATTATCTAATACCTAATTTAACCACTTATAACTAACTTCTTACCCTTAAAAATTATCTCTGCATATTAGAGTTACTGCTTTTCATTAACCCTTACCGTGGTCACAATATAAAAATGTAAAAATTCATGTAAAACTTATTCTTCGCATCTAGTGAGACTTAAAATAATGAAAAACAACTTATCATCTCTGGCACTTATTAGAACCTTAAGGTATATTATCTGAGTCACAACCCCTGGAACTGTACATGAAACTACTACACAAATTGCATCAGACAGAGCCCAGCTAACTTTCAGAACTTGCTAACCGTGCCTACATCATGCCTTTCAGGTTTGTTCTGATCAGCAGGTCTCTAGGCAACGGTGACAACAGCCAGTCTTTTGTTATAAGTCATTCTGAATATTATCTTACTTCTCATTTTAACCTATTCCACTTGGCATAAAATCTGCTTACTATTTACTAAACCTCTAGACTGAGTGAGTATGTGACAAAATGAGACATAAAATAATAATAAAAAATAACCATAAAGCTAACTGTTAGTGAAACATAAATATCACTTATCTTCTCTCAAATATGTCCAGTTATTATAAGTGTAAAATATTTAATGCTGCTTGATAACTTTCATAAAGTTTATTTTAGTCTCAAACTTAATAATAATGCTAATTAAGTTATGTTTAATAATAATGCATCCTACTTAGGGATCTATATTTTATTTTTAGGATGGCATTACAAAAGTGAAGTTCAGGCATAGATAATATTTTTAATTGAATTTATTCAGTTCCCATTTGTTCACAGGTCCTTAATTTTTTCAATAATGATCCTTAAAAGTCCTTAATTTCCGTGCGCAGAAATGTGTATGAACCCTGTTATATGATAAAAGATTTTGATTGAAGGAAAAATAAATTCCATATTATTTGATGAAAGCAAATGGTTAGGATTTTATCAAGTCTGAAGACGATGATGCAATTGAAAAGCAATGTTTCACTGATAAAAGACTTAAATTAGGTATTATTCATGCAGTATATTTTGTAAAGCAGTGAAATTTTAGACCTGTGTTAGATGATTTAGATTTAAATTGGGCAAATAATGTGAAAAAGAAAATATACGAGGGTTGGGGCAAAAGTCATGGCAACTATTTTTTTCTTGTAGATATGTGAACGGATAACAAAACGCATATGTTTTGTGTGGACGTTCTGCAGGCATAGTGTATATGCAGTACAGCTGATGGGTCTGTGGTAGGGAGGGCTCTGAAATCAGTCAGTTGGTGAGTGCCGTGCGAGATGGAAGTAACCGTGTTGAGCAGGGCGCTTACATCAAAATAGCCGTTCTCCAAGGGAGAAATGCGATGGAATGTCACAGTGAATTAGTAGAAGCCCTTGGGAATAATGCCCTACCATATCGTACAGTAGCACAGTGGGTAGGAAAGTTTCAGCAAGGACGTGTGTCAACCAGTGATGAGCAACGCTTGGGATGACCGGTGAGTGTGCGGATTGATTTGGCACGTGCTGTCATCGAGCACCTCGTGGATGAAGACAGACAATGGACATTACTGGAGTTAGGGCAAGTGGCATCGAGAAACGCACCGTCCACAGGATACTGCGTAATGAGCTAGCGTCAGAATCCTTCTCCAGTCAAATTGATGGTGATCATCGCGTATGATGTCAGGGGTGTCATTGTTCGCCACTTTGTTCCTCATGGCAGAACAGTGGCCACACAGTACTACAGGGACTTCCTGGTGCGACAGGTACGACATGGCATTCGGGATAAACATCCAGATTTTGTGGACAGTCCAATAATTCTGCACAACAATGCAAGACCACATAAAGCAGAGTGTATACGGCAGCTACTCTGACGTTGGGGTTGGGAAGAATTGGAGCACCCACTGTACTTACTCTTCTGACCTTTTGCCCTGTGATTTTGATCTCATTCCCAAGATTAAGGAACCAATACGTGGTAGGCGGTTTGCAACACGAGAGGACATTGCTAATGCTGTGCGCCAACAGATGACCCGATTCACACATTGTGTGGCAAATGCTGAGGTTGATGGTATTCAGTGCCTCCCACATCGTTGGCAGCATGTGGTGACAGTAGCATTGAAGGTCTTTAGTCCCAGGTTTGTCATGTCAACTTTATGTGTATTGTGTTATCATTCTTTTGCACGGTGAAGGCTATATTGCACTCTACACTACTGTAACAAATTCGTGTGTTACGATATTTCAGTGCTATTCATTGTCCACACATGTAGTTAAAACCTTGTTCTTTCGTCTGTATATGTCACATTTTCCAACCGGACTGGTATCTTCAAGAAAAAAAATAGTTGCCATGACTTTTGCCCCAACCTATGTACATTTCTTTTAGGGAATAAATTTCTGTAAGAAGTAAAAAATTATTAAAAGTTTTAACTATATTGCAGTGCAAATACAAAATTCAGCTACCTTCTAAAATGACCCTAAACTCAAACTTTAAATAGATTAATAAATATGTTTGTTTACTAAAATGTCAAATTCTATTGATAAATGAATGCAATTTACATTATAATTATTTTTAGCAATAATATTGACATTCTTTCCCTTATATTGCTGAATTGTAATCCAAACATTGATATATTGAATAAAAATATGTGTGTACTTTCTGCCTTAAAATGTGAGAAGCAGACTTCTGTAATTTGCATGTATGATTTATAGTTTTAAAGTTCATTCAGGCCTCTATTTATAAACTTAACTATTTTTCATTATTGAGTAATTTTGTTCTATTTTCAGTGACAATAAACACAATTTTAGTGTAACATACTTTAAACATTTTATGTTGGAATACATGTCTCAGTTTCTTCTCTCTCTGTGTACAGGTTCACAATAAATAGAATTAATGAATTGATACAGAATTTATGATAGCTTGATAAAATTTATTTTACCAAAAGCAACACATCACAGTTCTGAAACTTTTCACAAAAATACTTATATAGCTCTTTATAGTATCACAGAATGCATCTAAAGAACAAAGCTCAGATATCTCAGTGCCCTGAACTAAACAACTTAGAGCAGGTGTTCTCTCTAGTCTTGTATAGTTTTCACCCATCTGCTGAGAAATCTCTTGTAAATTCCATTGACGACACAAATTATTCATCAAAGTCTGCCAACTTGCCGATATCCTGCCAATTTAGCAAGATAGTCATTTACTCAATGTTGAATATACTTGCCTGTGTATTCTTATTCATCCATCATAGCTTAAGCAGGCTGTTACTATGCTTCATTTTTGCACTTTGTAAAAAGGCTATTGTCTGTTTATTTGTACTATTTTTTTAGGCACTTGAATTTTACCGAAAGCTCTATTTAAAACACTATGAGTACAAACTTCCTGCAGTTAATTATTCTTTACTATCTTTTAATACATGCCTTTTTTAATTGTAGAACCCATAAGTTTGAAAATAATTCACTGCTTGTTGTTCTGTAGAAGACAGATCCTAAATTTTAATACTTCTTTTAAAATAAAAAAAACCATTTTGTCATTTTTATTTTCTGCCCAATGTGCTGTAAATGTATTCTTTTTGCCCATTTTATTTTCTGCATATTTATATGAAACATGAATTTAAATTTTAGGTGGAACCAGTGTATCTGGTGGTGTTGAGTGTCCAGCTCATGAAAAAAGAATGATAATTTCGCTTGATACATCTCAAATGGTAAATTATATCTGAACATTAATATGTATCTTTCATCTGCTTTATTACATCTCAAATTACATTTATTTATTACATCTCAAATGGTAAATTCTACCTCAGTATTAATATATATATTTCATCTGTTATCACAAATAAGTTCTTTTAGATTTTTTATTATTGATAAATATTTTTATATGTTAATAGTACAAATGCCATACACTTCTGTGTATAGGTCGAAACTTTTTGGGACTATTTTGAAAGCTAAATTACAGGGTTGGCTTACATTACAGATCCACTAATTGCAAAAAATATAGGTACTGTTCCATTAGCTGGGCACAAATGATAAATCACTAAATGTTGCACTTAAGTCTTAATTTCTTAAGTTTATGAAAAAAGTAATTTTAAATGAAATGAATTAATCATTTTATGAAAATGAGTTATTTTATTTGCAAAACTGTTTATAATCCAATGAAAGATTTGATGTTGGCAAAATTTTCGCCTAGCTTTCTCCACTGTCGAACTTGTTTTTAATTTATGGAGAATTCAGAGCAGCCATACTATTGTTAGAATTTTTAGCAAATGGAATCTATAAGAATTTTTCTTACCACTCATCTTTCAGACAAAAAATAAAATGGCACAGATTATAAGACTGGCACATATACCACAGATCTTATACAGCACTACAAATGATGCTTTGTGCTGTATTCTGATGTTCAGCTGGAAACTATTCCTGCTCTTACCAGATCTTCAGAAAGTCCCATTTAGGGCCTTACTTTTGGAAATTCCTTAGTTGAGGTTCTCAGCAAGGGACTTGAAAAAAGTGCACTCTGGGTTTATGTACAGATTTGGCTCATATTTAAAATATTTCATAGTTTTGGTTAGGCATGAAAATTATTAATCTGAAACAAATTTCTGTTGGACTTATGATCTATTTTTATTAATTTATAAAACTTTTTTAATATTTTGAATGTAGTTTTAATAGGTTAAGTAGCCCTCTGAAATAACATTCTGTAAAGACAATCTGATGTGGCAAAGCATATCTCCACTGCACAAGATGTTTATCAAAAAATTTTATGTTTAATAAGATGTAGTGTATTTTGTATACTTTGAGTGTCAAAATTTCACTCCCCTCGTATTATTTTCCAGTAAATTAATTGAGAATTTTATCTCCAATTTTTTTATTTTACAATGATATTCCACAAGATAAAATAAAAATTTCAGTGTTTTTAAGAGATATATAGAATATTCAAAATTTAAGCAATATATATATTTGATACTAAATTTAAATTCTAACAAATATGTATAAAAGTAAAAAAGCAAATTTAAAAAAGGCCAAAATAATTTAAAATAATTTTAAAATATGCAAACATGTAAAAGATTTAATTCTCGAACTAATCTACAATATCATTTAAATTCAGAAGCATAAGCAAATCAAGTGCAAAATCTATCCATGAAAATAAATCTACTAATTTAATAAATTAAAATTAAATTAACATTTTTTTTTTAAAAATGCATATTGAATGATTTTATAGTAGGCAGGAGACTTATCAAGGAGAAGTTGTCCCCAAACCTAACTCTCCAATCATTCAAATCATGTTTCGTCATTCATGCTGGCAAGAGTAAAAGTCAAAACCAAAAGTAATTCCAATAAAGCGGTATCCTTAGAAATTTACATTTAAGTATTAACATTTAAGAATTAAAGTTCAAAAAGGAAAACACTAATTAAGTCCCTAGAGAAACAAGCAAGTAAAGTCAAGGATTAAACTTTTTCTTAAAAAATTAAATTTTTTAAAAATTAATTTTTTATAAAATAATAAAAAAATCTATGTATTTTAGAAATCCTTGTCTACAGAAACTTCCCCTACACGAATATGCATATCAATAAAAAGAAACTATAAAAGAACTATACATAATCCATATAAACCAATAAGAAATAAGAAACAAAAAGAAACAAAAGAAACTAATTCACAATTTTTAAAATAAATATATATTTAAAAAAAATAATTTCATATTTAGAAAATACTTAGATACTACATAAAAAATTAAAAAAAAAAAAAATACTTAAAGCAAGTAAATAGTAAGTTTTAACTTACCTACTATATGAGTGTTGGGGTCTGCAAAAGTGTTGTGAAAGTGAAGTAAGTGTGTTCTTCAAATTATATAGATGGCGCTTATGTAGGTAAAGTTGAGTGTCAAGCTGCTATTTTTGTTATAGTAAAAATTTTTTTGTAAATATTAATATTAAATTAAATTAAATTAAAAATCCTAAAGGTAGTAATATCAATTATTTAGGGAGTTAAGTAACTGAGCTAATCAAGAGATGCATTTTTGCTTGAAGGAAATTAAAGTGAAGTGGTATGTGAAAAAAATGTAAAATGTTTGTAAATTGAAATGTGTGTTCTGTTGAAAAATTGTTAAAAAAATTTAAGTGAAAGATATTTTTTGTGAAAATTGCAAAAAATTAAAGTAATTAAGAAAAACTGAAATGTTTTAATATTAAAGTTTTAAAGTAAAATTTCCCAAATTTTTTTTTTGAAATGAAGTCTTTAAAAAACCTCTAAAAATTCCCAGAAATTTCTCAAAAATTCCTTTAAGAAGTTAAATAAAACTTAAATTTGATGAAAGAAAACATTAAAAGTTTAATGAACTTGATTTAATTGGTATATCAAAACTTAACTAAATACTGGCTAAAGTATGGAAAATTAGAAGAAGATTAAAATCTTCACTCAATTCGGGCTATAATTGAGACTTTTGAAAAGAGTTGGCCCTTTATTAGTAAAAGGAAAGAATCCAGTATTGATTAAATATACATATTTACAAAATATTTACAATAAAAATTTACAATAATTTCTCTACTCTTTTATATCCTTCATTACCCTCCAGTTAAGGTTTAAGGTAATGTTATCATATCCAAAAGAGCCAAAAAAATTATAAAGTAAAGTCAAGGCCTGCCCTTTTTAATATATAAATTAATAAATTTTGGTGGTACTTGGTTATCAACTTGTACATTAATTAATTTTATGATTTCTTCCTTTAAATCGTCATTTTCAGTACATATATTTTTTATTCTGATAATTTGGCTATGAAATGCGTTTTCTATTACTTTTCTAGAGATATTAGAGTTCCAATTAATTAGTTTAATAGTAAGAAAATGGAAATTCCTTCTTTTATCAAATAATTTAATTTTGTTGTGTTTAATAATTTGCAGGTCTAGGATTTCAATAGTATCTTGATTCGTATTCGTTTTATTAAGTGTTAAACTATTTGGGTAAATTTTGAATTTCTCAAAAGTAGAATTATTATTGAAAGTTATAATATCATCTATGTATCTAAAAGTATGAGCAAATAGCTTTAATTCATTTTTATTTAAACTGAGTTGGAATTTATATTCAAATGTAAAAAGAAATAGGTTACAAATTTGTGTAGAACTGTTTGCTTCCATAGGAATTCCTCTAACTTGCTGAAAGATCTTATTATTGTATTTAATGTAGTTATTAAATAATGCACAATTCAGATAAGTATTCCATCTTTCAATACAAAGGATGTCAAGTATGTCAGGAAAAAGTTGTGGGAGTTGCATTAAACTAGTAAAAAGTTCTTCTAATGGTAGAGAAGTATAAAGGTTTTCAAAGTCATGGCAGTTAATGTTCTTGATTGTTAAACTTTTAAAACTGCTGAGAACTGGAGCATTATTATAAATAATCCAACTATAATTGTGTTGTTTATTAACGAGATATTGGATTAATTTACAGATTTTTTTAAGTATAATTGCAAATATGTAATCTATATTCTTTTTATAATTATTTGTACCATTAGCAATAAATCTAAATTTGAGTGTTGATTTATGAAATTTTGGGAGAGCATATAGATTTGCTAATCTCTTGTAGTTAGATGGTTGTGAAATTTGCAGTTTCTTATGAAATGCTTTTAGCTTTTTTGCAATAACATTTTCTTGTAGATTGGTGAGTTTGTAAGTAATGGCATTATTGAGTTCAGTATTAATTAATGAGACATAAAAAAATTTTCATATTATGCTAAAGTTATTATTGGCTGTGTCAATTTTGGTAATTAGGAACTTTTGTTTTAAATCCTGTAAAAGAGGTATGAGAATATTCCACTGTAAATGGCTATTAAATTCAATTCTTCGAATTTTTTGCTTGAATTCTTCTAATACTGCATGTTTCCATGAAATAAAGGTAGAATTTGGAATATTTAATTTGAAACTAGTTTTAACTATAAATTCGTCTATATTTTTTACGAAACTTTTAAAACTGTGATGTTTGTTAATTTTTAGTACTGGTCTAAATTTGGTACCTTTTTCCATTAAAATTCTTAAATGTTGGTTTTGAACTATTGCTAAATTGCCTGTTATAATATGTTGATGAAATTGATCTATGAAATCTTTGTATTGAAGCTCTTTACAGTATCAATGGGCTGTAGTAGCTAATTCATGGTGGTTAATTAGCAGTTTACTAAGAGGTTTTTGATACTTGAAAGCTGGTGAGATCTGTACTTAGGTAGCTGGAAAAAGTTGTTGACTTTTTCTGAAAATTTTGCTAAACTGAATATGATCATTGTTAAGATGAAGGAAATTGATTTTGCAGTAATATTTATTGTATTTGTTATTTGTAGAGAACTTATAATTACAAAAGTCAATGATAAGGTCTTTGATAATACTGTGCCCAGTAAAATGCTGTTTTACAAATTTTATTAGTAATTTTAAGAAATTGTGCTTACAAGTATGCAACCAAGTAATTATATTTTTAGTGAAATTATCAGTAAGAAAGTAATTATTTATATTATCGTTTAACTTTTTTGTATCTATTTTTGAAAGAAGTTTATTTTTATGTTTATTACCTGCTCTGGTTCCTCGTAATGTTTTTTTACTGAATAATTTAAAATGGCTGTAAGTTGGAATTTCAGAATTTAATTTAATGTGTTGGTTGAATGTATTGAGTCCATAAGGGTAAAGTGTTTTGAATTTAAGCATGTAGAGTGACTCTTTAAATAATCTAACTTTGTATTCAGGTACAGTGTCCAAAATTTGAATATTAATTTTTTTGAAATCATGTATTTGAAAATGTTCTAATTCAGCTGTATTAAGTGTGCTAAAATTAGTAGTTGCAAATTTTTTAATGTGGGCTCTGTGGTTGTTAATTCTAATATTAAGACTATTTTTGGTTTGTCCAACATATTTAAGATTTCATGTGTTACAAGTGATGAGATAAATGCAATTATAAGTTTTTCAAAATGGGAGTTGTTTAGTGGCTGTGATATTAAAAGGCATATTGCTAACTTTACAAGTAAGTCATTTGCTAGAATGACATTTATGGAAATTTATGTGATTGATACGAGCCGTTATAAAAGTAAAGAGGGAGCTAACCTACAATACAGTGAATTTTTAAAGTAAAAATTCTTAACTCAATTTTTGGACAGAAAAATTTTAAAAAACTGGGAATTTAAATGTTATTGCTAATTAATTCACTAAATTAATAAAAAATGAACTATTGTATTAAACTATTTAAGTTAATTAAACTAAATTATTTAGAGAGCGAGTTTAAAATAAAAACAAAACTATTAGAAAAAGAAAAAGAAAGTTGTTTTTAATAAAAGAGAAACAAATCAGGTAATTAGAGCTAAAGCTGCTAAGTACAAACAAAATTGTTTCATAAGAATAAATTGAGTTTAATTTAAAAAATTAAATTTAAATACATATTTAATTAAATATTTGATACTATATATATTTCTTCATTATGTTTATAATTTCTTATTGCAATAAAACTGTGTACATAAATGCTGTAGTATGAAATTTTAATTCATTTGCTTCTGAATATTTGAGAATAAAATATTTGTGAATATCTTATTTGTATAGATGTAGTATATATAAACTGAGATTTGGATAGGTGTCTATCTAAATTGCATTATGTCTTTTAATTATCACTAAGAAATTTTATAATGTTATTTTTAATGCTGAACTCAACAGCAGCAGTAAATTGTTCCACGTACCATTTTTCATAAAGTTGATTTTTTAATCACACTAAATAGGCTAAGATTTACATATTATTTCTAACATGCAATCTAAATTTGTTTTTAAATTTATAAAATTCTAAATTTCAAAAAACGTACAATTTGAAGTTCTGTATAGCACATATTGACATTTATTTCATTATCACTGTATTGTTTTGAAGAAAACAAACTAAATGCTTAAAATACAGCATAATTAATATTCATGCTTTATAGATTGAAATACCAGTATCCATACATTCTGATCTCTGGTATTAAGGTTCTATGTAAGTTTCATTTTTCTCATTCATTTAATCTAGGTAAGCATTTCTCAAATTTTTTCCAGCTGGGAACCACTTTTATAAGTCAGAATGTTTTGCAGACCACCTTATTCTTATTCCCTCAGAAAGCAATATTTTAGAATATGTTACTGCCGATATACTTATATTTAAAAAACACATTTGATTAAAATATATTTAATTTTATATTGATATTAATCAATTAAGTTAATAGGAGAAAGTTATATTTAATAATTCAAGGCTATTTGAATTTCTATAACATTTATCTCATTAATTAAGAATTAATACTCCCATTAATGAGATGGATTAGCCTGCTGATTCTTGCATAGCTGTTGATGTTTGGATTCATGCTGGTAAACTTAACTCTGAGATTGGCAAATGCTTTGTTTTTATTGGAGTTATTGGTAAATGTAGGCTCATTTAAATTTAAAAGACCAACACAAATGAACTGTCTCATTGAATTTGTCTCTTTTCCCGACTTGTTTCAGTTGTCCAAGCCACAAAAGCATTAAATGTCGAAATTAGTAATACTAACTAGAGACTAAAAATTTATACTGATATTCAACTAAGAAACATGTAAAATGATAATATACAAGTAAAATCCTAAGTAGGAATTTGTCTATCAAGTTAAACTATTTAAAAAAAAAAATAATGCAAAAGAAAAAATTAAAAAAAAAAAAAAAATTAAATAAATAAAAAGGATAACTCAGACATGAAAGTTCATTTGATTATCCTGCGTATAGGCAAAAAAGGGCCTGGATTGAATGTGCGAATTAATAAACTTTTGCTAAAAAAGTTAAAGTTAAAACCTTTGAAAGTAAAAATGGAGGAGAGCAAATTTACTAAAAAATATTTTGATGGTAAAACCAAAGAATGACAAAATTCATACCTGGTAGTTGACGCTAGCTTCGGCTGCAATTATGCTGTTAAAAATCCAGATGTGTAGAGGTTGCCATGTTTGAAAGCAACCCGATGGCATGGTAACCAGAAAACTGAAATAATCAATTTCAATGAATGGCAGAGCATTCAAATCAGAAAAAAGGTTTTTGTAATCTTGTTGCTATGCCAATGATGGCTTCCGGTAGAAAGGGGTGTCCAGTGGAGGTCGAAACAGGAAGCAATGAGTCACAAGATGGCGTCGTTTTAAGTAGATTATTCTAAAAAAGAACGTTAAAAATGGCTACATGTTGATATTTGCAGAAGCTGGCCAGAAAGTAGTGGAAGTGGAAATTTGTTTGTTAGTGAGAAAGTCATCATTCGTCACGCAATCGAGCTATCAAAATGTCTTAATGAAACAAAAAAGGCTTTAAAAAATATTTATACATAGGATAGTTGGCCAGTAAATTAAGAGAGTAGTTAAATATATAAAAAAGTAATTTACTGAACTTTAAAGCTATACAATATATATAGATATATATATATTAAATTTTCAGCATTTAGCTTTCATGGTAATCTCCATATATGACACAAATACAAGCCAATTTTTTGAAGGCCATCCATATGTGTAAAAATAATACTTTGCCAAAAAACTACTAATTAATAATTCAAAACATTATAATTTGTTATTAAAGAGCATTTAAAAAATTTATGCATTAAGAGCAAATTTAAATATTTTAACTTCATACTTTCATGTATACACATCCATGATGAAATGGCTAAAAGTCAAATATGTTAGATTATATAGGAGATTTGCATTATATTTTTACATTTTTGACATAATTGTAAACCCATTTCCCTTGAGGAAATTTCTCTTAAAGGCCTTTTTCCACTTAATAAAAAGCCATTGAGTACTATAGTGTAACTAAATAACTAGACAACTAATCAGAGGATTTTCTTGGCTTGCTATATTAAATAAAAAATAATAATAATAATAAAGCATAATTTTTGTATGAGTAAAAATCAACCCTTTATTTATGATTGTTATAATTAATTTAAAAGAAAAAATCTGAAAGGTTTCAGATTTTAAATTACGTTCAGAGGGGCTTTTTTTTTAACATTTCTGTATGTTATCTTTATTTATTAAATATCACGTTCTTCGCACATAAACCAAAAAATTCAGTTCAAGAGCAATATGGCAAAATAGTTTTAAATTGAGCATATCTTTAGAATTTCCGATACAGAGTCGCGAGCGATGGAGGTAAAAATGTTTTTTCTGTACAATGTTGCCATTGCTCTCTTTGAAATTCTTGAGTTTGTTAATCAAAAATTCGTTAAAGTTTTACAAAATATGAAATTGATAATAAAACAAATTCCAAATTTGGGCTTCTACATGCCCATATTCGCAGTAGGATTACGTCATTCAAAATTTGATGGCTCTATGTACCGTTGTATTATAATATGAGAAACATACATGCATTTATGCAGGTTCTTCATTATTTAATTTCTTCAAATATAATACAGGCCGATAATATTTGGTGGCAACAGTTTGAAAAGTGAAACGGACATTCAGAGTGATTCGGCGCAAAATCGCGAAGTGAAAGCAATAGTCCCTCAGGGACAAAGCCCCTTTGTACTAATCATATTTAAGCACATACTAATAAAAAATTATTATTATTGCATTATATGTACTTTCTTTTTGTGTTGCAGTAAAAAATCAGCATTTTTCAGTATTTTGAAAACAGTAATTCAGTAAACAGTAATGTTTGAATTGTGTCAATTTTAAGGATGAAAAGGTATAATTTCACTGAAAATTGATTTTTATACATAATATCATAGTCATCCTCATTTTTTTCCCCTTCTCTTTCCTGCTTATAGAATAGAATTTTATGGGTAAACAAAGATAATAATACAGCTCTGGTGGAAGCTGGTATTATTGGACAAGATTTAGAACGAGAAGTATGTGGTTTTTCTTTGAGAAGTATTTAAAATTTCAAACAAAATTTAAATTGTGAGAAATTTCAGATTTTGTTTTAAAGTTTTGTGTGTCTGTAATTTAAATTGTCATTTCTTGTGCTGCATTTCTTATGTCATTTATGTGTCTGTAATTTAAATTGTCATTTCTTATGCTGCATTTCTTATGTCATTTGTGTGTCTGTAATTTAAATTGCCTATTTCACACGTATTAAATTTAATGAATTCATATTTATGATGTTTGCCTCATAGCTACAGTTTCCTTGTAACTTTGTAAATGTATCTTAGGTTTTCTGCTTGTTGTAATTTTTAAAAATTCTGTCCATACAAAGAGAATAAAAATCGTTCCCTGGCAGTTAAAGCAAGCTGTGGAAAACTATAACCAGAAAAAAAAAAATTTGGTTATGTAGATAGTAGTAAAAAGTAGGAAATATTTCAGTTCTTCTGTTCATTTCCTTAAATAAATGGGAAAAGAACTATGTAAACTATGTAATACATTTGTGTAAAACTATGTAAATAAATTTAAAAGATCAAGAAAAATGTACTGATGCTTTGACTAGAAAGCTGGAACTAATTAAGATTTATTTTTAAATGGCATATGAAAATTAAAACCATTGTTTCAAAATGTAATTGTAAAATTAAATATGCTATTAAAATGTATCATTTAAAAAATTTGGAATTTAGTACATACAGGTATGTTTAAATATGTATTGAAAATTTATTTTAGAAGTTTTTTATGACTACAGCTTGAGAACATGTATTAATGAGCCATTAATTTATTTTTGCAAGCTTATAAGGTATTTCTCCTACCTTCTTAGCATGCCTCCATGGTGTAATGGTCAGCATGCTCGGCGCATGTTCGAGAGGTCAGTGGTTTGAGTCTCAGCGAAGGCATTGCTCATTTTTCAAATCCCCTGCTTCCAAATAACCTAATGTCTCTACAATATTTAGTTTCCTCATGTTTTAATATGGTTGGAATTTCATCATAAATTTATAACTTACTTCCTGATAAGCTATCAAGTTCAAATTTTTACATGCACTATTCATCAATGATGATGCATTGTGGTGAAGGGATTTTTTCGAAAATTGATTATTTCTTTTAATTTGATGTTTGAACAGCTTTTCGTGCATAACTTCATTTAACGCACAAACTAAACATATCAGAACTTTACTGTTTGCACTATAAAAAAAGTGGAAAAAAAAGTCTTTTCAATGAAAATAGTAATTTAATTTCTGAACATTTGAAAATTTTGTTTTAAAATATTGAATTTTTAGACTATCTGACATTTATGATTTAAAAAGTTTTAACATCTAAAAATGTATCAGATATAAAGTTTTGAAATTCTCACAGATTATAAATTTAACTTTCCAGCCTCTTTTGAAACAAGAAAAAAGTGTTAATTGAGCTGTTTTTGACATTTTTATTTAAATGTGTAATCCCCCTTCCCTTGTGAATTAATTGAGCTGTTCCATGTTTGTTTCACTCTTAAGTTTCAAGTAAAACACTTGTTGTGACACTGTTATTACATCCATTTTCTGAAACCGAATATTCAAAGCAATTTCTTCATATTCAATGTGATATCTTCATTCTCTGAATGATGTGGTTATTTTTCTTCATTTCATAATTCTCTAGTAGTTTTATAGCTTGTGTTTAAAAAAAAAATCATCATTGATAATGTTATTGAGGTTAAAAATATGATGTGTACGCCACAGGACTTCCTTGTACAGAATATTAAAATATACACATTATTTCCTGCATTTTATTGAAAGTTATTTCCTCGAATTTCTTACAGATGCATTTCTCATTCGATTAATTCAGTTCTCACTTCACAGCAAGTCAAAAACACATAAAAACTCAAAATATCTTTATTTAAAAAATTGAGAGATATAGAAAAACATTAAACACCAAATACAGTTAAAACAATTTTTACACTTAAAATTAAAGTTTCTTCGCAAAACAAGCAATTCGACCAGCTGGCAAGAAAGCAGATTTTTCGGTGACCAAAGCTAAAAGTTCCCTTTTAGTCCCACTAAACAAGAAACTGAAGGGGCAGAAAGACTTAATTCACTATTCTGCTTAAATGTAAACAAATGTGGCTGCTATGATAAAAAAAGTTTTAGTCATACTTAAACAACATTTAAATTGTTGATAATTCTACAACTATTGCAAGCAGATCAACCAAAGGCATAAAAACCTAGCCAGAAGCTTAGACCACAATTTACCAAAATATAAGAATTTAAAAAAAAAAAAACTGAGTTCACTAAGCCAAGTAACAGAGTGGGTATATGTGGGTTCTTGTCTTGGGCAACCACAATTCATCTTCAAATAAAACACATTTAATGAAACATTAATACATATACAATATTGTTCATGTATTAATACATGTAAAACTTCTTAATATGACATTGTTCATCTGTTAACACATATATAAAATCATTCATCTCACTTTTTATAAAACAAAGTGATGAGAGTTTCGTCAGTTTTACTCGTGCAGTAAACAGCTAAAACATTAGATAACACTCGAGGAAAATGTTAGACTATTTAGACTTAACATGGAGCTAGAATCCTACATATATATATTTATCTACTTTTGGTGTGCCTAATTGCAAAAGGAAGGTGCATTATAGTAGTCCTATATACAAAATGTTAGTATTCTGAGGCTTCTCATTTTTGAGTTATGTGAGATACATACATATGTACGTACCTACATACAGACAGATGCCATGAAAAAAATCTATTTTAAATCAGTTTTAGAATTCCTTTGGTCCTTTATCCTGCCCTTATATAAAAAACATCATTAAATCTCATTCGATAGCAGTAAAAATGGCTATTTTGGGAGAAATATGATACCCGGAATTTTTCATAATTACAATACTTCTTTTATTTCGTACAAGGCAGTAAAAAACAAAAAATAAAATATAATTTAAAAAAAGGTTTTTGTACAATAAGTTCTTATTTAAAATGGATGTTATAATAAATATTAATGCTCTAAAATGAGAAAAATTATTTATCTTCTAATTTAATGGGAATAATAAATTAAATAATTCTATTTACAGAATTCATCTACAATTTTTATATCACAAATAAAAAGGGGTGATGTGCTTAAATAATGAAATATGTTAATTTATATGCATTGTCAAATGTGTAAGCCATTATCTTTTTTATTCTTTTAACTGTCATGCCCGAAATAATCTCGGGCACAGCACTGGTATTCCAAAATGTCACGCCCGAATATTACTCGGGCTAATTTTTTTTTTTGAGTGTGTCGTATTGTAATACCTGAATATATATTGTGAGAAGTTTATTTCGGCTTCATTTCAACAGATGGCAGCATTTGATTGAAGGTTTCAAAGGATAGAGGTTAAAGTTCAAAGTGGGCGGCATTTTTTTTTGATATTTTTTGACTTTGAGGCAAACATTTCGTTTTTGGAATAAAAAAAAATTGACAATTTATGCACTCAAATCATCAAAATAACTTGACAGTTAAAAGATTAATTTATCATGGGCATTTTTAATTTATCATAGTAATTAAATTATGTGCATGATTTTTGCTCTCAATTTTCAGACAATAAAATTAGTTTATAAATGTGGCAAAATATGTGACAAACTATGGTATCTAGTCTTATACTCTTGTGGTTTGTTCCAAAATGCCTTGATTTAAAAGAAATTAATGTGCCAAGTATTTCCACTACAGTAATTCTTTAATTAATATTGCTAAAATTCTTCTGTTTGCAGCTAGCAAAATTTGGCCTGTGTACAGGACATGAACCAGATTCATATGAATTTAGTTCCCTTGGTGGCTGGGTTGCAACTAGAGCTTCAGGTATGAAAAAGAATATATATGGTAACATAGAGGACATGCTGGTACATGTGAGAATGGTTACTCCCAGTGGAGAAGTGCAGAAAAATTGCCAAGTAAGTTTTTTGTGTAATACAAGAAACAGACTTTCTTCTGCTTTAATAAATTCAAATTTGTTCTTAGATGCATCTACATGTCTGTCCAAAAAGTTCCAAGACTGAATTAATGAAAACAAACAAACAAACAAAAATTAAGGTTTTAATGCTTTTACATTGTCTGTTCCTTGCACACTCACCCACCCACACAAGTACAACCCACAGAACTTCATACATCCATATGAAACTGTGAGGGAATTCCTTGTTTAGAATGTTATTCAGCTTTCATGTCATTGTGTCTTGAATGTTGGATATGTCATAACAACACTGACCTCTGTTTGAAGTTCACTTTTTAGGAATAAAAAAGTCAGCATTAAATTGTGTGAATATGGAGAGTGGCACACATTTTTCCCATTGGAAATCACACCTTAACTCCAGCCATATGAGCAGCCACATTGTTGTGCAGCAACAAGAAATCCCTCTCTTTCAATCATTTCACTTTGAATCCTCTCGCACAACCAATTCATAAAGAATTGCATTCAGAATTTTATTCCGTTTTTCATTATACTCCAGGAAGAAAATCAGTCTTGGAGCTATAAAATGCACATTATAAAATTTACATTTATGGATATAATGACTGATGCTTGTTTTGCAGTGTGCATTTTGCCTTTGCTTTCTTTTTTGCTATTTGAAAAGATTTTTTTAGTAATTGTATTAAGAAAACTGTTACTTTTAAGAGGTCAATAAAGTATGGAAGGTAAAAGGTTTTCATTTTGTCTGATTAAATCTAATTAATTCTTTGAATTAGCTTTTGAACAGTCTTCCTATGCATTAGATGATTTATTTTCTTCACAATGCACAGTAAGTCCAGAACACAGACGAGATGTAAAAACTTAATCAAAAGCTTATTAACATTTAGTTCCATAAGAACAGTTAAAACTTAACATAATTTTGTCCACTCCTCCTTGTGTGTTATTTGGAGTACAGATGTTTATGCAACATAACAGAAGGGTTTAATGCTTACACAGCCAAGTGTTGATTACTCGTGAATTCTAAGCATTAATGATAACAAATACTAAAAAACTCTCACCAGACCAGCTTGGCCAACAGGTGGGTTGCTAATGAGAGAAACTGCTTTCCTGGTATGTTGCCAAAACTCTGAATGTAAAGGATGCATATGTTCACTATTTAATCTCTTCCCAACACCAAGAAAATGAAGTTCTCCCATGTGTCTGTGACTTTAGAGAGTTAAATGTCACTGTGTGCCCAAGTGTGTTTTGTACTTATGCCTAACATAGAAAAAGAATTCTTATAAAATGTGCTTTTTATCAAGACATTTGGTTTGTATCATATAATATTTAAATGTTATTTTGTATGATAAATACAAAAAAAAAAAAAAAAAAAAAAAAAAACCTAAAATTGACAAATAAAATAAAAATTCAAAATAAGGTAATGTGCAAAATTAATAATAATGATTACATATTTAAATTACTTTTATACAATAATGAAGCTAACAACTTAGAATTTAAATATTCATATCCATTATATCCTATTTTCTTATTCATGTATAAAATTTTAAGCCACTTGCACTGTGCTGTGTGAAACATGTCTGAACTCTGAATGAGCAATATAAGCTAGATATGTTTTATATTTGTAGAATAAAATAATAGATAATACTCATAGTAACTAGGTTAACATTGAAGACATTCCATTCTATTAAATTTCATAGCATTCTGATATCACTTATGTGCATTTAAAATGTCAAACTGCTTCAGCATATCAAATGCAATAAGGTGGGCCTCCAGTGACTTCTTACTTCCATATCATATTTGATATGGTAAGTTTACAAAAGGAACGTAAAGTGTGTCATATATGATATGCTTAGAGCAACGGGGTTAAGCTTGTGATTTGCTAAGACTGATAGATGAAACAAAAGTACTAAGAAAGAGTTAACAAAAATAATGTCTTATTTATAATAAACTATATAATCTTATGTGATATTAGATAAAGTTATTAAGTTTTGATTTACAAAATTCAGTGTTTTTAATAAGTTCTCAGGACTATATAAACAAAATGCACATAGTAATAATTATATTTGCAGTCATAGCTTTTCCAGTGTTCATTTTGTTTTCATTAATTTTTCTCATTAGGATTTTAATATTTAAAAACATTTTTACAGTGAATTGTGTTCAAAATTCTTGACTTTTAAGATGTGCATTGAATATGGAAGATGAAAAGGAATTATATTATGTGTTCCTAGCTAATTATGTGTAATTTCTAAAATTTTATTTGTATACTTCAGGTATTACTATTAAAAAGCTTATTAATTAAGTACTCGCTTAATAATGTATTGTTACATTTAAAGCATTTGAGTTAGTTTTTGTTATCCATAACAATATTATGATTTTTTTATATATGAAAATAATTTTAGTGGAATTATATGTGAATTGTATTATTTCCAGTAGTATATGTAACATGAAAAACCTCAGAATTGCGAAGTATTGCTAGAAAAATAACGTTTGGCAACTAATTTTTTTTGCCAAGTTTAACGACTATTTAAGGACATTATGATCCAATCCCAGTATAAATGTAACTGGTGCAAGCCCTATGTAACTGTAACTGTGTATGCCTTCCAGCAATTTCAAATAATTGAAGGTACTGAAAATTTTTCAGAAGACTGGAGAGAACGATGTAAGACCAGAGAGATTATCAATTTTCAGTTACGTAGATTCACAGCTGATTTCAGAGTTTAGTTCAGAGTATGGAGAGTATCCACAGGTCATTGTGTGGGCTTGCATATTCAAGGCTTTTTATATTGTCTTGTACTTTATATTCTTAGTAGAAGTGATACTTATTGATTGTGCTCTATCATGCTGAGAAGTGATGTACAAGTACTTTTAAGAAAGGTTCTGGAGCTTTTCTTTGGGGAAGAATTTTTTTGTCAAGCTGTTATTGGCTCTGTACGCATGCAATCCATTATAATAAACCCATATGCACATAATAATTTTTGGTGTCAAAAGTGGAATTGAATGCTGGTGATAGGAGTGATGGATGAGCAATTAAGACAGCTATGTTAAAGACGAGATAGAAGCAGGCAAAGAAAAGATGGAAGTGACCTTCAAATCAGTTCTAGAAGATATAAAAGTGGGCCAAGAAAACACTGAAAGGGCTGTCAAATAGGTTCAAGAAAAGACAAAAAGGACTATCAAGTTAATTCAAGAAAAGATTGAAGCAAATGAAGAGGAAATGAAAAGAGGAATTACTGTCACAATAAATAACAAATTCGAATTTATGGCAGAGCTGCCGAACAACAACGAAGGCAGAGCTGTCAAACAACTAATCAAAGAAAACGTTTCGGCTTCCAAACAACAAATCAATGACAGAATTTCTGCTTTCACCAAGGGAGCTAACAGCTTCAAGAAATCCATAATGGCAGCAGGAAGCAATTCTGATGGCTCTAAATTCCTGCCTGTCTTAAATTCCTTCTTGCCCTTTCTAAGACTATCTACATGCGATGGAAAAACCTCCTTAGTGTACAAGACTCTGTTCTCTATAGTGGCAAGTGCAAATGGATAGGATTCCAAAATTAAGGCCTGCCGCTTCACCATTTCACTGACAGCATACACAGTCGACATCCTTCAAACTGCCAGAAAACTAGAGGCCAAACTTTGGAGTTCTATCCAGCATATTGGACCCATCTTTGGTGAGAAGTGTTTAAAAGACTGTAGCAGACTTCAGTTAAAATCTCAGTAACAGAAGCCCACAGAAACACTCCAGGATCTTGTCACAGATGTCGAAAGGCTGTCTCATCTTGCATTTTTAGAGCGCCTGACATATACAAGGGAAATTCTGTCCCTGTAGTACTTCGTCGATGGCTTCCAAAATATAGAAAGCCTTAAGAATGTCAGATGTCAAGCATTTGAAAAGCACTCTAGTGTACGTCATGAAATTCAAAGCAGCCCAGCAAGAAACTCGTAAAGACCATGCTGATCAAATGCAGGAGCCAATAGATCAAGTGACTGCATATCTAGACGATTTAACCACGGAGTTCAGTGCCTTAAAGTGGAATATCATTGGCAACAAACTGATCAACCATAAACTTCTGGAATAGTGCTTAAAGAAAGGTACGAAGGAACTGCAGAACACCCCAAGCTACAGAAGCCAAGACCTTTCCAACAAATAGGAGGGAAATTTATTAGGAAATAGGAGGGAGTGTTAATCATAACATAAAGTAGTGTTAATCAATTTTTTATGCAATATGAAATTAGGTTGTTATTTTTTTAATTAATCCTGTATGATATGTGTAAACTAACAATTTTGGTTTTTTATTCAGGTGCCTAGAATATCTAGTGGTCCTGATATTCACCAATTTATTCTTGGATCTGAAGGTATGTAATCATTCCTAGGATGTATTTGAAAATTCTCTAGCACTTTTAAAATCTTTTTTTATCATAACCACAATTGTGTCAGTAAGTTTAATAATTGTAAAATTTATTATAATGTTTTCAAGATTCAGCATACATTTTATCACAAATCACAAAAGGTGTTTTATGAAAAAAAAAAAAAAAAAAAAAAAAGTATAGCGGAATATCTTTTTTTAAAACTAAAGAAATTATTGGAGATTTATATGTTTTCAACTCTTTCTATTCATTTCTTTCAGCGTATATGATATTTATTATTATCTTTTGATAATGGACATTTATTGATATAATTATTTTTAGGTACTTATGTATTAACGCAACTTCCTTGGCACAGTTTGGCCTTTTTTTACTTCCTTGTATGAAGTAAAAAGGAAGTATTGTAACCGCGAAAAGTTTCAGGCAGCATATTTCAACAAAAATATCCATTTTGACCGCTATTGAATGCAATTTAACGATGTTTTTGCATCATATCTGTACGTAAGGACAGAATAAAATACTCTTTTCCTTCAAAAAAAAAATTATAAAACTGCTTTAAAATTATTTCTGAAGAGAATTTTTTGTGCTGTCTGTACGAACATATGTCCGTACGTACGTATCTCATATAACTCAAAAACGAGTAGCCTCAGATCGTTGAAATTTTGTATATAGGACTGCTATAACATGTAGATGTGCACCTCGTATTTTGGTTGCAATCGATTGCACCAAACGTATATAAATATATTTATGTATATATCCACTCTATTACCCGGCTCAGTGATCTCAGTTTCATTACTCTTATATGTTTGTAAATTGTACATTTTTTGCTTTAAAAATGATTGAATTATGTTGTTTTTATCTTTCGGTTAAGGATTTTATGCCTTTAGTAAATCTGTGTGCAATATTTTTAGAATTATCAGCAATTTTAAAGTTGTTTAATTGCTGTTAAGCCTGTTTTTAATGGCGGCCATTGATGTTTACATTTGAAACAGGAGACTAGTGTATTTGTTGCCAATCTAGAGAAACTTAGCTTCACAACGACAGAGATAACACATTCATTTATTATTGCCAATTAAATCATGCTTAATTCTTTCTGGAATTTTTTCGAAGAAATAAGCGTTTGAGATTTACTTCGTAATTTTTAATATAGATATTTTGAGTTTTTATGTATTTCTGCCTTCTCGCGAAGTGAGAACTGAATTAATTAAATGAGAAATACTCAATTGTCTATGAAAAACTGTTTCTTTTCTGTTTTGTTTTCTTAATTTCTTTTATACATAGTTCTAGCTTTATTATAGTATTTGAATAGACCATGTGGCAATCATTAGATAATTCTTTAAATGATATACATTTTGTGCATTCTGAGTTATAATATGAATGAAATATAATACTGTTAAGTAAACTTAGTGCCAGAGTGTCGCTATGGTAAACAAAGTGAATTTTAAAGAATGCATTTATTCTATTGTGGTTTATGCGCTGTCGGCAAAGTACGTTTAATTCAATCTAATAAGTTTAAATAAAATGCAAGAAAAAATGCGTATAATTTAATATTCCGTGTAAGGAAGTCATGTGGTGTACACATCAGATTTTTTTTTAATGGCGAGCATTCACTACTGTACAGTGTGATGGGTCTAGTAGCAGTTATATCCAGATTAATTTTTCTCTTGAAGTTTAATAATTTAGACATTACTAAATTCTTTAAACCATAATAACGTCTATTAGCTCTAAACAAGCTATTGTCAATTTCAAGTTTAATATAGTTATCATAAGAGAATGATAGTACTGAGATACATAAACCGAGCAATGCTCTCAAAGTATAAGAATTTATTTGCAGTTGGAAGAAATTAGTAAATGCTGTTACTGTGTTTAGAACAATTTAATATGAAAATAAGCACAATAATTAGCACACATAGCATAATAGCTTCAAATAACTCAAGGAAAATATGGAAGAAATGCTTCCTTGGCACACAAAATAAATCATAAAGTTTCTCAAACCACATTCAGGATAAACTCTAGCTTCTAATTCAGCTAATGGTAAATCTTGCAGCTGATTCACAAATGAACTCCCTTCTGACTTAGCTTACTCATTCATATTTATACCCTGTAGCTTGGGCTGTAGAAACTTTTGGAAGAATCAGTTGTAGGACTTTGAAAATGGGTTTACATAATTCCTCCAGAAAATTGCTAAATGTTGCCAATACTTGTCAGGAACGAACTGCCTACATCTTGCATTCTAATTTTGCTATTTTTACAATTAAAATGCCATTTCACTTACAATCAAAAGATCCCCAATTCCATGCAAGAAATAAACTCTTAAATACAGTCACAAATTAAACATAAAATAAACACAAAAATTATCAGCCTAAAAATAATAAATAGTGTTTCCAGGTGCCCATGCTCGGGTGGAAGTCTACATATTCAAAATTTGACGGCTCTAGGTATCATTGTTTCTTCACAATATGAGAAGCATACATACATCCATGCAGATTCTTCATTATTTTATTTCATTTAATCTAATACAGGGTGATAGAATTTGGTGGCAACAATTGGAAAAGTGGTGCAACTGTTTGTAGTAATTTGATGTAAAATGCGTTTCGAGACTATAGCCCTTCTGAGCTAATACCCCTTTGGGTTAAACAATGCAAAACACCACTGTAATACAGAAAAGCAAGAATACAATCAGAAAAATTCAAATATTTACATTATTCATTAAAGCACAAATCAATAACCTTTTGGTCATCTAGGGTGCAAAATAAAATTTTTAATTCTTGGCGAGTGCCACCTATTCAGGTTTCATAACCAAACGTAATATTACAAACTAGTTTTGCTTAAAAGATATAACTTTATTGAACTAAATAACAAATATTTATAATATATATTCTTTAATTTTTTTTTTTAAATCCTTTGATATGTCAGTGTGAAATTTGTGTTTATAATTCGTCTGCTAACTTATTATAGTCTACAAGATAATTTGAGTTGCATGCTCTTAAACAATTATCTAAGAGCAAATAAGTAAGTTTTGAGTGATACCTTGACTTCAGATAAGTCATATTCGAAAATGATGATTCATAGTTATAGGTACTTGAAAAATTAGAATTGATGTTTACCATTAATCTTTCACATGACTTTAAAATAGGATATTGATTTCTCTTTACCAAGCTCCAAAATATCATATAAGTTTCATAAGATTTTAAAATAACATCATTTTGCAAGCTTACTATTTCTAAGTTAAGAGGAAAGTAGTTAAAAATTACTGTAGCCATATTTTCTCCATCAGTAATACACTGACTACCAATAAGTATTTGGACACCTGTGATAGAAAAGAAAAACTAACTTTATTCAAACTCAATAGTTGGTAGAGCCTCCACGAGAGGTAATTACAGCGTGCACGCTCCGGGGCATACTTTCCACAAGTCTTTGTATGACAGCTAGTGGTATTTTCTTCCACTCGGCTTGGAGAAGACATAGAAGTTCCTTCACCGATTTTGCATGGGTAGTGCACCCCTGAATTCGGCGATGCAACTCATCTCAGAGGTTCTCAATAGGGTTCAGGTCTAGACTCTGGGCAGGCCAGTCCATTCGATGAACTCCATTGGCACCATACCAAGCCTTGGTTAACGTCGAAACATGACAACTGGCATTGTTGTCCTGAAAGTAACAGGGGTCCAACCCGTAAAATTGCCACAACGTAGGAAGCACATTGTCATCCAAAATAGTGCAGTATTTTGGATGTTGAGCTTACCATGAATGGGGACCAAGGGTCCAGCCTGTACCAGGAGAAACACCCCAGACCATAATTCCACCTTCGCCGAACTTGACTGTTGGCACAATGCATTCTGGCAGGAGACATTCTCCAGGTAGACGCCAGACCCAGACCCTGCCATCCGAACGGTAAAGGGTGAACCTTGATTCGTCACTCCAAAGAACCCGTTTCCACTGATCTACGGTCCAATTTCGATGTGCTTTGCACCACATTAACCGAGCAGCGTGGTTGGACTTTGTGAACAAAGGCTTATGGGCAGCAGCACGATCATGAAAACCAAGCAGATGTGCTTCCTTACGGATGGTATTCATTGAAACAATACTCCCAGATGCATGTTGAAACTCCTCGCGGATGAGGGCCATCGGTTGGGTGCGATTCTTCCGAATTTCTCTGGACAGCACTCGTCGGTCTCTTATCTCCCAGTTTCGTTGGTCTGCCGACTCGGGGCACATTCCGACAATCACTGCTCACCTTCCACTTCTTAATCACGTAGGCCACTGTCGATTTTGGGTACTTCAGATCGCTAGATATGTCGCTTAAGGATCGGCCACGTTTGTGATACCCAATAATTATACCTTTCTCGAAATCAGAGAGCTCCGAGCTGCGAGGCATCTTGCATGCGACTAAAGCCGATGCTGTCTTCTACACGATATATACCGGCGGAGTCCGTGATGTACCTTAGGACCGCAGATATCGTCATTTGCATAGGTGTCCAAATACTTATTGGTAGTCAGTGTATTAAAGGTATTTTTAAAGAATTTTAAAATAAGCTCTAAGTGTGTGAAATCAACAAATCGAGAATCAAATTCAGTTTGTATTGCAAACACAATTTGAAGATATGAGTCTATTAATATTATGCTCTTTCAGACTTTCTGCCTTTTATATATATCTATATATAAAATGAGGAAACGTGTCAGTGATTAGAGAGATGAAACCTATACATTTCTAGCATTGACTTGAAGCTGTTGATCGAAAGTGCTGATCATATCAGCCACAAATTATTCCTGCTGTTTAATTTCAAATTTAGCTCATTAAGTTTTAGTGTTGAATCGGTCAAATTTGTTAACCAATTTTCTGTCTTCCAGCTGTCTTGGAATTTTAGAAACTCTTTTATTTGTAGTAATAAATTAATAAATCGCCCACGAATTTTTCCGTTGGTTTTCAGTGTGCAAAAGAAGATTGGTAAATTATGTATCTTTATCATTTTCCTGAAGCAGTTTAAATATTCTGTGTTGCATTCCACTTGTCTTCACTATTGAATTGATTATTTTTGTAACAACAGCGATTATATTTTGGAATTCAGTGATTGATGGTGTAATAATGCATTGACATGCAATAAATTTTGTGAAAAATGTATCTTGTTGACGTAAAGCAATGAATCCAATATTCTTCCCTGTTATGGTTCGCACACCGTCACTTGTTATTGAAGATAATTTCCCATTCAGTTTATTAGCATCAATGAAAAACGTTTTTATTACACAAAATAAATCCCTTCCTTGTGTGCACTCTTTAAGAAGTTTTGGTCTTTGATGTTTTAACATTCTTCTTTTATGTTAAAATCATCAAAGACTGTCTTGACATTTATTGCTAATTATGCTATTTCTATTATATCTTTCAATTCACCCAGCTGTAAGGAAAAAAATGCACATCTGTTCATTTCTTATCACATGGGTTTCTAAGCGGCCTGCGATTGTTTCGATTCTTCTTGTAATAGTTCTAGCTGACAACTGCATTGTATTTATGGCCAAAACAATTTCTTTTTTATTTTTAAAATCTGCAAAAGATACATCTGCAGATTACAACATTGTTTCTTTTATTATTGCTCCATCCATATATGAGTTTTTTCTTAGTATGTGCGGAACTTTGAAGCCCAGTGGCACAGTGGCTAGCGCATCTCGCAGCAGCACTAAAGGTCCGGGGTTCGATCCTTGGGCTGGGCAAGGTTGACTCAACCTTTCATCTCTTGAGTGGGTCTATAAATTGAGTACCAAGTTTGTTTGGGGACTAAACATCGGGGGGTCCTGCACCAAGCTGACCACTTGTCCACGCACCCCAGGGCCCACGGTTAAGAAAGCAGATTTCAGGCACTGCAGGGCTTGGCCCACTAAGGCTGTCATGGCACTGAGTTTTAGTTTATATGCGAATTTTTAATCAATGCAATTTTTGCTGCCCTTGATGTTTCCAACAATTTGATAAAAGTAAATTGCTGCTTCAAAATCGATGACTTTAATGACAAAATTTTATTTCTTTGAAGTTCAGGATACTCCGAATCAAACTTTGGACACACCATTTTAAAATGTCTCTCAAGGTTACTTTTCTTTGGAATTGCTGCACTATCGCATAATAAGCATATATATTTGTCTTTATGATTTATGAAGTAAAACTGGTGCTCCCATTCTTCATTAAAATTGAAAATCCATGCTCGCTTAGCTTTGTTCATCGTGGGTTGTTACTGTTATCAGTTTGTAAGCAAATCTCTGGAAGAAAACATCCTGTTTGATTAGACAGTGAGTAAACAAATAAAGTAAACAAATCTTGCAAGAAAGTAACGATAGCGTACATACATTCTACATACCTTGTAACTGTTGATTTCACTGCCTGTCTAAAAGTCGGAAATTCGGAGTGTGTTTATGGATTAATCAAAACTCACAGACAAAGTAGAATGGATGTCTTGTTTTGCACCCACTAAGTCCTTCTGCCTGCACCTACTAGTGATAGCATCAGACAGGTTACAGTTAAGTACATCAATCACACCATGCTGCACAGCACTGTAGGATCGGTCTGACTTTAATCAGCTCTGTTTAACAATGAAACATTTAAGGCATTGGCAATGCAATAAAGTGGGTGTTTGAGACATAGACATAAAAATGTATTATATAAACATAAACCAGAAACTTCAAAAATTGCACATGAAGCAAAATAATTTAGCACTGTATACAGCAATGCTGTTGGCAACATATAGCAAGAAATTTAGAACTAATATTTCACAAAGAGCAGAAATTGAAATTCATAATTAATAAATTTCAAATAATCATATAAATAAATGCAACAAAGAATTTGAAAATGTTAAAACCAAATCATTTCAAACAAGCAAAACCCCATTTCAAAAATTAATGAAATTTAAAGAAAAATGAATAAAAAACAGAAGAGAAAATTAATCAACCTCAATGTCACTTCATGAGGGGGAAGGAACATTGAAATTAATTGAAATCCTTCTGCTACAAAAATCTTTGCTTTTCTGCATCTAGAATTAGCCGATGAACCATTTCAATGTATTTTAATTATAATAGTTCACCCAAAAATTCTGGCCCTTCCCCAAAGCAAGATAAAAGCACAGTAAATTCTAATTAGAATAATCTTAAATTAAGAGAATTCTATTTTATAAAAAGAATTGAAAATAAAAATGAAAAAACAAAATACTTCAGTGAAAATTTTTAAATAAAATGTTTACCTTTAAACAGATAATCCAGTGAATTAAGATGTGATTGAATTCATAAAACATAGTTGGAAAAAAACCTAATTAGAAGGAATTAAGAACTTCGAGTGCTATCATTACTATGAGATTCTACACTTAACTATGAGATGCAAAACAGTAAGGGACGTGCAGGTTTACCATTTTGGCTTCATTGGCAAAACTAGAAAACCTTGGCTAGAAAGTAATCACTCAGAAGGCTAAAATCTTGTATGAAATATGTAATTTTGAAACCAAAAGAAAAACTTTTAAATATTTCAATGAAAATTAATTTTTATTTTTTAGTCAAAGAAAAATATTGCATATAAATTGAATGAAATTTAAGTAAATTCTTACTCTTGAAAAACAAAAATGGGAATAAATATTATTTAGTGTAAAATTTTAATTAAATTAATTAATCCTTAAAAAAAGACTAAAAAAGTTGCCTAAAAAGTGATCAAATAGTTTTTAATAATTGATTTGTAGATATGAGTAAAAATTATATAAAGATGAATTTTAGTTTTTAAATTTTCTAATTTAAAATTATAGAAAAAAAGTTGAAAAAGGAAGTAAAGGAAATATGTTACAAAAGTAAAAAGTCTTCACGTCATGGGCTTCTCATGACGACTTTGAATATATATGTAAGGCCATGGTTAGTAACAGAATAGTAATTTAAAAATAACCTACATACCCTTTAAAACATCCTTCTTTATTCTTCTCTTTTGGAGATTCAGTTAAAAAGTTCATACTATTAAAAAGTATTATAGGGTGTAGACTACTCCAGATTTTTTTAATATGCTATTAATGAATTTTAAAGGAATTTCATTATCTTTTAAAATTTTGATGAGAATTGGAATTTCTTCTTTTTGTGTTTCTATTTCAATGGAAACACTTTTTTAATTCTACTAATTTGGTTAAAAATAATATTTGCAGTAAATTTTTTAGATATGTTAGAATTCCAATTAATAAGTTTATTAGTAGAAAAATTAAAATCTTTTTGTTTATCAAAAAGTTTAATTTCCTGTAGTTTATGAATACTTAGATCAAGATAAACTATTTCTGTTTGGTTTTTATTGGTCTTATTTAGTTTTAGACAATTTCAGTAGATGTTACTCATTTCTATGAGATTAAAATTGTTGAAAGTAATAATATCATAAATGTATCTGTAAATGTGTTCAAATTTACTGAAACCATTATCAGAAAGGATTTTGAGGAATTTAAATTCTCTAGAAAATAGGAATAGGTTACAAATGTGAATGGAATATGAACTTCCATTGGAATTCCTTGTGTTTGCAGGTAAAGAAAGTTTGAATGTTTAATATAATTTATTGTACAGCGAAAAATGTAGAAATTCTTTCCATTTATATAAATCCAGTATATTAAATATTTCAGGAAAAAATTCTGTCATTTCTATAAGATTTCTCGTAGATTTCTCAGAGTGGCAGGGTCGTGTAGAGGCTTTCAAACTCGTACACCAGTTAATATTGTAAATTTTAAGATTTTTAACTTCTTGAATGATTTTCAAGTTGTCGTAAATAATCCAGAAGTTTTTGTTTTCTTTAACTTGTTCAAATAAGTAGATTGGCAAAAATATTATCAAAATTCTTTTTTTTTTTTTTTTTTTAAATAATAGTACCAGAATTTAGTATTTTTTTTAAATAATAGTACCAGAAACAAAAAAGTTTCTGGTACTATTAGCGATAGATCTAACTTTTACAGGATTTTTATGAAATTTTGGTTAGGCATAAAGATTGGCAAATCTGTCATTTGTAGTGAAGAGAGAAAATTTTCATTTTGTGTGAAAGGCAGAAATTTTTTTACTAACAGGTTCTTTCTTTATTTATTTTTCTGATGATACTATAGGTAGTAGAGTTCGTTAGCTCATTTTCAATGATATTATAGGTAGAATCTTTTTTCAAAAAATACTGAAATTATTGTTTGCTTTATCAATTTTAGTTATGGTGTGAATTGCTTTTTTTTATTGTGAAAACTTTAGAAGTAAATATTTCCAGTTTTTAATTCCTTTAAATCCTTTTTCTCAATTTTCTTTTTGAGTACTAATTTCATTTTTCCATTCTTTAAATAAATGTGAAGGCAAACTAAGTTGAGAACTAACTTTCAAGATTAAATTATCAATATCTGTAGAAATACTTTCTATGCAATGTAATTTATTAATGAATTTAATAGGTCTAAATTTCATTCCTTTTTTCATAAGCACTCTAATCTCTTGATCTTGAATAATGTCCAGATTTCCTGTTATAATATGCTTGTGCTCTTTGTCAACAAATGGCAGAAATTTTTCTTCATCACATAATCATGATGCTGAAAAATCTTCATCATTATGGTTAGAAATAAAACTACTTAGTTTTTGTTGTACTTGAAGCAAACTGAAATTTTAGAATTGATTGCTGGAAATTTTTGTTGCGCTTGTTTAAAAATCTTATGAAAAATTTATAAATTAAAATCTTATGAAGATCATCATAATTTTTATGTAGAAAGTTAATGGTACAGAAAATTTTATTTTTGGAAGAAGCACAATTGAATTTGAATTTTATGAAATCAAGTACTAAATCTTTAATGATATTATTTGATATGTTTTTAGCTTTAACAAAATTTTGAATGATAATAAGATGTCTGTAAAGTAGGGAATGAAGGTAGTTAAGAATATTTTTCTTGAAATGTTGTTCTTCAAATAAATCTTGAAATTTTGACTGTAGAATATTAGTATTAAGAGATGTTTTAACTTTTTTGCTATTTCCTCTGGTACCTCTTTGCAATTTTTTACTAAAAAGACTGAATTGTTCGTAAACAGTAGCAAAAAAGCAGATTTACTATTAATACTATTAATACAAGAGTTTATTCCATAGGGATAAAGCTTTCTTAACTGCAAAACATATAGAGATTAAGTCTGTTTTTAAGATTAGGTATTATATTCTAAAATTTTGATATTAATATTATGTTATTAAGATTATTCGTAGTTTGTCCTATGTAAACAAGATTTCACATATTACATGTAATAGAGTAAATGCTGTTGTTCATAGTGTCTGTTGTTTAGTTGCAGTAGTGTTGAGAGGAGTAATCATTATTTGAACTCTGACATTCCTTAATTTCAATATACTTTTTACGAGCAACATATAAAAGTAATTAGGGTGCTACCCTAAATTACAGTAAAGTTTGTAGAGGAAAACTTTAACCCTTGTCTTTATGATGTCAGTTATAATCCCTAAATTTGTAAAACTCTTAAGATAGTATAAGCTCTAATAGCTGCTTATTGTTTTTTGTAATTGCAAAACAAGTCTTTTGAAAACAAAAAGAATTGTTACAACAATAGATTACAATTGTGTACATTATTGTTTCTCAAAAAGTGGTTAAATTTTGAAGAAGTAAAAGCAGCATTTCTATCAATTACAATTTTCTGTGGAATCTGAATTTGAAAAATTTCCCTCACACTATTTATGTAAATATCAGTAGTTTACAAATTATAATCACTTTTGCTTTTAGAAGCAAAAGTCAATATATATTGAATAATAATGTGAATGTACTTTTTAGTAGAATTATATTAATTTAAACCATCTATAGTATCAGTAGATAAAGTAGTTCAAATGGTTCACATACATATGGTAAAGTTTTCATTAAACCAAATTTCTTTGTTTACTTTTCTTATTTAACTGATATACTTCACAGTGTTTACAGTAATTTCTACTATATTGTACTATTTCTGCCCACTAATACTAAGGTGACAGTAAAATTTAAAATTGAGGAAACATCAATATGCCCAAATTTAATGTGAGTTTTTCAAGTAATTTAGTAGGAAGAGATATTGGAATTACAAACTTAAAAATTAATGATGTCATAACTATAAAGAAACACAGTTAAGACATCATTAATTTTCTTGTACATTTTAGGTATAAACATTATTTAAATTTTGGTGATCTTTAATTTCTTCTATTGGTAATTGCACCAACAGCTTCTTTAGATACATCTACGTATACATGTCAGGGATATTTTGGATTAAATAACGTTAAAATGGGTATAGAAATTAAAGCATCTTTTATATTTTGAAAGGTTGGCTGGCATTGAGTTGTCCATTTATATGAAGTATCTTAAGTAAATTAGTTAAAAGGGCTCTAATTCTTGCATAATTTGGAATAAATTTATGATACACATCAATACTTTGTGGAAATCTTTAATTCTTTAACATTTTGAGGGTGTTAATTTTTTAATAACTTCAATATTTGCATTACTGGGTTGATATTTTCCTGACTGAATTTCATATCGTAGATATTTTTTTTTAATAGCAAAATGGCCACTTCGACTGTTTTAGTCATATGACTCTTAAGGGCTATTCAGAGTGGGGTTTATCTGAGCTAACGGAATCAGTTCCATGTATCGACTATCTCCGCTAATGCATGCAGTTCAGATTTTTCAATTCGCTGCACTGTGGGGAAAAACTGGTTTTGGAGATGGGTCGGCTAAGTAAGTTGTCTCTGTTAACTCAGATAAACCCCAGTCTGAACGGCCCTTTACATAACACTGGTGATGTAAATAGAATTAAATCTCAAACAGCCAATAATAATTTTACAGCAGTATTAATTATCCAACAAATGCACTGAGATCCGAAACTAACTCATTCTGAATTAAGATTTCAACCTTAACACAGACCAGTCTTCTACACTTCAGCCTAGTTTGGACGGCTGCATGCTGCTCTCCTCTTACTGCAGAGCTATCAGAAATGTAAATGTTTCAAAACAGGCATGATTAGTGCGCCAAGTTGTTTGTTCCCACAACGTATTTTTTTAAAATAAAGGCAAATATTTAATCTGCCTTGCCTGCCCAGTTTGCTTTTTATTATGGATCAACATTCTTTGCAAAAATCAATATTTCTGCATCATTACTTCTAAGTTTGCTTTCATTATATATATGAATATTAATAATACTCATAAATTTATTAATACATATAAGTAAATGTGTATGTATATTAAATAAAGACACACACGTATATATATATATAGAGAGAGATGCACATATTTTAGTGAATTTCTGACCCCCACAGATGCTCTTCTGTTTGAGATCTGATGTTTTGACCTTTTTGGGGCAAATGGTCAACTTCACCTTTTGTTGTTCTATAGTTATCAGGAGTTAATCATTATGTTTAACTCAGAAAGGGAGGGGGATTTTGTATGAAGGCTTCTATTTTTGACATTTATATGATTTTTTCTCCAGGTACTCTAGGTGTTGTTACTGAAGTAATTATCCGAGTGCGTCCTATTCCAGCATGTGTGAAGTATGGATCCATTGTTTTTCCATCTTTTGAACCAGGTGTTGCCTTTCTTAGAGAAGTTGTACGCCAGGTAATACATATTATGTGTGGATTTTCATGTAAAATATGATCTACATTTCTAATTTAAACATGAATTGATTTTTCTATAATATACATAATTTTATATAAATGAAATTTTATTTTTAGCAACTGAAACCTGCATCCATTAGACTTATGGACAATGAGCAATTCACATTTGGTATGGTATTTTCCATTGTTACATTCAATCTCTTATTGGTAATAATAAATCTTTGAGCACCCAGATATATTTGCTCCTGAAGAGCTGTATTTAGGAAGCATTTATCGACTGAATTTATAATTATATGCTTTTTTCCCATAACTTTCTATGGTACCTTTCTGTTATTGGTACCATAGTCTTAAATGTATGCATATATGTATGTGTTTATGTATGTGTGTATATATGCACATGCATATTTACATCCATACATTTCTAAATCCATCCCAATAACAGAAAAGTACCATTTGTGTTCATGAAGATGATATCTGGATTTTCAAAGAAGATAAGAAAACAATATTTTAAATAGCAAGGTAATATACTGATATGCAGATATTCTGGACAGAAAGGGAAAATTATGTGAGCAGGACAAATAGGCAGAATTAAAACCAAAGACCAATCCAAATATTGCCTGGGATCCAGTACAGTGGGGCGTACAACATATATATAGTATGACTTATGGTGGGAGGAGCAGAAAGCTCAGGAGTACTGCACACCCAGATATTTCTGTGAAACCTTCCACGCATTGGTTTGAACCATGCTGAATTGATGTCTGTGTGGCATGTCCAATAGACAACATTTGGTTGACCTTACCATCTGATATCACTTTTTATTAATCAGTGATCAGGAGAGGGCATTTTCTGTAATGCCTGGAACAAAAAAATTGGGAAGCTGAGCAAATGGGGTCAAGTGTTTGTTATGAATAAGAGCCAATTTGTTCTCACTGATTCCAAATGTCTAAATTTCAGATTAAAACAGGAAACACATTTTTATCCCTCTAATATTATTGAAGGCCACTGTTTTAAATGGCAGAGTTCATTTTCAGAAAGGCAAAATGCTTAGTGGTCATTTAGAACTTCATGTCTTTTGAGAAGATTCAGCCATTGGTGACTGCATTTGTACCTATGTTCTGCTTCTTAGATCTTGTGCTGAGCATGAACAGACAGTGCACATCACCATGCAATCTGGGATGATCATATATCCTGCTAAGGCCTGCAGTTTTCAGAACCCACTTTTAAATAAAATTCCTTTACATCGTTCGAGTTCCTTACTTGGTCAGTATATTCACCTCTTCCGTTCTTATCTTGATACTGTGATATATTTGTACTGATTTGAAACACTGTGATATAACTACATGTAAAAAACCTGTCCTGTATTTAATTTTTGCTCAATGTGTATATAAAATACCAATGTAAACCTATAGTTTATATCAGGGTTTCTTAAACTTTTTTCAGTCATGGCCCCTTTTTATCGCTGAGATTCTTTTGCGACCCCCAGGACCCCATGATATTTACGAAAATTTTGTGGGACCCTATAAGCATTGCGCAAATTCGACACACGCATGTGTGAAACTGTCAATTTTTTCACTTGTACTGTAATATACTTGTCATGACGTGATGACCACGCATGTGCAGTTTAGCCGAACGGTCCGCAACACCTCTCTCTCATGTGATTTACTAGAGAAGAGTAGTTAATAGTTGTTAGCGAAGTAATGAAGGTAACATGCTGTATGCCAGCGTGGATGAAAATACACAGTTATACTTTTGTGTAAATTGTTTGCTCTTATTATTTTGTTCGTGTGTTAATAAAGTTTTTGTGCCGTTAAAATGGCTGGTTTATGTAATGCTCACATTTAGTGCACATTACGATACGTCTAAGATAGAAATTAAATATATATCCAGACAGTGGTGTCAGAAAAGGAGGATATGTCATTCATTCAAACACATACATATATGCATCAAGTTCACGGGTAAAATGCATAAGTGAATCTTCAGAAAGGTAAGAAATTTGTTCACTTTATTTTGTGGTAAAGTGAAATTCAAGGTTACAAAAATGGCTGAAGAGCTAACAAAATCTAAGAAAGAACGGAAATTTATTCGTTCAGCCATTACTAAAGTAACAAATTCTATTGAATCATTAATTGCAGCCAGTAACCTTGAAGACCTCGAAGAATCGCTGGAAATGTTAAAAGTAAAAGCTATTTCTTTGAGAGCGTTAGATGAAAAAATTAAAACTTTGACTGATGTTAATGACATTGAAACTGAAATCGAAAGTGCTTTGGAATTCGAAGAAAAGATTGTGAAATGGAGCTTTAGAGGCACAAAATTATTGAAAGAAAAAAGAAATAGCAATAATTCGCTAGTTTCTAATGGTTCTTCTAATGATAGTTCTTCTAATGATAGTAACAATTTGTCTATTTCTGGTGTCAATAAAAGTTCTGATTATAATGTTAATTTTCCGAAGATTATGATTGATAAAGTTTATGGAAACACTGAAGTGTGGCAAACATTTTACAATTCTTTTGACATGGCTATAAATCAAAACGAAAAACTATCTTAAGTTGATAAGTTTAATTACTTGCTTAGCTTGTTAGGCGGTGCAGCTATAAAAACAATAGAAGACTTTTCTTTACCTCCAGAAAACTACGACAAAGCTTTTAAAATTCTTAGAGAGATATGGTCGAAAAGATCTCCTTATTAATTCTTACATGCATAAACTTTTAAATTTACGGCCTGTCCGAAGTTCTAATAACATTCATTCTTTGAGGGAATTATATGACACCTGCAACGTACAAATAAGGTCACTAAATTCGATAGGGGTCAAAACCGAATTGTATGGAAATTTACTATACCCTTTGTTAATGAAATACATACCTCAAGATATAACGCTTGATTTTGCTCGTCAAAACGCAGATGAGGAAAATTTTAATGTCGACAACCTCATGAAATTTCTAAAACGGGAAATTGAAAGTCGCGAACAAACTTTATTAAATTAATTTTATTTTAAGAGTTACGCTAATTCTCTTGGAACGCATTCTCAACCCAATGAAAAGCGAAACAATTTCCACACTCGGAATTCATTCAATACCAACAAATTTGGCGCCAGCTATTCCCCTAATGTAAGCAAAATTGCAGTTGTTCGAACTTCCCCTTGCTTATTTTGTGAAAGCGAAAATCATGTTTCAGAAAAATGCGTTATGTTTCCAGAAGAAAGGAAAAAAGAGTTTAAAGGCTTCTAATCGGTGCTTTCTTTGTTTCGAAAAGAACTGTAGAACAAAAAATTGTCCTTCTCAATTAAAATGTTCAAAATGTAATTTTAAGTATCATAATATATTGTTGCATGAAGATAAGGAAAGGGTTGCTAAGGAAGAAAGTAAGAATAAGTGTAACGCCGTAACTGCAAAGATTTCTTCTAAATATTTTACTGTGAATCAAGAAGTTAAGGAATTAATAGATGACTTGCCAACCGTTAAACTTATATGTGATGGTAAATTAATTAATGCAGTAGCAGATACAGACACGCAATTAACCGTTGTCAAGGCTGACATTGTACCAGAAAAATACTGTACACCACGTGGAAGTGTTATCCTCACGTCAGCTTTCGGGCAAGCTTTAAAAGCTCCTCTCATTAACCGTTAAACTTATATGTGATGGTAAATTAATTAATGCAGTAGCAGATACAGACACGCAATTAACCGTTGTCAAGGCTGACATTGTACCAGAAAAATACTGTACGCCACGTGGAAGTGTTATCCTCACGTCAGCTTTTGGGCAAGCTTTAAAAGCTCCTCTCATTAACCTACCTTTAATGCATTCTGAAGATGATAAATTTATTTCACCTATTTTTATAACATGTGCAATGGTGGGTAAGTTTTGTAATGATTTACTCTTGTTGTTAAGTGCTTTTAATGAGTTAAGGGGAGATGATAAAAGAAAGTTTAATTTTAAATGTAAAAATGTAAACATTAATAATGATAGTTTCGTTGAAATGCCTTTTCATGAAACTGAAAATTTTGACGAAATACTTGACCATGATAGGGAAAACCTAATTAATGAAAAATGTAATGAAACTGTTAAGAAGATAATAGAATGTTGTGCTCTTGCATATGAAAATGCAGGTAAGGATGATTCCAAAGGTAGCACGAGGCACAATCAATGTGTTTCGACTTCAGAACTGTTTCGAGTGCAACAAATGAATGACCCATCTTTAAAAACATGCTGGCAAAATGCTAAGAATGGATGTAATAACTTTATTGTTACTGACAACTTTTTGTATCATAAAGTTTTATCAGAAAGAGTTCACCAGTTAGTCGTTTCTAAAGAAAGAAGAAAACAAATTTTGGACTTAGCTCATTCTAGCTTATGGGGAAGTCACCTGCACTTGAAATATTCCTTCTATTGGCCCGAAATCAAAAAAGATGTAAATGAATATTGCAATACTTGTACTTCTTGTCAACTTCAAGTGAAAAAGCATCCGTTTGAAGAAGTTCCGATTATGCCAGTAACACGTCCTAAAGAACCATTCCAGGTAATTAATGTGGATATCCTTGGACATGTAGAGCCAATCTGTAGAGGTTACAAATATGTTCTGTGTGCTGTTGATCAATGTACAAGATGGCCCGAAGCGGTGCCATTGAAGAATTTGAATACCAAAACAACATGCGATGCATTGTTGCTAATCTTTTCACGCACAGGAATCCCTCAGATTGTTGCTTCAGATCAAGGAACTAATTTTACTGCTTCGTTGACTCAAGAGTTTTTGAAAGGGATCGGATCATTTCCAAGGTTCTCAACTCCTTATCATCCAAGTTCAAATGGCCTTGTAGAAAGATTTAATGCTGTTTTAAAGGGAATGATACATCATATCATTAGGGAACATTCCAAAGATTGGGAGAAACATCTACCATACTTACTTTGGGCTTATCGAGAAATTCCTAATGCTACGACTGGTGTTAGTCCTTCCAAATGCTTTATGGAAGATGTTCTAATGGCCCTTTGTCTATCTTGAAAACGTCATGGACTGATGAAACTCCTGTTCCTCATGAACAGTTAAGCTCAGTTACCGATTATCTGAATGATTTGAAGAATACCACTGTGAAAAATGTCGGTGTGATATATGATACAGATATTGATTTTGGCGAAGTTGAAAACATTCCAAGACTTGTCCCACGGAAAGCAAAAGAACACTATTCTAATGAAAAATGTGATTTTACGCACCTTGAACCGCATAAGAGGAAAGAACTTATGATAGTTTTAAGAAGGCATGAGAACCTAAGAGCTGCCATTCCGAAAATCACCAATGTTGGAGAACACAGCATCAAACTGAAACCTGGAAGTATGTCAAAAAAGCAGAAACCATATCGAATACCTGAAGTTCTAAGAAATGAAGTTGATCGGCAAATAGATAAGCTATTATAGCTAAAGCTAATTGTTGAATCAAAAAGTAAATATGTGCATTCAATAGTTTCTGTGTCAACAAAAGAGAACGGTAACATGTGTAGACTAAAAGCCTATGCTGAGTTTATTGATGACGTGACTTTAGATAAGCTGCTGAGTTTATTGATGACCAACTTTAGATAAGGGTGGACGAGGTGCTGTACTGATTAATCTTTACGGCAAAGGGACAGTGCCCACGTCCACCATCACTTATTACTTATCCTACTGAGGCGATGCCGTTCTTGCTCTGTATTCTGACTATCATTTTGAAATAAAGATCACTTGTTGCTGCTTGCTGTCTCTGTCTTTTTTCCAAATTTCATCACTTTTTGACCACTCCTTCTTGGTGTTGCATTTTCAATGTCGAACAGTATTTTATTTAGTTTGAAATTTTGCACTCCCCAAAATGTGCCACCCGGGTGGATTGCCTCCTCCCCATGCTACGCCATTGCTAAGATACTTTGAATAAACTTTTCCTTTTATTCCAACGCACTTTTAAAAATTTTAGTGTCATTTAGCACCTTATAATTTAGGCATAACAGAGCAGTTCATAAACATAGATGCCTCCTGAAGCAACAAATTTCACTTTCTTTTCTAAAAGAATATGAGGGCTTCACGCTTTAAATATCTACATCATTATCTCCCCCCTCCAACCAATTTTATCACTGCAGAGTGTCTTTCTTTAATACACAAAATAAAGCAACGTAGGAGGAAAAAATTCAATAAAACTGAAGCTAAAGTATCTTTCTCAATATAAATGAAACCCAACCGTCTGACATTTTATTTTTCTTTCGTATTCTTTTTCATTATGACTCTAAAGAAAGCTAGAAAATGAAGGATATCAGGAAATCAAAGTCTGTTAACTTATCTGAGTAAAGTAAGATTTCTACGGCTGATATACTTTCTCTTTAACTAGGAACAAAATATGTTTCTTTTTCACAATTGCAAGGCATTTTTCCCTTTAAAATGATCCACAAAAAAAAAAGGGGGGGGGCATCTAGGGAAACAGAAAGTTATATATGTACACTGCTGGCCACCCAAATTGCGACACCAAGAAAGACAAGAGATATCACAACAAAATTTATCTAGTAGCTAACATGTTGACCAAGTATCAAATGATTAAATTTATAGACTTCTGTGAAGTGTGGTTCCAGAATCAACAGCCAAAGTAGCCGCCATTGTTGGAGATCACCGCTGCCACACGCCTTGGCATTGATTCAAAGAGACTTTGGATGTGTTCTTGGGGTACAGCAGACCAAGCAGCTTTCACACGTTGCCAAAGTTGATCTGGTGTGGCAGCTTGGAATGTAATCTGGGTCAATCATTTAGCAACAATGGACCACATGTTTTCTATCGGCGAAAGATCCGATAACGCCCGACCACACAGTGCTTGCATCTGCCAACATGCTCTACGAGGTATACAGATGCTTCCCTGGCCACCGTACTCTCCTGACTTGTCACCAATTGAAAATGTGTGGGATGTGATTGGACGCCGTTTGCATACTCTGCCCCTGCCTCGTTCAGAAGACGAACTGTGGCAAATGGTTGAAAGAGAATGGAGAGCCATCCCTCAGGACAACATCCGCACTCTTATTGACTCTATGCCTAAACATGTTTCTTCATGCATCGCTGTCCGCGGTGGTCCTACATCCTACTGAGCCGACGCCATTCTCGCTCTGTATTCTCACTATCATGTTGAAATAAAGATCATTTATTGCTGCTTGCTGTCACTGTCTTTTTCCAAATTTCATCACTTTTTGACCACTCCTTGGTGTTGCATTTTTAGTGTCGACCAGTGTATGTATATATATGTTTATACATATGTTTTTTACCTGTATGCATCATAAAATAGGTCATTATTTTTTATTCTGCAGTTTTATCTCACTGAGAAAGTTTTCATTATATAACTTCACTTTACTTAATCCTCTGGCTGATCATCCCGCGATTTCTACGAGCAACTCAAATGCAGCAAAATTTGCTCATTCTGCAATTTCCGCAGGCAACTCAAATGCAGCAAAATTTGCTCATCCCTCGATTTCTGCAGGCATATGTTTTTCTTCCTTTATTGAGGAGCGCATCCCGTTTTTTCCTCGTTTTACCATTGAAATAAATTATATACAGTATTAGGTGTTTAGTTTACATTTTGGCCAACAGATATCATTAGTTGTCCCGCTAAATTGCAGCATTTGAAGGTGATATTAGTGCTTAAACTTCATTTTTTGCCAATTTTTCCTTACAGAAAAGGCTACTAGAAAACATTCAGCGATTATCTTGATTATTTAATTAAATTATTGATTAGATTAATAATTAGATTGATTATTAATTAGATTTATTGAATCTGGTGCAAAGACTGTGAAGTTTGAACTCTATCATACTAAAACGCATTTTTAAGGTATTTTTCTCTCAGCGCTTTATATTTTCTTAAATTGTATATACAGTCAAAAGTCGTTAATCCAGACTCGTCGGGACTTCGGCAATTCCGGATTATAGATCATCAGTTTAAATCTGGTAAGATGGCATGCAGAAATTATAAAATTAAAAATATGAAACCGTAATTTATGAAATAAAGAACAATTATGATCTAAAGGGTATCAAAATTTACAAAAAAAAAAAAAAAAAAAAAAAAAAAATATTTATTTGTTTATATTATTAAACATTTCTTTCAATGTAAGTTGTTTAAGTTGCTTCGTTTTTTATATGATAATACATTCTCTTGAATTCTATAAACAGACATAATTTCTTGTTCAGTTACAAAGTTCCGCTGTTCAAGTCCTGTAATTGCTGTGTCGAGAGTACCGACTAATTTGTCAAGCGAAATTTTTTCGTTTTCAATAACCTCTAGTACTTTCTTCGCTATCGGAAGCGAATTATAATGACGAGGAATTTGATTTAAATAATATCAAAGACGGAGTACATCGAGATGAAATACTACATTTAGTAAGGAATTATAGGCCAAATAAAATAAAAACATCTGCCCCGAAGATAAGGATAGTGCTGACAGCTCAACTTCCAATTCATTGCGTGCCACGGCGTTAAAGATAAACAAAGTTTAGATAAACAAATGTTAAAGTTTAGATAAACAAAAGATATGCCTTTATCCATTTTTTGGAGCAATTTCACTTTTTGTTTAATAGACTTCGAAACATACTTTCGCTTTGTAGATCCTTTACATATTAGTAAATATGTATCAGAAATTCTATTTGACATAATCGAAAGTTCAAGCTTACTTTTATAAAATTGCTCATGCATTAAATGCGCATTTGTAAACGTATTTTGCGCACTCGCACCCGCATATTCGCAGCCGTAAAGGTCTTACGCACATGCGTCAACGCGACGCATGCACAGAAAGTTTGTAGCTTTGAGGTCCAGATTATGGGTGTCTGAATTAACGACTTTTGGCTGTATTTTACTTTTTTATATTATGCAATAAATAGAAATTAACTGTAATTCGACTGAAATGTATTAAAAAATATATTTTTTGTGATAACATCTGAAATTGGTTTTTCTGGCAACTTAGTTTCTCATGATAAAAATCTATATAAAAAATATTTTCTAGGAAGAAAAAGTGCATTTTTCAATTCTCCTATATATATATAAATTTAAAATATGAACACCCCCCCCCGCAATTTTGGAAGCGATTTAGGTCCCCAAATTGAGCTGTCAGAGGGTTAAAAGCAAGTGATTTGGCAGTTTATTCAACACATTAGAATTACTTGAAGTAAATGTTTGTTTTTAAATTTAATATGAAAGATATCGGTACAATTTGAATTACAAAATACAACTAGAAATTTCTTCCAGATAGTAACATTTCAAATTTAGATAAAAAATAAGTTGGAATTTTCTTCTTTGCATCATTATTATTACTGTTTATGCATGTTTTGATAAATATTCAGTAAAAAAAAATTAATATGTTTTGATAAATATTCAGTAAAAAAAATTTTATTTAGTTTTCTAAAAAAAATAAGTTTTGGCCCATTAACTATGGTGATCATGATTTTTTCCCACATGCTATTTCAGTCTCAGGCAATTGGTTTGCACTTTGATACAGTTGCAAAAGCAATAGATAACACACTACATTAATGTTATATTTTGTCTTAATATATGCTATTCTTTTTTATTTTATTGAAAGTAATATTTTTGAAGAAAAAATTGGTACTTTTCTGTTACAAGACCAGATTCAGAAATGTATGTATGCATGCATGTGTGTATATACACAAATCTACATTTATTCATAAATACATACATTTCTGAACCCGGTTCCAATAACTGAAAAGTATCTAAGAATCTTCAATATGAAAAATGTGGTTAGAACTTACAAAATCGGGACTTTAATTTTATTTATATGTAAAGATTTTGTTTTATCTGTTGGCAGTAGTGAGCACCATTTTTAGTTATGTAAAAGTCTCTTTACATAAATAAATAAATTTTTATTAATTATAAGATCTCTTTTAAAGTGCAAAAGAATAATCTAAAATTTCAGATTCAAATATCTGATGAAATATTTTGTTTTTTAATGTTAACCTTTTGCTCCTGGTCTAAAGAAAGAGATAAAACTAAAGTGTCAGAGCAGCCTGAATTTTAGTTATCTCATTTACTTGAAATATTCCTCTGGGTCATGATTATAGTACCATAGAAAGATTATTCCTTAATATTCTAGTGATGCATTTATGTTTTTAAAAATGTCTGTGTTAATTCATGAAAGGTTTATTTGCTTAAAAATTAGGTCATGCCTTAAAACCAGAGTCAACATCATTGGTTGCTTCAGTTATGGATTATCTTAAAAAGTTCTATGTAACTCAAATTAAAGGATTTGATATTCATAAAATGTGTGTTGTCACTCTACTCATGGAAGGAACTAAAGAGGTTTGTTTTTAATTTCATATTTGACTGTTTTAAAGATGTGATTAAAATATATGCTAAAATATAATGTGCTGCCATGTATATGCATGGCAAAATTGAAATATCATTGCTGCACACTAGTGCTGTTCAAACTTTACCAGCTGCAGAACCTCTAAAGCTATTTTGTGAACTAAAGCTGTATTTTTTTAGGGGGAATAAGGTCTCTTTTGGCTTCCTTAAAAAATATTGAAACTTTATCAATGCTGTATATATTTTATGTAAACAAATGAAAAGAAATTCATTACTTCATTAAAACTTCAACTTCATATTTTTACTTCCTTCTACAAAGAAAAGGAAGTGTTGTAATCTCAAAAAATTTCAGGTATCATATTTCAAAGGAAATATCCATTTTGATCATTCCTAAATCCATTTTGATTATTTTTTTGCATGAGTGATGTCTTTATGTACAGCAGAATAAATTTCTTTTTCCCCAAAAGCAGATTGTAAAGTGGAATTCAGAATTAATTTTTCGTGACATCTTTGCCTATGTATGTATCTCGCATAATTCAAAAATGATTAGTCATAGAATGTAGGAATTTTGTACATGAGACTGTTATAACATATATTTAACACAGCTCTCTCTTTTGTGCAATCGGCAGTACCAAATGTGTGTGTGTGTATATATATATATATAAAGTAAGAGTATATTGATTAAAGAAATCTTGATTATTCTATCTGAGGAAAAAGTGTAGGAGAAAGTAGATGTGTAATGCAACCCTTACCCACCTTCAAAGTCCTTACCCTGCCTTTATTTTCATAATCATTGGTCACAGTTTTGTATTTTCAGTCACAGAATTGTTTTAAAGGAAGGAAATAGTCATGTTTTGCCAATTTCAATTTTTTTTTAAGTTAATTTTGGACATATAATGAAATCTAACTTTTAATGAGGTCTACTGGTTCCTATACTTATATTTGGAAAAGTTTTATACCCATTATAAAAAAGAGAGAGACAGCTCTCGTATGACAAAAATTGGCTGGGATATTTAATCTTAGAACTTGCTGTTTTTGATCTATTTTCAGCTTGCCATGAGCGATTGATTAATTAAGTCAGAATAATTTTAGGAAATAAGTTTAAATGAAGTGCAGCAAAAAATGTGTATAGTTTAATAGACCATACAAGGAAGTCACTGTGTCCATATCACGTTTTCTTAAGTATTAGTAACATTGGGATTAGCATAGTAAAATAATCATTAGTAGCACTGTTTATAAAAGCAGTGTATAAAATTAAGCAGTTTTAAAATAGAGCTAAAGGAAGCGAATTATCAGGAGCTATACTTAATGGAGGGGGAAATGTCTTAAAAAAAGGGAAAATATTTGTCTTTAGTGTTAATTTTTAGGAACACAGGATAATCAGATCATTTTAAATCAAAAATGAAATCAGATTTCAAATATGACCAATAACTGAAATGAGACCAAGTGATCAGCCAGACAAAATGAACTGGTAATTAAAATAAAGTAAGCTGTTGTGAAATAATTTTGAATATAAAATTATTGTTCTATTTCTCAATTTTTATGGCCAGTAATTTAATTGATGATCATATTAGTAGCTGTAAAAATTGTTACAAATAAAATGCTAGATGCATTTTAATTATTCAGTCAAATAAATGGCATTCAAAACAGTGGATATATTAAAAATAAAATTATTAAAAGAAAAAGATAACTGCATGGTAATGGTAAATTAATAGTGGCATATATAAAGCGAGATAAAAAAAATTCTTTATCTGGTTTAAAAAATGAACTAATAATGAGATGTTAAACTTTGAGGAATAAAATTTGCAAGATTTTAAATAAGGGACAAGCTTAGATGTAGGTCAGTTTTCAGAATTGATTAAAAAATAAGTAAACAAAATAAAGTATTAAAATTTATGTAGCGCAGTGGATGCCACTTAATGTCATTAGATTAAGATTATCGTTCAGATATTGTTATCATTTTGCTGAAGTTCCACCCATTTATATAGAAAAATAAGGGAAATTATATCACTTATTATGATCAACAATTTGGTTAATCTGACCAAAATATTCTAAAATAATTTTATTAAGTTGAAATAAAGTCACAAATGATTTTCCCAATAAGGTCAAAACAGATCATAAAAATTGTTAAGTGTTACCAAATGAGGGGTTAAATCACCAAATAGCTTTTTCAGTTTCAGTCAAAAAAAAATTTCTGCAGAATTTTTTCTCTTCTCTTTAAAAAAAAAAAAAAAAAAAAAAACTGAAAACATCTATAGCAAACTTAAGTTGTCTTTTTGCTAAATTTAAAAGCTTAAATTGGGATATTCTCTTTTAAAGAATGATACCTTATAAGGTATTTTCTCCCACTTTCCAAGCGTCCTTTGTGGTGTAACGGTAGCATGCTGGGCCGGTATTCCAGAGGTCCGTGGTTCGATTCTCGGCGAAGGCAGTTGTTAATTTTTCATCTTTTCTGTTTCCAATAAACCTAATGACTCTACAGTGGCGCCCAAACTAAAAGGGTTGTGAATGATGATTCTCCACACCCAGGATTTGGCAACAAGGTCCCCTAAAACCCTAGTTGCCCTTTAAAAAGGGGAGTATATAAGGTATTTCTCCCACTTTCCAAGCGTCCTTCGTGGTGTAACGGATGCACGCTGGGCCGGTGTTCCAGAGGTCCATGATTCGATTCCCGGCGAAGGCGGTTGTTAATTTTTCATCTTTTCTGCTTCCAATAAACCTAATGACTCTGCAGTGGCACCCGAACTAAAAGGGCTGTGGATGATGATTCTCCACACCCAGGATTTGGCGACGAGGTCTCCTAAAACCCTAGTCGCCCTTTAAAAAGGGGAGTATATAAGGTATTTCTCCCACTTTCCAAGCGTCCTTCGTGGTGTAACGGTTGCACTCTGGGCCGGTATTCCAGAAGTCCATGGTTCGATTCCCGGCGAACAATCTTTTCTGCTTCCAGTAAACCTAATGACTCTACAACCTTCCAGATATTAAAATTAGAAATACAGCATATATGAAATAATTTCAAGAAGCATTATGAACAGTTCATAAACAAACTTTTGCTTTTTCCTAATTAAAATGCTATGGAAATACTTATTTATATGTTTATTGATATTTTTATATTAAATTAGGTAAATTCTGTAGATATTTTAAGGCTGTTTTTCCCATCTTTTGATGTTATTAAACTATCCATGGGCAAACATTGTCACATGAAGTGCCTCCTGTTTTACTAATAATAGTGACAGTGCTCTTGATCTTTCAAATACATCAGATTATTTTTTATAGAGAGTTTTGTGTGTTTTGATAGTTTATTCATTGTTGATCAGCTTCTCTCCCCTTCCCATTATAAATATCATAATCACTCAAAAAATCCAGTAAACCTTCGCCAAACACAAGTTCTGAAATGTGTATACGTATAATTTTAGTTGTCACCATTATGTTTGTTCAAGACAAAAATTTCAGTTATACACGGTATACTGCAGAGCACTGGTCACATGGTGATAATCCTCTTTAATGACTGGTTTGAAAATCCATTCATTAAAAAAAGTCAAGCATTGCTTAGAACAGAAAAACTACTTGCAAACTAGCAAACTCTGAGTTGGCAATGAAATTTTGATAAGTTTTAACATTCTTCCTGTACTCGATAGGGCTGCAGGAAATAATAATGAAGCCCTTACAACATTCCATCTATGTCAGCCATGTTTACATCTCTGCAAATAAAGCACTAGATGAAAGAAAACATGACACACTAATGGCATTTTGGAAGAAATTTAGTATAAGACATTGTATAGAAATAATCAAACTCGCATGGAAACAAGTGAATTAACTTCTTTCCATATTTCATTCCCTTGTTCCCATGTCATGAGCACCAGCCATAATTTGTCAACAATTTTAAAGAATTTCCATCTATTGAAAGTGAAGCCAAAGAAATCATACAGATAGCAAAAACAGTAGGTGGCAAAGGATTTTTCAGATATGGAAAAAAGAGAGATCCAAGAATTAGATGAGAATGGCGATAGTGAAAAGACAAATGAAGAATTGGCCAACAGTGAAAGCAGCTATAGTGAAGAAGATAAAGAAACTTAAATGTGTAATAAGTTAAACAAATTGTTTGAAAATGCACAGGAGCTGTCTAATTTTTTAATGGAAATTGACCCAAATGAAGAAAGAGGAGGACACTTTATGAGAGATATTGAAAAACTTTTCACTCTTAACCATGAAACGTTTAATAAGTTACATCAGACATTGTCCGAAGCAACAACCTCCAGCTATTTCAAAAACTGGTTGTATTATGTACCTGCTTACTAAGCAATATTGAAAAGCTTTTCAGTTAACATTTACTTCTTTTTCTCCTTTTAATTACAATAATATTTGAGTTTGCATAAATTATACATACTTTCTTAATTTACACTATACCTAACCTGTTTCTTCCATAGAAAGTTAACTTTGCAGAATGTGATTTTGCCTTGTGCGCAATGTGTTAATAATAACATAACCCTCATGTTCGGCAAGAGTTTACTGTACTTTTTCACATTTGTAAAGATATTTTGTAAAGATATTAAACTTGTATCATGAGCTAGTATTCTGCTTCATTACAAATTTGTGTTTTCATGTTTTCATTATTCTTTATGATGGGATATATTAAAAATGATAGATATATATTTAAAATGATAGATTTATAACTGCATTCTACTTTTCTTTCAGGATGTTGATGCTTTGGAAAGGCGCATCATTAGTATTGCTGCTAAATTTGGGTAAAATTCTTAATTTTTGTATACCACTATAACAAAAACTTTTCAATTAAATATGCTTGAAGGGTTTTATGGTAATGTTTTGGAATAAATGAATAATATGTAATAAGTTTTAATCTATGTCAGGTGCTCTCAGTGGGGTTGATATTGACCCTCTGAGTAGTTAGTGAAATTTTAAAGGGAGTCCATGATAAGGGCTCGATAACAGGATATGCACCGATAGTTGATTGGCATAAAGATCCCATTGATTTAAAAGAAAAAAAAAGTTATTAAAATTGATAATTGTTTACTGATATACAATTGTATCATGTAATAAGGAAAATCATATAAAATAAATATAAGAAAACAAATATTTAACATATTTTTAAATCAATAATATTTTTTTAAGTATGTAAATATTTTACGAGTAAATTTTACTGTTTCAAAAGTATTAAAAGTATTTTTTAAACTATTAAGAGTGTTTTTATGAGTATAAATATTAATGTATAAATATTTTATGAGTTTATTTATGCAGTAAGTGAAATGCAAAAAAGTAAAATTCAAGAATACAAGGAGACAGAATAAACAGATACAAAGAATGCAAAACTAGAATGGGAAACAGATTAAATATTTCTGAATGAGGTGATTTAAAACCTGAATTTAGCAATTTTATGCCAAATATTAAAAAAATGCATGTCAATCACAATCACCATATTAATTGAAAATGAACTTTTATGCAATTAGAATCTGTGATTTTTTCCCCCTGAAAATTTGTTTATATTTGTAAATTTAAAAACAAATTATGAAAAATAATTAAACATAAATTTAATTAACAATGTTTTCAAAGCTTGTGCTCATATTCTAATTGCTGTCTTTAAGTTATTTATATAGAATTATTTTTACTGCTGTTATATTGTATACTTTGTAATATAAAGAAAAATGTAAGGAAGTCAATAAAGAAGCCATTCCTTTTAAAGGGGCTGATGCAAGGGAAGGTAGGGAATTCCTGATCTATGTTATAGTAAAGCTTTCAGTAAATTTAAATATTATTTCCTCATAACTTGTTTTTCAAGCAATATTGTTAACATATTTTATTTAATTAATAATTGACACTCTCCCATGCACTTAGCTATAAAATGACACTGTGTATCTAGATTTTACTAAATACACTGTGTATCTAGATCTATTGCCTTGGAAGTTTGTGTTTGATGTGTCGTTCAACGATGATTTAACTTCAGTCTGAAGTTAAATCATCGTTAAAGTTTTCCACACTGATCGTATTATCGAGTTCATTTATTTTAACATATTCTCTTGCAGTCTGTTAAAATTAGGAATAATTAACATTTTCATACGATGTCAATTTAATGACATTAATAATTTTTGCTATGAGCCGTCCAATACATTTTGTTAATTTTTATATATTTTTTAAGATATCAGGTCGTCTATATATTTTGTTAAGCTCAAAATTATATATCCTTCTCCGGTTATTGTTTTCATTTATGCCACCAAGAATGTTCTGTAAAATTTGTTTTTTCAGAAGTTGCAATACAATTCTCCTCCAGCTTTGTCATTGTCCAAGTCATAGAAGTATGTGTCAAAACAAGTCTGACAAGCTTTTTGTAAATCAAAAACTTCATTTTTCTTGAAAGAAATCTATACCTTAAAAAATTCTTAACCAATATAAAGTCATGGTTACCAAATTTAGCATTCTGAATTTCAGGATATAATCTGTTTTCAGTAGCAATAATAGATCCCAAACACACAAAACATTTAACAGCTTAAAATTTGTATTAATCTACACTCACGTTTGTGAAAATTGCAACACCAAGAAGGAATCGTCATAATTGAATGCAATTTAATACACAGTTGAGTGGTAGTGGTACAAATAAATGATTAAATGTTCAAAGCAAACAAACAATAACAAGAGATTAGAATCAGTATTTTGTGTGGCCACCACGCGCCGCAATAAGTGCTGCTACACGACGTGGCATGGAGTCAAACAAAGTTTGAATGTCTGACTGAGGAAGAGCATTCCATATCGTTTGTACGCGTACCCAAAGTTCGTCTGCAGACGCAACAGGACGAGGATCACGAGCAAGACGCCGACCAATGACATCCCACACATGTTCAATTGGCGACATATCCGGGGAACACGCAGGCCAAGGAAGAAGCTGTACCTGCTGCGCTGCAAAGAAGGATTTAACAATCCGAGCAGTATGAGGGCGGGCATTGTCCTGTTGAAATACAGCGCCTGGCAAGCTTTGAAGGAAGGGAACAGCTTCGGGCTGTAGAACTTCACGGATATACCGGTTGCTGTTCAGATTGCCCACAATTCGTAGCAATTGAGATCGTCTATGATATGCTATGGCACCCCAGACCATAACTCCGGGTGTTCGTCCACTGTGGCGTTCGATAATGCACTCCGGAAGGTGGCGTTCACCGGCATAGCGTCTGACACGAATGCGGCCATCATGGTACCACAAATTAAAGCGGTATTCGTCAGAAAACACGACATGCTGCCAATCAGCACGCCAGTCTCTATGCTGATTGGCCCATTGTAGCCGCAGGCGGCGATGGTCGTGCGTTAGGGGGTCCTGTATAAAGGAGTCCGTGCGCGCAGTCCACACTGCAGCAGATGTCTACGAATTGATGAAGCACACAATGAAACACCTTTAGTTATTGACCACAGTGCTGCCAATTGTCTAGAGGAAGCTGTACGGTCCGTCCGCGCCATGCGGACCAGGTGTCTATCATCGCGAGCTGACGTCACATTTCGGGGTCCACTCCCGGATTTCCGAGTTGTCCGACACTCGTCCGTCCACTGCTTCCAAACGCGCATCACTGTGCTGCTGTTACGCTGCACACGAGAGGCTACTGCATGATACGACAATCCAGCTTCACGAAGGCCGATGATTTTCCCTCGTTCAAACTCTGTAAGTTGTTCAAATCTCGCTCTCTTTCGTCGACGAGGCATAAGTACAGATTGAGTTAATGTTTACCACTAGCAGATAACCACCGATAACCATACACGCCTCGCTACAGCCGTCTATTTATTCGGATCCATCAGCCGTTCAGAGGGCGCTGCTCAGCATACGCATGCGCTACGGATTTGCAATTCTAATCATTTGCATATCATGCGCTACTTTGCATTTCCTGAAAATTTCAGCTCACTCGCATAAGTCCTTCGTGGTGTTGCAATTTTCACAAACGTTGAGTGTATTTCAAATGTAACTATCAAGTGTACATAATTTTAATTTGCATCTTCACCTGTTCTGATTGTCTATATGATCCTAAGCATCAGTTTAATTTCCTTGACATACCTTGATAAAACCCCCTGGGGTTGCATATCCTAGCTTAGTGTCATGCTATGGTAATAGCGATTCTAGAGGTATAATAACGTGAACCCGATTTTTAGAGTAGTCTAAGCTGTGCCAGATGGTAGTGATTTTGATGATCCATGTGGGTATAGTGATGGCCAAATAATATGAATCTAAAGCTGCATTCAGATGAGGGCATAAGTGGTTAAAGCCGAACTCCCTTGCCAAGGCAACCAGTCTGTGCTACGTCACAAAATGTGATTTAGGGCTCGTGGCATAGGGTTCAAAGTTTTCAACTTTATGCCGAGTTTGGGATACATGTCAACCAATCAGAGCGAAGCTAAAACGAAGCGGCTTTCTACAGAAGATTTTGCTGTTACAAAACAAGCAGAGCGAATGCGGGAAATCAATCGCACAAGAACAGCAGGGAAAAGTTGTAGACACATCCACGCATGTGCAAATTTAGCTTCTCTTATTGGGCCACGGCTTACACACCATTCTCGCAGGTGTGAACGGAACTCCCATATTTTATGCCCTTATGACTATGCCTCTATGCCCTTTACACCGCCGTCTGAACGCAGCCTGACCCTCTGTTCAGACTGTGGTATAAATATCATAACTGGTTTAAGCCAAGCTTCATTGCTAGATGACCAGGCCTTGCCATGTCACCAAAATTGGTTTGAACGTGCGAAACCAATTGAGTGGGAAAGCTGTAGACACATTCACGCATATGCAAATTTAGCTTTTCAAATTTCTGTGCGACTCTGCATCACAGATGTGAATGGAACTTCCACATTTTATGCCTTTTTACTTATACCACTATGACAGTTCTACCACCATTTGAATGTAGCCATAGTTGTCTCTTCTCCTTCATGGTTTCTGTGCATCTGAGTTGAGATATGTGCCCGATGTGCTGGTTCAGCTTTGGGGACTAAGAGTTCTTTTTAAAATCTGCAATCTGGAATTAAATCTTCTAGTGCATAGCAAGTGAATTTTTGTATCCTCTCTCCAAAGTGGTTTTGATTATCTCTCAGTCCTTCCCATCTAATATGGAGGACAGAGGATGTGTCTGTGCAGCATTATTTTCCCCCTTAAAATGTGTGTAACAGACTGCATAACATTTGATTTATGCATAATAACATTAGATTTACCTCAATAAATCCCAGCTTTAATAAGCTGTTTATCTCAATAAATAAATCCTGTGATCTGGCAAAATAGGTAAAATCTCTTTTCCTATTTTGCCTGTCTTTTTGCCTATTTTGCCTGCCTGATAAATCCTAGCTTTACATAAATATAAGCTGTCGTTACCTTTCTTTTCTTACCTTGATAAATCCCAGCTTACTTACATAAATATATTTCAGTAACTGTGCAGAACTAATTAAATCCTTATCACTGCAATAAAAAAAAATCAATTCTTTTGATCCCAATTTAAAATCTTTTAAGCCACATGGAATAAAAATTGTGAGGATATTTAAATGAGAGTTTTTCTTTCAGTGGCACATTGCTACTTAAACACAATGGTTTTTTCTTTTAATGATGAATGTAAAAGCACCTTTTCTATCAATCTTAAAATTTTAGTTCTTTGCTTCGTACAATTCTGTGCTTTGTTCTTCTTTCACAAAACTTTTAGACACTTCTGAAAAATTAAGAAAATAATAATATTCAGGCATAATCCTGACTAATTCTTTGATGTTTAGTATTACAAGATGCCAAAGAACTTCTAATGAAGATATCTTACAAGCTGTTGCAATGCTCTTTGATAATTTCATTGCCCAAATTACATTCCGCAATAATGTGATTGCAAGCCAAGCACATTGAAACTAACATACTTATTTCCAGCCCATGCTGTGACCAATTCTGGAGAAGAATTTGAATAACTAACTTTAATTGGTACTGAATTAGTAAGAACTAGTACATTCCCAGTTCTCTAATGAATCAAATAATGTTTCAAATTAAAGTGACCAAATAGTGTACTTGTGTCCTATCCAGTGTTCAGCCCTTGTTTTCGATCCCCAGCCATCTGGATTTTTTTTTTAATGTGTTGATGTTAACACATAATATTTTTTACCTGCTCAACGTACTCTTTGGTCGTTTTGATTACTCTTTTGAAAACATTGCATTGTAAACATGAACATTATTCTTCTAAAATGGGTGCATGCCACACACACTTTTTTCTCTTCATCCTTCTCTTTTTTTTTCACCTTTCTGAATCACATTAACTGAAATACTGATATTATTGCTGATGCTGGAAATAATAACTAAAGTAGGCATCTCGTGCATCTCATAATATCTTAAAACTAACATCAAAACACTTTGCAGAATGCAAAACATAAAATTAGATCTTTGATAATAACACTTATAAATTAACAGTATTAAATATATAAAAATAGCAACTTACTTTCTTTCCAAAATATGCTTTAAAAATTAGAATTTCTTTTTAAATTACTTGATAAATTGTTGCTATTTGCAGCTTTAAAACAAAGAATAATTAAACATTTTGATATATTCCAGTGTTTTTAAATATTGTGTTAGTATTTTTTGCATCAACTGTTACTATAAACTTTGTTAATAAACATGCCAGAAGGGGAAAAACATGGACCAAATATTTAGAACCTTTTTTACAGCCATGACCAGTAACAATTTTTACAGTTGATATCCTGAGGAAATTCAGATGTTTTCATCATTCAGATGCTTTTCATCAATTTGCATCTCAAAAATAAATAGCATAGCAAATACAGTCAAAAGTCTTTATTCCGGATTATCGATTTTTCCGGATTATAGATCATCAGTTTAAATCTGGTAAGATGGCATGCAGAAATTATAAAATTAAAAATATGAAACCCTAATTTATAAAATAATGAGCAATTATGATCTAAAGGGTATCAAAATTTACAAAAAAAGAAGCTTAATATTTATTTGTTTACTTTATTAAACATTTCTTTCAACGCGCGCATGCGTACTTTACGCATAGCCGAAATTAGAAAATTGCAACCAGAAAACTATTTGATTTGTATTCATGATATTTATAATGACGAGGAATTTGATTTAAATCATATCAAAGACGAAGTACATCGAGATTAAATACTACATTTAGTAAGGAATCATAAGCCGAATAAAATAAAAACATCTGCCCTGAAGATAACGATAGTGATGACAGATCAATTTCCAGTTCGTTGCGTGCCGCGATGCCCCCCCCATCCGCGCGCAGAGCAGCGTGAAATTGATAAACAGATTTCGGAACGGTTAGATAAACAAAGGATATACCTTTATTCATTTTTTGTTTGATGGACATCGAAACATACTTTCGTTTTCTAGATCCTTTGGGAGCTCCAGCATCGGAAATTCTATTTGACATAATCGAAAGTTCAAGCTTACTTTTATAAAATTGCTCTTACAGTCTGCAAAAAATAATAAGCTGGATCCAATTCGAAGATTAAGGAACAACGCAATCATCAACATTAACTGAAATAGATAATTAGATAATTTTAGCTTATACCGTCCGTTATATATTAAACGTGCACGCGAAAACGTATTCTGCGCTTGTGCAGACGCATATGCGCAGTCGTAATTGTCTTGCGTGCACGCGTAAAACGCCTATGAGCATGCGTCAACACGGCGCATGCGCAGAGAGATGTTAGCTTTGAGGTCCGGATTATGGGTGTCCGAATTAATGACTTTTGATTGTATAAAAAGAAGTATGGCAGCACTTAATACTCTGAACATGAGCATTGATCAGTTGACTGCATCCATGGTACACATACTTTTTCCTGTTCACTTTTTCTAATATAAAATTCTTTTATGGCCTCTTTTAAATATAGGACTATTTCTTATTTTTTTTAATGTCAGGTTTCCTTTGTCTTTCCTTTTTCTCGTATTTCCATTAATGTGTGCTAATTCATTTAATCTGACTCAAATCTAGTATTAAAATTAGAATACAGATTTTTAATACTTAGAAGCATTTGTTATTGTTTCCATCCCACAGAGAACTGCAAAAATTTCCTTGTCAAATAGGAAGTACAGCCAAATAACGTGTCATATCTATTATTAGATTTAATACAGTTGTTGCCATCCTATGTGCTATATTTCTAAATAAAAAAGTGTTGCCATCCCATCGGTGGTGAGCTTATTCACAATAGAAAAATGTGTTCACATCTCAGTTTTTTTTTTCGGGGGGGGGGGGGGGAGATTCGGTTAGAAACTATGAAATTGTTGGAGTCTTTTTCTCAAGGTCAGGGGTAATTTTATCAGTTAGCACTTTGATTTTTCTCTAGAGCAGTTCTCTTTCTCTCTCTCTTTCTTTCTCCCCCCCCACTTTCTTTGAAAGAAGTTTTGTTAGCTCTACATTTCGATAGTTTTTAGCTATAGATGTTTATTTAATTTCATTTTTTAGTTTATATTTTCTTAATTGTAGATATAATGTTAGTTTATTTTTTTCTGATTTTCAATTATTTTGCAAATTGATCGGAGAGGGCTGACCATTTCTAAAAGTGCTAAATGAATTGCCTTCAGATAATGAATCTGATCTGGATCCCAGTACATGTGCAAAATATTTTTTTGGATCACGGGGTATGCATATGCAGGCTAAAAAGTTCCGCCTCTTTCTCTTCTCATAAACAGCATCTGAGGGTTTACGAAGCATTGGAGACTTTAGAAGAAGCATAAAAAATGCCTCTGAGGTGTCGACGAGCTCAATCGGCTCAGTACCATCAGTTAACGACCGGGGAACGTGACTGTATTATCGAACTCTATGAACTTGGTTTGTCACTGAGCACAATAGCATTTGTGTTGGGCACAACAGGAATACCATCCAACGTTGTGTCACACAATGGATTCCAGGAAGGTGTACATGCTCGTCGAAGGGGAAGTGGCACAGACCGGCGTATTCAGCGGTCATCTATTGGAGACCCTTTCTCCACGTCACGTGACATCCAAAACCAGTTGCCTTCAGAAGCAGGTGGATCTGTGTCCACCCAAATTATACACAGTAAATTGCATATGGTGCATTTACATTTGCTGGTATCAGCCACAGGTGTGCCATTGAGTGCTAAACAAAAGATAGACGCCTGGTGTGGTGTCAGCGTCATAGTGAGTGGATCATCGAATGGCGGCATGTTTTGTTCAAGGATGAATCTCGTTTCACTCTGTGGAGGAATGACAGCCGTCGACGGATATGGTGGCAACCTGGAGAACATTACGAAACAGCCCATTTCGCCAAGCATCACACCAGTCCTGCACCAGGCATTATGGTTTGGGGTGGCATAATATTTGATTACAAAATGCCCCTGGTACACATTATCGGCACCCACTATGGTATTCCAGGAAGACGATGCCACTCGGCATACTCTTAACTGCCTTATCGGATTTGATATCGACCAGCAGCTTCTTCAGATCTGAATTCCATCAAAAACTGTGGGATGTCATTGGACATGACATTAACCGAGGAGCACGGCCGCGAGTCATGGATGATCTGCGTGCATCAGTGGATGCAATGCTGCCTCAGGCAACCATCAATGAACTCATTGATGGCATGCCTCGCCAAGTTACGACCTGTATCGCTTCCAAGGTGAGCACATTAGATACTGAATAAATTGGTTTATAATAATTTTCTGTTTTTTTTTTTTAATCATTTGCATATCCATCTCGCAACTCTTGATCCTGCAATTTGCATGATGCTACGAGCATTCTTTCTTGGTGTCGCAATTTCCCTTTTGAGGAGTGTAGTAGTTCAAAAATGAAACTAATGACAAGTCATTTTGGCTTGCAAGCTGGGTTTGCAACCTCTGGATAACTCCAACTACTATAGATTCTATGTAGTTTCTATGGAAATTCCTTAAAAATTGCAAGCTGCAGAAAATTTATTAGGGGAAAGAAAAACTGGATTTTATTGAAAGAGGGCCAAGGGAGATGGTATACAAAATAAAACCTACGTATTCTTCTATGCATGTTATGGGACATATTAAGTTGATGGTCTTGTTGATTTTGAAGAGTAACCAATCATAGTTCAGCAAATTCCGACCTTTATCTTTCCAATCGAGCACTCTGCAGGTGTTGTTTGGTATATTATTATTAGAAACAAAGCACATGTTTTTTGTGAGTTGTGATTAAACTGGAAATTTAATTTCATGAATTATGCTGTCTCAGAATAAGAGATTTCTAATTATCAAGTCAGAAATTTAAAGACTCATATTTTACAGAATTTCTCTGCATTAAAACATCTAAAGTTTTTCACTAGCAACAAAGTTGCTTTTTCAGTCATGCATAACGTAAAAGGTGACTCTGTAAATGACATGTATTTTCTCAAAGGCATAAAAAAATTAGTGCTATAAAATCTGAAGGAATATAAACATTTTTTCATAAAAGAGAATAAAGTGCATGTTATAAAAGCTGGATTCTATTTAATTTGATTTTTGATTAATACAGCCTTCCAATTTTAGTTTTGGACCATTCGAAGCCACTTTAAAATGCAGTATTTCTAGATTCTGGCATCCCTAAAGAAATAAAAATTATTTCAACTAAGTCTGGGTACAACAGTTTTTGAAGTCATTCTCATTGTAAAAAGTAAACTTGTAGACAGATGATGAACTGTGTTATAGAAAAAGATTATCTAATTTTGAATTTGTGAAGCAGCTACTTATAAATCTTTACATTCATAATTCATAAGTGAATTATAAGCAGTTTTGTTGATGGTTATATGTATATATCTTGTCTCTATCCAGAACTTTATGTTATTTTCATATTGAAGACAGAACTTCAAAGATATATGATTTAGGAATTCTAATACCCTCTGTTATTATGCAATTTAAAATATTTTCTTCAATAATATATTAGTGATTTTTCTGCTTGAGTAATAAAATGAAAATTTCTAATTAAATATGCATATAATTTACAGGAAATTTTTTGAATTGCTCACTTTGTTGCATTGTAAATTTTTTTTTAGGTTGCAACATTTTAATTTAAATGTAATTAAATTAGTTACATTTAATGTTTAATTGAGAAAACATGTCTTACATGCACATTTTCAAAGTTGTAAAAATGTCATTTGCATGTTGACCGTTGATAAGTTTTGCTTTTTGTTGGTGTCTATGCCTCTGCCATACAGCAGTCAAGGATGAAACTTCTTTTTCTCTATCTGTAAGAATGCATTAAAGAGGAGAGAAAATATTTATGTGTACATATATATTTTTTTTTCAGTGGTCTTGCTGCTGGAGAAGACAATGGAAAAAGAGGCTATATGCTTACATTTGTTATAGCTTATATTCGAGTATGTATCAGTATCCATTCTTTTCTTAACAAATTTCATTTTTATGAACTGCTGGCGAAAATATTTTTTACGAAGCAGATATTCTTTATCATTCAGCCAGCATAATATATGCTAGTAATCACACCAAGTCCATGCTCTTTTCCTTTAGGAAGTCCTCCAAGAAGGCATCCTTTACCTTAAGCAAAGAGTTTTTTGTATACTTTGCCATAATCAATTAAGCATTTTTTATAATAGGAATAGATGGTAATATTAATACTTTGAAGAACCTCCCAGCCTTGAATCATTTCAAGGAAAAACCAGAAGTCAGACATATTTGACAAATTAAAGTCATCCAGAAAATGAAGATTGGATTGTAATAGTTTATTAGTGTGTGCACTGCTGGAACATTTTTTCATCGCTGGAGCATGTCATGTGGCATTTGCACTGCTGGAGACATATTTGACACAAAGTAAAGTCATATCCAGAAAATGAAGATTAGATTATAATAGCTCATCAGTGTTTTCAGTTCTGGAGCATGTCTCCAGATTCAGAAACTGGAGTTGGAACTTTACCTGAAAGGTTTGGGGGTTATTCTCTCCTAAAATACTGTATCTATTGAAGTATGTGGAAGCATTCCGTATAGAAAACTGTTAATTTTGAGTGTGTTATGATACCATTTGCAAAGTACATGAATACATTCAGAGCCAGAAGATAATTAACATACCTCCTTGCATATTTTAATCCTTTTTTAAATGATTTTATTGTTTGAAAATCAAGAAGGGAAAATTATGCTAATAATTTTATTTCTGACAGATGTGGTTATGGTAAGAACATAACAAATGAAAGGTAGTCATGGATAAACTATTGGTAAATATCAAAATATTATTTCATTAGAAGAAACCCACATTCCATTTATAATACATAATAATATTAACATTATTTTACATAATAAATTACCCTCACATCTACTTCCATCTAACTTGAATTTCGACCGTTCTTAATGTTTTCTGTGCCTCTCCTTAGGCCTGAAATCATGCATAAATAATTAGAGAATGCAAATGTACAGCTGAGTCGACAGCTGAATAGTAGATTGAATATCAGTTTGTTTCTGCTTTGGCATAATGGGTTGGTTCTTTTATTATACTGTCATAAATTGGAACAGTTAAAAGGGAAAAGTTTGCCGTGCTCTTCACAAGTAGTTTGCAATTGTTTGTCTTTGTTAATAAGACAAAAACAATCACTATATGGACAAATCCATTTTAAAAATTAGGTGAGCTTCTTCTCTGAATGTAATGAAGGAAAAAGTCACATGAATGTTTTTAAAATTTTTAGAATCTAGCCAGAAAGCCAGCAGAAAAAATACACATGCTCCTAAATATAGAATATGGTGATCTTATCCTTCATTGTGAGGTACATGGGCTTTCTAGAGGACAGTTTCAGAGTAGATTTTGAAAAAGATAGACAATCTTCGTAACTTTCTGGAAGAGAAAGATACACTTCCTAAAGAAAAGCCCTCTTATATAATAAGAAATGTCTTTTTAATTTACATTATCAGCCACCTCAGTTATCTTAATTTTATACAGCAGGGCTAGAGCAAATTTAGTAAATGCAATCAGTTCATCCAATGTTAAATTGAAACTTTTCATCTCTCAGTTAGAAAATAAGGATTTAGGTCAATTGTCAGATTTAAGACTGTAGTAAATCTATTGAAAGTAATGGCAATGTAACAGAATATATGGTACAAACTCAAATTATTTATAAGAGTCTATTAGCAGTCATTTTTGTAATTTTGCCAAGAAATAAGGCTGCATACTTGTATTTGTGTATATATATATATATATATATATAAAAGTATTTTTTTTCACTTATTGAGCCCATCTTGGTGCTACCCTGTTAAATATAAAAGTGAACCTAGTGATCTCAAAATTCTTTATTGAAAATGAGATTTGTTGAATTTCCGTGATTCCAAGATGCTTCTGTATGATTAATGTCTGGTCACCATTGATCCTGTGAACATTTTTTCAGGGTAGAAAATTTTCTATGTGCCATTCTGAAATAATGAGCAGATACAAACTAGCATTTTCGTTCATGAAAATAATTAAGAACAAAAGGTGATTGTGACTGACTGGTTCAAATCTGAAAACTGTTTGATTCTTTCTGTAATTGGTTTAACTTGCACATTAAAAGCAAAGAAATTTCAAAAGGTCTTGTTATAACATAATTAATATTTATCTGGTCTTTATATGAAACCCTATTATTTAAAAATAGCTTAAATATGTATGTAGTGTCATATATCATAGACCATTAAAAGGTTAACTACCTTTAGATTTGAGGATACTCTTTTAAATATTAAAACTTCTAACATCTATGTTATTTGTGTATTTAGTTTTGATTGCACATTGCATCATGAAAAAAAATTCCAATGGGATTTAATACTCTTTTTATTTCTTTTTTTTTCTTTTTTTTTTTTTTTTTTAAATACTCTACATAAAATCTTTTGTCAGAAATCCACCAGGAGACAACTAGTTTCATCTAAAGTTTGATACTTAATAATGATAATGATAAATCAAGATCATTATCATTATCATTATCAAATACTTAATAATGATAATGATAAATAATGTGGGTATTTTTATAGTTTTTTTTAAGTATGATATTAATCTTCACAGAATCTTCCCATCTGTGATGATAGCACTGATTTAATAACTGTCTAATCATTAATGTCAGTGACTTCGTTTGTATGATTAATGTTTATTTCCAGGATTTACACATATGTAAAAATAGTAGTAGATTACTCTTCCACAGCTAATTTATATATATAATTTTAAATTAAAATAAAAATTAAAAGTGAGTTCAAAAAACATATCAGATACAGCAGAAGGAAACAAAAACTCTTTCAAAATGCTGTAAAAAATGACGGTGTAAAATTGATATAAATGAAAACATTTTTTTGAATTAAATAATTTTGCAGTAAAATTCAAACCGAGAGCAGTTTATCAAGAGCTGTCTGCACTGTTTTGATCAAGTTTTGTTTTTGTTCTGCTTTACTGTATCTGATTATGTGTATTGAAATTGCTCTCAGTTTTAATTTCAATTTTACTGCAAAATTACTTAATTTTTAAATTTTTTTCATTAATTTCATACAGTGATTTTTTACACAGTTTTGTATTTTCATTTTTGTTCTTCACTGTATCTGAATATGATTCAAAAATCATATTCAGAAACTGTGACTTGTACAGAAACATTTATTTTTATTTTGAATTATACTGCTAAATTTCAACAACTTTCAGTGCATTATTTAGCTGTTAATTTATTATAACTTATTGTTTATTACTGTTTTAATTTTATTTTTGTATGCAAACATATAATTAACATCAGATTTTACATATTTTGCTGTCTCTTGTTCAAAATTATTTGTGGGTACTTCTTTTCTTTTGACCTTTAAGTTTTAAATTAGCTATCATAATTATTTTTATCTATAGTTTATGAAACTTTCGTCTCTTAGACTGTTTGACCATCTAACTGTGTAGAATTCCATATGATGTTAGTATATTGAATTGATTTCGAAGTGATAACTAATTATTAAAACCTTGGCATTAATTTGTAGAGTGGTACTTATAACAACATATTTAAGTAAATTGACATGATATAATTGTGTGTTTGCCCCAATCCTTGGAAGTCTCATTTTAAACTGAATTTAGAATATCTACTCAATACTTTAGATTTTATAATATTAATACTGAATTCTAAATGTTCTTTTCATAAAAATATACTTTTCATAAATTTTGTATTATATTTTGTTAACACTTAAACTTGCCTTTTCATTATTATACTTTATTAAATCTACTGATTTAAGTTGTCAGATTTGACTTAGTTGTAATTTCAAAGTAATTTCAGAAATGAATTTTACTTACAGGATCTTGGTTTGGAGTATGGTGTAGTATCAGAATCCTTTGAGACATCGGTACCATGGGATCGGTAAATATTTAGATATTATTACTAAATTGCATCAGCATCAGTATTTACTCTGTACTATAAATGTGAAATTATTATATTATGTTGTTATATTTTTATTAATCTACCTTGCTAAAACACATACACGGGAATTAATGGAATAATTTGATGCTAATAAACAGCAACCTGTAGTCTTCCCTAATCATTAGTTCTTGACTATAAAACCCAACTGGCATCGTTAGCTAATATCTGCATTAATAAATTAACAGGATGTATTAGGAATATGTAACTTGGTATGAAAAACTTAAAATATAATTTGCTGCTTAGCAACGCTAAGATAAAATAACTAAACTTTACAGAGCATACATATACAATGAAATTAAGCTAAGTGAACTACATATTCAGCATTCAGATAGCTACTTGGAAAAAAATAACATTAAATAAATAATTCTGAACCCTACAGAAATAAACTTTAAATAATCAAGGCATTTACACATGTATGCAAGATAATTTAAGCAAAAATTTACGATTTATAATATTAGATAATTTAAATGATGTTGAGTCAAGGTCCACATGCGGGATATTAACATCAAGATACATAATATTTGTTGTCATTTGCTGTTATACTTTTTATAATTTTGATAAGTTCTCTTCTGATTTAGTCATTAGAAAGTAATATTTTAAGATCTTTGTTCTTCTAAGTTCAGGTAATAAATTAACCAGTTATTTTCCAGACAGGAACAAGTGACAACATGTTCTGCATCAGCTTTAGTCATTCTACAACAGCATATGCAATTTCAATCATGAAATACATCATGTTACTTTGCTGAAAATTTTATATGTAATCCAGCACTGGTGTAAGGTTATCCACTGCTCGCCTGCAAAATAGTTGAAGTCATGCTTCCCCCCCCCTCTTTTAAAATTTTTTTATAGGAAAATTAAGTTTTGAAGAAAGCATTTGTTGGTTTTTTTAATAGTTTATCAAGAATAATTTATTTTTCTGCATTTCATGTTTACAAATTTTTTTAAATTTCTTTTACATCTATCTCTTGACAGATTTCATTTTCGATGGCAATCAATGCTTAGATTTATGAGTCTTTCCTGTGATATATTTGACCCTAATTATGTCTTGATCAATTTTAATTTGGAGAATGATGTTTTGTTACTAGCAACACTAACAGAAATGCTAAGTAGTATTCTCAATATGATCTTCAAGTTTAGGAAGTATAAATTGTTTGATGCAATTAAGTTCCGAGTTTCAAATGGGTCATTCATACTTGCTGTAAAAATGTCTTTCGAAGCTACTGCTTTGTCATACAGGCGTTCTGCGTTAATATCTTTATTGTCATCCCACTGTAACAATTTTTCTAATTTACTGTATTTTATTTTCAAATTTGCATTATTGATTTCTGATAAATTACCCAGAAAACTAAAACTATCACAGTGATTTTTCATTGCATCAAATCTTTCATTTAATGATGTCCAAGAATATCCGAAATTCCAAAAAAGAAATTTTCTGTAAACTTCTCTTCTGGAGATTGAGGGAATTTATCAGCATGTTCGTAATCAAAATCACATTTCTTTTTCCTTCGTCGGACTTCTTCAACAGTTTTAAACTGCGTCTCTCCATCCACTTCTTCACTAAGTTCTTTGGCTTTCTCAAGAATACTTTTGAAATTGATGTCAGTTCTATATTCTTCAATAAATATTTTTAAGTTACTTATTGCCTTTAAGGCTAGTATAAAACGCAAACCCTTTTCTTGCAGTCCTTTGCTGAGGGATTAATTCTGTTAAGCAAATAATGCCAAAGTATCAAGGAACAAATAAATTTATAATCTTTGATTTTAGCACACAGACTTTGTGTTTCATGTTGCACTTCTTCTGAAAAGCATTTCCCTTCGGATATTTCAAAAAGAGCATCATAGATTACTCCTAGTTGATATCTTAAAAGTCGAATGGCTTCAATTTTGCTTACCCATTGAGTTTTTGAGAGGGGATTTAAGGTTAAACAGGAAATGCTTTTCAAAAGAACTGACCATCGCTCAGGAGAAGAAAATACATTGTATAATTCTTGAATTCAATAAAAAAAAAAATGCTTACCTATTGAGTTTCTGAGAGGGGATTTAAGGTTAAACAGGAAATGCTTTTCAAAAGAACTGACCATCGCTCAGGAGAAGAAAATACATTGTATAATTCTTGAATTCAATAAAAAAAAAAAAAAAAAAACTAACTGTATCTGCATTCGCCTTTGCTGCATCATTATTCATTATATTTAAACTATGAGCACGACAAGGTACATGAAATGTGCGAGGATTTATTTTTAAGATGTTATGTTGAAGATAATTTTTCTTTCCTTTCATATTTGCGCAGTTGTCATATCCCTGGCCTCTCATATCATCAAGGGGAATGTTCAACATTTCGGTTTCTGTCTCCCATTACTATTACTGGTTAGGCCCTTACCTGTAGAATCATCAACAATAAAAAATGCTCCTTGATTTCTGATACTCCATCATTGCAGAGGACAAAACGTATGACGACATTCATATGTTTAGTTTTGCTAATATCAGGAGTACAATCTAAAATTATATAACAATACTTGGCTTTTCGATGAGATAGTAAGATTTTCTCTCTTATACTACTGCCAGTAATTTGCAGCATTTCATTTTGACTCTCTTTGTTTAGATAATGACTTTCCTGCTGCTACCTTTAGATCGTAATACTCTTTCTATGTGAAATTCCATAACAGTGTCGAACTTTGCAAACAATTCCATTATTTTAAGACGTTTCTGTTTTATTTGTGGTACAGCTGATGAACCTTGAAAGGCTAAATTCTGGCTGCCAAGAAATTTTGTGATCTCAATCAGTCTTCCTAAATACACTTGACCAATGTTTTTGTTTCATTTTTATACATCGCCCACCAGCGGCCGAGCGGTAAAAGTCGCTGAATACTGGTAGTTCGGTCCGAGGTTCGAATCCCGCGAACGGGCTGGCTGCATGGGCGTGTTCGTGGTTTTCCCCACGTGTAATGTGTATACGAGCCAGTTTCCCTTAGAAAGTCCTCCACGAAGGCATCCCTCCTTTTAGGCAGATAGCCCTAGTGTGCTTTGCCATAATTAAATACACCAAACATTTTTATACATCTCTTGTGTTTGGGAATCAAATGTTTTATTTTTCAAATTTTTCTCAAGCTCTTTCCATTTTAAGAAATATTTCATATATGTCTACTAGTCTGATGCCTATACAAGGTTTTAGATACATTTATCCAATCATTATAGCTTTTTACGAGGCTACTACTGTCAATCAGTGAAAATATCTTGCAACAGAAGCAAAAACAACAGGATTGTTACTTATGGAATACAAGTATAATAACCATGTACGGGGAACTAATTCCCCATTTTCCATTTTTATATTGTAATATGTATCACTGAATTGAAGTCCATTATTACTTTTTGGATACATTACCTTTTTTTTTTTTTTTTTTTTTAATAGGCCCCTATTTCAGACAAAGTCATTCTCACTTTGTTGCTAAGAGTTGTCCACTTTGCAGGATCATAAAAATCAATATGAGGGAAGGAGTTTTCATTTATGCCAGCCAGTCTCTTCTATCAAATTATCTGGGTAATCTTTAAAACTTCCGATTAGTTTAATTCCATGCTTCGATCATCATTCCCTCCCTTTGGAGTTTCATCAGTCCTTTCAATAACTTCATCCAATGTAGCTGATCTTCTTTGGCTGGATGATGGCTGTTCTTTTGTAATTGATTTTGATGCTGATTCAATGTGAACCTTATTTACATCCGAAGTAGTCTTTGTCGCGAGCAACTCGACGATTGTATAAATGTAATTTCTTTAAAGGTTAAATTTTACAGTTTGGCAACATTGTATCGTTTTTATGTTTAGAATAAAAAAAAATGCACCATGAATTTGCATTAAGGTGGATTGCCTGTTTTATAATGAATTAATTGGGTGGATTGACCGTATTATTCAATTATAAATCTCTCTTTGCATTTCTTTTAATGGAGTACCGACTGAATGAACAAAATTCAGGTAGAGTCTCATAACATGGTGACCGTATGACGTGATATTAAAAGTACGTTATTTTTAATTACCTATTATTCTGAAAATGGAATTACTTGTTAAAAAATGCTCTCCTATAAGAGCTCTTCACAAAGTGTTTTAATGGTTTGAATGACTTTTTAAAGGCTGATAATGTTAAAGAAGAGAGCATTAGATCTAACTTTGCTAATTTACGTAGAATTTATTCTCAGCTAACTGAAATAGATCAGGAAATAAGCTCTTTATTATTAGAAGATAAAGACAATAAAAAGTATCAGAATGAGTATGCGATAATAGAAGAATATAATGAAAGTTTCGTAAAGGAAGTAAACGTAGAAATGTATTTTTACGCCGAAAATGTTCTTCGCCAACCACTCAATAAATACATAGAAGGAATATGTAGATGTTACATAACATATGGCTTTCTAGATACATGGAAAATTACCATTATATAGCACTAGGGGCTCAGAAGGGTTATTTTGAATAGTGCACAATGTCTGCGGGTGTAGATGGTGTATGGTATTACCTAGATTGAACTTGCTCACAGTTTGAATTCCCACGGCTTTTGGAACTTCTTTGTGTGACATGGTACGTAACAACTGATGGTTGGGTGGCAAGGTATTTGTGTGGGCTGGAGAGGAAAAGTGAGGGGCGCAAACATACATGGTCCCTGCTCTGTGTAACATTCAAGGTACATTTATTTTTCTTCCCCGTAAGTGCATATTCTTTAGCATTAAAACAAAAGCAACCAAATCTCTGTGTCGTTGGCTGGTCGCCGCCCGCTTGTGAAGAAGGCCTTGGAGGCCCGCTTCCACAAGCCCTGATGTAATCCATTTTGCAACGTATTCTCAACTCGGCCAGGGTGAGAAAAATTGCATTTAGGAATTTGGCAATAGAGTATGATGACAGAATTAAGATGATCTATTTATATTAGAAGCTGAGATTTCAAATTGTCTTGACTGTCTCACATTACTCACTTGAGTACACAAGTTGATTCATTTGATGTATCACAAGTTCAGATGATACTTTGCAAGAAAGAAAATTATGAAATATATTAATGGAAATATACTGAAATCTTGTTTTTAAGACACAGGCTTCCATGTTCTGTAACAACTAGTGGTTGAGAAGTAAAAATCATTAAATGCTAATAGTTATACTTTGCTCAATTTCTAGCAGCTAAATGATTTTATCATATGTGATTTGCATGATTTTTGTTCACATTCAGATTATTCCCTTTGGAAGATCTTGCATGAAGGTTTTCCTCTTGTTGCAGATAGCTTTCGATTTTTTTTGTCAGAAAAATTGCATGCCAACCTAGAAGCTCCTTTTATCTATAATTCTCACTGTGTCAAAACTCATTATGCAAATTTGCTTTCATGAAATTTTTATGAATTTAGATGATGAGTCATGCAACTTATAATTTGATGTTGTAATACCCTTATATAACAGGCCATGTACCAGTCTTGGAAATTGCTGCAACCTGGTGTTAAATCACATGGGAGCACTGTGATAAGGACCAAAAGTCAAACAATTTATTAATATTTACAGTAAAAGCTTGATTATCTGGAAATGCCAAACTCAAGTTGACTTAGCACATAAAAAATGCAGTGTATATTAGAAAAGTAAAACGAATAAAAGGGAAAATGTCCAGTCTGAAATTACAAAAAAAGTCATTTTATTTATCAATATGAATATCAAATGCCTACATTCAAATTATGGAGATGATTCTACATCAAAAGAAAAAAAAATGGCATTTCAGATATAAATGCCATAGCAAAACATCATATAAATTCTCTTACCAAACTTTTACCAGTTTCAGAGATCTCGCCAAACTTGTGCCAATCATTCCAGCATAACAGATTGCATTAGTTAGATAATTAGCATATGCAAGTTACAGATGTAACATATAATAAACTTAAATTGTTTTTCATAATTTTTCTTGTAAGTCATAATTTCTTGATATCAGAATGGTGTGATTTTGAAAATACTCTACAGCATGCTGTTTTATTAAAGGCAAGTCCTAAATTTTGAGATTTTTATTTTTTTTTTTTTTTTCCCCTCTCTTCCAAAAATGTGATTGAAAAACATATATAGCGCTTGACGTATGTCATTTCTTACAAAAATTAAACCAGCTTTTTGAGAATTAATTGGATTTACATAAATTACATTATGGGATGCTTATCCATTATAAATTGCACTGGTTTTTTTTTTTTTTTTTTTTCAGTTTTTTTTTTTTTTTTTTTTAGTTTTAAAAATATTCCATTTAATTAAACCTCCCAGTTAGTTGAATGCCAGACTGTCAGGTTTTTTTACTGTAATAAGATTAAAGACTTGCCTATGTCTAAAATTAGTGCTTATCAATGGCCTATTGGTTAAGTTGCTGAATGCTGGTAGTTTGACCTGGGTTAAAATCTCGGTGAATGGGCTGGCTGCAGGGTCATTTTTGTTTTCTTGTTTTCTCCGTATGTAATGTGGACATGAGCCAGTTTTCTTTCAGTGTTTTACGAAGGCATCCTTATCGTTAATCAGATAACCCTAATGTGCTTTGCAATAATCAAGCAAACCAAGTCAATGGCCAAAATTGTGAGTAAAATACTTAATTAAGATAAGATTTATTGTTAATAGGAATAAAAATCTACTAGATTATTTTTGTTTTTTTATTGAATTGTGATGTCATATGTCTTCTTACTTAACATGCAAGAATAGTAGATTTGGCCATGGTAGTTCTATGCACCTTTTAAGGCATACTGAAAAAGAGGGATTTATTAGCCACTTAAGATACCTTCTTGACATAGAACCCATAAAAAACAGTCATCTGAATCTTCTGTTTGTAATAGAACTAAGTTCTGCATCTGTGATGGTTCAGGGTATTATATTTCCATTCTTCCATTTTAAATTGTAAGCTAAAAATGTAACATTCTGAATTAAACTAAGAACTATAATACATGTAAATACATGTTGTACATAAATATTTTTTAGCAAATTAAGAAGTAAATTCCTGTCATTTCCAACATTGGTAATGTTTTTAATATTCTTTGGAATTGTCTTACTATATTAATTTATTTTGGACAAATCTGAGAAGTGAATTAAAATTATTCCTGCAGTAATCCGTGGCATCCTACGTAGAAGTGCATCCTATGTAATAAATGATTTATATAATGAATGCAGTCCGAAATATTCAGATAAGCATTTATATACAAATTGCCACTGTATTTTATTACTAATGTTGATGGCCTTGCAAACTATTGGTTAATACACAAAGTGCCTACATAAATGGCACTTTCTGATGCTTAAAATTGAATGTAGACATTTCATATACTGTAGACACTATTTAGTGTGATTGTGTTTAATGTTATCATTCAGATATTGATTTTGCCAAATTCCATTTGTATATTGAAACATGAAAAATACATCGCTTGTAATGATATAGTAACTTAGTTAATATGATATAACAGTTATAATTTTTTTAAATTAAAATAAGTCTCCAAACAAGGTCAAAACAGATTATAAAACTAGCCAAGTGACAGATAAATGTTGTCAAGTACAGGGTTATAGCAACCTTAGTTTAGTGTAGATTTTGAACACCTCTATCAATTTTGAGGGCGGTCAGACATACGTTCCTCTTCTTCAAGAGCAGAAAATTTTTTTCACCTATTTCCTTACTTTCCTCCCACTCAAAATAAAAAGTTATGAAAGCATCTACTCATGTTGCTTTATTTTTTGTCCAGAAGGGACTATTAGTCTTGAAATGAGATTTTGCTGTGGTTTGCTATAAACTAAATATTACTAAATGGCAACCATTAAAAACACAAGATATTTATCTTTCAATTTTAATTAACAACCTCAGCTGCATGAAAGCAGTGCATTGTCACAGTCAAAAATAAAATACTTTTATCTTCCATGTGTCAGCATGTTGCCATTCAGCAAAGCCTAAGATACTTTCAGTTTTAATTTTAAAGCTTATTGAGTAATAAACTTAGCAATTTAAAAGCAATAAACATGGTTTTTAAGAATGTGTTTTTTACTTTTTATACACTAGCTGGACTCATTAAAATCATTATGTACTTTTTATGGTAACTGTTTTTGATTGCTAGTTTTTAAAGAAATAATATAGAGAATATAAAAATATGTGTGGCAACCTCTAACACCATGTCAGGAATTCTAAAGATATATTGTTTCTAAATATTTTTTGATTTTACTGTTGAATTGAATTTTATGTGAAGAACGTGATATTTAATAAAGATAAAAAATAAAAGTTAATAATAAAAAGACAAAATAATTTTTTGTTAACCATTTTACTAAGAAACCTGAATAGTGATTTCATGAACTGAGAAAAGACTAATAAAAAATGTAAAAGTGTATGCAGTCATTTAACACTGCATAGGGAATTCTATACAGCTTTAAAAGTTTTCTGATTTTGTTGTTGAAATGTATGCAAGTGTGCAGAAAATGATGCTTAATAATAAAGTTAGAAAGATGAAAATAATGGGATAGCGGGGGCAGACTGGTTGACTGTGAGATCAGCAAGAGCATAAAAATCTTAAACAAATCTTTTTGGGTGACTGTTAAAATCTGAAAGGTTTCAGTTCGCTTGGTCATTCTGAATTTTATTGGCATGTTCCCTTAGAATAAAGGATGGACTTCCAAATGTTAAGATTAGGGGTCAAATAATTTCGAGAAATTTTATGAACAGTTCAGAAACAAACTTTCACATTTCCCTAATAAAAATCCTGTAGAGATAATTATTTGTATGTTTCTAAATACATTACACTAGTTAAATTCCATTGCTATTTCGAATGATATCTTGTTTTATTGTTTAAATATTACTAAAAAAGTCATGGATATATGTGATCATGTTAAAAACGATATAACACATTAAACTATATATTACGTATTTGTTTACCATAGTATTCTTTATAATAATATTACAATTCTAATGTTCATATACACTCTGTCCCTAAAAAAATATATGCACCCAGAAAGAAACGAACTACTATCACAAAATGTCTATGTAGTATATGAAGAGATAAACAAATAGTTACAAATTCAGAACAAAAGATCATTTTGTTAAAAAGTTATGACATGAAAGAGGTTACATATCAGTAAGTTGTATAAGCCACCTCTGGCAGCTATACAAGTTGAAACACGATATGGCATCGAATCAAATAGGTTGCCTATGACACCCTGCAGAAGATCATGTAATAACCTTTGCAAGTCGGCAGTTAATTCTCCAGTACTTCACGATAGCTGCACCTTCCAAGCATGTCCCAAATGTGCTCTATTGGTGAGAGGTCTGGTAGCCTTGCAAGCCACGGGAGTACGTGGTATCCTTGAAGACATTGTTGGGAGAGTCACACAGTATGCAGACAAGCATCATCTTGCTGATAAATTGCACCTGGGCGACTTAATAGCATAAACAGTGCAACTGGCATTAAAATGTTATCCACATGACTGCAATCCATCATAATGTCTTGAAGGGCAACTAGAGGTGATCATGTATCCCAACAAATCTTGCTGTCACATCTTGTGTAATCACTATCTGCTGCTCGACAGCAAATACCGTATCGGACCGCTGGCCTGGCCGCCTCCCCACACTCGTGTGTGCTGGTCATCAGCTCTGAGATGAAAAATTGGGATTCATTGCTGAAAAGCACATGCCTCCATTTGGTCCCACTCTGGTTTGCCCAAGTTCAGCAAAAATCCAGTCGGCATTGTCTATAATAAGGGGTCAGTGATAGGCATTTTAATGGATGGCAGCAGCATATACCAGCTTTGGCCAGTCAACTCCCAATGATTTCCTTTGATACCAGTGAATGCCTAGAATGTGGTAAATGGCGTTGAATAGATGCTATCGACATTGTTGGTATGGAAGTGATCACTTTTGTGATTGCACAGTCCTTGCGCTCATTTGTGCTTCTTGGACATCCTGACCTTTTGCAATGGTAGACTATCCCTTCTATGATACATTGTTGCCAACATTTAGCCCTACGGCACAAGTAATCATGCTTTTAAACTCTCCCAGCTATGCATAGCACACTTACCCTTGTTTCATTGGCATCGAAATTTAAATCATTTGCATATCTCTTAGCAGACTATATTTCTGCCAGGTTTCGTGATTCTGGCTTGATTTTTTGTTTTGAGTGCATCTATTTTTTTGTGATGGAGTGTATATGTTTTAGTGTAAAACATTTCACGACATTAGTATAATAAGACTGGTTATTTACCATTTCTTCGAAATAGATTGTACAACAAAAGTCGAAGTACTTAAATCACAAGTATTACACTAAGATGTCTGATCTTTGAATCATTGTGGCTTTCTCATCATGATGACTTTCTATGGTAGTGAAAAAGTTTTAAATATATATTACATTAGGCACCACTTAATGTGATCACAATTGTCCATGGCTATTTTGATAACATTAGCTGAAGATAACACTAAACGATGAGAAAAAAAAAACAGCAATGGAATTTAACTAATTTAATATAAATACAAGAAACATATAAATAAGTACTTTCACAGAATTTTAATTAAGAAAATATGCAAAAATTTGTCAATGAATTGTTCATGATGTTTCTAATGCAATAGTTCAGTTTATAAATCATTTTGACTAACGCTATACCCCTAATCTTAATACTTGGAGGGCATCCCTCATGCACTGGAACAGAACATGCAAATGTAAAATTTAAAATTAGAGGAAAAAACAGTATAAATTTGATGTTTTTCTTTCTCCAAGCAGCTGGGAAGAGGAAGATTCTTCAGACTTTTTTTTGCTGTTGAAGAAGAGAAACTTATCTCTGATCATTCTCAAAATCATAGAGGTATTCAAAATCTCAGCCAAACAAAGGTTGCTTTTGGGCCTAATTTTAAACGATTGATGAAATTGGGAGAAAAAATTGTTTAATCACATTTTTTCTAATTATTTGCAAATTTTGTTAATTTAATTTGACCTTATTCTTAACTTTACTTCCGTGTCAGAAATTATTCTATAATACTTTTATAATATTAACCAAATTGTTGTTTACAATAAGCAATGTATTTCCATATTCTTGTTCGGGTGAGACTTGGACAATTTGATAACAGTATCTGAAAGATAATATAAACGGGGATCAAATTAAGCAATGTCTGCTATATATAATTTTTTTATTAATTTTTCCACATGTACAGTTTGATGGTGCATTATATAAGTATTTGCAATTAGCTTATTATGAAATGCTTAATTATGAAATACTGAAATTGAATATGAATACACCTTTTTTATCTTTCAGAGTTACTGATTTGTGTAGAAATGTAAAAGATAGAATACACAGAGAAGTGCGCAGCCACGGAATACAGTATCCAGCATTTGCTTCTTGTCGTGTTACACAATCCTATGATGTTGGTGCATGTGTGTATTTTTATTTTGCATTTGGTTACATAGGAGTTTCAGATCCAGTTCATACATATGAAAGTATAGAGGTAAGGATTGTTGAATAAATTTATAAATGAAAGATTTTAATTTTATTGTCAGTATTTCTACATGGAAATATGATTCATATGCCATCATTCTGACAGAATTTGTTACTTTGCTCATTTTATCTTTTAAAGACTAGCAGTTTGCATAATTTCTTTTAAATGTTTTTAATATCAGTGATTTCCAGCTGTTATTTTTAGAGATCTGAAAACAGGTTAAAGAATTGGCTGTATAGATCTAAATCAGGGGCTGCCATTGAGGTCAGTGTGGATCCCTGAGGGTGAATGAAATTTTAAAGGAGGTTGATAGGTGAATATGCACTGGCAATTGATTGGTGTAATGAAGATCAATAGATGACAAAAATATTTACTAATAATATTAAGTCATATCACATGAAGGGTGTGCTAAGCTTTAGTCACGTGAGAGAAATACCCCAAATAAAAGTTGTTGCTGACCAACATTATTGTCTTTTCCACTGTCTTGCTTAGTAGAATGAGATTTTAACCAAGCCAATAATTTAAGAAAACGAAACATAAAACGGAAAAAAAAAAAAAAAAAAAAAGAAATATTTTTTTAAAAAGGTGCTTGAGAATTAAGTTAAACATTTGTATGCAAAATATTAAAAGTAATACGTCAAACATAGTAATAATAGATAATATTAATTAAAAATACAACTTTTGTGTAATCTGAAAATTTGTTTATATTTAAAAATTAAAAATAATATATAAAACAATGAAATATAAATCCAGTAAAACATTTTTTTCAAAGCATTTGTTTACATTCCTAGTATAATTGCTGTCTTTAAAGTTATTTAAGTGCACTTATTTGTATTATTATTATGTTGTATGCTGTATATTACAAACTATGTAAGGGGAATTAATGAAGAAAACCCTTCTTCTAAAATGGATTGATGAAAGCAAGGGGTTTGGAAACCCTGATCTCAACAAAATGAAGAAATTTGTTTTAAAGTTTATTGTCTTTCCTATAAATTTTAGTTTGCTGCTTTGATTAAAATTGTTAATTCATTAGTTTCTTGTTTTCTTATCTTCTTGTAAACAGTTTCATGTATCATGTAGCCTGATCACAGAGCTTCATATATGCATCTCCACACTTTCTATTAGAAGTGTATTCAGTGTTGGAAAATTAATAATTGTAGATTTATCATAGTTCCTTAAATGATGGATTATCATGGTGTTATGCGACTGAATAGCTTTGAAACAGCATATCTGGTGAACTACCTGCACGTTGCTATTGTGAGTAACGTGTAATCAAAAGTTATGCAAATAATGAATTGTTATCCAGTTATGTATTGATTATTGCTCAGTCTAACAAATCATGCATAGTTACAACAGTAGTGAACAAAACAATGTTTCACAACTCCTATTATGCAGCTACATGATTTTAGATAGGTACAATACCAGAACTGTCATAAAAAAATCACTAATTGTTCCCACTTATTAGCCTATTTTAAAAGCTTCTATAAGAGTTAAGATTTACTGCATCGGAACTTTCAAATTTAAAAGATGTTAGAGAACTAAATTCACAGTCTTCAGCAGCCCATCATGCACTGCACAATTTAATTACGTAAATATATTATATGAGAATAATAACACCAAATTGAACTAATTGGGTTTGTACAGGAAACTTTCCATCAGCTATCATGCCCAATTAAACAGTGCTGTGTACACTGCGCAAAAAAAAAGAGGGGACAGTTCTGTATCTCCCATTCTACTGGAACGATTCACGAAATTCAGATTGCATTTTCCATGTCACAAAAACATGACTTAGGATATATATTAGATTTATATATAGCACTGTTCTAATATAGACATTTTGACACAAAATCAGCCTTTTTTTTTTTTTAATGGCATGCCAATTTTTTTCATATTTCGATTCTACAACTCAAATTATGCCAAACTGCCAATGTATGTAAAATTCGCACAAGTAGTTTTTAAAAAATTAGCTGGCAAAATTTTAGCTCCTACATGTTTAATTGAATTCGATGCATATTTATTGACATCTACTTTTTTATTAAACTTGCATGATTCTTTCCTCCAGGTGTCGAAATTTAGGCTTAATCCATATATAATTCACACATTCTTTATTATTTATTTTTAAAATTTGTATTTTAAAATATTTTTTATAAATTTTTTTGAAAAACTTTTGGTGTTATATAACCTACAAAAATTTTAACAGCATCTTATGTAGTAGATGTATTTCTAAGCATATCTACAAGAAATTAGAATTTTTTATTCAAAATTTCCCATATTCGCTCTAAGCAATAATAATACGAAATGTGCTTTACGCACTTTGTTAAAATTATTTAAAAGTATGAACGCTGATTTTTTTTTTTTTTTCCCTCATGTACAATGAAAAAAAGAAACGGAAAATAGGTTACTATAAATTAAGAAGTTCGTCAAATGAATTATTCTTGGCAAAAACTGAAAAATATACATCAAGATAATTCTTTAAATTTGACACCAAAAATTACGAAATGTAATATCTAGGCATAATTTGTGTTATAGAATCGAAATATGGAAACAAAATTGCTACGATATTTCAGAAAAAGTCCGATTTTGTGTAAAAATACGTATGTTAGAATTCTTTCGAAACACGGAAAATGCAAGTTGTTTTACTGGGCCGATTCACAAAATTCAAATTGCATTTTTCATGTAAAAAAAAGCGCGACTTGTGATTTATATTAGATTTATATGTAGCATTATTCTAACATAAGTATTTTGACACAAAATCGTACTTTTTCTGAAATAACATAATTGATTATTATTTTTTTCAGCTTGCGCCAAGAAATGGCAAACTAATATATGGCAGCCTATTTTCCTTTCCCTTTTTTCGTTGTGCATGAGCAGAAAAAAGTCACATCATTCATACTTTCAAATAATTTTTAACTAGTGCCTAAACCACATTTGATTTTATTATAGCTTTCAACAAATATGCCAAATTTGAAAACGTACATAATAAATTCGCATATATCTTCGGAAATTTTGAATAAAAAACTCTAATTGTTTGCAGGTATGCTTAGAAATATGTCTACTTTAAGATGATCATAAAAATTTTACAGATTATAATTCAATTTTTTTTTTAATTTATAAATATAAATCATAAAAAATGCCCGAATTTTATTTGGAATGACCCTGAATTTCGAAATGTGAAAGAAAGAATCAAATAAGTTTAATAAAAAAAGAGAGATTAATAAATATCTACCAAGCTCAATTAACATTGAGGAGCTAAAATTTTGAGGGCTAATTTTTTAAAAACTACTCATGCAATTTTTACAAAACTTGGTAGTTTGGCGCAATTTGAGTCCTAGAATTGAAATATGGAATAAATTTGGCATGCCATTTCAGAAAAACTCTGATTTTGTGTCAAAATACTTATATTAAAACAGTGCTATATATAAATCTAATACATCTCCTAAGTCGTGCTTTCAAGACATGAAAAACGCAAGTTGAATTTCATCTACCGACCCAGTTGAGTGGGAGATATAGAACGGTCCTCTTTTTTTGAGGGGGGGCAGAGTGTACATTAATTTTTAATTTTATTTTCATCGCATTTAAAAGTGCTTTGATAAATATAAAAACTTTCCTTCATTGCTTGGGGTTTTTTTGGTATCAAAGTGTAAGAAAATATTAAAATGAAACCAAAGAACATAAAATTTAGAATATCCAATTAAATGCTAATATGTTTTACATCAGAATTGAATTACAAATTGTTTAAAAATCTGACCAAAGCATTATAAAATAAAGTTAGTTTGGACTTTTTTGAAATGTTGTGCTCCACAGCATGAAAACCTTCGAGTTTCTCGTGGTTTTTAAGATTTCAAGATTGGTAGCTATACATTTGTGATTCAAATTAGAGAAGCAGAATTGTGCTACATTACTGTTGCTTTGAAATTTACAGAAATTGGAGAGCTTGTTATTGAGGTTATGGTAGAAAATATTACAGGATACCCATCATCATCTCACTAAATCAGTAATTATCAGATTGCCCATTGTTTTGTGGGCTAAAGATAGATCATAGAGATTATTAAATTTGTGATGATAATGTAATGACTCTTGAGGATATAGAGATTTTAAATGTAAATAATAAACCCAAAAGTACCTTATTTCCTTTCACATTTTTCCACTTTTTATTCATTTTTTCATCCAAAAATCAAGAGGGCAAGATGGTGGGAGTAGTTTAATTTATGAAGGATGTGGTTACAAAGAAGTCAAGGATCAACTACGGGTAATTGCCACAATGTTATTTCATTAAAAGAAATCTACATTCCAGTAAGAATACATAATAATATTAACATTATAGTGTCTAGTAAGATATTGTTATGAATACTGTATACATGTAATTAATTTTAGTAAAATTATATGTGAAATTGTGTTTATTTACATACATATATATATATGTAATGATATTTTTAAATCAATTGATTAAATTAAATTCTATTAATATTGCTTAATAATGTGTTGACGATTCTCTACCTAAATTGCATCCCTGTTCCTAAATTTTGGCGAAATCCTTTCTTTAGTATAAAATATATTAACCTGTTGGCGCCCGCCAAATCGCCAAACTCATAAATCTGTCATATTACATAAAGTACTTAAGAACACTCCTGATGAGAAGATAGCGTCACCTCGTGATTTCAATTAATATCGCTGATTGGAGGAGCCTCGTGACGTACACATATGTATAAGTAGGGCTTCTGCTCAAGGTACGAGGAGAACGCTTGTGAGATGGATGCTAAAATAAACCTACCACTTTATATTCCAAAATTTGTCTCATTCCTGTTGCCCCGGCTGCACAAAACAAATAATGTATGAGAAATTACATTTCAGAAAGCCGGTAGGATACCATCTTCAAAGGGATTATCTAAAAAAGAAGACACCCCAAGGATTATACGAATAAAATGTTACGCACTTTAGATGAATTTGCGGCTGTGCGACTTCTATGTTTCTACATTTTTCTCTAGGCGTTCTTGCTTCAAGAGAATCATCCTTCTGTTACTTGTATTCTGCAGATTATTTTATGTCCAGAGAAGCATCCTTCTGCCCCTGTGAGGTGTGATCTGTGTTTCCATCAAAAATTCATCGTTCATCAAATGTTCTCTTACCGTTGACCTACTTTTGAGAATGGAAATCTTTCCCTACGTCTACGCCGTTCTGTGTTGCTCTCGAGAGCTTTGTGCTTGTGTGGTGATTGATCGTGTTTTGCGAAAATCTAATCAAGAGTGCACAAAAATGTGTATTTTCGTGTCGATTTCATCACTCGTATTCTTGTCACAATAAGTCAAACAGAAGCAATTAGTAAAAAGATTGTCGATGCAAATGATATTATTACTATTGAATTATAATTACTGATTTAATAATAGTGCTTTTATTTTGAAAATTTTAAAAAGTATTATTTTGGTATAAATGTATTTTAAATTTGGTATTTAAAGGATGTATTTTGGTTTTAGTATTGTTTTGGGAAAATTTAAAGAGTATTTATGAAAGTAAGTTTTATTTATGAAAGTATTATTAGTTTTATTTATGAAAGTATTATTAGTTTTATTTATGAAAGTATTATTAGTTTTATTTATGAATGTATTATTAGTTTTATTTATGAAAGTATTATTAAAAGAATAATGGCTAATGAAAACCTCTCTGATCCTGATGATTCATTAAGGGCAGCTAGCGCTGAACCTGAAACAAGTATAATTCCCTTTGACGCGCAGAATGATATGGATATAAATTCATGGCTTCACATACTTTAACAAAACTCATTTAGATAAAGATGAAACGTGGAAGCTTAATAATGTAGCTCGATATCTAAAAGGTAATGCACTTAGCGTATATGTCAAAAGCTGCCATAAAATTACTAAATATGTGGAATTAGTCCAAATTTTAAAGGAAAATTTTTTCGACCCCACTTTAACTACGTTTGGTGATTTTGCCAATTACAAGTACAATCATAAAGAGGACATAATGCAATATTTTCTCAAAAAATTAGATATTGGTAAAAAATTAAATCTAACTCATGAAATGATCTTGGAGGGTCTGACGGATGGCCTTCCTATAGAATTAAAATCCTTAATGACGATCAACGCACCCTCTGACCCCATCTCTTGGCTTACTCATGTCCATAAGCTTATTAAGATTAGCGAAAATCAACAAATCAAAAGTGCACCTCCCAGATTTGTTACTCCGATTGGGAACAGTCCCCAAGATTACAATCGATTTAATAGAAGTAGAATTTCAACTTCAAGCTATGAAACTACTGTGAAACAAGATTCTCCTAGACCCAACAATTTCCAACGTTTTCAGAGACCAAGTAATTTTTATAATCGGTTCAGTGGTCCAAGATTAACAAGTCATCATAATTATAATTCTCAAAACCGATTGCCATTGTCACCCAGTCCCTGTAGACTTGGTACCCGGAACGGTATCCCAAATGCTTTTCACTGGTTTCAGGTTTGTCCTTTCAGAGGGGAGAGATCTGATACACCTAATGTTACGCCCCTTGCAATAGAACCAACCCCAGAAACCCCTCACAGTAGTTGACTATTAAAGGTGTCGGGATATTTGTCCAATAAGAAACGTCTAGAGTGTGTTGTAGACAGTGGTGCCACCATATCAATAATTTCTTCCGAAACGGCTAGACAATTACGTTTAAAAGTACAAAGAGTTAGATCATTTTCAGTAACCCAAACTAAAGGAAAAATAATCTTCCAACAAAATATGTTGCATACAAATGAAAATTGGACGGATTAGTAACCAAATTACCTTGTTTGTTCTTGATAATAATTTGAATTATGTAATTTTAGGACTTTATGAATGCAAATTATTTGAGTTGAGTATTGATTGTACTAATTTAAAAATTAAACAGAGAGCTATTGTACTAATGATGACTGCCATTTTGACAGCCGACCCATATCTCTACACCTCCAACTTCAAGGTGGTACAACAAATGTTTATCCATGTGTTAATAATGATGATGATGTAAGAAATTTTCCAACCTGTAAATCTCGGACTACAAATCCAAAGGAATTAGTTTCTCAGTCTAACATTTATGTGAAAAATGCTGTTTCTAATACTGTCGATAACAAAGAGTATAACTTGGAAAAATTGTTAAATGATTATTCATCTGTGTTTTCTAAAAATAAGTATGATGTAGGAAAAATTAATATTGAACCTCAACGAATTAATTTAAATTTTGATTTGCCTGTATCATTAAGACCTTATAGAACATCCCCTATGGAAGAAGAGGAAATTAAGACCCAAATTGATCAATTATTACAAGCAGGTATAATTAAAGAAAGTTGTAGCCCATATTCGTCCCTCATGACTTTAGTACTTAAACGTGAGGAAGGTAAGAAAACTAGATTGTGTATAGATTATCGAAAATTGAATTCCCTAGCTAAAACAGATGCAAACCCTCTTCCTCGCATTGACACTTTGTTAGACAAATTAAATAAAGCAAAAGTATTTTCTACAATTGATTTGAGATCTGGTTTCTGGCATATCCCGATTCACCCTGCAGATACTGAGAAATTAGCTTTTTGCATGAATTTTGGATTAGTCGAATGGCTAAGACTCCCTTTTGGTTTCAAAAATGCTCCTGCAATTTTTAACAGAACAATTAGACGAATATTAACAAAAAATAAAATTAATTTCGCTTGCAGTTACTTTGATGATATCATCGTTTACTCTTCCTCTGAGAAGGAACATTTGGAACATTTAAAAATTTTATTTGAGGTGTTTAAAGAGGAGCATATTAAATTGAATCGAAACAAGTGTGTGTTCGCCAGAGATCAGATCACATTTCTTGGCTATGAAATAAAAAAATGGTAGAATAATTCCCGATAACCATAATATAGAAATTATTAAGAAACTTAAAAACCCCAGTAACACCAAAGAGTTACAAAGAGTTTTGGAAAGTGTGAATGTGTATCAAAGATTCATTCCGAATTATGCAACTATTAGAGCTCTATTAAACAGACTCTTGAAAAAAGATGTCAAGTGGGAATGGGATGACCAATGTCAAAAAGCTTTCGACGAAATGAAAAGAATACTGATTTCCAAACCTGTTTTACAATTGTATGATTCCAGTAGGCCATGTCATATTTTTGTTGACGCTTCTCAAACTGCTGTTGGAGCTGTTTTGAAACAACCAGATGAAAATGATGTCCTTCGCCCTGTATCATATCATTCCCGAACTTTAAGAAATTATGAGAAAAATTATACGATTACTGAGTTAGAATGTTTGGCCATAGTAGATGCCCTAGACAAATTCTATTACTATCTGCATGGACAAAAATTTGTTATACGTACGGACCATGCAGCCCTCGTTTGGCTCAAAAATGTTAAAAATTTAAAAGGTAGACTCTTCCATTGGTCACTCAAACTAAGTATATGAAGTAAAGTATCAGAAGGGCTCTACCAATATTGAAGCTGACATGCTTTCTAGACATCCTGTTTCACAGCACCTCCAACATTATGTACATTTACTTGATAGAAATGAAATAATCCAAGAACAAAAAACTGATATTGTCTGCGGAAAAAATTACCAAGAGATAAATGATATGATGGTAATTAAGAAAAAGAATTTTTATAAAATTGTAGTACCTAAATCTTTAAGATTAAAATTGTTGAATAAAACCCATGAAAATTTTGGTCACCCGGGAGTTCAAATTATGCTTAACTTAATCACCCCTCAATATTATTGGCCTCATATTAGCGAAGATATCGGAAATTTTGTTAAACATTGTCATACTTGTCAACTTAATAAAAAGAAAAAACAGAAAAAATTTGGTCTTATGCAAGACGTACCCCCAACAGACAAACCTTTCAAATGTCTCTCTATTGACACTGTGGGAGGATTTAATTATTATAATTCTACAAAAAAATATTTACATATAGTTATTGACCATGCAACAAGATATGTCTGGGCTTTTCCCTCTAAAAGTGTAACTTCAGAAACCTATGCCAATTGTCTAAAACAAATATTTCAAATACAAGTCCCCGAAAAAATTCTGAGTGACAGAAATGCAGCCTTCACTTCCTCTAGATTCAAAAAATTTCTTAAAAAGCATAATGTTAAACAACTTCATCTCACCATCCCCAGACAAATGGTAAAGTAGAAAGAGTAAATCAATCAATAGTAAGTCGACTAAAATGTAAAGTAAATTCTTCTTCTAAAAAAGTACCGTGGACTAAAGTGCTAGAGCAAGTTGTTATCGAATATAACAACTCCCCTCATACGGTAACTAAGTTCACCCCAGCATACTTACTATTTGGTAACCTCCCTTTTGAATCTCCAATTGATCAAAATAAATACCCTTCCTTAAATGAAGCAAGGGCTTTAGCAAAGAAAAGAACTATCGAATACCACCGAAAGAATAAAACTAGATATGACATCAGATTTGTAGAATCTAAATTTCAACCTGGAGATTTTGTCCTTTACGAGGAATTCGAATACCCAAATACTAGAAAATTGACTTCACCCTATTCAGGCCCTTATCAGATTATGAATAAATTATCTGAAGTTAATTATGAAATCGACAGGGAAAATTTTCACACGAAGAAACCAACTGAGATTGTACATGCGTCAAAATTAAGGTTCTATTATCCACCCGAGAACTTTAAATTACATCATGAATAAATCAAAATTTATAAATCAATAAACTATCCATAACCCTTGTTTTAGTTTTCATCCTGTTGTCCCCCTTAATAATTGATTTATCTCTCAGTGTCTGAAAAGTTTGTCTGCCCTTTTCTTTTACTGGGCTCCTTCAAACTTGAGTTTCAGGTTCAATGCACTTTCCGTGTGGGAAACACTCAATTGAGGCTATACTACAAGTAGAGTACTATACCCTCACATTTCCTTGAGCTCATGTTTTCCTATGTTTGTGTTATAAATTGTAGCAACAGTTGAAAAAGTTAAATTTCAGTTGTTGAAACTTCTGAATTTCATTTTATGTTTCTGCAGCATCGTGTACAAAAACTGGTATGGATGTTGGAAGTTAAATTTTGTTTTGTTATCATTAATAAGAGAAAAATAGAGTGACAAAATATGTTAAAAACCTAGAAAAATGTGTATTTTCAACAAGAGTATAAGAGTTCTAGTATCGTGACATAAAAACTCAAATGTTTTCAGTGCCAATGCTAATCCATAATTCTAGCGCTAATTAAATGATCCGGAGATCTCCAAAGACCAGTAAAAGACTGAAGATGAGCCTGAATGACAACTCTAATGATTGTACGGACTCATACACAAACTGTGAATGGCATGCCCTAAGATATAAACTTACAAATTCAGTTATATTACTATTTCCTATTGCCGCGTAGCTAACCAGCAATATGTTATTAGTGCTTTATTTGTTCTGCACTTAGTTACTATATTATAATTTCATTAATCATTTATTATATTGTATATACTGTTTTAATTATATTCAAATATTTTATGTCATAATTTATGTAAACATTTTGTGTGCCTTGAGGTAAACCCAATCAGTTTTCCTACTCACTTAATTTCCTAATAACTAAATTTTCTGCTATCACTATCTGGACTGTCTTGGGTCGACGGCCGCAACTGCAAGCCTTTTCAGATGGGGGGGGGGATAATCTGTAATGATATTTTTAAATCAATTGATTAAATTAAATTCTATTAATATTGCTTAATAATGTGTTGGCGATTCTCTACCTAAATTGCATCCCTGTTCCTAAATTTTGGCGAAATCCTTTCTTTAGTATAAAATATATTAACCTGTTGGCGCCCGCCAAATCTCCAAACTCGTAAATTTGTCATATTACATAAAGTACTTAAGAACACTCCTGATGAGAAGATAGCGTCACCTCATGATTTCAATTAATATCGTTGATTGGAGGAGCCTCGTGACGTACACATATGTATAAGTAGGGCTTCTGCTCAAGGTACGAGGAGAACGCTTGTGAGATGGATGCTAAAATAAACCTACCACTTTATATTCCAAAATTTGTCTCATTCCTGTTGCCCCGGCTGCACAAAGCAAATAATGTATGAGAAATTACATTTCATATATATATATATATATATATATATATACACACACACACACATATAATGTAGCATGAAATGCTTTAAAGAGAAGATGCTCTGCCAGGAAAATAAGAATACAGGGCCTAGTCTATTTAGCATTGAGTAAATGGCTATCTTGCTAAAGCTGGTGATGGTTTGCACGACTAATTTTTGTTGCCAAATTTGGTGAGATATCGTCAAAAGTGGCCAAATTTAGCAACATTTTGGTTTGATCCCTGTATAACTGGAATGGGTATTGTAATTGAATAACTGTAACTGTATATGGACCTCATATACCTTCCAGTAGTTTCGAAAAGTGGAAGGTGCTAGAGATTTCTCAGCAGCTAGGAAAAACTAGATAAAACATACAGAGCATCAGTTTCTCAGTAGTTATTAGTTCAGAGTTGACTATTGCAATCCGTGTGAGATTCGCTCTTTAGGTCTGCTTCGTATTGCATTGTGTTTAATGCTGTTAGTAGTTTGAAGTGTAACTGCTAATTGTACTGTGTGATACTGAGAAGAGCTGTCCGCGTATTTTTGTGAAAAGTTTTAGAACTGTGAAAAATAATACTTTGATAATTTTTTTCCAGCTATCATCACTTCTGTGTGCATTCAATGCATTAGGAACCCATACATATGCAACGATATCTTCATTTCTACTTCTCAGTAACTTGAATCCTCTTATTGCTGTCTCTGTTACTCCTTAGACCTCATATCATCCATAAATAGTTAGATAGTGTGAATATGCAGCTGACTTGTGAAATCTCAGATTCCATATCGGTTCCTGTTGGTGGCTTTGCCGTAATAGGTTGGTATAAAGTTTAACAGTTAGAAAGAAAAAGTTTGGTGTAAGCCTACCCAGATAGTTTGCAAGGGTCTGTCCTTGTTACTAAGATAAAAACAATCACTATGTGAATGTATCCATTTTAAAATTTGAGGAGTTTGTTTTCTAAAAGTATTGAAGAAAAGTGAAAAATGTACAAATATTTTTTCAATTTTCAAAATTCAGCCTTAAAAATGAAATACATAGTAGCGTGAAGGAAATGGGACTATTATACAAATATACTGTTACAAATGACTTTTTAATTTTAAGATAGTAATGTGCTGACAAAATTCCAAAGTAATTCCGTTTTGCATTCAGGTTTTATAAAAATGTGAATTTCCTGCTTGTATGAGTGATTTCTCTGAACTAGCCGATTAAAATTTCAAGAAATTTTCGCTAATTATATAAATATTGTACCTGCATAATTTTAAAATCGATAATATAACTTATTTTATATCAGAAGTTTAGCCCCAGTTCTCTTTGATACTAACATAATCTCCCAACTATGTGTATTTTCTTTATATCTGTTACTTGTAAATAACTATATATATTACAAGCAACCTTTATTAAGTATACAAAAGGTAAACAGAATTATTAAACTAGATAAATTTAATAGGAATGTAATATGGCAAGATATAATACAGTCATGTAAAGAAAAATATGTCTTGATGGCGAAACATCTCCACGGTGAAATGGCAATGACGAAAAGTCCTAGACCCTAGCGTGAAAACCTCCCAGTTTCACCTTGTTTATATAGATAGCAATGTTCTGCAGTTCCTTTTGTAATTGTTCTTATACAATATGTATGTTTTTATATTTCAGACTGCTGCACGAGATGAAATTATTGCTAGTGGAGGTAGTATTTCTCATCATCATGGAGGTAATATATGCATTTTAATCAGTTTTCAAAGCATTTAATTACTTCTTGGCAATGGCAATTTTTATTACATTATTTTAAAGTATGAGCTCTTAAATCAAAAATCTGAGGAGGAAGCTCTAAATTTTATTATCAGCATTGAGGGGTAAAAATATTAAAATGTACTCTTTTTTTTTTTTTTTTTTTTTTTCTTTTCTTCATTATCAATCTTATATTGGGAGGTAATGCAATTAAAGTTTAACATGACTATCATATAGTCATAGGTGCCATTTTCATGCTTTCATTTTAAATACTATAATGTATTTTGTAGTTTTATCAAAATAACAGATAGCTTCCTAGTAAAACATAAATTGTATTCTCAATTCATGAAGATAGATAATTTAAATAAAATTCTATCTGTTACAGCTTCACACTCCAGCTTACTATTACAGTTTGTTTCCCTACAAATTTTTCATACATCAACTACTGGTAAAACTTTCGGAATTACATTTTTTGAACATTTTCTAACGTTGCTCAGCAATAGTTACACGATACAAATATGGCATTGCCACCCCAGTGTCAAGGACAATAAATGTAATTATTTATTAAATAATAAAATATTACAACCTGTTCCCCCTCCAGATAAACTTTAATTGATATTTTTATAAATTAAAGTTTACAATTTTTTTTCTTTCAGAACAACACAATATCATATCCATAATTGAAATACAACATATAATAACATACTGTCAAAAAGAGAGGAAAGAACAAAATATTTTTTTATCTATATAGAGAAACAAATTCTTTAATCATGTTAGGGAGTACAACTTAATGCGTCTGCATTTTTATGGTTTTACCACTTCAACGAATGACTGTGTAATTGATTGTAGGGTTATATGTGTGTGTGATTATAGCAAAGCCTCAAGGGCTATTTGCGTAAGAGGACGGATACCTTCGTGGAGGACTTTCTTAGGGAAACTGGCTCGTATACACGATACACATGGGGAAAACCACGAAAACGCTCATGCAGCCAGCCCATTTGCGGGATTCGAACCTCGTACCAAACTACCAGTGTTCAGCGACTTTACCGCTTGGCCGCTGGTGGGCATGTAGGGTTGTAAGTGCCCATCTCATAAGTCTCAGATTAAGACTCACATTATTTTTTAGCTAAACTAAGGTATTATGATCAGTCATGATGAGGAATTTCGTTTGCCCATCTAAATAACATTGCAATTTCTTTACAGCGAATATTATGGTGGCACATTCCTTTTTCTGTGGTAGAGTACTTTTTCCAGTTTCTGTAAACTTCTGAGATATAATACTGGATGTTCATTGTCTTGTTCATATGAGCTAAAATAACACCCGTACCAGAGTTTAAGCATCAGTTTGCAAAATAAACTCCATATTGAAATCAGGTGCATGTAGTTTAGGCTTTTGTATCAGTTTTTCCTTTAGCTCTTCAAATACTTTTGTGCGCTCTTCTGTCTAATTTATTTTGCATTTCTTTAAGTTTCCTTTCAAAGTTTCAGTTAAAGGTGCTGATATAGATGAAAGCATGGGAATGTAATGATTATAATATCCTGCTAATCCTAAAAATGCTCTGACTTGACTTTTTGTGGATGGCACGGGAAAATCAAGAACAACTTTTAATTTGACTTCACTTGGCATTCTTATACCATGACCTACAATATGTCTTAGATAGTTTACTCTATTTTGAGTAAATTTACATTTTATAGGTTTAATGGTTAAACCAACATCCTTTATTTTTGTCAAAGTGACTTTCAGATGACTTAGATGTTCTTCCCATGTGTTTGAAAAGATTGCCACATATGGAACAGCAAAGTTTTCACAACCATAAAGGATTTTGCCCGTCATTTCCTTAAATAAAGGTGCATTTTTAAGTCCGAAAGCCATCTGTGGAGTCTAAATGTGCCAAAGCTTTTAACAAAAGTGGCTAATCTTTGGGCATTAGGTGTTAATGGTATTTGCCAGTATCTCTTTGTTAACCCTCAGCTGGAGGGGCTGGCATATGGTACAGTTTTAGAGGGGTCGTTTTTCGAGCCTCTGCTTCATGTTTGAAACTATTTAATCTTATACATGGCATTAATAAGGTGATTCGTCATAGTAAAAATGATATAAGAAAAAGAATAACAGAAAAAAGCAGTGAAGATGGAAATTACGAATTTTTAATTAATTCAAAAAATGGAATGCGCTGGAAATGTAATTTAAAGTTATATAGTATTCTGTATTATTTTCTGTATGAAAATTATAAGATCATAAATCAAATTTACAAATGATAAATATTCCGTAAAGAAAAGTTTGGTAAGTAATAAATTTTCACAAATGAAAAATTAAAAATCTTTTGCTACATTAAATCTCTTCAGTTTGTCCATGTTCACTGCAGCAGGGTTTGCAAAGTTGTACTGTCTTGCCCAGATGATTTTTGCAGGTAAACTTATAATACTCGGAACATTTTATGGTAGAGTAATTATTTATTCTACTGCACTCAGCGCAGCCTCCTTTGATCTTTTTTGCAGGTGGTTCCTCGTCCCTTTCGGCTGTCTTGTCCGCTTCTGTTGTTACCAGCCTCTTAATAATAGCTTTGGAATGCGACAGGAGAAATGGCATTTTCAGACCATTCTGAAGATGTGGTTTCATCAAAGATGTAGCTAGATTTTTCAAAAAATATCTTCTAAACTTGATGGTTGCATCAGGTTTGGCGAAGTTCAAGAGCACTTGCGAATTTATGCCCGCTACGTTTAGCAGTGCAAAAAATATTTTCATTGTCTACCTTTTTGGTTTTTCGGGTGACAGTGAAATTACTACAAAGTTGGTCTACGGTGTCAACTCTGCCTTTACATTTGTTTTAATCCCGGATTATGTGAGGTTTATTTGTTTCCTGGTCAATTTTGCCATCATCGTGTAAAGTACTGAGCAGTATTACACACTTATTTTTTTTTCGTTGCACATGAAACAATTGTCATATCCTTTGGAAAACCAAACAGCGAACTGCTGACTTCTCTTGTTTTTGATGGCTGGAATTCATTTGGAATTTCCTTTTTATTTTTTCCAGAGTACCCACAAGTGTTATTACCTTTGGTAAAAAGATATTGAGCTAGTGGGTGGTTTGTATACCAATTATTTGTTGTCAGGTTCGGTTGGAACCTTCGTATGCACCAATTAGCCTTTTGGAAAAGTCAATACTTGATTTAGAAGCCTGGTAAAGTCCCAGGGGTTGAATGCCACAATAAATTTCAAGCTTCAATGTCCAAAACGTTCGTGAGTCAACAACTGCAAAAATTTTCTGAACGTACTTTGCAGGCTTGTTGGGGATGAATTGAATAAGAGAGCATCTCCCGCGAAGAGGTTCCAACTTCTCGTCGATTGTGAGTTCATCACCTGGTGTATAAAAGTTTTGACAGTTCTGATTGAAAGATTCAAAAAATTCTCTTAGTGCAGCAAGCTTATGAGTTCACATACCTTGTGCCTTTATCGTCAAATCAAATAGCAGCACACAGGTTTCTGAATCGCTTGAGACTCATGACCCCTTGCAAAATTTCAATTCCAGTACTGTCTTTTGCCCATGCTTCCTCCAAATTGAGTTTTGACATTTTTTTGTACCCGAATAAGAATAAAATTCCTAAAAAGGCTAACATTTCTGCTCTATTAGTATCATACGGGCTTCTCTTTGAGATGTTTTGGAGATAATCTGCAATCCTGTTACATTTGAGATAAATATTTGTATATTGTACAATAGCATCAATCATATTTGTATTTATGATTTTCTTGAACGCAGAAAGCTCATCATTTATATCGTCACAATTGTTTACACTTGGGAATATTTTTTCCATCAAATTTTTTTGAGGCGTTCTGGTGAATTTGCTCTTAAGGGGAACTTTATTCCACTTATAAGTTTCCTCTTCTTCTTTCAGAAACTTTCCTCCAACTTTCTTCTTTTTGTAAATTGTTTTTACAAAAAAGTCCTCATATTTTAAATCACTCGTGTCATTTTCAACATCGCTAAAATTGCCATTTGTTGGGGAAACATCATTTGAGGAAGGAAAATGAGGATGTTTAGAAACATGTCTCTCAATTTTTGAGTCACTTTCATGATCAGAATGTTCGATGACTTCTGATTCATCTACATGTTATCCAAATTGTCGGAGTTTTCATCAACCGAGACTTTCTAAAATGCCAAATAATCTTCAAGAGGTACAATATTCATTCTGACCATACTTGGAGGAGTGGCATACTGCGTTCGCCTACATTTTTCACAATAACTGCTTTCGGAAGGAAGGCGAAAACCAGACTGACCAGAAATACCAGATACATTGCACTCATGGAATGTTTCTAGGAGGGTAGAGGAAGAGAGGAAGCTCAGGAAGACGTTGTCTAAAAATTACAGCTCGAAAGATGCTATTGGCGTACTCTGTACGCCGGCTCCTCCATTGCAGGGTTAAATCCAAAAGAGTTGTATATTTCGCTGCTGCTTCACTTTCAACTTGTTCAATATTAGTCAAGAGGAAGAATAGTGATGTTGAAGCATTTTATCAATTTCTGTTTTTAATATATCTGTTTGTCTAGGCGGAATTCTGTATAATTTACAGTGGATTGGTGTGTTTTTTGTCAGTTGACTATCGTGCGTTATTAAATGCATTTTTCCAGGCTTATTAGAGAAAATTTATGAAAATTTCAATAGCAGATCATGTAATTATTAAATTTGTTTTTCATTTAACTTATTATTCTAGGAACTGTTTTCCTTAATTTCCTCAAAATTGAACAATTTTGCTTTGGAGTCAATTGTTTGGAAATTCTCCTCCATATTATCATTTTCAGGTTGATTTTCTGTAATCATAAGGTTGGTGATCGCCTGTGATAAGGTTTTAACATGGTAGACTTGATTATGGTTTTGTTTTCCTTCGAAACTCACAACGTAATTAGTTTCGGATAATTTCTCTCAAACTTCCGTGTACCTTTCCATTCAACTGATAGTCTATTTGCTTTACTCATGGATACAACTAATACTAAATTTTCTTCAGAGAATTCCCTTTTGATAGCTTTAAGATAGTACCACACATTTCATTTCGTTTGCATTTCCAGCATTTTATCTGTAGCCAGCTCTTTGCATCTTTTTAATCAATTTATCAAGTGGAAAACATATTCAGCAACATTATTTCTTTTCATCTTCAGGATTTATTTATTGTTCATACAATAATGCTACAGGTATTCTAAGATTTTGACCATGTACTAATTCTGAAGATGTAAATCCCGTACTTCCGTGCTTTATTGTTCTTAAAGCAAAGAGAGCTGCGGGAACTTGCTTATGCCACTCAGGGGCTGCTTCAGTATATAAGACTTTTACAATGTATTTGACTGTTCGGCAAAATCGTTCAACAGGATTGCTTTGTGGATGGTGTATTGAACTTCTAGTTACTTTTATTCCAAATTTTATGAAAATTCAGCAGCTAGATTGCCATACCTCGATCAGTTTGTATTTCTTTTGGAAACCCATTCTACTAAATATTTGGCTTCATAAATATTTGGCTATTCTACTAAATATTTGGCTTTTGGTAACATGGCTTCAAATACTGAGATTGTGCCTATATTAGGGATAGGTACAGCATCCGGATATTTTGAAGCTAAACAAATAGCTGTGATTAAATATAAATTACAATTTGGTGTTATCGGTAAAGGACCACATGCGTCAAAGTTAATTTTTGAAAATACTTCTGCAATAATTAGTACTAAAGTCAAAGGAGTTTTTGCTCTATCATTAGGTTTTCCCACTCTTTGACATGAATCGTAAGTTTTAACATACTCTTCTATTTTTTTATGGCAATCAGGCCAGTAAAAGTATCTTGTTAGTCTATCTTTAGTTTTGATGCCGCCAAAATGTCCTAAATTGCTATCATGACATAACTTTATTTGATCTCTATATGTTTCAAGAGTAACAATTAATTCCCTTTCATTTCCATTTTTATCTATTTTTATTTTCACCAACAGCCTGTTTTCTTTTACTTTGAAATTTGTCATGCTGGAATTTTTATTTTTAGCATTGCTAAGCAATGAGGCTAGATCTCTGCTTTGGTGGTGAGATTCAATTAATTCCTCAGAATTAACATTAATTACTTTCATAATTTCCTTATCTTCCTCATCAGCTTGTGGTAAAATATCCCTGTCAGTCTCAATAAATGACAGTTCTTCTAGTTTCTCCATTTCGGTGTCTCTACTTTGATCTTGTTCACGAGATCTTTTTACTTGAGATCATGTCAAAACCGCATTTACCTTTCCTAAATTAAAGAATGGTTTATCTTTTAAGAATTGAGCAATTTTGTTCCCCAATACATATCTGCCGGGATTATTTGTAACAACAGCTGCCTTTGTCTTTATATGAACAAGTTCACAATTAATTTCAACTTCAGCTAACGGTAGGCACACTAAATGGTCATTTGAAAGATATTATACTCAAACATGTTCTCTAGTTGTTTTTGCATTATGTATGTATTTTCAAGAAATAACGTCTACTATGGCTTCAGTATCTTGAATAGGCATTTCGTACCCATTAACTAAATCATTAATTGTATATGTCTCTAACAAATCATCATTCAAAGATATGCAATTTACTTTTTCATTTGGTTTTAAGCAAGGGTATTAAGGATTAAAATGTTCATATGACCCGCACTCAAAACAATGTGGTCGATATAAACTTTCTTTCTTGGTTCTTATTTTGAAACTGATTTCTTTGTCGGTGATCTTTCTGGTATTTTGAATCATCCCATTTATCAGAATGCTTAAAATAAGGTGGATGCTCTGTCCCCCCCCCACACACACACATACTCACACACAAAATTTTTGTAACGAGATTTAAATTATCCTTTGTTAGTTCTCTCAGTTTGATTGGCAGAAAATTTCAGTTTTATTCTTTTTCTCACATTTTCAAAATCAGTTTTTTTAACCATTTCTGTAGGTGAAATGATGGTAGTCCATTTAGCCAAAAAATGCTCTTTGAAATCAGGAGAAGTATGCTTTTTAATTTAATCAAACCAGCATGAAATATTTTAGCTGTTCGAAAGTTTTAGTGTTTAATCAATTCATACAAACCATCCGTTAACCATCCTTCTAAATACCGTATTTTCCAAAAATAAAATGCACCCTCTTTTTTGCACACATTTTTGAAGGATAAAACTTTATTACTTATCATTATAATGAATTTACAGTATTTTAAGTATAAAATAATACAAAGTAATACTTTCTGAAAATACCCAGTCTATCTGGAAAAGAACACCTTTTAAGCTCCTTCATCAAAATCCAGACGCTCATCTCTGGAGCTAAATGAAGAGTCATTTGAAACCTCTTCTAAATCAGCATCTGAATCTCATTCAACAAACTGTCCTCTATACCATCCAGTGCATTACTAATGCCACACTTCTTAAATGATTTAACCACTGTCTCTGTTTTTACAGCATCCCATGAAGCTTTGACCCATTCACAAACGATGTATCGATGCAGTAGGGTATTGACGTATAAGACGCATCCCATTTTTCAGATCTATTTTCAAAGAAAAATGTGCATCTTATACACCAGCAAATATGGTAGTTCTTTAATTCATAGTAAAAGTCACACCAAGTACTTTCAGAACATTTTTGGTGTTTATTAAATAGTTGTCAAAATTTTTCTGCACTCAATTTAAATCGTTATAATAGCAAAGTTTCATACTTTTTCATGTCCTTTTCTGGTTCTCTAGCAATAAGCTGAATAATATCAGGAGGTAGCAATGAAATAAGTTGAGTCACTTGGTTTTCAGCAGGTATATTCAGAACTTTAGCTTGATGCTCAAATAACACCAGAAATAAACTTAGTTCATCTTCTTTAGGGTTAAAATGTGGCATGACATCAGGAATTCTGATTTTCAAAGGCTGCACAGGTAACTGCGTAGTTTCTGTACTCTTGCAGTCATTGCTTCCAATTCAAGTTTCTGTCTTTCTTCTCGCTCTAATTCGCTCTCTTTCTTCTCGCTCTTCTCTTTCACATTCTCTTTTTTTTCTCGCTCTTCTCTTTCACATTCTCTTTCTTTTCTCGCTCTTCTCTTTCATGTTGTTCTCTCTTTTCTCAATCGTCTGTTTCATCTACTTCAAATCATCAAAAAGAAGAGAAAAGAAAACCTTCATCTACATCAAAAAGAATCATAAAAAATCATCAAAAAGAAGAGAAAAGAAAATCTTCATCTACATCTAAATCTTCTTTTTTTTTTTTTTTTCCTCTCTCTTCTCTAATTGCAGCCAGTAATTTTCGAGTAAATTCCTCATCACCAGAACTTTCACCAATCAGTTTATGCAACTGAGCAATCATAAATTCAGGTCTTACAGTTAAAAACTCTTCTGCCAGTACTCTTAAATCCTGTTTTCTACACTGAGCTAAGAATGACATGTTGAACAAATTATCTTTAATAGACTTTCTTTTAAAACTGAATCTTATAAATCGTATGTATATTTAAAAAATATATAAATTTTAGTGAGACTTGTCAAATACGAAATTAACTCTAAAAAATTGGAGGGAATTATTTAATTAGCTTTGCCATTTTAGCACAAAATAAAATAATACTACGCTGGGTTGACGTTTTAACTTGCTATTTACAAGCCTCATTGGCAATAAGTATATAAACACATTTGCCAGTTTTTCAATACAACGGAATTATATCCACATCAGTTTGACGGTTTTATTATCTAGCTCCACACCTGGTTGGTGATTGCAAAGTCAATTTTTGCCAATTTGGCAATACAGTTTAGCTGCAATACATTGGGATGATGTTATTATCTACCACACGCCTGGATGGTGAGAACTAAGGAAAGACTTTTGCCACTTTCGCAGTACAATAAAATCACACTATCAGTCTGATGTTACTACTTTTTTCCCACTCGCTGGCTTGGCAACAATTTGCAGTTCTCTCTTTTTTTTAATAAATGCTGGAATGTCTTTCACATATCAGTTATTAACATAAAAAAATTAAACTATTCCTATAAACAGAAACATTTATGCAAATAACAGTAAAGCTTAAATAATAATTTTTTAAATACTTCTGCAATATATCAATTATAATTTTAGGCAGAATATTTTTAGTGTCAGTAATTTAAACAAAAACTTACATGATTTAACTAAAACTCTGAAACAAAGTATTGAAATTCAGTAAACACTTTTTAAGGAAACCAAAAGTTAACCGTATTTTTGGAGATCAGAAATATCCTGTTCTGACAATTCTTTCTGGATGCAATTCTGAGATGCAAGTTATACAAACACAGAAGGTGACATTTGAATGATCCACTTCAATAACTGGCATTAAAACGGCAGTCTTCTGACATCTGTTCCTTCTTGAAATAAACAAACTTGGCAATTGGTACTCCATTTCAGTAGGAGTCAAGTGAGGATTTAATTCATTAACAAAAACAAACTTGTTCTCAAAATTTTCAGCATTCTGGGATTAGGAAACCAACACCATCGAAATTGATAATTACACTTCTAATTTCCAGTATCTGAGTGGAAGCTCCAATTTAATAAGACACTGTAACATATTTTGAAGTTTTTATCAAGATAACAGATGAGCTTCTTAGTAAAATATAAATTTTATTCTCAATTCATGTAGGTAGATAATTTAAATACAATTCTATCCGTTACAGCTTCATACTGCAGCTTACTATTACAGTTTCTTTCTCTACGAATTCTTCTACTACTGGTAAAACTTCCAAAATTACATTTTTTAAACATTTTCTGATGTTGCTCAGCAACGGTTACACGATACAAATAAGGCGTTGGCACTCCAGTGTCAAGGACAATAAATATAATTATTTGTTAAATAATAAAATATTACAATACTGTTTCAATGATTTGTTTATTTCTATTTTCTGTATACACCAAACATATGCAAACATACTCTGGTCAGTATGTATATATATATATATATATATATATATATGGTAAATTTCATGGAGAGATATGAATTCAATTATATTGCTGCACCTCCAGGAAAAACTGATAAGTGGTGTTAGATGGTAAACGATTGTAAACATTTTTCCCCCTAATAATTTAAAGAACTAAGATTATAAACATTTTTAATTCAAGCAGTTGTAAAATTATAAGTTTCAAAGGTGATCGTGAAGAATATACTAAAGATACCAAAAGTATTATAATTTACTAGCAATTATGCATCACTAACAAGGAAGGTTTTCCAACCTTGAAAATTTCGGGCCCACAAGCTGCCAAGTGGTAAAGTTGCTGAACACTGGTAGTTTGGTCTGAGGTTCGAACGGGCTGCCTGCTTGGGCATTTTCGTGGTTTTCCCTCATGTGTAACGTGTATATGAGCCAGTTTCCCTTAGAAAGTCCTCCACGAAGGCATCCCTTCTCTTAGGCAGATAGCCCTTGAAGCTTTGCCATAATTACACAAACCAAACCAAACCAACCTTGAATTCTCAGTTTTTCTCAAAGCAATATATCTTTGCGAAAAATGCGTGAAAGAACTAGTTGCTAATATTCTATAAAATATCCAAAATAAGTTGCTCAGTATAAGAATTTTGATTGTCAGGTGACAACCTTTCTGACGAATGTAAACTGGAACGGTAGTAAAACGTATTGAGGGAATTTTAAAATTTCATGAAATCTCCAAAATAGTGCTGCATATTAGATTTTTATATGCTCAATCTCCTTTTCACATTCATTTATCAATATTTTTTTTTTAAATTTATTTACTTTAAATGAAGAAAAGCATTTGCAGCTAATTTGTATGTTGCCTTATTTCGAACAATTTCAATATTCCATTGAAAATATTTCCTCAGTTCTTCAGTAAAATTACAGTTTGCACTTATGTGAACTATATAACGATTTAGGAAAAAGAATACATTGAATACTACACCTTTAGAAAGGGAGCTATTAACAGCTAAATTCCTATAAATGAAATACCAAAGGCAGACCTTCAGTCCAGATTTGCTCGGCTTAATCCCCCCCCCCTCCCAGTAGCCTTGAATGAAGGAAACACTTGCACCCAATTTCGCCTTGTTTTAAACATTCAATTTTCCCTCTGAATCAAAATCTGTATATTCCAATTATAATCTTAAACATATTTAAATCTTTTGTAATGAAATTCTTTACACTTTAGTTATATTGTTTATGTTATAAATTTACTTTATATTAAATGCAAACTCTTGTCACTATTTTGTAAATATTTCTTTCTTTGGGAGCTGCAAGTAACTTATTTTAACTTGTATTCAAAATGTTTAGCACTATTTAAATATTAAGAAGGCATTGAATCAGAATTTGAATTCTAAGCTATGTCTTTACTTGGAGATATAAATACATAGATCTGGATATTGATTCAAATTATACAGCCAGGCATCTAAAATTAACAGACTCAGGGACCTAACTAGAAGGGGTAATGGGGTACATCTGTCCCTGGGTGCAGCATCCAGGGGGAGTCAAACTGATGTTACAAAATTTTAGAATTAAATATTTTCCATTCTTAGCAAACAAGAGGCGGCATGAAATCTTCAGCTGTCCGCAGGTGCTGAAAACCCTTGCTACTACAATGAATAGACTTTAAATAAGAAGATATTTAACTGAAAAATCCTATTTATGAGTTTTAAAGGAATACAGAAAGTCAAAAATAAATAAATAACAGTTGACTTTAAAAAAAAAAAAAAAAAATCACCTCATGAATTCTAAAAATGAATGCTTTAGTTTGGGTTTATCTTAGGCCACCTAATTATAATTAATGAGTAAAGTACATTTGAAGAAACTTCTTAACTAAATGCATTATTTTAATGTATTTTACTTTTGGGTATGGTTTATTTTGGACCATCTGATATAATTAATAAGTAGTTTTGAAGTATATTCTCAACTAAAATGCATTACTTTAATATATTTTGCCTCTTGTACCTATGTAATAGCACAGTTAAATCAAAGAGACTCATGGTTCTGTGAATTTTTATGATAAACAAAATATTATAATTTTATGTGCAGTACAATACATGTGTAATTAGCATAATTCAGAGATTTTTTTCATAATACAGTTCTTTCCATTAAATGCAAATATTAATTAGGCAAGATATCATATAAAACTCTAGAATGAAAGCAATAACATCTTTGAGGAGATTAATACATTTTACAAAGGGCATTTGGAGAAGATAATATTGCTCCTTTAAATCTGGAATATTTGAACTACTGAAATTAAAAAAAAAATATATGTATATATATATATATATTGTTTAAGGGAGAGAATTAAATGCTATATGTCACTGTACTTGAAATTTACAAAATTTTGATTTGTGAGTTTACTACATCAGTTAATTTTTTAATAAATGATTCAGTTTCATATTTCAAATTTAATTATTTTATTCAAAAGATGAAAGTTTTTCTTTCTTTAATAGTAGTAGGTATTGGTTTTGTAAAAAAAAAATGAGAATCTGTATGCAAGATGAAAGCAATTAGGAAATTTTCGTGCATATAATGCTTGCAGCTTTTAGTTTCTAGTATCAAACTGAAAAACAAGATAAGTCTCTACATCTGTAGAGCTACCCTAATTTCTCCATTGTTAAAGGTAGAGGCTCCCATTCCTTTCCTCATTTTCTTATTTGTTACATATCGAGACCCATCGAAGAAACTCAGCCATACTTTGCTACATGAAAAGTTTAAAATATCTTCTTCAAGCAGAATATCCTCTAGTATGTGGAATCGTAAAAAAAAATTGCTTAGTTCAGATGTTTACAAAGGGATCTTTTTACATCTCATGTAGGTTGTACCCAGCAGCTGAACTAACCATATGCAACTCACATGACAGGAAATAATTTACAGCTAATTATACTTTTAACAGTTTTTGCTGTAGTATTGCTTTAGTAGGGGAAAGTCAGCAACCACGAGAATCGGTGAGTCATCAAGAGATCAAGCATAAGTCTTGGAGTTCTGTCCACCTCTGCACTGAAGGCTGTTTGGTTAATAAAAGACAGCTGGACATTCCGATCACTGCAGAAGATGTGGCATGTACTTAGCCTTCAAACAAACAGAAATTATATTTCATCTCTTAAATGAATAGTATTTGTATGTTCTGCAGCTGACATGCAGTGTAAAACGAGAACCCAGAAAAGTTTCTACTAGAGTTTATCAAACATATTTGGTTCACCATTTCTCATTTCTATCTTGATAAATTCCCTGTGCCTCTTTTGCATATATACATTCATACAAACAGATTTATTAAAATAATACATATTGCATCTGTAAAGTCATGGTGCACTTTTGTTCGGTCACGGGAAAGCAAGAAAACAAGATAGGAATGTGAAATCTTCACCAAACAAAAGGAAAACTCTCCAAGTTTCTGTAGTATTATGTGCAAGCATGTCCGCATATAGGTGATGAGGCAGCACCGTAAAATGCGAAGAAGCGTATCAACCCATCCACGCACATGCCAGTCGAGATGTGAATCGTACAGAGGAAAGTTCAGTGGCTTGCCAAATTTGAATCTGTGACCAAAGTGCAATGTGAATATTGTCGCATGTACAATGAACTTCTACCACATTAAAATAACATTAATCGGTGGCATAAGAAGTTGAAGGATACCAGCAGTTTGTTGGATAAACCCCATTTTGGCAGGCCATTGGTCAGTGACGAGTCTGTAGAGACTATATGGAAGAGTTACCTAAGAAGCTCTTTCAAATTGCAGCTGTCGCACGTTATCAAACCGAAAGATAAACCCAAACAATTTGCGTTTGCTACAGATATGCTTCATGAGGTCGACAATGATAACCGATTTCTGCAGAAGATTGTGTTTAGTGATGAGGCGACATTACCTGTTAGTGGACATGTTCATCGCCATAACATCCAAATATGGGCTGCTGAAAATCCTCATGCCCACATAAAATACGAACGTAAGAGTCCTAAAGTGAACGTATGGTGTGGCCTGATGCATGATAAAGTGATAGGACCATTTTTCTTTGTGGAGTAGACTGTGATGGCATGTAGAGACTGTGACGGAATAGACATGTAGACGGAACCCACATCAAACTGCACTGAATAGGTATGAAACTTTAAGAGGTTTTCTTATGTTTGGTGAAGATTTCACATGTCTATCTTGTTTTGTTACTTTGACCGATCAAAAGTGCATCATGACTTTACGGATGCACTATATAATTTCATCAATTAATTGTATTAAAAAGGTCAATTTAATTCACATATCTTTTTTTTTTTTTTAAGTGTGGGGAGGTAAACCCTAGCAATAGGATTAATAAGTAACATTTTATTCTCTTTCCACAAAATCACATATTTATGAAGTTATACAATTGTTATCAAACATTTTATACTGAATCCAGGCATCTTAATCATCAAGCCTTGAACATTCAAAATATGTTTGCTGATTAATGCATATAATGCATGGATTAGAAAATTATTTAATGAAGTTGTGATTGACACACGAGTACCACGTAAAGAAGTTTTTACAAAGCATATCATGTTCTTTTCACAATTTGTGTGTGTGTGAAATGTTCTATCGCATTTTTTCTGTACTTTTCTGGACACTTGTTGATTTTTATGCTGTATGGGAGAAACTGAACAAACACTACTTATGAGCCCACTAAATTTGAATCCAATTTAATCACCTGTACAGCTTAACAATGCTGTACAAGAAAATTTTAATGACACTTTAAGAACAAACTGAAACAAAATAAGGTATTTTCATTAAAAGAATATCAGATGAACAAACACAAAAGAAAATAATCTGATAATTAATTAAACAATTTTTCTAGAGGTAACCTCATACAGTTATTTATTTTCCTTTTTCTAAACTTTTTTTAGACTGTATTTTTCATGAAAAATTATCAGTAAAACTTTATAAAAAAAAGATTAATTTATTAATGACCCTTATTAGTTACCGTAATTTTCGGAAGAAAGGCCGCCTCAGCGTAAACGCCGCACTCGAGAAAAATGGCAGGAAAAAAACTAAAATTACACAGAAATGCCGCAATAGATTAAATTGCGCGGGACATCGTCGTGGGCCGTATAGATGCAAAATCTCAACCTATGTCCTGATATATGACATATCAGTTAAGAAAAATGCATGAAATGAAACCACAACTCAAAAATAAATTAAAGGTAAGAAATGTTGAAAATATATTTACGTTCACGAATATACTTATATTTACCCACTAAAGAAGTCCATATTTGTAATACTCGGACTATATTATAAGAAGTGTTGCAACAACGAAATATTAAATTTGGATGACAAAAGGAAGTTTTCAATTTTACTTATAAAAGGAATTACAGCAAACTATACATCATATGAAGCCATTAAAATCTGATTCTTCACTTTCTGAATTAAAAAGATTTAGTAAATCCTGATCTAAGCCCAAGTCTTCCAGATCGTCACATTCATCCTCTTGGTTTACAGTCTCTTTATCTAAAGATATAATTTCAGCTTCTTTGAATCCTGCTATTATTGATGATGTTTTTACTGATTTCTACGCACTTCCTACCCACTTTGCAACTTCTTCATAAGATGCTCTACGCATTTTAACGCTTTTGGTATACGTATGCAATCCTTCACTCATCCAACACTCCCACCGCTTTCGGACTTCACCTTTGAAGGATTCATTACCTGACAAATCTAATGGTTGCAAGATTTTTGTCAAACCACCAGGAATTATTGCTACGGTCGTAGACAATTTTTGACATCTGGTTTTCACTCATTCAAGTAAATGAGCACTCATGGAATCCATTATCAATAACCCTTTTGGTTGGAAAAAAGATCTCTTACGACACTGCCAAACTTTCTGTAGCCACTCATGCATGATTGTTTCGCACATCCATCCGTTTTTGTTTGCACAAATAATTACGTCATTAGGAAAATCTTCCTTCGGAATAGTTTTCCGTTTAAAAATGATCATCGGCTTTAGCTTGTCACCGTTTGTGGCACAAGCTAACACATATGTAAATGACGTTCTTTTATGCCCCATCGTAAGCACAGATACAGTTTTTGCACCAGCTTCATCAACAGTCTTATTTGCAGGAGAGTCAAAAGTTAACGGCGTTTCATTCATATTTATTATCTGTTACTGAAGAAGTTTCCTTTTGTTAATAATATCTGTCACATAATTTAGAAAAGATGCCTTTTTATCCTGCCAGTCCATTGGTAATTGTTGCCCGACTGTTGTTCTAGTACGCGCAGAATTATTTTTTCTTTTCATAAATCTGCTACACCAGCAAGGCCCTCCTTTGAAATCATTTATGTTCAGTTGCTTTGCTATAAATTTTGCTTGTAAGCGAATTTTTACAGTCAAAATTCCCATTCCTTTTCTTCGTTGCTCCTTTATCCAGTTTGCAAGGTCGTCCTCTAGATTCGGCCACCTTACAGTACCACTTCTTTTGGCTCGTTTCTGTAGTGGCATATTTTTAAGTTTTTCTTTTTGAGTTCTCCAACATCAAATACATCTCTCGTCCACTTCAAACTCTCGAGCTGCTCCTCTATTTCCAATTTGTTCAGCACGTGAAATTACATTAAGCTTAAAACCAGCAGTATAGCTTCTGTGCCGTTTAGGTGCCATTTTCAAAAATTTTCCGCTCCGTTCTAACTAATAACTATCCAACAAGTACTTGTACAAACTGATAGGATCTGTATCTGGTAGAATCCCAAGAAAAATAATTCATGCTGAAGGGGAAATACGTCAGAGTTCGTTATTGCGAAGCAGGTGGAGTTTTGTCCGCCTTTGAAAAAAATTGCAAAAAAGGCAGGGGTGGGGAGAGGTTGTGTCCTGAAAGATTCATCGAATGGCAGAGGAGAGAGACTATTCAAAATGCTGATTTGAAAGGGGGAAGAATGTTATTGTTCTGAGATCCCGTTTAGGGTGAATAAGGCATGTTGATCCGTTCAAGGGAAAGAATGTAAACAAAATAACTTTCGCAAAAAGCATCTGAGTGGTCTATGTACAATGACAAAGTTATTCAAACTATGTACAATGACAAAGTTGTTCAAACTATGCACAATGACCATCAAAAGAAATGTTTTATTTTTAGTGCACCTAAACACCACATGGGTAGAAACGCCACACCCGTTGAAAATTTAAGTTTTAAACACGTAAACGCCACGGCGTTTCTTTCGGAAATTACGTTAACTATGTATGTTTAAAATTCTATTAAATTGCATTAATTTTCTACTCATTTTCAGTTTTTAAATGCTTAGGTCTTTCACCTTATTTTTTCAGCTGAATCTTATTATTATTAGTTAATACAAAATTAAGAAATAATAAAAGTAAAAATATTCCTCTTTCCTTCTTGCTCTCATAAACTAATATGGGAATATGCATTTATTACTTTTAAAATTTGAAAAACGTATGTTTGTGAGTTATCTTCATGCAATGATTTATACGTGCTTTATTTTTTTACCATATTTTCAACAATGATGCTTTTTTTAAACTGCAAAATTTTTTAACCACATTATTTTTTAGCACAATATTTTGTGCCATGATGTTTTTGCCTTGTGTTGTTTTCTCCACATTGTTTTTTTGCTGTGACCCTCAAAATCATTAAAACCTTAATAACAAAACTTCAAATTCTTGCCATAATAGTTAATGTCATAATAATGCTAATTAGCCTATTAATTGTAATTAACCTACAATGATAATTAACCAGTTAAACTGTAGAGACATTAGGATTTTTTGGAAAAGATGAAGAGATAAAAAATTAGAAATGCCTTCGCCGGGAATCAAACCACAGACATCTGGAATACCGGCTCAGCGGGCAGAACCACTACACCACAAAGGCACGTTAGGAAGGTGGGAGAAATACCGTATATATTTCCTCTTTTAAAGGGCATCTGGGGTTTTTAGGGGATCCAATTGCCAAATCCTGGATGCTGAGAGTCATCATCCACAACCCATTTAGTTCGGGCACCACTGTAGAGACATTAGGTTAATTGGAAAACCCAGAGAGATGAAAAAATAAGCAACACGTTTCATAAGGAATCGAACCACGGACCTCTGGAATACCGGCCCAGTGTGCAAAACCATTACACCATGAAGGCATGCTAGGAAGGTGGGAGAAATACGTTATAAAACTACTATGCTGGAATCTACAGTGCTAATTAACCAATTAAATGCATTCGCAGGCTGTGCGAAATTGCTTCAGGGGATGCCAATTTGAGAATGCTGCTGTATGTGATTTAAATACCTAAATATTGCCTATTTGTGGATCTTCTTGTAAAAGCTAATTTGGAGTTTTTCTGTTTATAAATATTTACTTATTTCTATTACAGTTGGGAAATTAAGAAAACGGTGGCTTCCACAGACAATATCCAATACCGGTGTCCAAATGCTGAAGGCCGTTAAAGATAGTGTTGACCCTCTTAATATTTTTGCTAATGGCAATTTGTTTGTTACTGATTGATTTTATTTTAAGATTAATATAATACTGAACAAAGATTATGAAGCATTATTGCTCAATTTCGTTTTTCTTTTCATTTTTAAATTTTATATCAGAACATTGTTTTTAAATATCATGTTTTATACTTGACAAAACTAACATTTCAAGAAGGATGTGATATGTATGATGTGGTAAGACTGCATTCCTTATAATAATAATGTATGAACTTTTATTGTATTTGAAGAGCCTTATGTAGCACCAAGATGTTTAAATGTCAGTATGCAACTTTTTATAGTACCTTTGATTGCTTGTTAATGGACAATAAATAGTATAACATAGTTAATGTATAAGAAAAAGTACCAAGAGGAATATAATAAATGCATCTCAAAAATATGTACATTATATTTAAGTAAAGTGATAATTTCAGAACAGCATCTAAAAAAATTATTTTAATTTCCTGACAGTTTGGACAATTTATAGGTATTGATTTTTCTGAAGTTTGTTTAATTATATGTATTAAATCTGTAAAGTTTTATCTGTAGAAGAAATGGCAAAAATTATGCAATAACCATTCCCAAATGAAGTGTAGGATATTTTCTGTGGAAAGGACTTTATAACTGGTGATGGATATGGTGCTTTCTTGGTAGTATCTGAAACTTGTGCATTGCAAATCAGGCAATTTGCCAACATTTAAAATTTGTACTTTGCAGGTCAGGCAATTAAGTTTGCCAGTTTGGGCAATTAAGTGCAAAGGCCACTTTATTAAAGGAGTACCTTGGCTATATTTAATATTGAACCTTTATTTATTTTACTTTATGGTTGTCTTTCACTTCCAGAATTTGGAAGCTCTGATTTCATTTATTTACTCTAAATTAAAAATACTGAATGGAGGGTTTTTAATATCCTTCTTCTGGCTGCAGGTTCTTAAAATTTTAATGTAGTTATCATTTATCATGTCATTATCTCTTCATTTGCATTAAATCATTAACTCACAATATAAAGAAAAATACTGCTTAATGTATATGTATTCAATTTGTAGATGCTTAATGTTTAACAAGTACTTCTTCATTTTAACACTGCCTTGTATATTAGTGCCAAGACTTCTCATTTGCACTGTATAAATATTTTGAGAAATTAATTAAAAGCAGAAATGTTATATTAGTTTATGTAAAAGTAAACTAATACCAAAAATCAATATGAGAGGATAAATGAAAACCTACTGTAATAAGAAGAAAGAGCAGAATTTAGCATTTCCCTTTGTACTAATCAGTTTGAAATATTCAAAATAGCATTTATAAATATGATATATACTAGTTATACTGTTACCTTAAAATTTTTTCCTTGTTAAACATTATGTGCAATGGTTATTTCAATAATTTTAAATCTCTGTATTCTGTATAACTATGTTAAAAAAGATATTGCTTGATTTAGTCATACTTATGTTGAAAAGTACCAGATTTCCTCATATATTCTTCTCCTAGCTGCTTTAGCTTCTGAAATTTTAAGAATATTTGCATCATTTTCCTCTTCCTCTGTTCCACATAGTTTTTCCTCCTGAGGATTAATTTTTTGTTAAATTGTATTCCCTTGATTTTTTAAGTGTATTCAATTTGTATTTACATTTTTGTTTTAACATTTCATCCACTTTATTTTCTCATGTTTTTTGAAATGCACTTTGTGCAGATGCTTCATTAATCTACACATCCGTGGCAAGTGTTCTCAGATATAAAATACTTTCGAGACATGATTTCATTTTAATTTTGTTATTTATGTTTCAGTTTTTATGTGAATTTAGACATGAAAAATAACTCCTGCCATTTTTATGCCTTTCTAGACCTGTCCAAATAAGAATAGTTTTTTGTTTTTACAGTATTTTGCCAAAATACTTTCTTCATTCTGTAAGAAATATTTTATAATTGCTTAAAGACTTTCAAGAAGCATTCTTTCTAAGTAGAGGGGGTAATTTTATATAATTAATATAAGTAACATAATTCTATTCTATATTTGCTTTTTGTATTTTCTTGAAATAAAAGCTAGAAATATTTTCATGTTATAAGTAACTAACTATGTTTTTAAAGAATTGAATTTGTTCCGTACTGATTAATTTTCTCTTCAGTATTTCCTGAAGAGTAATTTCAGTACCAAAAGATGATATCTTTATCAATAAACCTCTTAAGTAAATGAAATAAAACAATTTTGACAACTCTGATCATTCTAAAATTTTGTTTCACTCAAAGCAGAAGGTATTAAAAAGGATCCTTTCTGATATCTTAAGCAAAAAATAACATTTGGAATGCAATAACATTTTGTTTGTGTTGTAAGTGTACTTTGATAGCAGAGCTTATTAAGATATTATTTCAAAAATTGAAGAAATTAACTATTAAAATAAATTCTAATAAGCATTTGAGGTTAAAATAACATGCTGAATAACGATTATTGGAGAAGTTATGCAAGGAGAATCAACATAAGTAACGTTTGTAAATCGAGAATCAACGTTTGTAAATTTTGCGGGACTAGTTTCTATGGTTCTGTATTTATGTATCTGTTTTGTATGTATGTATATTATGTATGCACATTCTTGTTGTTTAACTTCTTCAATAATAAGCATTTGAGGGCAATAAATTTGGTAGCAATTTTTTTTTAATTGCTCTTTTAATACTCATGAGTAATTGTCACTTGAATATGTAATAATAGTAATTTAAAAGTTTTGAAAAATATTTAGAAAATGTTTTTCATAATGGGTTATTTATTTTTGTAATATTATTTTAAAAAGATATTTATTCAGAATATAACTGTTGTATTTATTTTATTTTATAACATGTGCAGTTTATAACATGTTTTGATTTTCTTCGTACCATGTCTATTGTATAAAAGTAGTTTTTAACCTTTTTTTGCCCCATGCACTTCTTTCACCATTTCCATATTTGAATAAATTTAGATTATTTTGTCATGTGTTTTATAAATTAAACAAGAAAAGTACAGAAAATATTGATAAATACCAAAACTTGTGTAAAAGTAGCTTTTTAAATTCATAAACTGTAACCAAATCTTTAACAGGTAAATAAAAGGCTGACTGCAGTCTTCCTAGTCAGGAATTCCCGGTGTAAGACATTGCTTCAATAACTTGCTAAATAAATTTTTCATATATAGAATTTTTGTTTCTGTAATCACTTTTAATATTTCAAATAGGTTTGCAAACTTAAGAATATTATTTTAGTAATCAGTTTAAGGTTAATAGTAATAGCAAAGATTGTTTGCAAAATCAAATGATATATATGTGCTTAATTTAAAAATAACTTATAACATAAAATCAGAATGAAAGTAATCTTTCAAGTAACGAGTTCTTTTGCCATGGAATAAATAGAATTTAACAACGAAAATATATGCATATAAGCACTTTCATTTTTATTTTATTTTTGCTGATCTATGTATCTTATGTGCATGGTGTAAATTATATTTGCTTTGCAATGTTGATTTATATAGAACTCGTACAAAAGGTTTGCCATTGCTATTTAAGTCAACAGAAAATTATAAATAAAAACATACTATGTTAAGATGAGAGTTTCCCCCCCCCTCCCATTCTTCTTTTCTTATTTAAAAAGAAATCAGAAAAAGTGTATGTGAGGTGAATATATTTATAGTTACATAAACATTAATTCAGTTAAAACGTGTTCTCAAGAACTCATCTATTTCTTGCAAAATGATTTGTGCTGCCTCATGAACATTTTGGTTTGTTTCAAAAGTAAAGAATGCCAAACTATTTTCCACATTATTTCGAAATTCCGTTATATTCTCTTGTAGTTGTTCTGGATCGATGGTCAATTGCTCTGTTAGTATGCGTTCCTTGTATTTCTGAAATTCAGCCGTGCTCAACCAGAGATTCTCATAAGGTTTAAGATTCTCTGATATCTTATTAATTTGTGGATAGTTAGTAAGGGATAGACCAAAAAGTCGTTCACGTTTCCTGTAAAGTTGTGCTTGCTCATCATATTTTGTTAAATCTTTGCGAGCTTTGCGCACCTCCGTAGCTATGAAAGAAGCCTTTTCAAAATCAGACCATTGCTTAAATGAGTCAGTTTGAATTCTGAGCTGAGTAAGGTTTCCTTTTAGTTGCTCTTGGTCTGAGCTCAGATGTTCTTTAAGAAGTTCCCTTTCATCGTCAAATGATTCTGTTCTTTTTTCCAGTGCTTTCATGGTCAGTTGTGGCAAACCCTGTAATATAGTTAGATTACTGTGAGCAGTTTACTTTGATAAAACATTTTAAATGAAATACTGAAATCATGCGTAATTTGATATCAGTTATCATGTTGGTGATTAAATACATACACATTTAAAAGGTGTTTATATATGTATATATATATATATACATATGGTGTGCTTGCATACAATGCAAAACAAAATCCAGACATTTTTTCCGGATGACAAAACATTTGAAGAATTTTGATTTTTACTTCACGTCGCATTCTTTCATATAACTTATATAATTAAAAAATAAATAAATAAATAAAGTCTTTGTTGTCACCCTAATATACAAATATCAAGGTATGCAAATATTCAAGTGGAAAAAAGTGTTTGTATTAAATAATTATAACTTAAAATTCAATGAGACCAATATTAAAATTTAATATTTTGTGAAATGTCCATTGTTTTCTATGACAGCCTGTAGTCTTGATATTCATTCTACTAACATTTTGGTTAGATATGACGATATATTTTCCCATGTTTTCAAAAAGATATTATTAAATTCATTTTTATTTGAAAATTTATGTTTTCTGCCTTTTTGATTCAAAAAAATACCATAAATTCTCAATCGGTTTGAGATCAGGTTATTGGGGTGGAGTATACAGTCTTTTGGGATCTTTATGCAAGAGGAATTCTTTTGTAATCTTAGCTGTATGTTTAGCGTGATTTTCTTGTTGAAAACAGAAGTCATCTTTAATATCTAATTTTGACACACTTTGAACTAAATTCTCTCTGCGTATTTTCTCACATTCAAAATTCCCTCAGTTCTAGTCAAATTACTAGTTCTATTCCAGCTCATATTACCCCACACCATTACATTCCCACCACCATACTTTACAGCTGGATATACCTTTTTAGGATTTAGAGCCGTTTTATTTTTTCTTCAAGTAGTTTTGTTGCCATCGGATACAAACAAGCAAAATTTACTTTCATTATTGAAAATAGTCTTTTTCTAAAAGCCAATTTGTACATTCCAGGGTCCCAATATCTTTAAGATTTAGAAAAGGTTTTTTGGGCTCAAAATTTTTAGAATTTAAAGATTCGCTTATGCGCAGAAAATTCGCCTAAGCATGATAAATAGCTGAACTAATGCTATTCAGGCTTAACCTTCGTCAGAAACAACACAGTCACCAATCTTATGATACTATATCGCCTATAGTGTACAGCAAACGCTAGCTAAGCTTTATGATGATAGTTGCAATTTGAAACTTATCAGATCATCATAAACAAAGCGAAATTTTTCGATTGTTGGAATTTGTAAAGAAATGTGTACAAGCGGTAATAAGTGATGATAATATAGCAAAATGTTTTCATTGCGATGGCAGTGCCCCAGTAATTAGTCAACTAACGAGCGGCGAAATCTGTAGTACGACTGTCAATTCAGAATATATCGTTACCGATAGTGAAGAACGTAACAGAGAGGTTGTTGACATCGAAAAACTTTCGATTGACAATTTAGTGGGAATTATCGAAGCAGCAATTGCAAGACTTGCATAGTGGAACTTTGCAACTGAACAAGAAATTATGTCTATCTATAGAAGTAAAGAGAAAATATTAGCGCAAAAGACGAAGAAACGTAAACAACTGGCATTGAAAGAAATATTTAATAAAACATATGAATATTGAGTTTTATTTTTTTATTTATTTTTTTTTTTTTTTGATTCCTTTAAGGTCATAAATGCTTCATTATTTCATAAACCAGTATGTCATATTTTTATTTTTATAATTTCTACATATTGTACTAGATTTAAGCTCATGATAATATCCGGAATTGCCGAAGTGCCAACGAGTCCGGATCTCAGACTTTGTATGGTGGTCTGCCTGAAAATTCAGTGAGAATAAGATGTGTATTTGAACTGTGTTTTAATAAGATACTAGTATATAAATAATTTACTAGAAGTTTATTTTATACGAGGTACTTGTAGATGTGTATATGTTTTCCTTAATTAAAAGAACAGGGTGTTTTAAAAAAAGGTGGGACAAAGAACTTTACGAAATGGTAGATCACATCAAAAGCATCATTTCTAGTTTTGGATTGCCTGGTGGAAAGTGTGATGTTTATCTATTAAAGTGTGATGATCTATTAAAAAAATAAAAAAGCAATGAAATCTCTAATTATGCAGTAGACACTACTTAATGTGATCGCAGTTAATGTTATCATTTAGGTATTGTTATCGAAGAGTTCATATAGGAAAATATTTCGCTTATGATCAACAAATTGATATGATCAAAATATTATAGAATAAATTTTTTTAACTGAAATAAAGTCGCCAAAATAAGTTTAAAAATTGGAAAGTGACAGAGAAATGTCGAGATTAAATAAATTATTAAAATTAAACAGATAAGTTTTGATTTCAATTAAGCAACCTTTAGTTTGGTGTAGATTTTATATAATTCTGCCGATTTTGAGGGTGAGCAGATACAGGTCTTTCTTCTTCAGGAGGAAAAAAAATCTGCAGAATTGTTTTTCCCTATTCCTTGCTTCTGGAGGGGGGGGGGAAGAACGAAAATTCCATGAAAGCATTTACTAAAGTTGCATTTTTGGTCTAATTTTTAATTCTATATTGGAGTTCTCTTTTGACGAGGGATGCCCTCCAAGTATTAACATTAGAGATTCAGCATCCGTCAATTTCCAGAGATATAATGAATAGTTTATAAAGGAACTTTTACATTTAGAACATTGTGATAATAATATTCATAAGTAACACAGTTCATAAACAAATTTTTGCCTTATTTAAAAAACACCTATTCATATGTGGCTAATTATGTTTACAATAAATTAGTAAAATTCTATTGCTATTTTAAAGAAGCATTTTTTTCCTCGTTGTTTAGTATGATCATTCAAGATATGTTATCAAAATAGTCTTGGACAAAGGTGATCACAATTAAGTAGTGCCTACTGTAGTAACTGCTCAAAGAAGCATAATTCATGCCTCGCAGTGCTACCTGAAGGATTAGTGGATTTTCTGAATACACCGGGCACATTATACCCAGCTGCAGCTTTGACCAAAATTCTGGCAACAAATTCAATGGAAGCATTAAAAAAATTAAAATGAGGTTGGGATGTTAAAGAGGCCGAGGTATAAGAACACACTGCCCAAGAAAGTTAACATCGAGGTACTTCCTTATGTTTTGCCAAAATTGGGCTGGCTCTAGCTTGCTGGAATATCCTCTGCAGTTCTGGCAAGACTTCTCTACAAAAAAATATAGTACAGTACTTTCTTCTGGCGTGTGAAAAATAAGATACAAGTCCACTTGTGGCTGATGCCTGCTCCAACATTTACAGAAAACAGATACGGAGGTACAGAACTGGATATGTTGCCTGTTTACACATATTCACTGTGTATGTTTAATCATGTGGAAGGTGGTCGCATTTGTGAAAAGAAGAACTGAAAGAAAATCTAGTTCTACTGCAGCAATCAATGGATGGAGTCCATGCAGTGAGGATACTATGCGAAACAAGGCTTCCATTCTTTAATAATAGTGTGGCTGCAACTGTTTATCATGCAGCAGTTGCTATATCGTAGAATGTGGCGTACTGATGCTACATCCTGCGAATCGCATGTTTGTGTTTGGTTGAACTGTTACATTACCTATAACTAGGAATATTTATACTCCTTGAGCAACTTACTTCAGATATTATAGTGAGAAAGGATCCTGAATCACACTGCTGGCGATGCATGTTTAGAAACATTTTTTGGGTGGGCCACTAACCTTTGGGGAAAGTACTGAAACTATCTCCATCTGTTTTTTTCCACTAGAATAATCTGCTACATCCACTAGAAGAATGTGCATATTTGTTTTCTCACCGTTCATATATTGCTGCACCTTCTCAATAATTAAAAATATAAATGACTGTATATACCTAGAATAGTAATTTCATGTTTGTGAAACTGTCTCTTATTAGCAAGCAAGTGCCCTTTAGCACTTTTATGTTTCACATTGGACGATGCATTCTGTGACGAGGTAGTATTATTGGTTTGATATATACTGGTGTCTCGAACTCTTTTATTACATCTTTTTTAAACATCCTTTGTTTTTGATATCCAAAGCTTTCTTTCTCACCAGTTAGTAAATTCCAGTCACACTACAATTCGTTATGACTCTGGAAAAAAGTAATTTGGAGGAACCACTGATCAATGAAATTAGAGTTAAATATAAAATATGTAAATCCAATGTATTCAAACGTGTGTATAATTTATGCATGTTTAAATGGACTATAGTCGTTCTAACACTCCTGCCTACTTGTACGTGTACCTGACAAGGACATTTTGATAATGAAAATAGTAGTTTCCAAGCAGAAGCATTAGCTATTATTAAAGCAGTAGAATATATTGTTTGTAAACAATAATTACAATAATATTGTTTACAACACAAAATATTACAATAATATTGTTTACAATACAACATATTACAATAATATTGTTTACAATACATTTAAATATCTATATTGATAGTATGTCAGTACTTTTTGCAGTTTCAAATTGTCCACAGATATCATCATTAATTTATGCAGTTCGACAATCATTATGAAACATCAAAAGAATTTGGGTCAATATTTGCTGGATAAAAGCTCATGTTGGATCACATGGCAATGAGTTGGCGGATCAATTAGCAAGAGTGGCCGCCGAAAGTTATAATGCGGATTATGCTCCCATTCCTTGGCCTAGATCATATCTTAAAAAATACATCTTAACAATCCCTCTAAAAAAAATGGCAAAAAGAATAGAATTTTTTTTTAATAGAGCAGAAGCACCTTTAATTATCTGCCGACAGTTCATCTAAATTGCAAAATTTCGTTTTTCGCAATTATTTAAGGTACATAACAGGACTTAAGCCCTTCGCAACGTTTAGTATAAACATGGAGTAATACTCATCACTATGTATGAAGGGACATTGGATCTCCAGATCATTATGTAGTGGAAATGCCCTTTAATGAAATAATACAAGGGGTGATCAAATGAAAAGGTAAGAAACGACGTAAAAACGAAACAGTTAAATATTTGCATTTTCCGCCGGGGGAGGACGTAGCGATACATCTCGGGATGTGATTGGAGTCTCTGACTGGGATCGGAGTATGCGCGAGCGCCCGCATGCGCAGAAGTGAGCAGAGGCTCTTATCAAAAGAGGCGTCCAAATGATGCGGCAGTCCGTATGAGGACAGAATGGCGTTCGCATTGCAAAATTCGACGACTGAGGAGCAGCGAGGTGTTATCCGATTTCTGACAGCGGAAGGTGAGAAACCGGCAGCTATTCATCGCCGGATGGTGACAGTTTACGGGGAGAAATGTGTCTCTGACAAGTCTGTCAGAAAAGGAAGTCCCCGTTTTTGTGCAGGCCGTGAGAGGGTGGGTGATGACCCGAGCCCAGGCCAGGCAAACACTGTCATCACAAGCGATCTCATCGACAAGGTGGACGACCTAGTGAGAAGTGATCAGCGTGTCACATTGCGAATGTTGGCGGTGAAGGTGGATGTCAGCTATGGAACCGTGTGGACAATTGTTTACGAGTTGCGATATCGGAAGGTGTGTGCCGCTTGGGTTCCGAAGCAGCTCACGGACCAGCAAAAGGAACTGCGTATGGGGCTAGCACTGCAACATCTGCTTCGGTATCAGGAAGATCCCGCTTTCATGGAGCGGATCGTCACAGGTGATGAGACCTGATGCCATCACTACGAGCCAAAGACAAAGCGGGACAGCATGCAGTGGCAGCATGCGTCGTCACCTCCCCCTAAAAAGTTCAAAGCCGTGCCGTCAGCAGGCAAGGTGTTGCTCATCGTCTTTTTCGACGTTCAAGGTCCGCTACTTGTGGAATTCCTCGAGCACAGAAAAACCATTAACTCCGATGTGTACTGTGAGACACCCCGACGCCTACGCAGGTTGATCAAGAACAAAAGACCGGGGCTGCTCACGGAGGGTGTGGTTCTGCTCCATGATAACGTCTCCAGAGTCACACACATGGAACTGGCCAAGTTCAAGTGGGAGAAGTTGAACCATCCGCCCTACAGTCCGGACATGTCGCTCTGCGATTTCCATGTGTTTAGACCACTGAAGAAACACCTGAAAGTAAATACGCTTCAACTCGGACGACGTACTCAAGGACGCTGTAAAGGGCTGGGTTTTGTCACGGCCACAGGAATTCTGGGAACAAGGAGTCCTGCGGCTTGTTTATCAGTGGGATCGTTGTGCTCAGGCCTATGGTGTATATTTTGAATAAAGTCTATATTTGTACCCAACGTGTCGTTTCGTACCTTTTCATTTGCTCACCCCTTGTACCATATTAAATATCCTGCAGCTAATGTCATTTTTTCAATGAATTCCTGACTAAGCAAAGACATATTGTTCGTAAAATTTGTAAAATTAATTATCTACACTGGTCATCAAAATTAAAAAATAATGATAAAAAATATGCTCACTAAGTTAATGTTGCAACCAGTCCCAATTTTGTAATTATTAATGTTAATTAAATACAATTGAACATAAAATTGCACTTCCGCGCATATGTTAGCGCCGGAAATGTGCAAATTCGGTGACTGGCAATGTGGTGCTCAATGAGCGTGTGTTGAAATTCCGGTTTGTAGTACTGTTTAAAGTGAACGTAGTTTCTAAGAGAGATCAGTACACAGGAGTTATGCCTCAAAGAGATCATCAAGTGAAGGTTAAAAGCGGTGAATAATTGTAGAATTGAGGGAGGTAAAACACAAATGGAGGTCCCCCAAGATTGAACATCCATCAGACTGCCATATCAGGAGTTTGGAGCCGCTTATTAATCACTGGATCAAGGGCAACAATTGCATCAGAAAACCGTTTTCTGTTGTTATCGGCTAGAAGAAACGAGAAGCGACTACAAGAGATTTGATTTTTAGATGTTCAGGCTGTCACGGAGCTCGAATTAGCCATTCTGCTGCTGCACGAAGGCATAAGGAGATTGGACTGCATGCGAGGAACCAATGCTTGTGCCTCACTCAGTCCACCTTCCAGAGGGGCCCGTTTAAACTGGCGCCGTCGGCATGATCAATGCAGCCAAGACTACTGGTTTTGAGTATTGTTTACTGACGAGTTCAGATGTGGTCTGAACAGTGATTTTTAAATGTGTTTTGTTCTGGAGAGAGGAAGGAACACGCAACTGCCTTCCCTTGACCGTGAAATCTCCCTTTTCCGCGATCGTGGGTTAATGGTTTGGGAAGAAATTATAACAAATGGCCGCACCGAGCTACATATCTTTGAAGGAGGTTCAGTAACCACTCGGAGATATGTAGACAAGGTATTGGAACCCCAGGTTAGACTGTTTAAGGGTGCTAATGGCCCACTGTTTTCGCTCATGGATGACAATGATCGGCCTCATTGAGTATATGTGGTTTCAGAATACTTGTAAACAGAAGATATCACTCGAACAGATTTGCTGCCTTACTCACTCGACTGAGCATGTGCGGGATGCCTTAGGGCACTGAATTCCTAGCCGGACCCTCCAGGAGCTGAAAATTGCATTTTTAGAAGAGTGGCTTGCAATTCCACAAGAATTAATCAGCGCTTTCGTAAAATCTATGAAATTAAGATAAGACATATGCATATGTGTCCAAGTTGACCATACACATACATATTAAAGAAAAAAAATTTTCTATAAGAGATGACTAAATTTTCAGAATACTTGTAAACAGAAGATATCACTCGAACAGATTTGCTGCCTTACTCACTCGACTGAGCATGTGCGGGATGCCTTAGGACACTGAATTCCTAGCCGGACCCTCCAGGAGCTGAAAATTGCATTTTTAGAAGAGTGGCTTGCAATTCCACAAGAATTAATCAACGCTTTCGTAAAATCTATGAAATTAAGATAAGACATATGCATATGTGTCCGAGTTGACCATACACATACATATTAAAGAAAAAAAATTTTCTATAAGAGATGACTAAATTTTTCTATCATTTTTCAGTTTCCATAAATTTGATTTTAATTTCCATATTTTGCGTATAATCAACTACTAAACATTGTAATTTATGTATTATGTTAACTGATACTTTTGTATAAATTTCTATTAATCATCAGTTACGTTTTATTTCCGTTATTATCTTTTAATTTTTATGACCAATGTACTTCCCACGTTAAGAAAAGCTATTTGACATCCCGCTTAAAAATACGAATGTAATAGTAGCATTTTTACTTCTATTTTTTTATGACCACAAATTATGAAGGCTTAACTAACAATATGCTTATCTGTATGATCGATTTTATAAATGTTTGATAGAAATTTCTGTACTCCCTGTTCATGCGATGCGGGCGTTGATATACAAATAATACAATTTTGAAGAAATGGACTGTACTAATTAATATTTTATTCTACAACCTTAATAACATGCGTGCCATCTTTCAAGCGATGACTTACTACTCACAACAACAGCAATAAAAAACTAAGCGAGCGTTTACAGGGTTACTGTAATGCCAAGAAGAGAAAAAATGACGTAATCTTAAAGCTAAACTGTCCTAATGACTGAACACTCCCGAAATGGTGTACTTTATGAACTTGATTTTTAATTGCAATTGCATTTTTTGTTTAAATTTTTATTCCTCTTTCATGCAAATATGCTTTAAAATTTATACTTTTGAACTGCATATTGTAAGACGAAAAATGTAATTATTTGGGTGGTGGTTGTTGCTAATGCTCACTTATCTGTCCTGTAATCAGCCCAAGCCCACGAAATTCCTCATGGCAAGGAGCGCAACTTTACGCCTGCCTATATCTCTCGTTCTACTGGGCCGATTGACAAAATTCAAATTGCGTTTTCATGTCTCGAAAGCGCGACTTAGGATATAAATTATATTTATATATAGCATTATTCTGACATAAGTATTTTGAGACAAAATCAGAGTTTTTCTGAAATAACGTACCAATTTTTTCCCATATTTCGATTCTACGATTCAAATTATGCCAGATTACGAAGTTTTGTAAAACTCGCGCGAGTAATTTTTTAAAAAATTAGCTCTCAAAGTTTTAGCTCCTCAATGTTGATTGAACTTAGTATATATTTATTAATATTTCTTTTTTATTCTTCCTTTCACATTTCGAAATTTAGATTCGTTCTAAACAAAATTCACCCATTTTTTATGATTTATTTTTAAAATTTGTATTTTTAAATAACTTTTATAAACTTTTCGAAAAAAATTTGAATTATAACCTATAAAATTTTTACAATCATCTTAAAATAGCTGTATTTCTAAGCATACATGCAAAAAATTAGAATTTTTTATTCAAAATTTTCTAATATATACACGAATTTACATATCGGAGCGATTTGAAATTTGGCATCTTTTTTTGAGTAATAATAATGCCAAATGTGGTTTATGGATTTTGTTACAAAGAATTGCCACAGCTACTTTTAACCTTAAATTTCAAATAAATTTTGCCGGAAAATTAATTATATGAAATTTTTCCCTCAATGATTCGTAATAAATATTTATTAATACTATATGAAAAGCTTTTTTTTTAAATTATAGATGCTATTATTCGAATTTTTAACTTTCTTTAAATTTCTTTCTCTCTTCCTTTTTTTCTAAATATTTCGTGAGTAAATTTTTGCCTTCGCCGTGTTTGCCGTTCGCCGTTTTGCCTACTTTGCTTTAACCCTTTCAGGTGCGGTGGTTTCGCCTTGAAACCGCATTTTCAATATTTTTTTTAATTTAGAAAATTTGGTTTTTTTTTCTTAAAACCGCTGCTAAAATTAAATTACTTCTTAAAGCTGATAACAGATGGCAGCAGCAAACCTTTCTGGGCAACCATTAATTGATACGAATCATTCAAAAATAGCTTTTTTTTTTTTTTTTTTTTTTTTGCACACTACTCTTTTTGACCCATTTTAAAAACAAAAAAACCCAAAAATTTTTAATTTTTCCACATTATATTTTATAAGCAGGCATCAATGAGTAATGAAATGTCCTTAGTTTACAAAAAAAAAAAAAGTAATGGAACCCTTTTAACTTTGAATGTTTTCATTGCAGTTTCAGTATGAAACCACCGCCCCTCTGGGACATCGAAGAAAGGATCAGATGACGCAGTCGCGACATTTTTTGCAGTTGTGTTTATTGCTTTCGGATCACTGCTGTAAACAGTTTTACAATATCTTCATTTGAGTGGCTTCAAAGATGAGGATTTATGGAGCTTCTGAGAGAGGGAAAACATTTCTTATTTTTTTACAGAGACACAGAGCACACTGAAAAACACTCACAGTTGCGTTTTTATTACGCTTCTCTTAGCGGTCGCTTTTCTCATCCTTCTAGTTCATAGTAAAATAATTGTATGCATCTTAATTTATTTTATTTTTACATATAATTTTCTTAGTTTTAAACATAATTTTTAAAAATATTTCATAGTTTTATGCAAGTAATTTAGTGCATCATTAGTTACTTTTTGTCTCATACTTTTTTGTTTCCTGTTTTAAATTTTCATTTATAATTAAAAATGCGTGTTTATGCAAATATTACTTACTTCATTAGTTGTTCAGTAATTTACTAGTATAATCTGCAATTTGGGTTACGTTCAGATACTTTTCAGCAAAGTAAAGATAAATAAGCAAATGTTTAGTCTTAAATGCTCTAGACGGGCGCTGGTTTCAAGGCGAAACCGGTCCTCTTTCCATAAAGGGGGCCGAAAAAAATTTTTTTAAACTCATTTATGTTGTCTGTAGGACCATTGCATATCATTATGCTTACTTTTTCATAACTTTTAAAAAATCATAACATTGCGCCACTGAAAGGGTTAACTTCATTTAAATTGAATAGTCTAAAACTGAAAAAGTTCGTTTGATATTTATTTTCCCGATGTTTTTAAGCAAACAGGACCTTTACAATTCGGGTCATGTCCCAGCTTTAACCCTTTGCGGCACACCTAAAAATTTTCTTCTGTACTCACAGAAAAATTGAATGAAAAAGGATTTATAGGTTACTATAGGTTACTCTGAAGCTTCTTTATTCATAGTAGATGGCAGCTCAACACAAACCAGTCCATATATTTTAGCTATGTTTAGTTTTTTAGACCCTCATTTTTCAAAGAAATCTTCCAGATGTTTTTAGGGTGTAAAAGGAATTTTTTGAAAAGAAATTTCTATGTTATTTTTTTTATGTATGCTAATCTCCTTATTCTATATTAATCTTAAATTTTATCTTGAAATCTTGCCTAAAATCAAAAGCGAACCCTAGGTGTGCCCAGAGGGGCTCACCGATAATCTAGGACAACTGAGAGGCTGTATTCTTTGTTTCTCCGCATCTCATCGGTCAGTTCATTGACAACAATGCTCGTTTCAGCACTCTTTTCGAAGCTCTATTCAATCAGTTTCCCACTTTGGACGCACCTACAGAATTAAAACGATAAGTACTATGTTCACAAAATTTTGCTTGTGTAATCCTCTAGGCCTAATTACACTGCCTACCTTTTTTTTTTTTTTTTTTTTTTTTTTTTTTTTTTTTTAAATAAAAACTCCGACTTTAAAAGGTAGCGTGCCGGAAAGGGTTTAAAAGATATATATAAATATAAATTTTTGCATTAATCCTCTTAGAAAGAATGTTTTAAGTAGTAATTTTCTCTTGTCTTGTAGATTATATAAAAAAAAAAACATGTTCTTTAATATAGAAATTATTAGGCTTAAAATCTCTAAATAATATGATTTAGACTAGGGATCCTCAACCTTTCACTCTCGAGGGCCACATTCACGAAGATTCGTGGGCCACATGTCTGTCAAAAAAAAAAAAAAAAAAAAAAAAAAAAAAAAAAAAAAAAAAAAAAAAAATAATGTAGTCAGAAAATTTATAAAAAAAAGGGAGGTTTGTTTTGCAAGATGTCAATTGATTCTAGGCAAAGAGATAGTGTTACAGATTTGCATATATATATATATTTAAATTTAAACAAATTTAAATTTAAATTTTAACAAACACGTATAAAAGTAAAAAAGCAAATTTAAAGCCAAAATAAAGAAACAAATTTTAAAAAAATGTGCAAACATATAAAAGATTTAATTCTCGAACTAATCTACAATATCATTTAAATTCAAAAGCATAAGCAAATGAAGTGCAATAAATGAAAATTCATTAATTTAGCAAATTAAAATTAAACCAAACAATTTTTTTAAAAAATGCATAAATAAATTACCGTTGAGTAGGCAGGAGACAGACTTATCAAGGGGAAGTTGCCTCCAAACCTAACTCTCCAATCATTCAATTCGTGTTTCGTCATTCATGCAGGCAATGGTAAAAGTCAAAACCAAAAGTAAAAAGAAATACCAATAAAGTCGTACCCTTAGAAATAGCATTTAAGAATTAAAGTTCTAAAAGGAAAATACTAATGAAGTCTTTTGAGAAACAAGCAAGTAAAGTAAGTATTAAATAAACTTTTTTTTTTAAAAAAAAAATTACTTCTATAAAAAAATAATCTAGAAACCAATGTATTTTAGAAACACTTGTCTACAGAAACCTCCCCGACACGAATATGCATATCAATAAAAGAAACTAAAAAAGAACTAGACATAATCCATATAAACCAGTAAGAAACAAAAAGAACTAATTCACAATTTTTAAAAAAACAATTATATACTTATATATACATACATTGGTTCCCAAAAGTCAAATGGAAATCGAATTAAAATGTTTTGCAACTTTTTTAACTATATTAAAAAAAAAAAAGCATAAAGATGATTGCACAGAACGATGCTACAAAATGCATTTACAGAAAAAAAAAGAAAAAAACTTAATTACTGGTGGGAGATGGTAGTTACTTTAGTTTTAATGTGAAATTTGACATTGTTTTTGCTTGATTAAAGCTTCAATATGCGGTTTAATCTGTGTTGTTGCAATTCGTAAAGTTTCCTCCAAATATCTGTCTGTTAGCCGTGTTCTTGTTTTTGATTTTAGGATTTTCCTTTTACTAAAATGTGTGTCACATATGTAGGTACTGCCAAAGATAGAAGATTATTAAGTTACGGCAAAGCAGGGTTATCTGCCTAAAAGGAGGGATGCCTTCGTGAAGAACTTTCTAAGGGTATCCAGCTTGTATACACGTTTCACGTGAGAAAAACTACAAAAACGCCCATGCGACCAGCCAATTGGCCGGGTTTCGACCCCCCTCGGAGCGAACTACCAGTGTTCAGCGACTTTACTGCTCGGCCGTTTGTGGGCCCTTATGGAATGGAAAGCCATAACTTTATTTAAAATGAATGTCAGAAAAAGTTGGGTGCTTTTTAATATACTTGCAGAATGCCTGAAGAAAAAGAGCACGCCATTAAGAAGAAAAAATCAATTTTGCATAAAATTTAGTACCTTTTTTTAATTAAAATGTTTTAATTTTATGATATTTGATTTTTGCGATTTCAAAAATAAAATATTTGACTAAAATATGAATAACATTTTTAAGTAACTAAATGTAGGATGATAAAATTGTGTAAAGAAATGGGCACAATGATAAAACTGATTATTATAATCTGATAATAAGTGATGATTATAATAAATCTAATATATATCCTAAGTCGCGCTTTCGAGACATGAAGAACGCAATTTGAATTTCGTGAATCGGCCCAGTAGAACGGGAGGCATATTTCACAAATGCACATCTGCGTAGCCACCGAGGGAGTGGCTTCCAGGATGGACCAATGGGCATCCAGTAATATTTCTGTCCTGTTACATGATCTTTCGCGTGCTTTAAGATTTAAACAAGATGGTTAATATTCTGCCACGCAATTTTCTGTACAAAATAATTAGAGCATCGTCGATTTTCTTCTGAAAATTTTCATTGCGACGTTAGATCAAATATAAGCAATTGTGAAGATTTCACTACCTGGCTGAAAGAATTTGAAATAAATACAAACACATGTTGGATACTTCGCAAAACTATCAATCTGAAATATTACTTAATAAGTGGTAAATAAGATAAGAAAAGAGATATGTGATAATTATCTGAGCCCAATTTCTATCTTTACATATATCTATGTTTATGACAAAAATATTTATGCCAATTATATACATAAATAGAAGTCAACACTTTTTTTAAGCAGTCTATATGAAAAAGATGTCCTAGAATAATAGCCAACGCAGAATCTTATTCAAAGTGAACTTTACAAATTTTTCATTTGTATATACGTAGGTAAGTTGAAAAATAAGTTTCCCCTGTCGACTATGGTCAGAGTTGTGTATGAAAGTCAAAAAATAGAATGAGACATTCAAGATATGACATACCTTTATTTTTCCACATAGGTACCAAGTACATTAAGACATTTGTCATATCGCTTGATAAGCTTCAAAAAGACCTCTAAGAAAAAATCAGGGCTTTGCATATGGAAACATCCGTCATCACCTGTCCGAAAGAAGTTCAAGACAACTCCCTCTGCAGGTAAAGTGCTCCTCACAGTTTTCTGGGACGCCGAAGGAGTTTTGTTGCTGACCGTTTTGGAGGTTGGAACTATCAATGCTACGCGCTACTGTGACACCCTGTCGAAATTGAAAGAAGCGATTCGGAAAAAGCGGCCTGGCCTTCTCACATCTGGCGTTCTGCTGTTGGATGACAATGCCAGACTACATTCTGCGACGGCAACGCAAAACCATATTGCAACTCTTGGTTGGGAGCGCCTACACCATCCGCCATACAGTCTTGATCTCGCACCAAGCGACTTCCATCTGTTTCCGGCTTTGAAGAAAAATCTCCGGGGAAGGCGCTTTGGAAGCAATACTGAAGTGAAACAAGCCGTTCAACGCTTCTTCCATATGCAAAGCCCTGATTTTTTCCTGGAGGGATTTTTGAAGCTTATCAAGCGATATGACAAATGTCTCAATGTACTTGGTACCTATGTGGAAAAATAAAGGTATGTCATATCTTTAATGTCTCATTCTATTTTTTGACTTTCATACACAACTCTGACCACAGTCGATAGGGGAAACTTATTTTTCAACTTACCCTCGTATTTAGTGTGCTAAATTTCACGTTTAATAACTGCTCATTTTTAAATGTACAGTCTGCACAAGAAATACTCATCAAACAGAATGAATTTATTTTAATTCTCAACGAATATATTAAATTTATTCACATATAACTTTTAATGTTAACAGTGGATATAATAAGATCATACGCAATATGTATTTTGAATCTTACACTTTAAAAATCAAAAGAATGCAAGTATTGAAATAAGAAAACATTAGATTCATTGTAACACTTCTAACCTTTCTCAGCTCAATTAAAATAAAACTATCCACTTGAATTCTCTTAATCCACAGGTGTTAGTAAATGCATAATATTCGAGGCTAATTGTAGCTCGAGTCATTTTTTCGAGAGCGATAATATGCCGTGAACATCAATCCAAATATTAATGCGTGATAAAAATCGCGAAAGTGAAATGTCAGCGATTAATTAAACTCATAAAACGAAAGCACTACAAGATTTTGTACTATTACGTCGTATATTTGTAACTCCGAAACAAATACAAATTAAAACGTAAACAACATACGCTCACATGCATGAAGATTTAGCGTCACCAAGAGCAATAGAAGCTCATTGGTCCATTTTCGAAACCCCTCCCTCAGTGGCTACGCTGATGTGCACTTATGAAATATGCGAACGGGAGATATCGAAATGTTCCCACCTTTTTTTTTTTTTTTTTTTTTTTTTTTTTTTTTTTTTTTTTTTTTTTTTGAGCAGTGTACATTATTTGCATTATTAAAAACACGAATTTGACATATAATATAAATTTCTCCATCATAGGGCCGAGATTAGTTTTATCAAGAACAATTATAATAATTGTTGATTACCGCTATGCGGCCAAGAACAAATCATTTCAAGTGTCACACTCAAAACCAAACTAAATGAGTTATTACATTCTTTCCTCTGCCGCCGGTCACGTGACCTAGTCGGCGACAGACGATAAATAATAAAAGAAAAATTGACTCCATCGGAGGGAAAAAGAAATAATTTCAACACTAAGTTGCCTAAACTCTTATTAAAATTATAAAAATGCACATGTTTTAGTATAAGCAGAAATTATTAAATAAGCAATAAAGTAATTGCTTATTTAATAATCTATATATTATTATCGATATCTTATTATTTTATAAGAAAAATCTTACGCGTGTTAATTTTGATTCTAGTTAGCAACTTACAACTAAACGCTATATAAAGTAATACAATTTTATTTAAGGCTTATTTCTTTAAATAATAAGTCGCAAACTTTAAATTTTTTTATAAAGAAATAACAGTATAAATTAATTGACATTTTCTTACTCATCTCCAATTATAGCTCTTTAAATAATTCTCTCAATAATTTATACCTGTTTTGAGCGGTAACACTATATAAATAAGATAATTAGTATAGACTTTAACAAATTTAAAAATAAATAAATAAAAATACGTTTTCTCAAGTATATATCTATTTTATAAATATTATAAATCAGATCGCACTACGTCGACTTGTGCATACTATTATAGACACAAGCTCCTGTTCAATTAGCACAATTATTTCAGATCAAGACGTTATAAAAAATTTTAAAATATTTACCACAAGATTCTTTATTCTCTAACAACTTTGTTAAGACCCCGGATGAGATAAAATCTTCCATAATAAAGGATAAAGATTCAGTAACTCAAATAAATACGATATTTATGCATCCTAATGGATTTGTTTATGTCAAAAAGAAACAGTAAGAAACCTTTTACAAAAAATGCATTTGAAACAATAGCAGAACAGCTACAATTGCTAAAAAATATTGCTATAGAGCAAAGTTTATTAAATCAAAATGCTCCAAACATATCTAATAACTTATATGACAGAAACATTCCAAATAATGAACATATAATACCTCAAAAACATAGCAATACTGTTCATCACAACTGTTGCTGCAATGAAAAATGTCAAGTCCCTGACGAAATATCTGTAATACTGCAAAAGACAACAACTGCTTAAATATGATAAATGACCCTACAAATAAAATAAGTCATCAACAACCTACTTCTTATAAAAAAGAAGACTCTCCAACAATAATAATATCGCCAAAGAATGAGGATTGTAACAACTTCACAGAAAAATTAGAAGAAATTTTCCCACTTCACCAAATAAATGCTGCAGTTAAATCTATTGCTCTTATAAGAAAAGGAGGTATAGCTGTTTCATTCAAATCGCATGAAGACATAACAAAGATATCAAATGCAATTACAAAAAATGAAGAAGCAATAAAATTAGTAGATTTCAGAATCGCAAAGAAGAGATTACCAAAATTAATTATAGACAGTATTCTATGTAATATCTCCACAGATACACTACTAAAACAATTATCAAATACTACAGGATGTGACATTCAGAATTTAGCACCATTATTTAAACTCTCTGATAAAATTAAAGATCTCGTGAGATGGATAATAAACTGTACTCCAAAAGCATTCAAGATATGTGTGGAACATTCCCATGTGCTTCTAGGATGGAAAATATGTAAAAGTAGAGAGTTTTATGGTATAAAACGTGTTTTATGGTAACCATATTCAGGTGCCAAGAATATGGACATTCAAGAGAGTGTAAGTGCTACTGCTATTTCTGTGGAAAAAAATCATTACGCAAAAGAATGTACTGCAGAAGCTCAAAACAGGTATAAACTGCAAATTAAATAATAAAACAAATCAAACAAGCTTCGACATCCATCATACGGTTGCCTCTCCAAACTGTCCGTCATACATCTATCAAATTAATAAAATAAAAAGAACTGAATAGGAACAAACAACTAATAATCAACAGTAACAAATTAATGATTCCGCAAAGCAAGTCTACTTACCACAAAGTAATAAACCAAAAATTTAAACGTTAAAGAACATTGCAGACATAATATAACTATAAAATCTAACATCCTTTCCACACTCTTCCACAATTAAAAATCCGTAAACTACCTCATATATTATTGCAGCAATTCAGAAAGATTTACAACTTAATGTTTCATTCAAAATAACTGTATAATGGATAAAAGGTCATGCCGGAATATACGGCAATGAAATAGTGGACCAACTAGCTAAAGAGGCCGCTATAGGCCAAGATGCAGAATTTATAGATATCCCATGGCCAACCTCTTATCTAAAACGGCATCTTATATCAATTGCCATATCAAAATGGCAAAACGAATGGAATAACACTGAAACGGGTAAAAGGACACATCGACACTTTGCTAAGGTAAACCCACAACGGCTAATTGCAAACCCACAATTAGTGCGCTTTGTTTCAGGCCACGGACCTTTCCCCGAATATTTCGAAAGGTTTGGTATTTCAAACATGAGTACCTGTATTTGTGGCCAGCTGGGAACGCCTGAACATTACATTACTAACTGCCCACTCATTAAAGATTTTCATATTAAAATGCCAACAACAAATATTCAAGCTTTTAGTGAATTCTTAGTAAAGCAAAAATACACAGTGCGAAAAATCACAGAAACAATGGACATCGTAAAAAAATTGGGCACAGATTTATGTCAAGTAATATAATTTTATCTAACAAGTTATAAAAAAGATGTAACATCAGTCCTCATAATTTGAAAAAGTGATTAATTTCTAGCAAAAATTATCTATCATATATATTATATTTAAAATGTACATGCATTTAATATGTACATGTATTCAAATTACAATAAATAAATACTGACTTTTCGTGATTATGAAGGGATGACGCATTGATAGTTAAATTGTCACAAAAATATTATAAAATTGAAAATCAAGTTACAAGAAAGCATACCCATGTATATTCGGTGTGATCAAAGACAGATAGGATTCAGTGACATACAAAAGGAAGAGATGAAAAACTTTTGAAATAAAACGTACTATTCTTGAAGACATTAGCATAATATATAAGGTATAATATGAGAAATACAATAGAAACCTTGAAACCGAGAAACTCACGAAAGAACTGCATCAAAATGAAAGGAACTTTTCAAGAAGACTTAGGCAACATTCTAGTTGAAATGGTACAAATAACAAAAGAGAAACTTCACGATAACGAAATAATATATAGACAAATTTAAATAAAGGGAAATTATAAAAGAAATTCATTAGAGAAAATTCTCCAATCAAAATTTATGTACTAAGTTATATTAAAAATGTGAATACATTTATTGTATAAACTTTATTTGTAAATCAGCCACAATATATGGCAATGTAAAAATTTTAGAATTATTAATAAATACTAGACGAGGGCGGACGTGGGCAGAACCGATTAACCGTAATGGTAGAGGGATGGTGCCCACATCCTCCGTTACTACTACTATTACTACTACTACTAAGTATCTTATTTTATATTTTGTTTATGCTTTATAAATAGAGCATATATTGAATACCTGAATATGCCAGTAAGTGGAGAAATCTTCATCGTCCATATTGCGGTTAAACGATGATATCAAACGAAAATCAGAACGAAGGCGATTCACATCAGTGCTTAGCTTATCAATCTTCTTCGGCACCGTTCGACACCACTGTTTCTTCTCTAGCAGATCTTCTATGTTCCCTGTCGGTTGCTCTATTCTGTCTAACAAGACTAAGAACTGATCATTAATTTTTTCCATCGTTTGGCGGAGTTTCTCGTAAAAATACTCAAGAATGGCATCAGCGAGTTGTTGATGTTTTTTGATCGCCACCGTTCGAATGGTATGTGTCATCAAACGAAAGGGTCCTATGTCGATGAACGCAGGTATGGTATCGGCCAGTTTGTCTTTTTCTCCTTGATGAAATTCGATGAGATTTTTGAGTTGCTCACATGTTGCTTTTTTTCGAGCGAGCTGCTTCACATAATTAATCTGATCCATTTTAAAGGACTTAATAGTTTCATCATAAGACCGTATGTAAGCTTCTGCAACTGTAACTGCTTTTTGCATACCTGGAAAGTAAAAAACCTTTACTTTTATGGAAATTAAAAGATATTAGTGGATACCTGTCTTCTGTAGCGAGCGGTGTTGGCGAGAGTAAATGTTATTGGCCGGGTTTCAGAAGTGCAGTTTGTTGCCAGATGTTAAAAACATCCATGGAAATGAATTTAAGGACGAGAAACGGTAAATCAGCAAATCATTCAATATCTGTACAACAAAAGTTATTTAATATAAACATAGAGAAGGAGTTTAATATAAATTTGTATTTGATACAACTTTACCCGCAATATATTTTTATTGCAAACAACAACAAAGTTCAACAGATCTTCTTTAATATATACATTAATTCAGTTTCTATCAATTAATTTTTAATTCAATCTTTTAAGTAGTTTATTTAAGATAACAACATATATAAACATGCCGGAAAAATTCTATTTATTAATTTATTTAATATAATTTTGTTTTTAGTTTGTTTTAAAAAACAACTTATATAAACATAGCGGAAAATTTATTTTTTACAGTTTCTTTCTGGTGACAACTTAACTATTGCTGCTAGTAATGTCTCAAACATCAACTAGGACTTCTTTTCCCGTTTGTGGAAGGTAAAAAATAGTAAGCATAATGATTATTTTATGATGAAATATCGTTATATTAACACTATGTAGTTTTTTAAAAAAAGTTATTTCTTTAACCCTTTGTTTCTCGTACATGCGCAGAACCCTAACTGCTACTTTCGCCAATGCAGAAACTCGCCAAATTAACATTTTCGTGAATGCCGCTGCAGAAGTCAAGTACCGATTAATATTTATTCAAAATGTAACTATTGTGTTAAAAGTAATCGTATTTCCATATTAGTGCAAACATTTTGGTGTAGTTCGGCGATTTTGTACAGAAGAAAAGAAAAATGATTTGTAACAGCAAATAAATAAATAAAAATGAAAATGATTAGTACCCATATTTGACGATTTAACTAGGTATTTAACTTGAAAATAAATAAACCTACTTACAAGTGGGGAATTGGTTTGTTCTGACGTAAATTTCTTGGAGTTCTCTTTAAGAATAGATTCAAAATATTTAGGTACTTACGTGTTATCGCAACTACCTCAGTAGGAGTCGGCAAATTTTCCGGCTGTGTTAAACTCGACATAACCTTTCTTCAAGCAACCATACTCTTACCAATCCTTTAGTCAAGCAACTTTGCCATTGTCGTATGCTTTTTTATAGTTTTCCTGATTTTAACGTTTTTTTAATAAAAAATCGCGATATTTTATGCTTTAAAATTTGCGCTTGTCAAATTTTTCAACAACTGAAGGAGCTGTGGTAAAATTTCTGCAGGAATACAGAATTTTGACTCAAAATCTCTGAAGGAGAACGACAAGCATATAGATTTGTTTGATAACTGAACCACTATGTTTTAATTAATGATCTGTATATAACGTGTGCATATTAAAAGTTAATTTTAAAAGCTATTTGATGTCGAGTCCTCTCAACCTTAGAATATTTTGAAACAGCTGGTGCATAGGGTGGCCAAAATTGGATTAGCACATTGCAAGTGTGCGAAGACAGCAAAGGTAAGGCTAAATTTTCTTTTTTGTGAAGTAACAATGGCCGAAGAGTCGGTTGTTAAAGTAAAATCGAAACGAACAGTTAATCAGGACCACCGTGTCCAAGATTCTGAGGAAAATCGAAACGGAATTAAATAAAGAAGAAAATGATACAAGTACATTAGACGAAAATTTAGATCAATTAATAATGAAATTGAAAGCTCTGAGTGAGTTAGATGTTCAGATAGAGCGTGACTTGGAATCAGAAGCAGAAGAATTTTAAACAGAAATTAATTTCTGTTTAAAATTTCGTATTCGATACAAGATAGATAGAATTCTATCTTGTATGAATACGAAGAGAAAATTCAGTTATGATAATTCAGAGCTAATAAAAAATTGAAAGAATTAAATAAAGTAACAAATTCGGTTAATGAAAACTCTCTTAACGAAACTAATTCTAAAATCGAAAGCAGTAAATGTACGCGTCTGCCAAAATTAACCATCGCTACATTCTATGGAGATGGACAAGTTTTTGGAACTCTTTCAAATTAGCAATTCACGATAATGAATCTTTAACAAAAGTCCAAAAATTTAATTATTTAAAATCGTACTTATGCTGGAACGCTGCAAACACGATAGAAGGTTTTTGTATTTCGGAACCAAATTACGATGAAGTTATTGAAATACTTAAAACAGGTTTGGCAGGAAAGATATCATTATAAACTCACACATGCAAAAAATTAGCTTTATTAGTATTAATTAGCACATTAATTAGCTTTATTATTTCTTCCTTTAAATCTTCTATTTCAGTACATATATTTTTTTATTCTGATTATTTGGCTATAAAAAGTGTGTCCTATTACTTTTCTAGAGATATTAGAATTTCACTTAATTAGTTTAATAGTATTAAACTGGAAATTCCTCCTTTTATCATATAATTTTATTTTTCTGTGTTTAATTATGAGCAGGTCTAGGTATTCAATAATATCTTGATTCATATTAGTTTTATTAAGTGTTAAACTATTTGAATAAATTTTGTATTGCTCAAAAGCAGAATTATTATTGAAAGTTATAATATCATTTATGTATCTAAATGTATTTGCAAATAACTTTAATTCATTCTTATTCAAACTTAGTTGGAATTTATATTCATAAGCAAAAAGAAATAGGTTACATATTGTGTAGAAGTGTTTGTTCCCACTGGAATTCCTCTCACTCGCTGAAAGATCTTATTATTGAATTTAATGTAGTTATTAAATAATGCACAATTCAGGTAAGTTTTCCATATTTCAATTCAAAGGATGTTAAGCATGTCAGGAAAAAGTTGTAGTAGTTGCATTAAACTAGTAAAAATTTCTTCTAATGGTAGAGAAGTAAAGGTTTTCAAAATCATAGCAGTTAATGTTGTTGATTTCTAAACTTTTTAATTTGTTGAGAACTGGAGCATTATTATAAATAATCCAACACTGTGTTGCTTGTTAATTAGTTGATGAATTAAAATACAAATTTTTTTAAGTTTAATTGCAAATATGTAATCTATATTCTTTTTATAATTATTTGTACCATTTGCTATAAATCTAAATTTGAGTGGTGATTTATGGAATTTAGGAAGAGCATATAGATTTGCTAATCGATTGTAGTTAGATGGTTGTGCAATTTGTAGTTTCTTATGAATTGTTTTTTAGCTTTTTTGCAGTGACATTTTCTTGTGCATCGGGAGCCCATCAGCGGCCGATCGGTAAAGTCGCTGAACACTGGTAGTTCGGTCCGAAGTTCGAATCCCGCGAACGGGTTGGCTGCATGGGCCTTTTCGTGGTTTTTTCCCCATGTGTAACGTGTATACGAGCCAGTTTCCCTTTGAAAGTCCTCCACGAAGGCATCCCTCCCCTTAGATAGCCCTAGTGTGCTTTGCCATAATTAAATACACCACCAACATCTTGTGCATCAGTAGGTTTGTAAGTAATGGCATTGTTTAGTTCAGTATTAATTAGTGAGACATAAAAAAATTTTCAAATAATGCTGAAATTATTATTGGCTTTATCAATTTTGGTTACTACGAATTTTTGTTTTAAATCTTGCAATAGAGGATTTAGAACATTCCAAGGCAAATTGCTGTTAAATTCAATCCTTTGAATTCTTTGCTTCAATTCTTCTAACACTTCATGTTTCCAAGCCATAAAGGTAGAATTTGGAATATTTAATTTGTAACTAGTTTTAACTATGAACTCATCTAGATTTTTTACGAAACTTTTAAAACTGTGATTTTTGCCAATTTTCAGTGCTGGTCTAAATTTGGTGCCTTTTTTCCATTAAATTTCTTAAAAGTTAGTTTTCAACTATTGTTAAATTGCCTGTAACAATATGTTTATGAAATTCGTCTACGTAGTCTTTGTATTGAAGCTCTTTGCAGTATCAATTGGGTGTAGAAGCTAAATTATGGTGGTTAATTAGCAATTTGCTAAGAGGTTTTTGATACTTGAAAGCTGGTGAGATTTGTACTATAGTAGCTGGAAATAGTTGTTGACATTTTCTGAAAATTTTGCTGAACTGAATATTGTCATAGTTAGGGTGTAGAAAAGTTGATTTTGCAGTAATATTTATTGTACATGTTATTGGTAGAGAATGTATAATTTTAAAAGTCTATAACAAGGTCTTTGATTATATTGTGTCCAGTAAAATGCTGTTTAATAAATTTTATAAGTATCATTAAGAATTTGTGCTTGCAAGTATGCAACCAAGTAATGATATTTTTTGGTGAAATTTTCAGTAAGAAAGTAATTATTAATATTATCATTTAACTTTACTGTATCTATTGTCAAAAAAACATATTTTTCAGTTTATTACCTGCTCTGGTTCCTCGTAATGTTTTTTTACTGAATAATTTAAAATGGCTTAAGTTGGAATTTCAGAATTTAATTTAATGCGTTGGTTGAATTTGCTTTTTACCGAATAGAGAATGTTTGTTAAATTAAAATACTTATTGATGTAAATTTGATTGTTGTTAGATTAATGTGAACTCTTCACAGAGTTCAATTGGGGAGTGTGTGGAAATTATTTTGATTACTTGATAGATGGCGCTAGCGTCGCGTGTTAAACGCAACGTGCCTTTTGAATATCCATATACGCTCCACCGTCAGCTAGATAGAGATATAGATGCTTCACACACTAGTTGATTAGGAACACTTCGGTTCCTATTTAAAAAATTTCGATTTTCGATTTTGAAAGCATATAGATTTGTTTGATAACTGAACCGCTATGCTTTAATTAATGATCTGTATATAACGTGTACATATTAAAAGTTACATTTTAAAAGCTATTTGATGTCGAATCCTCTCAACCTTAGAATATTTTGAAACAACAGAAACATGAAAAATACATCGCTTATTGCTATCAACAATCCGATTAGTAGGATAACTGCTTTAAACAAATGTCGCCTAATAACAGATAAATAAGGTCAAAATATGTTATAAAGATTGTTAACTGGACGAGAAAAATCGCCAAGTGAAGGGAAGTCGCCAAACAGTTTGGTTTAAATTTCAATTAACCATTTAAAACTAAGCAAAGAAGCAAACTTAATTTGCCGTGGATTTTTAAGGGCTGTTAGTCACAAATCTTTCTCCTTCAGAGGGGAAATAAATAAAAAAATAAATAAAATTAAAAAAAAAAAATATTTGAAAGCTTTTGGATTTCATATTATGCCCAAAGGGGTGTTTTTTTAACGTTTTGTGTGTTATGCTTATTTCTGCACTTAACCGCATAAAATTCAGTTCAACAGCAATATCACAAAATATTTAAAAGAGCATATCTTTAGAATTTCCGATAGATAGACCCTCACGTTGGAAATAAAAGTGTTTTTTTTTTCCATGCAGTGTTGCCATGGCTCGCTTTGAAATAGTTGAGTTTGTTAATGAAAAATACGTTTAAGTTTTGCAAAATATGAAATAGTTTAAAAAACAAATTCGAAATTTAAAATTCGGGCTTCCAAGTGTCCATATTCGGGTGGAGGATTACATAATTCAAAATTTGATGGCTCTAGGTACCGTCGTTTTTTCACAATTCGAAAACCCTATATATCGGGTGTTAATGAAAGTTTTCCACCACCGCAAATATCGTCTTCTCAAACAGTTCGTGTTGGCGTGTTTAATCGTATTTTGTCAAACGATTTTTGGCATTTGAAAGAAAGTGATTTGCCAAATAAGTGAAAGAATGTAGCATGTGAAAGGATGTGAAAGTGAGCACTGTATTGGGAAATTTGTAAAAAAATTTCGTTATCATTAAATACAAGGTGTCTGAAATGGAACTATCATGCTACCAGATTAGAACTGTCATTTATTTCCAGTTCTGTTACAAAATGTCTACAGAATGTCACCAAATCATGTGTACAGCTTTAGGTACCAATGTTATAATATAATGAAGGCTTGGTGCCGAAAAAAAATTCAAAAACAATTCAAGAACTCAATTGACATTAAAGAAACATAGTGCTATGGCCGACTTACTGATGTTGATGAAGCCCGCCTGAATGAACTTGTGGAAGAAGATCAGTATGCAACCACTTGAGAGCTTGATAAGGAGTTAGATGCTAGTGCCATGTCCATGCTTAGCGCGACCATGGAGAGGCTCGTAGAAAATTACAAGTTACAAATAAAAGAGTTGGAGCAACTCTAATTGGATAAAGGTGAACTTACAGAAATTGAAGCTAAATTCTTAAATTTTTTGTTAAGCTCATTAGAAATTGTCAATGCACTTATTAATCAAAGTAAAACTGACTCAGTTTTAAATCATGACATAGCACAACCACAAATTCCATTTACTATTCCAAGTAAAAGCTATGAGGATAATGAGAGGGCAAGAAGCCCAATTAGTTTACATGATAACACAACTATCACTGATGATGAAAAAACACTAGATAAAGATTCTAGCTCAGAAGACGACTTCCCACAACGTTTTGGAGACAAAACAGTCCGAACAAAAAATCCCTGACAGGGTGTAAAGAAGATTAAATTAGATAATTATACACAAATCATTTCTCCAGTCATAATTAATAAGGATAACAATAGTACTACTGTGTCGCAGGAAAACACACAAAATACTAATCAAGAATCAGTTATTCCTGAACAACACACTACCTCTGATAATACAGATATGGATACAACTAATGCTGAAGATTAGCAAAATATCACGAATAATAATAATGCACAGGTTAATACACCTAAAAAGAATAAATTACCTCTGATAATTCTCAAAGAAACACAATTCAAATATAAGGCGTTAACAGGGTTATTCCATCAACATAAATATAAGTTCATAGGACAGAACATTAAAGATGATGTGAAAGTTATTACTTCAAATCCCGAAAGTTATAAAGGAATTGTTAGGATTTTAAAAGAGATGAAAGTGGAGCATCATTCATACATTTTTCCAGAGGATAAGAATCTGAAAGTAGTAATTAATGGGCTACTTCTCACGGTTGAAATTGAGGAAATTAAGGAAAATTTAACAGAATTAAATTATCAGGTTCTTGAAATCAAACAAATGCCATGACGTAGGGGTGGGGAAGTTCAGAAACTCCCATTATACCTCGTTACCTTACCTAAAAATGAAAATTCAAAACAAATCTATCATGAACGCTATTTATGCGACCTAAGAGTCAAAATTGTAGAATACAGAGGCTGACAAGGACCATTACAATGTTTTAGATGCCAGGGTTTTGGCCATACTCAGGCGGGTTGTAATTACGAACCAAAATGTGTCAGATGTAGTAAAAATCATTACATAAAAGATTGTCCTGACAAGAATAAAAAAGATGTTCCCTTAGTTTGTGTAAATTGCGGTGGCAACCACACGTCAAGTTTCAAAGGGTGTGAAAAATTCCCCAAAAATAAGACAGAAAACCTAAAACTTTCTCTAATAGAATAGTTGAAGGTAAATCATTCGCAGCAGCACTTTCAACAGGTATCTACACAGATACAATTAATGAGGCCAAAAAAGTCTTCACAGATCTCGCTGAATTAGTTTCAGCAATAAAATCCGCTGGTTTTTTTCCAGCTCACACAACAAGTTAAGGACTTGAACAGAAATAATCAGGAAAGCATTCAACCCAACATTACAGATAATGGGCCCACACAGAATTAATAGAGCCCCTATCCAGATCATGATTTGGAATGCACGCAGCATACTTAATAAAATCCAGGAGTTTCATAATTTCCTACTTACATATGATATTGATGTTGCATTAGTCACAGAAACGATTGCGACTCCGTGCTTCAATATTAAGATCGCAAACTACAATTGTTACAGATGCGGCAGACTGAGTCACCGAGGTGGGGGGGTCGCTATTTACGTAAAGCACTCCTTACAATCCTATCTGATAAGCGAAGATAGAGGAAATGGCTACGAAGCTGTTACAGCTTCTGTTTTGTTACCACATTATGGTAGAGTTTATTTTATTGCATTATACAATCCTCCACAGACTCCTATAGATGAGCAGGTTCAGGTTCAGGTTCAGGTGGAAATGTAGTGGGACACCCAATGTTTACTATAAGTAATGTAGGTATAGTCCCACTACACTTCGGTTTATTTTTAAAGTAATATTCAAAATAGTACATAGTATAATAAAACACATAGTATAATATAACATAATATAACAGTATAAATAGTATGTCGATATTTTGATTGATATATCTATTAGATATAATTATAGTAGTTATAATAGCTATAATAATAGTAGGCTAACAGTCATAATTTATAACAGTTCTTAATAGTTCCTTGAGATAAAGTTTATTATATGAATCTGTATCTTCTTCCTCTTCTTTTTCCCTTTTTTACTATATCATTATTATTGCAAGGGTTTGTTTTCAAGATAATTAGATAATAAAAGTTTTAGATGAATTGCAGCTTCAAAAATAAATTTTGACATTAATTACATTAGTGCTCACATAAATTTTTGCCTATTGAAGATAGATATTTGATTGTATTTTCTATTTTACTTTTTAAATGTTTGTTGGTAATTGCAAAACGAAGGAAGGCATTGATATTTGAATTAGGCAATTTAATATGAGTTGACTTTGTTAAGGGACATTGAGTAATATAATGGATTGGATCACCTTTATTTCCACATACATATTGCTCAGAGTTAGAGATGTTGAATCTGAAGAAGTATGTGGGAAATGGCCCATGTCCAGTTAAAAAGCGGTTTATATAACCATTGACCATTGTACATGTATCATTTACATGAGGTGCTATTTGATTTAATTGTCTTCCTGTATTTATTGTTGTCAATTCTTCTTCCCACATTTGGAGGTTGATTTTATGTAGATATTTCTTGAGGTATGATTTCGGCCAGGAGATTTTTCTTGAAGGGATATTATTGTTGGTAGTAGCTGATTTGGCTGCTGAATCGGCTTCTTCGTTACCAAGAACTCCGACGTGAGCCTTTATCCAATAAATGTTTGGTGATATTTGAGGATATTGGATAATTTTGTTAAAAATATCTTGAATTATTTCAGATGTGTGTTTGAGATTTTGTAGAGCTAGTATTGCTGATTGACTATCCGAGAAAATATTGATTTTTTGTAAATTATTATCGATAGAGTATTCTATTGCCATTCGTTACTAATGGTTACTATTGTTAGCCTACTATTGCGTGTAATTCTGCTTGGAAGATACTATTTTCCTTGGAAAGATGATTTTGGAGAGTTAGTTTCTGGGTTTGATCAATTTGTATTATACATGCACAGCCAACTCCTAAGTCCATTTTCGATCCATCTGTATATATTATTGGTGGAGATATATGATTGGTTGGAAGTTTTACTGTGCTATATATTTTAGGATTAGAGGCAGGATGTCTTCTGTAGGGATTGACTGAAATTTCAAAATTGTTTGAATTAAATATTTCATCATGTAATATGCAGGATTTTTTTAATTTGAGAACTGTGGCTTTTGCATGTTCAGTTTGTGCTAAAGTATGAAGAGGTGCTATTCCTGAAAGTACACATAGGGCAGCATTTGATGTTGTTTTATAACATTTTGTGATCCGGAGAAGGAATGGACGTTGTATGGCTTGCAGTTGTTTTTGTTTCCGAACAGTCATAGGCTGCGCCCAAATTTCTGCACCATATAAGACTATTTTTGTTATTACTGTATTGAACAATATTTTTTGAATATGAGGATTTAGTCCCTAATTTAGTCCTTGGACATAACGTAAGTTGTTTGCTATTTTTTTGTGTTTTAGTTCTGATATATTTGAGATGTTCAATCCAGTTGAGGTTTTTGTCAATGATTATGCCTAGAAATTTAAGTTTTGGAACTATTTTTATTCTATTATTTTCTATTGAAAATTTTGGTAGTCGAGTGATTTTTTGAGATTTTTTATGGAAAATTATAGCTTTTGATTTTTCTTCACTTATTGTCAGTTTCAATTTGTTGCATTCAGTTTTAAAAAGATGAAGAGTTTCATTTACATTATTTTCCAGAATATTTCTTGTTCTACCACTGATCACAAAAGCTGCGTCGTCAGCAAAAGCAACACTTTGTGTATGGGTTGGCCATTTGAAAGATGTTATTGAGTTAAACGTAAGGTTCCAAAGGTCAGCACTAAGGCAGGAACCTTGTGGACAACCTCTTTGTTGGGCATATTCTATTATTTTATTGTTGTATACTATAAAACTTTTTCTTTCACATAGATAATCTTGAAGTAAGTTAAATATATTTTTTGGACAATTTGCTTTTCTTAATGCTTCAAGTACAGATGGCCACCATAATGAGTCAAAAGCTTTGGCTAGATCCAGGCAAATAAAAGCAGAATGCAGATTATTGGAGTTATTGATATGAATTTGGTTTAAAGCTGAATCTATGGCATTCGTTGTCGATTTATTCGGGATGAATCCAAATTGATTATTGCTGATAAATTCTATTTTTGTTAGATGATGTCGTAGGCGATTTGCTATTATTCTTTCTAAGACTTTTCCTATAGATGAGCATAAACTCGCACAGTTGTTGCCCAATTCTAAACACATCATTTTAGCTGGCGATCTTAATGCGAAGAATGTAGAATGGGAGCGGGCGCACCAATAGAAACGGAGAACTCTTATTTGACTTCATTAATAATTATCCCATCTACTTTTATTCTCCTACTGAATATTCTTATCTTCCTGATGATCCAATAAAAGGAGACATCCTCGATGTTATTCTCACTACCACTTCAATCCCGATTTACTTAGAAGTGAAAGTTGAATTGACCTCAGATCACGTACCAGTTTTGGCCACGCTTGGTACGAATAAAAATACTGACGAAAGGTTCAAAATAACTACAGACTGGAATAGTTATCATAACCATCTCATTGAAAATACTCCTGCTATTAAGCATCTTAAAACGAAATTTGATATTGATTATGCAATTGATGTACTCAACAATAGCATCCTAAGTGCGTATAACAGGGCCACTAAGAAAATTCCTGCTGATAATTACAGCGCCAGATTGCCAAGTAGCATTAGAAACATGATTAAACAAAGAAATAAATTACGCAAAAGATGGCACATAGCTTGGAACCCTAGAGTTAAGAAAGACTTAAACAAGCTCAATAGAGAAATTAAGGCATGTATTCATAGACACAGAGAGGAGACTTGGAACGCAAAAATATAAACTTTCAATGAGCCGAATAATGCATTCTGGTCATTTGCACGAAAACTTCGCGGCAAAAAGCCGAACAATAAACCGATTTATGGGGACAACAATATTGCCGTCACGAACAAAGACAAAGCTAATGTAATGGGAGTACTTAGAAAAACAATTTGTTCCAAATCAAGATCAGAGTGACCCTTTATTTTCATATGACATGAGATACTTTATACAGGATTGGACAAGCGGCCCGGGCGCCAAAAATAAAACAAGTTATACTTCACCTAAGGAAGTTAGAGATATTATTAAAAGGATGAAAAATAGAAAAGCTCCCGGTTTTGATAATATTACTAACGTCGCTATTAAAAACATGCCCATTAATGTCATCACGAGATATGTTAGTATTTTAAATGCATGCCTAGAGCGAAATTATTTCCTTGATAAATGGAAAAACGCTAAGATGATTTTGTTACCTAAGCCAGAAAAAAATGCCACTTCCCCGGAGGGTTATAGACCTATAAGTTTACTGCCCGGACTGGGCAAAATTTTTGAACGTGTCATTTATAAGAGAATTGAGCCCTACAAGGAAAAGTTACCTCCTGAACAATTCGGCTTTCGAAAGAAACTCTCAACGACCAAACAACTTGTCAGACTTTGTGAATATATCAGCTCTGCCCTTTTCAAACATCAGAGTGTCGCCTTACTCATGCTAGACGTGGCGAAAGCTTTCGACCGCGTCTGGCATGAGGGGTTTATTTTCAAGCTTATCTCCCTGGACTTTGATAGAGATTTGATTTTGCTTATCTATTCGTTCATCAAAAATAGAAAATTTTTTGTCAATATTGGAAATGATAACTCTGATCCCAGAAGACTTAACGCTGGAATGGCACAAGGGTCAATTTTAGGGCCCATTTTATTTTTATTCTATGTAGCGGACTTTCCAAAAATCTGCACAGACCCAAATTTTTATTTAGGATGCTACGCCGATGACACGGCACTTGCATATAAGTCACATAACCAGGAACTTGCCATTTCCAAACTTCAGGAGAAAATACCAGAAATCGTGCACTGGTGTACGAAATGGCGTACAGCCATCAACGCACAAAAATCTCAACTTATTATTATAGGGAAAAGACATTCTAGAAGTTCTTTTGAAAATAAACTAAAAAATTTTAACGTACAAGTTCCGGTTGTAAAAAAGGCTACCTATCTGGGAGTTGTTTTAAATAATAAATTTACATGGAAAGATCATATCAAAAAAGTCAGAGGTAAGACTGTAGCTGCTATTAGAGATCTTATTCCATTAATCGGAAGAAATTCAAAACTTGATTTAAGAAGAAAAAGGCATATTTATACTGCCATTGTTAGACCAATCTTTTCTTACGCGTCTCCAGCTTGGGCCACCTATTCGAAAAGTGACCTCAAAAAATAACAGGTTACACAAAACAAATTTTTAAGACTTATCACGAATGCCCATTTTTACGTTTCAAATGAAACACTTCACAGGTATTTGAAAATAGAGAATGTCGGGAATTTCTTTCACAACGCAAATCGTAAATTTTTTGATAAGGTGATAAACTGCTCGCACATGAATTACTTTAAAGTTTTCGATTACGTCGAGTTTCCAGAAGATGCCAAGATCAGACCTTTAGCGGCCTTCCTCACTATGGACTCTAGTTTTCCTACGTAGTCAGATTTACCCATGCAACATCATCTGTTTTCTGTACATACTGTATATAATTTTATTTCGTATTGCACTTTGAAATTCTTCGTATTTTGTATATGTATATATTCACCTTCATTGTATTTTATTTTTTTTTGGAAATAAAATTGTGTTTGCATTTATCTTGTTTTTTCTCCACCTACCCATCATGAACAACATTATTTCAGATACTCCACATCTTGCTGGCTCTCCTGGTCTTTGGCCTTAAGTTCGATTCTCAGCTTGTGACGTCCTGTGGTCACCCCCTTTTTCCCAATTCTGATACCTCCTGTCACCCGATCCAGACATAGATATGTCATGTGCCCCTTGGGCATACTTGTCATGAGCCGGACACGTTGCATTTAAATGCAATATCTCGGCACAATTTATAATGAATGAATGCCATGTCCATTAGTCGCGCTACGCATCGCATAAACTTGATGTACAAGTTTAATCGCTGGGTGCCGCATGAGCTGACTCAAGCAGGTAAGGACAGACCTGTTCGAGCCTGTACTAATCTACTCGAATATCAACGCAAGGACAACTTTCTGGACGGAATTGTCACTTGTAATGAAAAGTGGATTTACTTCAACAACACAAGCCAAAAGGGGGTTGGTCTGCGTCCGGTGAGCCCGTCAGCAGCGTCGCAAAGATCATGCTTTGTATCTGGTGGGATTGCCGTCGTATTATATTCAAAGATTATTTGGAAAAAGGGTGAATCCCTCAACAGTAAGGTGTACAGCGAAATGCTAATGAGTGTTGATGTTCCTATCAAGGAATAGCGTCGAACTGAGTTCCGGCGCAAAAATGTCATGTTTCATCAAGATAATACAAGACCACATGTGTCTGCATTCACCGGCTGCACTGTCTACGGACTCGAATGGTATCTTTTGCTGCACCCCTTATATAGCCTCGACATCGTTCCTTCGGTTTTCTACTTTTCTTTTTTACACCTGCAGCTACATCTTGCTGGTGCTATCTTCCATTCTGAGCAGGACGTTCTAAATGAGGTTGATCTGTTTTTGAACTCGCGGCCACCAAGTTTCTGGGCCAAAGACTTTGAAAAACTACCAAAACGTTGGCAGAAAATCATAGATTTGGGTGGTGATTACTAGCAGCACTAAAGGTTCTGCTTTAATGTTTTTCCTTCTAACTTTATTAAGAAGGTTTTTTTGCTGAAAACTTTCGTTACGACTAGATACATTCATACAAATTCTTCGTTATTTAACTTATTTAAATATAATACAGGGCGATGATATTTGGTGGCAATATTTTGAAATGGGATTCAGACCTTTAGAGCGATTCAACCCAAAATGCAGTTTCGAGACTATGGGCTAATGCTTCATTGGGCTAAAAAAAATTCTGCGAAATTTTTTCTTTTCCCTCAAAAGAATTTTTTGAAAACATCTACGGTAATCTAAGATTACTTTTTTGCTTAAAATTTTCCATTTGCATGTTCTTATTCCAGTGAAGAATGTCATCTGGGTATTAATATTACTAGCGTCTAGAGTAAGAAGACATTTAAATCATGATCTGATCATCCTTCATTATGCCCATCGTAGTTCGAGCATTAACTGCCGATCCCTCTTGACATCCTACACGATACCACGTCCGCTTTGCATGCCTATATTTGTTACGTAGGTCTCGCTTTACTAACCTCGATTTACCAGTGTTAGATGCCATGTGGTTTTTGGAATTCTTAAGTTAATACATTTCTTCTTTACCGAACGTCGGACTGCTAAGAAAATTATTCCTACATGTTTTAATCATAAGGGAGAATATCATGAAAGAATTCTGAGTTAAAGCAGACTTTATATATCCAATAATTTTTGTAGTAGAATTGCTATGGTCATAGTTTTACCTGAGCAATAAATGCGGAAGTACTTTTTCAGAAACATGAACAATATAGAGTTGAATGAATAAACTGATGTTTATTAATGAAAAAATTCATATTTAGACATAAAAAGTAAAATTTTTGCTAATTAAGTGGTGTACTTTTTCACTTTTTAAAATTTTATTCTTCCGTAATTATATAGTAATTATGCATTATGTGCAATGCTAATGAAATATTACTTATGATTATTTTTAATTGTGCTTACGTATTTTTTGTAAGTAATTATAAGAACATGTAGAAATAATGAAGAAATATGCTGCTTTATGGCAGTTAGATTCTAATCAGATACCTGTACTAGGGACTTCAGCATTTCTTAGGATATTAAATTGCTGTATTTACAACTCATATGAATAAGTTTTAATGGGTATGCTGTGTGTTTGTTGAAAAACGCCTGTACCGTGCATTTTCTTCAGTGTAGAATTAGAATTTGAACTGTAATGAGATCTGCTTAACTATGAGTGAAAATTATTGTAAGGGAGTGGCCGGCTCTAACAATTAGCAGCAAAAGAATATTATACTTTATTTCAGTAACTTGTAAATAAATTACTGTGTTTCAAAGTGAGTCTTTTATCGCCTATTATACATACAAACCTGAACCACCGAAAGAGATTAAATTGACGTTTGATGATAGTAACAAGTTTAGGTTAGTATATTTCACATGGTGCATTCATTGTTCTTGGAAGAATTCCTGGACTATTGGACCTTCATGTTTTGGACTACTAAATCATGTCCGCTAGGAAATAAAAGGTAGGCTCTTATTTTCTATAGTGAATGAAACAATAGTGGAAGAATACCCTAATGAAATCAAACTTTCACAGTACTATATGCCGCACCGTGCTCGGTGTAGTTTTCGATGCTTCTTCGAACGGCGGTTCAGGTATACTAACTTGAACCGCCGAAAGAAATTAAATTGACTTTTGATGATAGTTACAAATTTGGATTAGTATATTTAACATGGTGCATCCATTGTTCATGGAAGAATTGCGGAACTATTGGACCTTCACGTTTTGGACTACTAAATCATGTCCGCTAGGAAATAAAAGGTAGGCTCTTATTTTGTATAGTGAATGAGAGAATAGTGGAAGAATACCTAATGAAATCAAACTTTCACAGTACTATATGCCGCACCGTGCTGTAATTCGCGATTCTGAGACTACTAGTGTCGGTGTAGTTTTCGATGCTTCTTCGAACAGCGGTTCAAGTATACAAACCTGAACCGCCGAAAGAAATTAAATTGACTTATGATAGTTACGAATTTGGAATGGTATATTTAACAGTGTTAAACAGTGTTAAAGCTTAGCTCATGATGTCGCAGCTGGCACTTCAATAAATCCCAAGATTTTACAGTTCATCATGTATACAAGAGGGATCTTCTCCCACATATGCACACTGCATTGTATTTAAATCTATAAATCATGCATGTGGGACGAAAGCATCAAGCTCTTGTAACATTCTATTACCATAGTTTAAAATTGGATAATTAAACTAAATATTCTGAAAATAACTTTTGTTTTTTAGAAAAATACTTTAGACATTTATGTTGATGATATTGTTTTCAATATGTATAAATATCAAGATTTTTTTTTCTAATGGCGGGCACTTGCCTATTCGACTTTGGCCACTCCTAAGGCCAGAATTCATGATGGCCACTTTATTGTGGAGGCACCTAATAGGCGGCCACCATTGCTTCCTATGACAACCAGCTGCAACTTTTATTGCAATAGCTGCAACTTAGTAGCTTAGCTGACTGTGATTGAGCAACTTTTAAATGATCAAGGATTTTATACGATAACATTAAGCTGCAGTGACCTGACAGGTAACTTTTAAGAGCAGTTTGATAATCAGTTGTTTTGTTGCCAGGGAACTTTTTGTCGTGGATAATCATGGCTAAATCTAAACATGCTAGTAGTTTATTTATGCTAGTCGTTAAATTGCATTCTGTAGCGGGCAAGATTGATATTTTCGTTGACATATGGTCCTGGAAGTTTTCGTGATTACAATACTTCCTTTACTTCGTATATATAACATTCATTTGCTACATAAGTGTTAAACTCGTGATTATATTCATCATGATTATATGTGCAATGCATAACTGCATAAATCTGAGAAAAGAGCATTTTCTATTCATATTTTTTACACACTGGATGTTTATCAATAGAATAATGGGCTTTTTACTTCCATGTACGAAGTAAAAAGGAGTATTGTAATCGCAAAAAATTTTGGGTATCACATTTCACCGAAAATATTCATTTTCAGCGCTATCGAATGCAATTTAACGATGTTTTTCGTGACATCTGTACGTAAGGACAGAATAAAGAACTCTTTTTCCCTAAATAAATTATAAAACTTATTTAAAATGGATTCAGAAGAGATTTTTTCGTGGCGGCTGTACGTATGTAGGTATGTATGTATCTCACATAACTCAAAAACGAATAGCCTCAGAACGTTGAAATTTTGTATGTGAGACTGCTATAACATGTAGATGTGCACCTTCTCTTTTTGGTTGCAATCGGTCTCACGAAAAGTATATTAATATGTGTATATATATATCAGCTCTGTTACTGGGTTCAGTGAGCTCAGTTCCTTTATTCATATATTTTTGGAAAATGTGCACTTTTTGCTTTAAAATTGATTGAATTATGCTGTTTTTATCTTCCGGTTAAGGTTTTTATGCCTTTAGATGACCTGCGTGTTATAGTTGTATAATTATCAACAGTTTAAAAGGTGTTTAATTGCGGCCAAGCCTAATTTTTTATCATAGCAGCCAGATTTGTTTACATTTGAAACTTATAGTGGATTTGTTGCCAATCTAGAGAAACTAAGCTTCGCAATAACAAAGTTAAGTCTTCTTTTATTATTGCAAATTAAATCAGTTTTCTGCACCAAAAAGTCTGTCTTCTTGCCGCTAACCCAATTGCTTGTTTTTGCGTAGAAACTGTAATTTTAACTGCAGTTTTTTTTAAGTGTATTTGGTGTTCTATGTTTTTCAATATCTTTAAATTTTTAATGAAGACATTTTGTGCTTTTTTTCTTATCTTTGCCTTGCCGCGAAGTGAGAACTTAATTAACTGAATGAGGAATACATCAAGTCGAGGAAATAAGTGTTTCATATTAGCAGAAAATACTGTCGCCAGTCTGTTTCAGACAGAGCAGAATGTTTAAGAATAGCGCATGCGCATTAGGTAAGCAGCGCTCAATCATCTGTGAAAAACTGTTTATTTTTTATTTGTTTGATTTATTTTATACGTCGGTTTAGATTTATTATAGTATTTGAATAGAACATGTGGCAGCGATTAGATAATTCTTCAGATTTTTTTCCCCCATTCTGAGTTATCAATGGGATGTAACGCTGTTAAAGCCAGAGTATCGCTATGTTAAATAAGTATAGTAAATTTTAAAGAGCGCATTTATTCTATTGTCTTAGAGACTTGAATAATTTACTCCGTATGGCAGTCCCCAGAGGAACCCGGGACGGGGTGCTCGTTTTCTGTGCTCTGTGGTTTATGCACTATCAACGAAGTAGATTTAATTCAATTCAATAAGTTTAAATGAAATGCAGGAAAAATGCGTATAATTTAATATTCCCTACAGGAAGTCATGTGGTGCGCACATTAGATTTTTTTAAAAGAAAATTTGGAATAATATCAATATAGCAAACAAACAAACAAAAAAAAAAAAAAAAACATAAAAATTATACATTTCTTAATGCATAATAGAATATTAACCGTATTTCATAAATATGAATTTAATTAAAAAATTAAATAATAATGTAGCTATATAATAACTATTAGTAACCGTTTAAATAAATTCAGAATATATCCATGAAAAAGGTATATGTGTGTATATTACATTAGAATTGTATAACCATACATACTGATAAGGAAGATTTAAGAATCAACTTATCTCTTAGAGCATAGGAATGGGATCTATATTGTTGTTCAATTCAGAGGCATCGTTTTTTTTACATAAAAGTCATCCTTCCTTTTTTTTAAAGAATTAATATCTGCTTCTTAGAACACAGAAATCTTAAATGTTGGTGGGAAAAAAAAAAAAAACAGTAAGTTCCAAAAGAAACAATGAGCACTCCAAAAGCATAGCAGTTACTGTGCCCAGTACAAACCACATACTAGTATAGCTGTACAGTTTTTATCCTACCAACTGTATGGCATATAATTTTATCTTCATTATTATTTTTAATTCAACTGCTAAATGTTATCTTAAAATGGTTCCCTTTAAAAGTTGCAGTATTTTAAGTGAAACAGAAGTACGTAAAATCAAAGCCCAATAAAATTAAGCACCACCGCATACCAGGTTATGATAACCGGGCTACATAATACAGTGCGTTTCATATTTAGTGGGACAAAAAGAATTTATTAAACCGAAAGAAATTAATAGTGAAACTACGATTATATAGATTTTATCTGGCAACAGAAGAAAACTTCCGGTTACGAAATCGTCACTAGAGGCGATTTAAATAAAATGGGGCCATTCATGCAGGAGAAAACGTCGGCAATTTTGTTTCGATCCTGGTTTCGAGCTGGATTAACGTTCATCGCTGTCTTCTTGAAAATTGGTAAGCATTTTGTTTATATTGGGCATGCCTCGCTTGAGATACCAGTTAGGGTAGCTAGCGACTAACATAGATCTTGATTGGAACTTTCTTCTCGCTCAGCGAGAAAATTTTGAAGCGCTTTTAGGGCAATTCAATACCAAAAAACAACTTGATTACTCACAGCAACTGAGTATGTTTCAAAACTCGCACCAACAAGAAATTAATAAACTTTATCCAGAAACTGAGCATAATCTTCATTATTATGCTTCTCTCATAGCAACCAAATATGAAAAAACTTACCCCTCAATACAAGCTATCACTACATTTGAAAAAAAAATTAGAAATTCAGTCGAAACAACTTAATAAATTCCAAAACGAAACTCTTCAAAATACCCAAAGTAATTCGAATGACGAATGGAAAATTCCAAAGAAAGTGCATAAACTCACTTACAGTGATGACAGCAATTCTTCACATATTTCAACCAAAAATAAGTTTTCATCTTTATCTGATAATGAATATACGGAAACTAATGAACAACTTGACTCACAAAATAAAGTAAGTAGACATCCCACTTAATTGGTAACAAGTAGAAACATTATTGTTTCTACATTTTACATATGTAAAATGCTCAACAACAATTCCGAATTTAAATATAGCCTAATCAGTAGCAATATCAGTTCTACTAATATGATGCTTTCTACTAATATTTACTTTGCTATGTACATATTTTTGCTATTTAGATATTTGCGTCTTGTAAATTGCTTTAGAACATTAATCAAATAACATTTTTATGAACTGACAAAATTTGCAATGAAAATTGTCATTCGTCAGAAATTAGTGCCTCGTGCACCAGAACCATGCTGTCTGGTCCATTTCACTGAGAGGAATATAAATCATCAAGTACAAGCACTGTGACTAGTTCGAATCCATAACCCAAGGGGTGCCATCAATAACATTCTAATCCAAAGTTTTGTAGTAAGTTGTTTCTGAAATCATTATAATTAAAATGAAAAATCATATTTTTCGGATAATTTTCTACAGCCCTATTTTGACTGTTATAGTTTCTATTCTATTTATATAAAATACAATCGTTCTTCCCGCTAATCATTTCGCTGACTCTACTTCTACATTTATACACCCATTTTATGTCTTACATCTCACCAGTGGCCGAGCAGGTAAGCTGCTGAATATTGATAGTTCGTCTCAGCTTCTAACTGAAGTGAACGGTTGGCTTTTTGGCTTACTCCTTGTGTAATATGAATACTAAGTTTCCCTCTAGAAAGTCTTCCACAAAGGCACCATTCTCCTTAGGCAGATAGCCTTGCTTTAACATATACAAATAACTTAACTTCTTGTATCTTAGACTAGATCTAAGAAGAGCAGAGAGTATTTGATTGCAGATTATAGGAATTAATATGTATTTCTTTGTCAAAAGATGTAATCTTTTCAGTCTTAGTATCACATATAGAATCTCGAAATTCATCTAAAGTTACATCACAAGGAACTTTTCCAGCAACCTAAATTGCTAATCATTGCTTTTTTTGAATTTATGACAGGTAAATGACCTATATCATTTTTATCACCTACATGGATTTTTTCCACCTCCGCAATACATTTTTCATAATTTAATTAACTTACTAATTTAGTTGACCATACAGGCTGGCCAATAAGCAGGAATTTTGTTACTCCCTTGTATTTTTAAATGTTGCATATCTTTTGCTTTTGATATGTGATGTCCTGAAACAATGGCATACAAAATAAAAGTATTTTACATTTGATTGTTCATGTTCTTTTGTTAACACATCTAGATTTTGCGCCTCTTTCAAAATTAAATTTCCACAGCGTGATTACGTTATTTGAGTATGACAAACCACATGAGGGGTGCCTGCCTAAATGGAAAGGTACATTCGGGGAAGACATTCTAAAGGAAACTAGCGTGTATTTACGTTGTACACTGCTCAAAAAAAAAAAAAAAAAAAAAAAAAGCACAATGCTATATCTCCCGTTCTACTGGGCCGATTCACAAAATTCAAACTGCATTTTTCATGTCTCGAAAGCGTGACTTAGGATATATATTAGATTTATATATAGCACTATTCTAACATAGGTATTTTGACACAAAATTGGACTTTTTCTGAAGTAACATACCACTTTTTTTATATATTTTGATTCTACGACTCAAATTATGCCAGAATGCCAAGTTTTGTAAAAATCGTACGAGTAGTTTTTAAAATATTAGCTCTCAAAATTTTAGCTCCTCCATGTTAATTGAATTTGGCAAATATTAATTAATTTATATTAAATCTTTTTGATTTTTTCCTTTCACATTTCGAAATTTAGGTTCATTCCAAATAAAATTTACTCATTTTTTGTGTTTTCTTTTTTAAATTTCTATTTTAAATAATTTTTATAAATTTTTCGAAAAAAATTTTGAATTATAACCTATAAAATTTTTACAATCATATTAAAGTAGGTGTATTTCTAAGCATACCTGCAAAAAATTAGACTTTTTTATTCAAAATTTTCTAAGATATACACGAATTTACATATTTTTGCGTATTGAAATTTGGCATCTTTTTTTTTTTTTTTTTTGAGCGATAATAACGCCAAATGTGGTTTATGGATTTTTGTTACAGTAAATTTCAAATAAAATTTTACGGAGAATTGGTTATATGAAATTTTTTACCTCAATGATGCGTAATAAATATTTATTAATACTATATGAAAAGCTATTTTTTTAAATTATGAATGATATTATTCAAATTTTTAATTATTTTTTTTCAATTTTTCTCTTTTTTCCCTTTTTTAAAAAAATATTTGTAAGAGTAAATTTTTATCTTCGGCGTTTTATCGTCTGCTACTTTACTTTAACTTCGTTTAAATCGAATTTTATAAAACTGAGCACTTTCGTTGGATGTTTATTTGAAACTTCACGAAAATATTTTGTGACATTAACTGCATAATTAATTTCTAAACAAGCTGTTGCTTATGAAGTGGCTGAAAGAGCGGCTAATACTATCATCCATATATTTTTATGGAAACGTAAGGTTTAGAATAATCATTTTTATAAAAGTCAAATTATGATATACAGTGTCTCACAAAAGTGATGGGACACTTGTGCTTTACAAAAGGAAACTGTAGTAAAATAAATTAAAAAAACATGTAAAAATTTTTTGTGGGCGTATTTCATACTTAAATTTAGTAAAAATTATTACATAAAATACATTTTCTCAAAATATTAAAATATTAATTTAATAAAAAATACAATTGTTTAGAACGGAGCAAAAAAATGGCTCACATAAGTGATGGGACACTTAGTTTACCATCAAATATTTATCCAAAAAGTTTACTTTTTAAAAGGTTTTAATATTTTGTTGGATTTCCTTTTACTTTTAAAACATGATTTAATCTTCTTGGGATGGATTCGACTAATTTTTTTGCGATTTCTGGAGTGATTTTACCCCATTCTTCTTGAAGCGCCGATTTTAATTGTTGTTTTGAAGAAATGGTGTATTTGCGAATTCTTGATTCCAATTTTTGCCAAATATTCTTTATGGGGTTTAAGTCTGGAGATTGTGGTGGTGTTTTTATTATTTCAGAACAGTTATACAGCAGCCAGAGTCTAACGTTCAAAGCAGTGTGCTTGGAGTCATTGTCCTGGTAGAATTTAAAATCGTTCTGAAGGTTCAATTTTCGTGCTGAAGATTTCCAATTTTGATTTAAAATGTCAATATACTTGTACTGATCCATTATACTGTCAATAAAAACAAGATTACCAACTCCAGTGGACGACATACACCCCCATACCATAATTCCTCCTCCATCATGTTTTACTGTTGGCACCAAGTTCTGTTTGCGAAATTCTTCCCTGGGTTTTCTCCACATCAAGATTCTACCGCCAGAACCAAATAAATTAAATTTACTCTCATCAGCAAATACAACTTCATTCCAGTAATCAGAGTTCTTATTTATGTTGGATTTTGCGAAAGCCAGTCTCAGTTTTCTATTCTTTTCACTTACGAAGAATTTTTTCCTGGCTGCTCTACCGTGATATCCAGCAGATCGAATTTCTCTTCTAATAGTCTCAGTATTAACAATTACTCCATATAATGCTTGTAAATCAGCAGCAACTTTAGGAGCACCCATTCTTGGATTTTTTTTTTTTTTTAATATTTCGAACGATAATTTGCTTTATTCCATTGGATAGCTTTAATGGTCGGTCAGGTCTTCTTTTATCCTGAATCATATGATTCTTTTTATATCGTTTAATGATATTGAAAACTATTGAATGACTCAAGTTAACTGTTTCAGCAGTTTCTCTAATAGATTTTCTACGTTCAATATGCTAATTAATAACTAATTTTCGAATTTCAAGCAAAGTTTCTTTTCGTTTAGCATTCATGGCTGCACAGAGCTAAAGAACACAAAAATTCCAAAACAAACTGGAGAGAAATACTGCAGACGATTTTATAAATTATTGCTAATTGCTTTTGAGTAAAAATAAAAACCCCAAAAAATATTTTTATTGTAGTACGTAGTACTATCTAATGGTGTCCCATCACTTATATGAGCCATTTTTTGCTCCGTTTTAAACAATTGTATTTTTATTAAATTAATATTTTAATATTTTGAGAAAATGTATGTTATGTAATAATTGTTACTAAATTTAAGTATGAAACACACCCACAAAAACTTTTTACATGTCTTTTTAATTTATTTTATTACAGTTTCCTTTTGTAAAGCACAAGTGCCCCATCACTTTTGTGAGACAATGTTAACATACAACCCTCTACAGACCGAATTAATGGAAGTTCAGTGGTTATATAGAAATGATCTGCAGCTACTTAATGGCTGTGTCAGCAGGTTCTGTTAACAAGTAAGAATAATTATATAAACGACACGCAACATTCTGGATTCAATTAACAACAAGGGTACGATGTTTATTAAATGAATTTAAGAAGTTTTTCAACGTAAAAAATCAACTCATTTTTTATCCTTAAAAGTATTTTTATGCGTAGCGTATTTTAATTATATCCTTAAAATTCTAATTTAGAATGTAATTGTCAAGAACTGAATTCTAATCATTAGTAATATAATAAGTAATTATTACGGTTATTAATAAATCCTTCTTATAAAGTAATTGCAAATATTTCAAAAAACTTTCTGTCTGAATGCAAATATTTTTCTATGCAAATATTTCTAATTTTATATTAACCAAGATTGCACACGGTATTATTTATTTACACTTCAATTCTTACCGTCTGCTCTAGTAGAAGTTACAAATCAATTATGTTTAATTAAGGAATGACCATCTAAGTTTAGAAACAGCGTATCGTAACAGCAATTCAATTATTGGCGCCGTATCTTTCATGTTACTCCCGATTGGCAAGCTACATGATTTTTAATGAGTATTCGGGTTTTGCTAGTAACTTCACTTGGAAATCGAGCTTAAAAACTAGGTGAGTTGGTTATTTGAACATAGAAAGAACATGGAGCTATTTGGTTAAGATGCTTTCATAGAGAACCTTTGTAAAGAGAACCTAGAAAACTACGAAAACCAACCATGCAAGCCTGTGTTAGACTTCGCAGCAAACAATTAGTATTTAACAATCTTTCAAATGCTAGGCACCTGGTGAGGCTCCAATTAAATCTCCAATTTAATATTTTATTTGTAAATATTTAAAATATTGTTGTATTCTTAGACACAAAAAGCAGAATTTAAGTTTTGTTAATTCGTTAGTAAACTACCAAGCCGTAGTGCAAATGAATATTCAGTTTCTTTTGCAATAACTGTACTCACTTAATATTCTTGGAATATGAGCTAAAGAAGGAATGTTCTCGGAAGATTAAAGAAGTGTTTAAATCCAGTGATATAAGGTTTGTCTTACAGGCTCAGGATCAAAACGATTCTGCAATTGCCTGAGTAGTTGACTTGTAAATGGCTGTGAATTAAGCAGAGATTTAATCTACGTTATTCAGTCAGAAAACATATTCCAAATGTTTTGTATTGCATGACAATGCATCTTTTCATTAATCAATAACCAATCGGAGGACCGCTTGTGTTCCGAAAATAAGTATGTGTACTCAATCGTCCTGCATGTTCTTCAAATTTGTCTTCTTGTGATTTTTTTCTTTCCCCAAAACTAAAGTTGTTTCTCAAAGGAAAGTTTTTTGACATTGGAGAGACAAAAGGAGTATGACATCTACTTTTAGAGGCATGTCAAAAACAGATCTCTACAAGCCTTCTTTTCCATTACATGTTGTGCATTCAGACAAAAAGTTGCATCAGCGTAAATTCTATAACCTATTTTTATTACACTCTGATTAACATACAGTGAATATATACTAAACCTTTTACTTCAACTTCAGAAATTCGGAATTTTTGACGGAATTGTTGTCGGAACTAGGACTTAGAAGATAAGTCAAATTGAATATTTTGGATAATCCAATCAAGGTTGAAGTTTCAATATTTTATTTTCGAAGGAATAGGAAATTTTTTCAGTTTTGGTCCATTATCCTAAGTATATTTGCTTCGATTCTTTATTTTTTCCATAAAAGCGAAAATCTTACGCATGGTATACGTATAACGCATAGCTTCAAATTAAAATTTCATAATATACAGGGTAGTTATAATTAAAGTTCCACTTTGAAACGGTCATAAAAGGAAAACTACTGGATCAAATGTTATCAAACTTGGTAACCGTGTAAAGGAGGTCATGGGAACTTATTTTCCGGGAAAAAAACAAAGTTCGAAACCTCACCACCAGGGGGGAGAAATGGCGCTGTATGCAATATTGTTAAACGAAATATGGGTCGGAATCTATTTAACCTTTTGTTACACGAGTTTAATATGTTGTATACCCTTAAGAATTTTTAAAGTAAGCAAATTACCATTTAAAGGCGTTAAATTCGATAAAAGTCGAGTGCGCCATCCGCGTAAGGGAGAAATTCGTCCGTAAAAACCACGAATTATACATTAGAAAATGTGAGATCGGAAATCACTCGCACAAGTGCGTACAATCTGGAAATTGTTTTCTTACAGATCGCTAGTTTTTAATTTTTGAAGCCTGAATTCGGTCCTAAAACAGGAAGATACTGATTCAAAATGCTTTTAATCGATCTGGGCCAAAGAAATCCCTCATGTTATCTACCTAGTTCCATTGCATTCTCTTACTGCATTCGATTGTATAGCAGTCATTCCACACCGTTTGGTGTGGAATGACTGCTATGCATAATTGAACCATTTTTCTCTGAAGAGCAGTGGACAGCTGGACCACTGTGATTGCAGCTCGCTTAGAATCAATGTTAAAATGTTTCGTGATACATGAACTGCAGTAACGTAGCATTTTAGATACTACGATTTTTATGCATGGCTGGGCCCCACCTCACATGTGTCGCACAGTTTCTTAGGCAACATTTCACGAATGAACGTCTTATACGCCGACAACTTTCCCTCTTCCCACCAGATCTCAACCTCTGTGACTTTTGGCTATGGGGTTATCTCAAAAGCACTGTATATGGTGATAATCTAAACAATTTGGCAGAAATGAAAAATGTGATACACCGATATGCCCGTAACATTCAACCTGGTATGCTAAGAGCTGCTGTTGAGAATGCAGTAACATGATTTAACTTGCTTTCGGAAAATGCTGGACGCTACATTGGCGCTTTGTAACATGTTTCGGAAACGATGAAACACATTTTAAACCGATGTTTTCCTGTCTTACTTTATTTAACAATATTGCATACAGCGCCATTTTTCCCTTGGTGGTGATTATTATTTACATCGTTAAATTGCATACTCTTTTTTCCCGCGGAAAAATAAATTCCTATAACCTCCTTTACACGATTCCTAAGTTCGTTAACTTTTTGGTCCGGTAGTTTTTATTTTATGACCATTTCAAAGTGGAAATTTAATTATAATCACCATGTAAATTAAACTTTAAAAGTGTGGGAGTTTGGTTCAAGTCCCAGCTTTAAAATCATACATATATAAATATAAATTTTTATATTAAGTCTCTTAGAAAGAATGTTTTAAGAAGCCAATTTTTCTCTCGCGTCACAGATTGTATAAAAAAATCTGATGCGTACACCACATGACTTCCTTGTACGGAGTATTAAATTATACGCATTTTTTCTTGCATTTCATTTAAACTTATTGGATTGAATTAAATCTACTTCGCCGACAGCGCATAAACCCCAATAGAATAAATGCATTCTTTAAAATTCACTCTAATATTTGTTTACCATAGCGACACTCTGGCGCTAGATTCACTTAACAGTATTATATTTCGTTCATATTATAACTCACAGTGCACAAAATTTATACCATTTAAAGAATAGAATTATCTAATCGTTGCCACATGTTCTATTAAAATACTATAATAAAGCTAGAAAGATGTATAAAAGAAATTAATCAAACAAAACAAAAAAGAACAGTTTTTCACAGACGATTGAGTATTTCTCATTCAATTAATTCAGTTCTCACTTCGCGAGAAGGCAAAAATGCATAAAAACTCAAAATATCTATATTAAAAATTACGAAGTAAATCTTAAACACTTATTTCCTCGAAAAAATTCCAGAAAGGATTAAGCATGATTTAATTGGCAATAATAAATGAAGGCGTTATCTTTGTTGTTGCGAAGCTAAGTTTAAGATTGGCAACAAATCCACTAGTCTGCTGTTTCAAATGTAAAGAATCAATTACCGCCATAAAAAAAAAAGGCTTAGAGCACAACAACTTTAAAATTGTTGATAATTCTAAAAATATTGCATACAGATTTACTAAAGGCATAAAAACCTTAACCGGAAGATAAAAACAACATAATTCAATCTTTTTTAAAGCAAAAAATGTACAATTTACAAACATATACGAGTAAAGAAACTGAGATCACTGAGCCGGGTAACAGAGTGGATATATATATAAATATATTTATATACGTTTGGTGCGGCCGATTGCAACCAAAATACGAGATACACATCTACATGTTATAGCAGTACTATATACAAAATTTCAAAGTTCTGAGGCTACTCGTTTTTGAGTTATGCGAGATACATACGTACGTACATACGTTCGTACAGACACCACGAAAAATTCTCTTCAGAATTAATTTTAAAGCAGTTTTATAATTTTTTTGGAGGAATCGAGTCTTTTATCCTGTCCTTAGGTACAGATACCACGCTCAAACATCGTTAAATCGCATTCGATAGCGGTCAAAATCGTTAAATTGCATTCGATAGCGGTCAAAGTTTTAGGCAGCATATTTTAACAAAAAAAAATATTTTTGTTAAAATATGCTGCCTGAAACTTTTCGCGATTACAATACTTCCTTTTTACTTCGTACAAGGAAGTAAAAACATAATCTTTAATATGATTTTTAGATTGTTTCAGCCGATATAAAAATCGGGTTACTCGGTGGTACAGAATAAACACTGCTGGACAGTTTTTTAGCATAAAATCTTTTATATAAAGTATTTATCCTTTGGACTTTGCTTTAAACTTTATTTATAGTTAAAATGACTAGAAAATGAAAATCTGTCTTCAGCTGAAACGCAATTCCTGTTATTGATATTTTTAAAAAAATTGACAAGAATGCAAAATTTATGGAAGTCTAGCAATCGAAAAATCTTAATTTTCTTGTGTGAGCACTGAAAATAACTGTAGAAGGAAAGAAGAAAATTAGGGAGAAAAGTAAGCAAAAATTTGAAAGAGAATTTGGCTGTCAGAAATACCAAGGTGTTTCGAAAAGTTGGATGCTTTTGAATATACTTTCAGAACACTTCAAGGAATTTGGGTGTTGAAAGAAAAAACACTTGGACGTGTACACCAGCAAATACCATCAATTGAGCTTGTGGTGTTAACAGGAAAGACAAAAACGATATCATTGTACACTCATGTCCATAAATTAAGGATAATGCAAAATCAGGCAAAGGAAGAGTTAGAAGCAAAACAAATTTGACTTATTTGTAAAGCTTATTTATTAAACAAAAGGTAAAGAGCAAAAATAGATGCTATATGTTTGATATTATTAAAAAATTAGCGATTTTTTCTCCCTGGAACAAATTACAAAAAAAAAAAAAAAAAAAAAAAAAAAACCTATTTACAAAAAACCAATATTACATGGTTGGTATGATTGTTAATACATTGTATGTTTCCCAGACGATGCAATACAGTCCGTACAATGCCTAGGCATGCTGAGTATCAAATTATCGATCTGATCTTGGAGGATATTACACCACTCAAAAAGAAATGCTCTCCGAAGTTCCGGTAGACATGTAGGAGGAGGTTGACGGGCAGCAACTCGTCGGCCAATTATGTCCCACACGTGCTCTACTAGATTCAAGTCCGGTGAGAATGCTGGCCAGTCCATACGGGTGATATCCTCCGATTGAAGTCATTCGCTTACGATGTTTGCACGGTGAGGACGGGCGTTGTGATCCATAAACACAAATTGTGATGGCGCCCCGAAACAAACGTACATGTTGTTCCAGAATGACGTCCCGATAGGTTTGGCTTGTCATGGTTCCAATTTGAACATGCAGGTCAGTTCTGGAACCCAGAATAATTCCACCCCAAACGAGCACTCCTGCACCACCGTAACAGTGTCGTTCATTGATGTTTTCTTGGTAGTAACGAGTACCTGGAGCTATCCATATGAAAGTTCGGCGAGAATCAGACTGCAAGCTAAACCTGGACTCGTCGGAAAACATCACACAAGCCCACTGTTGCGGTATCCACACTGCATGCTCTATACTCCAGGCTAACCGCAGGCGATAGTGAGTTGTAGTAAGTGGAACGCATCTGACAAGTCTACGAGCATATAGACCAATCTGTCCTAAGCGTCTGTACACGGTCTGCCTTGAAATTGTACCAGTGACTGAAGAGAGCTGACGAGACAGGTCTGAGGCTGTGCTCCGCCTGTTTCTTTTGGTAATTGCCAAATACCGGTCCTCATTCGGCGTTGTAACTCTGGGGCGACCTGTGCTGTAACGTCTACTCACATTACCATCATCTTGGAATCGTTGCCAAAGCCTGGAGATGACACTCTGGGCAATTCCAAGCTCGTCTGATACTTCCAGTTGGGTACGCCCACATTCCAGACGGCCGATAATTCTACCACGTAAAAAATCATCCAAATGCGTCCTTTGCGTCATAACTATTCGGTTATTGCACTGAAATGCTTATAAAGCGACTGCGAACAATTTTAATTCTTTGCTTGTATTCCTTTTATATTGCTCTCTTACACTCTCGTCATTGTGACGTACTATCGGTGTCATCTGGTTACTTCCTGAAATTTGCATATGATTCTTGAAGATGTGTGTAGTGATTTTACAGGTGATATATTTATTTTAGAGTTCGATTTCCGCGTAACTCCGAATTATCCTTAATTTATGGACATGAGTGTAGATTAAAGTGAAGAGCGACTGGTTTTCGACTATATGTTTGTATAAATTTAAATTACGTTATAGAACATCATATCATCATAAACGGAGAATCCCATGATTTCTTAGACGAATTATTTGAATATTCAGGAATTTATCCAGTGATGTATGTGGATGTCACTTAAAGACGTTTTCATTCTTGATGAAACCAGTCTTTCCTTTTCATCTCATGCCGTCAAAATGCTTAGCCTCTAAAGACTGATAAAGGCTGTGACCAAATACAGATGAAATGGATTGAATTGGTTATTAACACGTTGAGCTTGGCGCCGAATTTGCTGTCCTTTCCGTTCAGCCGGCAGCGAGCTAAGTCGTATTTTTGTTTAGAATGTTTCAATACATTTCATTAAAACTAAATTTGATCACATTTCATTGAGACTATATTTATTTTTTAACTTTAATATTGTCGGTCCCGTGGACCGACGCCAGCCAAACGAAAATTCCAGTGCCGGTCACCAGAGACCGACGCCGGCCACACGGAAAGTTCACTGCCAGTCCCTAGGGACCGGCGCCGCGCTCCACGTGTTAAGTTACGACAAAACAGGGCTATCTACCTAAAAGGAGGGATGCCTTCGTGAAGAACTTTCTAATGGAAACAGCTGGCATACACGTTACACATGAGAAAATCCACGAAAACGCCCATGCTACCAGCCCGTTTACCGGGATTCGAACCCCGTAGTGAATTACCAGTGTTCTGCGACCTTATCGCTCGGCCGTTTGTGGGCCTTTATGAAATGGAAGGCGATAACTTTATTAAAAATGATTGTCAGAAATACCAAGATGTTTCGAAAAGTTGGATGCTTTTTAATATACTTGCGGAATACCTAAAGAAAAAGAGCAAGAATTAAGCAGAATGCCTGAAGAAAAAGTGAAGAAAAAATAAATTTTTGCGTAAAATTTAGTATTTGTATTTTTTTAATTTAAAACTTTTTAATCTTATGATATTTGATTCTTGCGATTTCAAAAATAAAATATTTGACTAAAATATGAATAACATTTTAAGAAACCAAATGTAGGATAAAATTGTGTAAAGGAATGGGCACAATGATAAAACTGTTTAAAGTGTATGCAAGTCATCCTAAGTTAAAATGTCGGTTATACATCTCTCTTATTTATCTGGTTATCATAAATTAAGGAAAAATCACAAATATCACGATTACTGAAAAAGTTACATGTAGAATTTAATGAAACTTACACACAATATACAACACATAGTAAGGTATCAAATAACATAAAAAGAAATTACCAGACAAATATGGTAGTATAGAAATTAGGACATGTATAAAATGAACAAATCGAAGGTGTCAGTTTGCTATAGGAAAAGTGCCTTCAATATGGAATATGATCGCCTCTAGAAGCAATACAGCACATACAGCGATGTGTGATGTTTTCAATTATGCGGTCTATCAGTTCCACAGGAAACGAGAGCCATTGCAAAGCAGTTGCAAGCGCGACAAGGGTCTGAGGGGGCGGATTGAGAGTAGCTAGACGTCTCCCTAAAGCATCCCAAACGTGCTCGATAGGATTCAAGTCCGGGGATCGAGCTGGCCACTCCATGCGCATAATTGCTTCCTGTTCAAGATAATCATCTACGATGCGAGCCCTGTGTGGCCTTGCGTTGTCGTCCTGTAACAGGAAAGCATCACCTATTGCCCCGGCATATGGGCGTGCATAAACATCAAGGATGTCATCTCTATAAATCTGAGCATTCACGGTTCCCCTTGGAAAGAATGGAGGTCTGTGCGTCCACCCAAAGAGACGCCACCCCAAACACAGACACTGCCCCTTCCGTATGCATCTCTTTCACGGATGTTTGACGGATGATAACGGGTTCTAAGGTCTCTCCATATCAAATAACGCGTACTATCGCTTTCTAGACTAAACCTGGGCTCATCCGTAAAGAGAACCGCCCTCCATTGATCAGGCGTCCAGTGGACATGTCGTCGTCCCCACTGAAAACGGTCCCTCCTATGGCGTGACGAGAGCGGCACACAAATGGCTGGTCGCCTCGCATACAGACCACCTTCGTGAAGCCTTCTACGCACAGTTGACGTTGACACGAACCTTCCGGTGGCTGTAGCAAGGGAGGATTTAAGAAAAGTCGGAGTAGCGGTTCTATTCCTGCGTGCACATAATGTCAAATATCGGTCATCGGCGCTCGTCGTAGCAGTTGGCCGTCCTTGGCTGAACCTCCTAGATGCCGAATCTGTAGTTTGAAATTGCCTCCAAAGTCTATGAACCACAGATGGACTCACAGTTAGCCATCTGGCCACTTTTGTTTGACTTTATCCTGCCTCTAGTCTCCCAATGGCTTTCTGTCGTAGTTCTGCAGGCAAATGATGCCTGAAGATCATTGTTACGAATTGACTATCGCATATTTCTGATGTCACTGTCACAGTGAAATATGTGGGCTTGCTCTCAAACATGGACTTTTATGCTCCTCGCAGATGATGTATTCCGAAAGCAGCGCCACTAATTTGCATATCGCAGTTTTACTCAGCTACTCTTACTTGGCAACATATGCAAATTTTACACGGTTTGGCTTATTTTTGACGGAGTTATCGCTATTTTTGGGTTACAGCCGAAAACATCGCGGCAAAAACATCGCGGACGAAAACGTCGCAGCGAAAGCAACGCAAGGCGAAAACGTCGTGCTACAAAACATCGTGGGAGAAAACATCGCAAAGAGAAAACATCGCAGTTCTAAAACATCGTGGTACAAAACATCATCATCGAAAATAAAGCGGTTAAAAAACTTCGCAGTTTGAAAACATCGTCGTCGAAAATATCGTGGTAAAAAATAAAGTATCTACAAATCATCGCATGACGATAACATCGCAGACATGCTTTTTTTAGGCTTTAATAACTGTAAATAGATATTCCCATAATAATTTGAGAGCGCAAGATGTAAAGAATAATAATTTTTACTTTCACATTTTTTGATTAACTAATAAATTTTTGCTGAAAAAGTAAGAAGGAAACATAAGCATAGAAAATTAAATGCAACTTATAGATTATACTTTTTATGAAAAATTACCAGTAAAAACTTTATAAAATTATTTATTAATGGTCTTTGTTAGTTAACTATGTCGGTTTAAAATTCTATTAAGTGCTATAAGTTGCATTAATTTTCTATGCTTAAGTTTCCTTCTTATTTCCTCAGCAAAAATTAGTTAATATAAAATATGAAAACAAATTATCCTACTTTCTATTTTGCGCTCACAAATTGTTATGGGAATATCTATTTACAGTTATTAAAGTCTGAAAAAAGCATGTCTGCGATGTTATCGTCACGCGATGATTTGTAGACACTTTATTTTTTACCACGATATTTTCGACGACGATGTTTTTAAAGTGCGAAGTTTTTGAACCGCTTTATTTTCGACGACGATGTTTTGTACCACGATGTTTTAGAACTGCGATGTTTTCTCTTTGCGATGTTTTCTCCCACGATGTTTTGTAGCACGACGTTTTCGCCTTGCGTTGTTTTCTCTGCGACGTTTTCGTCCGCGATGTTTTTGCCGCGATGTTATCGGTGGACACCCTATTTTTGTGATTTTTCCTTTATTTATTATAACCAGTGTATATCTTTTCTGAACGGAACATTGAAAGGCGTGTTAACTGTGCTTTACTGTATTTTCTCTTTTAATATATGCAGTTTTCAAAAGCATCGTAGTCTGGGTTCAAAGTATTCTTCCGAAAAAAACGCAATTCAAATAAATAAAATCAAATTCTGGAAAATTTATATTAATAAATGTATTTAAAATGCTCAGTGCGAAGGAATAAATAGAAAATTTTAAAACAATTATCTGAAGAAACAATGCAACACAAACAATTAAAATAAAAGTATAAAAATTTAAAAATTACCTAAAATAATAACTATGACTAAAAATATAGCATAAAGAAAGCTACTTGAATAATAATAATAATAATAATAATAATAATAATAAACGATGCGCCTTTGATTTGAACTACGGAGTTCGAATGAGTAAAAAGAAATTTTGAAAACAGTTATTCGAAAGAACCATGCAACTTAAACAATTAAAATGAAATTCGAAAAAGAAAAAAAATTGCTTAAAATTAATAACAATTATAATTAAAAATATAATATAAAGAACATTATTTGAAAAAATCTGATGTGTACACCACATGACTTCCTTGTACAAAATATTAAATTATACGCATTTTTTTCTTCAATTTCATTTAAATTGATTGTATTGAATTAAATCTACTTCGTCGACAGCGCATAAACCACAAAAGAATAAATGCACTCTTTAAAATTCACAATATTTGTTTACTATAACGACACGAAATCGAAATCGAGTCAATGGCTAGGCTGCAATTAGTAGCCAACCGCTACTTTAACTGTCTCTGTTGGTAAATTGCCCTAAGGCGTTGGTACTTCAAGTTTTTAATTAAGGCGATTTACGCCGCGCCAACTAGGCGAAACTCGTCAAATTTTGTGAAATGTATGTGGAGTGGAGGGAGATGATTGGCAGGAGCCTGTCACGTGGGTGGTCACCCACCCAAGTTCATACTCTGAGCAAAGTCCGAAAGTGAGTAACAGAAACTGTAAACAAATTTAGGTATTAGCATATCTGATAACATCATACGATGCGCGACAGCCAATGCCCAAAAAGTTGCCTTCAAGCTGTAGACTCTAGCTTAAGTTTAAGGGTACATCACCAGTTAAATAATTTCCAGAGACATTATGAACTGTTCATAAATGAACTTTAGTATTAAAGACATTATGAACATGTCAAAAAAAACTTGGCTAATCTTTAGAATATGGTAACAGGTAGTTTGGTGACATTTTGGTAAGGCGATAAAGGTTACTAGCTAGGACTTTAGCAATAATCTGAGAAGTACACAGTTCGAATCACAGATTATTTTGTCTCGAAGAAATGAGAGATCATGAGATATGTAATGTGACATTTTCCGGAAAATTCCGATCGTGATTTTAGCTAATAAGCACTTAGAAACAATTTTGCTGCGAAAGTGCAGAATCGCCCACTTATTTGTTTGGAGCTTTTTACAAGAGTAAGAAGAATTGGATTTTTGTCAATTTTCTTTGACTTTTTAAGTGAAAATCGGTTGATGTGTACATAGATAAAGTGAAGAGTGTGCGCAATGCCATTTTTGTGCAATTCTGGGATGTTTTTTGGTTAAAATTCCATAATCGGGGTGAACGCCAAGCTTGGCGAGAGATTTTTATTTGGAGCGATTTTAATTTGTTTGTGGTTTCCGGCTGTATGTTTTATTGTGGCAAACCTAGAGCTTTATTTTGGTAACTCTAAGAGCGCGAATTTAGTGTAGCCAGGTTTTTTTTTAAATTTAATTTTGAAATATTGTGTTTGTTTCTAAAAGTTTTACTGTTATATATATTATATTTATATAAATATTTGCAGACGGTTAAGCTGTTGTTGGTGGGAGAATGTTGGATTTCATATGACAGGAAGTTTATAATTTATAAATGTTTTCATTTAATTTTATTTAGTTAATTTTTTTTTTTTTTTTTTAGTTTTGTTTATTGCATGTGGCAATCGAAAGATGTGGAATATTTAAAGCTTTGAACGAAAGTTGTTGGTGTTGTTGAATTCCACGACGATAGTAACTTGAGTATTTTAGTTTATGATGCTGAATACGCATAATTTGCTATTCTGTTTACGTTTAAAACTGACTTCGCAGTGCTCTGATCTGATAAGTGTATACATTTATTTACTCAATAATTATTTACAAGAATTGTTCATTCTACTATTTTATGATGAATTACATATATATAGGATTATGCTTTTACTTGCAAAGCTGATGGACTTTGTTTTACTCATCTAGTATTTTATCATCTCATTTTACTATTCTGTTTACATAAAATAACGGCGTTTCACTACTGCAAAACTTAAAAGTTACTATTCTGTTTGCGTTTAAAAATCACATTTTAGTGCTTTCATTTAGTTCGCCTAAAAAATTCGCCAAATTTTGAAGGCCAAAATAGTTTGGTGCCAACTTACCCAGCTTATGGAATTTTAGCCTATTTTTTTAAGTGAAAATAGGTCAACGTGTACATGGATACCGTGTATGTGCAATTCTTAAAAATGCGGCAAGCAGTTTGCTATTCTGCGCTTTCTCCCAATTTCGCACCTAATCTTCGTCATGATTAAGCATTTTTGTTCCATAAAAGTTCTAGTATAAGCGCAATTCGGCTAGCAGATTGTTGGAAAAAATGTTGAGTAAAAAAAAAAAAAAAAAAAAAAAAAAAAAAAAAAAAAAAAAACATGCCTTTACTTCGTGAAAACAAAATGGCGTCCAAAACAAAACTAGCAGGTTGCTGTAGCAGGGTTGGTCGCCCAAAAATCGCTAAGTTACCATAATCTAAAGATTCACCAAAATCTTTTGTGTTTTCTTCATTAAAATACAATGAAAATACCTATTTATGTTTCTTAATATTTTTGTGCTGTTGTTATTTTGAAGAATATGTTTTCCCATCGGTTAATGTTATCAAAATAGCTGTAGACAAATGTGATCACATGAAGCGGTACCTATTACTTATAAATGTGTATGAAAGTACAAAAACCTCTATATTGCGTTAAATCAGGTCTGAGACTATTCTACTTGCTTAATAATTATGATACCTATTAAAGTAAAATTAATAATAACGTATTATTAACGTACCATATTTAACCTTTTTTCTCCATTGGATGATATGTTGCTCTTTCTCTCCCACAGTTTCAAGTTTATCATCGGGATTGTAAAGCATTTTCTTCATTACCAATTTTTCGAGCCGCGGAAGGTTTTGAGTTACGCGTAGACCTTCTATAAATATATCTATAACTGTATCACAGTATTTTCTTAGACCTACGACAAATTGCACCTGTTCGTCTTTGACTTCTAACGGCACTTCAAAAACAGGGGTGTTTTGGGGAGCCCACTTATTGCTTGAAAAATCGTCTTTCCATATATATCTCTCTTCTATTTCTTGAAAAACTTGGCAGGCTTCAGCAATCATGTTAGCATATTTACCTAACGAATCATTTATCACAAATCTAATAACATCCTGCATTTTGAACATAACTACTCTTAATAGCTTTCCCAATTTCGTTAATCTTAAACTATGTACTTCTGTTTGATCTAAATCGTATGAGCCACTGCTGCAGCTTGAAATATTAAATATAATGGCATCTGCCATCTTGGACATCCATTCTCCTTGAACGTATTCTTGAACCTTTTTCAGTTGCGTTCGTTGCAGAGATTCGAATTTATCCAGGGGAAGAATTTCGTCAAGAGGCAGAACGTACAATGACGTGTTATTTAAGACCAGAATTTGCTCCTCTAAGTGATTTAGAGCGATTACAACTTCTTTTTTAACCAAAAATGTTTGTTTTTGGAAACTTTCAAATCTCTCTGAAAATATGTAATTCAAGTTAACAATACTTCCTCGCTTATGAGGACACTGATTACTAATGTTTTCATTCTGAAACTCATTCATTAGACGAGAATTTTGGCCTGAAATTTCTGTATAAATTACACGATTGACTGTCATCTGGTATTCAGTTTCCATCTCTTTTACGCAGGTTTGCAAGTGATCTTTTATCCATTGTAGTTTTTGTTGTAGCTGAAGGCTGCGCCTGGCGATAGATATTATAATATCCACGTCTCCTTGTGGCCATTTTGGAATTCCCTCTAAAGGAATACATTGTATGTAATAGTTTAGTCTTAAATTTTCTTCAGCTAAATGCCGGGTTGTAACAGCTGTCCACAAACGCTTTGCAAATTTTTCAGGGTCTTCAGCATCAAACATTAGGTAGATACGAGATACCCACAAACCTGAAGATTTTTCCGATTCTGAGACAAGATTTTCGTCATTCAAATAGTCGTTTTCCTTCCTGACAAGATACATTTTCCGACAATCATCGTAATCAAGTACAGCTACTTTTGCCCATTTCAGATACAGTGGTTGACCAACTTCTTGCCGAGGAACAGGTACGAAAGCTGTTCCTGGTACAGGTTTTACGTTGCTTTCATCGACACCAAGAGACAACCACTCTTCAGGGGAACGTGTTTCATAAAGATAGTCGTCATCAAAGAAGTCCAAGGATAAAAATGGCTCGCAAGGTATACCTTCCTCTATATCCGATTTCAGAGAGTACATTCTATCTGTGTAATATAAAAATGGTGGTCGTATTACATTTACGTCAAGACCAAAGTTTTGAAGAAGTTCTTCGAAATTTTTATCTGAGAAACGCCGTTTTGCGATATCAGTGGCCACACGTTTTGGTAGCACTCCATAAGGCACTTGAACTTCTACCTGTAGCTTGGGATCATACCCTTTCTTGAAGTAGAGCTGAAATTCTTCAGAATCTTCCTTAGATTTAGGTATATCAATTTTTCTCGTTGGAAATAAATCAGCTTTGATAAATGGAGGAGTGTGAACCCATCCAAGAGTCTGCCAATAAAAGCTTTCTAAGACAGAAGCAGGTGCATTTTCTTCTTTAAGTTCTGGTTCCCGAAAATAATTTGGTTTTGGTGGTGTAAATGTAGCTTCTCCCAATTTTTCGTTTGCCATTCTAAAACTGAAGATTATAAATGAATAAATCCTAGGAATAAAACAAAACAAATAATATCAACTCCCGAAAACAAACGTGAACTTAACATTGCATATGATATTTTCAGTCAGAAATCCGTCTAAAATTCTTCAAAGGAAAAATCTAAAGATCATTTTTTAAAATTAAACGTGTTGCCATATTGCCATACCAAGTTTAAAAGTATCCTACAAAAATCTCTTTCTGCTGAAAGATTTTTAGACGATGACCCCCCCTCCCAAGAAAAAGAAATTGCTCTTTAGAAATAGCGATCTTTTTTTGTTTGTTTGTTTGTTTGTTTTAATATCTTGAATTTTTCCGCGTTTTCTAATGTATTTACGTGTAGAACATCACAGAAAAAATATAACTTCCAAAGTAAAATTTATTATATTACTTGCAAATATTTACAAATAATATATTTGCACACCTTGTCCACAGGAGACGTTATTCGGCCTTTATTTTCGCATTTTATTAGTTTATAGACATATTGTTAACTATGAACATATATGTATATCACTTACATGTACATCTGAATTATACAGATAAATTTACTATCTCCTGTATTTATGATTACACATGTTTAAGTTTCAAAGGCGTATCTGGCAGCAGTAACTTCTGTTTTGAAGAATTGAATGAGTTCTGAAAAGGCTTAATGATACCGTGATAATAAAATGAGTGACCGTGATAATAAGATGAGAAATAGAGTTTGAATCTAGGCTATTTATCTGATCTACTTCTAATATAACATACTTCCAGCTACAATAATGCTTTAAATGACGCAAAGTTTCATGTTTTAAATTTAGAGATAACAGTTTTGTAAATATTACGAAATCTAAACTTTTTATACGTTCCTCCTATCCTTATATTTGGGAGAACATTGTGTGTGTTATAAAAAATACAATACAAAGGATTTGACTCACGTACTAGAAAAATTGACCAATATCTCTAATTTCAAAATTTGAAGTAATATTCAATTTGCATTGAGCGGCCGATTTATAAAAAAATTAGAATGATTTGAGGTTGATTTTTTTTCCACTTAAATGCCATTCAGTGATATTTTTAGTCCAAAGGGGCTTTGTTCCCGAAGGACTATTGTTTTCGTTTTTGCGATTTTGCGTTGGTTCTCTATAAATGTCCGTTTCACTTTTCAAACTGTAAACACCAAATGTTAGAGTCCTGCATTATAGTTGAAGAAATTAAATAATGAAAAATCTGAATAAATGTATGTATATTTCTTGCATTGCGATAAAACAACGGTACATAGACCCATCGAATTTTGAATGACGTAATCCTACTGCGAATATGGGCATATGGAAGCCCAAATTTGAAATTTGTTTTATTATCGATTTCATATTTTGTAAAACTTTAACGAATTTTTAATTAGCAAACTCGAGGATTTCAAAGTGAGCAATGACAAAATTGTACAGAAAAACATTTTTATCTCCAGCGCGCGCGAGACTCTGTATCGGAAGTTTTAAAGATATGTTCAATTTAAAACTATTGCTTTTGAACTGAATTTTATGGTTTAAGTGCGAAGAACATGATGTTTAATAAATAAAGGTAACAGACAAAATGTTAAAAAAATGCCCCTTTGAGCGTAATTTACAATTTGAAACCTTTCAGAATTTTTTTATTTAATATTTTATAATTTCTAGTGTTTTTAGTTTATAATTTTGTTAAATTTGTACGAAAAACGAAATTTTGCACTAGTAATTTATAAATTTTCAAAGTCTGAAAATGCGTTATTAATATTCTCGTGAAGTTTTTAATAACTTTAGAATCATAATTTGATAACTGCACAAAAAAATCATCGAAGTGCAAATATTTTTATTTAATTTCCATAATATTACGAGTTGGCTTCGCTACGTGCCATTGCAGTTTTCCGAGAATACGAATTCTATAAGATTCTTTGAATAAGACCTCCATTTTATAAAATAACTCTACTGATTAATACTTTTTAGAATAATTTGCTTACAAATGTTCGTCATGTAATCTTTCAACATCAGAAATATTTTCCTAAACTGACACTTTTAGTTAAGTATACATGCAAACATTTCGCTCTTCATTTTTTGTACGATACCTGAATGATTCTCTGTTTTAATATCAGACATCTATGCCAGTTTTAATCGTCAAGGAATCGAATTTTTTTATTTTTAAAATGAGTACAAAATGTTCCTACATATATGCATACGATACAAATTTACTTTTTTTTACTTAATGTATTTTACATAAAATTGATTCTTTTTTTAATTCAAAAAAACTAAAATGTGAATTTATGTATAATTTAAAACTTTTTTGTAGTCTTAAGTGTATGTTAATGACTAATGGCTGGGAAAATAAAGTCTAGATAAGAACGTTTGTGGACACGGTGTACATAAATATTTTAAATTGCATCGTTTTAATGAAAGATGCTAAAAGGCAATATATTTAACTATGATGACAATCTTGTTCACATACGATGTGACTTTCGCTTTTTAGGTGCGCTTTGCAGTGCGTTCTGTTTAATGTTCTTAGCAGTTTTAACTACTGGTTGTTTGTGCTCTGTCCCATTGAGAAGAGCTGTACAAGTACTTTTGTGGAAAGTTCCAGAAGTGTACAGTGTTTCTGGGAAAAATACTATCAAGTTACCATTGGTTCTGTGTGAATTCATACAAACCCATACTCGCGCAACATTTTTTTTTTTTTTTTGTTAGAAGTGAGACTGAATGCCAGTGACAAGAGCCATGGATGAGCAATTAAGAAAGTTGTTAACAGCCTTTGCTGCATTCCACGAATAGATGAAAGCGGGTCAAGAAATGATGGAAGGGGCCATGAAATCAGTTCAAGAAAAGACTGAAGCTGGTCAAGAAGAAATTAAAAGAGAAATTACTCCCATGATAAAAAACAAGTTCGAGGCCATGGGAGGAAAACTATACATGGCTGCAAACAAAGTTGAAGAAACCGAAAAAAGAGTTTCTACTATCGAAAAACAAATCGATTACAGAATTTTTGCTGCTGTCACCAAGAAAGCGGACAGCTGGGCACAAATTCAGTGCCTTCACAAATTAAAGTTCACAGAGATAGCTGGACACAATTCCGAGGCCTTTAAATTCGTGTCTATGTCTTCTCGACCTTCTTTATAGCGGCTATCCATATCTAATGGCAAGTATACAAGACTCAGTTCTCTGTGGTGGCAAACGCTAATGGAGCCAGTGTGTTGGATCTGTGCTTTGACAAGAAGTGTTTAAAAGACTATAGTAGTCTTCAGATAAAATCTCGCCAACAGAAGTCCATGGAAACACCCCAAGAGTTCTCCACGGACGTTGAACGGTTGTCTCATATCGCCTTTTCGAATTGGCCAACAGAAACAAAGGAAATTTTATCTCTACAATTCTTCATATATGGCATCCAGGATTCTGAGATATATAGAAAGGCAAATTGCGGATATCAAGAATATAAAATGTGCTTTAATGTACGCCATGAAATTCGATGCAGCCTAGCAAGCAACTCATAGAAACCGTCATCCAGTCAGAGGTGCTCAAGTCTAGAAACCATTGGATAAATGACTGCGTGTCTAGACAATTTAATAAGGCATTTCAATGCCTTATAGCGTAATAGTAGCGGCAACAAACCGATCCTAAAATGCTGGAACAGTGGTGAAGACCATGTACGAAGGCACTGCGGAACACACCAAGGCACGGAAGCTAAGAGCAATTCCAACAAAGTAGAGGGAAACTTAATTACTGTCCATTCTCATGAGGCGGATATTATCAGAGATTGAGAAGCTCTTCAGCTCTATTTTAAAGCTGTTCAGATTTCTTTAATGAGTGGTGGTACTAATGGATTTCCTTGCAATATGACCATAGACACAGGAGCCAATGTTACCATCATCCGAAAAGATCTGGCTCAACGATTAAAATGTAAACTAATCTGGACGCCGCCCTGCGTTACCTTGCAGATCCTGTGTACGGGGATAAAATCGACATCGATGGAAAGTTAAGCGTTAACATCACGTTTGGATGTTCTGCCTACCTGGTTGCGGATAGGGCCGGCAGGCAATCGGGCCGATCAAGAAGCCCGAACGTTTGAATCGACACAGATGACTCAGCAAGAACAGCTTTGTGAGTGAGGGAACATGCGTAGAATTAATACTTTCACTCAGAAGTATATCTTCCAATGATATACAAAATGCACAGATAAGGCAAATGACAAAATATATTCTGGATAAAATATCAGCTTTTAGAATAATTTTTTCTGCTGACGTATATTTGAAAATATTTCACTATACTGCCAGTAACGAAATAGTTGCAACTTAAAGTATTAGATTACCTCCTAGCATATAATATGGTTAGGGATGCTAAAAGTTCTTTAAAAGTAATTTCTAGAAATTTCAGCGCACCAAAATCGTTTGCAACGGATTGCAATAATAAATTAGAAAGGCTGAGTTGTGATATAATTATAAAAGAACTACCTGCTAGAAGATGTCGAAAAGTGAAACAAATAGACGGCGAAGAATCGTCTGACTATAATTTAAATTGCAGTATCAAACAAATCGAAGTTACTGTCTTCAATTTTGTAATGGATAACACCATTTTTTCGGTATAAAGACATATCACTTCTCGATTCCAAAACCTTTTCGAAGCCATTGGTCGCCGAACTCTTTCGAATATTCATCTATATTTAATAATATAGATAAATATTCGGTATCTTTCAATGATGCAGTGTAACAATTAACGGGCACTATGCAGTGTAACAATTGGTAATTTTAAGGATGAATATCAAGTCCTAGTAATTAAATAGGAAATACTAAAAAATTCAATTGAAACTCATCATTTTGAATCTGATATCGAGTCAGGAGAGCGTGCTCTATCTATTAAATAGCATTCATCCAAAACTATATGCATTTTTTTCAAAAATTGCGTCTTGTCTGTATATAAATTATTCTTGAAATATAATTTATATAGTGTAATGCGTACAAGTTTGTACTCACACTATCTACAACGCAAGTGTATGTTCCATTGTTCAATAATAGTGGACTGTATTGTAATTTGCAATTTCCTCAGCTGAACTTAAGAAACTTCAGACTCATAAAACTTGACCGAATCTCTTTATTAGTGCTTCAAAATATCACGTTGGCTGAGGAACGGCGACAGAACATGGGGTTAGGTTAGGTTATTTAATCACGGCAAAGCCTCGAGGGCTATCTGCCTAAGGGGAGGGATGCCTTCGTGGAGGACTTTATAAGGGAAACTGGCTCGTATGCACGTTAGACATGGGGTAAACCACGAAAACACCCATGCAGCCAGCCCGTTCGCGGGATTCGAACCTCGGACCGAACTACCAGTGTTCAGCGACTTTACCGCTCGGCCGCTGGTGGGCCTCAGAACACGGGGAAACCTCTGGTTCGAAGAACATTTGCCTCGTTGGAACTCCAATAATACCCAGCAAACATAAAGCTCCAAATGCACGCTTGAAAACCCTAACAACACTGCGCTGCGCCGCTCCTCGGTTCAACGACAGAAATACAATTTGCATAACAACAAACACCAAGTTTAATGCGAAAGAGCTTTTTTAAAATTAAAAATTGTAAAAAGTAGATTAAGGAGTACTATGAAGCAAGCTAATTTGCAGTCATTGTTATTGATGAACATAGAAAAGGATATTTTGGCAAGAGCAATGGCTAATTATGAATAAACCGCTGTTTTGTTTATATAATTATTTAGTCGCTGTTATTTATTATTATATTTATATATATTGTTACTTTTTTTCCGACACCAGTTGTTACGTTATTTTCTTCCTTTACGTTCGTACTGGGTTCGTAGATTTGGAGTGAATAATGACGACACTTGATGAAGTATCGAAACACACTTTATTTACCAATATAAATCAGGACAGCTCTAAAACACTTTTACAGTCGTCGAAGTCACGTTTTACAGTCATCGAAGATCTATTATAAACACGCTCGAACAATCAGCGACACAACCTTCACACTGTCTGGCAATAACGGTAAAGACAGTTTCACTGCAAAGCACCAGAGTACAGCTTCCGACTCTGCTTGGTCGTTCTCGGAACTCCACGTACTCTCGAGACTCTCCACGCGATGCACTCGACGATACACAAGAGTATAGCTCTCGACTCAGCACAGACTAAGACAAAACTCGACAATGCACTAATTCGCGATGCATTGAAAGACTCTCGATGCACTCGACAACCAACTCGTCGCTAGACTTCGAGACACTCGCTCAATGACTGACTATCAGCTCGCTAGACGAGGTACACACACTTTTTTGAGGTCGCTGGTTAGACTGTAGACTAAAGACAACTTTACAACAAATACAACAATTTTATTTCGTGGACTGTATCATAATTAAAAATCTAAATCGAAAATGATAAATTCCCGACCATACGGATCAAAACATGTATGCTACGCTAGGAGTTCGAATCTTAACTAACTGAAATTGCGCAGAAACAATGCGCTGTACATAACTTTGAAATTGCGCAGAAACAATGCGCTGCACAAAACTTATATTGCCGCGTAGGAGGCAACATACCGCCCCACGTTGCAATATCTATGATATGCAAACTAAATCTAAATATACAATTCAATATCAATAACAATTCAGCTATTCAGTTTTTTTTTAAGCATTAACAAAAGACTTAAAGTTAGTAAATCATTTACAGAATGAAATAAGCAATTCAGAAAATTCGATAAAGTCTGAACATTCGGCAAATTTTTTCGATAGTTATATATATCAACATTTCAAACAGTAAAAACATTCACAGTTTTTCATTAAAATTACCAAAATATAATAAAGAACAATGTATATTTTATTAACAATGAAACTTAATCCTTGAAGTTATCTTCAATAGGCAATAAACAAATTTTTGATATTGGCCTTTTAATTGGACCAAACTTTGTGTTCATGACTGCTACTCGTATCTTACCATATTTACCAGGAATTGTCCGATCAATTCTTCCTAGTAACCATTTAAATGGAGGTAACTGATCATCTTTAATAATAACCATTGTATTTTTCTTTATATTGTCCTTTGAAAAATACCATTTCTTTCGTTGTTGCAAGTGATTAAGATAGTCAGTTATCCATCGTTTCCATATAATCTGTATCATTTTAGTTAACTTTTGCCATCTTGACAATCTGCTTTCTGACAAGTCTAAAATTTAAGGTTCTACAATTGAGTTTATGTGTCTACCTATTAAAAAGTGACCTGGCGTCAAGGGTTCGTAATCTGAAGGTTCAGACGATAAAGGAGAAAGAGGTCTCGAATTTAGTATTCCTTCAGTTTGATCAATTACGGTTAAAAATTCTTCATAGGTTAGTTTAGCGTCGGAAATAGTTATTTTAAGATGAAATTTGAAAGACTTGATTCCGGCCTCCCAAATTCCACCAAAATTGGGGGCACGAGGAGAAATAAATTTCCGAGAGATATTTTCAAATGCCAAATACTTACCCAAAACTTCATCAGGGACAGTAACTAAAGAAGCAAGTTTCTTTAACTCTTTGTGAGCTCCTACAAAATTAGTTGCATTGTCACTAAACAGACATGAGCTTTTACCTCTACGCGAGAAAAATCGTTTTAAACATGCAATAAAGGCTTCAGATGTTAAGTCAAATACTATTTCTAAATGAATCGCTTTTGTAACTAAGCAAACAAAGATTGCTATATAAACTTTATGTAAACTACCTTTCCTTTGATTTCTATATTTGATTAGAAAAGGTCCTGCAAAATCTATCCCTGTGTTATCAAAGGTTAGATTTGGATTTACACTTTCAGGAGGTAAATCGGCCATTAATTGGTCTGAAATGATAGGTTTATGACGAAAACAAATTAAGCATTCATGAACTGTTTTTCTAGCTAAGTCTTTGCCACCAATGGGCCAAAATCTTCTCCTATCAAAATGTAATAATGCTTGAGGACCAGCATGAAAATTTTTCAAATGATAATGGATAAATATTAGCTTGGTATGCTTATGATTTTTTGGCAATAAAATTTGATGTTTAGAATCATAATTAATTGTGGCATGAGTTAAGCGACCGCCTACACGTAATATATCTTTTTCATCTAAAAATGGATTTAAAGTTTTTACCGGACTTTTGATTACTTTCTGATCTTGAAGTGATTTAATCTCCTCTGCAAGTTCTGTTACCTGAACCATTTTTATCAAGTGCATTTCCGAATCTTGAAATTCAGTACTACTAATGAGGCCTGTTTTCTTCATTTGACTTTTCAGATTGGACAGAAACCTGAAAATAAGACTTAAAATTCTAATTAGTTTAACATAATTACTTGTTAATTCAAAAAAGGTATTCCAAAACAAGTTTAAATTTCAGTTCAAATTAACGTCTAAAAGTTTTTTAAGTTCATCCTGATAAGCAGGAGAATCTATGAGAGTCTTGTCAAGTTCAAATAAAGAAGCATCACTAAATTCGTTCTGTTCAGGACCATTCCACCACAAGGAAGATGTCACAAGTTCATGAGGATAAGCACCACAAGAAATCAGATCTGCCGGATTATTTGCTGATGGTACATGCTTCCAGTGTCGCGGCTCTACTAGTCTTTGGATTTTGGAGACTCTATTTGCAACAAAGGTCTTCAAAAGATGAAGAGAAGTCTTCAACCATGACAGTGCTATCGTTGAATCAGTGCACAGAATGATGTCATCTAAATGCATCTTCAATGAGTTGCTAACTTTCGAAATCAGATGAGCCAATAACAAACATGCACAAAGTTCCAATCTTGGAATAGATAAAGTTTCAATGGAGCCACACGAGATTTGCTGGCTAGTACATAAGATGACGAGCTGTGATCTTCATCGACACAAATCAAGTAGACAACTGCACCATAAGCGGCTTCCGAACCATCTGCATATCCAATTAGTGAAATCTTGCTTGGATGACTGGAGAGGATGCAACGATTAATTTTTATGTTCTCAAAACAGCCTTTAAATTTGAAACTATCTGTTACCATTCGTGAGCAAGAGTTGCGAAAAGTGGTTGTGCCCAACTCAGTTTTTGAACCCATAATTTCTGTAAAAATATCTTGGCTTTGGTGATTACCGGACCAATCAGTCCTAAAGGTTCATAAAGTCTGGCAATTGTCGATAAAATGTCTCTTTTGGTATATGATGATTTCTCCTTGATTGAGACTTTAAAGCTGAATTCATCCTTCTGAGAATTCCATGTAATACCACATTATCACTTTTGGAGCTTAACCACATTATCACTTTTGGAGGAGAATGGAAGCTCAGAGCTTGTAGAAGGGCTATCTGTGGCATTCCGACAGATACTTCAACTTATATTCATGAGATGGCGCCACGTGTAAAATCCAGTTCTTAATCGGAGCAGCAAAGCGACGTCATTACTCACTCAGACTTCTCGTCAGACAACTGTACGCGACGGTAGCATGAACTGTGTTCCGAGCTCTGCGTTGATCTCTGCAATGTAATTTAAATTGTAATTTAGTACTTAATATATTCTTTTGTTATAGAAGATTGTCTACTCTTATTTTCTTTAATTATATCATGCATTAAGCACACGACCACCAAAAGTGGTGACCTTTTGACTGACCACGCTACTGACAATGGATTTTCAACGACCCTAAGCCACGTGCATCCAAGGCATTCTGAAGAACTGACTAAAAATAACAACGAATATGGACATTAAACGTATGCTACAACGTACCCCTTCAATTATTTCTAGAAGTACTGATATATATTGCTTGTGTTTTTTTCAAAGTCATGCATATCACCGCAAGGAGCTTCAGCAAATCATCAATGTGATCTGTTTGTTCCGTTCCGCTGACTTCGCCAGTGCGAATTCTTCGCAATTCTTCGATCATTCAACTTTTGTGACAAATGTGATACAATAGTGATTTTCGCTAAATGTGCTACATCAGTAATTTTTCTGCAACGTGCTACGGCAAAATTCTTCCCTCAGTGTTCGAAAGTAGTGAATTTTTTTCCCATGTGCTACAGGAGTGATTTCCTTTTTCCTTCGAAAGTGCCTTAGCAGTGTGAAATGGTGATTTTGTGTGTGCGCAATACAAAATGAACGCATCATTTTTTTTCTCAAATAGGGGTTTCTTTTCAAATGCATTTCGGTAAAATATTATTTGTGTGTGTAATTGCTGACCCTGTATTATTTGTGTGTGTATCGTTACGTAAATTTTTTCTGCATGGTTAAAATATTTATTGTTATCATGGCAAAATATCAATAGTGTATCCTCTTGCTACAATATTTGTGCTGTTAAGTGTTTATTAATTAAAGTGAAAATTATCTATCAGTATGCCCGACGATATTCCACCAGAGCCACAAATCACACGCGTTGCGGTGAAGCCACCGCCTTTCTGGAAAAATAATCCTTCATTGTGGTTCGCTCAGATCGAAGCACAATTTTCTATCGCTCGCATTAGGAAGGATTCTACAAAATTCAACCATGTAGTTGCAGCAATTGAGTCTGATATTCTGAATTCAGTGCATGACTTAATTCTCAAACCACCTGATTGTGATAAATACTCCAAACTGAAACAGCGGCTCATTGAAATCTATTCAGAAAGTGAATCTTCAAAAATACGTACTTTACTACAAGGACTTGAACTTGGAGATCAGCGACCTTCATACTTGCTGTCACGAATGCGTGATCTGGCAGGAAGCCATTTTAGTGACGACTTGTTGAAATCACTATGGCTTTCGCGTCTCCCTAATAACATACAAATAATTCTTGCTGCTTCCAATGAAGATCTAACCCGTTTAGCAGCAATGGCTGACAAAATTAATGAACATGTTACTCCAGCTTATGTCAGTGCTGCTAATGCTGCACCTTCCAGTTCATCCCTGGAACAACAAGTGGCTGAATTGACTAAAAAAGTATCTGAACTCTCTACAAGTCTTCATGCTTCACGGAGATACAATCGATCAAATCAGGGCCCACGTAATAAATTTCGTGCTCGAAGCAGGAGTCGATCTCGTCACAATACTCGAACGCAGTACAAAGAACCCACAAGTGGCATATGTTTTTATCGTATGAATTTCGGCGCTCAAGCTCGCAAGTGTGCCCCTCCATGCACTTTTGAACAAGCGGGAAACTAAATGGGCGGTCTTCTGCTGGCCAACAGGATGTCCGCCACATCGACAGAATAGTACTGGCTGATCGTTCAACTCAGTTATGTTTTCTAGTAGATACTGGAGCTGACATATCAGTGCTCCCGAGAACTAAAACAAATGCTCACCAACTTAAACGTGTACTGTATGCAGCCATGGTACCCAAATTGCAACCTACGGCACCAAACTATTGACACTTGATTTAAACTTGCGCCGGACTTTCAACTGGCCTTTTATTATTGCGGATGTAACTCAAGCAATTATTGGTGTCGACTTCTTGACACATTTCCACCTTCTAGTGGATGTCAAGAATAATTGCTTAATTGATGCTACAACTCAGCTGACATCACAGGGCCAAGTTTCTCACATATCGAACGTACCTACCAACATAAGTGTTGTATCGGGCAGCACACGGTTTCATCGTTTATTAGCAGAATTCTCTGACATTTTAAACCCATCCAAATCAGGGCAGCATACTCATCAGCCAGAAGTGTATCATCACATTGAAACACATGTCTCACCTGTATTTTCCAAGCCTCGTCGTCTTTCTCCAGAGATGCTAAAAGCTGCTCGCAAAGAATTTGAATTCATGCTAGCACAGGGAACCATTCGCCCATCTAAAAGTCCATGGGCCAGTCCACTTCACATGGTTAAAAAGTCTAATGGTGACTGGCGGCCTTGTGGAGATTATCGTCGACTTAATGCCGTCACAGTCCCTGACAGATATCCAGTCCCACATATCCAAGACTGTACTCATCTTTTTCATGGAACAAACATATTTTCTACCCTCGATCTTGCCAGAGCATATCATCAGATCCCAGTGCATGCTGAAGATGTGCCCAAGACCGCAGTGACTACACCATTTGGTCTCTTTGAGTACTTATATATGCCATTTGGCCTTCGCAATGCTGGCCAAACATTTCAGAGTTTCATACACCAAGTACTGTCTGGCCTCGATTTCTGCATCCCATATTTTGATGATATCCTGGTTGCATCTACAGATGCGGAAGAACATTTTCAACATCTGCGTCAGATTTTCACTCGCCTTAAAGATCATGGATTAAAACTAAATCCATCCAAATGTGTACTTGGTCAACCCTCAGTTTCCTTTCTTGGATGTCTTGTCACCCAGAATGGAGTCAAACCTTTACCGGAAAGAGTCAAAGCAATTAACGACCTACCTCAGCCCAAAACCATCTCTGAACTGAAGCGTTTTCTAGCAATGTTAAATTTCTACCGACGCTTTCTGCCAAATGCCGCAAAAACACAAGCCTACCTACATGAGTTTCTGAAGAATAGCAAAAAAAAAAAAACGATCAACGAGCTGTCCCTTGGACTGAATCTGCATCTGCAGCATTCGTGCAATGCAAACACGATCTGGCAAATGCAGCCACATTTTCTTATCACTCACCTAGTGATCAGCTCTCTATAATGGTAGATGCATCTGACACGGCCATAAGAGCAGTGCTTCAAGCCCATACCACTAAAGGACATTCCCCAATGGCATTCTTCTCCAGAAAACTTACTACTGCAGAAAGGAAATACAGCACATATGACAGGGAGCTACTTGCCGTGTACTGTGCTGTTAAATACTTCCGGCACAACTTGGAAGGACACGACTTCATCATTTTCACCGATCATCGACCATTAACCTTCGCTTTTAGAAAAAACTCTGACTCATGTTCTCCTCGTCAGCTTCGACATCTGGATTTCATCGCCCAGTTTAGTACAGATATCAGACATGTCTCTGGTACTGATAATTGTGTCGCTGATGCCTTGTCTCGGGTAAACAATATCAACCTCACTACCCCAGATTTCTCTGAAATTGCAAAAGCTCAATTGCATGATGAGGAACTCAAGAACCTAATCTCAAATCCACAAACCTCCCTTCAGTTACAACCGCTGCACATTGATCCAACGCTTAAAATTTACTGTGACATAGAGAACAATAGAATACGTTCCTATATTCCTGTCAATTTTAGACGTGAAGTGCACATCCTGGAATCCGTGTCACTAAAAAGCTGATCGCAGACAGATTTGTCTGGCTAGCAATGAATCAAGACATCACAGAATGGACTCGTTCATGTATTCGATGTCAACGGTGTAAAGTATCCCGTCACACTCACAGCCCCATTCAACAATTTAACCTTCCAGCAAGACGCTTTGATCATGTGCACTTACACTTGGTTGGCCCATTGCCTCCTTCAAATAGTTACATTTACCTCCTCACTTGTATTGATCGGTACACAAGATGGCCTGAAGCCATTCCTATTCAAAATATATCCGCTGAAACTGTAGCTCGAGCATTCATCTCCCAGTGGCTTTCAAGATTTGGCATGCCTACCACCATCACTACTGACCAAGGCCGACAATTTCAATGTCACTTGTTCGCATCCCTCACCTCTCTTCTTGGCATTCGCCATATTCGCACAACACCATACCATCCATCTGGAAATGGGATGGTGGAACGCTTTCACCGATCTCTCAAACAAGGTCTGAAGTGTACACACTGTACAGAAGCCTTATCCCTAGTCTTGCTTGGCCTTCGCACAGCATTCAAAGAAGACATTGGTAGCACTTGTGCTGAAATGTTATATGGTGCAACCCTCCGTCTTCCAGGTGAATTCTTTCACCCAGAATCTACTCCAATTATCGACCCTCCAACATTCCTTCAAAGTTTACGTGAGACCATGAGCAATATCTCGCCAACCCCAGCATCTTCGCATAACCAGCCAAGCTATTTTGTACATCCTGCGCTTGAGACATCTTCGCACGTATTCGTGTGCAACGATGCAATTAAGCCAACTTTAACACCTTCATATGATGGTCCATTCAAAGTTGTCAAACGAACACCGAAACATTTCACCATCATCTGCAATGGCAAACAATCAGTGATTGGAATCGATCGTCTCAAACCAGCATTTCTAATGCAAGATCCAACAACTTCCTCATCAACATCACTCCCGGAAGAAAGCTTACATCCCGTTAAAGAGCAACCTAAAACTACCAGATCTGGAAGAAAGGTTAAATTTAATCCAAAGTACTTATAACGTACCGATGGTACTTGGGGGGGGGAGTACTGTGGCGTTTCGACAGATACTTCAACTTCTATTCATGAGATGGCGCCACGTGTAAAATCCAGTTCTTAATCGAAGCAGCAAAGCGACGTCATTACTCACTCAGACTTCTCGTCAGACAACTGTACGCGACGGTAGCATGAATTGTGTTCCGAGCTCTGCGTTGATCTCTGCAATGTAATTTAAATTGTAATTTAGTACTTAATATATTCTTTTGTTATAGGAGATTGTCTACTCTTATTTTCTTTAATTATATCATGCATTAAGCACACGACCACCAAATATCCAACAGTTCTGGAGAATTAGAGTTCCATTTGTGCAAAGTCATTCCACAACTATGAAAAAGCTGTGCAAGCTGATTTTTCAATTCCCTTTCTGAGTCTAAGTTTGATGAACCAGAGATGACATCATCAACAAACATCAACAAAGGTCTTCAATTCAACAAAGGTCAAAGCTGTCTTGCCAAAGCTGACAAGACAGCTTTGGCAGCTTCAGGATATTTATGCATTTCGTCATATGCAATTTGCTTTATGCATCTAATGGCTAAAAATGGAGCATACCATAATTCACCGTTTTGAGTCTATATGTCACAGGTGAGTCGCTAAGGTTTCTCTTCCGTAAGATTCGCAGTAAGTCTTTTTGGGATTCATCAACTAAAATTTGCCGGTACATGTTTTGTATATCCACAATAACTGCAACTTGATGTTTTTTAAATCTCATAAGAATATCAAAAGTACCTTCTTGGACTGCTCCCGCTAAAAGTAAATTATTCAAACTTAAGCCATTTGAGCTTGGGGCATTAGCATTAAACACAACTCTTAATTTTGTACTTGACTTCTCTGGTCTATATACTTCATGATAGGGGAGGTAATATTCAAGTTCCGGTTTTGAATTATCATCGCCCATATGGAAAATATGGTCCAAATATTCATATTCTGTTATGAATTCTTTATATAAATGTAGCGTTTTTGCTGAGACGTTTAACTAATTGATTGAGTCTAATGTTGGATAAGTGCTTTGAATTTCCTAATTGTTCGTCTTTCATAGGCATTTTTACGATAAATCTGCCATCTTTATTTCGTCTGTAAGTGACTTTGAAATGTTGTTCACAGAATTCTTCTTGGCTAAGCATTGGCATTTCTTCACCAATATTTTCTACCAACCAAAATTTTTCTACCAATCTATCAATATTATCAACATTACCGATAAGTCCTCAATAATTCTGACAATTTTCAAAGGATGTTTTCAAAGAACCAGTGGCTATATAACCAAACACAGAATTTCTGAAAACGAGCGATTTCGTAGAAGATTTAAATCGTCCATTAATAAAAATGTCACAAAATATTTCTGCTCCTAAAAGCAGATCTATACTAGATGGAGTTGCAAATTCTGGATCAGCCAAACTTGATGTATTAGGAATATCTATATTTTCAATATTTAATTTTGTAGAAGGTACTAAATCTGTGATTTTATTTACAACTAAAAAATTTAATGAAGCAGAGAACGAATTATTTCCATTAAAAATAGAAGCAAAAGTACGAGATTTAATGTTTGAAATTTGCCCATTTAAACTAGAAACGGGAATATTTATTCTTTCCTTTTTTAAATTTGCACGCTCACAGAATTCATTTTTAGCAAAATTTGACATTGAGCCTGAATCGAGAACAACTCTTGCTTTAACGAATTGGCCATAAATATCTCTAACCCAAACAATCGCAGTTGATAGGAGAACAGATTTATTTTTCGAAAAAAGAGACGCCGATAAGGCTTTTTCTGTTGATTCATTGCTATTCAAAACAGCCTCATTTTTGCGGTTCTCTGGGGAGGGCGTAGTTTCACTTTGCTTTCCCCCACTTGTTGCAGACGACATGGAAGCTTCATTCCGATGAAGAAGTGAATTATGTTTTGATTGCAAACCGAGCAAAAGTGTCTAGACTGACAGGAAGCTACGTTATGATTTGACTGTAAACAATTAATGCACAAAGAAAGCTTTTTAATCATTTCGTATCGTTCCATTGGATTTAATGCTAGGAATGTTTCACATTTAAAAATTGCGTGATTATCTTTGCAAACCGGACACATAAATTTTTTATTATTATTCGTTTTTGTCACTAGCGATCGAACTTTATTTGGAGGAATGTTTTGTTTTGTTTTTGCAAATACAGTTTTGTTTTTGCAAATACAGTTTTGTTTTGCATATTTTTTAACATCTGGCATCGCTTTTGAAGAGATGTCATGAAAGAATCCCATTCACATAAATCATTACTATTTAATGACATTTCAAATTGCTTACGCGATTCTTTATCTATTTTATTAAGAGTAATATTAATCAGCAAAGCTTCGCTTAATTTATCCATATTTAATTCCATAACTTTTAATGCTCTTAAATGTTTCTGAACTTTATCAATTAATGAGCGTAAATCTTTAGGATTTTCATAAACTATTTTTTCAATAGAAAGTAATTCATTAATACGAGAATTTACAACCAGTCTCTTATTATCATATCTTTCTTCAAGTGCCTTAAATAAGGAATAAAATGTATCATCTGTTGTTCGTATCTGCTTTGCATCACCAATTAAACAAGATTGTAAATAAAACAATTTCTGAGAATCTGTTAATTGTCTATTACATTAAATTAAAGCTACAAATTGGTTTTTAAATAAATTTCAGTCTTCGAAATTGGCAGAAAATTTAGGCAATGTTATTTCAGGCAATTTATAATTCAATGAATTACTTCTTGTTTCTGGGATACTATTATTTGCATACTCATTATTTGCATTCTTACTACATAATGAAGTATAAAGACATTTCAGGCTTACCTGAACATTGCTAATATCCATCTCGATTTCTTCAAAAGTAGCTTCGATGTCTGATATTTCTTCATCTTTGCACACTTTGTAATAATCCAAGCGAAGTTCATCAATTTGTTTATTTAACTTGTGAACTTTTTCTTGCAATACTTCTATTTGTTCGAAACCAAAATCATCACTTTTTCCACTGACAGACGACTTTAACTTCGTTATTTGAGCTTTAATACCCCCACGTTTTCTGTTTAACGTAGTTATGTCTTCATTAGCCATTTTTTTTTATTCTAATTAACTCCGGCTCGACGGACCGATGTTTTGAGGTCGCTGGTTAGACTGTAGACTAAAGACAACTTTACAACAACAACAACAATTTTATTTCGTGGACTGTATCATAACTAAAAATCTAAATCGAAAATGATAAATTCCCGACCATACGGGATCAAAACATAACTTATATTGCCGCGTAGGAGGCAACACACACACTGACGGCGGACCAGCAGGGTTTATATAGCTTTCGACTTGTGTTTCGAGAACATTCTGAGCTAAACCGGTAAGAATTCGTTCCAGAAGGTTCTCCATCCGTCCATGGTATATCGCCAAATGGGCGATTTCTCGCCAAATGTGGCAACCCAGCCATCCTTTGCCATTTTATGGCAACCCTAAAACTGCTTTGTGGGGAAGCCATCTTACCGCGCTTGGACATTTCGTAACAATATGTAACATAAAATATATGTAAATCAAAATTATAATTTAAAATAGCCCCTTAATTCTCCCTCTTTATTCTAAAAATCATAACTGGTTTGCGTCAATTCTATATCAATGCATCTCGCATGGTTTGCATAATGCTATGACGTAACTAATTCAGAACCTAAACTCACAATTTTAAAAACTGAAGCTTTTTTAAACTAAACCAAAATCTTCCTCTTGGCCAGCTTCCAATATTGGATAAATGAGCCACATTTTGCTTGAACTTCTGTGCTACTTTATGCTAATTTGCTTGCTCTTTTCCTATCGCAGCAGTATTAAAAAATGTAAGAGTTCTGGAAAATAGGCACGATTAGAGTCCCAAATAAACTGTGGCCACAAATGTGAATTTTATTAAATATGGAATTTAATACGGCCCTACATCTTCCTCTTCAAAATGGATCGATGCTCTAAGCATCATGTAACTACGCCAATTAGCATTACTACGCTTCTAGGTCTCAATGGTTCCTATATCAGTACTTCTAAATTTTGCTTTCATTACATACTATATATATGACTATGTTACTTTTATGCAAAATTAAATTTTTATTTTATAAAATTATATTTTCTGATGATTTTAACTTATGACACTCCATATGGGGTCTTCGGGCCGACATATATTTTTCCTGCCAGGGCCGATTTCTTTGGCCAGTCCGCCACTGTACCTAACATCACATGGCACATGTAGCAGAGCCTTTGTCTAGTGGTTACTTCGCAATCCTTTGAACTTGAAATTCTACCCTTGCCCTCGGATTAGACTGTTGTGGTTTATTCTATTTGGAAAAGCATCCTACCAATTTAACCCCAGAACAGCCGAGAGATGGCAGCACGTGATTACAGAGTACCAGTTTTCCTTCTAAGATTCTCATAAAGCAAGGGCAGTCAGTTGCCGAACGTTCGAGGGATACGCACGTATGTGGAAGTGCAGGAGAAATTAATGTTGTTAAGTTTGAATCTTAGCATCTAATTTAATCTTCATAATTAACTATCGTCTATTCTTAAGAATGGTAACCCGGCCTTGCAGCAACCAAGCATTATTGTTTTAAACCAATATTGGCACAAAAAAGCTATTTTTTTAACCTATTACTCGGGACTTAGCCACGTGACTGAAAATGACCGAAGGACCAGCAGTAATCGAAGCAGTAAAGATACCTGTGTACAACTTCGCCGATCCTGCACTGTGGTTCACCCTGTGCGAATCAACATTTGAACTGGGAACACCAAAAGCGATATCGGAGTCTCGCACGAAGTATAATTATATTGTTTCGCACCTGCCTGCCGAAGCCGCATCAAACGTGAGAGATGTGATCAAGGCCCCCAACTCCATCCTTACAATCACATTAAAACTGAGCTAATCGAGAAATCAAAGAACTCCTCGGCAGTTGTTTCGACAGTTTTGGGAGATCGCCGGCCAAGTGAACTCCTACGCATAATGCGACGACGCGCTGTGTCATACACATGGACCTTATAAGAGATAGACTAACCCAGTGGGCGGGGCGCGCGTCACCAACACGTCCCCAAGAAAGAGTAGGGACGATTTGGTTTACTTTAACACTGAAACCTATGGCGTTTGTATCACATAACTCTTTTTAATTATTAAATGTGATACGTTGTATAGCTAATTAAAAGACATGATTCAAGGCAACTATAATACTGATAAAAACACATGACTTTGGGCAGATATGATGCTATTTAAAAGCACATGTTGCAGGACAGAGATAATACTAATGAAAGACACATGATGCAGAACAGATAAATAGCTTATTGGCACACATGGTACAGGGCATATGTTATACTAATAGAAGCGCATGATGCAAGGCAGATATAATACAAATGGGAGCATATGATGCAAATAAATATTAGGGTAAACAGTTGGTGTTAGAACACATGATAGTATGTGTGTAGTAATATTTTAATGAGACAACTCATAATGCACGAGCCTAGGCGAACACATGATATAAACACTGTATGCAGAGCAGGTATGATGCTGATATATACACATGATGCAGAGCAAATATAGAGCTAATTAATAAACGTGACACAGGGAAGATATGATACCAATAAAGATACATGAAAATACATTATGCAGTGCAGTTTAAGTTTTAATGAACACGTATGATGCAGATTAGATATGAAAAAAAAAAAAAAAAAGCCACATGCCGCTGAGCAGGTATAGTACTATTAAAATCATTTGATGCAGGACAGATATGATACTAATGAATATACATGATGCAGAACAGATAAATAGCTTATAGGCTCACATGGTGCAGAGCATATGTTGTACTAATAGGAACGCATGATGTAAAGTAGATGTAATACAAATGAAAATATATAATGCAGATAAATATTTCGGGTAAACAGTTGGTGTTTCAGATAATATATATGATAGTATATGCGTAAAAATACTTATGATTCGACAACTCATAGTGCACGAACTTAGGCTGTCATACGATTGGAACACATGATGCAACGCAAATATGATATTAATATATATACATGATGCAGAACAAATATAGGGCTTATTAAATGACATGGTGCTGAGCAGATGCAGTACAGGTGAAGAACGAGTAAATAAATATACTTAATACAAAGTAAATATGATGCCAATAAATACACATGGTGCAGAGCTGATATGATACTAATAGCAAAGCAGATATAATACGAATAAAACACATTGTGCAAATAAATATTATGGTAGACAAACATACATATGATAGTATATGAGTAATAAGTGCTAATAGAATTATATGATACAGAGAGCTGATATGATGCAAATAGGAAGACATACTGCAGAGTAGTTATAATACTGACAAAAGCACATAATACAGTGCTTGTATAGAACTAATAAGGACACATGACAACATTAAAGTTAATTAAATATTTGCTATTGTGCAAGAGTTCTCAAACCAGTTTAAGTTCTGTTTAGGTATAAGATATCCCATAAGGTATGCATGTGTAAATTGTAGTTTCCTGGCTAAATACAGTGGAAAACCTTATGTTGAATAAATGGGCTGGCAGATATCCTGACCTAGTGCTGCGATAAATTTTATAATGTTACATATTGCATTAATGCTTCCCTTGTGCTTAATTATCAGTCGGTGGTAGGCAGTTATGTTGCTCGTGGGCATGAAAAGATGCATGGTTTCTGTCAGAGGGCACCTGGATAGGTAGTGGTCTGGCGTTCCGTTTTCTCCACAGACAAAGATGTCTGTAATTGATATCCCATGTCGATGAAAATAAGACGGAAACGGCCTGTGACCTGTTATGTAGTTTACCAAAGGAGCAATAGCGATAAGGTGGTCAGTTGATACTTTTGAAATACGCTCATAGGTACGCTTCCTTTTTCCGCATTAGTCCATTTTTCTTGCCATTGTTGTATTGCTTGTTCTTGCAAATGACGCTTTAGATAGTCGAGATTGCTTGCAGCATCCTTAGCCAAACGGTCAGCTGCTTCATTTCTCTGGTTGCCATCGTGGGCTTTGACCCAGACCATGGTAATTTTAGTGTGACGATTATGCTGCAGGATGTCTTGCAAGTTAATGATGCTCGGCGATACATGGTGTTGATTCTCTATTGCATTTATTGCTGAAAGTATGTCCGTGTATATGGTAGCTGCCTGTATATTGTTGTTGAGTATATGCTGTACCGCTGCTGTGAGAGCAGTAACTTTTGCCTGGAAGACGCCGTTTTCCGGATTCAGATGTCCTTTCCATGTGTATTCAGTGTTGGGACCTTCATAGTGTATAAAGGCACTACCTACTCCAAGTTCATGCTTCGAGCCATCCGTATATATCTTCGTAAGGGTGTCTCGATGAGGGTGGTTGGATTTAACTGTGCGTATGCCTGTCCCTTTTAGTGAGGAAAGTGTACGCAATACGTCGCCCCGATGCTCATATTGGACTGGGCTATAGGTAGTGTTTCCAAATGTCGCATCTCGGCGCAAGTGGATCAGGTGGGCATATGCAGATTCCATTAAGGCTTTGATATGCAGTGGTATGATACCAGCTAGTACCTGTAGTTCGATATGCTTTGCATAGGTTTATCGCAAAAGGTCTTTGCAAGGCTGATAGTTGACAGATTTTTCTGGCTCCCATTGGGTTTGCCCAGATTGGGGCTGCTATATAATGCGATTTTCTCTGCAACTGTTAGATATAACAGTTTCTGAAAATGGGGGCTCTGACCCCAATTCCTATCCTGAACCTTCACACAAAAAGATTAATCGACGCTAACACTAATCTTGGCTCTAAATGAAGTTTACGGGTTACATTCAATAAAGACAGTATCTGGTGACAGTATGTACCATAAATTATTATTAGAATTTCCAGAAATCACAAAACCACCCCGTGCTGACCATGAAATTAAGCACACAGTAGTGCATCATATCCAAACCACAGGAAATCCTGTCACTGCTAAAGTACGACGTCTTGCCCCAGACCGCCTGCGAATCGCCAAAGAAGAATACCAAAATATGATAGAATTAGGCCACATTCGTCCCTCAAAAAGTAACTACGCATCACCTTTGCATATGGTCCCTAAAAAAGACAGCACAGAATAGCTCCTGTAGGAGATTACAGAGCCCTTAATGCACAAACGATAAAAGATAATTATGACATTCCTAATATATTAGATTTCACTTCTGAACTCCATGGCTGCAAAATTTTCTCACACATTGATTTAATTAAAGCACATCATCAAATTCCTATACGTCTTGATGATATTCACAAAATACAGGCAGCTATAATTACCCCTTTGGCTTATTTGAAAGCTGCCGCATGCAATTTGGCTTATGTAATTCCACATTCCAAAGATTTATCGATGAAGTTACTCGAGATTTAAAATTTGTTTATGCATTTGTAGACGATATATTGGTAGCATCTAAATATGAGGAAGAGCATATCTCGCATCTAAGAATTCTTTTTGAAAGATTGAAAAATTGTGGTTTTAGCCTTAAACCTTCTAAGTGTGTTTTCGGTGTTTCCTCAATAAATTTCTTAGGTGTCAAAGTATCCGAAGAAGTAACTGAACCACTGAAAGATAGAGTAGACTGTATTTTGAACTTTCCTAAACCTAATACCATAACTCTAAGACGCTTCTTAGGTCTATTTAATTCCTATCGACGTTTCGTTCCTAAAGCAGCACACATATTAGCGGCCTTAAATAAATTTTTGGAGAATATCAAAAATAATAAACAGAGCAGAAAACCTAAACGAAATGACCCAAAAGAAACACTTCAATGGTCTGAGGTTAGCGAACAGGCATTTACAGATGCGAAAAATGCACTAGCTACCGTAACTCTCCTACGTCATCCAATTCCAGGAGCCAAACTTAGTGTTTGGGTTGATGCCAGTGACCTTGCAGTTGGTGGTTCTTTGATGCAGCTCAACACAACCAACTGAGGACCAATTGCCTTCTTCTCTGTCAAGCTCACCAACAGTCAACGAAAACTCTCAACCTATGATCGAGAACTATTGGCCATTTACAGTGCTGTGAAGAGATTTCCGCACATGCTCGTAGGTCGAGACTTTGTCATTTTCACTGATGAAAAGGCCTCTTATCTACGCCTTCAAGCAAAAGCCAGAGAAGTGCAGCCCACGCCAGTGGCGTCAACTTGATTTCATTTCTCAGTTCAGCACAGACATTCGTCATACCAGTGGTGTAAATAATACAGTTGCAGACGGATTATCCAGAATCGAGATAAACAACATCTCAAATTCCTCGTTTCTTGATTTTGAAGCATTTAGTCGTGCTCAAAAACCTGGTGATTTACAAAATCTGCAAAACACCAATCATTCACTGGAAATAAAGTCCATGCCCAGCCCAGTGTCAGCAACAGAACTCATCTGTGATGTATCAACCGGAATTCCAAGACCTCTTGTGCCACCCTCTTTTCGTAAAATAGTGTTCGACCATTTTCACAACCTCTCGCATCCAGGAATAACAGGATCCTGCAAGTTAATTTCTGCTCGCTATGTATGGCCCAATATGAAAAAGAATATTAAAGATTGGTTAAAAAGTTGTGATGCATGCCAGCGATCTAAGGTTCAAAGGTGTACAAAAACACCTCTGCGTACATTTGCTACACCAGATGCAAGGTTTTCGCATCTGCATGTGGATTTAATAGGACCATTGCCTCCTTCTGAGGGCAAAATGTACTGCCTCGCCATCATCGACAGGTTTACACGATGGCCAGAAGTGACACCCATCGCTGATATGACAGCAGCAACAGTATGCAGAGCCTTGTTCGAAGGATGGATATCCCGCTTCGGATGCCCTTCTACCATCACCACAGATCAAGGTCGCCAATTTGAGTCTTCTCTGTTCAGTAAGCTCACACAAATTATGGGAACAAGAAGAATTCCCACTACAGCTTTCCATCCCCAAGCAAATGGCTTGGTGGAACGTCTTCACAGAGTCTTGAAAAATTCTTTAAAAGCCCATGAAAACCTAAGATGGACTGAATCGTTACCAACAGTTCTCCTTGGCATTCGAGCTGCTGTTTAAAACTTAAAACTGACGTACAAGCATCAAGTGCTGATCTTGTGTATGGAGCTTCACTAAGACTTCCAGCAGATTTATTTTCCCAAAGTGCCCAAAATACAACTCCAACGTGCAGAAACTCCAGGCGCAAATGCAGCAGTTAAAGCCATTTCCCAATCAAAATCACCAAACAAAAATCTTTGTGCAGCCAGAATTGAAAAAGTGTACACATGTTTTCCTTCGTGTAAACAAAATAACACCACCCCTTACTCAACCATATACAGGTCCCCACAAAGTCATAAGTCGAAGCGACAAAGTAATAAAAATATCCATAAAGGGCAGACAAAGCAGTGTTTCCATAGATCGAACGAAACCTGCATCGATATTTAATGATGAAGTACAACAAATTCCTCATGAGCATGAATCTAAAATCTCAGAAAACACTAATGGAAACTCTGTCAACCATCCCAAAACCACAAAATCTGGACGAATTGTGAAGTTTTGCAAGAGATTCATGACAGAAATTGGTTATTTTGCTCATAATTACTCATGAATTGTTTCGTTTTCAATGTTCATCACATCACGTTTATCCTCTACAATATTTCAGAACTGACGAACTCTTACTTTCATTTATTTATGTCAATTATATTCAACCTGTATTACTTTATTTTGTTTTCTATTTTTATTTAATTTCATGTATGTAAACGATTTCAGCAACTGACAAGCCAGCATTCAAATTCCCTCCTGTTTATGCTAGTTTTGTGTAAATGCTGTCGTTCTCTCACTTCGCTTGTTCACTGGGGGGATACTCTTGTTATGGTTTATTCTATTTTGAAAAGCATCCTACCAATTTAACCCCAGAACAACCGAGAGATGGCAGCACGAGATTACACAGTACAAATTTCTCTTTTAAGATTCTCATAAAGCAAGGCAGTCAGTTGCCGAACGTTCGAGGGATACGCACGTGTGTAGAAGTGCAAGTGAAATAAATGTTGTTAAGTTTGAATCTTTGCATCTAATTTAATCTTCATAATTAACTATCATCGATTAAGAAGACTTTTAAAAAATACAATTTTTCGTTGGACTTGATAAATAACGAATTGTATTCTGCTTCTGAGGCGGAACAAAAATAACAATTATCGCAGTTTCAGCACTTTAGTGCTAAAACTGCGATGGTGAAGGCCCCGTACAAAGGAATTGCAAAATACCATAAAACACGGAAGTTAAGACCGCTCCAGCAAGAAGGCAGGAATCTAATTAGTTGCCATCTCGCTGAGCGGAGGTTGCCACATATTAAAAAGCCGCATTTTAAAGAGCATTAAATTTCTGGACCAAGTAGCGGCAATAATAGATTGCATCCATGGGAGATATTAATGGACTTTGCTAGCCAATGCTAACATCATCTGAAAAGATCTGGCTCAACGACTGGAAAGTAAACTTATATGGACGGCACCCGTTACCCTCTAAACTGAGTCTTATGATAAAATCCACATCGATGGAAAGTTAAACGTTAAAAACCACATTTGGACGTTCCGCTTACCATCACACAGCATAATTATAGATTCTTGTACATTCGGTGTAAACTTTCTACCTAAAAGTCATTAAATGCGACACGCTCGCTACTTTCATATGGCCATAGTACGTAATGTTCAGTGTATATAATGTAAATAGTATACCAAGACTACGGTCCTAATTGTATATAAAATTCGTAAATTAATGAATTTATTGTTTTAATATCGCTTTGACCTTCCTTTGAAGTACAGTTTCCTGTCCAGGGATTGTATTGCCTATGACGTGCAATCCTCGGGAAAAGGTCAATGTTACGAGTTTTGTATAATGTAATATGAACGGTCTCAAGAAAATAAAGCTCTGCCTAACATTGAAATCAATGGCTCTCTCTCTCTCTAAACTGGAGAAGGTTTTAACGAATAATTTCGTCGCCAAACTTGTCAACCATTTAGTCTGGGCCTTATACGTACACTTCAATTGTATATGCCCTTCAGTAATTTCAGGAAGTGGAAGGTACTGAAGATCTTTCGGCAGCCGGGGGGTGGAACTGTGTATGACTGCACAGAGCATCAGTTCTCCGTTCAGAGTATGGAGAGAATTTGCCGTTCTTTATACGCACTTTTTACTGCTTTGTGTTTAACGTTTCTAGTAATTCGAAGTGGTAACTACTGATTATGCTCTGATGTACAGAGAACTGTACAAGTACAAAGTGATTCTTTTAGAACAGACCTATTTCATTGAGCTGCAATTTTGTTAAATAGTATCCGATTTTAATGCGGCAAAAGATTCAGGAAAGAGGAAACTTTAATGGTCTGTTCCGTTTTTTGATATGCAACGCCGAAAAAAAGAATAATAACGAAAATCGAGAAATGCTATATAAGGAAGGATGGCTTGCGCCTATAAAACATTGTTTAAAATCTTCGATTGCTATGTGGCATACCAAAGTAACTAGCAAATGTTTATAAAAGTTATAAAGTTCATAATCATTTATTTACCCTATAGTAGGTGTTGAAAATGACCACCCTCATGGCGTAGACATAACCTAACTCGCACTCCATATTGCCCTGACATCCATTCTGTCGGCAGTGATGTTTGCAATTTTCCCAAAAATGTTCGCGGTTTATCGCAATAGACACGAAACGTGAAACTTTTCTGCCAGTATGCAGTCTTTCTTGTATGGAATTTCGTTGTTTTATTTATTTTTTCGGCTTTCAGAAAACGGGACGAAGCAATAAATTTTCATCCTTCCTGAATCTTTTGCCGTAATCTCATTAAATTCAGATACTTTTTAACAAAACTACAGCCCAATGAAATAGGTCAATTCTAAAAGAATCACCCTGTACTTTCGTGGAAGGTTCTCGATCTGTAATGTGTTTCTTTTGGGAAAATAAATTTTACAAAGCTATCAACGGTTCTGTATGCATTCAATCCATAGCCATGCAACAGTATATATGTTACGGTGGATGTATGAAACATCGGCATTCTATAGAAGGAAAGAGGAATATTCTGGATATGCTGAAAAGACAGCATGTAGTAAAACGGTTGAGAACCACTGTTTTATAGTGGCAAACGGGGCATTTAAAAGAATGCCTTGAATTTTTGGGTAATGCATGAAAGTTGTACACTTTCCCTAGGCACTGTAAAAAATACCTAAGCATTCTATAGAATGCAAATGATAGTTAGGTGAAGTGTGAAAAAAGGTCATGAAAAGGCTATTATTTAAAAAACGTGCATTCCTCAAAAATACAAATGTTATTTTTTAAAATGAATAAGAGAGCATTAAGTACTTTTATTCATATGTTCACATGTAAAAAAAATGAAAGTTGTACAAAACAAAATGTATGCCTTTCTTAATAAAGAAATCAACATATATGTATATTTGAAACGAACTCGAGATTTATTTTGTTCTTTGTCATAGAAGTGTATATGTTAATTGTTTCACACACTGCCAGCCAGTTTTCAACATTCTGTATAATGCTGGCTTTCATATATTACTGGTAACATATACATACATTTGTCTTCCCTATACCAGAGGTCAAACAAATTATACTTTAATGAATAAGCAGGTTTTTAAGAACGCAGACATTTACTAAAAGTTTACATGTATCATTTGCTTATTATATAAGAATTTTAAAGAATGACTATTTCCACTTCATTTATGAGGAAAATTAAGTATTCAAAAACGTTCTATTCGCTTCAAAAACCAAATATTCCACTAACAAAACAAATTATTTACGAAGCCCAAATTAAATTACAAGAAACAAATTTGTGTGTTTTTTTTAATTAAAGTAAGATTGGGAACGTTTGATGAATGGTACAAAATTACCTGGTTAAACTGAATTTAAAAAATTCTAAAATATGCATTAAAAAATTAAATTTATGACTAGAATCATTTAAACCAAACAGATTATGCACACATCAACAGTCTTCCTCAGTCAATTTCAAATGTATTTTGCAAAACGAATGTAAACGCTAACTAATATGGAAATGCAACCAAAGCTGAAAATTTAGTTGGGGAAGAGACATGAATGACATTTTTATAGGATATCCATATGCAAGTGTATACGAACCTGAAATTTCTGCTCATGTAATGATCTCCAAAGAGGGAGATAATTATAAAAGAAAATTTTTCAATTAATCTTTGAAGAATTCTGATTATAATGATTGGTTCAGCTTAGGAAATATGACATAGAAACTTATCCTCTGCAAATATGCAATATAATTACTAGACAGGTACATATAAGGTTTGGTTTACATAAAATGATTTTTGAGATTTTTAATCACCAAAAAAATATTGCCACCCAGAATCTGTTCTTTCAGTTTTGATCATGAATCCAGATTTCGAGATGTGGACATAAATCGGTACATAAAACATAGAGAAATTAACAAATTGATATGTTTTTCAAATGATTGTTTATGGCACAGTGCACAAGAACAATCTGCCTAACAGCACAGATGCCTTCCAGCATTTATTTCAAATGATTGTTCTAGGGAAAATGCCCACATCCATGTTCCACATGCAGAAAACCACGATTGTGTTCATGCAGGTAGATTGGCTGGGCTGTCATTCAAAAGATATGGACAGTGAAATTTTAATGAATACTGAAAATCAAAGAAAGACAGTTTAATTCTTAATTGAGAGGAGGGAAATGACAAATGTAGAGAATAAGTTTTCTGGGATAGAAAAATAAAAAAAATCAGCTACACCTCTTCTCGGATTTCAAAGAACATGGATCTCTCCAACTGCTAGTTGGATATGCTAACCATTTACACCAGACAAGAGAGTATAATTTGTTATACTCTCCCTCATTTATACAGAGTTCGTACACATTTCTGCATGTGGAAGTACTTTTAACCACCTGCGCTAAAAAGACGTGCCACGCACGTCGAGATGCTTTTGTTTCAAACTGCAAGCGACGTGAACACCATGTTGATAGGCATTTATCACAAAAATGAAAATAATGTGGTGCACACGTCGCCTAACAACGAGATTGTTTATTTCTTGAGTTACAGCTCTGGATTGCACTCGCAGATGCGGAGTGATGTAAATAAGACACTTTACCACTTGTTATTATAGCACACCGCATCGCAACCGTGAAGTTTAGTCGTAGCGCAAGTGGTTAAGGATATATCAGCAAATAGGAACTGAGTAAACTAAGGCAATTTATGCACCCGGACTTTACTTTTGTAATACCACTTTAGTAATTTGTAATTAATAAAATAAATCTGCAAGTAAGATGCATTATTATTGATCATAACCTAATATTTAATTACAAAACAATATGATATATACCAAACGATTTTTTCAAGTAGCATTAAATTATAAAATTTCCTGCAACATTCATATTTTTAAGGAGATTATTGACTTTTCATGCAAATTTTACTCACAGGGACAGCGAAAACTGGACGGAGCACAAAACTTCACCTATGGATTTCAGATTTTTGTTCAGTCGCACTACTGTTCATGCATTCTTTGTTTCTTTATTTACAGTTTTACTATTTTGAAATACCAATTGGTATCTTGATAATGCTTTGATGTTTATTTATATTTCATTGTTCATAGATAGATTTTTTATTCTGCAACAGATTTCATACAGAATCCTGTTGGATGCATCTATAAACATTTCTTTCATTAGTTCTGGCATATGCCATGAGTTGCATGATTCTTTCTTTAAAGCTCATTTCATTATGTACTCGCTCAGCCCAAAAGTTTGTGCAGATTTTATGTCCGGCATAAGCTAAATTGAGAAGTAAAATATTAATCAGCATTACTCGTAACAGAAGCTTGGCTGTTGCCACTGTAGTTGCTTGCTAAGAGTCAGGCAGCCAACTGACCAGAACAGACATGAACACCTCACATTTTGACAGTTGGTAAGTGTTGAAAGTTAGCTGCACTTTGCCTGATCCAGTTAGTGTCATAGCTTCGTGCTGATTTACTGTAACCTAGTTCATATACAGTTTGAATCAGTGGCTGAAGCACCCAAGGTGTTAGGTTGTTTTGTATTATTTTAAGCCTCATTAACTGTGAGGAATAAAGTTTTATTTAAAATTTTACATTTTTGTGTTGTATCTTACACCACAATTAGGATTAAGAAAAGGCAATAACTCACCTTAATAAGTAGAAAAGGGTGAGCAGTTAGTTACAAATAAGTAAGTTAGGCAGTTAGATATTCCTAGTCATAACAGATTTACATAGTTACAAACAGAACTTTTTTTTTTTTTTTTTAATTTCTAAAAATATCCATTCAAAAAGCCCTAAAAACATATATGCTATTGATTCTAAAATGATACTAGCATACTTATACATTAAAAACTACAAAACATTTACACATATTTTTTATTTGAAAAATTTCCAGATATTTTAGTTAATTTACAAGAATTTCCTTCTTTTTAGCATCTTTCCCAATTTATTTCAATAAACAAGTCAATGTTCTCACTAATCTCTCCTTCATCTTTTAATTTGTTAATGTTTCAACAATGTACATTTAAGGAATAATTTTCTCTTTATAAAATCCATTTTTTCTTCAACGAGTTTTCTCTTCTTTTTAGAATTTTCATATTTAAATAAAGATTTCCATTACTTAAAGATCTGGTTAGAATGTCGACCAAATTCTGCTATTGATGAATTAGCAGCCACCACATTTTTAGGTTAGGTGCCACTGCTGAGACTATTAATTTTTTCAGCAGGAAACATGAAAAATCAGCTGTGCCTCTGCTGATATTCAAACCATGAATCTTCCAATGGCTAGCTGAACATGTTAAACATGTATACCATGACAGCATGCATGGTGGATTCGACAATTCCTTATACTGCTACTGTTAATTATGTTTAACATTCAGGATCAGGATCACATATATACATGATCATGTGATTCTCCCTTCACAGCCCATGGTATCATTACATGTGTAAAGCCTTGCTCATTCTTGAGGGCCATGATCACACTGGAGCGATTTCAAATTGGTACATTTTATTTACTTTTTAAAATGACACTAGAATTCTGTTATATTTTCAAACAATCTTCCACCAGTAGTTACTTCAATATACGTTTTTGGGACTTTTCACCCCACAGTAGCGTTAGCTCAGAAGGGCTATTAGTGTCAAAACGAGATTTTGCATCGAATCACTTTTGAAATTGTTGCTACCAAATTTTACCCCTCATATTATTTTAAAAGAAATTAAAAAATAAAGAATGTGAATTAATGCAGGTAATTTCTCACACTGTGAATAGTTTCATTATCTAATTCACATATTGTAAAACTTTATGAATTTTTGATTTACAAACTCAATGATTGCAAAGTGAGCAATGGCAACACTGTACAGGAAGGGGGAAAAAATATCTCCAATGTCTATCAAAAATTCTAAAGCTATGCAGTTTATAAATATTTTGTGATAATGTAATTGTGATAATAAATTTCTGTTCAATTGAAAAAAAAGGGGGGGGCTAGTTCTACATCTCCTGGTGTACTTGGCCGATTGACAAAATTCAACTTGCGTTTTTCATGTCTCGAAAGCGCAACTTAGGATATATATTAGATTTATGTATAGCATTGTTCTAATATAGGTATTCTAACACAAAATCGGACTCTCCAATTTCTGTAAATTTAAAAGCAACAGTAATGTAGCACAATTCTGCTTCTCCAGTTTGAATCACAAATGTATAGCTACCAATCTTGACATCTTAAAAACCATGAGGAACTTGGAAGGTTTTCATACTGTGGAGCACACCATTTCAAAAAAGTCCACACTAACTTAATTTTATAATCCTTTGTTCAGATTTTTAAACAATTTGTAATTCAATTCTGATGTAAAACATATTAGCATTTAATTGGATATTCTAAATTTTATGTTCTTTGGTTTCATTTTAAAATTTTTTTACACTTTTATACCAAAAAAACCCTAAGCAATGAAGGAAAGTTTTTATATTTATCAAAGCACTTTTAAATGCGATGAAAATAAAATTAATAATTAATGTACACTCTGCCCCCCCCCCGAAAAAAGAGGACCGTTCTATATCTGGGTATCAACTGGGTCGGTTGATGAAATTCAACTTGCGTTTTTCATGTCTCGAAAGCACGACTTAGGACATGTATTAGATTTATATATAGCACTGTTCTAATATAGGTATTTTGACACAAAATCAGACTTTTTCTGAAATAGCATACCAATGTTTTTCCATATTTCAATTCTACGACTCAAATTATGCCAAACTACCAAGTTTTGTAAAAATTGCAAGAGTAGTTTTTCAAAAATTAGCTCTCAAAATTTTAGCTCCTCAATGTCAATTGAGTATATATTTATTAATATCTCTTTTTTTTATTAAGCTTATTTGATTCTTCCTTTCACATTTTGAAATTCACGTTCATTCCAAATAAAATTCACCCATTTTTTTTATTTATTTTTTAAATTTGTATTTTTAAATAATTTTTATAAATTTTTCAAAAAATTTCTAATTGTAATCTATAAAATTTTTACCATCTTCTTAAAGTAGATGTATTTCTAAGCATACCTTCAAAAATTACAATTTTTTATTTAAAATTTCTGAAGAGATACGTGAATTTATATATTGGTGTGTTTTGAATTTGGCATGTTTGTTGAAAGCGGTAAAATATCAAATGTTGTTTAAACACTTCGCTAAAATTATTTGGAAGTAGAAACGATGTGACTTTTTTCTGCTCATGCACAATGTAAAAAGAGAGGAACGAGATCGCTAAGATAATGTAAAAAGATAGGAACGCTTTTTTTTTTTTCTTCTGCATAATAGAAGGGAAAGGAAAATTGGTTGCCATATATTAAGAAGTTCGCCAAGTGAATTATTCTTGGCCAAACTGAAAAAATTTCGCCAAGATAAAATTTTTAATTTCTCTGTAAATTACACAAATTTAATATCTAGGCAGAATTTGAGTCATAGAATCAAAATATGGAAAAAAATGGCTACGTTATTTCAGAAAATGTCTGAATTTGTGTCAAAATACCTATGTTAGAATAATGCTACATATAAATCTAATATATATCCTAAGTCTTGCTATCGAGACATGAAAAACGCAATTTGAATTTTGTCAATCGGCCCAGTAGAATGGAAGTCCCCCCTTTTTTTGCGCAGTTTACATGGATTCTAATATGAGGTATAAGCAAATTTATATGTTAAACTAGAAACAACAACAAAGTATCATTCATTCAGTTACATTTATGAAATTTGTTTGGATATATCATAATTTTAGTAATAACTTGTTCAAAGTTTTAAAGCATCCATCCCCCTGATAATGTATATAACTAATGACAGTTTTCTTTAAAATTTGCAATTTTTTTATCTATGAAAACTTTATTACAGTACCAGATATTAGCACTGATAGAAAACTGTAAATCTTAGTGTATTTACTTGCAGTAATAATTTTAAATGAAATCAGGCTTAATGAGGGAAATATGCAGGTCCTATGCATTTGTATATTTTCAGAGCTTACGGGCCTTGGGGAGGGCTTCTTTCTGCTTTCACTCGTCACAAACACGTTAAAGGCGACTGCAAACAACACAATCGAGCATGAAATGATCGAGTGATAATTAAAATTCCATCATCCAATAATTATTTACCATCAAATATTCAAAATAACATAATAAAGATATTGCATTGCAGAAAGCAATACACAATAATAAAATGGTTGCTATTATAAATAAAAGTTATAATTCTTTAAATTAATTATTTCAGATGATCATATTGCAATAATAAAAAGTACTTGTTAAACTTTGTCCATTAAACACTTTATCAAAAATTTACTTCACTTGTACATTATACAACTTACTCAGCCTTTTAATTTTCATGAAATCCAATAAAATATACTAATGCAATTAAAGCTGTGAAATAATGTGCAGTGCACAAAGAAGAATCAGTCCCATGCAGTTTCACACAGGAAGTGTTCATAAAAATTTTGCTTGATCAATTAAACTTTGTAAAAATTTTAAATGACAAAATGTCAATAAATTTACTGTCATTGCATATCTTACTGAAGAATTACATGAAAAATAATGCCTTTAAAATAAGTTTTTTTATCCACAGCCAATAGAATATTGAAATTTAATCATTAAGTGTAATGGAAAGTTATACTTAGCCACTTTCTTAAATTGGCACGAAACACCATAGGAAAATAATCCCAAAACCTTAAATCATTTTTTATTCATACTGAAGAATATATATATTCTTTTAACTGATTAGGTCAGCCCACAGAGGAAAAACATGCAAATGAATGACAAGATTACAAAAATGTATCTACAAGAAAAAAAAAAAAAGTAGGGTATAATGTCTCAAAAACAAAGTATCACATCCATTTAAAAGCATTTAATTAAATAGTTGAAAAAAAGAGCAGTAGTTTTTAAATAGTTAAAGAACACAATTTACATATTATCTATATTGTAACAAAAATGTTGCTAAAATAACACACACTAAAATAACACGCATACACAGCAATACTTGCATTATCCCCCCTTTAATCACAGTCTAATTAAATTTATTCATTTAATTAAAATATCTTTTCTTTAATTAACATGCAATATCCATAAAAATTCATGTATATGAAGACACAGGCAGACATAACTAATTATAAATAAAATCTCAACAGAAAAATTCCATTTATGATTTTGTTTCAATTAAGCCTTGCCCCCCTTCAGAATAAACTGCTTACAAGTGAAGACTTTCCACATGCACAAAAGAAAAAACAGTTTCTCAAGTTTTAATTCATCACAGGATGTGAGCATTTTTAATAACACTCAGCAATGTAGGATACAATTTGACCCCCCTTTCGGGGCATATTAACACCCTAATCAGAAATTAAAATATCTTTTTAATGTTTTACTTTACAAAATCATATAAAAAGTTTAGTAAAAAAAAGCCCCTGTAAGATTATTTTAGTAAAAAAAAATTGTTGCAACCAATACGAACACAATAAATTACAAAATAGCTTAATACAATTTATACCCCCCCCAAAAAAAATCTTACAGTACATGATAAAGACTTATACTATTTCATTTTTCTAGCACTCATTTTTTCTTGTTTTTAATTCCTTGATGATGAAGGCAACTTTTTATTATTATTTCTTAATTTGTACACCATGCAATCAACGGGAAAAGCAAGTACTGGGGGAACATAAAACTGTACAACTGCTGGAGCTAAACTGTGAAGTATGGTAGCCAATATTGCTGCATAAACAAATAAGACAGCAGAGCATCACAGGGCCTTACAAACATATTCACAAATTGGACTTGCTTATATATAAAACTTCAAAGTACTGTCTCAAAAGTTCAAGTTTCATAGTGCACGCATATCAAAGAAAAAGAAATGTCAAGTTGAAAATTCTTTATTACAAGACCTTTCTGTAGATGCCTAGATTGAACCTTGTTTGCTTAGTTTAAGACATCATTACTAACATCTGACAAACAAAGCTGTGCAGTCTATCCCCTTGACCACAGTGCTCAATGTCTATTACAGGAAAACACTGTTCTAATAGTCTTGGCTCACAGTCTGTCTCAGCAGGCAGATCTTTCATATAAAAAAAGAGGAAGATTGAGAAAAACAGTGCAGATGGCACAGATTTCATGGACAGTTCTGTTGCCACTTTCCACACTTAAGTGCAATTTCTTGAGAAACAAAGGCCTCTGAGTGTCCTGCAACTGAACCATTAATGAATTCAGAAGCTCTACTTCTTACAACTTTTTCCATCTGATGCACACTTTAACTCTGCAGAAAGGTCTCCAGAAACACTACAAATTGTGAGAAGGAACGCATACTTCTGTAACATTTGTACAATCATGAAAGACTGAATGCACAGTTGTCCAGCAGAGAGGGGCAGCTGCAAGGCTGGAAAAAGCTGTCGCCTGAAAAAGACAATTATCATTCAAAATTCATACAAAACTGAAAATATTCTCTATTTCTGCACTATAACACAAACATAAATAATATAATCATGGTATATGCACACACATGTCAGGTCATCTCATCATATAAATAACGGGGTTTGGGGAAAACAGGTATAATTTTTTTTTCAAATATTTTATTATTTAAGTTCATTAAATATGTTTGTTATAACAATACAAAAGCTTATTTCTTACATATACTGAAACATAACAAATGAATATATAGGAATAAATAAAATTTTAAGTTACAATTTATATTTTAGATCATTTATTTTTTTATTTTTTATTTTTTTTTTTTTTACATTTCTAATTTTCTGTTTTTCCTTTTTTTTTTTATCAAAAAGGCACCTAATGTCATTTGCATTTTTCTTTTGTGCTCCTTAAGAAGTTGTCGATAAGCAAACAAGGTATCCACGACACTCCATCTTGCCTTTGAACTCCTATCAAAATCTGCATTATTTTCAACAAATGAGTCCATAACTTGTTATGGAAGTTAAACTGGTTTTTAGAAGTTCTTTTTGTTTTTTCATTAAAAGTTCTTTTTGCTCTTCTTCAGAATTGCTATTTTTAATACTTTTGTGTTCTTGATTCACAAATTCCTTGAGCACATCATTAAAATGACTTTCTGAATTTTTACAAAATTTCCTCCAGATTTTCCACATTTACTTCATCAACTTGTTTGTTTCTAGTGTCATCGTCCTTCTTTAAATCTGGCCAAATGATTTCTACACTCCTTTCACACATTTTTTTTTTTTTTTTGTAACCTCATTCCAAAAGAAATTTGTTTTCTACCGCATCCATGATATTCTAGTTCCTCGAAAAATCTCTTATTGATTGTTTACCATCACAGTCTTTTTTTCAATCATTTGTCTAAATGTTCGTTCCAATTAATAAGCTTTAAAATTAGATATAACACCTAGATTGATCAGTCGGATAAATGCAGTTATGTTACAAGGCAAGAAAACTACTTTGAATGGACTCTATGTTAATCAGATAAATTTGTTGGGTGGCTTGGAGAATTCATTACCTATTAAAAGTAGCACGTTTGGTTCAAGTTTTTTGATTTCACAATCTTCTTCAGAATTGCTATTTTTAATACTTTTGTGTTCTTGATTCACAAATTCCTTGAGCACATCATTAAAATGACTTTCTGAATTTTTACAAAATTTCCTCCAGATTTTCCACATTTACTTCATCAACTTGTTTCTAGTGTCATCGTCCTTCTTTAAATCTGGCCAAATGATTTCTACACTCCTTTCACACATTTTTTTTTTTTTTTTGTAACCTCATTCCAAGAGAAATTTGTTTTCTACCGCATCCATGATATTCTAGTTCCTCCAAAAATCTCTTATTGATTGTTTACCATCACAGTCTTTTTTTCAATCATTTGTCTAAATGTTCGTTCCAATTAATAAGCTTTAAAATTAGATATAACACCTAGATTGATCAGTCGGATAAATGCAGTTATGTTACAAGGCAAGAAAACTACTTTGAATGGACTCTATGTTAATCAGATAAATTTGTTGGGTGGCTTGGAGAATTCATTACCTATTAAAAGTAGCACGTTTGGTTCAAGTTTTTTGATTTCACAATATTGTTTAACAGACAGGCAAAAATGTTCAGTGGATAAATTCTGGACAATTTCTGGCAAAAAAAAGTTATCCTTAATTTTTTTTATTAGACTCCAAAATTAGATATTAATAAGTTCATTTTGCTATTCCTTTCAACACTCTTAGGTTTTTGGAGTGATAAACAAGAAGTGACTTTAAATTGAAGTCTCCAAAAATTTCAGTTGTGTCAGCTGTTTCAATCTGAGTATGATTAAAAATTCTTGCTTTTTTTATTATAATATCTTGGCTTAATCGCATATTATGTTAAATTTTGTTGTCAATCCACACAAAAAGTTGTATTTCCATCTACTCCATCATATTATTTCTAGAATGGGTTATTCTAATTGCAGAGGATTTTGTAGTTGCTTTTGTAATTTAATATGTATATTGAATAGCTCAACAGCCATCCGTGAACTATTCCTTTTCACTCAAGAATTTAAATTTATAAGTTTGTTGAATCAAGATGAGCACAAATATTATCAGTACGTTTTTAGATATACTGATGACATAATTGCCTTTAACAACTACAACAAACTGGAAAATGCAAATATTTATCCTACTAGCCTTAAGCTTAACACAACCAACGCACAGCAAATTGCCACCTTCAAATTATCAATTACAATCTTATTAAAATTTATGACAATAGCAGAGATTTCAAATTCTACACGCTTACAAACTGGACTTCTAACATTTCGAAAAAGGTCACAGTTTATCAATTCACAACTTCTAAGAATTAAAAGAATCTGTAATAACACAGATCTTCTACAAGAAGAAATACTTTACTTCATTAGTATCTTACAGTGAAATCAAATATCTAAAGCAGTTATTAAAACATATTTAAAAAAAGCTGGCATTTACCTATTATTTTAAAGTACTTGTTTTAGTGATATGGAATTTTTCTCCCAAACTCGAAAGGAAGGTGGATAATGGATGATTGAAATGAGTAATCTAATGTAAAAATGTAACATAGCTTCTCAGTTCTCCAAACTCTTTTCTCTCACAATTTGGTCTAGAAATTCAGTATATTTACTATAAATATTACGACTTACTGGACAACCTTTCCTTGTTATTTATTTTAAGGGCCTTTTTTTCTTTCAAAGACACCTCAGGGCCTGTTAGCACAAAGAATTAAAACTTTAAACTAACATTTTTCTTATTTCTCCATTTCTTCTTCTTTTTAGCCAGTTTAACAAATGCACAGCATTTTAGCCATCTTGTTTAAGTTCTCGCTTCTAGGTACAACAATTTCCTTTGCACAACACCATTTTGAAAGAGTTGCATTCTTCCTCGATCCCTCTCAACCCCCGAATTTCTTTCCTCACAAGCCGGACAGTACCATTGGCTTCTGCTAAAATACATTAACTTGCTTCCATGTCATACTCCTCCAATAGGTGGAATTTGACTGTTTTTTCATTCTGGTAGCACTCATAAGGCCTTCATTACTTTCTGGGAACCTTTTTCCTGTTTAATTTTGGAAAGAAAACACGTAGGACGCAGGTATGTTGCTCTTTTGTTCATTAATTTTTTTCAAGAATTCTTAGCTTTAAGGTCTTAACAGGACCCCTCATTGTCTTTATTATTTTTTTTCATTAGGATAAAGTTTTTACTTTTTGAGCTTAGGGGCCAGTCCCTTGAAATGTTTATTAATTACTTGCAGGTTTAACACTGCAAAATTTGTTTCTACATTTGCCTAACCAGCCTACTTTGTATAGGATTTTTCTTATATCTTTTTGATCATTTTTCTTTTTTAGATTACAAGTTTTTTCTTGTTTAAAAATTTTTTAAACTTTTTTAGTTCAATTTTGTGTTTTCTCACGCGCAGGCATGTCGGGAAAAGGGACAGATCAATTGAGACATTGTTCATAATAAAAAAATTAAAAACAAAATTTTAATTAAATTTGATATGAAAGCCAATTTCAGTCTCAATTGATCTGTTCGACAAAATGTGCATATTTTCTGGTAAATCGGATTGGTTGGAGGCTTCGGGCACTTTTTCCTTGACAAGTTTTGCGTGAGGCCTTGAACAAAGTGGATTGACCATGTTTTTTCTATGTAATATTTCTCTGTACTATATTAGTTTTTTAGATTTTTTCACGTATTCATTTTAATTTTGTTGTATGGTTATTTTTGTTTTTAATATGAAGATTTTTTTCACGAACAGTTTATTACTTTAACATAGTTTTAACTTTGTTTAACATGCAATCTCTGGAATAGGATTATTAAAATGTTCTTTACAGCTTTCGCTAATTTTTCCCTCTGCTTTTATTATCATTCTTTTTTAAAATTTACAACTCAACGCGCAATTTTTGACCAACTAGGTCTCGGAGAATCTTTTTTATTTTACTACTTGCTTGCTTATATACCAGGTGGCCATAATTAAACTGACAGTGCTCACAGTGTTCTGTAGCACGATCTATTTACAAGAATGACGCTACATTTTATAGGAAGATTAAACAAGATGGGGAATGAAGGATTCCGCGAAAAAACAAATTAGTTCCAAAAGTCACCATTAGGGGAATATTTGGCGCTATGTAATAGAAAATAGAGTGTTAACAAATGCAAGTCAATACGAAAATTACCTTTTATTTTGCATTCAAATGAGGTTCAATGTGGCTGCCGTTGTTGTGGACCACATATTGCATTCTGTGCACAGTATGCACAACAGCAGAAAGTAACATGTCTGCAGGAATCTCCCGTACAGTCCGTTATATGTTATCCTTCAACATATCCAGGTCCTGGACCACTCCTTGATAGACCTTGGTCTTAAGGTAACCCCACAGCCAGAAGTCTATTAAAACATATTTAAAAGGGTTTAATCAAGGTAATCTGGGGTAAGATCAGGCGACCGAGGTGGCTTGCAGTTGGAAAGTAGCGGCTAATGACTCTTTCTGTTGTGAATTTCTGTCGTAGCATCTGTTGCACCCGTACAGCAACATGTGGAGGGGCTCCATCTTGTATGAAAGTGATTTCCCCCAGGCATTGTCTTTGCTGAAGTGCTGGAATGACAAAGCTGTTCAACATGTGGCGATATTTCCCTCCGGTAACAGAACAGGTTTCCGGTCCTGTCGGGGTAATGTTCTCATAGAAGAATGGACCAACGATAAATTCCGCTGTGAACCTACACCAAACAGTTACCTTTGGTGAATGTAAGGGAATTGCTGTGACTGCATGTGGTGATTTGTCATCTCAAATTCGGTAGTTCTGGGTATTCACAGTTCCTTTCAGGTAAAAGTAGGCCTCGTCTCCCCATAAGATTTTCCACGGCCAAGCATCATCCACCTCCATTCTGGCAAGAAAGGTGAGAGCAAAAGTCAATCGCTTATCATGGTCGGGGTACAGTAACTCCTGTACACGGCTGATCTTGTACGGATAGAAGTTGATAATCTTTCGTAAGATTTTCCATATAGTACTGTAAGGCATATCCATATTCCGAGCTACTCCACGAGCGCTAGAATTGACAGCAATATTGCCTGGTCCTCTGTCGACAATTGCTGTGGCAACTGCTTTGATTGCATCCTGTGGTACAAGTTTTCGTCCTCTGCCTGACTGAACCTTCAGAAAACCTGTTTTCTCAAACGTCACAACCATTGCTTTTAGCCCATTAACTAACACAGGACCGTTACCTTTATGATTTTTTTTTTTTTTTTTTTGGTGTGTGCATTCTGTTGGTTGAGGTAAAAGAATTTGACCAGTAACGCACGCTCGACTAAAGAAGGAGACATTGCACATAAACTTTCAATCCGATTGATTCGAAACGTAACACATTGCCTTTTAAAACCCAAGCAGCTGGCACTGTGTGAATGGGATGTAACATGAAATTTGAATAAAGAACTTCTTCTGCTCAGCATACGTGATATTGCAGAGCACGAGACTTTATCGGTGTTTATGTAGATTTTACGCTTTTTTAAAAGTGTTGCCATATTGCACTTGAACTAAATCAGAAAATGTGCATAATAAAAGGTAATTTTATTCCATATTAATTTGCATTTGTTAACACTCTATTTTCTATTACACAGCGCCAAATATTCCCCTAGGGGTGACTTTTGGAACTAATTTGTTTTTTCGCAGAATTCTTCGTCCCCCGTCTTGTTTAATCTTCCTACAAAATGTGGAGTCATTCTCGCAAATAGATCATGCTACAGAACACTGTGAGCACTGTCAGTTTAATTATGGCCACCCTGTATATATCGGGTTTTGACGAAAGTTCCCACCACTTCAAATATCATCTGTGCAAACAGTTTGCACTGCCGTGTTTAGTCATACGATTTTTGGCACTGGAAGACTTCCTTTACAACACTGTGCTGCGAAAATTGTAAAAAATATCATTAAGTTTGTCTGAAATGGAACTATCACCATACCCAAATAGAATCATCATTTAGTTCCAGTTCTGTTGCAAAAAGTCACCAAATCATGTGTATAGATTTAGGTGCTAATGTTGTATCATATGACACTGTGAAGGTTTGTTAGTGAAAGTTCAAAAACTAGAACTATGACATTCCAGAAGCAGAGCACTCTGGCCACCCTACTGATGTTGATGAGGACCGCCTCAGTGAATTTATGGAAGAAGATCAGTATGCAACCACTTGAGAACTTGCTAAGGAGTTACACATTAGTGCCATGTCCATTATTTGTGTTCTGTATTGCATAATCTTGACAAACAATCGCCGGATGCCGCATGAGGTGACTCAAGCAGATAAAGACAGCCGTATTCGGACTTGCATTAATCTGCACAAATATCAATCCAAAGACAAAATTCTGGACCAAGATCGTCATTCGTGATGAAAGTTGAAATCCAAAAAAGGGGGTTGGTCTGCCCACGGTGACCCCCCTTGGCAGCATTGCAAAGCGCAATTTGAGTAACAAAAAGATCATGTTTTGCATATGGCGGGATTGGTGTAGTATTATCTACAAAGAGTACCTGGAAAAAGGTAAAACCGTACAGCAAAATGCTAGTGTGTATTGATGCTGCTATCAAGGAAAAAAGTTGAAGTGAGTTCTGGTACAAAGAGGTAATGTTCCATCAAGATAATGCAAGACCACATGTGTCTTCATTCACTGGTTGGACTCTGTATGAACCTGAATGGGATCTTTTCCCACACCCACCACATAGCTCTCTGCGCCGAAGACTTTGGAAAACTACTAAAACCTAGGCAGAAAATCCTACGTTTGGATGGTGATTACTACCTGCACTAAAAATATTGCTTTCACTTCTTTTTTCTCCTCCTAAATTTATTAAGTACATTTTTGGCATAAAACTTTCTTTACAACTAGATATAATACAAGGTCCGGCTATTAATTTCCAGGACTAATGTAACTGTAGGAGAACGAAAAGTCAGAAGATGGCGCCAATAATCGCACATTGAAGAATGTTTTCTTGTGCATGTGCAGTGCAAACGACGCCATTTTGAAGTAAGTGGTTCTCGTGGAAAGGCCCATTAAAACGTAGCTCTTAAATTCCTATTGTCGAAGTGAAAATGGAGAAAAGAATCAACATTAAATTTTGCTTCAAATTGGGCAAGACAGCTGCGGAAACCTACGAAATGTTAAAACAAGTTTATGGCGAGGAAGCATTATCCCACTCAAGAACTTTTGAATGATTTAAATGCTTTCAGGATGGGTGCGAATGCGTCGAAGAAGACTATGGCCGACCTTGTACGCATGCTGGAAGCAATTGAAAAAGCTAGCGATATGGTGAAATGTGATCGTCGATTGACTATTTGAGTACTCGCCAATGAATTCAACATAGACAAAGAGACGGTTCGGCGAATTTTGACGCAAGACCTAGGCATGTGCAAGATTTGTTCCAGATTCTTTCGTCACCATTTAAGGGATGAACAAAAGCAATTGAGACTGGACGCATGTGGCGAACTTATCGACAACGCTCATGCTGACCCTGCATTCCTGGACAGGATAGTCACAGGAGACGAGTCTTGGTGTTATCAATATCACTCTGAAATCAAGCTTCAAAGCTCCAAATGGCGATCTCCAAGTTCACCAAGGCAGAAAAAATTCCGATTTGAAAAGTCCAAAATCAAGGTCATGTTAATCGCTTTCTTCGATTGCGTTGGACTCGTTCATCATGAATTTCTTCCTCCTAACATGACTATCAATGGACAGTTCTACACAGAAGTTCTTGACCGACTTCAAAAACAAATTTGTAGAGTGAGGCCTCATTTTCAACAAAATGGGAGTTGGCTGCTGCTACATGACAATGCCCGCCCACACAATGCATTGCCTGTGAGGCGATTCTTAGCCCAGCATGGTGTCATTGAAATGCAGCATTCACCATACTCTCCAGACCTAGCACCCGCAGACTTTTTCCCGTTTCCTAAGCTGAAAAATTCGCTGAAGGGAACAAGATTTTAGGATGTCGAAGCCATCAAGAAAACTGTAACGTCACTATTAAAGAGCATTCCAAAAGAGGACTTTAAAACTTCTTCCCGAAATTTCTACAACCGAGCACTTTACTTTGAATCATATTAAATGGCTATGTGTTTAACCTTTTTTTTCTTCTGAGTTATTCCACGAGTCCTGGAAATTAATAGCCGCACCTTGTATATTACATACACTGACCGGGGAAAAAATAAGAGTCACAAAATTTCAGAAATACATTTGTCTATGTAACATATTTAATTAATTAAATTTTCAACATCACAGGCATACAAGAGAAGGGCCATTTCAATTCTGAAATGCTGTAGAATGCATTATGTTGTATAAGTGCCAAATGTCAGTTTGTGAGCATGACATTCCATGGCTGTTGCACTTCGTCGGTTGCCCAGTGATGTCCTATATATGCTTAATTGTAGAAAGATCTGGGATTTAGCAGGCCAAGGCAACACGTCAACACTCTGTAGAGCACGTTGAGTTACAGCAGTAGTATGAGGGCGAACATGATCCTGTTGAAAAACACCTCTTTGAATGCTGTTCATGAATGGCAACAGAACAGGTTGGATCACCAAACTGAGACATAAATTTGCAGTCAGGCTGCATGAAATAACCACAAGAGTGCTCCTGCTGTCATATAAAATTGCTATCCAAACCATAACTCCAGGTGTAGGTCCAGTTTGTCTCAGCCACAGACAGGCTGGTTTCAGGTGCTTGCTTGGCTTCTTTCCAACCAACACACAGCCATCACTGGCACAAGGCAGAACTAGCTTTCATCAGAAAACACAACAGATCTCTATTCCACCGTCCAATGCATTCTAGTTTGACACCACGTGCTGCAAACAGCAGTAATTTGAAGTCGGTGGAATACACACTACAGGGAAACTTGTTTGGAGCTGTTCTACAAGTAACCAATTTGTAATAATTTGTCACTGTGGTGCCAAGTGAAGCCCAAATTTCTGGCGCAGATACAGCGCAATGCATCACAATCATAGGCTGAACACAATGGTCTTCTCTCTCAGTAGTGCCACGTGACCACTTGGAGCCTGATCAATTTGATCACATTTCCTTGACCACTATTGAAAACAATCATGCACAGTGGATACATTCATGCTAAGTTTTTATAGAATATCATGGAAAGAAAATCCACCTTCTCATAGCCCAATTACATGACCTTGTTTAAACTCACTGAGCTATTGATGATGGTTTCTTTGTCTTTTTAAAGGCAATCTTGACTAACTCATTATATCAGATCTCAATGACAAATAACAATCACTAACTTTATAGTGCATATTTAAAGCAAACTGGATTTGCATGTCCATAGCAGCGCTACTGGCACGAAATATGAATAAACATCATCTTTCAGCTGTATAAACACGCCAGCCAAATTTTGTTTATCTAGCATGATTCTTTCTTGGTGTTGGGATATCCCCCCAGGTCAATATATATCTATGTATATATATAAGATATAACAAAATAAGATAGCTGCTTTAAAAAAAAAAAAAAAAAAAAAAAAAAAAAAAAAAAAAAAAATAAGAACTAGTGACCTCAAAAATTAACATTCTCAATTTGGTGATCTCCCCCTAAATTCATCTGTTCTCCCAAATTCGAGATTTTTCGACATTATGTAATGCTACTTGAAAAGAGTAACCAAAACTAATAACTAACAAATCATAGCTTGTTTCTAGAATCACACCTACTCTGGTATAAAAAATCCCTGGCAGCTAGTTGAGTCACTTTGTTCCTAGCTTCCACCTTGCTAATAACTCCTCGCTTCGCTGTCTAAACTGCAAGAGCCTTAATTTTTTTTAGAATCAATATACGTAGAAATTTACCATATTTAATTATGATTGAATAAGTGTCTACCAAATTAATTGGATGTGTGTGAAAATAAAGACTGGAAATTCTTCAAATTCATGTTTTATTATCTTCATCTGTATGTCTTAAACTCTTATCCCTTCTATAGATGCATGAAGCTAGGCGGGACATTTCCGAGAAACAAGATTCTAGTAACACTGCTTTAAGTGGGAGGCTTCCGAGTAATGTTTTATCTAGCTAGGCGAAACATTTCGAAACTTTACCGAAAATGTTCCGTCTTCTCTTCTCTGGAAAGAGCTATGATGGAGGGAACAAAAGTCCCCATTCTTCCACCCTATTTTAAGAATAATTCGGTCCGAATGGCGCATGCATGTTTGCACTCATGGTCGTGGATGAGGCGGCCGAACTATAATTTTCAATATGGTGATGGCTCTTGTTGTGAAATCATGGACGGTGGAAATAGATGCCGATTTGATTGAGGAAATACGGAAAAAGCCGTATATATATATATTGCTGTTTTATTGTAATATAACTGTATAAGTTATTTTTAAATGTATATATATTATATATTTATTAAATTTATAATCGTGGAAATTTCAGAGTAGACAATATTTTATGACGTGCTATTTCTGATGATTTGTTTACAAATTATTCGTTGCAAAAAGTTCACCTAATTTGTTGTATTTCAGACTCATCGTGTGAAAAGAATGTTATTGTTATATAATAGAATTTTTTTATTAAGGGGAATACATTTTCAAAATATGTCTGTATATGCGCAACTTTACTTTTCTGCTAATTACTTTTATTACTTTTAAATTGAAATTGCATAATCAGTGATTATGTATATTTATTAAAACAGATTATTTAATAATGACGATACACATTAAATTTGTATGCAACTATCTGCACGTTATTAATGAAATGCTTTTAAATTATGAACACATTAAGAACTATATTTTAAAGAAGTTTTAAGAACTATATATATAAATGCTACATATTGAAACATTGGAAATTTATGGATTTGTTATTATGAATGATGAAAAACAATTGTATAAACCTTCATTAATAAAAAGCTTATTCATTACATTAATACTAATAAACATACATCAACAATTTCTAAACCATCCCATCTCTCTCGCTATGTTTAAGTAAATATTACATGTGTGTATATATATATATCAGCAACTGTAGTCATCAGTTCTTTGCACATTATCATGGATATGGAATACACAGTTGACAAATAATTGAAGTGCATTTTATGCATTAGGCTAGTCATTAAAATTCACCCACTTACACACAACCTCCTTTGCACTTGTAACTATACTTGGGAATTTAAACAAAAAAATTGAGCAAGTAGCCTTTATGAAACATTTAACATTTTGGGGATGAAATAAAAATTTTTGACTCATCACAAAACAAATATCAGTAAATGGCATTATATCATGTACACAAAAATCATTAAATAAATATATGGATTCAAAAATAACTATTTACAATAATAAAATCAAATATATACAACACATCATTACAAAGAATAGGACTTGTCTTTGCACGTTTTTTCTCGTTAGATTTTTGAATCGCCAGAGTCGAGATAAAAGTGATCTACTTAATAGCCATCACCTTTCTATTATTTTCGATAACTAACAATAAAGTTTAAAACAAAAAGAGTGTAAGAAATACAACATGAAAAAGCAATCATCATTTGAAAGGAAACGTCACTTTCGCCAATCTGAGCAATAACCGATTCTTGTTTTGCTTTCAGCCCGTTTACCAAGTGAAGATGGTAACCCGATTTCGCAGAAGTGTGCTTCTCAGAATTGTTCCTCCAAACGTTTCGCTCTGGCAACAAATATCGTATGTGATACGGTCTTTAACCACAGCCATGACGGACATCGAAAGCAGCTGAGAGTTCTAGCCATCGTGACTGAGCTTCAAAAATATGACATATGTACACACACATAATAGGTCATCTGAGATGTTCTGCAGTTTTTGATGAAACACAAATGAAACAGTGAGAGAAGAATATCATTTTGTTTTACAACATGTTTCTACTTCTCTGGCAGCTGAAAAATTCCTTTTTTGAAAAAGATCATTAGGTTTATTCATAAAGAAGTTATTTGGTATACTATTTGACAGTCTCCAAACAAGTGAACTCCAAGCCACTCAGAAAATTTTGAAGTGGATGGAAGAGATGAAAATCAGAGTATAAGGCCTAATGAATACAAAAAGGGAGAGGAGGACAAAAAATAATTCCAGCCATATTCAACAAGACTTTGCCTAAGAATCACTGGAATGTGAGGCTGGCATTGCCATGATGAAGACAATGCCTTGATAACTGATCAGTTCTGGGTGCTTTGCTTTGATATCTGTTTTTAAAACTGCCATTTGAGAAGAGAATTTTTTCTAAATTGTCCACTTTGGTGGGAACAACTCATAGCATACATGTCCACCATACACAAAGTGTTACTTCTTTCAAATGAAGCCCCTCATCTTGATGTTACTGAAGGAGGTTCTTTCGGCTTACCTTGTGATCTTTATAACATTATAGTATAGTATCCATTTCTCATTTTCAATAATGAAACACTGAGGGGGAAGGAAAGCTTTCTTTCTTAAAAGCGGGGGGGGGAAAAAAAAAAAAAAAACGTTACACATTGAAACTCAAACAAGTATACTCTGCTCTGTAAAGTACATATACACTGTAGTGGCTTACAACACCAATCTTTTTTAAATGATTCTACACAGTACTCTTTGTAATATTAGATCTATGCGATATTACTGTATTAACCTGAATTTTCAGAGACAGCTTCATTGAACTCATCCTTGTTCACAAAAGATGGCTGCTCAAAGTGAGTATGATCTCTGAATATGAAATTTCTACCCTTCTCCAACCATCTTCGAATACTCATATATAATCACAAATACCAGCTTATACACATATGATGAAAATTTTATGAGCAGTTTGAAACAGCATTTCTTCTTTTTGTAAAATAAAAAAAAGAATAATATAAGAAAAACAAAACTAGGGGTTCTTCATTTTTGGCTCTTTGCTGAAACAAAAATTATGCCATTGCTCAATGTTAGAGATATGCAAACACAAGCAGAAAAGACCATATTTAAACATCTGCTTCAATCAAGATCACATTTTATCAGTAGTACAGTCAAAAGTCGTTAATCCGGACTCGTCGGGACTTCGGCGATTCCGGATTATAAATCATCAGTTTAAATCTGCTAAGATGGCATGCAGAAATTATAAAATATGAAACCGTAATTTATGAAATAAAGAACAATTATGAACTAAAGAGTATCAAAATTTACAAAAAAAAAAAAAAAAAAAAAAAAAAAAAAAGCTTAATATTTATTTGCTTACTTTATTAAACATTTCTTTTAATGTAAGTTGTTTAAGTTGCTTTGTTTTATGTGCTAATACTTTCTCTTTAGTTCTATATAAACAGACATAATTTCTTGTTCAGTTACAAAGTTTCGCTGTTCAAGTCCTGTAATTGCTGTGCCGAGAATACCGACTAATTTCTCAATCAAAATTTTTTCGTTTTCACTAATCTCTCTGTCACTTTCTTCATGCCTTTATCTCTGTCACTTTCTTCATGCCTTTATCCAACTTTTGCAGCAATTCCACTTTTTGTTTGATGGACATAGAAACATACTTTCACTTTAATCCAAAGTTCAAGCTTACTTTTATAAAATTGCTCTAACAGTCTGCAAAAAATAAGCCGGATCCAATTCGAAGATTAAGGAGCAACGCAATCTGTAACATTAACTGAAATAAGATAATTATATAATTTTAGCTTATACCGTCTGTTATACATTAAACGCGCATGCGTAAACGTATTATGCGCTTGCACACACGCATATGCGCAGCCGTAAAGGTGTTATGCGCATGCGTCAACATTCGCAGAAAGTTCGTACCTTTGAGGTCCGGATTATAGATCATTCTGGATTATGGGTGTCCGAATTAACAACTTTTGACTGTAATAAAATAATTAGAAAACTCACTTCAATTTGAAAACTAGAATAACTCAATATTGAAGACTGCTGGTTACCACACACTTATAATTATTAGAGGATATAATTTAAATTATATATTCCAACTCTTAAAAAGAAAACAGATGAAATATGTATACCAAATAAAGCTTCTAAAAATTATTTTACGTTAGTATATGTTCAAACAGAAACCAATATTCTATAAAAATTGATAACGAAGCAAATTTGTTAGTATACAATTTCAGTTATACTTCTAAAATTCTGTCCTGCCTCCAAAAACCTCAAACCAATATGGGTTAAATGCTTCAATCATTATTCTTTACTTTTCTTACTTTGTATAGTGTTATAATGAAAACACCAAGACTTTTTTTCTAAGAACATATTAATTTTTTCCCTTTTATTTCTTACTGAAAAAATTTGTTTGGCATCTGCCCAAAGATCTGGAGTAGATTAAGGATGTATACCAAGGCACAACTGTTAAGTATTTCATTCAGTTTAAGAATAAAATTTTGCTATGAAAACTGCCTGAATAATCTAAGGATTAAGCAGATATAATTTAAAATTTGCTTTTTCAAATTACTGAAAAGAATTTTCCCATTTGATACCTTAACTGTATCTATGTCAGTAAAACATTAAATGCTATTATAATATGCTTTTAATTTACACTTTCATATTTGTTATGAGGGATAAAGCAGCACTTTTCATTAAATAACACTCAAAAACAGTACTTTAGACTTGGGAAATTCAAAAAGAATGCATAAAGTCTTAAAATGATTATTTGCACTTGATAAATAAATTACTTTAAGAATATAAAAAATTTTTATTATTAAATTAAATAAGTTCTGTAATAAAGTATTCAAATGAAAAATGAATGCATACCACAATAATTTTAAATATTGAATGTACCAATGTCAGTTATGAATCTTGATTGCCTTTTCCAAATAATTATATCTTGATCGCTTTGGAGCTTTATTAATATGTTCTAAACCAAGCCAAGGCCTTGGTTGAACTGCACCGCCTGAAAAGGTCATGAGCATTATAAATTTGAGTTACTATACTGTACAAGGTTTGAAAAAAATACTAAATGAAAAACAAGAACTTACCAGTTTGTGGATGCGGAAGAAAATCAGGCAGATTAATATGGTAATCTTTATCTTCAATAATCTGTGGTCTTCCCATAACAACTAGAGCAAATTTATACTAAAAAGAATATTATTATTAAAAAACAGAAGCAGGGGGGTTACTTTTCCCTTAGCCAGGTACAAATGTCACCTAAGTAGATCTTTCATTTTGGTTACAGTGCACCACTTAAAATGACTCGCTGAAGTTTTTTTTTTTTTTGGGGGGGGGGGAGGGGGGAGGAGCTCTAAATGTAAATGAACTCAGAGCCATTAAAAGATTCAATTTTGATTATTTGAATCACATTAATTTATGAATAATTCTTTTTTGTTATAAGATGTTAGCGTTTCAACACACCACTTGCTTTGGCAGTAAAATGCCCTTTTCTGTTCAACGTAGACAAAATTAAAATTTTTCAGCATAATTAAGCATATAATAATCAAGCAAAATAATTAAGCAGCACGGAAAATGGATGTTATGTGAAAGATGGCATTTGGTGCAATATTTATCAAATTAATGCTTATGACTGGCTAATGAAAAAGTACCAAACAAGTTTCTCACATTGAATTCACAATTGGCTAAAAACATACTTAATTAAATCAGGGTTGCCACTCAAACAGGAGAATGAAATTCCCAGACTTTTCCAGGTGTGTTTTAAGAAAATTGCACTCTTTGCAGTTTGCATGTTGGCTGTGCTAAGAGGTAAATTAATTATGGTATTATCTGAAAACACAAAAATTTGCCAATTACATGACTTATACATATAATCCCCAAAGTATTACTATTATAATTATAATAAGAGTTGTTTTCTCCACTGAAGATTGAGATTAGAACCTGCCCAATTTGTATTAAAAATTTTTTTCGTTGCAGACAAACGAAAGAAATCCATTTAATGATATTTTAAAATAAATTTGGGTATTCTATATTTATTTAGCAGCATATTTAAGCAAAAAATATGTGTATTAAATTTCGTAATGATATGTCATCATACTGCTAGAATTAGTTTCAGGATTATGCCAGAGAAAATTTGTTGAAATTTGAAAGTATTATTTACTAATAATAAATAAATTTAGAGGGAAGAAGCAAGATTAAATGATACGAATAACATTAAAATAAAGATAATTACTTAAAAATTGAATTAGAATAATTAACGATATTTTAGCAAATATAGTTATATAAAATGGTTAGCCTTCGATGACTGATAACTATTTTTTTATTTACTGCAAAATGACAAAGAATTTTTTAAAAATAAAAAAAAAATAAAAAAGGTTTAAAAGATTTTGTGGTAAAAACTTAGTTTACTTAGTTTTGAAAATTGTCACCAACACCAAAATGACCCATTTACTGTTCATCATAATGTCTCCAAATCTCTTGTGTACCGTACATGGAGGTTAGAATAGAATACATCGAGGCTATTCTAACCAAAGAATGTCTATATAAAGAAGGAAAGGTTCCACAGACGCAATGCTATTACGCTGTTAGAAAGCAGAGAAAAAATTCACCAAGGAATTTGACGACATAACCTAGCGGTAAGAATTTTTCTCTCTGCAAAGTGTACAGGAAACTGAGGAACACATGTTAAGAAACGTTCTTTGACAAAACATTCCTTCTCTGACTTTTCGCAATAATTTAAACACGAATTTTCATATTTTTTTGGATCAAAATAACTAATCTATTAATTAATTTACTTGTGTGAAAAAATATTTTCTTTTTTTTTAATTTAAAGAAAGTTAAAACGATATTAATTTTATGTTGACACCTTCGAGCTTTGCTAACAGATATTTCATGCATGCGCAGCTGTTTCCCTCTACGTTGGAATGGAGCCACTCCTGTTGCACAAAAGTTCCTTCTTTACATATTCTTTGATTCGAACCTCCATAGTACCATATACTAGGATTAAACCGATTTTGTTTTATACAAGAATAATTATTTTGTTTAGTTCAACATGCACATGTGATTTTCTCGAGGTTACTGGAAGCCAAAGTTGCTGGAGACTTGCTTTGCCTTTCTAAAAGACAATCTAATTGGAGCTGTGAAAATTGGCTCTATGCCAGCTGCCCGAATGATGCTTGCGCAATACACAATTCGAAAAGAAAGTGATCGCTTCCAACGTCAGCGCAAAACTCGGCTTTTGGGGGGGGGGATTGCCGTATGAAATTCCCTGAATTTGTGGGTCAATATTCGAATTCCCCGACTTTTTCCGTTTTTCAAGGTAGCGTGGCAACCCTGTTAAAAATATATAAGGGTATTGTATTGTAGAATTCAAAAGTTCCCAAACTGAGTTTATAATGTAAAAAAAATTTTTGCAGTAGTGCGACTAAGAGAGCGTTTTTGTGTTACAACATTCCCCCTCTTTTTCAAAAGGGGTTTGTCCCAAATCACCTGGTTGAAAGCTTGCGGCGACAGCGTTTTTTGTAAGCACAAGCAGTAACCGGCGATAGAAAGAAATAGCATCAGTTGAGCAGAAAATCAATATCAAATTTTGTGTTTGCTCGGCAAAGAGTGCTACGGAGACTTTCGAAATGTTGAAGCATGAGCACGGAAGAAGCATTATCGAGATTGCAAGCTTTTGAGTGGCATTGTCGCTTCAGAGAAAGCAGGGAATGTGCCAAAGACGATGAATGCTGCGGCCATCCCGTGACTTCACACACCAATAAAAACATAAAAAAGGGTGTTTGCAGCAGTATGTGCGAACAGGCAGCAAACATTCTGACAAATAGCACATTCAGTTGGGATATCAAAAGCCACATGACAGCAGATACTGACTACAGTTCTTAACATGCATAGGATGTGTCAACACATCGGTCCCTGCATGTTAAACGTAGACCAAAAGGGAATTTGAATGGAAATGGTGGGAGACTTAATCTCTGCTGTTGACAAAGATCCTTCCCTACTTGGCAGAATTATTACTGGAGATGAGTAATGGTTTTTTTTGTATGACCCACAAACCATGACAGCATCAGCAATGTGGAAATCACCATAATCTCCATAGAAGCAGAAATTCCACCAAGATCGTTCTAAGCAAAAGGTCATGCTAGAGGTATTCTTCAATAGCCAGGGTGATGTGTATCTGGAAATTATCCCTGATAGATGCACTGCGAACAAAGAACTCTACGTCGAAATCCTAGGTCATTTGCAAGAGTCGATCTGGAAGAGACCAAAAATAAGGGCTAAGCAGTCATGAGTGCTGTTGCATGACAACGCTCCTGTTCACCGATCCCTATTCGTCAATGATTTTCTTGCGAAAACGAAAACAACTGTTTTGCTGCATCCTTCTTACTCACCTGATCTTGCATTCTGCAATTTCTTCCCATTTCCTGAACTGGCAAGACACTTGCAAGGTCGTCGACTGCAATCTTCAGATGAAGTTAAACGTGCATCTCGAGCTGAATTAAAGGACATGGCCAAAAATGCATTCCAGACATGCTTCGATGACCTTTACACATGCTGGCAAAAGTGTGTTGTTGCACAAGGGTCTTATTTCGAAGGAGGATGTGTTTCTGCAATTTAATTCATAATATATTTTATGTTATAGACTCAGTCCAGGAACTTTTTAATCCTACCTCGTATATTAATCACTAACAGAATGTAATAATATCAGGAAATAAAAGTTATCAAGAAATTAACAAATTTTCATCAAATTTCATTTCACATATGTATAATTTTTTATAGAACAGTACATGATTACAAATATACGCTGCTTGAAAAATTTGGCTACACTTTCAAATGTTTATTACAAATAAACGGAGGTTTTCACTTACTGTTTTCAATAAAGAAAATATCAGTGTTTTTCCCCTTCAATGAGCATTTATTCTTCAATTTGTGTAACATCATCACAGCTTCTGTTAGGGTGGCCATATTTTGGTTTTAACAACGCTACCTGTCAATCTTTCACGTCAGTTATTGTAGATCTTGAAGGTGGAATTTGATTGTAAGTAGTACAAAATTTACATCGTACCTCTGTTGCAGATTTAAATTCAATAACTATGTTACAACTTGCACTTGTTTTTGCGGTGAAGCTATAGTCCAAAATTTATGCTGTACCTCTGTCGCACATTTAAATTCAATAAACCATGCTACAACTTGCACTTGTTTTTGCGGTGAAGCTATAGTCCGAAATTTATGCTCTACCTGTGTTGCAGATTTAAATCCAATAAACCATGCTACATCTTGCACTTGTTCTCGCAGTGAAGCCATTTTGAAATGAGATTGTTGCAAAATGAGGATGTAGTGCCACCTAGTTTACATTTCAGTTGAAAGAAACTATAATCTTTTATTTTATGGGACATTAAAAAAAAAAAAAAAAAATCTTTGTTTACTTTTAATTCATTTTTTAAAGTGTAGTCATACTTTTAAGGACACTCTTTATAATTCCAGATTATCACATGAAATGCATTAATCTAGAGCAGCAGTCGGCAACATTTAGAACTTCGTTGACCACTAAATGCATAATTTTTGATTTGGCAGACCATTAAAATGAGTTTAGAAAAAATGGTAAATACATCTATACAATAATAATCAGAAAACTTTTATTTTATTAATGTGAAACTTTTATTTAATTAATGCAAATTGCCTAGGATCTTCCAATTTTAGGTAATAAAAACCAAAACATTCTTTCAGTGACTGGAAGTGCTGTTGAATAATGGATACCATTTGTTGGTTGAGATTGTTCTCTCCTATATTTTCATTTAAATTTATAAGCATTTGTATATTTCCTTCTACAGCGTTTGCTACAGTGATATTTTTTGAAAAGCATCTATTTTACTCATACTGTAAACGCATGCTTAAGTTGTCCTTGCATATGTTTAGTTCAGTTAACAGAGGAAAACCATCTGCCAAATATACAAGGTTGTCTACCCCCTCAAATCGTCAGACAAGAGTTCTTGAAATTCCGGATTATTTTACTGCTAAAAAATAATTTGATTTCTTCGTGTAGACCGAACAGTCATGTCAGTATCTCACCTCAATGTGAAGAAGAAGGTGAGTATAGTATAATGAGAGCCAATTTCTTTACAAAGTGCTTCAAATAATCGAGAATTAAGCACTTTGTGTTGAATTCATTGTGACGTTAATAACATCTGCTGATACTTGGTGTAGTTCTGGGGGACATTTTTTTTTTTTTTTTCCATGACAAGATGCTCACTATGTGTAATGCAGTGTGTAGACCGAAAGACTCCTGAAGGATGTCCAGTTATGTTTAGTAATTTCGTCAATTTTGGGCTTTAACAGTGTTAGCAGACTTACTACTTTCAATTTCTGTACAGGCTTTTTTCCCAAAATCTCTTCACAAGCTTGCAATATGCAAGGTTTGAATAATTCTTCTCCAATTGTATACGGCCTTTTGTTTTTCAGTACTTGAAGTGCTATCAGATAGGAAGCCTTTGATAGGGGCTTATCTTAAACAACCATATTTTTAAGGTACCTACTTATATTTGCATATTTTCACACATTTTTAAAAAATATTCAAGTAGTTTATTAGCAAAATCTGAGTGTTTTGATTTCAAGTGAGGTATCATGGCAGCATTAGATAAACTCTGAGAACAGATAATTCCAAAAGGCCATTCATTCAGCTTACTACTGGGTTCTGGAATAAATCCACATTTCATATAGTCTGAATCACATTTTCTTGTTATTTTGGGTTTTTTTCTTTGCACCTCCAGCTTGAACTTTCTCTCTATTGCTGTCTGATCATGACGAGGAATGTGGATGCTTTGATTCATTGATTACCTCTTTGTTAAATGAATCAATACTATTTTCATTAGTTATTCTATCTTTAGTTTTACTAAAGAAATGCAAAATATTCGCTCACTTTTTCTCACTCATTATGTGTCTATTATCTATTTTATTTGAATCTGAGAACCATAAAAAAATTAAAGAAAATTATTAATTGGTGAAAAATGTCTGCAAAAAATGCATAAGTTTATGTACATAGTTTTTCTGTGGACCATCAAAAATTTTTGGAGACCACGGATCTACAGCGCATAACTTTTGCCATTCATTACATGGTGCAATTCCCTCAAAATCTAGTTTTTAATAAATCAATGCCATTCTAAAATTTGCCTAAGTTTACTTGTGTCTCTCCATTATAATCCAACCAGGTTTTTTATTAACGCAAACATACACACAATAATGATTTGCCCAATGAACATATCATGAAACAAGATAGCTGTTTGCCCCAAGACTTTTTTACGGAAATTTTTTTATTAGGTGCTGCTTAATGTGATCACATTTGTCCACAGCTATTCTGATAATAAAATATTTAAAGCAAAAAGAAAGAAACCTCCAATCAGAAATAGAATTTAACTAATTTAATATATATGACTAGAAACACAAATACTTTCACAGAATTAGAAATACATGCAAAAACATATCTATGAACTTATTCACAAGGTCTCTAATGCAGTAGTTCATTTATGAAATGTTCATAACATTTCTGGAAATTCTTTGACCAAAGGTCTATCCTGAATACTTGGAGGGCATCCCTCATTCATTGGAAAAGAACGTAAAACTAAAATTTAAGATTGTGAAAAAAACCCACCCTTAGTTTGGTGTAGATGTTTTCAGCAAAACTATGCTTGCTTTCTTACCCAATTTTGAATAGTTGAGCAAAATCAAAATAAAATTTTGTGTGCCCCATAATCCCTTATTTGCTGACACTTTTCTGACACCTAGCAATTTTTATACAATTTGTTTTGGCCTTATTGAATTGTCGGTAACAATAAGTGATGTATTTTCTAGAATTTCATACACAAACAGGCAAGACTCCGGAAATTTGCTCATAACATCCAAATGATAACATTAACCACAATCACATAAAGCAGCGTCTACTGTATTCATATTATATGATTTAGCAAGCACTTTAATAGGAATTAACACCTAGATGAACCTGCTAATGTTCGATAAATTTAATCATTAAAAAATATGAAATACTTCAGAAGAATACTTTAATAACAAAGGAAGTACACCTAATTATGTTTTTTCCATGACCGACAAATTCCGGGGAAAGGAGATAACTGTGGATATTAAGAAATTAAAGGCGGATTCCAGATATGAAAATCCAAACAATCTTTTCAATCAAAATTTCCTTTTTAAGAATTTAAATACACTTTGTAATGAACTTATGTCCACATATACATATTAAATTGTTACAAAACATCTCAACTTAAAAAGGTTTAATCTCCCCCTCTCAAAAAAAAAAAAAAAAAAAAAAAAAAAAAAAAATCATTCTTGGACAGCTTCTTTCTATTTGTAACAAAATGATCTAGGTTACTCCACACATTCCTATTTTTGAAATTTCCTCTTTCAAGAATCTAGCATTGAATATAACAGCTTGAAATAATTTCTTTTACTGATTAACTGCCTTTGCAATTTTTGTGACCTGCAAACAATAGTTGTGGCAATATGGAGAAATTCACAGTACTTATGTATTATCACATCGACTATAAAACTGTTCCAGAGCAGCATGAATTAGCATCAGTTATGGATAATCATAACATTTGTGCTTTTGTCTGATGTAACTCTGATCTTGTTAAGCCACCTTTTGTTTTTATGAAAAAGAATATAAATTAACTGTTATTGCTGTATTTTTTCTTCTATTTTGAGAAAAATTATTAAAATTTGGACCTGCCTTCTACAGAACAGCAAGCAATGCATTATTTTCAAAGTTTTTTAACTTTATTAAATAAAAGTGTATTAATGGACATAGTCAGCTGAATATGGCAAATAAAACAGTATTAGATTTGGAAAATTATCTCGATTAGTTCGTAATTGTACTGTCCTACATAGAGCTTCCAGTAAATTCAGAGGCCCTAACAAAATAGCAGAAACTGAGAAAAGCCTATTTATGGAGCACAAAAACCAAGTAGGTTAAATAAAAATTGTTTATTAAATAAAGATGCATCGGCTCCTCCAGAATTCTGCAGGAATGATTGGCACAACATTCATAGGTCGGTGGTAGCCAACTTTCACAGTAATTATTGGGATATCTGTGAAATTCAGCACTGATCTGCTGTTAACTAAATCACTGTTAATATTATCTAAGCCAAAAAGTGACAATACAAGAAACCATACAAGTATTCTTCCACAAGAAAGACATTACATCATCTAGAAGAGCTGAAATTATAGCTATTGTCCCATTAAGATTCATACGCTTTGTAGAAGGGCCGGTTATGGTAACTTCAGAAACTCGACTAGCTTCTCATTTGCAAGAGAGTAAGCACTGACCATTGACAGGATCCTTAAGAGGTTATTTAGATTTTAATGCCACATGTATTTACTAAATTCAGTTTGTGCAAGTTAATCGCTGAATTATTTCCAGGAGTAAAGTTAGCTCAAGTACACACATTAGTTTAAAAACAAACTTTGTAAATAAGAATTCTACAGGCACTCTTGTACTTGTTCAAATTGTTAAATCTGCTAAGTCTTCAAATAAAAAGGCCAAACACATGCTATATTACCTTTTTAAAGGAGCTTGATTAGATATCATCATCCCCATAACGAAATAAATCTCAGAATTTGACTTTTCTTGTATATTTTGGACTAAATATTCAGGTAAATGAAATGATATATATACTTTTGTAACATATACAATTTAATAAATTAAATGAAAAAACATAACATTACCTTAACGTTAATTAGCTTCAAAAATACACTGCACAGAAAATGAAACTATAAAGGTAGATCACAACCATGGAAATCTCAGCTCTTAACTTCCACAGTTATTACAATTAATCAGTTATGAATAAAATAAAAGCTTACTCTTTCAAATTCCTTATCTGGCACTTCAAGTTTTTTCTGTATTCGTTCTTTGATTTTACAAAATGGTTCTTTCTGAAAGTAGAAGGAAAAAATTAACCAGTGAAAATTATTTGTAAACATTGTTACTCTACAGATCAAATTTAAAAATCATTTATTTTTGAGCATACAAGGTGAGGAAAAAGACTATAAATTAAGACAAAAATGACACATTAAACAGCCTTCTGGATGCTTTCTTTCCTACACAAAATTTGACAATTACATTTTGGTAACGCATTATTTCAAGCTAAAGTGACATGAAAGGATGATTAAAATTTTATTTCACTTTTTAAACATGCTACAAAGTATGATATAGATGCAATTTTTTTTTCTGATGTTATATCTACGAGAATGTTTAAAAAAATATTGCAATATCTAGTAAAGAAGCATATACACTAAAGAAAATTACACAAGCACACTGGACTAGTTAGAGTTTCAAAATAATAATACAAGGATTCACCCCCACTGTTATATCACTTTACTGACATTCAGCATGCATAAGCATTTTCTCATAATTGCTTAATAATGTTTAACAAAATTATTAATTTAAATGAAAAACAAAATTTAACGACTATACATACAACAGAAACAACAGAATAAGAAAGTATTTACAGTATTGAACACATCTAAATATTTCAGTATAAATTGTTATAATATTCAACTAAAATTATCACATCCATCATTATTTAAATTTGATTTAATGCAAGTCATATTAAATTTGTTATTCAACTTACATGCTTAACTTTTAAAAGAAAAGGTACACCAAATGTAGAGAAGACTTCCTAAAAAAAAAATATATATATATATATATATATATATATTTGGAACATAAAATAACACAAATTATAAGAAAATATATAGCAATCATTCAAATAATGTTTTGGTTACACATATAAAATAAAAGAAGTGGGAAGAAAATGCATTAAAATATCCATTAATATTTCAATCTAAAAAACTATTTTGTAGTTCTAAAAATGTAAAAAACTAAATTTTGTAGTTCAATCTAAAAAACAAAATTCATGGGACGGTCATTCTTTTAGTTTAAAGAGCCACTGGTGTTTTATGTGTAGAATTACTAACAAAGGTTCCAGATACACTTTGTGCATAATATCACGACAATCCCACCAGATACAAAATGTGATCTTTTTGTTAGTCGAATTGCGCTTTGCGGGCTTGAAGGACGCAAAATCAGGGCTGTGGAGTCAGTAGGAAAAGTGACCGAATCAAACGCCCTCATATGCAAACATATACACATAGGTTACAGCTTATTTTTTTAGTATAAAAGATGCAATAGATGCTACAGTGGGAAAATTGATGGCATAGTAAATTATTTATATTAATTAGCATTTATTTTAAAATGGAAAAACTGGCATTAGTAATTTCTAAGGAAAAAAAACAGCTTTGGCAAGATTTTTTTTTTGTTAGAGGACCACAGATCCGATTTGGTAAATTTCAGAGCTGAAGAGTCTTTCCACACTGACTTGAGTAGGAGGAAGAGCTGTTACTGTTAGAGCCATTTCTTTTAACTTTCCACACTGACTTGAGTAGGAGGAACAGCTCTTACTGTTACAGCCATTTCTTTTAACTTTTCAGAATAGATTTTTATAAGTTCTATAAGAGCTGATTTGCGCAAGAGCAATCATATTTCTCTATTTCTTCAAAGGTGGTGTAGAAATCTGGTTTGTATTTTTTCATTTTCATATCTAAAGGCTCTTGGTTCTTTATTCTCATTCGGTTTGCCTTAGCCTTTTCAGAATTATCTAAATATTTCTCAAAATCTCATTCATCAATGGAAGAGGATGATAGATACTCAGTTGCAATGACTCCAGTTTGACTGTCCTGATTTGAATACTTCAATTGTTCTGAGAATAATTTCATTCTTAGTGAAAGTTCATAGATGGCTTTCTTTGCCTTTTAATTTGTTCGCCATTCAATTCAGTGTTCAAATTCAGTGTTTTGGATCTACATATATTGAACCAAGAGAGATCTCATTACTTTAATTTAGAAGTCAAACAACATCTGATTGTCTCTCAATCTAGTTTCTCTTTTTTCATTGAAGAAATAATTCCTTCTGCAGTAAACCTCCATTTCAGAAATCGCACACATCACATTCTTCCATTCTCGTCTCCTGTTAATTCTTCGGATTGTAGCTTTTTTGTGGCTATATTCAGTGTAGAAAGAAGAATTTCCAATTCTGCAACATCATTCCACAGTCTTTCTATTAGTGAAACATTATGATTATCTACATATTCTAAAAAAGTTCTTAATTCTAACAACCTCTATATCTTTCCCATCGCGTTGCTTGATCAATAATTGCTCCTTTTCCTGCTCGCTTCCTAAGAACGGTATCAGATTTTGGGAGTTCTTGCTGCTATTACTGGTTACCTAAATTTACCAATGAGATGTGCAACTAAATGGATCAGTTTAATCAATAATGGCAAATATCACATCCATCTTCCTCCCTTTTATTTATTAATATGTCAATAAAAGACAAAATAACTATGGATATGGTCCATAAATAATAATAAAAAAAAAAAAAAAAAAAAAAAAAAAAACTCAGTTCATCGTTAATTTTTTTTTTTTTTTTCAATTCACTTTAATTTCATTTCAAATTGAAACTGTCCAACAAAAACTGGAGTTGGAGTCGACCTATTTTTAGCAACTCCAGCTTCCGACTCCTTTTACCGAAAAATCTGCCCAACTCCGACTCCACAGCGCTCCTCAAAACAACCCCTTTTCCAGCCTTGTTGCTGAAGTAAACCTACTTTTCATCACAAGTGATAATCTGGTCCAGAATTTTATCCTTGCTTTGATATTCGAGCAGATTAATGCAAACCTGAACACATCTGTCCTTATCTGCTTGAATCAGCTGATGCAGCACCCAGCAATTGAACTTGTAAACCAAGTTTATGCAATGCACAACACAACTAAAGGACATGGCACCAACGTCCGATTCCTTAGGAACCTATCGAGTGGTTGCATAATGATCTTCTTCCACAAGTTCTCGTAGGTGGGGCTCATTAACATCAGTAGGCCAACCAGAGCCCTTTGCTTCTTGAATGTTATAGTCCTTGTTTTTGAACTTAAAGTCCCAAACCTTCACAATGTCATATGATCAACATCAGTACCTTAAGGTGTGCACATGATTTGGCGACATTCTGTAGCTGACGTTTTGCAATAGAACTGGAAGTAAATGATGGTTCTCATCTGGTAGTGTGATAGTTTCATTTCAGACATCTTGTACTTAATAATGATGATATTTGTTTACAAATTTTACAACACAGTGTTTCTAAAGCAAGTCTTTTTCTTTCCAATTAGAAAAATCATTTGACAAAATATGATTAAAATTGCCAACAGTTTACACAGATGTTATTTGCAGCGGCAGGAAACTTTTGTCACAACCCGATATATAAATTAAGATGTCTGCAATTATATTCCAAGTAAATGTTAAGTCTGAAATGCATATGTATAGTTATTTAGCACCATAATGAGATTAAAACGAGGTTTCACAAAATCAAATGCTTTCTCATTTTGTATAAAATACAGTAAACACAAAGCTGAACAAACAGACTATCTTACCGGCCAACCTTGCCACTCAGCAAAATTAAATAAAATAAAATACAGCAACCACCACTCGAATACACTGCCTATCAGACAACCTTGTCACTCACACTTGGGTGCGTGTGTGCACTGAGCTTTAACGTCATTAAAACTTTACTATTTTCGACACGATACCAATGTGTATACCCTCTCCAATTTATATATAAAAAAAAAAATTGTGTGTTTGCCAATATGGTCTTTCCTTCATCTAATGTTGTATTTCAATTGAATGCAACATCTGTAGTTTCGAAGATACAAACATTCGCAAATACCTCAAATGGTGTCTTAATTTTGGCTTTCCCATCAGACCATTATGGAGGAACACAATCCTACATTACAAAAAAGTACTGACAATCAAGTTTAAAAATAACCTAACAATGAGTTCAACAGTTTTAGAATTCAAGTACCTCACCCTCCTTTTAAATATATGTTAGAAAATTATGTTAATGTATGACATGTTGTTGTCTGTAGTCTAATTTGTGACCCCTCAATTTACACTATCACTAAATCATAGATCCCAATGATCTGCTAAATAGCATATTTAGATGATCGATTACAGTACAATAAAAAAAGCAAAAAAGAAAATCTAGAAAAGTTCAAATCTTAATGTCACACCAGCTGAGGTTTTTTAAGCTTTCACTGAGCAGTTGTTTAACAATAGTAAAATCTTGCAATTTGATGATAATCCTAGAGTGTTAAAATTTATCTAGCTTCTTTAACAAAATGCTCTATGAACCATTTGGTGAAACGTTCTTTTCATGAACCATGAATTTTGTTTATTCCTTTAAACCACAGGTACTCCTTTCAGAGCTCTGGAACTGGTGCTATTACCCACTACCACTGTTTTACATTTGTAAGTTCCAGTTGCATTGCTGCATACTAAAAATAGTAACTCTTCCTTTAGCTTCTTTCACCTCTGACGGTGCATTTTCTTTGCTTGTCACAAATACCTTTCTTGGCAAACATAGCCACAAAAGTTCAGTCTCATCCATATTAAAACCTGTTCTGGGCTAAGATTTTCATCTGCCACTAACACAAAAAATTCATCAATAAATTCCTTTGCAGCATTTTTATCTTCTGAAAGTTTTCCCACGTGCTTTCAGATAACATATACCAAGTCTCTGCTTAAATCAGTTTAGCCAACCGCTGATGAAATTGCACAGCTCCTCTATTTTTAAATCAGCATGAATCTGATTTCTGTTTTTTCTCAGAAGCAGTCCTCAAATTGGCTCCCCCATCATCCCTCATCCACTGCTGGAACCACTCGTACAAGACAGCATTGAGGTTTGACGATTTCGCCTCGTGCAAAGATTTCTAGTTTCGGATTCCGGTGTTGGATTATTGTTGCTGTAAAATTTCAACAGCTTTTTTTTTTTTTCTTTGCCATGTCACAATTTCAAACGATTCTGCTATAAACCGAGAAGTAATACCTTTTTCCATCTTTTGCAAAATTTCCATTTGCCTTGCCGTTAATGCAATAGGTTTAGCTTTTTCAACGTTACAAACAGTAAAATCATGAATGCATTTCTTATCTGCCATTTTATTAAAAAGCGCTCAAATGCAAAATATTTTTAATTTATCCACAAAGTATCCAGATATAAAAACAGCAGCATTAAACAATGCCGTGAAACAATAAGGGTCATAAAATACAACGTGAATCGTGAACTTAAAAGAAAAGTTGACCAAATCATCTGCTTTTTTACCTTGATGCAGATTGGTGGGGAAAAACTTTCACCACGATGTCAATAATTTGGTGTTTCTGTTATTAATCATCCAGTAATTATTACATCATTATTCAGCAAGTATTTTTTCTTTGGTATTTCGTTCTCCATGTTGCGGCTTCCAGAACATATAAATTGAATGTTTACATTTTGAGAGGCAACGTGGATTTCAGGTCGTTGGATTTTCAGTATTTGGCTGTATAAAAACACATTAAAAAATAAACATATTACTTCGAACTTGCCAAAAACAAACTCTGCTGATTTCTATCACATGTTATTTTTACGAGGTCAGTAAATTTTGTGTATCGCAAAAAATTACCATATTACGAAAACGAACATGTAAATTAGATAATCAAACATAATTAAAATTAATTAAATTTATTTATACAAGACCTTCAAAATATGACTCATAAATGCCAGAATTAAACTTAAATCACCATCAAGGTCACGTTCATCACTCTGTTCTAAATCCCTTCTTCTAACGTTGAGTCATTTTCATTTTATTTTTCAATGATTTCCGGTTTAATCGTATTGTGATATGATCGTATCAGCTTGAACCAATTGCCATGCTTTATCAATCCACAAGGCAAGTTTCCCATATGAAGCTTTTCTCATCCGTCTGGAATTTTTGAAAAGAAATGAAATCTGCTTTGCATCCATTCCTCCCACTGCTTTCGCAGTTTTGTGCTCGAAAATTCTACTGATGGTGAGATACAGTGGCTGTAAAATTTTTGTAAGCCCACCTGGCATCATTGAGATATTGTTACTAAGTTTTTCTGCTTTATATTTTGCAGTAACCACTGAATGGGATCATAATGAATCCAGAATGATGAGTCCCAGAGGTTGGAAAAAAGCAACATTTCTTTTTTTAAAAAATTTCTGTCAGCCAAAACAACAACACTTCTTCGCACATCCATCTTTTATCACTGGTACAAATAATGATCTCTTTAAAAATTTTCCCTTTTTTTCTACAGAAACTAATCTTAAAATCACCAAAATGTTGATAAGTCGCCAAATTTAGAACCGTTTAATAAAAGAATTCACATCCCCAAAAGCAAAAAGTTGTTTAAGAGCTCTTTATTAGAAAAAACGAATTTCGAAATATTTATGTTTCACTTCTTTGCTTAGAAACTTGAGTATCCCATCATTTATATTAGAAATAGAAACAAATTATAACTCATGAACCCATTCAAAAAATAACCATATATACAGCAGTGAATCGCCAAAAATATTCCTCCAAAATGCTAATTCATACACAAAATGACAGTCGCAAAAACAAAGAAATTTCAGATGATTAAGGGCCTTCTGCTGGTTTTGTCCAAAATTAAGGACTTTTAAGGACCAAAAATCGATTAAAAAAATCTAAGAACTTTTAAGGACTCTTACGGACCATACGAACCCTAGCCTAGTAATGGACCCATGTCTCATCCATGGTGATAAATCGGCGCATAAAATCTGTAGGATCCCTGTTGAATCAGTTCATAGACACCTGCAAAAATCGTTTGATTCATATTCAGCGAATGCGGCACTCATCTTGCACAGAGCTTTCGCATGCCTAATTCTTTATGCAAGATGTTTAGCACCCTTTCTTCCGATATCCCCACAGCTTCAGCTATCTCACACACCTTTACTCGCCTATCGTCTAACACAAGGATGTCAAACTCACGGCCCACAACAAATATTTTTGTGGCCCGGCCAATATATCGGCAAATAATAATATATAATAATAAAATAACATGTCAAAGAAGTAAAAAATGAAATGTTTACTTCTAAGTAATTAACGATAATTTATTCAGTGTTGTTAGATTACTCACAGCAAGCTGACACACACATTACTTAAATTACAAATGCGTGCGAGTAGCTTGCGTTCAGCTACCTTTGGCTTTTGGGGGACACGTGCACTCAGAACTTGTACGCATCCCCCGATAGCCAAATGTGGCCGAGCTCATGGTCTCAGTTTTCAAATCATAGTTTTGTACGATATATTGGTGCATGCACTTTGCTTTATTATTAATTATTACTTAATTCATATTGTTACGGATTTCATAGTTATTTATTTATTTAGTTTTTTTTTTTATTTAGAATTGTAATTAGATTTGCTTCATGTTGCCTTAGCAACGCAGATGATTTTTGAAAAGACAGCTGCGTAGGAAGGTTAAAAATAGAACAGCGCGTGCATTTAATACCTAATAAATAAATATCTCGTAATTGCTGTTGCCATCTACAAAAATCCAGATATTTATAGATGTTTCCAGTATATTCGAGAAATTAATTATAAAGCTTATAAAAGCCGAGAACAAACAACTCATCTCAGTAGTAGCTGTAGTTCTAGTGAACTGTTTGTTTACTTAATGCTGTGATTGATTTGCAGCAATTTTGCTGCGAGATAGAATTAGTTTCTCTGTTTTGAATTGATTTTTGCTAAACGTTTGACATTTTGTGATATTGTTAGAATATTTTTGAAGAAACATTTCAGCATTTTGATTTATCTCTTGTGGAAAGAATAAATTTTTGTTAACTTTTTAACGTTAACCGTGTTTATTCCAGCCCTTTGTATTCAGTATGCCTATATCAAAACCAAGTGGTAGTAAAATTAAACGAAAAATCGCTGACGAACATAGAATATTCCAAGTAAAATGGGAATTAGAATTTTTGCTGTGAAATAAAAGATAAAATAATCTGCTTGATATATAATAATACTATTAATGTACCAAAGTTATATAATATTAAACGTCATTACGAACACACAATCGAAATATAACAATTACGAAGGATTAATGAGAGAAGAAAAGTTGAAAGAGCTCAAGTTAGAAGTGAAAAAGCAACAGTCCATGTTTAGTAAAGTATTGCAAGAAAGTGAAGCGGCGGTACATACAAGCTACGTCTTGTTCGAGTTGATAGCTAAATATTCGAAGCCTTTTACTGACTGTGATTTCATCAAGGAATGCCTAATGAAAGCTGGAGAAATTGTTTGTCCTGGAAATGTGAAGGCTTTTCAATCAATTTCATTGTCTCGAAATACAGCTGCGGAAAGAGTTACTGATTTAGCCGCGAATTTAAGTGATCAGATCAAAGCAAAATCATCTAGTTTCGAAAGTTTCTCCATTGCCTGTGACGAGAGCACGGACATTAGTGGCAAAGCTCAATTAGCAGTGTTTCTTAATTCTTGTGACAAGAATTTTAACATTTTTGAGGAATTACTGGAACTAATACCGATGCCTGGTACTACCACAGGAGAAGATATATTTACTTGTGTTTTTGGACTTCTGCAGAAAATCTACCTTTGGCAAAATTAAATTCTGTAGCTACAGATGGCGCTCCATCAATGACTGGGAAAAACAAGGGCTTCGTAGCATTACTAAGAAAAAAACTTAGTGAAATTCATGGTTCAAACATTCATCATTTGCATTGTATTATACATCAAGGAGTTCTATGCACAAAAGTAATAAATATGGAGAATGTTTTGTCATATATAAAAAAAGTTATAAATTTTTATAAGATCTCGAGGTTTAAATCAGCATCAATTCACTGCTTTCTTAAGTGAGTTAGATAGTGAATATTCGGGTTTGTCCTACTATACCGAGGTACATTGGTTATGTTGCTCCAAGATTCTCAAACAATTCTGGGATTTGAAAGAAGAAATATGCCAGTTTTTAAAAACAAAAATCAAGACATAAGTTTGTTTTACGATCCAATATGGATACAAGATTTATCTTTCTTGGTTGATATAACCAAACACTTAACCGATTTAAATTTATCGTTACAAGGAAAAGATTATATCATTACGAACATGTTTGACATAATTAAAGCATTCAAATGTCAACGAGTTCTTTTGGAAAAACAACTTAAAAACGAAGATTCGAAGCACTTCCCGACGTGCAGCATGAACAAATCAAGTTTAGAGGATACTTGTTCGTATCAAAAATACGCAGAAAAAATTGCAAATTTAACAACTGAATTTGAAACAAGGTTTAATGGTTTTAGTTCCCTCGAAGACAAATTTTTTTTGTTTTCTTCAATTTTCTCAATAAGTATTGACTCAGTACCCAGCCATATGCAAATGGAGGTGATCGAGATTCAAGTGGGCGTGCCTGAATTTTACAAATATTTTACAAATATTTACAAATATTTTACAAATATACCAGCCAGGTTTGAAAATACTCAAAAATTCGCATATGAAATTATTTCCATGTTTGGCAGCACTTATCGGTGCGAGCAGTTATTTTCAGTCGTGAAAGGTAATAAGTCTCCTATTAGAATCCGTATTAATGATGCTCACCTTGGGTCAGCGTTGAAAGTTATCACTGCAAACAAAATTTCTCCCGAAATAGGAAAGATAATAGCAGAGAAGAGATGTCAAGTATCAGGACGTAAACATTAAATTTTTCTTGTTCTTTTCTATATAAATATATATATATATGTTTATTATTGTATTATTCGAAATAAATCTACGTTTCTATGAATATAGATTTTTTATTTATTTATTTATTTTTTTTTTTTTTTTTTTGCGGCCCGCCTAAAGTTAAACCTTGTTTGTTTGGCCCAAGTGTACCTATGAGTTTGACATCCCTGGTCTAACACAACATCGTGCACCTCTTGATGGTTTTTGGCGTGGTTGCCGTTTTTGGACATCCTTCACATGGGTCATCTTTGAGGATTGTACACCACGTTTAACCCTTTGCGGTGACTATACTTTAAAGTCAGAATTTTAACCAAAAAAGTTGTATGCGGTCAATTAGGCCTAAAGAAGTATACACGTAAAATTTTGTATAAATTGCACTTACCGTTTTAATTTTGTGGGTGCTCTATGAAGTGAAACACTGCGCCGCCAGAGATTTTAAAAGTGCGACTAAGGGAGCATTGCAGTGAAGCACAGAAATGAGTAGGATCATTTTTAAAGTAATGAAAAAACACTGTATTATGGCTCTATACATGGTTTTCTGGATATACACAACATTATTGAACAAATATAGATAAATGAGATAAATATATGTATATACACAAGTCCTATATACAAAGATATTTACAAATTTTTCGATTTCTTAGCTTTGTAAAATTGTTCAAAGCATGTCACACCTTTCCGATGGAAGCACAAACCAACTTTTTTCTGATAGAAGCATAACAACAGGTTTTGAACATAAAACTTGTTTTGTGCGGCTTCTTGTTCCGTGAAACAATATGTTTATAATTCCAAGTAAAAGCTTGAGGCTGCGTAGAGGTGCCTGGGTAAGATGGATCATCAAGCTTCTCATCAAATAAATGAGTTTCATCCGACATATCATCACAGGATTACACTGGTTCAGGGGCATATATATCAGTATTGCTGCTATCTTTATGCTCTGATTCAGAATAAGAGGGTAATTCATGAAGCACTTTTAGCGCTTCTGAAAGAGTTATAGCTTCTCCACGCCATTTATGGAATGGCCTTTCCTCCGTGCCATTTATGGAAAATTAATAATAAAAAATTAACTATAATTAATACTAACAATAAAGAAAAATAAGCTATAAGATACACATACACACAAAAAAAATATCTACACAATTACTGAAAATAAATGGGAATGCGACTAAAAAGTGACAGCAAAAAATTTGCGCAGCTGTAAGTAAAGATTACTCGAGCTACTGATAAAAATCCCGCCTGAAAATTACTCACAAAAATTTCAAGATGACTATATTAGGGCTTTCATAGCACAAACTACACCTCATCCCTCAACTGCTTTGTTTGAATTCATTCCCCCAAAACAACAGAAATAGAAAACATATACAACAGATGTTGTGATGCGTAATAGTATGAGATTGCTAAAGGTGCAGTGTTCCCGCTAATGGAACACCCCGTTTTATTCAATGATTCTGTGCATGCTTTTTTAATGAAAAATGTAAAAAATATATAACAAATAATATAGAGTACAGCCATCAAAATTATACAGAAATTGTTTTTCAAACAATTTTATTTGTATCACCAAGAAAATATAGAAAATTACTAAAAAATAAGTGGATTTTAATAACACATCATAAATGAAAATTCAGTCTCTTCTTGTGATATGCTGCCGTCGACTATTTCAAAAGAGAAGTTCGAAGTATATTATAAAGGCATTTTCATCCATTTATGGTGGAATTTAATGGTTTCAGAAGCAATTCAAGTTGGGTGTTCCATGTAGTGGAACACTGAGCAACAAAGGGTTAAATTCAGCTTTTTAATGGTTGACATGGAAGAAGCAGAGTCCCCATAAACTTTTGGCAACTTCGGATGAATTTATCCATCCAATACAAAGAATTTTATGACTGCACGATACTCCAGTTTACCCATTTTAACGAATAAGACGCAAGAAGTCTACTTGGAAAATTCGTGCAAACAAACTACTTGAGAGAAGAGTTGAAACTTGTCATATGAGCTATTGACACCTGCACCCAGGCAGGAAACAAATTTTTGCTGAGTGGAGCAGCATCTCTGGGTTAGGCCAGGAACTTTTCACCTTACTCATATGTCTTAACTGTAGAAAATTTTGTAAGTAAAGTATTAGGAAAAAGTACCATCAAATTTGAAATAAAAGTTGGCAATCGAATAAATTAGACTGAATTAGAAAATGTGTTGCATAATCCAAATCTAAGAAGGAATTTACTATCGGAAGCAAGGTTAGAAAAGGCAGGTGCCCATTGAATATACTTCAATAACTGCGGTAGATTATGTTATGCTAAGTGGTATGATGTACTTCTATGACATAAAAAAATTTAGGCATACAACAGATACAGAGAAAGATGAAGTCATGGTACAGAAGATTTTGCCAAGTAAATTTTGATTATATTCAGAATATTAGTAAAAATCAAAGAGTGAAAGGATTAGCCGAATTCAAAAAACCAACAGAGAAATGCGATCCAGGTATGGCTGTTGCTAAATCAACATTAACGTTTGCGAAAATTACAACACAATGAACGAATTATGCAAATTGAACCAAATTTACAGGAAATGTAAAGTGAGGTAAGGCATGCAAATAATTAGAATTGCAAGGCAATTGTGGATGAGTGGACTAAGAACCGGCTGCTTATTCCATGTATATCAGGACCGTAAAGTTGTGTTGAAATCTGCTTATTGTCATCATCTGCAGCCAATGTTTATTAGTGGTCAATATGCCGCATCAACAGCAGAAGGTGCTATACCAAGAACCAACGGAGTTTGAACAAGGTTGTATTGTCGGTATGCAAGAGGGTGGACCTTCGTATCAAACAATCGCAGCTCATATGCAGTGTAATATCACAAATGTGATGTGTTTGGAAGAAATGGACAGAAGAGATCGGCAGAAGACAGAGCAAACAAGAAGAAATTGTGGGTGTGGGACATGCAATAGCACAATGGCACGGGACAATTGATACCTCATCTGCATGACTGCAACGGATCGTACAGCAGCTTCTCTTGTGTAACACAACGGTGGAGCATGGCTACAGGTGTTGCATGTCTAGCTCCATGGTTCGTCGTCGCCTGCTGTAGCATGAACCGCATGCAAGGGTTCTAAGCAAGATTTCCCTCTCACTGTAACATAGATGCCTCTGACTTCAATAAGCATGGCAACAAGTTGTTTTCTCTGATGAATTTTACTACAGTCTGGAGTACTACGATGTGAGAGTACATGCTGGAAGTTACAGAGGGGAATGTCTGTTACATCAGTGTGTTACCCAGTGTCAATTGCCTGGCATCATGGTTTGGGGAGCTATTGGGTAAAATTCCTGATCCCATCTAGTACAGATTACAACAACCTCAACAGTAATCGCTAGATAAGGGAAATTGTAGAGCGAGGTGTCCCCCCCCCACTTTTCGACACATTACGGGCACTGTTATTTCAGCAGGATGATGACCATGCAAATGTTTCTCAGACTACACAAGCATTCTTTAGGGCACAACAGGTTTCGCTTCTTCCATGGTCTGCTTATTTCCTCGATATGTCACTCACTGAGCATGTTCGAGATTTAATCGGTCGGCGACCGGCTCATACACCTGGTTGGGCACACACTAAGACTGCACTGTGTCAAGTCGTAGCCATACAGAATACCATTTCCCAGGATTACATTCAGAACTTGTATGATTCAATGCCATAATGTGTACAAGCTCTCATAGTTCAAGGCGGACAGAAAGTACTGATTTCTGAAGGTCTTTTTCTTTTTTTGTCTTGTAAATTCGAGTGCATTGTTCAATAACTTTAAAAACTAACTACCTTAGGCAAATGGAAAAACTGATAAATACATAACTAATGCCAATAATGGTGGTGAATTCTGTAACAGGTAATTCAAAAGCACTTAGCCTAAAAAGGGAATAGTGTTGAACATGCAAATGCATACACCCCAGAAAACAGTGTGTGTGTGTGTGTGTGTGTGTGTGAAAGCTTTAACAAAACAACGTTTGGTGCAGTTAAAGCTATGCTTAATAATTCTAAAATGGGGGAAAAAAAAGGTGGACAGATGCTCCCGGATGTTTTGCACAAATTTGGAACGAGGTGAGTCATAATAATATCTGAACCCATTACGAAATCTTCCTAAACAGAAAACTTAGTTTTATTTATTTTAAATGTTTGGACGTAAAGCATATGTTGGCATACCAAAACAGAATAGAGACAAATTACAAACAAAATGCAAAAAAAAATTTTGGTAGGATATGCCAAGGAAACTAAGGTTATAAAATATAGCTACCAGAAGAACAGAAATCAATAGAAACCTGTGATGCCAATTTCATTGAAAGAATGAATGCAGTAGATAGCATCCTAGGCCAGAAACCTAAAACTGAGTTTAAAGGATCAGAAATGTTACCAGAATCGGATGGAGAAAAGGAAATTCCTACAAACCAAATAAAGAGATCCTGTAGAGAAATTCTGTAGAAAAAAAACAGTTGTCAGATTAGGCACACTGATGTACAATATCACTTCATTACAAGATGGTGAGTGATGGAGTGTTTGACGTCGAATTCATCTCCAGCAAATTAAACAATGTGGACCTATTTATAAAGGCATGTGCCTGATATGGATTAAAAAAAAATTGTTTCACTGTTTACAATATTCAGGAAGAATTTAAGAATAATAAGTATTGTGTCCATATAATACAACAAAAATGTGAAATTTTTTGTAGTTCTATGCAAGTTTAATTTTAGACTTTGCATCAGTAAAAGGGGGACATTGTTGGCTTAATATTTTGTTAGTCTTTATTGCCTTGTAACTTAATATCCATATGCCAGCAAAATCATCCTCACCTTCCACAATTTGCTGCATTCAAATACAAAACTCCTACTGACAGGCATAGTCACCTAGAGTCAGGTGTTGCAAAAGGCATGGTTTGAAACGTAAATGCTGCAGCCAAGCATTCCACACTGTTTTATGCTGAATGCCCAGTTCACGGCTTGTACAAATGGTTGACTTCTGTGGGCTGACCACAAAACTCTGTCATGATTTCTTCTGAGATATGCAGTCACCCCTCCTGCTTTTCTCTATACACAGACAACCCATATCATGAAACTGAAACCAACGCAATATCCTCTAGTAACCAGGCACAGCTTTTATGTATTTGTGCACGAATGCACACTGAATGCTCATAATCAACAAACACTTCACTTATTCTAACACACAAAAACTATTTTCCAGCACAGTCATAATCTTGCAGAATACTGTCGCAAGCCTGCCATATAGTGTACATGCCAGCCACGAGGCAGGCTTTTTAAACTTAGTGAATTTATCTACCTTTCATGTATCAACCATCTTTGTACATCATAAATCTGTATATAAACAGTGCTTTAAAGCCCGATGAATAATTTAGATTAACCTTGTATACTGTTTGCATAAGGAACAATGATTTTAAAACTATGCAAACTATTGAACAATATGTTTAATATAATACAGCAATTCCAATGTGTGTATTATGCACATTTATCACAGAATTTTCTCAAGTAATAATTAAGTATGTTTAAAAAAGTAAAATGTATTTTTATGACAACTTTTTAAAATGATCCTCATATCTCAATAATCATTATAAAATAATGAAATTTTACAAATATTATATTATTATATTATTTCTATCAATATACAAATATTGATAGAAAGTACTCATATCAACATAAATTGTTTTTATCAAAATCAACAAACCTTCTGGAAATGAGCTACAGGTATTAACAGTTCATCATCTGCTATTTCTAACTCATCCTTGGGAATTTCTTCAATTCTTATGGACCTCGCACTTCCATTACCTAACGAATCTAAGGGCATTTCTTCCCTTTGAACTGCAAATATCTTGTAGCTTATTATTTCTAATAACCTAAAAAATAAAGACAGATCTATGCAAGAACAAAACAGCTTCGTTTCAATTTAGTACAATGCTTTACAAATTTAACAGTTCAACACAAAATGGAAATTATTTGTATTAAGTGAAAATACTCACCTAAGTCTACCAGAACCATTATCTGATAACTCTACTTGCTTTTTGGCTTCTTCCAAGAGATCAGCTACAAAGCCATTCTTACTTGGATATAATACTAGTTCTTTCTAAAATAATGATGTTATGTTTGTTAAAATAATTTGTTTAACAAATTTCTGTTATTTGGAATTGTTCAATATATATATAAAATCTATCATAATACTTACACAAATTTATAAGTTTTGAAAATGCTACAGATATTAAAACAAACAAGAAAAAAATTTGCCTACTTTTACCTCAAAAAAATTCTGTAGTATTAAGATATAATACTAGTTCTTTCTAAAATAATGATGTTATAGTTATTGAAATAAATTATTTAAAAAATTTCTGTTATTTGGAATTGTTCAATATACATAAATCTATCATAATACTTTCACATATTTATAAGTTTTGAAAATGCTACAAATATTAAAACAAAGCCCCCCCCAAAAAAAAACTACTACTACTTTAACCTGAAAGAAATGAAGAATTCATTATATTTTAACCAAACAGAAGGTGGCAATGATTAAAATATGGAATAATTCTAAATTACTCTGCATTTAAAATTTGTAAAAATCTTATACAACTGCATATTAATATATTTAAAAAATTTTCAATTCATTTATCTTCCATTAAACAATATAAAAAACTACACACCTCTTCTTTTAATTTACTATTCACCCACGTACACTTGAATTGCTTTTTATTCTCTAGTTCACTAACTTTAATATTCATCTGAAATATATAAAAATATTAAGAAATACATAAAAATTTCATTTGAATTTTCTATAATTCATAATAATTTTTTATTTAAAAAATTGAGCAAAACAACTTGAAACTGGAAATACCAAATTTTCTCAACAATGCATTTTTTCTCAATTACATTATCCAAAAAGTTATTTGAAAAGCTATTGCGAAGATTTACTAAGGTTTCCTTGCAAAGTTGTTCAGCATCCTTATACGAATGCTAAAAACATGCCACTTTTTTTTTTTTTTTTTCATGTGATACACATATAAGCAAATAGCATTACCATGTATTACATTTTTTATTTAATACTTATGCTTAAATCAGAAGAATAATTAGTTATTTTAACATAAGAAGAGAAATAATGCAATCCTTTGAACCTAAGATGGTAGACCAAAATTATTTTATATGCCAAAAATGCATTTAAAAAAATGACAAGACAAAGAAAAATGTCACTGGTTCTTAATTTGAACAATTGTACCATAGGTAATAAAAAAATCTCATTTATTAAAATGGAACTATGGCTGCACACTCAAATACTTTCTCATTAAAAGCTGCTTATTAACAACAAACAAAAGTCTGAAATGTTTAAGATTTTAAATTACATCCAAAGGGGCTTTTTTAAACATTTTGTGTGTTACATTTATTTATTAAATATCACATTCTTTGCACTTAAAGAATAAAATTCAGTTCAACAGCAATATTGCAAAATAGTTTTAAAATGAACATATCTTTAGAATTTCCGATACAGAGACTCACACGCTGGAGATAAAAATGTTTTTCCTGTACAACACTGCCATTGCTAGCTTTGAAATCGTTTTTGGTTAATCAAAAATTCGTTAAAGTTTTACAAAATAGGAAATCAATAATAAAACAAATTCACTTTGTGGCAACAGTCTGAAAAGTGATTCACTGTTTGTAGTGAATCAACACATAATCGCAAGACAAAAACAATAGTCCTTCAGGGACAGAGGCCTTTGGACTACAAAAGAAGACACAAGAATGAAAGAATAGTATTTCATTCATTTCAAATCATATTATTTACTATGCATGTTTTACTTTTCACTGATAATTTTAGTAAAAAAAAAAAAAAAAAAAAAAAAAAAAAAAAAATTTAACTATATTTACAGTCAACTCTCAATTAAACCATGAATGGAATTACTAGGTTTTTGTCTTAAAAAAGTTTATTATGCAACAATAAAAAACATTGCAATCACCATGGAATAAAACTTCTAACGCATGGCACATGGCAGCCATCTGCCTAAGAGGGAGAGATGCCTTTGTGTATAACATTCTAAAGAAAACTTGTTCATATTCACATACAAAAAAGAAAACAAAAATATAGAATAATGCATATGTGGATCTACAGGATAATCTACATACTTACCACATGAACTCTAAAAATAAAGTCCTAACCAACTTTTCTTTTCCATGCAAATTTGAAATTGGTGCATCATTTATGCTCTCTTATAAATAAATATCTCTTAGTATTTTCTGATCATTTGTATCCCTAATAAAAGTCATAAATTTTTTAGCAACTTTGGAGAGCATTTGCAAACTTATTGCAGACTAATTTTTTTGCCAGTAAATGCCCCACAGTCAAATGGCAACACTAAGAATTTAATACAACAATGAATAAAATTTAAAAAGCAAGAAACACTGGTTATAAAAACATTTACTTCTCTTCAAAAATCTCTCTCTTTTTTTTTTTTTTTTTTTTTTTTTTCTGTCCTTATTCCCATGTGCACAGCAATCTGTTTTAACTTAATAAAAACATCAGAGATTTGCACAAACTCAGCATTGCACACCAGCTAATGCAATAGCAATATCTAGCTTGCCATGTAAATACATTTTGGCACCACTGAAAATTGTCACGTAATTTTTGTAAAACGCCACGTAATTTTTGTAAAAATTTGTAAACGACATGCCTAATGATTTTTGAGGGGGAGGGGGTTGATGGAGATGTGGATAATCAGAAAGCATCTATTTTTCTTTAATAGCATTCGTACAGTGTGCAAAAAAAGGGGAGACAGTTTTATATCTCCCGTTCTAATAGGGCCGATTGGCAAAATTCAACTTGAGTTTTTCATATCTCAAAAGCACAACTTAGGTTGTATTAGATTTATATATAGCATTGTTCTAATAAAGGTATTTTGACACAAAATTCAGACTTTTGAAATGATATGCTGTTTTTTTTCCTCATATTTCGATTCTACGATTCAAATTATGGCAAACTGTCAAATTTTGTAAAAATCGCACGTGTACTTTTTAAAGAATTAGCTTTCAAAGTTTTAGCTCCTCAATGTTAATTGAACTCGATATATATTTATTAATCTCTCTCTTTTTACATGATTCCTTCTTCCAGAATTCGAAATTTAGGCTTACTCCAAATATAATTCGCACATTTTTAACGATTTATATTAAAAAATTTTTTATAAAATGTTGTATTTTAATCTATAAAATTTTCAACATCGTCTTTACAGTACATGTATTTCTTTTCTAGACACACCTGCAAAAAATTATACTTTATTCAAAATTTTCCAAGATACACATGAATTTACATATTGGAACGTTTTGAAATTTGCTTATTTTTTTCCCGGGGGGGGGGGGAGTAGTTTTTTCCTGCTCATCTACAACGAAAAAAAGAAATAAGAAATAGAAAATAGGTTGTTATAAATTAAGAAGTTGGCAAAAACTGAAAAATACACCAAGATAACTTTTTGATTTTCTTTATAAATTTCGCACCAAATTTTACAAAATTTAATATTTAGACATAATTTGAGTCGCAGAATCGAAATATGGAAAAAATTGGTATGTCATTTCAGAAAATGTTCGATTTTGTGTCAAAATACCCATGTTAGAATGATGCTATATATGAATGTAATATATATCCTAAGTTGCACTTTCAAGACATGAAAAATGCAATTTGAATTTCGTCAATTGGCCCAGCAGAACAAGGGATATAGCACTGTTCCCCCCCTTTTTTTTTTTGCAAAATATACCTTAATTCCATCACTAAAGATGTTTATTTTTCTGTTATTTATAGTATAACATTCTTATTTCAAAAACTAATTTTAACCTGTGTAATTATTTTTCAGGTTAAACTGCTTAAAAGTAGAAGTAAAGTACTTCAGCATTATAGAGGTTACTGAGTATGCTTTGGCGAAATTAGCGACATTTCAAAATTCATTTGCCAAGTATCAAAACAAAGCACAGGAGCCTTCCCCCCCCCCAAAAAAAAAATTACCACATTATAAGAACATAATAAATAAAATTTATTTAACAATTAGTAAAACATGAAATTTAATATGTATTTATCTTTCCAGAAATAACATTCACATTTGTGTAAAACACAATTTGACAGTGCTTTGTCTTGTTTCACCATTTGGCTGCAGTTTCCTTATAAATAATTTCATTTACTGGCATTTTTTTTTTTTTAAATACTTTTGCTTAGCGTACAAAATACTATGCTCTTGGTAAGAAAACCACTGATTTTTTTTTTTTTTTCCAGCTGATAGCAAGTTAACTATGGTCAACACTTTCTAGGAAAAATTAATAATAAAGAGTGAAAGAGCAAATAACATTACAAAAAAACATTCTTATTTTAAAATTTACAGAAAGTTGCCAACATTTAAAATGAACGTAAGTAATGACAGAAAGACTTCATTCAATCAAAAGTGAATATGAAAATTAAAAAATGTAGCAAATTATAACTACCACAAAAAATTTCTGTTCCAAGCAATGTTTTTCTAATTGATTCCAAGTTAAAATGCTATACATTTTACCCAAAAAAAAAAAAAAAAAAAAAAAAAAAAAAAAAAAAAAACTGAATCTATAATATCACACAGACAATGTCGTTGACTGCTGTGGCGGCGAGTTTGGTAAACTCTTCTTTATTGATTGATATTCTGATAAACATTGACTTTATTGTGTTAAAACCTGTTTTATTCGAAAGATTATATGTTCCGGTTTCAGAAAATGTATTGCTCGTTTGATTATTTTGAATAGTTTTAAACTTATGAACTTTAAAAATTTCGAATACTGAGCTGACGTGGTGGCGAGTTTGGTAGGCTCTTCACATTGATTGATAAACTGGTAAATATTGACTTTGTGCTGAAATGGGTTTTAGTTGAAAGATTTTATGTTGCGGTTTCAGAATATGTACTGTTTGCTTGAATACTTTACATAGTTTTCAAATTACGAACTTCTAAAAATTTGGATATTGAGCCAGGCCTAATGGATGCTGCCTGTTGACATTTGAAAAGCTGGTGCATCAACTGCTTAAGTCTTTCTACCTGATGGGGGCAGAACTTGGTGATAAAAATGTAGTATTTTATGGAAAATTATTTTAAGAGTTTTACATTGTGATTCTGATATGAAAATGGACTTTTAGACATTTTTGAATTTTATAAAATATTTTATTTATTTGTGAATATGTTCTAAACTCGCATCTTGTCCCAGTCTTGCGTGCTTACATTAAAATCAATGATAATACAAGAGAATCCATTCCTATGGATAATAAGATTCTGGAAGACGACGAAGATGTATTTTTAGTGATCGATAGATTAAATAAAGTTGTTGAGGATATGAGAGAAAAAAGAATTGCAAAGGCACTTATTGAAATAATCAAGGATTAGTTTACATTGCTAACAGGGTGACTCGTCATAATTTAATGGATGTTGAAATGGGAAAAATGAAGAAAACGGAGGATAAATTGGAAAACTTAATACAAGACATCACTGAAATAAAAGAATATATCAAAGCATATGTGAAAGTTAGGGAAAACAAAGAGAATGAGGAGAAAGTGAGTGGAAATACTAGTGTAATAGATACCAAGGTTGAGAGTGAAGATAAGGTAGTGAAACCTAATGGATCTGAGTATAATGAAATTGTAATAAAATCACTTAAGAATAATATAGATGTATTTACGGAACTGAAACGAAATATCAATCCACCAAATTTAGGCATAAGAGTTATTAATTTTTATAGTAGAAAAAATGAAGATGTGGTTGTGCAGTTAGCCAATCGAGAAGATTGTAAAATACTTGAAAGAGCAATTGTTGAAAATGAGAAACTAGCGAATATCGTGAGACCTCGTAGGAAAAAATTTATTAATCCGAAGGTTATAATTTATAATATTTCAGATATTGTGGAGGATGATCAAATCATTGAAAAAATGAAAATAAAATGTAAATGTGGTGGAGACTGTACTAGGCCATTGTTTAGGATTCCGACAAGTGAAAGAGAGGTATCTCATCGTGAATTTCAAATCTCTGGTGTCTGTCAGGGTTTCCTTTTGGAGGAACAGCGATTGGTAATTGGATGGAAATCCTATGCAGTAAAATTGTATCTACGTCCAAAGCGATATTCAAATCACTATGGATATGGTCACCTGAAGAAATTTTGTGAGAGCGAATCAGCATGCAGTAATTGTTCTTTAAATCATTTTAAATTGGAATGTAAATTGACTGCCAAGTGTTGTATCAACTGTAAAAAAATTAATGAGAAGTATGGTACCAAACATGCAGAAGATCATGATGTTTTTTCAAAAGATTGTCCGGTGCTTTTGGAAGAAATACGTTTTATTAGAGATCACTTGGATATGTAAAAATTATAAAATTGTGCTGGATTAGCACTTTGCTGGGACTGACAATTTTCCTTATTTTTATGTGTTTTTTATTTTAGAGATTCTATTTTGTATTTCACAAATTTTGCAAACTTCTATTCCTGATTTTTACAAGAAGATTTTTGTACTATATTGGATTTTTGGATCCTGATTGTCTCGCCCACCTCCCGCGTAAGGTAAGAGACTTTTGATATTATATTGACAAATTTTAAGTGATTTGATTTTACATACTATAGCTTTTTACAATAAAGAAGAGGCTGAGTGGTTTTAAAATTTTTTGAAATTTGTTTTGATTGTTGAGATTTTAACTGATATTTTACTGCTTTGTTTGGTTTTAAATATGAAGATTTTAAACTTAAATTTAAATCATTGTGCTGCTGCAGCAGTCCAGCTCTCAGCTATAAAATTTTGAGTGATACCCCAGATATTATTGCGCTGCAGGAACCATATTATATAGAAGTAAATGGAGGACTATAAACACAGATAACGGAAGAGCGGCCATTATTATTGTGAATGAAAATTTTGAGTTTTCCGTAGGGGTGGCCACCGATTGTATTGTGACAATTACTGTAGAAAGGGAAGGCTTTAAAATGAGTACCACCTCTGTTTATTTATGACCGGCGGAAGACCTGAATGAACACCTTGGTGAACTGGAAGAAGGTTTTAACGTATATGCAAAAGATTTTATTATAATTGGCGATTTTAACATTAAAAGTTTTAACTGGGGGGCTAAGATTTTGGATCAAAGGGGGATTTTAGTCAACGATTTTATTTTACAACATGATTTACAACTTTTTAATGATAGTGATTCTAAGACCTACCTTTTCCTTGCAGGTGGGTGTTGGATGGACTGATCTCGCACTTGGGTCATTGACACTAAAAATGAGGAGCACTGAAATGGAAATTCTAGATGCTGAACCACTGAGTGATCATAAATATGTTTTAATGAGAGTGACAGATTTCCAAATTGAAGATGATTACTCCTTTGCTTATAGTAGAAACTTAAGAAAAATCAAACATATGCTTCATAATATTGGTAAAAGCATTGAATACTATGAAGATAGAATAATTAAGTGCGAGACATCAATGGAAATTAATGAGTGTGTTTCTCGACTGGAAGAATTATTAATCGATAATATGGATAAGTACCTAAAAGTGAAATGTAAGAAAAAAACAAAGACAAATTACTAGTTGGTGGACTCAAGATTTGGACAAGCAAAGGAGGATTATACGTGCACTAAGGAAGAGTTCCCAGGTTAGCAAGATCGATGATAATTCAGAAGTCAAACAACAAAAATCAGCGTTATATTTACAAAATTTTCACAGGACTAGTTTCGATGGTTTTACCGAACCACCATCCTCAGCTGCAAAACCGCAAATGTATTTATTCGGCGTGTTATTGTGTCTTAATCGATGATAATGTTAGACTTAAGAGAAAAATTGAATACAAAAGAAATTTGGCTATTTACAAAAAGAAAATTAAAAAAAACTAAAAGAAACTATATAAATAGGATCTTTATACTAAATAAGGAGTATTATGATAATTATTATTGGACTGCAAAAGGAAGGTTAAGAAGTCAAATGATTTTGAAACAAGTCACGGGAAATAGGGGTCGCTTCCGTGGAGGAGATTTATAGGAAAATTGTGGAAGAAGTCGTATATGGAAAGCAGGATAGTGATTTAAGTATCGTAGGGGAGGTCAATATGGAAGATGATTACAGAATTGAAGATGCCTTTATCTATGAAGAAATTTCTTATACGATTAAGTGTTTAAGAATCCATTCTGCCTCCGGATTAGACAGGATCGGGGTTTGACTTATTAAGAAATTATTTGAGGAGTTTCCTTCATTTCATTTGATTTTATATAATAGATGTCTTTATTTGTGTATTTTTCCAGATGCTTGGAAAATTGGTCAAATGATACTCATTCCAAAAGGTATTGGAGGATATAGACCTATTTGCCTCTTAAAGACTTATGCAAAAATTTATGACAAACTAATTACAAACATAATTTAACACAAATTAAGAGAAATAAACTATATTAATGACAGGTAATATGGCTTTCAACGAGGCAAGTCTACGGATTTGTCCTCATATAATGTTTTACTTCATTTGAAAGATAAGAAGCAAAGACATCATGTTGCCCTGATCTCTTTCGATACCCGTGGAGCATTTGACTCAATTATTTGGCCGTCCATGCTATCTGAACTGAAGAAAATAGGGATCACAAAACAACTATTTGAAATTATTAAAGATTATCTATAAAATAGGAAGATTCTTTTCAAAAATAAAAATGATTCTGTCCATCTTGTTTACGATATTGAAAGAGGATGTCCTCAAGGCTCCTTGCAGCGCACCCTTGTTCTGGAGCCTCACTGTCAATAAAATTTTTATTAACATGACTGGTGTTGAATTATTCTGCTTTGCTGATGATATTTTGGCTATTGTCTATGATGACTCGTTAGAGAAACTCGAAAAAACTTTCAAGAGTTTAGAGGAAAATTTTATGAACTGGAGTAGAGAAGAAAATATAGAGTTTAACAATGAAAAAATAAATGTCATTTTCTTTCCTAGGGGTGGTAAGGCTACTAGAAAACCAAAGTTCAAATTTAATGGCATAAAGATTAATTTTAAAAGTCACTTTAAATATCTTGGAGAAATTGATGAAAAGCTAACTTGAACTATTGAAAATTTTAAGGCGATTCACAGAGATATAGAGAAAATTTTAAAATATTATAGAAGTGTACCTTTGATTCACAAACTTTAAAGTTAAAAAGCACCACCCTTAGAGATATTTATTTAAATGTTATTAGGCCAAAAATTTTATATGGTATTGGCATGTGGGGCTGCCAGGCAGGGGAATTAATTAGACTGAGAACTAAACTAGATTCATTGCAAAGGAGCTAGCTGCTTGCAATCACAAGAGCTTTCCATACTGTTTCTACAGAAGTTATTTGCTTACTAGCTGGCATTCCGCCACTCTCAATTTTTTATAACTTTTATTAGGAAAAATTTTAATCAGCTATGGTTTTAAAAAGATTTTAACATGTGAAAATGGTGATGTTTTAAATGGTAATGCCTTGACAGGAAAAGATTTTATTAATATACATCCAAAAGATTTCAAGGGTATACCATACGATAAAGATATGAATACTATACTGGCATGATTGACATATACACTGATGGCTCCGGACATGAAGGTGGAACTGGTTGTGCTTTTGTTATCTTTTATTACGGAATCAAAATCTATAATGGAAAAATATGATTAGAAGGAAATAAATCAGTGTATCAAACTGAAGCAGTTGCAATTAGAAAGGCACTGTGGTGGAGTTATAAAAACTTAAAACAGTACTTTACAATACATATTTATTCTGATGCTCTCTCGGCCCTACAAGGCTTGGCAAATCCGGAACCAAGCAATAGACTTCTTTTGGATATAAAAAACATTTATAACAAAATAAGAGAGAAAAATGGTATATATTTTCATTGAGTCAAGGCACATATTGGTGTTATCGGAAATGAGAGGGCGGAAATGCTATCTAAAGAGGCTGCCCTGGGAGAGGGTGATATTTATGATGCTCTTAATGATTCCAGAAGAATTACCTTGAGAAAAATGAAAGCAAGTATAATTCAGAAATGGGCTCGAGAATGGAATGGTTCAAATAAAAATAAGGGTTACTTGAGGATTTTGACCATAAAAAGAAAAATGGACCTCTTTAATAATATAGATACTATTCAAGTTATTATGGATCATGGTAGATTCCCGGCCTATTTAAAACGTTTTAATCTCCAGGGCAATGATCAATGCTTGGATTGTGAGAAGTACGGAAATGCAGCTCATTTTATGGAAGAATGTAAACTGACCGAGAGTGTGAGGATGAGATTTGGAAAAATAAATGAACAGAATATAATTGAAAAAAGAAAATTCTTGAATAGCTATGCAACAGAAATTATGAGGATTCTGAATGAAAACAAGACTATTATAGGAATAGAACATTAAATATCTTAGTTTTTCTTTTGTTTATGAGTTTATGTGTTGGATGAGTGAGTTATGTGTCGTCTTACTATTTTTTGTTTTCTAACCAATTATGCTTATGATTTTCTTTTTGTATTGTGTGAGTGTATTTTTAAAGATACGTAATCTGTGTTAATCTGTTTAATCTTTTAACTTTTTTTTTGTTTGTTTGTTTGTCTGCGTCGGGTGCGCTGCGTTAACCATGAGGCCGAGATTATTATCGGCCAGGAGGGTTGCAGCATAGTCGTAAACTAAACTAAACTAAACAGACAACATCATAATCAAAATAAAATCCACTGCAAATTAAAATTATGGGATTATATTAACAAAGCTTGGTGACTAATTTTCCTATTTTGACAATGGACTACAGTTGACACTATAATCCTAAATTACCACAATTGTTTACACTTTGTTTCTAGAAAATACAATAAGATTTATTTCTCCTTTCTGTGTCTTTTAACTGCTTTCAGATTAACTGCAATTCTGACTCAACATTCCTGGTAAATTAAGAGTTGACTGTATGAGCTTAGGTATTTTGCATGTTTTATTATTTACCTCTAACAAATTAAGCCTTGCTAAATACACAACTTATCATAAACATATGTATTAAAGAAAATATAATGTATATATATATATGAAAAAATAATGTATATATATGAACTATATTTATGAAAAAATCTCATGCATTAGACACATATCCTAAACCGGTTTAAAATTTATGAAAATACAGTAGCATGCTTATGTTATACTTCATCTAAACTGATGACACTTACCTGCTGATAATATATTTTTTTAGGTTGTCTACCTTTAACTGCTACAAGAAGTTCTTTTAGAGTTCCCTCATAAGTACACCTTAAGGGAGCACCAGGGCCATCTCTGTGGCTATAAAGTAAAAATAAACAATATCTAATGTGGACACCACAACTCGCTTGTATGGTCTATTAAATTAAATACATTTTTGTTACATTTCATTTAAACTTATTTCCTTGAATTTCATCAGAGAGATATTTTTCATTCAACCTAATTCAGTTCTCACTTCATGGTAAGGAAGCATAAAATCTAAAAAAAACTTCATTAAATATTGTAAAATATAGAAAAACATAGAACACTAAATACAGTTAAAAAGATAGATTTTTAAAATTAAATTTTCTATGCAAAAGCAAGCAATTTGGCTAGCAGTCCCACTTGAGCAAAATATACTCAAGTTAGGCACTAACTGACTTAATTCACTATTCTAGTTTCAAATGCAAAGAAATCGCTACCTCGATAGGGTTAGCACCACTTAAAACTTTTAAATTGTTGAACATTCTACAATTATTGCATGCAGATTAACTAAAGGCATAAAAACCTTAACCGGAACATAAGAACAATACAATTCAATCACTTTTAAAGGAAAAAATACACAATTAGCCAACATATAAGAATAAGAAATACTGAGTTCATTGAACTGGGTAACAGAGTGGGTATATACACTCTTGTCACAAAAAAAAAAATATGCACCCAGAAGAAAACGAACTACTGTCACGAAACTTAACATATATGTAGTGTATGAAGAGACAAAAAATTAATTACAAATTCAAAATGAAATATAATTTTATTAAGGAGTCATGGCATGAAAAAGGTTAAAAATCAGTAAGTAGTATAACCACCTCTGACGGTTATACAAGCCGAAACACGGCAGGGCATTAAATCAAGTAGTTCATTTATGAACCCTTGCAGAAGATCATGCCATAATCTTCGCAATTGGGCAGTTAATTCAACATTAATCTGGTATAACTGTAGTTGCCTTCCTAGCATGTCCCAAACATGCTCTATTAGTGAGAGGTCTGGTGACCTGGCAGGCCAAGGAAGTACATCTTATCCTTGAAGACACTGTTGGAAGAGTTGTGCAGTATGTAGACAAACATTGCCTTGCTGATAAATTGCATCTGGGCGCCTTTATAATATAGGCAGTACAGCTGGCATTAAAATGTCGTCCACATAACTGGAAGCTGTTAGTTTCTTGAAGATGATTAGAGGTGATGGTGTGTTCCAACAAATCATTTCCCACACTGTCACACATTGTGTAATCGCCGTATGCTGCTTGACAACAATTGCAGGATCAGACTGATGGCCTGGCCAATCTCCACATGTGTGCGCTGGTCATCAGCACTGAGACAATCACGATTCATCACTGAAGATAACACGCCTTTATTCGGTCACATTCCAGCTCGCCTGAGTTCGACAAAAATCCAATTGACACTGCCTATGTATGATGTATGGTCAGAGGTAGGCATCTTAATGGACAATCGGCAGCATATATTTGTTTTGGTCAGTCGTCTCCAAATGGTTTCTCTTGATACCCCCAGATTCCTGGAAGGTAGCCGCTCTTATGGTTGTGTGATCTTCGCACTCATTCGTATTCCTGGGACACCTTGACCTTCTGAAACAGTAGACGATTCCTTCTACAATCCATTGTCGCCAACACCGAGCCAACTACCATATCGCTCCATCTAAAGGAGGTGGAAGATACACCCTTTCTCAAAGTCTAACAACTGTTCATACTGCCGCTGGTTACATCTCAGAGGCATCTCTAGTTACAATACCATCCATCCAATTGATAGATTCGCTTGAATAGCCCTACAGCATGAACAATCATGCTTTTAAACTCTCCCAGCTGTGCATATCATATGCACATAACACGCTTACCCTTGTCTCATTGGCGTTGAAATTTAAATCATTTGCAAATCTCTTACCAGACTGCATTCCTGCCGAGTTTCATGATTGAGGCTTGAATCCTTCTGAGTGCACATATACATATTGTTACGAAATGCACAGGCACGGTGAGATAGCTTCCCCACAAAACAGATTTAGAGTTGCCATAAAATAGAATGAGAATGCAGTGTTGCTATATTTGGCAAGAAATCACCCATTTGGCGACAAAAGTGGCGATATGCCATGGACTGATGGAGAACCTTCTGGAACGAATTCTTACCAGTTTAGCCCAGAATGTTCTCGAACACAAGCCGACAGCTATATAAACCTGCTGTTCCGCAGTCAGTTTACCTCATCGAGAAGGCGTGTGTGCCTCGTCTAGAGTGCGAGTTAGTCGGTATTGAGTTGGTGTCTCGTCTATCGAGTCAATCCCTGCGGAGTAGATCGAATTGACAGCTGGGCAGCGAGTGTCGAGTGTGTCGTTGAGTTCACCGAAGGAGTCTCTTAGTGTATTGCGGTTAGTGCATCATCGAGAGAGCGTATTGAGCTCTGGCAACGACTGAACCGAAGAGTCGGGAGCCGTGGTGCATTGCAAGTTGTCACGTGGAGAGTCTCGAGAATACGTGGAGTTCCGAGAACGACCAAGCAGAGTCAGAAGTTGTACTCCAGTGCTTTGCAGTGACGCTGTCTCCACTGTGATAGCCTGATAACCTGAAGGCTGTGTTGATTGTTCCAGCGGGTGTACAGTAGACTTTGACGACTGTAAACGTGTTTTGGAACTGTCCTGATAATACTGGCTAATAAAGTGTGTTTGGATACTTCATCAAGTAGTGTCATCATTATTCACTCTAAACCCGTACGAACGTGAAAGAAGAAAGTAATGAAACAACTGGTGTCAGAAGAAAAACGTAACAATATATTTGTATAAATTTGCTGCACCTGACTGCAACCAAAAAGGGAGGTGCAGAACTGCATGTTAATGTTTCCCTTCATAATTCTCAGTACAAACAGGGAATTCATTGTTCAGGGATCCCGTGGTCAGAAGGCTAAGTATGCTTGGCTATAATGTGTGTATTGACAGTTTTGGGATGTTAATTTTGAAACATATTGTAAACTAAATTTTTGTAACTTTTTTTACTTCCTTGTCCGAAATAAAGGAAGTAATGTAATCTTGAAAAATTTTGGGTATTATATTTCCACGAAAATATCTATTCTGACTGCTCACAAATCTATTTGAACCATGTTTTTCCGTGACATCTGTACATGCGGACACAATAAAGGACTCTTTTTCTAAAATGTTGACATCTTACAAAATGTCAGCATTCTAAGACTACTTGTTCTTGAGTTATGCAAGATCTATGCATATAGATGTCGTGAAAGAATCCTTTCTGAATCCATTTTGGAAAAAAGCAGCCTTTATTCTGTCCGCACATACAGATGTCGAGTAAAAACATGGTTCAAATAAATTCGTGAGCAGTCCGAATGGATATTTTTGTTGAAACATGATACCCAAAATTTGTCATGATTCCAATATTTCCTTTACTCTGGAGAAGGAAGTAAAAACGTTTACAAAAATTTAATTTCTAACATGTTGAAAACATTCAAAAACTGTCAATACACACATTAAAGCCAAGCACAGTTAAGCAAGCATAGCATAACGCAGGATCCCTGAGCAGCAAGTAGCCTGTTCATACTGAGTATAACGAGGGGAACATTGTTATCATTTCCATATTAAAATTTTATGGTACGAGGTGTATTCGGAAACTAAGTACCGTTTTGAAAAAAAAAAAAAAAAATAGTAAAACAATTTTTTTGATTCCAATTTCATTTTTACATGAAAATACATGTCTTAAACTATTTTTCAACATAGTTTCCACCAATGATCAAACACTTGTCATAGCGGGTGACCAGTTTTTGTATACCATCATCAAAGAAACTTCCCGCAAGTTTCGATAACCACGACTCCACAGCATTTTTCATGTCATCGTCAGATCCAGAGCGCTTGCCACCAAGCTCGCATTTCATGTGCAGGAACAAGTGATAGTCGGATGGCGCCAAGTCCGGGCTGTATGGCGGGTGATCGAACTGATCCCAATGAAACTGTCGAATTAACGATTGAGTGACACCAGCAGTATGGGGCCGAGCTTTGTCATGGAGCAACACAATTCCTTTACTGAGCATTCCTCTTTGTTTGTTTTGAATGGCACGCCTTAGTTTTGTTAAAGTCTCACAATATCGTGCCGCATTAATGGTTTCACGTCTGGGAAGAAATTCAGTAAGCAAAACGCCTTTCCTATCCCAGAAGACAGTGCACATGATTTTTTGTGATGACATTGTCACTTTGAACTTTTGTTTTTTCGGAGAACGAGTGTGTTTCCACTCCATCGATTGTTGTTTCGATTCTGGTGTGAAATGACACACCCAAGTTTAATCACCTGTCACAATTTGGTTTAAAAAGTTTTCTCCCTCATCACTGTACCGCGTGAGAAATGTCAGGGCACTACCAAGTTGCTTTGTTTTGTGAACATCAGTGAGCATTTTTGGAACCCATCGGGAACACAGTTTGCGATAATTCAAGCGGTCAGACACAATTTCGAACAAAACAGTACGTGAAATTTGTGGAAATGCCTCTGAAAGAGTTGTCATAGTGAAGCTGCTGTTCTCATGAATTGCTCCATCAACTTTCCTTACCAAATCATCGGTGACAACAGAAGGCCGATCACTCCGAGCCTCGTCGTGGACATTTGTTCGACCTGCATTAAACATTCTTACCCACTTTCTCACCATTCCATCACTTATTCACCGTAAACTTCTGTCACTTGACGATAAATTTCGACCGGTTTAACATTCCTCGCGTTCAAAAATTTAATCACGGCACGAATCTCACAGTCAGCGGGAGAACTAATTGTCTTAAACATTTTGAATGTGCACAGCAAACTGAAAACACAACATAGAGCAACCAAAATGGCGACAATTGAAAGTCAGTGAACAAGAAAGACTAGTGCACATGCGCGGGACGCCTACCACAGCGCTGCGACGGCGCTAGAATGAAACGGTACTTAATTTCCGAATACGCTACGTATATTAATGCTGCAACTGCTATTTTTCTTTCAATTTATTAGTCCATTTCCAGTTAATGATTTCATATGAATAAAATTCTCTGATTTTACTAATTCTGTACCCGCAGCCAAAGGATTAACACATTTTGGGATGGCCATCTATACACACAATTTAAATAAATCACTTGGTAGCTAAGATTCTAAATGATACATTCATCTAATTATTCTGCAATGACATACACAGTTAATTTTTTATTTCAGTCTACTGCTAATGATTTTAAGGGGTGAGTATCAAACAATTTACATATGAACCCTTTATAGATGATAAAAATGCTACTAGTTATAAGGATAGAGACTGTTGCAAATGATTTTACTTTACAGGACAGCAGAATTCTCTCATTAAGCCTAATTTAAAGAAAAGGGTAAAAATTACAATTTTTAAAATTATTTTTGTACTTTTGTTTCATTATCCTACTTATGTCAGCATGAATTTTACCTTACTCATACTTTAAGAATTTAGAAAATTAATACTGCTCATAAGAACTGAAATATATTTAATATGCAGCTGCATATGATGCATTGAGGAAACAGATAATTTATTATGGGAAACTAGCTTTCATGTATACATGTCTTAACTACTTAAACTGTTTCTCAATTATTAAGCTATCATCATTTACTTTCTTATTTCAGTCAGAGATTTATTCCATTAAACTTCACTACCAAGTGTACTTTCATTATTGTCCATTTGTTACAATAAAAAGATTCTTGCAACAACTGAGGCAAAATTTTATAACTCTTTACTTCATTACCTATTTCTATACTTAACATTTTTCTCCATAGATGAAAAACATTCTCCTGAAAATAACAGGGGGGACATAATATATTAAAAAACTTAGAAGTAATATCTACCCTAGATGGAACATTTACTGTCTGTCTATGAGCAGAACAGCTCTTGCCACAGTGTCTGGCGGAGCGCGGTCGCTATAGCAACAGGACTAGTATATTTCAAATGGGGAGAACTAAGGGTTGCTAATTCATCTTTAAATACGCCAAGATGGCAAACTGAAAAGTAAATCTTCAAGACACCCTTACAGAAAACGAGTCAAGGCTTGTTTCTACAGCAACAGACAGCTGCAGACTAACTGGCGAGAGCTTTTCTTATGACAGACAGTACAAGAACGCTTAGAAAGAAAAGCCAAACTTTTGTTTCCTGCAGAAATAAATGTTTTTACATTCTAAAGAAAAGAGGATAAAAAGAAAAGCGACCATATCAACTGCAACGGGCAAGAAATGCCAATTATCAGTGCCATTCTAATGTTCTGAATAAACAGATTTTCAACAACCATTTTCTAATACTTCTAATTCAACTTCTTTTGCTTGCCCCATTTACACATTACCTATTTTCTTGAATGAATTCCTGACTGCAACATGATACATGGCACAATTGTCTGCAAACAGTTAAAGAAATTCATAACAACAGCGTTAAAATAAATGGCCCATTATTTACAAAGCATATGATTCTATGATCAACAGCATCCATCCCTTAACAGTCCTTTGAAATTTTTTCATTACTTATTATAGTCATAATAACTAACATAAATTTTATGACACTTCAATTAAATTCAGTATTGAGATAGTATGTGATCTACCACATTTAATTAGTTACTTCTTAGATGGCACCATTAAAAATGTTATTTTAAAATATTAAAATAAATACAAATAATTAAGAATATATAAATAGCTTCAAAATCCCCTAGCACAATTCAACTGTTTTAAATATTCATCAGGGCTAACAAAGTTCTTTATTGCATACTACATCTAGACCAATTTTTCTTTAGAAAAAACATACACCTAATTTTGAAATGAAGATATAAAACTTTTCTTCAGTTCACTAACACCAAATTCTGAGATATCAGGATGCACCAAACGTGTTCTTAAAATTGGAAAACAATGGGAAACCTATCAACATTTCGATTATACTTATGATAGTTATGTTAAATAATTTATGTATAACTTTCATCATGATGAATCTGAAAAGGCACAGGAAATTTGTTGCACATAGCTAACTGTTCACTAATATGATTTAATTTATTACTTACATCTTTTGATATATTTTCATATGTTCATTAATTTTTTTGTTATACTGTAAATTTCTTTTTATTAAATTCATGAAGTTAAATTAAAATTTGGTCATTTTAACGTTGTTGGGATTTGACTATGTATTCTAAGTTATCTATTTCAATAAAACACTGCATTCAATATTTATTTACTACAGCATATACAAGCCACAGTAAATTAGATTACAGACAGTGAAATAATGCTTACTTACTTTTGAGCTTTAAAAAACTGCAGCCTGTATGGATCTGCATTTAACCTCAAAGCAACAGCATGAGCCATCTGTAATTGAAATTTGATATATCTGTTACATTTTTGCATATAAAAGCAAATACATATATTCTGTATATCTGTATTATAATTTTACATAAAGCAATAACATGTATGGCGATTCTGAATCAGATGCTTTTATAGTGGTAGTGTATAATAAAGAAGTAATTTTCAGAGTATAAAATCGATAATCGAAGACGCAATAAACGTAGGCCAACACATAACAATCATAAAGAATTACAATGAAATGTTTACAAACTGGAGCAGCATCATTCAAAATATGATTGTTGCATGACACTATACAATCAAAAGCAGCTCAGGGAAATGTAAAAGATTCTAATTATTGTGAATATTCCAAGACTTCTTTATTATTATTAACTGCAAGTTCAGCATTGACCTCCTAGGGGTCTATGAAATTTTAAACGGGATGAATGATTATCAAAGAGATGACAGCTGAATACGCGCTAGCAGCTGATTGGCATAACCAAGATTCCAATGATTACAAAAAATTTATTAATAAAACTGATCATTTATTGTTTATGGACATGAAATTATATCATGTAATAAGGAAAATATTCTAAAATAAATGTCAACAGAAAAATGCACTAAAATTATTTGATATATTTTTTTAAATCAATATTTTTTTTAATAGGAACATTTTATGCAATATAAAAAAGTAAAATGCAAGAACACAAGAAAACACAATTAAAAAATATAAAGAATGCAAAACAGAGAAAACAAAAAACAAGTTGAATGTTTTTAAATGAGATGATTTAAAAATTAAATTAAGCAATTTTATACCTAATACATACTTATAAAGCGATTTCATCAATACATCAAATGTAACCAATCAGACTAATTAAAATCGAATTTTTGGGCAATTAGAATATGATTTTGTTTATGATATTTGTAAAATTAACTTCTGCTTATATCTTAAACTTAATTATTATCTTGAAGTTATTTATGTGCAATTATTTATATTATGATTATGCTGCATACTGTATAGAAAAATGTAAGGGGGCACAGAAAATCATTTCTTTAAAGGGGTTAATGGCCAAAAAAAAAAAAAAAAAAGGTTGGGAATCGCTGTTCTAAATCCTCATTAAATGGCTGGCAGACTTAATCACAGTCATTTAGAGTGTGCCTCAATATGAGAAAAGATCAGAGAAGGCTATGCATTCATAGAAAGCAATCATGTTCTTTTTAAAGAAAAAAATCACCAACAATTTTTGATTTACCAAGGGATAAAGAAAATTTTCTATCTATATTTATCTTTGAAAGAAGCTATTTTACCTCACATTCAAGCATGGACATGCAATATCAAAAATACAAGTAGAAGAAAAGCACATTGAGGAAACATGACAGCCGAAAACAGTATATTTATTTGTTTTCTTAACTTTTTTTAAATTAAAACTTACCAATAATCTTGGTACCATTTTAAATAATGAGGCTGTAATAATAAAAAAAGCAATTTTCCTGCAGGGATACATGGAATTTTTCTTATTCCAAACAAAAGCTCCATAACTTTTTAAATTCTACAACACTAAATTTAACAACTGTTTCGAATAAAACAAAATACACCCAAACACATATAACTATCAACTTTGAAAACTGGCAGTTGTGGAAGGTTTTCATGCTGTGCGGAAATTTTTGCTTAATGCATGATTCAGGTTAATAAACTATTTATAATATGAAGCTGATGTAAAACATTATCATTTCGTCAGATATTCTGAACTTTGTGATCTTTGGCTAAGGTCACTTTAACTGAGAAAATCTTGAGCAGGAAAAGAAAGATTTCATTAATCTAAGATCTTTTAAATATGATGAAAATAAAGTTGACAATTAATATATGAACTACGGTGTGAATAAACTTAGTAATATATGATAAACTTACATAAAACAAAATTAATTATTAATGGAGTAACAATGATTGAATCTTCAAAGAAAGTTCAAGAAATGTCATCAGCAGATTAAGACAATAAATAATAAACACTTCAATCAAAAAATTTAGTGAGAAAAATTTATGCTAAAAACCACTATGGGTGGGGAAATGGTATTTGCATTATTTAATTTTCATTAATTTAATACATTTGATTTACTGCAACGAAACATTTCCTCCAGTAAAGACTAAAAAAATTAAAACTGTGTAATGTGATCAAAAACCGGGTTTGTTACTAAAAAAAGACATGGCAGCTATAGTATACACAGCTTCCCAAGAATTCACCAGATTATATGTTTATTGCCAAAAAATAGCAAGATCTGGCCCTGAAAAAATTCCCTATGCCAAACTAAGGTTGCTTTTTTGCCGAATTTTAAATTTTACATTTGCATGTCTATTTTGAACATGGAATACCTTCCATATATTAAGAGTTACATCAGTTAAATGATTTCTAGAAACTTCATGAGAAGTACATAAATGAACATTGTGGTTGATAAACTTCTACTTTTTCCTAATTAAAATGAGTACTTATTTATATGTTTTTTATTATACTTACACTGTAATGTATAATTTTTTATTATACTAATACTGTAATGTAAAGTAAATTTCATTGTTGTAATGTTTAAGAACTATTTTTCTTATTGTTATTTTTAGTGTTTGGTTAATGTTATGAAAATAGTCACGGACATACATGATTGCCATTAAGTGGCACCTGCTACATACGTATACAGTGGTGGCCAAAATTGTAGACACTTTTGGAAATTTTTATGTTTTTGAACTTTGTATGCTTAAAGAGAATTTATTGCTGAATTTAATACAAAAAACAAAATTCAATTATTTGCAATATAAAAAAAAGTTAAACAATAATAGGTATCAATATACATTAGATAGTGATGATTGCAGTGAGTTATCAGTACTTAGTAGGGTACCCTTTATTTTTGATTACAGCTTCACATCGACGTTTCATTGAGCTGACAAGAGTTTTAAGCTCTTCTTTCGTTATTACATGATGCCAGGAAACAATTATAGCCTTAATTAGTTCCCTTTTATTTGATGGGTGCCTCATTCGGACAAGAGTTTTCAAACGGTGCCACAAATTTTCGATAGGATTGAGGTCAGGACTGTTTCCTGGCCATGACAACAATTTAATGCTCTTTGTACGAAACCACTCTTTCGATATTTGGGCCGTGTGGCAAGGAGAAAAATCCTGCTGAAAAATAAACGAAGCATTGTTGGGAAAGAGATCTTTCATGGAAGGTAGAAGTTTTGGTTCTAGAATAGTGTCAATGTATTTTCTGGCATTCAGTGTCCCATCGATACATGAAGGCGACCAATATCATCTGCTGACATGCATGACCAAATTATAACACTAACCCACTAACTGGGTTCTTCACAGATGCTTGAATGCAGTCAGGATGTAGCTCTTCTCCTATTCTACGTCTTACATATTTTCGCCCATCACTACCAAATAATGATATCTTAGTTTCATCACTCCATATAACTTGTGACCACTGATCATCTGTCCAAGTAATGTGTCCCTTTGCCCATTGAAGTCTTTTTTTTTTTTTTTTCCTGAAAATTAAGATAAGGCTTTTTTCATGGAATTCTACCTCTCAGTCTAACATCTGTTAATCTTCTCCTGATTGTTCTTTAACTGACAGAAACACCAGCATCATTCAGATCACTTCTGATGGCCGCTGATGACATTTTTCTATCATGGAGACATAGTCTTTTTATTCTTCTGTCATCAATAGATGTAGTGCACCTTTTTCGGCCTTTTCCTTCTTTGTTTTTTATTGAACTTGTCTCCTGATATCGTAAACAAAACTTTCGGACTCCAGATGTAGTCACTGAACCACCCACCTGTCTTGCAATTTCAGCATAGGAAAGACCACTTTCTCGTAACACAATAATATTACATCTCTTTCTAGGTATTCAATCTACTCTTTTATTTGATGTCATTGCTTCTTGACTAAATATTAAAAATTTTTACAAAAATTCCTACTTGTAATTGCAGTGTATAAGAAACAGGTCCTCCTCCTACAGAACAAAGCAAAATAATGAATTGTTTCAAGTGTAAACATGATGTCAGCTTCTACTGGCAGTTACTAACATTTGATTGGTTCTCAGAACAAGAACAGTGAATGACCAGTAAAGCTAGACATTACAAACCACTTCATAATTGTGTTTATTTATATTAAAGTACATATAACTTTTTTTGTATTGCAAATAATTGTGTTTTGTATTGAATTCAGTAATAAATTCTCTTTAAAATGATGTATACAAGTTTGTATTTTGCGAAACGTAATATTTTCTATAAGCATACAAAGTTCAAAACCATAAAAATTTCCAAAAGTGTCCACAATTTTAGCCACCACAGTATATGTAGGTTGTCTGAAAATTTTCCAACCTAACAAAGAAAAAAGATATTTTTTCTCCAAAATTACCTTTAATAGTCGATATAGTCACCTGTAAGTCTATACATTTCTTTCAGTGGTGCTCCCATCAGTCAAGTTCGTTACAGACTGAATGCACAAATCCGATAAAAAGTTAATAAAATGTATTATCACAGGAATAAATAACAAAATGAAGGATTTTTCCTCAAAGACATTTGTATAATATCACACAATATAATCAGCAGCTATATTTTAAACTACTAAAACGTTAAATAGAACACAATCCAAAGCGCAAAGAAAGCTAATCCAATCAATATTTTACAGCAACTAAGTAAACGACAACAGCTCAATAAAACACGGTTCGTACACATTCCTGCAGATGGAAATTAGGTCCTTTTAAGGATTTTTAAGGACCATTAATGAAAATTAAAAACCTATCAACAAATGGGAACTGAATAAATTCAAATAAAGATATTAGCTATGCCTAAACTTCACTTTTGTGATACTATCCTAAGAATAACATAGATCCTCAAGCAGAAAGCATTATTATTAAAAATAATTTAATAAACATAATTATAACACAAATTTGAGAATAAAATCAACTTTATAAAATTTATCAGGTTGCATTAAATATTTTACCCTTATAATAGTTGGATGTAGTTGAAAGAAGGTTACTACATTTTATTTACATTTTACTAACAGCTTTATGTTGATTGTTTTTTCATGTCCCATTTTGTCACCTACTTGCTCAGTTTAAAGGTTTAATAAACAGCAGGTAGCTTTTACATCAAACGGCACAGGTTAAACTGAGAAGTAAAATCATAATCAGCATGAAGACTGGCTGCTGCCACCGCTGCTGCTTGCCTAGAGAGATCAGAACAAACCTGAAGGCCTGATGTAGGCACGGTTGACAAGATTTGAAAGTTAGTTGTGCTCTGTCTGTCTGACGCAGTTAATGTCATAACTTCATGCAGAATTCCTGGTGTTGTAACCCAGTTAATATATTTTAAGGTTCCAATAAGCCACTAAAGCATCAGAGGTGATAAGTAGTTTTGTATTATTTTAAGTCTCACTAGATACAAAGAATTAAGTTTTACGTTTTTGTGCTTTATCTTTTGATCATGGTAAAGATTAATGAAAGGCAATAAGTCCCTTTAATATTCACAGATAACTTTTAAGGGTGACCAGTTAGTTACAAATAATTAAATTAGGTAGTAACCCTTAGTCATAGATTTACATGGCCACTATTAAATTTATTTTTAAAAAAATATTTGTTAAAAGAGCAGATTAAAATCACTATCTATTAACATGTCACAGTTTAAAATACATGTAATTTATGACATTGATTCTTGAACGATATTTGTGCAACTTTTTTATATGAAGCCGTTCCAGACATTCTGGGTAATTTATATCAATTTCCTTCTCTTTAAGCATCTTTTCTAACAATTAGAAATTTGTTTCAATATGCAAACCAGTATTTCCACTAGTTTCTGGGGTTTTTATCTCCTAACTTGTCAATCTCTTGACTATGTAACTATGAGGTTTTACCTGATCTCATAAAAGTTTAATAGTCCGAAACCCCTGACAGACTGAAGCAAATTATTGCTATGTCTAAAAGTAACTACAAAGTCGGATAAAGATTTAAATAAACCTCTTACTTAAAAAGACTTAGACCTTAACATGTTCTTATACTAACAAAATCAGCTACTGCTTATGGTGATTAAATTAAACAGGAACAGTCAAATTCAAACTAAAAATGAAGACTAGTAGTCAAAGACCGGTCGTGGACACTTAGCCGACGGGACACTTAACTGACACCAGTTAGCCGACATGGACACTTCGCCGACACGACATTTAGCTGACACGGACAGTTAGCCGACAGGACACTTAGCTATGGAACAGTTAACTGTCAAAGCATTTAGTCAACAGGACTAAGCCGATAGTGACGTTTAGTTGACGCGTACCCAATAATCATTTAAATTTACAATCAATTACAAAATTTTTCGACTTCTCCATAAGTTCAATACTTAAGTTATTTTTTCACCTATCAGTAAAATTCAGTTTTTGATTCTTGAATATCTCATATGTGCTTTTAATTATTGTGTTAATTTAGCATTGTTTGATATGTATCGTGCTGTTTGGTGTATATTGGCTAAATTGAAAAAGCGCTGAAATTTCTCGTCAAGGAATATGAATTAAATTTGCCTTCAAATACCTTCAAAATAAAAAAAATTCTTACAACTAACATTTGCTAAAACTTTTTATGTGTATGTTGTCACCAATAAAGTCGTAAAATGGCAAGATTTGCGCCAAAAATTACACATCGTGACTTGCAAAACATAGTACATAATATTATTTATTCACATGACTCATCTAGTTAAATCTATAGCATCACATTATGGTGACTTTTCAAGATCTGGCATGCTTTGCTTCGCCCTATTTTGTTTGTGGCCGCCTCCTTCTGCAGCTTTAGTTATGAATAAAACAAAACCTTAAAGAATATTTTACTTCTAAATTCAACATTAAGCACTAGTTTAGGGCTATAAACATTAACCTAAGTATTTAAGCGAGAAGCGTGGTCAATAAAATGTTAGAGAATTTTTATCTCAAGAATGGTGGCATGAACTGCAAATTATAGAGGTCACAAATAATTTATACCTTTGCTGGTCTTATAAATTCACTTTTCTAAATTGTTTTTAATAACAAAATAAAATATATTTGCTAAACTAACAATAACCGCCATGTTTCTATAAAAAAGTATAATTCAAGAATAACAATAATTTTTATTGCATTATTCAGATTTTTTATGACAAGGAAATAAATTTCATTAGTGGGAGGAGGCAAACGATTTTTTAAGGGAAGGAATGTAACACGACGTGATGAGCAAAATAGTAATGTAATGTAAAGATGTTAGAAATTTGAAAGCATTTGGAAGAGCGAGATTGGAAAATTAATATCATTAAGTAAACAAGAAAAATGATTTATGATGTGAAAGTTGATTAAATGAAGCTTTATGGATAATTTTTGAAGATCCCATATTAAAATGTAATTAAGTGACTGCCGTACTTAGCTAAAAAAAAATTCTTTCTCCTTTCGAAATTTAATTCATATTCCTTGACGAGAAATTTCAGCGTTTTTTCAATTTAGCCAATATACACCAAACAGCAAACATATCAAACAATGCTAAATTAACATAATAATTAAAAGCACGTATGAGATCTTCAAGAATCTAAAACTGAATTTTACTGATAAGTGAAAAAAATAACTTAAATATTGAACTTATGGAGAAGTCGAGAAATTTTGTAATTGATTGTAAATTTAAATGATTATTGGGTACGCGTCAGCTAAACGTCACTGTCGGCTTAGTGTCCTGTTGACTAAATGTCTTGACAGTTAACTGTCCCGTAGCTAAATGCCCTGACGACGAATTCTGTGTGTCGGCTAAATGTCCTGTCGGCTAAATGTCCTGTCAGCTAACTGTCCGTGTCAGCTAAATGTCCTGTCGGCTAAGTGTCCTTGTCGGCTATATGTCCTGTTGGCTTAGTGTCTTGTCGGCTAAGTGTTTTCTCAGCTAAATGTCCGTGTCGGCTAAATGCCCTGTCGGCTAAGTGCCCATGTCGGCTAACTGGTGTCCGTTAAGTGTCCCGTCGGCTAAGTGTCACGGACCCGTCAAAGACTACACAATTTAATTTTAATCTAAGCTGGCTCAGTAACACGTCATAATGCATTACAAATTAAATATCGGCAGAGATAATGCGAAGATGAATAATTACAAATTACCAGAGCTGGTTGGAACTAATGCAGCGTGCAAATGGAAGCCAGAAACAAATTCTGTCTTACAACCCCAAAACCTTAGTTAAACCTATCTACGTGATTTTCTTTCTAGTGAGGAAACTAAAATTATAGCAAAGGCTGAAATTATAAACAACTGCTTAATTTACATAATAATAATTCTTTGAAGAATAACTTTATTTCTCTTTATATATTCAGTTTCTTTCTTTAATATGCTTTTTCATTTTAGAATTTTGGGATTTAGTTAGATTTCTGTTATTCTAAACAACTGTATGCATTTAGATTTTATACAAAAAGATGCTAATTTTATTTCTTTTGTAATATGAACATTCAGAATAAATATGAAATGATATATGGTAAGGGACAGTTGCAGAACCGGTGTAGTAGAAATATTAGAATTTAGTAACACACTGAGCAACAAAAATCTAGAAATGGCAAAATTTTAGAATTTAGGAAGGCAGCTGAATTTGAGATCTACAGACATTGCATCAAGTGGGAAAATGCGTAGTGTGTATAATGCACAGTGCCATAGCTAGGGTTTTCAGCATCCGAGGACAATTGAAACTGGTGTTAACAGGTAATGGATGTCACTAGACACAAGCTTACATTATTTAAAAGTTAAACTTTTTTTTAAGTTTTAAGTTAAACAATAAATCTAGATTAATTTTTTACTTACTTTATGTGTTGCTTCGTTTAATCATTTTGAAACACACATTTATTAATAATGAGAAACACTTATGCAAGAATACGTTCAATCGCTTTGCAAACTGTAATAAATGTGACGGGCAATGAGAAAAAGACGTGAATTGCGATGCCTAACAAATACAAGAAACGCTATTGCTCCGACTGGGATTCATTGATGTACACTGCGCAAAAAAAAGGGGGGGACAGTTCCCTATCTTGCGGTCTACTAGGCCGATTGACGAAATTCAACTTGCGTTTTTCATGTCTCGAAAGCACAACTAAGGATATGCATTAGATTTATATATAGCATTGTACTAATATAAGTATTTTGACACAAAATCGGACTTTTTCTGAAATAACATAACAATTTTTTTCCTTATTTTCTGACTCTACAACTCAAATTATATCAACAGGGTTCGTACACATTTCTGCACACGGAAATTAAGTACTGTTAAGGACAATTAATTAAAACAATTAAGGACCTATGAGCGAATGGGAACTGAATCAATTCAATTAAAAATATTATCTATGCCTGAATTTCACTTTTGTAATACCATCCTAAAAATAAAATAGATCTCTAAGTAGTATGCATTATTACTAAACATGAATTAATTAACATAATTATTAACAAGTTTGTGAATAAAATAAACTTTATGAAATTTATCAAATAGCATTAAATATTTTACACTTATAATAGTTGGACATATTAGAAAGAAGGTAAGTGACATTTATGTTTTACTAACAGCTTTATGTTGATTTTTTTTTATGTCTCATTTTGTCAGATACTTGGTCAGTCTAGAGGTTTAGTAAATAGCAGGTAGATTTTATGTCAAACGGTATAGGTTAAAATAAGTAAGATCATAATCAGCATGATTCATAACAAAAGACTGAATGTTGTCACCGCTACTGCTTGTCTAGAGAGAGACCTGCTGATTAGAACAAACCTCAAAGGCCTCATGTAGGCACGGTTGGCAAGTGTTGAAAGTTAGTCAGGCTCTGTTTGATGCAGTTAGTTTCATAGCTTCGTGTAGAGTTTCAGGGGTTCTTAATATACTTTAAGGTTCCAATAAGCCATTAAAACCCCAGAGGTGATAAGTTGTTTTATATTGTTTAAGTCTCACTAGATGCAAAGAATAAGTTTTACTTGAATTCTTACATTTTTGCATATTACCTTGTGACCACAGTGAGTATTAATGAAAGGCAATAACTCGCTTTATTATGTAGAGATAATTTTTAAGGGTAAGCAATTAGTTATAAATAATTAAATTAGGTAGTTTAATAACCTTAGTCATTATGGAGTTACATGGCCACTATTAAATTTTATTTTTAACAATATTTGTTAAAAAAAAAGCTTTATTAAAATTAAAATCTAATAAAATTTCACAGTTTAAAATAAATGTAATTTATGACATTGATTTTTAAACCATATCAGGATAATTACACATTAAAAGCTACAAAACATTCACGTTTTGTTACAACACCCAACAAAATATTTATCCATCATTTTAATTTGAAGCTTTTTCAGACATTTTGGCAAGTTTATATCGATTTCCTTCTCTTTAAGCATCTTTTCTAACAATTAGAGATTTATTTTAATATGCAAAACCACTGCTCTCGCTAGTTTCTTCGTGCTTTATCTCCTAACTTGTCAACCTCTCCACAATGTACCTATGAGGGTTTACTCGATCTGGTAAAAGTTAAATAGACGAAAACCCCCGAAAGTCGTGAAGCATATTATCGCTATGTCTGAAAGTAACTACAATATCAGACAAAGGTTTAAATAAGCCTCTTATTTAAAAAGAACTTAAAACATAAATGTATGCATAAATGATGTGCTAACAAAATCAATTACAGCTCACAGTGATGTAATTAAACACAAATTCAAACTAAAAATGTGGACTAGTTGTCAAAGATTATATAATTTAATTTTAATTTAATCTGGCTCAGTAACTCTATCCTATGAAGAAATAGAAATGGGAAATTATAGTAAAGACTGAAATCATAAACAACTGAGTAATTAACATAATAACAACTACACATATCTTTGAAGAATAATTTTCTTTGTGCATTCAGTTTCTTTCTTCAACACATTTCATTTTCATTTTAAAAGTTTTGGATTTAATTAAGGATTTCTGTTATTCTAAAAAACACTAAATGCATTTAGAATGTACAGAAAAAGAGGCTAATTTTATTTCTTTAGTAATATGAACATTCAGAAAAAATATGAAATATATATGGTAAAGATCAGTTACAGAGCTGATGTGGCAGAATTTTTAGAATTTAATGACACATCAAACAACAAAAACTAGAAATGACAAAACTTTTAGAATTTAGACAGGCACTGGAAGCAGAATTTAGGATCCACAGAGACTACATCAGGTGGGAAACTGCCTAGTGTCAGCCATGTGTATTGATGAATGATGATGCATTAAAACATATTAGATGAATCTTTTAAATTGTAAGTTTTTAATTTCTTTATTAATAAAAAAATCCATTTCTATAATGCCTGCCCATGTGATAAGATAAGAAGCATTTTTGATATTTTCCATGCTTGTGTCTAGTGAAATGTAGAGAAAATAAAGGGAAGATTCATCTTAAGATTCTAGTATCAGAAATGAAACATTCAAATATTATGTTTTCATTGTTCTTTAAGACGTTCTCCAAAAAGTAAGAAATCCATTGCAGACTTTCTATAAAATGCATCCATCATGAATTAATACCATGGAGACATTTTTCGTTTTGTCACACAGTTCTTGAATTTTCTAGAATCGTGGCTCTATAAATCCTGCCTTCAAATCCTTCTAAACTATCCAAGCAGCAATGTCTAAAATCCTAAAGAAAAATTATCTCTACCAATTCTGTAACAGTAAAAAGCCAGAAATATTTTGAAAAAAAAAGGAGGAGGGAAAAAGTGCAAAATTTATTTTATAGAGAAAACTGATGCATACTCTGAGAATTTTGAATATTCTGAGATAATTATATGGGGAAAAACTCTTACTATGAAAAAATTAAAAAGAAGACATTTTTAATTAATTACATAGCTAATTTTGCTTTTGCTGAGAGCTGTTTCGTAAACTGTGCCTCATAGCATTATACCTTGTTTATTTTTCAGATTCAAAATTTTGTATAAGTTGCCAAAATGAAATTTTATAATGTGACAGCAAAAAATAAAAGTCTTTATTTTAATGTTATTTTTTAAATATAATTTCAAAATGTTACCATTATTTTAATGAAATTTATCAATGTTACGATGTTTAAAAAAAATCGAAAAATTCTCAGATCTCAGAATTAAAAATTTTCTATAGAAACTGATCTTAAAATCGCCAAAATGTTGATATGTAGCGAAATTTAGAACCGTTTAATAAAAGAATCGACATCCTCAAAAGCGAAAAGTTGTTTAAGAGCTCTTTATTAGAAAAAATAAATTTCGAAATACTTCTTGCTTAGAAACTCAAGTATCTCATCATTTATATTAGAAATAGAAACACATTATAATCCATGAACCCATTCAAAAGATAACCATATACGACAGTGAATCACCAAAAAATATTCCTCCAAAATAATAATTCACACTCAAAATGGCAGTCGTAAAAAGAGACAGAAATTTCAGATGATTAAAATTAAGGACCTTCTGCTGATTTTAGCCAAAATTAAGGACTTTTAAGGACCAAAAATTGATTCCAAAAAATGTAAGGACTTTTAAGGACTCTTAAGGATCGTACGAACCCTGTATCAAACTGCGAAGTTTTGTAAAAATCACTCCAGTAGCTTTGAAAAAATTAGCTTTCAAAATTTTAGCTCCTCAGCGTTAATTGAGTTTGGTACATATTTAATAATATCTCTTTTTTTTTTATTAAACTTATTTGACTCTTCCTTTCACATTTCAAAATTTTTTAAATTCCAAACCAAATTCGCCCATTTTTTGTGAGTTATTTTAAAAATTTGTATTTTTAAATAACTTTTATATATTTTTGAAAAAATTTTGAATTTTAACCTATAAAATTTTTGCCATCATATCAAAGTAGATGCATTTCCAAGCATGCCTGCAAAAAAATTATAAATTTTTATTCAAAATTTCCAAAGATATACGTAAATTTATTTTTCGGCGCGTTTTGAAATTTGGCGTATTTATTAGAAGCCATAATAATGAAAATGTGGTTTAGGCACTTTGTTAAAATTATTTGCAAGTAGGAATGATTTGACTCTTTTTTTTTTTTTTTCACATGCATAATGGAAGGGAAAGAAAAATAGGCTGCAGTATACAGTACAAAGACCATAATCTGGACGTCCATTATCTGGAATGATCTATAATCCGGAACTCAAAGCCACAAACTTAAGCATGCGCATTTGATGCGTGCATCCACTATGCATGCGCATAAAGCCAGTAAAGCGTTTACACATGCGTGCTTCCGATAGTGAAGAAAGTGACAGAGAGGTTATTGAAAACGAAAAAATTTCAATTGACAAGTTAGTATTCTCAACACAGCAATTACAGGATTTGAATAGTGGAACTTTGTAACTGAACAAGAAATTATATCTCTTTAATAGAAGAAAGAATTAAAGAGAAAGTATTAGCACAAAAAACGAAGCAACTTAAACAACTTACATTGAGAGAAATGTTTAATAAAGTAAATAAATATTACTTTTTCTTTTTTTTCTTTTTTCTTTCTTTTTTTTTTTTTTTTTTTTTTTTTTTTTTTTGTAAATTTTGATAACCTTTAGATCATAATTGCTCTTTATTTCATAAATTACGGTTTCATATTTTTAATTGTATAATTTCTGCATGCCATCTTACCAGACTTAAATTGATGACCTATAATCTGGAAAAACTCCTAATTCGGAATCACCGAAGTCCAACGAGTCCGGATTACGGACTTTGTACTGTATTAAGAAATTCAGCAAGTGAATTAGTCCTGGTGCAAATTAAAAAAATTGCGGTTTGAATTTCTCCATAAATTTCAAACCAAACTTTACAAAATTTTTAAATTAGGCATAATTTAAGTCATAGAATCGAAATATGGAAAAAAATTGGCATGTCATTTCAGAAAAAGTCCGATTTTGTGTCAAAATACCTATGTTAGAATAGCTTTGTAAAGTGAATTAATTATTGCCTATTCTAATTACAGATATATTTTCATACAGTAGGAAATGTTTCAATAACAGTTGTTATAAAAATATACACATATTTCCAAGTTAAATTTTAAAATTTTCATTTGGAATATAAAAATATAACATATTTCTAAGTTTTAAAATTGTCCTTTGGAAGTTCTTTTTTAAGCAATTATACATTTTAGTACTAGACAACACATTAAGTTGTTTCCTTATGCAAAACCTTCTACATACCCATAAAAGACAAAACATTAAAAAATGAGAAATTAAAAAATAGCTAAATATATTAAAAAATCCTAATAATTGTAATGTTGAAATATTATACCTGATCGTATGTCATTTTTAAGGATAATTCCATTGTAAAGCCAGGATCAAGAGGAAGGGTTTTATCACAGAAAGTAACTTCAACTCGGTGAAACAGGTCACTAAAAAATTCAATATTAGCCCCAGATTATGCTTATTTACAGTAAACAACTAATATATCAGTATCAGACTTCATTCATAACAAGACAGATGAAAAACACACCAAACTAAAACTTAAAATCAGCAAAGCACCAAACCTACGTTTGGCATTTTCTACCTTTAACCCCTTAAGGCACACATTAATTTCTAATTTTCGGTCAAAAAATCACCTATTTTTTTTCTTGCATAATCATATATATGCATAACAGACAGGGTTAGCTTCAAATCGAAATCTTGGTGGTGCAACGTTTGGTTGATTTATACTAATTTGATACCAATTCCTTGCTATATCCAAAATCTCGTTGTCATTATCTTCCGATTCACTTCCATCACTTAAGAAATCACCACTCTCATCGCTGAAACTGTCTGATAAATTGGCATATTCAAAATTGTCATTGTCAAGAGTCGCTCATTATCAGATAACTTTTTTTAAATTACAAAAACACTTAGTAATATAATTTGCAGTTAACTGCTTACTTTTATTATATTTACGTAATAAAAATGGATATATTACCTTTTCCACACCAAACGACTACTTTATAGCAAAGAATTCCTAGCAAACTTATAGCTAATCATCAAAATGCACCACGTGGTTTACACAAGAAAAATGCTGAATAGTGGTGCCATCTATGTCAAATAAGTTTAATTATAATCTAGCCTATTTATTTTTACTGGAACGGATCTCAGACAAGCATTAGAAATAAAATAACGCTAGATACAAGGGCGCCCGTGTGAGACATGGGCATGTGCAAATTTGCCGGAAACTTTCGCCCGTGTGAGACACGGGCAAATGCGTTAAGGGGTTAATTCTTGGGGAATTTAAAGCATATCTTGTCCTTGTATTTGAGATAAATCAGCATTTTACATCAAGGAACATGAAATTTAATGTCTGAAAAAGTGAAATTAACAAGTCTCCAATAGCTAATCACAGTTGGAAATTTAGTCATGATTTTGACTTCAGGCCTTAAAATTTATCCAAAATGCCTCTTCCAATGGTTACTTGGATTTTCTTGCAGCTTTTCCCACTCACAAAGGTTTAGCTTTAGTTAATGACTTTATTTTCAATCCAGTCAATCCTAAGGCTTTTAAAATTCCATTATCTTAATTTTTAAATTTTTGTTACTATTTACGGCAACACATGGTGCTACCTTCTTGTTTGTTTTACTACTTTTGGGTATAAATATAAACATGCTTAATTCTTTGCTCACAATGAAAAGTTAATTTGTTTGTCCTTGATACTTGAGAGAGTCTTCACTAAAATTTATGCCAAACACAGGGTTGTTGCTTTGTTAATTTAACTTCATCTATATGTCTACAAAACATCAAATATATCTAGATTATAAAACTCTACATTAAATACAGACTGGAAAAATTAAAACCTTAAAATTCAAGTTTCATCTTTTAATGTAATGAAACTTAACAAATGTTAGCCATTTCACTGTTTTCTAATCAACTCTTTTCCTATAAAAAATTTCTAAATTCCTCTTACATTCGATACATAGATGTTCATACAATGTCTCTGGGGTATGTGGGCACTTTGCATAATACTGAACCAAAACGTTGAGGAACATTTGGTAAAGAAAGACAGCTAGAAGTATAAGGGTATCTTCCTTCAAAAGCTTGAAACTGGACAAAATCATTCTCTCATTAAATGATGACCAAGGCTTCAGCTAATAACAGGTATTGTTATCCTCTGGTTTTTATTTCATTTAATATAAGCACAATAGCTTTAAATAAATGCAAATGATATCTTATTAATACAACTTGTAAATGGAAACATTTAGTTTGGGTTAACATTTGTTATTCTAAAAAGAATATTCTTTAAAAAGTTATGCATTATAATGCAGAATTCTCTCGACTTACCTTGTAGAACTAAATGCTGTAAATAAAAACACCTCTGAGAAACTCTGATGCTAAGGTTTCTTTATTAAGGACTTTGCGGGACATGGACTCAAAAATACTTAAACTGGTTATCAAAATTAAAAGATAATGACAAAACATATGCTCACTAAGTTAATGTTACGCCCAATGCTGTAATTATTTAGGTTAAGTAAATACAATTGAACAACAAATTGCACTTTCATGAATACGTTAGCACCAAAAATATGCAAATTTGGTTACTGACAATGTAGTGAGAATGGAAGCATGTAGGAATTCCGGTCTGTAGTATAGTTTAAAGTGAATGCTGTTTCTGACAGTGATCAGTTTTCGCTAATTATGTATCAAAGGCATCATTTAAGTGAAGATCAGGTGCAATTAATAGAATCAAGGTCAAACAAAAACGGAGGTCGAAAAAGATCTGAATATCTCTCAAAGTATCATATCAAAAGTTTGGAGCTGCTTTTTCAGTTGATACACAGCCTAATCAAGAAGGATCAAGAGCAACAACTGCATCAGAACAGAAACTCAAATTAGCTGTTCTACTGCTCCATAAAGACTTAACGAGGCTGGACTGCATGCAAGAAAGCCAATGGTTTTTTCCTCACTCACTCCACCTTCCAGAAGGTCCCATTGTCATGTTCTTTATATCTGCCTAAACAATAAGTGAAGTTTCAGTTGTGCCATGCTTACATGTCATCTTACTAGATTTAAAATGATTATTTAAAATTAAGAAATTTTCGAAATTGTTGACATCCCAGTGATTCTGGATCTCAGATATTGTACTGTTTTGCATTTAACTTTCAAATAATTTTGTTGGCTAAGGAAAATGGTCTTGTGCATTTTTATTAACATAAGAGACTGGCAAACATAAACCCACTAAGTATAAAAACTTTTTACCTAATAATAAACCCCACTTTCTTTTGTCATTGCTTGACACTTCTGTGCAATGCTATGGTTGCGAGCTCCAATCTTTTATACATTAGTAAAAGTATTAGTATTTCAAATATGCAAATTTCCTGTTTAGGCAAAACAGTAATTAAACCTTCTTTCTCTATTATAAAAATATTTATAATGTCTTGCACACAAGCACTGTAAGTTTAAAAAATGGCACAGTTACATCTTAAATAATTAAATCCTATCTTCATTAAATAAATGCAAATGTAAGAATACAATCATAGCAAGTTGCCTACTACTCTTTAGCACAGCTGGCTGTTTTAAACAGTTCATTTAAAGTGTGCAATTTTATGTTCTACAGCTTGATTTTTTTAGGATTAAATTCTTCAATCTGTAGAATCATAATAACTTTTTATTTAAAATTATGCCAGGTGTTAAACTAGAATTTGAATACATTGATCAGATTGTAATTTTTTATACTTATAAAACTACACTTATTATAACTTCTTATTTATTTGGATGTTAAACTAGACTCTGAATTCAAAGATTAGATTGTAATTTTTTTATATTTATAAAAAAATTAAAATAAATTCGAAATCAGATACATTTACATGATTATATTATGCATAATTTCCACAGTGATGTACAATACAGAAAGCCCATACCATACAAACATCAATTTGTGTTTTAACAAGATAAATTATTAAAAGTTTTTTTAAAATATGGTTAAATTTTAAGATAAAATTTGAGTTATTTAAAAGTTAGATAAGGTTAAACGTTTAGTGATTACCGAAAGTACTCTTTTACAGTGGGCAGTTCACAGTCTGTAAAGTTTATATCAGCTCTTTGAAAAACAATGATGTCTCCATCCATGAGCTCGTCTAAAACCTTCTCCAAAGGAAGGTCTATATTCTCAATACGCTCCACAACATTTGGTTTAACTTCCTGGAAATTATATTAAGGAGATAATTTTAGAAATGTATTTCTTTAAAAATAATGAAAAAATAAAATAAAGATATAGCAGAAGAAGAAACTCGTGCCTCATATAACATCAATTCAGTATCTTCAGGAAATCCTGCTCTTTCATTTAGAATTGGAACCAATGCCTCTGAAAAATAAAAACCCATATAAAAAAAACTTTTGCACTGGCATTTTCACATGCAAATTAGATTATCGCAATCAAATGAATTTTTTTTAAACTTTACTTACAAACATACCTCTAAAAAAAAAAAAAAAAAAAAAAAAAGACAGACCACAGAAATAATAAATTAAAACTTAAAAATATTAAGTTATGCTAGATGGATTTCACACATTATGCCACAGCTGCCAACTTTCAAATCTTAAAACTGGATTATTTTCGCACTGTAAGGTGACATCATTTTAAAGGAACTCCAGATTGACCTTTAACTTATTTTATAATGCCTAGTTCAAATTAATGAACTAATTGTAATTCAATTATGATATAAAATATATTAGCATTTAATTGGGTATTCTAAATTTTATGTCCTAATTTAATTTTCTTACACTTGTACACTGAGAGAAGTAGGAAAGAAAGCTTTTATTTATGAAAGTACTTTTAAATATGATGACAGTAAAATTAATAACTAGTATGCATAAATAATATTTACATGGATAAACTTGGTAATGTATGATGAAGCAAACAAAATTAAATACAAATATCAACAGATTAAACATTGCTTGAATCATATAAAAATCAACAACTGTCTACAGTAGATTAAGACAACTCAGATCAAATGAAATGTAACTAGATCAATAGAATGTAATAAAAAATACAATTCAGATGAAACAAAATTTAATAAGGAAAATTGTTCTGAAAATCAATAAAGATGGGAAAATGGAATTTGCCTAGTTTAAATTTCCTTTACTGCTGGGAAACACTTTCCTTAGTAAAAGCTAAAAATTAAAAACCTGGAGATGTTATGAACCACTGAGAGACTGAGAGCTGGCAGCCAGGACATGCTAATAGTTTCAAATATGGCTCACTCTTTAAGGAGGACAAATTTTCAAAAGGTTTTGATTCAGAGATATTTCAATATATATCCTTTACTGATAAGCACAATGAACATTTATTTACAGAAATTTGTATTTCAGGCAGTGGTCTCAAATTTTCGGTCCCCAAAGCATTGTTATGCAGCTCACAAATGCATTTCAATTATGTATTTATTGTAATTAGGGTTAGAGACAAAGACATATACTGAGCTTATATGGGCTACTACTATTCACAGGAAAAACAATGAATATGTTGGAGCTTTGCCACTATATACTTGTCATCAGGCCACATGCTTAGGCTAACATGGGAGAATTTCTCTTATTGGTACAGTCAGTAAATTTAGTTTGCCAGATGATAACTGGTAATGCTTCAGTATTTTGTAATTTACAGTTTTTCATTTATGGCTAAAAGTCAAAGAACATGATATTTAATAAATAAAGGTAACGCACAAAACATTAAAAAAATAAATAACAATAAAAAAAAAAGCTTTCAGATTTTTCAATTGTTTCCTTCTCAGTTTTTTTTTTCTTTTGTTAAAAATGTTTTTAAATTTTGTTTAAAAAAATGCTCTGGCCTGTCAGCTCCTTTCAGATCAAGCATTCGACCCACATACAATTTGATATTACTAGACATTTAAAATTTTAAAAATTCCAACTAATCATTTAGTGTTTTTAAAGTGACCATAAAAAGATTTCTGCAAACAACATAACATTCTTTTAGGCAAAGTGGCAGCAATGAAAACACTTTTTTTTAATAACGTCAAAAGATATTTTATTAGTCAATTCTGGTTCCCTCACATACACAAAATTTGCACAATGTTAATAAAATTATCTGTAATAGTACTAAAATAATGCTTTTAATCAACGAGTAGCAAATTAAGGAACAAGGTCTGACTTTAAAAATTGACTACACAGGAAAAAAAACTATAATATACGTTATAAACATCTTTTTAAACAATTTTTTCCTATTTAATTCTTTACAGGTTGTTTTTTAAATTTTGGCTGAATATTTATCTAACATGTTAGGGCTTATGTTTTCAATTGCAATAATAGACTATAATGGGATGCTACTACAGTACAAAGTCTGAGATCCGGACTCGTCATGACTTCAGCGATTGGGGATTTTTCCGGATACTAGATCATTAGTTTAAAGCTTGCAAGATGACATGTAGAAATTATAAAATTAAAAATATGAAATCGTGATTTATGAAATAATGAAGCTTACTTAATGAAGCTTTACCTAAAGGGTAACACAATTTACAAAATAATAAGAATACTACTAATTAAAAAATGTACACTGCTCAAAAAAAAAAAAAAAAAAAAAAAGAGGTACAGTCCTATATCTCCCGATCTACTGGGCCGATTGACAAAATTCAAATTGCGTTCTTCATGTCTCGAAAGCGCGACTTAGGATATATATTAGATTTATATATAGCACTATTCTAACATAGGTATTTTGACATAAAATCGGACTTTTTCTGAAATAACATACCAATTTTTTTACATATTTCGATTCTACGACTCAAATTACGCCTAAATATGAAATTTTGTAAAATTTAGAGCGAAATTTACGGAGAAATTCACAAATTTATGTTGGCACTCTTTTGTCAGTTTGCGCCAAGAATACTTCACTTGGCGAACTTCTTAATATATGGCAATCTAGTTTCCTTAGGAAAAAAGTCACCATCGTTCCTTTTTTCCAAATAATATTCTTTATATTATATTTTTAATTATAACTTATTAATTTAAGTAATTTTTTCTTTTTCGAATTTCATTTTAATTGTTTAAATTGCACTTTTTTTTTCGAATAACTGTTTTAAAAATTTCTATTTACCTATTCGAACTGCGTAAATAAAGGTGCAGCGTTTATTTTTTTTCAAATAGTTTTCTTTATATATATTTTTCGTCATAGTTATTATTTTAGGTAATTTTTAAATTTTTATACTTTTATTTTAATTGTTTGTGTTGCATTGTCTCTTCAGATAATTGTTTTAAAATTTTCTATTTATTCCTTCGAACTGAGCATTTTAAATATATTTATTAATATCAATTTTCCAGAATTTGATTTTATTTATTTGAACTGCGTTTCTTTCGGAAGAATACTTTGTAACCCAGACTACGATGAGTTTGAAAACTGCATACTATATTAAAAGAGAAAATACAGTAAAGCACAGTTTTACACGCCTTTCAATGTTCCGTTCAGAAAAGATATATATAAATAAGAGAGATGTATAACCGACATTTTAACTTAGGATGACTTGCATACACTGCTTTAAACAGTTTTATCATTGTGCCCATTGCTTTACACAATTTTATCCTACATTTGTTTCTTAAAATGTCATTCATATTTTAGTCAAATATTTTATTTTTCAAATCGCAAGAATCAAATATCATAACATTGAAAAGTTTTAAATTAAAAAAAATACAAATACTAAATTTTACGAAATAATTTATTTTTCTTCTCTTTTTCTTTAAGCATTCTGAAAGTATATTAAAAAGTATCCAACTTTTCGAAACATTTTGGTATTTTTGACAATTATTTTAAATAAAGTTATCGCCTTCCATTTCATAAAGGCCCACAAACGGCCGAGCGGTAAAGACACTGATCACTGGTAGTTCGGTCCGAGGTTCGAATCCCGCGAACGGGCTGGTTGCATGGGTGTTTTCGTGGTTTTCCCGATGTGTAACATGTATACGAGCCAGTTTCCCTTAGAAAGTCCTCCACGAAGGCATCCCTCCCTTTAGGCAGATAGCCCTCGTGTGCTTTGCCATAATTAAATAATCCAATCCATTCCTTAATTAAATATAATTGATTTGTAACTTCTACTAGAACTGACGTTAAGAATTGAAGTGCAAATAAATAATCTCGTGTGCAAACTTGATTAATATAAAATTAAAAATATTTGCACAGAAACATATTTGCATTCAGACAGAAAGTTTTTTGAAATATTTGCAATTACTTTATAAGAAGGATATATTAATAACCGTAATAATTACTTATTATATTACTGGTGATTAGGAATCAGTTCTTGACAATTACATTCTAAATTAGAATTTTAAGAATTATTAGAATTTTAAATTAGAATAATGAAAATACGCTACGCACAAAAATACATTTTAGGATAAAAAATGAGTTGATTTTTTATGTTTTAAAACTTCTTGAATTCATTTAATAAACATCGTATCCTCGTTGTTAATTGAATTCAGAATGTTGGGTGTCGTTTATATAATTATTCTTACTTGTCCACGGAATCTGCTGACTTATCCTGCCATTAAGTAGCTGCAGATCATTTCTGCATAGCCATTGAACTTCCATTAATTCTCTAGAGGGTTGCATGTTTATATCATAATTTGACTTTTATAAAAATGATTATTCTAAATCTTATGTTTTTATAAAAATATACTGTGCTTTAAAAATATGGATGCTAGTATCAGCCGCTCTTTCAGCCACTTCAAAAGCAACAGTTTGTTTAGAAATAAGTTATGCAGTTAATGTCATAAAATTCAAATAAACATCAAACGAAAGTTCTCAGTTTTAGACAATTTGATTTAAACGAAGTGAGGTAGCAGACGATAAAACGCCGAAGGTAAAAATTTACTCTTACAAAAATTTACTTTTATTTTTTTTTAAAGATAGAAAGAAATTAAAAAAAATAGTTAAAAATTTGAATATTATCATCTATAATTAAAAAAATAGCTTTTCATATATTATTAATAAATATTTATTACGCATCATTGAGGGAAAAAATGTTATATAATTAATTCTCCGTAAAATTTTACTTGAAATTTAAGGTTAAAAAAAGCTGTGGCAATTCACTGTAACAAAAATACATAGACCACATTTGGCATTATTATCGCTCAAAAAAAAAGATGCCAAATTTCAAAACGCGAAAATATGTAAATTCGTGTATATCTTAGAAAATTCTGAATAAAAAAGTCTAATTTTTTGTAGATATGCTTAAAAATACACCTACTTTAAGATGATGATAAAAATTTTATAGGTTAAAATTCAAAATTTTTTTCGAAAAATTTATAAAAATTATTTAAAAATAGAAATTTAAAAAATAAAACACAAAAAATGGGTAAATTTTATTTGGAATGAACCTAAATTTCGAAATGTGAGAGAAAAAATCAAAAAAGTTTAATAAAAAAAGAGATATTAATAAATATTTGCCAAATTCAATTAACATTGAGGAGCTAAAATTTTGAGAGCTTATATTTTAAAAACTACTCATACGATTTTTACAAAACTTGGTATTCTGGTATAATTTGAGTCGTAGAATCAAAATATGGAAAAAAATTGGTATGTTATTTCAGAAAAAGTCCGATTTTGTGTCAAAATACCTATGTTAGAGTAGTGCTGTATATATATCTAATATATATCCTAAGTCGCGCATTCGAGACATGAAAAATGCAGTTTGAATTTTGTCAATCGGCCCAGTAGAACGGGAGATATAGCACTGTCCCATTTTTTTTTTTTGAGCAGTGTACATTTGCTTACTTTATTAAACATTTCTTTTAATGCAAGTTGTTCAAGTTGCTTTTTTTGTGCTAATCTTTTCTCTTTGATTCTGCAGACAGAAATAATTTCTTATTTGGTTATAAAGCTCCATTATTCAAGTCCTGTAATTGCTGTGTCAAGAATTTCGACTAAATTGTAAGTGGAAAATTTTTTCGTTTTCAATAACCTCTGTTACTTTCTTCACTATCGGTAGCGGTATTTGCTGATTTAGAACCATACTACAGATTTCATCATTCATTAATTGATTGATAATTGGTACAGTCATCGCAATAAAAATCTTCTGTAATATCATCTTCATTTATTACCGATTCGCCACATTTCTTTAAAAAGTCCATTAATTGAGAAATTTAACCTTTGGTTTGTGATATCCAAAAAACTTCCTACTCACGGCTATCATATCCATCAACTTGAATATGAAATACGCTAGCTGGCCATAAATTATGCCAAGCAGTTTCTAAAATTTTCGAAGACACATCCTCCCAAAATCTTGCGATGTTCAACAAAGCAGATTTTACGCTAAAATATTTCAAATATTTTTTAATAGTCTTGCCATTATTCAAGAAATTTAACATGAATTTTACATATGCTAGTTTATATTTGCATTTCAGCGCGAGCACCATTCCGATATCCATAGGTTGAATCATTGACATACAATTTTGAGAAAAGAATAATATGGATACATTATCTTTCATTAAAACTTTAAGTGAAGTATGAGCCGAAGAGTTGTCTACAGTCAGGACAAATTTTGCGTTATCACATAAACCAAACAAATTCTGCGAGCCTCGGGTATGAAATGATTTTCAAACCAATTATTCCTTAACACTTCTATCATTCGTGTCTTTTTATTTGCATGATACATAACGGGAAACGTTTTACTCATTTATATGCTCGAGGTTGTATTTTTTCCCGATTATGAAAAGTTTACATTTGTGCGTTCCTGCCGCATTTGCTCATGGTAAAGTTGGTGGTCTCGCTTTGGAATCTTTGCAGCATTTTCTATAGAGGTTGAGAAAGTATCTTTCAGTACATACTGCCACATCAGACCAGTTTAATCAGTTTTGTAAATTTGTTCTGGAGATAACATTAAACTATTAACGAGTTCAATGAATTCATTTGCAAATAGTTCAACAGTTTCAGTACAAGCTGAAGCTTTTTTACCAGAAATGCTTAACTGCCTTATACCACATGGCGATTTTTAAATTTGGTTATCCAATCAGTCGAATGTGTGCATCCAGTTTTTAAGTTCATTTCTTAATGAAATATTTTAGCTTGCGCCATTAGCATTTCACTCATTAATGGCATGCCCTCACTGCGATGCTGTCCAATCCATTCAAATATCACTTTGTCATGATCTTCACGTTTAGCATAACAAACAATTTTTCTGTTATTCGTTGCGAGCAGGGGTTGGAATCCACAAAAAATTCAAAAAGTTCTTTTTTTTTCTTATGTTATACACAATTGACAATTGACTTCTTATGTTATAAACAATTGGAATGCCATATTTCTCGCATAATTTTGAGACGGATATATCTTTATCCATTTTTTTGCAGCAATTCCACTTTTTGTTTAATGGATATCGAAACTTGCTTTCACTTTATAGATTCTGTTGCAGCTCCAGAATTAGAAACTCTTTTCGACACTAACGGAAAGTTGAACCTTGCATTAAATTGCTGTAATAAAAACAATCTACAAAAAATAATATTAGGGATATTAATTATTAGTAGATATAAACCAACAATGTTTCTATCTAGAATCTTGGGGGGGGGGGTCAAATGTGCATGCGTAAAGCATTCAAAAAAAAAAGTTGTTGGCAGTTTTTAGGACTGGATTTTAGATCATTTCGGATATTGGATGTCCGGATCTTCGACTTAGTACTGTATACTGTTTAACACGAATTAAAATTATAAACTGTTTAAGAAAATTTTAAAGCAAAATACTAATTTAAAGAGAAAAATCAGATTTAAATCACAAAAATCTGCCTTATGGCTGAAATTATTTTTTTATACACCCTAATAGTATTTGTGCACTTTAATGATATCTCTGATTCTTTTCAGAGCTCATTTAATATGAAATTTTATAATATATACTTTTTTAAAAAAACCAAGTAATGAACCAAAAATTCTGTTCATTAACTCAAATGGATTATTGCTCGTGCATTTATAAAGTTATAAGCCCACTGTGTTGCATTTCCTTCAAAAAAAAAAAAAAAAAAAAAAAAAAAAATCTAATAAGCATCAAATTTATTTATGGTGTAAAAAATACAGATCAGTGAAGCACTGCTTTGTTATTTTTATCTAAAATTTACTATAAGAGACAAAATTAAAGTTTACAGCATATTTAATTTATGTACTTACTTGCTTTTGCATTAATTGACATATATGTGTGGCCACAATATGATATCCGTTTATTCTTTGGATCATATAGTTTGAAAAAGAGTAGGACATCAGCTAAGAGAAATAAAATTTTTTGGAAAATAGAAGTAATTGTTTTAATAAGGAAAATAAATGCAGCAAAATGACAGTAACTTAAAATGAAAAAAGAATAAATAGCTAAAGGAAACAGTATTACATTATTTTTCCAGCAAAAATCACAACTGCAAAAAGAACAGCAGAACACCATTGTTTAGTGAAATATGGGAAAGTACAAAAGGTCTAGCTGCTTAAAGGGACAGATGACTTCAAGAAATATTTCCTGGTGAAACTGGCTCATATATATATTACAGATGACAAAAACCACATTCCCAGCATTCAAACCAAAAGCAAATTTATGGAGTAATGTGTACTGGATTAAGACTTTAGAAACCTTCAGCAACTGAAATATTTTGGTGATCCCTTATTTACACCACTTTTTCACCATGCTTTTATTCTCAGACTTTCTTAATTGCACCCTATATCCTACAATAAAATTAGTAAAAGAAAGTTTCCGTAGTATCCCTTTTCCTTGATGCCCTAAACCACATGCTATTTTGCATAATGGCTAATCCAGCTCTGAATGTCACAACTGCAAGGGTTTCCCTATTCCACGGACTAACGAAAACACACACACACCAAAAACAGGTAAACATAGCCTGTACCTCAAGACAAGGAGTACCTCTGAAAGTTCAAGAATAGCGCTCTACTTCATAAATCTGCTAGTGATTCAAATACAAATTTACCCAAAAAATTATGAAAAATAGTGGAATATCCCAAAATAATAATTTATCTTAAAAACTACACAGATTCCTAACACATTTTACAATAAAAACACTGATTTATGCACACAAAATGCTAAATAACTTCAATAGTTTTTATTAAAGTATTAAATTATTTTATTAAAGTAAATTAAAGTAATAAATTAATTTATTACTTTAATAAAAACGTTATAGTGTGACTACAGGTTATTTGCATATAACAATACCATTAAATTTAGCAAACTGAATTTTCTAAAAACGAAAGTTATGTTTACTTACACCCCCCCCCCAAATAAATATGAGGCCTACCAGCGGCCGAGCGGTAAAGTCGCTGAACACTGGTAGTTCGGTCCGAGGTTCGAATCCCGCGAACGGGCTGGCTGCATGGGCGTTTTCGTGGTTTTCCCCATGTGTAACGTGTATACGAGCCAGTTTCCCTTAGAAAGTCCTCCACAAAAGGCATCCCTCCTCTTAGGCAGATAGCCCTAGTGTGCTTTGCCATAATTAAATACACCAACACCAAATAAATATGCATGCATTATCAGAATTCTACAGCCTTCTTCATATGCAAACAAGAAAATTTTTATGCAGTTTTAAATTTAAGTAAACTGAAATCTTTTTTAATGTTTTGACTAAAAAACATATAAGAATGTGTAAAAAACATTTTAAATTATTAAATCCTAATAATAATTTTAATCGTAATAATAATTATATTAAAATTATTTCTCTTGGTAAATAATTTTTAGATTAATTTTTAAATTATTATCCAAAGTTTCTTTAAAAGAAGACTTTAATTTGTCCTGTGCTGAAGACAAGTTCTTGTTCCTTATCAGTTTAAATGCTGCTAACAAAAAAGTAGAAGGATTTCCAGTCTGATATGTAGGTTTCATTTAATTTAATTAGCAGTTAATTTTATTTTGAAGCAACCTTTCCTACTGCTCTTGTTTTCAACCCATGCTTTCTTGCCAGAATGAGATTTAAGTTTTGCATGTTATGCACAGTAGGAAGAAAAATACTATTTATGCCGGTGTCTGAGTTACTTCAGACAGAGCATGCTCTGCCTTTCAGACACATTGGCTCTGCTACTTAAGCTTACTATTTTATGGCCATATATATTAATAGCTGGTTAGTCTACACTGGTGATAGGGTCAAGAGCCAACCCATAAAATATCTCTGTATGGCTTTAGCTAATTATTTCAATTAGACTTAGTTTTAATTTTACATTTGTTTTAAGTTGCTGCCAAAAGTGTCAGATCTGCAAGCACCAGGAGTGCCAACTGTAAATACTTTTAAGTTGAATAAAAGAGTATTTTCACCCCTCCAACGTCTTGTTACTGATAAACATGAACTTAGTCGCTTCACAGTTCAAGTAAAAATCTAGCCAACAAAGTAACTTTAATTTAGCTAGATTCTTAGATACTTCTTAACATATAAATAGTTGAATAAAAAATTAGGTTTTGGCATAAAAATTGAAGAAAAAAATAGTATTAAATATAATGAGCAATAAAAGAGTAAAATAATATAACAAAAGCGAATACTAACTTTCTTTATCAAACTCTGGCAGACAATGCATTCCAGAATCTGGTTCAACAGTTTCCAAAAACACTGTCCATGGACTAGCATTATCAGCAATATCAATTAGCTATTCAAAAAAAAAAAAAAAAAAAAAAAAGGTATTATCCTCAAACAATGCTTATTTTAAGAAAACATTATATTCTTACAATTATTCTCTGACTACCATCCACCCCCTTCCCTAAAAAAATTAAAGAGGAAAATATCTTGTATAAAATAATAAAAATATTACTGCTTTCAAAAGAAAAAAATTTAATATTTTCAGAACTTTACACCAAGCAGAAGGCAATTTGCATATGAAGCAGAAAGCAACTTGCATATTATTATTAATCAGCACAGGATTATTTTCAGTGTTACAACAATCAATCAAAACCTCAAATCTTTCAAAGGCAAGAGAGGGGGGGAAACTACAGTTAAAACTCCTCCTAAGAATTCTACAGATTAATATAGCACTCGGAAATGAAAAGTTGTTCGTGTTTAAAATTTAATAATGAAATTTTCAAATAAAAATTTTACATGCATTTTAATCAAATTTAATGATTATTTAATTCAAATAATCACAACACATTTCATTTCTCAAAACACAAATTTATGGTCTGAAAATATTTTATCATATTTGTTTAAACTTTACTTAAAATGGCAGTACATTTCAGACATATTTAAATCAATATCAATTAACAAAAAATCGGTAACTGTTTAATCTTTTTATATGTTCCAAATAGTATATCAGCATTTTTTTCTCACTACTATTTCTTCATCATTACATTGTTTCCTACTTAGCACCAAAGAAATTTGTGTACATTTACTAACATTTAAAATTAATACATTCCCATAAGCATTTTATGTAAGTAATTATTAAATACACAGCTGCTTAGTGATTACTCATTAACTGCTTAATTAATGTTTACTATTTCCATCTTATTATTCATAATAAACATACATTTTCAACTGTTATTATATAACAACTTTTCACTCATTGTGTGCTTCCTGTTTTAAAAGATGATTTTCTTATTATACCAGCCATGAAAGATGCAAAATATAATGACAAAATACCACCTTTGAAGAATACAGTATTTCCAGAAAATAAAAGGAATTTTTTCCTTGGAAACCAACATAAGTATAACAATCTGATGAAATTTTAAACTTAACTAAAAAGCTGCATAACCTAATTGTGATTATGTCGTTTTAAATAAATGAATGCTACACTTACGTGTTTGGTGCAGTCTAATTCTAAATCTACAGCTACTGGTCGACAAGTCTGGTTCGTTCGATATATCAGGGGCCAAGGTCGGATCATATTGACAGGATATTTCTAAAATATATTTGTTGAACAATTTACTTTTCATGGAAATGAATGAGGATGAAAAACATAATTCAACATTAGAGTTTTCCATTTGCATGGGATAAAAAAAGCACTGAAAAATTATTTACCATTTGCTCAGAGATAAGTGTTATGAACTCGCGCAACGATGTCATCTTTTTTACTTTAAAAGACCTGATAATATAAAAGTATTTTCAAATAATATCTGACAATACAAAAATGTTTTATATATATTTTCAGACAGCTACTATTTTTATATGAAAATTATTAAAGATACTACCTGTAGCTAACTTTGTCTGGATCATACAGATCTGTTCCTTGATGACCACAAAAATTATCGGATGTAACAATCTGAACATTCATATATAAATGAGCCTCATTACGTTCTTTCCTTCGTAAAGTTTCTTGCCGCCTAATAATAATGTACAATTAGCTAGTTATATCATAGGAACAAATTTATAGTAATGAATTCAGTGACTGAAAGCCAATTAATTGTACATAAAAGATGACATTAACCGTTTGAGTCCCAAACAGCACGAGATTTTATGTCAAGAAAACCCAATACATTTCAAACACTGTGGACAACTGGCAGTGTTACTGATTCCCGAAGTTGCGTGCTCAGATTTACTGAAGCAAGTACATCACACAACTCCTTTTAATGTAAATAGTACATTTTACAATAGATAGAATAATACTATAATAATGCAATAATACATTACAAAAAAAATTATTTCATTGTTATCTTCTTCAATAATTTTTAGTAAACAAAATTTGAAATATTTATAAATTTACAGTATGCATATGTAATAATACATTTTATAAAATAATGAATTACAAATTTAAAATATTTTTGTGTTATGAACAAACAATTTAAATGGAGAGTAACAATTATAATTTGTAACACTGGTGTTTATCAAAACATATTGGATGAATTCCTTTTTTACAGAGCACACAAAGTAAATGTGATCTTTTTATAGCATTTTTGGTACTGCAAACTACGCATTGTCGCAAGTTACATTGAGGCAATTTTATTAAACCAAATGTTTTTTTCCTTTACACAAATATGTGCTTGCTTTTCATTCATCCACAGACACTCAATTTCAAAAATAACACTAGACATAAAATCTAACTGAGATATTGCTTTACTCAACTCTTTCCTTGTAGATTAAACATGCATTTAAAACCATGCGGTTGATTATGTTAAAGGCTACCTTTTCCCAATATTTAACTGATCTTCGTTCATCTAGATAGGTATATAGCATTTTTTCCGATTCATCGACACCACCAATGAAGGCATTGTAAGACTGAATAATAACAGATATTGTGGAACGTATTTCTCTGCCATGTCGATTTTTTGTTATAGTCACATTTTGCTCTTCTGATTTCGTTGAAATTAATAATACAGGATTTTTTACTCTTTTTTTTCGCGATAGGCACAGAATAATACTTCATTATTTCGAAAATATTTCACCTCATTTACTTTAGTTTGTTTCAAGTTATCGGCAATACATTTCTTGTTCTTTCTAATAGTTCTAGTTAAATAAGTATCCATAGAATATAAATATCTGGCTAATTCTACGCTAATAAAGAAACTGTCGAAAAAAATGTGATGTCCATTATTAAAACAATTACTATCTTAAAAAATTTACCGCCACATCATATCCGAGCCCAAAACTTTTTTTCCCATCAGTAGTAGTTGTTTCTTTTGCATCTTTATAGCAAGAGAATGCCAAACAATATTTTGAAACGGAATCACACAGCATCCAGAATTTTATTTCCCAACAATGATGCTTTATATTTGGCAAGTATTGCGTTATGCTAGAATGACATGGCATTCCAACTAGCGACTCATCAACTGATAATTTTTTGTGTGGTTTATAATGTAATTTGAATACTTTAGTAGTGTGTTCAACAAGTGGCTTAAATTTTGCACAGGGATCACAAGTAACGTGACCATGTGGAAAACATAAAGAGTTATCAATTAACCGAAAATATTTCAAAATTCGTCGAAATCTATTCTGAGAGAACATTCTCCGAAACCACAGTATGTTACGGGAATTTTCGGACCAATACGAACGTGTATTGGGTTTTCTTGCAATTCCCATTTCCAACAGCACTGCTATAAATGCCTTCATCTCTAAAATGGTAACTGGCGTCCAAATAGCTGTATCAAATGATTCCAATTCTTTCATTAATTTGTGAGTACGCTCATAGATTTTCCTTTTCAATTCATTCTACCTTTTTGGGGATACAACAAATTTTAAAAAGTTAAACAATAACTTACTTTTTGCGTTGCTTCGTTTAATCATTTTGAAACACATAATTATTAACAATGAGAAATACTTACGCAAGAATGCGTCTGATTGCTTTGCAAACTGCAATAAATATGACGGAGTGATAAGAAAAAGACGAGAATTGCATTATCTAACAAATACAAGAAGCGCTATTTCTCCAATTGGGATTCATCGATGTACACTCCGCTAAAAATGGGGGACAGTTCTATATCCCGTTCTACTGGGCTGATTGACGAAATTCAAATTGCGTTTTTTGTCTCTCGAAAGCGCGACTTACGATATGTATTAGATTTGTATACAGCATTGTTCTAATATAGGTATTCTGACACAAAAATCAGACTTTTTCTGAAATAACATACCAATTTTTTCCCCCATATTTTGATTCTACGACGCAAATTATGCCAAACTGCCAAGTTTTTAAAATAGTTTTTAAAAAATTAACTCTCACAATTTTAGCTCCTCAATGTTAATTGAGTTTGGTATATATTTAATAATCTCTCTTTTTTATTAAACTTTTTGACATTTTTTTTGAATTCTTCCTTTCACATTTCAAAATTAATTCCATATAAAATTCACCCATTTTTTATGATTTATTTTTAAAATTTGTATTTTAAAATAATTTTAAAACAAATTTTTAATTATAATCTATAAAATTTTTACCATCATCTTAAAGTAGACGTATTTCTAAACACCTGCAAAAAATTAAGTTTTTATTCAAAATTTCTGAATATATACATGAATTTATATATTGGCGCATTTTGATATTCGGAATATTTGCTGAAAGCGATAAAACATAACAGAGTGACTTTTTTCCCGCTCAGGCACAATGAGAAGAGAAAAATTGGTTCCCATATATTAAGAAGTTCAGCAAGTGAATTATTCTTGGCGCAGATTGAAAAAATTGTGCCAAGATAAATCTTTGAATTTCTCTGTAAATTTCTCACAAATTTTACAAAGTTTAATATCTAGGCATAATGAGTCGTAGAATCGAAATATGTACATTGGTATGTTATTTCAGAAAAAGTCCGATTTTTGTGTCAAAGTACCTATATTAGAACCAATGCTATACAGTCAAAAGTCGTTAATCCGGACTTGTCGGGACTTCGGCGATTCCGGATTATCGATTTTTCCAGATTATAGATCATCAGTTTAAATCTCGTAAGACGGCATGCACAAATTCTAAAATTAAAAATATGAAACCGTAATTTATGAAATAAAGAACAATTATGATCTAAAGGGTATCAAAATTTACAAAAAAAGAAGCTTAATATTAATTTGTTTACTTTATTAAACATTTCTTTCAATGTAAGTTGTTTCGTTTTATGTGATAATACTTTCACTTTAATTCTATAAACAGACATAATTTCTTGTTCAGTTACAAAGTTCCGCTGTTCAAGTCCCATAATTGCTGTGCCGAGAATATCGACTAACTTGTCAATAAAAATTTTTTCGTTTTCACTAACCTCTCTGTCACCTTCTTCATGTCTTTATCCATTTTTTGCAGTAATTCCACTTTTTGTTTGATGGACATCAAGACATACTTTCGTTTTGTAGATCCTTTGGGAGCTCCAGAATCGGAAATTGACATAATCGAAAGTTCAAGTTTACTTTTATAAAATTGCCCTTACAGTCTGCAAAAAATAATAAGCCACATCCAATTCGAAGATTAAGGAACAACGCAATCATCAACATTAACTGAAATAGATAATTAGATAGTTTTAGCTTATACCGTCTGTTATACATTAAACGCGCACGCGAAAACTTATTCTGCACTTGCACACACGCATGTGCGCGTAAAGGTCTTACGCGCACGCGTAAACGCCTATGCGCATGTGTCAACGCGGCGCATGCGCAGAAAGTTTTTAGCTTTGAGGTCCGGATTATGGGTGTGCGAATTAAGGACTTTTGACTGTATATAAATCCAAAAGTACCAATGCTATATATAAATCTAACATATATCCTAAGTCATGCTTTCAAGACATGAAAAACGCAATTTGAATTTTCTCAATCAGCCAGTAGAACAGGAGATATAGGTCTCTTTTTCCGCAGTGTACAATAAGCAAAGCACTATTGCGACGCTTGGTATTTCTTAACATAAAATAAAACGAACACTATCGCACTGCTTGGGTCGTTTCATACTCATTTAGAAAAGCGTGGCTGCACTGTTTGGAATTCTCCGGCAGTATTTTTTTTTCAAAGAATTAAACATTAAAATGTAATACCATATTAAAAGTTATACAACCATGTCATTAGCTCACAAAAGTATTGAAATAAAATACAAAATAAACTTTAATATTGCAACAGCGCACACTCTTGAAAGTTTATTAGAAAAACTATGGAAATCAAAACCACCGACATGCACAGAGCACTTCAAAAGAAAAATATTGCAATATACGATACCTATGGAAATACACACAGCATATTCCATTAATAAGGTAGATTAATACATGATATTAAACCGTTACATAATATTAATACACAGAATTAAATCCCTATCATTTATCTGCTTGCAGAGTTGTTTTATTTACATATAAATATATTTAAAATAAATTTTGTGTTCAATATTAAATAAATTATTAAAATGCAACTATCTTTTATTTAGTTATTGTTATGAGTAAACAATCAAATTTAATGCATAATATTCAAAGGGGAAAGTGTTCACTTTAATTTTTTTTTTTAAATAGTGCATGGTTAGTTATTCATGAATAAATTATTATGTTATTCATGAATAAATTTTACTTCTGAAAAAATTATTTGAATAAAGTATCTTTCAAGATACAGAAATTCATGAACCCACCAGTATTTTTTGGTTAAAACTTAGAGGTATTATGCTTTGGTGGCATCACCTCATAATAAAATTATAATCGGAATTACTTTATCACTGCCATGTGTATGATACTGGGTGTGGGGGACAGCACCCAAGTCACCAGACTGAAACCTAAAATTGTAGCAGAAAGCTAACAGCTCTGATCAAATGGTTTTTAGAATGCAGATCTATGAATCATCAAGCTGTCCTATATTTAGCCCCAATAACAATTATCAGCACTTTTTCTTAGCAAGCAAAAGGTAGACTGCCTTCACAGTCCCTACATTCTATAATACCATACTGAAGGATATGATTTGTATCATCAATAAGAGTCGATCAACAACCTATCAATTCAAGACACACGACATCAACAATTCAACAATATCAACAATCAAGACACACGCCTATCAATCATATTGCATGTTTTATAATGCATAGTTAAACAAAAAGGATCAATTTTATAATTATTTCCTTACACAAAGACTAAATAAGCATTTCAACTCCTTATATATAGAAAAAAGTTTAAGATGTTACCATATACTGGACTCACACTCAGCTTTGAGAAACACATATTCATTAATCATTTAAGGTGCTTAAATATTATCACAACCACCTTAGGAGAAAACGCCAAAGTTTTGTGCATCACAATTCTTCAGTTTTAACAATCAATGTCACCGTGTTAATATACGTACTTTTATATGTATTCTAAATTCAACTTTTTTTATAGATACTGATATTTTTTGTCTTAAAAATATGTATTTGTGGGATCTGCCTGCATTAAAAGGAATTGCAGTAAAATTTTTTCGGGATTACAGTACTTTGTCAAAAAATTGATATAGAGGACAATTAATTTGAATCTCTTCTTAAAGTAATAGCCAAGAAATTTCCACCAAAACAAAAGAAACATGTGTAAGTGGGTTTATCAATTTTTTCTTTTAAATGTTTAGTTAAAAGGTAAAATATGCCTGTGTAATATGTATGTGTATAATAAGTATCTTTTACAATTATAAATCATTCTTTTCTCTGTAAACTTCATCAAGGTGATAACGCTAACATATAAGTACCTTATTTAGTGCTGAAAATTTATTCTACACTGCTGAAAGAACAGAAAACTGGTCAAAAGGATTCATCAAAATATGTTGGCATAAAAACATGTTATTTGGCTAAAACAGCCTCTTTCCAAAATTTCAATATTTTCAACGAAAGGATGAATATTAGAATAAATACCTTTCTTCCAGAAGTCTCTCTACTAACTGATCTGGAATATCTTGCTCGGTTACAGGTTGCAAAACATCAGCTAATATTAATGAAAGAAAAAAGATGAATTTATTTGCAACATGAAAACTTAACACAATTAAAAACTTATTATGGTTCCATAAAAATTCTTTTTAACTCGTATGTATTCTAGAAATCATCTAAATATGCTCAATAACAACGCATTAATATTCCAAAAGAAAAAATTTGATTCGGGGTTACTTAAAATATATTTCAGTAAGAAACCTACTACTTTCATGAGTTATAATGCATAATATGGAGTGACGCTGATAATGAAAATAAACCTCACAAATGAAGCATTTTACAAAGAAATGTTACAAATAAATGTTAACTCACTTCTAAATTTACAGATGAATCCCTCACCTAATGAAGCTCCCAAAATGCTTTCTAGCCATTTAGTTGTCAATGGCTATACTGCATTTTTGTTTTTTGGCTGGAATTTACCATTTCATAGTTTTTTTTAATTATTGTGCACCATCATAACACTTGAACTACTAGTATTTTTTATTGATTATCCCTATTATACAGTATGCACAGTACTGATAATTTTTTCAGTAATTATCAATTATTTTATTATCACATTATGGCCAATACTGTTATTTAGTCTCTCAAATTTGCAGGTTAATTAACATTTGGCATTCTAAAGACCAATTTCCTCCTTAATAAGTAAAAATTTTCCTAATATATTTTGTTTCCATATAAGAACCAATACAGTTTTTTTTTAAGCAATATGTTAAAAACTGCAGAAAATCCCAGTATTTTATTAGGAAATTACTATTCCACAAACTCCACATATCAGTACTCAAGATCAAGTCATTTATTATGGATTATTTTGAATACAGCAAAGGATAAGAACAAAAGGAAATCATATTGATTCATGGATAATATTTTAAAGGAAACTGGTTTATTTACATTACTCGTGGGGGGGAATACTCTCTTACAGCACTGCCTAGTCACTAGAATTCGCACAACCAATAATCAGAAGTCAAAAAGTACATAAAATAATTCTGCTTGACTTTGAAACAAAATCAATGTTCTAAAGCAAGCCCAATCATACAATCCTTTTAAATTAACATTAAAATTTCTAAGTCTACGCTCCTTAAAATAAACTGATTAAAAGTCGCACATTATAAATAATACAACTTTCTTGCTTCAAGTTGTTTAAAATAAAAAAAAACCCTACTAAAATTCCTTTTGCTAACATTAATTGCGCGAAATTAAAATACAGAATAAATAAATCAGTCTAACTTAGTAATGCTTAGTCTAACTTATCAGTCTAACTTAGTAATTAACTTAGTAATGCTACTGAAAGATCTTTTATATGATATTAAGATGAACATTAAATAATGAAATGTGATGATACGCTACTGAAGCACTAGTTACATGAGAGATAATTTAAAAATCTCAGTAAAATTTAAATACAGAATTCAGGATGGCCCTCTCCGGCCTAAAAACTTGCTGAAACAAAATCAAATCCCTGCCTCCCCACAGGCTAAAAGAAAGATGTATTACAGTTTCCATAAGTCAACAGTATTGCAATAGCTCTAGCTAACACTGGCAATGGCATTAACGATAAGAGAATTTAAACAGATCACACCAATAATTGGATTTTCTCCATAGATATTCTATATGATTGCATATTAGTTACATTAGAAATAAAATTAATAGCTCCTGTAATTCATGAAGCCCCTGCTAAATGTAATGAAAAAGTTCCAAAATCAATTGATAGCCCAAACTTTTCCTATTTATTGAAGCCAAAAGGTGGATAAACAGTTCAGTCTGATCCTATTTCCACTATTGAAGACAAACAATAAAAATAATAAAGAAGGTAATAATCAAAATCTCAAACTATTTATTCAAGGAAAAGCTACATCAGGTGCTCCTATTATCAAAGCCTAGTGGCCCAAATCCACCAATTAAAAATTAATCATAATTATAGAAAATATATGAACATCACATGATTTTCTTGTATAGCCTATTAAATAAACACATTTTATGCTGCACTTCATTTAAACTTATTTTCTGAAATTACTCTAATTTAATTAACTAATTCCTCAAAGTATGTTGAAAATGATGTCAAAATTTCCAAGTTTTCAAATTAAGTACCACAGACAATTTGTGTCGTACATTTTCGTCAAATTTCTTCTATTTTAATTTTTTCATAATGAGTAAAGAGCATTTCTAAATATAAATACAATAATCAGGATACAACATTAAAAGTTAAATTTTTACCTGTCCAATATCAATTTTTTTTTTTTTAATTTTACATTTACAAAACATGAATATTTTCGTCATTTCAAACACTTCTACAACTGGAAGTATATGACTATGACCAACCATTGCAAAATAAAGGCTGGGTAAGGACTTTTAAACTGGCTAATGGGAGTGTATATATACTGATCATCAAAATTATAGGATGATAGAAAAAAAACGTAACTGATACTTAATGAAAAATTATTAATAGAAATTTAAGTTAGTTAACATATATGAGCGTTAACTTAAATTACAATGTTTGGCTGTTGATTATTTGAAAAATATTGAAATTAAATTTATGGAAACTGGAAAATGATAGAAAAATTAAATCTTCTAAAAGTGCATTTTTCATCTCCTGAAAGGTTCAGGGAAGAATTTGGTGAGCTAAAATTTGGCACCTTAAGGCATCATACACATGCAGTCGGGTGAGAAAGGTAGACAATCCATTCGAGTGATAGCTTCTGTTTGCAAGTATTCTGACACTACATATGCTTAATGAGGATGAGCATTATCATCCATTAGCAAAATCTCTCGCCCAACTGCAGTCCTAAATATTATAAGATGTGGTTCCAATATCTCATCCACATATCTCAGAGCGATTGTAGAACCTCCTTAGATATGAAGCTTGGTGTGGCGATTTGTGGTGATTCCTCTTCAAACTTTTAAACTGCGTTAGCAGAAACAGGATGTTTCAGACAAGAGGAGGCAAGTTGCATGTTTTCTTTCCTTTCTCCACATCAAAATAAATACATCTAGAATCACTGTTCAGACTATATCTGGATTCGTCAGTAAACAATATCCAGCCCAGTCATTTTGGTTGCATTCAACATGACAATAGCACCAGTTTAAATGTGCCCCTCTGGAAGCTTGTGTGAGCGAGATGCAAACCATTGGTTCCTCACATACAGTCCAACTTCGTTGAGCCTTCGTGCAGCAGTAGAACAGCTAATTCAAGTTCTGTGGCAGCCTGAAGATCTGAAATCAAATTTCTTGCAGTCGCTTCCCAGTTTCTCCGAGCCACCAATGACACAAACAGACTTCTGAGGAAGTTGCTGCTTATGGTTGTTCCTGACCACGCTGTCTAATCACCGATACTATGCTTAAAAAGCTATTCCAAACTCTTGTTATGACACTGACAGATATTCAAATCTTGGGAGATTTCTATTTGTGTTCGACTTCTTTGAAATGATGCTTTTAAGCCTTAACTGCTGAATAATGATCACTCTTAGAAATTACATTCACTTTAAGCAACACTACAGATCAGAATTCCATCATGGGTCCAATGCACACCACATTGTCAGTCACTAAATTTGCATATTTCTGGCACTAACACATATGCAACAGTGGAATTTTGTGTTCAATTGTATTTAATTAACATAAATAATTATAGCATTTGGCACTGTTTGCAACATTAATTTGGTGAGAATATTTTTTCTCACTCCTTTAGTTTCTATGACCAGTGTATATACGTACTGCTAATTGCAATAAAAAAGCAAGCTGCAATTCGATGTTAACAATTCCATATGTAAAATTTCAAATTTTTACAGCTAATTATTTTTGAGTTAGATGAGATACATATGTACTTGCATTCTTATGTCAGGAAAAATCTAAATTACAATCCATTTTGGAATAAAGAGTCTTTTATTCTGTTTATGTATACAGACATCCCCCCCAAAATAGTTAAAAATATAGATGGATATCCATTTTGACAAAAAAAGTCAAAATGGATTCTGTTATCAGTTTTTGATGATGAATTGGAAATTCACATTAGCTTACCACTTTAAATGTTGAAAGCCAAATAATTAGTTTCTTATTTTTCTATAATACTCTTAAAATTGCTTCTCCAAATAATCCCAATAAAATTTCTCTCATCAAAATTCTATCAACATTTTTATAAAATATCTTCTTATTCACATTCTTCATATACGTATCTTTCAATGCAATTCATTCTAAAATGCACTGTACAATTTTTTAAAATACTTCAACCATATGTTTTTTTTATGGGACAGATGTTCAAATATATAAATTAAATAAATTATAATAAAGATACATTCAAAAAATTAAAAGGTTAGGGAGACTTTTTTCAGTTATTTTGCCAGCACTGTACTTCTGTTAGAAATTTTTTTTTGAGAATGATTTTCATTCGTACCGTATATTCACAAATAACCAAGTCCCACCGAATAAGACGTGCACCAGATATTTTCTCGATACACCAAAAAAGAAAAAATGTCCACGGATATGGCATGCATATTTTCATCAAGCCCACTGAAAACTTAATTTACAGAAAAAATCTTTTTTCTGAATTTTGAGCATAAAGAAACAAATATGATCCTAATCAATGGTTATCCGGAAAGAAATGGGAGCTACCACCTGCAGCTCCAGCCTAAGCACATAGCAACACATGCCAGTAACATTTTAATGAGAAGGAATTAATCAGTTAGTAGAATTTAATTCTACAGCAGAAAGAAAAAAAAAAAAACTGCTAATTTAAGCATGTTATATAAAATTGTATTCGTTAAACAATAACTTCAGCTGTTTTGTGTTTCTTTATTTCCAGTTTCCAATCAAACTATTCTATGTTCTTCTGTTGTAGCAATATTGACAATGAAGAAGTACACGCTTTGCTTTTCTTCCCCAAAGAGGGTTCTAAGGACCTTGGAGGTTCTTTGTCCTCACGATATCAGTTTTTTCTCCAAGTGCTGCAACTTCAGTCACCTGCAAGCAGACACTGGCTCAGAAATGACAAAAACAACCCCCCCCTTTTGTCTTAGCACTGGTTTGTGTACTGCAATTCCTTCTTCCTTATCAGCTGAGCTCCAGTGCTGCAGCCTATGTTACGGCTAAGAAGCCATGTTTAGCAAAAACCATTCAAAGAATAACAGTTTGGTTGAAAGTACCAGTATATCCTCTACAAATCCCTGGCCCAGATTTGTTATTTGAAAGGTTACAGTAGCAACATATAATCTTATATTTTCTGGGGATACCGCAGCTTCAATAAGAAATAACTAATGTGGACCAACTTGCATTTACCTAGCCTATATTGCTTTGTTTTGTGTAACCCGCACACCTCAATTTCTCCGATTAAAATTATTTTAAAAAACCTGAGCGTGGTATTCGTGAACATACGGCAACTTCCTTTTAAAATTATAAAATATTTATATGAATTGATGTGGCTTTCTGAGATAAATTTCATCATTTTATTCAACACTGAAATTTCTTTATGAAAACATATTGCAACTAACACAAAAAGCACAGCATACTTAAAAAGCAGTTCTCTTAAAACCACATTTTACAAAGGAACATTAGGCATAAAATGCATTATTAGACATTAAAATAAACGCTGCATGCTTAGACATTAAAATACATCACTACACAGTAAACACTAAAATATATTACTACATATTTAAACATAAAATATATTACTTTGCTGAAAAAAATATTTTCACTTTTACAGATAATCACGAAAAGCATAAGGATACTAAAATTGCAATGATTTTCTCTCCCTGAAAAATATTTGATGCAACAAACACAGCAATAAAAATTCAGAAAAAGTAAAACATAAGATGCAGTTATGGTTTGTTCTAAATTCAAAAAGATTTAGGAACTGAATATCAAACTGCATTTTAGATATAATGTGTTTATAGATTCAATTATTTCAATTTATAGATTCCTAAACATTGATTGCAGAAAAACCACACCTCGTCCAAACATGAAAGTAGTACTGAATTTAAAAATAACATGCCAAATACGATTGTTGGAGGTACTAAGGCAACAAGAGTCAGGGCAACAGTCATAAATTTGCACTTCTACAGCTGAAGAAGCTACATTTAATTCTTCAAAACTAGTCTGCATATATTTATGAATATTATGTTTCTTGCTGCCTTACCATCTCCAACAAATGAAAAGCTATATATTGAGAAGTTCTATTTATGGGACACTGTGACACAGAATTAAGAAAAGTTTCATTAACCCTTTTGCAGCGACTGTCATGCAAATGTGCCAGCAAGAAACACAATTCCCGGCTGGCATGCTACAGCCTTTTCTCGTTTACCCCCGGCTGTCACATATTTGTTCCTATGTCCCGGAATGTATTAAAGACCATTATATAGTATCCTGTATCCATTATTTTTTAAATGAATACAGTTTTAGGATCCTGACCTTCAATCTGATCTCATTCTGTGAAACGTTAGTGTCAGCTGTTGCAACAGGGGGATTAATGTAAACACCATTCGCATTTCTATATCCCTTCTAATCTTTTCTTTCTTTATTTTTTTTATTTTTTTATTTATTTATTTATTTATTTATTTTTTTCCCCTACCATGTAGAGTCTTTAAGGGTTACTATGCGAGATTTGCTTTGCATTGCTTTTATTTTGGAAAGCCTCAACTTCAGTTTATTATTATGGAGAACAGTGAAGATCACTACAAATTTTATTTAAGCATTTATTTCTTACATACAGTTTGTGGCTGCCACAATTCCATACCTACTTTGATAGAACAAAAAATGCATTTTCTTGACACAAAGACTTTCACCAAGCAAGCTGTAAATTTGCAATTTTAAACCTATTATCCTACTGTTAATGGGCTGCCACAAAGTAGGAAACTTACTCAGAGTTTTTGGTGTGACAAGCAGATTATCATTGTTAAGACTTATTTATCAGATGAATAGTAAATGAGCCAATTAGTGATACTGATTTAGAGTGATGATTGTTCTAAAGAGTTAGAGATCGAAATTTCTAGTGATTCGCATGCGGACATTTTGTCAGAGGCTGAGCTCACTGAGTATCTGCCATCTAGTTCATGCGAAAAAGATTTTATTCCTTCTTCTTGTAAACAGTCTTTCTTATATTTTTTAATTAATTAAAAAGCTTATTAATGTATTTTATCAATTAAAACTTCAGAATTATTTCAATAACACTTCCGAAAATTATTTCTCATAGTAAGCAATTTTTTTAAATATATTCATGTAAAGCAAGGAAAAAGATTATTAAACATATACGATAGCTTGCTTAATAATCTAAAATACCACCAAAAATTATGACATTAGAACGTACAATTTTTGTTTGTGATTCCCCCCCCCCAAAGTTTAGTTCAGCAGATGGAAAGTCCACGGCCTGTGGGATGACTGCTTTCGACTCCCATCCATCCCGAGGGGACGACTTAAACAAAGGTGCACTGTCTCGAAAGGGTTAAAAAACTTAGCCATTTAGTTATATAATTTCGGTGGAAAAAATAAATCCAATTATCATACAAAATGATTTCAGAAAGTTACTCACCTATTGCACTATCTTTTATGTAAACAAGCATATAAGCATTTGTACAATGTTTTACAGTGATATCATCTTCGTGACCACCAAAATTATGATCAACAGCTTCTTGTTTTGAGCAGCGAGATACTACATCATCATCAAACTTACACCACTGTAAGACATCATAGTTTATTACTATATTTTTTTAATTTACACAATAATATACTTTATTTGAAGAACGGAATTTTTATTTTACCTTCCCATCTCCTTTTGGATTTATGAAAACTACATAATGGCCTCCATGATTATCTCCACTATGAACTAGAACTGCATGTAAAGTATATACAGGTGGAGCAGAATCTTCTTCATCTTTTAGAAACTCCTCTAAGTTAAGCTGTTCTGGAAATTCAAACCTATATAGACACATAAAAGTTTTAAAACTACAGAATATACGTTCAAATTTATTATTTTATGCAAAAGGAATTTCGATTTTAAATGATTGAAGAATTGAGTGGTTGATTAGAGTAGCATTAGATGCATACCTGTACTAAATATCACCAATATTTTTAAATTGACTTTAAAAAATACAGCTGCAAAAAGAGAATAAAAAAATTCACAGGAACATAAAAATCATTTTCAAAGCAGATGTTAACAACTGGCAGCTGAACTTAAGCATTCATGAATGAAATATATTAAATGCTTATTGTAGCAAGTTTGAAACATATTTAAATAGTAATAAAATTTTAATTTTATGTATTAAGTTATTTAATTTTCAAAATATTTTAACTAGCTCTAATAATCCACTCATATAAAACACAATAAAATTAATTAATATCTGAAATTGTTATCGATACTAGCTAATGGACAAGGTCAACTGCATTAATAACTGCTATAAAAAATTATGCAATGCTTTTAAATAAGCCTGGTTAGAGTAATTTTAACAGTTCGGTTAGTAATTAATAAAATAGATAAAGCAATTGTATTTATTACTTTTAAACCATTCGTTTGTTCATCAGTAACAAATAGATGTAATAGTAAGTCGATAACAAACAAATTTGAGAGAAAAATATATTAAGCTTATCCATATGGTAAAACTAGCTGATGGAATATTAAATAAAATTATACTGAGCAAAGGCAATACTTCTTTTAAATCAATCTTTTACTAAAATTGAAAAACAAATGCCTGGTAGTAACATATTTTTTTATATCAGTTTCTTATTTAAATTTGAAACATAAATATCTTATACTTTGTTGAGTGGTAAACATTACTTTTAAATCATCTAGTTTATTAATCCAAGTGCCATTAAATTTGCCCAAAATATGAAACAAATTCAAAATTCTGGCTTTGAAGTACATATGTTACAGAACTATGAGTGTTGAAAAATTTGATGGCTCTAAGTTCTGGTGTTTTTTTACAATGCAAGGAACATATATACATTATTTAATAAGATACTTGGTTTAACTACTAATTGTTGAACTGCATCACAAACAAAAACTCTTAAAGATCATCATAATGGTTTAAAAATTAAATTGCAAGCACTGATCAGAGAACTACTCTACGTCAGGCATTTGCATTTGACAGAATTTTTTTTGCAAAACCTCTCAAATCTAGGAAAGAGGGAGGGATGAGGTTGTCATTTTTTTATGAATATATTTAACTGTGGCATTCTGTAATAACGAATTCTGAAATTGTCTCATTTATTATACTCAATTAGAAAGCAAAGCGGAAGTAAAAAGAGCTGAAAGCCATCAGAAAATAAATTTAAAAAAAATGTTAAAACTTGTCACTCCCCATGATAGTCACTGCAATAAAAAAGAAGTTATGACACTGGCTATATATCTCATACTTTTATGTAATTATTATATAACTTATATTATTTAATACTAGAAATGCCAACAGCAGTCAAATTGACTGCTCAGCGAGTTAAATGTACATACAATCAAAAGTCTTTAATCCGAATATCCGTAATACGGAATGATCTATAATCCTGACCTGAAAGCTACAAACTTTCTACGTTTACACATACGCGTTTAATGTGTAACGGACGATATTAGCTAAGCTAAAATTATCTATTTCAGGTTACGTTGCAGATTGCATTGTTCCTTAATCTTCTAGTTGGTACAGGCTCTTTTTTTTTTTTTTTTTTTTTTTTTTTGAAGACTGTTAGAGCAATTTTATAAAAGTAAGCTTGAACTTTCGATTATGTCAAAAAGAATTTCCGATTCTGGAGCTTCCACAGGATCTACAAAACGAAAGCATGTTTCGATGTCCATCAAAAAAAAAAGTGGAATTGCTGCAAAAAAAATGGATAAAGGCATATCCTTTGTTTCTCTAACCATTCCGAAATCTGTTTATCAATTTCACGCTGCTCTGCGGGGAAGGGGAAAGTCACGATGCGCAATGAACTGGAAGTTGATCTGTCAGCACTATCCTCATCTTCAGGGCAGATGTTTTTATTTTATTCGGCTTATAATTCCTTACTAAATGTAGTATTTCATCTCGATGTACTCCGTCTTTGATATGATTTAAATCAAATTCCTCGTCATTATAAATATCACAAATACACATACATCAAATAGTTTTCTGGTTGCAATTTTCTAATTTCGACTATGCGTAATGTATGCTTTACGCATGCGCGCGGTGAAATAAATGTTTAATAAAGTAAAGAAATAAATATTAAGCCTTTTTTTTTGTAAACTTTTATAGCCCTTAGATCATAATTGCTCTTTATTTCATAAATTACGGTTTCATATTTTTAATTTTATAATTTCTGCATGCCATCTTACCAGATTTAAACTGATGATCTATAATCCAGAAAAACCGATAATCCGGAATCCCCAAAGTCTTGATGAGTCCTGATTAAAGACTTTTGACTGTATATCAAAATGCAAGTGCTCTATAATGCTTTTAAGAATATTAATTATAGTTGTTTAAGAACTTCTTTAAACAACAACAGCTTATTTTTTTAAAAAATAGATATAATAACTTTCACCTTACCCTTAATAAAACACATTTTGTAGCTTTTCGCAGTTTTTATACAACGTTTTCAATACTGGAAGTGCATTTTCACACACATAATATGAACATTTTTTACATACATCACTGGTTTTGTTATTGTTACAAAGTCTAATCTGGCACTGACATTTATCCTTCGAGACCCTACTGCGAGAGCTGGAAATTTCGTGGGGCAATTGTGTGCTTTTTCTTCTGTTTAAACAAAGCTCTCTTAGCTCCTCTGCTAATTGAAATAGGAAGCTGTGCCTTGTAATACTTTTGTCACTCAATTTATGGTAGATAATGTAGGCATTCGTTTCTGCTAAATCCATCATATTATAGAAAACACACACAGGCCATCTACATGAAGCAATCCGAACAGAATATTTATCCGTCATCTGGTCAAGGATATAAACTCCACATTTAGTTTTGCTGAAAAACACTAATGTTTTTGGAAGTTTCTTTTTATTTTATGAGTCTACATTTACACTCGGATGTAAGGTACTTAGGTAGAAGGATATTTTTATTCCTTTTTCTCTGACAGACCAGCAGTGCAGTTTCACATTCTTTAGCAAAACTGTTTCAAGTAGTCGAGTTTTTGATTCCCTTACTTCAGGCGGTCTCTTTTTTTTTCCAGGGTCTTCTTACTGTGCCCACAAAACTTGCATTTTTCATTTTAAGCTTTTTAGCTAATGATAGTGAGGAAAAAAAATGTCCACAGTCAAATTTCTACCCGAATTCAGATAATGGCTTAGAAGATGCATGCATTACTGTATTCTCAAGACTTTCAGTTTCACTTCTTGATGTATCTTGTCCAAGATAGGGAAAAGCACTGCGCATAAACTTGAGTTAACATCAACTAGCATCTAAAGTTTGATACAGAATTTGTCTGGTTTATTTGGCATATGCTGTATAAACTTACCTAGCTTTGGATGGAAATCCACACCTGCTCATCCACAATTAGATTTTCTCTTGGCTTATAAGAAATCGCACATTTTTTTTTTTTTTTTTTTTTTAAATATTCTGAAAAAAGTGCAAACTTATCACTTTCTAAATGCCGAGTCCTAGTTGACTTCAAGTCAAATCTTAGATATTTCACAATGTCTCGAAAACGATTGTGAGACATTGTTTCTCGAAAAACAAAAAGGCAGGATCCAATGTATTATTTCCACAAAATATCATAATCCATGTCATTGCAGCCATATATTGCAACCTCTTGCATAAATAATAGCAATAAAAGCATCAAGCTCTTCTAAAAATATTGTCCAAATTTCTTCATTTTTCAAAACCATCTGCTTCCATGCACATTTTAATATGGCGCAACATCCATTCATCCACAAACAACATCCAAGCACTCAATACATTGTCCCCGAAATTTCTTTTTGCATAAGATGTTGGACATGGCAATTCTTTAAGCACATTTTGAGCTCCATATTTCCCAGCTGTAGTTTGTGAATTAGATGTCACAGTCCACGAAAAAAGGTGTTTTCTGAACGGAAGGGAAGTATATCCTGTTGTAAATAATCAGTGAATGAAAGGAATGTGTATGCCAGACGTTTTTCGAAGAAAGAGAGTTTTCTGAGCATGGTAACATGATAAATCTACCCAGTGCTACTAGCAGTCAATAAGACATGGCATAACTAATAATAGCTTCGTTAATTTTAATTTTATTCAATTTATATTTGGTAAAAATAATTTTCGAGCTTTTTTAGGAAAGTCCAAAAATTTGTGACTTCTTAAGGTAAAGGGTGTTTGTTTTTACGAATCCAAGGTGAAATGACGAAAGCAGTCAAAATGACTGCTCTGGCACTTCTAGGGTTAAGCTAGAAAAGTAGAAAATGAACTGGAACTGTCTTGAATACAATGGTTTACAACACGAAAATAGACAGCATACCAATTTTTTAAAACTTTTTAAAAGCAAGTCACGTAACCAGTTAGATTGGCACATACTTTAAAAGTATGTGCCAATCTAACTGGTAAAATCTAACTAAGTAAAAATTATAGATAAGTAAATAAAATATCTTCTTGAGAGCAAATTTTGAAATTAACTACAGAATCTTAAAATATCACTTTAAGTCTCTTTCATTCCTATTTTAGAGGTCACTTTGCCTATAAAACTGCTTTTCAATTAGTTCCAGTTGTTGTTCTTCGAAACAAAACAATAATTTTTGGTACTTAGACACATACAAGCCAAAACATTATGACCATTCCCATATTTTTCAATGAACTTGTCTCAACGACATTGATGGCTCGTTATTAAACAGAAATGGTATTTAACTGCTGCTAGAGAAGGTAAAGTATCATTCTTGCACTTCTGCAAGTGATGAAAATGCTGCTGCCCTAAGCTAATCTGATCTGATTGAGGGCAAATTGTAATGGTGCAAAGCTCTAAAACGAGTATTCCTAAACTGCACGACTGGTAGGTTGTTTACAACCTGCCATTGTTAGTGTTTATGCAGTGGATAAATAACAGTAAAACCAGCAGTACACGACAAGGTGACTGACGTCCACGCGTCATCAAAGAAAAAAGGATGTTGGAAACTTAGTACCACAAAATCAGTGCCAAACAGTGGCTCAGCTAACAACCCAATACAATTGCAGGTCCAAGTACAGATGTTTCAGAATACACAGTTCAGTGGACACTGCTGGATATGGCACTGTGCAACAGACGTCCCACTCGTGCCTTTGTTAAGAATCACTGTCAACTATGTGTACAGTGGGCAGAGAAGACCTGACCATGGGTAAGTGGAAAAGAATTGCCTGGTCAGATGCATCATGACTTCTCAATTATCACATTGATAGTTATGTCAGAGTACGCCATCTTCCAGGTGAACAGTCTTCCCCTCCATACAGCAGGACATACACAGGCTGGTGATAGCAGTATTATGCTTGGGGAATGTTTTCATGGGTAGGTCTGGGACCCTTAGTTATGGTAGACCAGACCATGGAAGCTGCAGACTATCTGAACATAACTGCAGATCAGTTGCACCCTTACATGACATCTGTCTTCAGAACTGGAATCTTCCAGCTTGTGTCGGTGTGATTCGAGGAACATAAAGACGAATTTCAATTAATATCCTGGCCACCTAACTTGCCAGAACTTAACACAATAGAGCACATTTGGAATGTCATGGAGCAGCACATCAGAACTCAAACACCGCCATGTTTGAATATCTCGAATTCGTGGACCACTGCTTAGATATTTGGTACAACCTGTCATTTGTCAAGAACTTGTGGCATCCATGCCAAGGCAAGTTGCAGCTGTTCTGCAGGCCAAAGGTCACAGAGCACGTTACTGCGTCATAATGCTTTGGCTCTTCAGCATAGATTTTCCTGATGACCATCAATTTAGAGGAAATCTAGCCAAATTTATGCTAATATTCCTAGCAGAAATCTGAACAAATAGATTTTTGTTAAGATAATCACAGATTGCTCCTTATTCAATTAGATCACTAAAAGCTACAATTATGGATATAGCATACAAAAAACTTAAAATAGGAGTTCAAATTTTGAGACTGCATGACGAATTCCTTAAAACCTACACCAAACATTCTGCTGGCCAAAATTCCCAAATGGCATTTAATGTAGCCATTAAACAGCTACCTTCTTTATGAACTAGGTGCAACATAAATTTCATTAAATGCAAAACTATGTGATATCATGCACTTCCACAGTATTTTACACTGAACCCAAAATCATCAAATATTTTGAGCATGCACACCAATATAACAGTAGTCCCATAATTTTGATAATATTTCACTTTCTGATGCATACAAGATCCAAAATTTCAATCTCCCCCTCTGCCAAAAAAAGACAAGTATGTGTATGTGTCATTTTGCAAAATCACAACACTGGATCTTGTGGCAGTTACTGACCACTGCATTGAGAGGTACTGCCATACTTGTATTCTAACTTAGTTCCATGTGATTTTCACCTTTTTGGTCTCCTGAAAGAGCATCTTGGTAAAACATTTCACACAAAGGCAGTTCCAACAATAATCCAAGAACTAGCCAACAGAATTCTATGCTCCAGATTACACAAGTTTACCATCAGATGAGAATAGCATGTTTTAGGAAAGGGAACTACATCAAAAAATTAAAGAGCTAATTTCAATTTATCTGTCAAATTTGTCTAGAAATTACTCCAGTCAGACTGTTTACTGAATACCAACAGATTTCAATTTAATTAAATAAAATTTCATTCATCAAAAATCACTTTAAATAATCAGAGTTTAAAATATGGAATTATTATTTTAAAGCATTTAGGAGTTACGATGATATGTGCAGACTTATAAACACAATACATTTAAGATAAAATAAAAGGACAATATACTCTAGTAATACTTGTAGCAAATCTGCAAGATACAAAAATAAAAATTTTGCAAAAAAATTAATTCTCTAATTAAACTTCCATTACATAAAGATAAAATTTAATATGCATACCTGTCATTAATTTTGATATTTTGATCTGTTAAAGGATCATACTGGAAACGAAGAAGATGGAGATGCAGAACAGGTGGCAGAGAAGAGAAAAAAATGCCCTTTTCTGCTTCTTGTAATCCATACTCGCCAGCATCATATTTATTTTCTCCGTCTAATGTCTCAGTAGCACAATAGTCTTTGAAAGATTCGATAACTTGCAGGGCGAAAATTATAAATATTTTTAATAAGTAAACAACATCCCCCCAAAAAAGCACAAATTCAGTTATATTAACTTAAATAAGAATGTTAAATAAGAGTATTTCTGCAACAAACACAATTTAGATAAAATATGATAAGTATTATATAGACAAAATATACTTTTATGCCTTCCTGCATGGATGACCATCCAGTGAAAATATTTCTTACTAAATTATGCAAGATGAAAGCACTGAATGCGGAAAAAAAAAGCATTAAATTTATACTGGCGTCTTTAATTTCCTTTAGAGCATTCTACCATATTTTTATATTCAGGGCCCGATTAAAATCATCTAGGGCTCTAGATAAAGCACTCTTTTTAGTTAGATAATGCTCACTTTATTGATTTTCACTCCATAAAAACAGAGTAATGATATCATTGAGAGCCTTTTAAAAGCTGGGTCAATACCACGCATTATGGGCTTACATGGTAATCAGGCCCTATCACATTTCATACATTAACATAAAACTACTAAATTAATGTCTAATAAATTTGAAAAAAAAAATATCTTACTATAATCATTAATAAATTCCACAGATCTGTACATTTTTTCTCTCTTATCTTTTATTAAATGAAAACATTGGTTACTTACAAAAGGAAAAAGATCTCGTATATGATTAAACACATGGTTTATTTTCTAATAAATTTAGTATCTTCAAATAATGTTATCAGTTTTAGCATTTTCCTAGTTAGTGTGTTGTTGATTGATGGTAACAGCACAATTTTTCAGCATTATTTTATTTTGTACAAATGGGAAATACATGGATCTTTAACCCTCTGACTGCTCAATTTGTGGACCGAAATCGCTTCCAAATTTTTTGGGGGGCATATTTTAAATCTTTATATATTGGAGAATTGAAAAATGCACTTTTTCTTTGTAGAAAATATTTTTTATATAGATTTTTATTATGAGAAACTAAGTTGCTAGAAAAACCAATTTCAGATGTTATCACCAAAAAAATCTTTTTTTTAAATAAATTTCAGTCAAATTACAGTTAATTTCTATTTATTGCATAATAAAAAAAGGAAAATGTATAAAATTTAAGAAAATATAAAGCGCTGTGGGAAAAATACCTTAGAAATGCAGTTTAGTATGATAGAGTTCAAAACAGAGTTCAAGGCACAGTCAAACCTCACAGTCTTTGCACCAGATTCAATAAATCTAATTAATAATTCAATAATTTAATTAAATAATCAAGATTATCGCTGAACGTTTTCTAGCAGCCATTTCTGTAAGAAAAAAGCAGCAAAAAGTGAAATTTGAGTGCTAATACCATGTGCCTTCAAATGCCGCAATTTAGTGGACAACTAACAATATCTGTTTGCCAAAATGTAAACCAAATGCCTAATACTGTATATAATTTATTTCAATAATTAAACGAGGAAAAAACGGGATGTGTTCCTCAATACAGGAAGAAAAACATATGCCAGCGGAAATCGTGGCATGAGCAAATTTTGCTACATTTGAGCTGCCCGTGAAAATCGCAGGACGATCAGCCATAGGGTTAACCTAGGGAAGAAGATACAATTTCTTTCTTCTAATCCAGAGGGTTTCTCCCAAAAGCATACATCTGTAAGAACATACTGGTTTGGAGGAGAAACTGATGGCCATGCACTTTCTAAGTGCAGTTGTAACAATCACCTTCAGGAAGTAGTATTTAGTGTAAAATTTCTTACATTCCCTTTCTAATGCTATGAAATTTAGTGCTAAACAAAAGAACTGACATCTATTATATGGTGTGAAAAACAATTAGACCAAGCTGTTAAAATTGCAATTGGTTGAAATAATTAGTTACTTGAAGTGTGTGCCATATGGTCAAAATTCAGAGAAACAAAAGTCCCAATCAAATTATTGAAAGAGAAAAAACTGGATTAATTCTTCTACAGCAGATTTTTTATGATACTTGCAAGGAAAATAGAAAGCAACACCTTAAGCAGCCCCAAAAGTAAAGCCAAATCACACATAGAAACAATCACATTTAAATGAGAAACATGATATACTCAGATTGTTCAAAAGAATAAAAATCTGAGCAATGTTTGTAATATGTTTTAACACTTTATGGTAAACCATACATACAACTATGAGAACCTACATAGCGATACTTATTTACAAAAATAAATGACTGAGATCAATAAAGTGGAAACATAAATTTAAAAAACACTGCGTTTTAGCACATCGGTTTATTATACTGCCGAATTCATTTGAAGAAGAACAAGGAAAACAAGGGCTTATCTGAAGCATTTTTATTTGTAACAGCAGATTCCTGGACACTAGAAAATGCAGTGAAATAAAAGTGCAGCATAGAAAACAAAATTATATACAAGTTTGCAAACTGATTATGATTAAATTAACCTTCTTTTATTTTTAGAAGAGCAAAATATATTGTAAATTTTCAGAAGATGTAAACCAAATTAATTTTGGAGCATTTTCTTTTAAACAGTGCCAATCTGTTCCCTTTAAAATGCAAGTACAGTCAAAAGTTGTTAATTCGGACACCCATAACCCGGAATGATCTATAATCCGGACCTCAAAGCTACAAACTTTCTGCGCAAGACCTTTACGGCTGCGAATATGCATGTGCGCATGCCCAAAATACGTTTACACATGCGCATTTAATGTATAACGGATGGTTTAAGCTAAGCTAAAATTATCTAACTCAGTTAATGTTGCAGATTGCGTTGTTCCTTAATCTTTGAATTGGATCCGGCTTATTATTTTTTGCAGACTGCAGCAATTTTATAAAAGTAAGCTTGAACACTTGATTATGTCAAATAGAATTTACGATATATATTTACTAATATGTAAAGGATCTACAAAGCGAAAGTATGTTTCGAAGTCCATTAAAAAAAAGTGGAATTGCTGCAAAAAATGGATAAAGGCATATTCTTTGTTTATCTAACCATTCCGAAATCTGTTTATCAATTTCACGCTGCTCTGCGGAGAAGGGGAACGTCGCGATGCGCAATGAATTGGAAGTTGATCTGCCAGCACTATCCTTATCTTCGGGGCAAATGTTTCTATTTTATTTGGCTTATAATTCCTTACTAAATGTAGTATTTCATCTCGATGTACTCCATCTTTGATATGATTTAAATCAAATTCCTCGTCATTATAATTCGCTTCCGATAGCGAAGAAAGTAAACAAATAAATATTAAGCTTTTTTTTTTTTGTAAATTTTGATACCCTTTAGATCATAATTTTTCTTTATTTCATAAATTACGGTTTCATATTTTTAATTTTATAATTTCTGCATGCCATCTTACCAGATTTAAACTGATGATCTATAATCCAGAAAAATCGATAATCCGGAATCGCCGAAGTCCCAACGAGTCCGGATTAACAACTTTCGACTGTATTAAAAAAAAATTGTAAACATTTTTATTAAAATGACTTATTTTGCATTTTCAAATTAGAACAAATGTAAGTCTTCTAATGAATAGAGATAAAATTCCAAATAACTTACTACTTTTTTTCCCCTTGACATTCAACTGAATATCATAGAAGGGCTCTTTTCTGCTAGAAGTGTAATTAACATGCTTGCATCGAAGAAATGACTAAAATGGGGGGGGGGAAAACTTATAAGCCAAAATACATAATTTGAAAGGCAAAACTCTATCAAACCAAATACTTAAATTACATTTAAATACTTAAATTACATTTATACCAAATACTTAAATTACATTTAAATTATTATCTCCCTCAAATATCTCTAATATGTTGAACATTACAAAACAATGCATTACAGAATTATATTCAAATGGTAATTTCTTATAAATTATGATATATACATACATATAATTCAAAAAATTTAACAAGTAGCTAATTAATTTCCATGTAACCAATTACTAAACAGTATATGACAAATTTTTCACATCTTTCATCACATCAATCAACAGAAAGTATATATTTAAATACTGAAAAAAGCAACCACTATATTGAATCAGTTCTAAGAATTCTTTATAACAAGTCAGACTTAATCAGTTTACTTAGAAACTAAATACTCAGAAAGATTATTTTTAATTTAATCTGCATAATCTTTCCTTTTTAAATAAGGAATAAAATACTGCAACCACCTAGATGGTGGTTTTTAATAGAAGAAAAAAATAGCTTATAACTGCAAAGCAATTTTCCATTAAAAGTATTTACTTTGAAGTATTAATCAATAAACCACTTACAAGACAGTTTTTGTTTTTGTTCTGGTGGAAATTTCATGCAGATTGTTTTAAGCATAGATTAAAAGTAATTGTTCCCTTAACACCTTCGCGCCGGGTAGCGCAAATGCGCGCTTATCGTGGAGGCCGGTAGTGTCTTACGCGAGCGTCTGTCCAGGGCTGGGGGCTTTTTTGCTATTAAGCCTAAATCCATGAAATTTCCGAAGTATCAACGCATTGTTTAATAATGCTCTATACAGTATTTAAACGGCTTATGCTTTATAGATATTTTTATATATACTTTAATTACCTTATTTCTTGTTTAAATGCATATTTTACACATTTTATTTTCATTACTCACCATTTTATGACTTTTAACATTATACATCTGAAAACTAAATATATTACTTAAAATTCTCTTTTCGTATGAAAAATTTGAAAACAGGGATCTACACACAGTTCTACGTTACATTCCTTGCACTCGTAACAACTCATTTGCCATTTTGGAGGATTTTTCCTGGAATGTGAACAAACGAAGCATCGTCGTCTCATTTTCTTATCAGTCTCTTCTGAACAAAGTTTTGGAAAATGTCTTTCTGTTAATCTTTCAGAATCAATATCAGAATTTCAGAATCAATATCTGAAATATTTTCCATCATTTCTGCTATTTCATGCTCAGTTTAACATTTTCGAAGCTTCGACATTGCAACGGTAAAAACATTTCGAAGCTTCGACATTGCAACGGTAAAAACAGACAGAATTCACGTCTAACAAGATCTAATTATTTTCTAAAAACTGAACTGCAAACCGAAATACCCAACGCTTAAGCGAAAATAAAACTCCTCTACTTACAATAAACAACTACCACATGCGAATTTAAAGAGACGTCATAAATCACGCCCTTTGGAAACATTTATTTCCCCTTTTGTTTATATAATCAAAAACACATGTATGTGAGTCATGCTTCTCTCATTTCGAGTAGAAAGTCTAATGTACATGTATCTGAAACCATATGGACATACAGTGCCATCTTGTGGCAGAAATTATAGTTTTTAAAATGTTCCAGGACACTGGCACAAATACGTGACAGTCGGGGCTGAACGGGAAAACGCTCTGGCACGCTAGGACGGGAAGTGAGTGTGTTCGTTGCTGGCATGTAGACGTGACAGTCGGCGTGAAGGGGTTAAGGAACTTAACTAAAAAATGCAATATCCCTGCATAAATTTTATTGCAGTTTTTCTATTTTAGCAAAATGCCACAAATGAACATTTTAAAGCTGATTGTGGGATAAAAATTATCTCAATTAAAAACCACTGAAACTTAAAATACAATAAGAATACATATGAAAATGATGTTTCTTGTTAAAATTAAAGGATTATTATGTCAATCATAATCCTTTAATTTAAAGAGGTTTGCGCATTCTGCATATCTTGGAACTAAGGGAGTTAAGGTAGTACAAAAGAGCCCAAAATAAATGACAAGAAATCATTTTAATAAAAACTAATGACCTTAAAATTGCTTTTTGGATGTGCTAAAACTAACAAAAAACATAGCAAAACTGACAATGACTAAACTATGTTAGAAGTTTTATGAAGTGATTATGTAAGAAGTTTAATGAGGATATGGCTCCTTGCCAAATGTTTAATGCAAGGAAAAGAAAGGCATGGCAAAGGATTCTTAATACCTTTTTCAATAAAGCTGTCATGTCTCCATGTCCCCACTATACCTTCAGTTGATCTGCTAATCAGTATGCTTCAAGTTTCTCTAATTTGCATTTCTAATTTACCACTTAACTCATCTGCCTTAGGGTTTTTTAAGGAGGAATTATTCGATTTCAAGTAGTAGTTTGTTACACACTTCAAAACTGTCCTGAAATAGTACACAGCAATGCCATTAACAGATGTACAACTCTCTTCACCTCAGCTGAACTGCAATGTCACTTCTTAACTGTTGTTTAGATATATCTTCTCTCTTCTTCAAATGTTCTTGATAGTAGAGTAAGCAACAGTCCTCTTGAATTCTCCCCTCTTCCCTTAAAAAAAAGTTCTCCCTCTGAGATTCCTTTTAAGTAAAGCCCGCAGTTCTTCAAGGATAACCACATTTTAGTATGTTCTCTATATCATATTCTTCAGTCACCACTGCTCAGGAAAAAATCTACTCTCCAGATCATTATGTTCTGGTACATCCTGGATATAGGCAGCACACATACTCATCCATGCTGAGCTGATTTTCTTTCAAGCAACTTGAGAGTTTCTCTATCAGTCTGATATCTTCAATAATTTTGAATTTATTCTTTCAGAATTTTATGTCAAGACATAAAAAAACAGTGGACTTTAAAGCACTCTACAAGTGGTCTTTTTTACAGTTTCCTGAAGTTAGAAATCAGCTGTATATCCATCTGCTGAAGTAGAGAAGGGACATGATAATTACTGACTTTACCCTCCAAGTTTTTTTAGATGGCTCGAGACATTATCAAGCAAATGCAGGCTTTAGAGACAAATTTTACTACATTCTGATGCAGAAAGAAAAAAGCTGTACTATCTATGCTTTAACAATTAACTGACTGATCCAAGATTTTTCATTTATTCTCCATGAGATAAGCAAACCCAATTTTAAAGTACTCCGTAATCTTTCGGGGTTTTTTAACCCTCTCAGTGCCATGACCGGCTTTATATAATCATGAAATTTTTTGTCACTTGGTATATATTAGCTTATAATTTATGATATTTTACTTTCTTACTTCTTTTAATGATATAAATGTCATCTTAATAATAAATCCAAGTTTATGAAAATAGAGACTAAAACTTAGCTAATACGGGCTCTTTAAATACAGGTATTCATGAAAGATCCAAAAATCTGAGCCGCTCAGAGTTAATTCTCTGAAATTCTCAAACTAGTAAAATTAAATCTGAGAAAAGATGAGAATTACAGAAATAATAAATGTGAAACTTATCAACTCCAATATATTTAATTAAAAAGATATACCGTCATTTTCCCTTCGAAAAGACGAGGTATCGTTCCTTCTACACAAGTACCTTTCATTTTGCTTTCCATGTTATCTAAAAGCTATAGAAATAATTTTTTTTTTAAAAATTGTAATTTTCTTTAATTATTAACAATTACATCAGAATCTGCCATAAAATGTTACTTTACTCACTACTCGACACAATTCTTGTACATCATGTTGCATGAAGGAATCGAGGGTTTCCCAGCTGTAAAAAATAAACAAAAAAGGAGCAATAAAATATTTTATAGAAAAAAGATACTAAATTACATAACCCAGTACTTTTAATATCTTGAAATTTTTTTTAATTTTATATCTCTTAGAAAAATTTCATTCTAATTCATAATAATTAAGAAATCTTATTTAATGCAATAAATAATCATTCACAAAAATACCCTTTCATCTTTCAGTAAATGGCAAGTTTGGCTGAGTTAAGCCAAGTATGCAAGTTTTGGTACTTACGTATTAATGCAACCGCCTTGGTATAGTTTGACAATTTTCTACACAGGAAAAGATAAAAGTTATTTATCCAGTGCAAACTGACATGACTTTTTTAAAGGCTTCTCAAACTACAAATATTTAATGTAAGTAGGCAAATATTATGAACACAACAAAAGAAAACACATTAGCCCTTTAAAATACAAATTTTAATTATTAAAGTAAGGATTTCATTACACAAAATTATTACAGAGACTATTCAAACTGATGAGAATGTTGATTTGAAAGGGGGAAGAATGTTATTGTTCTGAGATCTCGTTTAGGGTGAATAAGGCATGTAAGTCCATTCAAGGGAAAGAATGTAAACAAAATAACGTTCGCAAAAAGCAACTGAGTGGTCTTTTGTGTGGGAATAGCACCAGTCTATGCGCAATGACAAGGCCATCCAAACTATGTACAATGACCATCGTATGAAATATTTTATTTTTAGTGCACCTAAACGCCGCACCCGCTGAAAATTTAAGTTTTAAACACGTAAACACCGCGGCGTTTCTTCCGGAAATTACGGTACCTAAAGAATGATTATAAACTGGTTGGTACATTCTGAAAATTTGGCAACTTCTACTCAAGGGATTGCGATAATACATACGTACCCACATAAGTTCTATGTCATTTTATATGCCATTTGAATTTTGAGACAAATTTTTTTACTTAATATACAGGCATAAAAGTGCAAGTTGGCAAAAAAAGCTGAACAACACGTAGACACAAAATTACACAAAAACTAAATGCGCACACGCAGCCTCCCAAAAAAAAAAAAAAAAACATTTTAATATAAAAAGTATTAAACATATACAATTAAACTAAAATAATACTTATACTTACTATTTTGCTATTAATTTCATCTTCCACTTGTAAAAAAAAAATATCAGTAAATCACCAAGGGATTGTAATGAATTAACCTTCTTTAAGATGCTCTTTATGTAACTTAATTTAACAGTTGATACATGAATACTGTACACAACATTACAACACACTAATATACATATTTATGTTATATATTACTGCCCATTTTCAGGCAATGACAAGTTTTAGAGATAAAAATATATATAGAACTGTTACTATAGCTTTCAATTGTCTTCACTTTTAGTTCAATAAACAGTACTTTATATAACAGCAGAAAAAATAGTCATGTGAGATAATATAGTTACAACATATAGTTAAAGGAGGAATATTAAAAATAACTATTTTGTCTCAGTCTCACTCGATCCTGATTAAAAATTTTTAGGGAAAAAGCCTTTTTTTTTTTTGCTACTTCTGCAGCCAACTTTTCTAATTTCCGTTTGCGAGCTAGTCCCAATTTCTTTTCAGCAGCTTTTATACAATCCATTGATGCTTTTTTATTTTCTTCTTTATTTTCTGCAATGTTTAATTGCTTTTTTTTTTTTTTTTTTTTTTTTTAAGATTCTCGCTCTTCCTTCTTTTATCTCTAGTTCTTCTTTGTACAGTTTATGAGCATTCCTTAAATTTTTACATAGAGAAATAACATAACGATCTGCGAGAGAAATAACAATGATCTGCGCTCCGAATTGCAGTATGCCAGCTTACATACGCTAAAACTCGCACATGCTCTGGATAACATCAGTAGGGTATCCATATGTCTGACAGCACCGATCGCTGAAATTATTGAAGTCAGCTCTCGTTTGACAGTTGCTTGCTCTTTTTTGATTCGATATTCATACCCACTTACTTCCGCCATTCCACATCACATAAGCCTCACCTACTTCGCCTTGATGTGAAACAATGCATTTCGTAATCTCTGGCATGATGTAAAGTTTTCTTTACAAAGAAAAGAGGAAGAGAGAAAGCATGTCCTCCATTCACCCCCCCCCACACACACACACATTTGCCGGTCACGATTTCTCAACGGTTCTGCATCAATCTCAGAAATAGCACAGGTGACATTCAGAAAAGCGGAATTCCGCGAAAACGCGGGAAAACTTTCATGCCCGTAACATAATTTCTCAGCTTGTTACATAACTGTATACAAAGATTAAGATTTGAATACTATGGAACCTCAGATCAGAAACTAATAATCTCAGCAAAAAATGCCTCAGATGACGATGCTTTCAGTTATGAATACTCAAGCTGGCAACATGATTTTCAAAGGTGTTCTGAAGCTATATCTCCCAAATAATTAGCACTCGGGAATTTCTGGAAACATTTTGATATTTACCATTGCTTAACCCTCACTAGCAAAGCCTCGCAGCATATGCAGATCTAAAATTTCAGCCTAGAAGAAATTATCATCAGATCAAGTTATTGCACATCAATTATGGTACACTGCATGTAAAAAAAAAAAAAAGGGGGGGGGACAGTACTATATCTTCCATTCTACTAGGCCGATTGACAAAATTCAAATTCTTTTTTCCTCTCTTGAAAGTGTGACTTGGGCTATATATTAGATTTATATATAGCATTGTTCTAATATAATTATTGAAAATTGAACTTTTTCTGAAATGGCATGCCAATGTTTTTCCCCATGTTTCAAATATACGACTAAAATTATACCTAAAGATTAAATTTTGTGAAATTTGGTGCGACATTTAGAGAGAAATTCAAAAATTTACCTTGCCATGCTTTGTTCAGTTTGTGCCCAGAATAATTCCCTTGGCGAACTTCTTAATATATGCCAACCTAATTTCCTTTTCCTTTTTACATTGTGCAGGAGTGGGGGAAAAAAGCCTCATCGTTCCTACTTTCAAGTAATTTTAACAAAGTGCCTAAACCACATTTAACGTTATCGCTTTCAACAAATACACCAAATTTCAAAATGCTCCAACATGTATATCTTAGGAAATTTTGAGTAAAAAGTCTAATTTTTTGCAGGAATGCTTAGAAATACATCTACTTTAAGACAGTGGTAATAATTTTATAGATTACAATTAAAAAAAAATTTCCAAAAAAACTTTAAATAATTCAAATTTAAAAAATAAATCATAAAAAATGGGCAAATTATTATTTGAACCTAAATTTCGAAATATGAAGGGAAAATCAAATAAGTTTAATAAGAGAGACTAATAAATATATACCAAATTCAATTAGCATTGAGGAGGATTTTTTAAAAAGTACTTGTGGTGCGATTTTTACAAAACTTGGCAGTGCGGCATAATTTGAGATGTAGAATCAAAATACGAAAAAAAATTGGCTTGTTACTTCAGAAACAGTCTGATTTTGTGTCAAAATACCTATTTTAGAACAATGCTATATATAAATATAATACATATCCTAAGTCGCACTTTCGAGACATGAAAAATGCAAACTGAATTTCATCAATTGGTCCAGTAGAATGGGAGATGTTGAACGAAGAAGTTAATAAAAAATCATAAAAATAAACTCAACAAAAAAGAACTAATCAATTTCAGAAGCAGCAACAAAACATGATTGCAGATGAAATACATTCCAAAGAGGAAGAAAGAAAAAAGGATCTGATTTCCTCTAATCTGTGAAATTTGGATAAAATGGGTTAACATGCAAAGTTTTCAAATAATAGTATTACCTCATAAAGAAGTAGCAATTTCCAGCATAAGCATGTTTAATAACAATGGCATGTCCCTTCTTTGGAAACATTTTAATATAAAGATTAACGACAAATCATACTGGGCAAACTTTGAAACAGAAGCTCGGTGAGTTCCAAACAGAGTTAACCATACTTACAGATAAGGAAAAGATAAACCAAGGACCTTACATGATTTTTTTATGAAAGGGATTGAATTGCCCAAACGACAGCATCTTCATCATTTTCCAATTACTCAGACCACTCTCCTTTATGCAGATACAGTAAAATTAAGTTTTTGCTTATTTTATTTGTTTAATAGTGTGCTTATCATTTTTGTTTTATATTTAATGATTTCCACTGGTTTTGGCTTATGAATTTATAAACCTTAAAAAAAAATTATATGCGGTCTAAATATAGACTAACACGTTTTACACTAATTCCTATGGATAAAATTGATTTGGTTTAAAAAGAAGCATTAGAAATGGATTAAATTAGTGAACTGAGATTTCGCTGCATAAATAACTAGAAAGGTGCCGTTTCCAACTTTGCAATGTTAGAAACAGGAAGCTTTGATTTTAATTTTGAATGATTTTAATTCACTTTAAATGAACTATTTGTAATTCAGTTCTGATGTCAAATATATTGATATTTAAGTGTATATTTAAAGTTTCATGTTCTTTGCTTCATTTCAATTTTAACATTTCTTATACTTTTACACAGAGAAAACCACAAGCAGGGGAAGAATTTAATTAAATTCAATATTTTTATTTGATTGAAAAGGCATTTAGCCCGAATTGGCTATTGATCTTGAAATGGGATTTTGTGTTGTCCACTATAATGCCTGTATCACTTTTCAAACTGTTGCCACCAGATATTATTGCCTGGTATAATTTTAAAGAAATTAAATAATGAAGAATTGAAATGCATTTATGTTTCTCACATTGTGAAAAAATGACAGTAACTAGGGCCATCAAATTTTGAATAACTTAGTCCTCCACCCACACATGTGCACCTGAAAGGCTAAATTTTAAATTTCGCATTTTTTAAAACTTTAATGAATTTCTGATTAACAAACTCAACGATCTGAAAGCAAGCTATGACAACACGGCACAAAATAAAACATTTTTATCTCTAGCATATTGGACTACATATTGGAAATTTTAAAGATATGCTGTTTTATATATTTGGTGATTTTGCTGTTGAATTTAATTTTATGTAGTGTGAAAAAAATCAGTATGCAACCACTTGAGAGATTCCTAAGGAATCAGACGTTAGTGCCATGTCCATTAGTTACATTATGCATTGTATAAACTTGATGTACAAGTTCAATCGCTGGGTGCTGCGTCAGCCGACTCAAGCAGATAAGAACAGATGTGTTTGGGCTTGCATTAATCTGCTCGAAGATTAACACAAGGATAAAAAGGATCGGATCGTAGATTTACTTCAACAATACAGGGTGAATAGAGCGCTTCTGTCTACACCCAGTGGCCCCGCTGACAGCGATGCAAAGCACAATTTGACTAAAAAAAACCATGCTTTATATCTGGTGGGATTGCCATGGTATTTTCAACAAAGAGTATCTGGAAAAAGGAAAACCCTCGACAGTAAGGTATACAGTGTGATGCTAGTCCCTATTGGTGCTGCTATCAAAGAAAAACGTCGAACTGAGTTCTGGCGCAAAAAGGTAATGTTCCATCAAGATAATGCAAGACCACATATGTCCGCATTCACCAGCTGAACTCTGTACAGACTCGAATGAGATATTTTTCCACACCCACCATACAGCTCCAACATGCTCCTTTGGAATTTTACCTTATTTCACAACTACAGCTAGATCTTGCTGGTGTTATCTTCCATTCTGCACATGACGTCTGAAATAGGGTTGATTTGTTTTTCAAAGCGTGGCTACAACGTTTCTGGGCCGAACTAAAAATACTACTATCATATTTTTTTTCTAACTTTATAAAGAATGTTTTTCAGCAGAAAACTTTAGTTACAACCAGATATTTATTGCAGGGAAACAAATACTGGCTAAAAGTTAAAAAACAAGGAATTTGGTGATCTACTAAGCCATCGGAAACAAATGGGAGAGTTGGCAGCTAGGATAGGAGAAGAGAAGTGCTTTTCTTTTGGAGTAATATTTTCACACCATAACGGAAAATATTCACATATTTGAGAAATCAGATCATATTTTAAAATATGAATTTTAAAGTTAACAATATACACTTTTTAAGGTAAAAAAAAATCACTATATATTTAAGCATACATTAAATATTTAAAAACAACACATATTACTAACCCAAAAGATTTTGTTAACTTTTTTGTTCCAACAGGTTTGTCTGAAAACTGAAGTTCGTAGAAAACTCGTTGAAGTGCCAAAGCTACACTCCGGGATGAATCATCACTTTCAGTTGGTATCTGATAAACAGCCTTTTTTAGCCAAAGATAAAAATAAATCAATATTAAAAACATATCAGACTTTCATTTTCAGTAATCTTCTCAAAAGATTATTAAAATGTTTCAAGAAGAAAGAAAAGAAAGGTGAGCAATACATAAAATATTTGTAATAAAATATTTTGAGGAAATTGGCATGCAAAGCAACATGCCAATTTCCTCAAAATTAAGGCTATAATTGTTAGCTTACATTAACATTCTCAAAAATTAATTTTTTATAAATTTCTTACATTCTCTATATTTTTCAAAAATTAAAAACTGCTCAATTACAAATATTAAACTTTTTAAATTTGATGAAAATAACATAGAAGAGAAAAGGGGAAAAACTTATTAAAAGATGAATCAACATACTTTTCTTAGTTTATTTGTGAAGAACAAAGTTTGTAATAAGGAGTTCATATAACAAGTAGCACCCTGATTCTTTAAACCGACGTAACCTGTGTGTTTCTTAGAATCCCAGCTGAAAAACACACATAAATCTTAATATTCTCATTAAGTGAATGAGTGATGTTAAAAGATTACATACATTAGTTTTGAAAAGTTAAACTCAAAATATTAAAAGCAAAGATTTCATCAAAAACAGATGTGTCTTCCATTTCTGAAATTTAAGCTCTGACGTGATTTTTTACATGACTTAAAATTTATCAAAATTAATTACAATCAAATTTTGAAAATATTAGATTTCAAGTAACACTTACAAATCTTCAGCCTACTTACAGTGTCTCCCAAAAGTTCTTTAGGTACTTAGATTATTTCATCCATCATGAAATTGTTGCCAAGCAGCGTGATTTAAAGCCAGCAATGGTAAGGCTGAAGTCAAAATACACTCATAACAACTGTGCTTTCGTTTGATGTAACTTTGATCTATTCTCGATGAGTAGCATTTTGTTTTTACAAACAAGGACATAAATTAAATTTTATTTCAGTAAATTTTCCTTTCATTATGAATATATATATTAAAATTTGGGATAGCCTTTTACAGAACAGCAAGCAGTGGTTTCTCTCGTAAGATATGAGGATCTACCATAAAAAAGGATGCATTAATGGACGTGATATTGTCAGCTGAATATGGCTGATAAAACAAAAGAATAACAGATTGGGACCTGCAGGAAGTTTGTGCTAAACAAAATCGTAGGAACTAACAAAATGGTATAAATCGACAAAAAGCCATTTTACAAAGTGCTAAGATGATGTGGGTCAAATACTTCCACAGCAATGGCTATTTGGTGTATTGTGCCGAAAAACTAATGTTTCAGTAAGTTTCAGAAAGGAACACGACTCAGAGTTCCGAAGAACAACTGTTGCAACTTTGGTGGGATCTCTACCAATTTTGATTCCACAATAACCAACTTTCATGGTCAAAGAGATAATAGCCAATTACGTAGCATATTTGGAAACTAAGTACCATTTCATTCTAGCGCCGTCACAGCGCTGTGGTAGGCGTCCCGCGCATGCGCACTAGTTTTTCTTGTTCACTGACTTTCAATTGTTGCCATTTTGGTTGCTCTATGTTGTGTTTTCAGTTTGCTATGTACATTCAAAATGTTTAAGACAATTAGTTCTCCCGCTGACTGTGAGATTCGTGCCGTGATTAAATTTTTGAACGCGAGGAATGTTAAACCGGTCGAAATTTATCGTCAAGTGACAGAAGTTTACGGTGAATACGCGATAAGTGATGGAATGGTGAGAAAGTGGGTAAGAATGTTTAATGCAGGTCGAACAAATGTCCACGACGAGGCTCGGAGTGATCGGCCTTCTGTTGTCACCGATGATTTGGTAAGGAAAGTTGATGGAGCAATTCATGAGAACAGCAGCTTCACTATGACAACTCTTTCAGAGGCATTTCCACAAATTTCACGTACTGTTTTGTTCGAAATTGTGTCTGACCGCTTGAATTATCGCAAACTGTGTTCCCGATGGGTTCCAAAAATGCTCACTGATGTTCACAAAACAAAGCAACTTGGTAGTGCCCTGACATTTCTCACGCGGTACAGTGATGAGGGAGAAAACTTTTTAAACCAAATTGTGACAGGTGATTAAACTTGGGTGTGTCATTTCACACCAGAATCGAAACAACAATCGATGGAGTGGAAACACACTCGTTCTCCGAAAAAACAAAAGTTCAAAGTGACAATGTCATCACAAAAAATCATGCGCACTGTCTTCTGGGATAGGAAAGGTGTTTTGCTTACTGAATTTCTTCCCAGAGGTGAAACCATTAATGCGGCACGATATTGTGAGACTTTAACAAAACTAAGGCGTGCCATTCAAAACAAACGAAGAGGAATGCTCAGTAAAGGAATTGTGTTGCTCCGTGACATTGCTCGGCCCCAAACTGCTGGTGTCACTCAATCGTTAATTCGACAATTTCATTGGGAGCAGTTAGATCACCCGCCATACAGCCCGGACTTGGCGCCATCCGACTATCACTTGTTCCTGCACATGAAGCGCGAGCTTGGTGGCAAGCGCTTTGGATCTGACAATGACACGAAAAATGCTGTTGAGTCGTGGTTATCGAAACTGGCGGGAAGTTTCTTTGACGATGGTATACAAAAACTGGTCACCCGCTATGACAAGTGTTTGATCATTGGCGGAAACTATATTGAAAAATAGTTTAAGACATGTAATTTAATTTAAAAATAAAATTGGATTCGAAAAAATTGTTTTACTTAAAAAAAAAACAGTACTTAGTTTCCGAATATAAATCTCATACTTTTTTTTTTCAACACTTTAATCAGAAAATAATCTATCTCTGCTTTTCAACAGAAAAAAATAAATAAAGATTTTTATGGTACAAAAATAATGCAAGATGTCCAAAAATTATTAACTAAATTATAAATCATAATATCTTCACCAGGAATGATTTCAGAAGTTTAATCGCACTTTTGATGAATTCAAACTCCACAAGACTAATCTTAACTGCATGATTAGCCCTTTTTTCACAGTTAACAGCTGTTTCATCAAATATCTATCTTCATATCACTTTTTCTTAACACCTTAAGGATCATATAATTTTCACACAAACAGTAAGTGCCTATATTTTTATTCAAGAAAACTGTTTAAAAACAAGTGTATGAACAATGTATGTTCACTTTTAACATTTTAAAAAGGTTTTTAGCTTAATCAAGAAAATGCGTAGAATAAGAATCAGAAATTCTTCCAGGTACACTTTCAATTTTTCTGCTGCCAAAATTATTCAAAAAACTTCTTCCATTGGAGAAGTGGATTTTCTAGAGGCATTTCACATTTAAAAAAATCTTTCTGTTCTAGTCAACGATGCTAATTCCAATCCATCTTTACCGTCGGCCTTTAAAGAAATTATCTTTTAGTTCTGGTTTCATCAACAGATGGCACTACTAGCTTATTTCTGTCCAGGCTTTTTTATCTTATCATTATATACTATCTCGTTCATTTGCGCTTTTGCAGATGACGATGGTGGTTCGGTAAAACCATTAAAACTAGTCCTGTGAAAATTTGAAAATATAACGCCGATTTTTGTTGTTCGACTTCTGAATTAGTATTTGTCCGGCATGTTATTGTGTCTTAATTACTATTTTAAAGAGTTAATAAGAATTCATAAAACAGAAATCATAAAGTAAGATTTCTTTCAAGATGCTATCCACCATCAGTTCATTATGAAACAATATTTTGAGGGATGAGAATGTTTAGGTAATTTTAAAATATTTAAAATCTTCATTTTAAAAAATGAATTTATTATATTGAGGTTTTCTATAAAGCAATAACTGTAGTGCTTTGATACATCTTTTATTGAAATTCAGCATTAACATTTCAAGCCTACTTTATTCCAGAAGATAAATTATAAACTCGTTAGCAAGAACGATATATAACTGATCAGTCTCCATTTTCAATTTTAAATGAAACATACGTATGTTACTAAGGATCTATAAAGCAATAACTATTGCCTTTATAAATCTTTTGTTGAAATTCAGCATTAACATTTTAAGTCAACTTTATTCCAGAAGATAAAATATGAAACTCATTAGCAAGAATGATATAAAACTGATCTGTCTCCATTTTCAATTTTAAATGAAACGTATGTATGTAACTAAAGTTCCATAAAGCAACAACTGTAGTGCTTTCATACATATTTTGTTGAAATTCAGCATTAACATTTCAAGCCAACTTTATTCCAAAATAAAATATATTAGCAAGAATGATATAAAATTGAACTGTCTCCATTTTCAATAAAACATGTATGTGGCAATGGGAAAAAACGCAGCAATATGAAAGTTACATGTAAGCCTATTATGCATTTATCTCGAATGACACCACCACTTTACAGAAATCAAAAGTTATCTTTCATTTAATAAAAGTACTAAGTTTGAAATCCTGAACTGTCATGACTTCAGTGATTTTGGAAATTCTAAGTGAAATTCAGATTCAAACAGTGCAGCTGCACCAGGTGTCATAATTAAGAGACGACAAAAATTTTAGAATTTAGAGGAGCACCTAGCTGCAAAGATTGAAGATGGCTGAATTTTTATAATTTTAGAAGTAATGGGCAGCAGAATGTGCCGAGGAGAAAAAAGTACATAATGGCAGCCCTGCCTCATTAACAGCCACTAAAGAGCCTAAAATATCCTGACCAACATTCAAAGATGCCTCAATGGTATATTCGCTGTTCCTAGATTTTAAAAGGGGAGGCCTTTCTTATTTATTAATTTATTGGCTGGTGATACAGATATTAAAATATTCTAGTTATTGAATGTCTAGAGTTTAGACTCTGTATTCTACTTCATGTAGACCTACAGAAAGATTGTTGAGTATCTGAGCAATGAAAAATTTAATTTCTACTCCATGTCATAAGAATTAAATTTAGCAAATGTTTATTGCAAAATAATATTATTTCTTACAGAAATTTACATGCTATAAAAATTCCTTTCCTTGTCTATAATAATGCTTTACCACTGAAAAAAAGAAATGGGCAATATTTACCTCACACCATGAGGAGCATCTGCAGTAACACTAACTTCTAATATGATAGAATCATCTTTGATGTAACCTTTTTCAGGATCCAAAACTTCCTAAACAATTCAAAACAAAAAGAATGTAAATTAGGATGATATAAATTTACTTTCTATTAACACAAAGAAAATTTTTCCTTGTCGATTCCCACATACATTATTACGCCAAAAGGACTTCCCCCCCCCCTTATGTTTTGTGTGTTACCTTTATTTATTAAATATCACGTTCTTTGCACTTTAAACCATAAAATTCAATTCAATAGCAATATCGCAAAATAATTTTTAAATGAGCATACCTAGCATTTCCCATACACAGTCTCACGCGTTGGCGATAAAACGATACGAATTATGATTTTTTGTGGAATAATAAATGGGGTTCTTTTTGTTAAGAAAAAATGTTTCACTATCATTTGAGATATTATGAAATATCTAAGGTTTGACTCAAAGTCAACTGGACTCCTCATTTAGAAAGTGACAAGTTTGCACTTTTTTCAGATATTTGAAATAAAATTATACAAAACTGTGCTATTTCCTATTAAGCAACAGAAAATCTAGTTGTAGATGAGCAGTTATTTCCATCCAAAATCAGGTGTAAGTTTATACAGCATATGCCAAATAAAACGGATAAATCTAATATATAATTCTGTATGCTAGTCGATGTAGACTTGAAGTTTATGTGCAATGCTTTTTCATATCTTCGAAAAGATATATAAAGAAGTGAAACTGAAAGTTTCCTGAAAATGTAGTAATGTGTCCTCTAAGCTCTCATCATTAATTCAGGTAGAAATTTGACTACGGAAAATTATTAAGACATAAAATGAAAAACAAAAGTTCTGTGGGCACAGTAAAGAAGACATCAAAAAAAGAAATTCCGCATGAAAGTAAGGAAATCACAAACTCGGCTATTTGAAGCAGTTTTGCTAAAGAATGATGAAAGTACAATGATGGTCTATCAGGGTTAAAGGAATAAAAATGCCCTACCTTATATCTGATGTGCACTGCGCAAAAAAAAAAAAGAAAAGTAAAATGACAGTTCTATACCTCCCTTTCTACTGGACAGATTGATAATATGCAACTTGCGTTTTTCATGTCTCGAAAGTGTGACTTAGGATACGCATTAGATTTATATATACAGAGTCCAACCTGCAGCAAAACGTGTCAGTAGTCAACATGCGAATGAAATTTTTACAACTTTGAAAATGCGCTTTTAACGTTCGTTGTAATTAACCATCAATTAATTAATTAATCATTAATTTTAATCAATTTTATTACATTTAAAATCCACATACGTATAAAACTGAATAATTAAAAATATCTTGTAAATTATATGCATATTTGATTAGAAATTTTCATTTAACTCCTCAAGCATGTAAATCACTAAATCTACTACTAATATTTGAGTAAAGCAAGTATTTTAAATCACTACTAATCATAGAAAAAAATCAGAATCCATATATCATATATCTTTATTCTGGATTTGATTTCCACAGGAAAATAAAATTTTAAGAAATTTATATAACCAAGAATAATACATATAAATATTAAACAAATAATTTATGAATGCAAAGATTTATACGTAGCATGCTTAGCAAGCTTAAGTTCTGATTTTAAGAATTTTTTTTAATAACACAGTTGCCTGCATATTTATTTTTTTAATCAAAACTGCTTCAAGAGTTTTAGGACCCGAATTTGGTCTAAATTCCATCTCTCTCTCCCCCCTTTTTTAAATTCTTTTGCTAGCTTCATTTGAATGAGTTATTATTAATACAGCAAGCATTATAATAGGCAATACTTTGTATTTACTACACCCATTCATATTTTTTAATTTGGCAATATCTCCCCATGCTATATCAACAATCTACAATTTCTTTCAAATCATCTACTTGAGACATGGAAAATTCAATTTCTACTTGATTATGATATTTTTCATCAATAATGGATGAAAAAGTATTCATCATGTAAAGAACAGATGAAAATGAAACTTCAGTCCTGCAGTTGAAGTCAGCAACTTCAGCATGTTTTAGAAATGGATCACTTAGTGAAAATTTATCTATTATATATGAACATGCAGTTACAAAAAAAGCTTGCACAGAATTGAAAAATGATTTCACTTCACTTTCATTCAACTTGGCATTTTTTAAATATAGTCTTGTTTCCGCACCAATCACTAAATTTTCATTTTCTTTTTGTTTACTACACTTTTGAAATGAAAGAAATGTTAGAGTAAAATCTTCTTTAGAAATTACTGATGGTTTTACAAATCTAACAAATAAATTCATTAAAAGTTCAACAAGTTCTCTTTTCAATTTATGTATATAAGGAGCTTGTTGTTGCAAATTAATATTTACTGTTATAAACAAAGGCAAAGTATTTTTAAAAAATAATAAGTACAATTTAGTGGTAGGTGATTGTAACATTTTTTTAATGTTTTGCAATCTCTTTCCTTCATTCTCACTGTTATCTGTTATCACTGTTATCCATTAGGTGTAACATGTCAGAAATGTACCCATCTGCGTTCAAATTACCGTCGATCTGAACTAGAGATGTGCATGTCATGTACCCAATGGCTGCCCAAACTATCACAAAAGTTGCAGGGCACCTATGCCGATATCGAATACAAGCAGGTGACGTGCGGTCTCCTCGGACACTCCACACAAGTATACGGCCTATCAAAATATGCACGTAGAACTGGGACTCGTTTGAAAAGGCAACATTGTGCCACTCTTGTACCCAGCTTTGACGTCTGGTGTATCAGAGTCGCCATCTCTCTGTATGCTGCATTGTCAGGGAAAGCCGAAGAAATTGTCACCCTGCTGATAGTCCACGCTGCTGCAAATGTCGACGCACCTTATAAGCTTATACTGAGCGTGCTGCAAGCATGCCCATTTCCTAAATAATGCTCCGTGATGTGGTCGTACAGTTTTGCAGGCTGACCTCACAATACGTCTGTCCTCTCTGGCGTTAGTGATGGAAGGGCGTTGAAATCCTGCATGCCGTTCAGTATGACCCTCAGCAATTCATCGATTCCATATTTGCATGACAGTGGTTGGGTGTCGAGCAGTGCGACCGGCGACATCACAGAACGATAATCTAAACTTTCGATTGGCAACAATCCTGCCTCTATTGAATTTTGGAACTTTCTGGTAAGCATTTCCTCTTCTTGTTCGAGGCATAACACGATATCATGAGCAAACTCCAACCTTACAAAGCACTTTCTAAATGAGAAATCCACTATGCAATTTTTCTTTTATGCAGTGCTACAGATGTCGTTTCTCCCTCCTGTGTCATCTATATACTCTGAAATATTAATTATTTGCATATGCCAACCTCTTCTTCCTTTCATGTGACTTTGACGTTCGTCAGATCATTCCTTCCTGGTGTTGCAATTTTAATGGCCAGCAGCGTAGATTCTAACAGCGACAACCATCTCTTATATCAGTATTTCAAAATTTTATGAGATTTTGCATTCTGTCCCAAAATTTGTTGAGCAACTTTTTTGAAAATTTGAAGCTGTACTTTTGTTTTAAACTTTTCATCAAATAAATATATATATATCTATTAACATTTTGATTTCTGAGGCAATTAATTTTTCAGTAGCCTTTTTTGCAGCTATATGCAAGACGTGGCATGGACACCTCGGATGATTATATTGGTTTATGCATTCTGATAAATTATGCTACATTTTTAAACATTCTAATCATATTACTAGCATTATCTGAAGAATGATAAGCAATTTTTATATTCTAAACCTTTGCTTTTAAAGTTTTCATTTATACATTTAAAAATACCTTATCTGGTATTATTTGTGGATTCTAAAATAGACGGTTCACAGACGATTCACTATTTCTCATTCAATTCAGTTCTTACTTCCCACCAAGACAAAAATACATAAAAACTCAAAATATCTATATTAAAAATTACGAAGTAATCTTAAACACTTATTTTCTCTAATAAATTCCAGAATGGATTAAGCATGATTTAATTCGCAGTAATAAAAGAAGGCTCTATCTTTGTTGTTGCGAAGCATAGTCTCTAGATTGGCAACAAATTTACTATACTGCTGTTTCAAACTTAAACACATATGTCTGCCATGTTATTTAAAAATTAGGCTTAAATGCACTTAAACAGCTTTTAAATTGTTGATAACTGTACAAATATTGCTTGCAGATTTACTACGGGCACAAAAACCTTAACCGGAAGAAAAGAACAACATAGCTCAATCATTTTTAAAGCAAAAAATGCACACTTTACAAACATATAAGAGTAAAGAAATTGAGATCACTGAGCCGGGTAACAGAATGGATATAAATAGATACATAGATTTATACACGTTTGGTGTGGCCGATTGCAACCAAAATACAAGGTGCACATCTACATTTTATAACAGTCCTATATACAAAATTTCCAACGTTCTGATGCTACTAGTTTTCAAGTTATGCGAAATATGTATGTACGTAGAATGCATTTTAAAGCAGTTTTATAATTTTTTTGGAGGAAAAGAGTCTTCTATTCTATCCTTACGTACAGATGTCACACAAAAACATCGTTAAATTGCATTCAATAGTGGTCAAAATGGATATTTTCGTTGAAATATGCTGCCTGAAAATTTTCACGATTACATTACTTCCTTTTTACTTCGTACAAGGAAATAAAAAGAAAAGAAAATTTTGCATATAAAAATTATTCGAGATCCTTAACATGCTCTTAAACATTACACTTACCTGATGAAATATATCTGGCCTAAATTTAATCATTTACTATGTCATCAAGTCTAATTACGAATAACAGCCATCTGATTTTAAACAGTATTTTTCAAAACAATCATGATTTCCCACTGTCAAAATAATACCCTATACACTCACGTAATGTCAGCCCTTTTTTGACTAAAATTACATTACTAAAATGCAGGTGCGGACATCAGATGGGTAGTTCAAATGTCACACTTTTTCTCATTAGTAATTTTGGGTGTAAAATTCATTTCAAACAGCTTAGTTTTAAATGGAAGAAAATGGCATAAGTAATAAAAGTATCAAATTTAAAGTTGTTTAATAGCTACTTAAAATTAACAAACTCACTTTCTCCCATACACATATATAATATAAATTACCCAATTTACTTTATCAACACTCTCCATGTATTAGTTTGCACAGAAGCACAATATAGAGGCACAAATTAACCAATACTTGCAATTTTAATATTTACTTTTACACAAATATGCATTGGTTCTTTTAATATTTGTTCACATTATTTTTAAAAAAGTCTGTTCTGACAAGTTTATATGAAAATTTTGGTTGTTATGTCTGCGTGTGTGAAAGTAAAATCTTTCTGCTGCAAACAGCATCATAAAAATACACAAGACGGAAGCATAGGCACTGTAGTGGAGAATCAGTGGGCGGTATTATTTCTAATTTCAAGCTACTGCAAGAAATAAATAAATAAAAAAAAAAAAAAAAAGCATTGTGAATATTACTCAGTATACAAGTGCAAATAAATTAATCAGTAAACACTTTTTTATCTCACCTTTATTTCGTCCTTGCAAATCATTTCCAATTGCATCAGCACACACTAATTGTTAACACAAAGCGTACACATTAAATATTAAAATTCAGATTTTTTAAAACTTTTACAGTTAAAAACAGTTTTTAAAAACTTATGATGAACAATTTTCAACACACATGTAGTACCAGTACTTTTGTTCTTTTTCCACAAATTAGTTATCATTGTCATCTCTTTCTTCAGTCACATTTTCCTCATTTTCTTCATTCACATCATCTTTCTTGTTTTCCTCATTCATGTTATCCTTCCAAAGTTCATCTTCTGTTCCATCCAAAGTATTTGATATATTAGTTACTTTAAAACTTTTCACAATCACATCATCAGATATGCTTATCCACGCACACACTTCCGAGATGTATGCCCTTCTCGGATTTCCAGCTGCTGTGGTCCCCCTTTTCTCGAAAGTCATCCAATTACAGTAGCACTGTTTGAATGCCATTTTTAATGGATTGCATATGCAAACATCAAGTGGCTGAAGAATGGAAGCTAGACCTCCTAGAATCACAGCAAGATCAGTCTTTGAGGTTTCAAAATTTTGTTTCACTGCGTCTGCGAGATGCCCTTTTGAAACTGCCCAGCATGAGAAGAGAAAGTAGCTGCAACAGAGCTCCAGGTCATTTATACTACACACTCTGAAGCCAGTCCTGAACAAAAGTGTCATCCATCTACCCTCTTGAACTTGTATCACAATTCCTGGTAGCAGTTTTTCTTTCGGCAATGTTTTCGCTTAAAAACCACATATGGCGGAAGTTTTTTTGCCATTGGCAACAACTGCTAACATAATACATGCTCTTGGTTTTTCATATCTGCATATGCCTATTGATTTTACACCATGTTTATTTACAGTACAAGTGTCTGGAGCATAAAAATAAACTGTCTTCTGATCGGCATTCACAATTTGTGATATTAAATAATGATTTGCTTTGTGCTTCGCGATAATAAAGCGATGACAGGACATCAACTTATCTTAACATATGCAACTACTTTTTATTCTAAGTTCGGAAACTTGTGTTTCGATCCCAAAAACACACGTCTTGTTTTGTTCGCTGCCGCCAGCTGATCACGCTGTTTGCTCCAATTGCGCACACACTTTTTGTCCGCCTCATAGACCCTTGCTGCTGCTCTTTTTCCATTTTCCTGCACAAATTCTACGACTTTCAATTTAAAGGCCACAATATAGCTGTTGTATTTTCCCATTTCAAACCCGCTATTTGCTAACTACCACGAATTCCAAATGATACTATGAATGAAAACAGAAAGCTTGAAATATGCGAATGCTTGAAGGAAGAAGGAGGGGAAAGTAATTTCATTAAAAAACAGCATGTCCTGAAAGCCAGTGTGGTGAAAACCTGTTTGGACTGCCTGCATTTATTATCGCGTCTGCCATTTGGATTGCTGGCGCCGATGTTATTACTGAATAACAGCTGCACCAGAATGCAAGGAAAGTCTCTGCTTTCCATCCTGGCACCAACCAAAGACAAAACAAATGCATTTTCTTTCTTTAAAGATGTTTACTGACTAATGTTATCGACTGAAGGAAAAAGGAAATATTAAAAAAATATATTTTAAAGTAAGAAATTCTTTAGTTTATGGGGGGCGTACATTGTACAGGTCACCTTTTTTTACATAAATTCTATATATAAAGTTCAGGTGCACACATTACATGAGCACGGACATTACACAAGCATATATGGTACAAGCATATCAAAACAGGTAAAAATGTCCCAATTTTTTATTACTGATAGCAATAAGCATACTTACATTCCATGACATAAAATGGCTAAATCCCCAATCATTTTCTTTACTATAAAACAAGTGTTGAATTTCTGAAATATTGAAGAATAATTAAAATTGGCACCTATATACAACTGGATACACAAAATGTAAGAACTCTGTTATATGCAATGATATTGGTTCGTAACTAATTTATTCGGTAGAAATTATTTTATGATGCTAGAAATAAAGAATGCAAAAATCAAAAATATTGCTGCACTGAAACAAATCAGCATATTTAGTCAAAAACCGATACCAAGCAATGAAACTATTTATAACCAAGAGAAATCACGCTAATTAGAGCTGTATTATGCATATTTACAAAAATTTGGATTTATTACGAATCTAAAATAATTCAGTACTTTAAGGGGGAAATGCTTTGCAGAAAACACCAAATTTGCTATGAACACAGCTTAGTTTTTATAACTAGTAATCAAGCTTCTATTTCTGATTTCATTCACATCTAATCAAATTTGGAGCACAATTTGTACACAAATATACACATGCCATATTTCCTCATGTATTTTTCCCCTTTTTAATTTATTTTATCATCTGAAAATTAAGAGACTAAAATTATGCAAGTAATCTAATTCCTAAAAAAAGCGACGACAGTAAGAGCATAAATGAAAAACAGTCATGGATAAGCCACTGCTGTCACAACATTATTTCTTTAAAAGAAACCTACATTCCAATAAGAATACATATTAATACAAACATTACAATATTTGATGGATAATGAGCCAACATATGATGCTAACTGAGCCACATTCATTTCAGTTATCTTGTAAAGATCACAATTCTCTCGGTCACCTTAAATGAAAGTCTTGACTGCAATTCCAAAGAGGAAGGAATGGAGGGGAATAAACAAAAGATTCCAATTTCAAAAGATCAAACAGGTCAGCAGTAGATAAGGCTACAATGAGCTGGAACACAAATAACAGAAGTAAAATGAAATTCAATTTTTGGAAATTTTCTTAAATAAGAGAACACCGACCATGTTTGGGTAGCTTAATGAAAAATCTGCACAAAATACATTTCAAGTAAAAAATGAAAGAGAAAATAAATGGATAAAATGCTAATGCAAAAATGCAAATAAAAGTTGAACACACTGAATAAAAATAATCAAGTGAATATATTTTACCAATTTAGCTAGTCCTCAGACAGAAAAACTATGTACGATACAAAAAGATGATGATTGTGCTTTCCCCCCCCTCCTTAAATTCAAAACCTAGCCCTAAAAAGATACGAGCAAAACATATGAGGAAAACACTGTGTGTGCGTTTGGTGATTCCAAACTAACAGTACCAACTTTGAGGGGAGTTATAAAACAAAGATACAAATAATATTCACATAGGAAATTTAAGCCACGATCCATTTACTTAGTCATAAAGATAGGGTCACTTCAACTGAAGCAATATATTTACAAGAACTGTTCAACTTTCCGTCCACCAACATCGATACATGCTTGACAGCGTCAGTAGAGCAATGGCCTTCCCTGGCACAAAGATGCCAGGTGGTGGTGGTGGTGGTTGAGTTAATGGCGCATAACCAGAAAGGTTATGTGCACCAAACACATGGTGGTTTATAAAAAGACAGATAAACTTTATAAAATAACAATTAGCTAAGTCATAAAATCTACATGAAATAATAAAATGGTGAACATTAAAAGGAGTAGGTATTAAAACTCAGCAAATGATATGTAACAAGAGATGAAACACATTAAAATTACTTAAATTAAATAACAGAAACCTGTTTCTTTTAGGTATAGAAATAAATTATTATTGGCCTCTTTCCCGATTAAACAGTCATAAGGGAAGTCACACTCGTTAAAATGCTTTAGTCTTAGTCTATAATTCGGACACTCTATTAAAAAACGACGGACAGATAAAATGCTATCACAGTAGGGACAAATTGGCTCACTCTCTGCTTTGAGAAGATAACTGTGCGTGATTCTGGAGTGGCCAGAATCACGCACAATTATCGAATACGAGTCAAAAGTACTTCTTCCCTTCGGTTTAGAGTACTTTCCCAAAATTGCACTCTAGGCTTCACATTTCTTAGCTTATTATTTAATTGTGCATCCCACATTTCTTTCCATTTTTCTAAAATTTTCTGCTTGATGGTTTGGCTGATATCTCTGAGAGGAATGAGTGGTTTAGATTCCTCGACAGCAGCTTTGGGCTGTGATACCTGCCAACTCATTACCTTTTATTCCTACGTGTCTAGGAATCCAGCAGTAAAGAATTTCGAATCCACGATTACTTAGGATTTTATTAAACTTTAAAATTTCAACTATTTCTGCGGATTCTGTGTGTCAGAGAATGTTTCTAAAGCCTTCAGAGCACTGAATGAGTCAGAATAGATAATAAACCTTCTTCGGCAACACCTAGATATAGATAAAAGGGCATAATAAATATCAGTCAGTTCAGATGTCAGGACTGAACAATTAAGATTAAGTTGTCTTCCCACCATATGATTTTCAATTACGAAAGACATTCCAACATGACCGATTGCTTTCGATTCATCTGTATATACAGGTATATAATTAATGTAAATTTGTCTATGTTCTGAGAAAAGTTGTTGGTATATGATCTCATTAGTACTTTTTTAACCAGATGGACGAAAATATCAAGAAAGCAAATTTGTACATTTTCCCAAGGTGGTATTTCAAAATGCTTTACTAGCTGGATGTTTAAGTCAGGCATGGAATATTTCTCAATTAATGAATGAACTTGTAAAGAGAAGGTAGGAATACAGGAGGGTTGTGCTTCAAATAAGAGGTCACTGTCATCAAGCAGAATTTTACAGATTGGTTCAGTTGTGATAAGATAGTGAAATAATAATGAAGAGACAAATGCTCGCGTCTTAGCTGGAGTGGTGGTTCATAACAGTCAACATTAAGGCTTTGAACTGGAGATGTTCTGAAGGCTCCAGAACATATCTGCAAGGCCTGGTGGTGTACAGGATCTAGCTTCAGTAAAGTAGAACACCGTGCCAAGCCATAGTCCAGTCTACAGCGTACAAGAGCTCTATAAATGCGAAGCATTGATTCCCGCTCGGCGCCCCAGGAGGTGTTCGCCAAGACTTTTAAAATACTCAGTGTTTTGAAAGACTTCTTCCTCAAGTAAAGGACATGGGAAATAAAGGTCAACTTTCGGTCAAACATCACTCCTAAACACTTCGACTTCTGGTACGACAGGAATCAAAGAATCTTGAAAGTGAAGCTCCGGCTCGGGATGCATATTTCGCTTTCAGCAAAAGTGCATGCAGACAGTCTTTTGCTTTGAAAAGATATACCCGCGTTTTTCTGACAATTTCTCAATTCTGTTAAGAGCAATCTGTAACTGTCTCTCGACAATTCTCATATCTGCACCACGTCAACTTATTTGGAAGTCATCCATATATAATGACCCTGACACAGTAGGGGGAGTTCCTTTAAAATAGTATTTATTTTTAAACTAAATAAAGTAACACTTAAAACGCAGCCTTGAGGCACACCCTCTTGTTCAAATACATCTGAGAAAACAGAGCCAATTCTCACCTGAAATGTCCTAGCGCTAAAAAATGCAAGCCACAAGCAAAGATGCCAGGTATTTCATACATAAGATCGATACATGCTTGACAGCGTCAGTGGAGCGACTGGCCTATACTGGCACAAAGATGCCAGGTATTTCATACATATGTGTAGCAGATAGTAATATTCAAGTAACGAGATCTTAAGCTCGCTAGTCTCGGAGTCGCATAAACGAGACTCTCCAGATGTCTCCAGAAATAGTAATCGAGGCTTGATAAATCGGGAGATTGGAATGGCCAAGAGACTGGTCCAAAATCGCCAATCCATTGTGTCCCAAAAGTGTCATTCAGGTAACTGTAAACATCAGTGCTGAAGTAGGATGGTGCCCCATTATGCTAGAGTCACATTCAGTTAAAAATAGTGCTGTAGAAGTAACGAGAAATTGTGTACCCGTATGTATTCGTTACTCGGTGAACCAGTACTCGTTACTATCGTATCGTTACTCGGTAAAATCGATCGGTTTACTTTCGGTAAAAATCGATCGGTTATCCGTATCCTGAGCCTATTTTATCGGTCTACGGCCCTAAAAAGAGCTTTGAAACCTCGCATTGCATTGAATCACATGAGCTATTCTACGCCGCGGGAACTGGGTAGTGCTGCGATAAGGAGTTTTGCGTCGCATTTTTGGGGTAGAAATAATTCACTTTATTTTGGCTATTATTTTTTGGTGCACTGGATTCATTATTAATTTTTCTATTGCTGTCAGGGCTTAGTTTCTAAAGTCAGAAATGCCTACGGAAGGCCGTCAGGAAAACAGGAAAAAATAAAATAAAAAATAAAGAAAGAAAGGAAATAAATATTACAATAATAACATTAATTAGTAATTAAAATAACAAAAAAATTACTTATTAAAAAACTTAATAATTAAAATAATAAAAAATAGTGATTAAAATAATGAATAATTAAAGTAACATAATAATTAGCAACTGAAATATAAAATACTTATAAGTACAATTTAATAAAAATGTAAAAACAAATAAAAATTAAAATAATTTTTAAATTTATGATGACTAATTAAATAATAAAGTAAAATACCAGATCTTGTCTTATTGGCTTAGTATCGTTTCGTCCTTTCTCATTTCATCCCCAGCTCGAAAAAGTGTTATTTCGTTCGCTGCCTTCCCCCACCAATTCCCTCTTTCCCGTTTCATCCGCAGTTTGAAAAATAGGTGTTTACTTTACGATAAGGCGAACGTCTGTTTACTTCAATTAAAATGGTTTAGAAGAGATGACTGTTTTTACTTCGACTTAGCTTTTGATTTTTTAATATTATTTAATATTTTATGCAGACAAATTATGTTGAGCAGAATAATGAATTTCAGACGTGTTCAAAAGGTGTGTATCTGAATATAATAACATTTTTGTTGTATAGTATGCATTTTTTTAATTTCACACATTTCTAAAGCAACAGAAGTACGTTATCACTATTTTGGCACACACATCAAAAACATGTATAATTAAGATTAATGTTACATTCCTTATTAAAAGTAATGGGTCTTCATTAAATGCAACCATTCATGCTTTTAGAGGATTTTACATGTGGTGGTCTTAAAAAGATGATGTTCACTACCAATGTTTGTTTATGTTCCCAAAAATAGAGATCTCTTAAAAGGTGACCTCTTAGAGATGTCATAAATAGATGATTTGCTATAATTATTTTCTGATAGATAATGGAATTAATGTAATTTAATGTCAATAACTCGAGGAAGCAAGTTTAAATACGGTGCAACAAAAATACAGAAGTATTTTAAATGACGAAAATATTCATATTTTGTCAATGTCAAATTTAAAAAAGAATTAATTTTGGACAAATTATGAAATCTAACTTTTAATGTCGTCTTCTGGTTTCTATATTTATATCTGGCAAAGTTTTATACTTGTTATGAAAAAATAAAAATGCAAGAAGTTTGAGTCCCGTAGGACAAAGATTGACCGGGAAATTTAGTTTCAAAATTTGCAATGTTTGATGCCATTTGTAACTTGCCTTCAGGTATCGCTTAATTGAGTTAGAATAATTCGAGGAAATAAGTTTAAATGAAGTGCAGAAAAAATAAGCATAATTTAAATAGTCATAGAAGGAAGTCATGCGAAATCCATATCAAATTTTCACTTTTTCATAATGACCATAAAACTTTCCCAAATACAAATACAGAAACTGGGAGACCGCATTAAAGATTAGCTTGCGTTATTTGTCTATTATTCGTTATTTCGTTTGCTGCTTCCCCCATTCCCTTCATCAGAACCGCTAATGACGAAAAGGTGAAATTTTCCCGATTCATCCCCTCTCCAAAAACTCCTTGTTGAGACTGTTATTTGTTGAGACAAGGAATGCTATATTATAAATGTCAACTTGCTTTTTACACTTAACAATAAAATCGATAAAAACATTCGCAAATGTACAGGTTAAGTACGAATAAGAACTTAAAAGAAATTTAGAAATCTACAAAAGGTAAGGAAAGTTTTATGTTACTTTATTAGAGATAATAGTGAAGCACTAAATATTTCAATCAGTGTTATTTCATAATGCTGTGAGTATACCTTTATTCATTTAAGAAATGGCCCACCAGCGGTCGAGCGGTAAAATCGCTGAACACTGGTAGTTCCGACCTGAGTTCGATCTCAGGCAAACGGGTTGGCTTCATAAGCTTTTCGTGGTTTTTTCCCCGTACCAGATTACAAGCCAGCTTACCACGTACCATACGAGCCAGCTTTTCTAAGAAAGTGCTCTACGAAGGCATTTTTCCTTTTAGGCACATAGCCCCAGTGTGTTTTGTCATAATCAACTAAACCAAATCATTTAAGAAATATATCAGTTGATCACTGCTCAGTGTACATCTGCTGTTTGCTTATAAAAACACTTTGTAAAGACGTTTCCACTATTTTGCTAATAATTCTGGAAGGCTCATAGAATCCGAAATTATGTTTCACTAGCTAACAGAGAACTTAAGTCTGCTTAATACAACAAAAATCTGCTTGACTTGCTTTCGTGTCTTTGGGAAACGTAAGTATATGCAGAAATAAATATTAAAATCTATCACGTATATTTGTAAGGATGTAAAGCATACTGTTTTGGTTCACGATAATGATAAATATGCATCATGTTACGACAGTTTTAAAAGATCACAAATAACTATACATATGCTAGACTTCTAACAAAATTTCTGTTACAATATGAATATGCATTTATTATTATATGAGTCGTAAAACGGCCCAGCAGCGGTATAGCGGTAAAGTCGCTGAACACTGGTAGTTTGGTCCGAGGTTCGAATCCCACGAACGGTCCGGCTACACGGGTGTTTTCGTGGTTTTCCTCATGTGTAACGTGTATACGAGCCAGTTTCCCTTAGAAAGTCCTCCACGAAGGCATCCCCCCTTAGGCAGATAGCCATAGTATGCCTTGCCATAATTAAATACACCCATACACACATGAGTCGTAAAATTCAGTATTCGTCATTTTTAGATTCTAGGTATATGAAAAGAATTTTTTTTTTTTTAATTTTCGTTTTGTTTTTAAAAATTAATTCACTTTATAGCTTTTCTTCAATTTATTATAAAGGAATAGGAGTTTAAATTTTGATTTATATATAATATGATATAAATTCATCACTCATTAATAATATTTTATGTATAACAAAAAATTATCATTAATGTTCCAAATTTTAATTTTTTTAATGATTTGTCTTACATTTGTTGTATATTTGTTGAATGCATAGCTAAATATTTCAATCATACACAATAAAGGTTATGCAGAAAACAATTCAGCTGGCATGATAGCTAATTGCGAAAGAAAAATTAGTCTTATTGCTCTTAACTCTTAGTACAAGCAGATATTTTTAAATTGATGTTAAAATAAATTTATTCTATGGTCTATTAGAAAATAACTATACTGAATCATTTATTGACGACTTCTAAGAGGTCGCTTTCTGAAAGAAACCTGTATTTTTGAGAACATAAACATACGTTGATATTGAACATCATTTTTTAAGATGCCAGAGCAAATGCACAGAGCTCCAAAAATCCTCTAAAAGCATAGACGGTCACGTTCTAAAAGGCTGACTACTTTTAATAAAGCCTGTATATCAATGTTCATTATACATTTCTCACTTTTTTACTTTCTTTCAAAACAGCAATGCTGTGGTTCAATTGCTTTAGAACTATGTGAAACTAATAAAATGTGCCCTATGTTATAAAAACCTAATTATATTCAGATACACAACTTTTGAACATGTTTGAAATCTATTATTCTAATCAGAATACTTTGTCTACAAAAAACATTGAATCAACATTAGAAATCAAAAGCTAAGTGAGATTAAAGTAGGAAGAGTCATATCGTCTAACCCATTTTAATTGAAGTAAACAGGTGCTTACTTTATCGTAAAGTGAACACCCGTTTTTCAAACAGCAAATGAAAAGAAAAAAAGAGCCCACCAGAGCTCGAGCGATAAAGTCGCTGAGCACTAATAGTTCGGTTCGGGGTTCAATTCCCGGCTAACGGCTAGCTGCACGGGCGTTTTCATTGTTATTCCCGTGTGTAACTTGCATATGAGTCAGTTCCCTTTAAAAAATCCTACACGAAGGCCTCCCTCCCCGTAGGCAATAGCCTAGTGTGCTTTGCTGTTACCGAATAATCCGAAACTGGAAAAAAAAAAGGGGGAGGGGGGAATAGTTGGTGGAAGGCAGCTACGAAACGTCGTTTTAGAAGAATGGGCTACATAACCAAATTTCTATCTATACTCTGGTAAACAGTACATTATTTGCTCATCAAAAGTGTAAATTTATCTAATGCTCGGCTTAGTTCTTAAATTGTAATTTTAGCCACAGCCCCCAAACAAGACGATGTCTGGTATTTTATTTCATTACTTAGTTATTCATCATTAATTTAAGAATTAAATTTTCATTTGTCTTTAAATTTTTATTGAATTATAATAATAATCATTTAATATTCTAGTTGCTAATTATTTTATTATTGTAATAGTTATTTTATTTATTTTTATTTATTTATTTATTTATTCATCTTTCCTGATGGCCTTCCATAGAGCTCCAGCACTTCTAATTTTAAAAATTAAGTCCTGACTACAACCAATTATTGCGAAAATAAAAGTCAAATAACTTATTTAGTGATAATTAAATAAAATAAAAGCCAAGGCTTTTACTTTCGCCTTACTTGGCTTTTATTTTATATTTATATATATGTGTGTGTACTTTACATTTAATTATAAGGACATATATATATGTACTTTACATTTAATTATAATTTATTTGATATATATATACATATTTACGTTTGGTAGTATTACCGATTGCAATAAAAAGGGAGGTGCACATCTAGATGTTATAACGGACCCATATACAAAATTTCAACGTTCTATAACTAACCGTTTTTGAGTTATGCAAAATGCATACATACGTACTTACACATCACGAAAAAAATCCCTTTCAAGTATCAACTTAGAGTCATAATCATTAGTAATAAGTATCAGCTTAGAGTAAATGGGATTACATTTAACAATAAGTTTTTTTGAAAAAAAAAAAAAGAGAGAGAGAAAGAGTCCTTCATTGTGTTCATACGTACAGGCGTCAGCACAAAAAATAATTCACATGGATTCCGAAATCGTCAAAAACGGATATTTCCGTTAAAATATGATACCCAAAAGTTTTCTCGATTGCAATAATTACTACCATTTTATTTGATACAAGGAAGTAAAGAACCTATATTAACCTACATATTCTTATATAAACAATACCTAAGTGCAGTATATAAATATTTCAAATCAATAAAATCTGACTATGGCACGCTCAAAGAAAAAAAAAAAAAAAAAAAAAGATGAATCATCTAAATTTTCAAATTACAAACATAAATAGCAATAGTAAAAAGCAAATACAAAATAACGCTTCACGCTATCAAAATTGCTCATTTTCTTAAATATCAACAACTAAATAGTATTTCAACTAAAACACATAATGTAAACAAGAGTTTGCCCGATGCCCAAAAAAATTCAAAATTATCTATGAAAAATATGAGCGCATTGTGACGCAACCGTATCATTCGTATTCGAACAGCAACCACATCATTCGTATTCGAATAGAAACCGCATCATTCGTATTCGTATAGCAACTGCATCATTCGTACTCGAACAAACCGCATCGTACGACAGATGCGAGTAACGAAATGAATTTGTAAGTACCGAATCGGTACTTCGAGTCAACCGATGTACCCGTTACTCAGTAACGAATACATGCGGTTTGCTCCAGCTCTAGTTACAAATGGAGATCGGAACACCTTGCAGCAGTTCTAATAACACCTGTTCCAGAAAAATAAGATAATGCTAGCCAAAGAGTCACTGCGGCTGCAGGAATGGGTCAGTTAAAAAGTTGTGGACAATATCCACCTATACATTCACACTGATTCGTTGTTGAAACGTATATGGTTTCACTACTTGTGGATTCTCAATGGCCTACACATGAGAACTGAATGCATTAAATTCACTCTCAAGGGTATACACCTATGAATACCTCATCATATTATCTGTAAATAGCACGAGCTGTGAAGTCCAGCTGCAATGAAGATTGCTGCAAAAGCTGCCGACAGAAGTTCAGGTGCAGTGGAGTCTCGTGGATTCAAAGTTTGTACTCGTTGAAAATGAAAGGGGTGTATGCACTTTTCATTTAACACTCTCCAAATGGTATATTGGCATATATCTACACTTTGCACTACAGCTCTCATACTTTATTTGGGTCTATCAACAACAATGTTCAAGATACTTTCTTTAGATCTTGGATTGTGTACAGTTCATCGACCAGTATCGGTGTAAATGGATCTTGGATTGTGTACAGTTCATTGACCAGTATGGTGCGGTGGAAAAAACCTATTTCACAAACCTTACAATGTAATCACTAAAACATTATGATCCAGCATTTGTCTATTTGGACACTGCAAGGAATACATTTGTAGTGCAGCTTCGACATTACTGTTTGCACGGACATACAATGTAATACACATCTGCTTTTTCGGCATACATAAACTCTATCAATAATGAAAGCATAATGGTGATTACCCTATCGAGATGCACACCTACTGGCAAACATATTTTCACATGCAAATTACCAATACACGAATGTGTTTCATGACGTAATTTGAAGCATTGCCTTTTTAAATGAGATATAGAAGGTTCTGTGGGTGCTGTGCTTCGTGTGAAGCAATTCATACGAGATGTTATGTGACTTCAATCTTATTTTAAAGTTTTCTTATTGTAAATGCATTTTAAGTTGCATTTATGACTAAATAAATCGATTGCAAACTGAGTTTAATATGTGAATACTAATTGTGTCTTTGTTCTGTACCACACCTCCAAATTTCTATTATGAATTTAAAAACACCCTGTGTATGTATATACATATACAAGGTAATTATAAGTAATTTTAAAAAGCTAAATACGGTATGGTTCCATTATCCGCGCCAGATTCAGTAATGTATGAATGTTTGCAGCACATGTGTATTATGTATATACACACATTTATACTTACATATACACATGCATACATAAACACGTACATCTACACATACATACATAAACACGTACATCTACACATACATACATTTTTTAATCCGGTCTTGATAACCTGTGCTAAAGCTACTCAGTAATAAAATACATAAATAGTTCATGACTTAAATTCGATTATTACTTGGGGAAAACGATAAAACACTCTCGCTTATTTTGGTTATCAAAGATTGGTTTGTTCCCCTTGAAAAGTCAATCTCCTATCAATAAGAATAATTACTTCTTTTTTCTGCACTTCTGATTTTACTATTTTGTCTATTTATTTAAACTTATTTTCCTACGAGATGGTGCATCTACAAAACTCTTCCCATACATACATATATAGATATATATACAAATAACACTTTCCTAATGATGCAAAAGAGTTCATGTGTGTAATTATTTTTGTCTAGTAGGTTGCAATTTTTCATTTGAAATTGTTTTCTGCATTCTTTATTTTTTTAATATGATTACTAAATTAATGACTTCTGATCTCTTACCAATATCAGCAAATATCATGGCACTTGCTCATGCCTAATAAATGAATCTTTTTTTTTAATTATGTTTACCAAACTGAATAAAAATTTTAAATATAACATAAGGAAAATGAGGAAAAATAACTTAAACACTAAGAGATTTCGTTCTGAACAACCACTAAACTTCCAGGAAATTTCTGTCTTCATTGGAGACAAATATAAAAAATATAATTATGAATCATAACAGTTATCAGTTTGTACCATACTTTCATCTTATTAGTGTTCTTGAATCCAGTTATATTTTCATCATTTACTAAATATTTTCGTGACTCGAATAAAAAATTATATAAATAATAACACTTCATTAGTTTTCTCGGTGATGATGACTAAATCAATTAAAATTTTACATTAAATAACATGTACTCAGAGAAAACATAGAAAAATATGTATAAATAAAAATAAGAAAAACATACTTCTAGAAAAATTTTCTACTCCTTCTTTTTGGGAAATAATCTTTAAGTCCGCTATGGCATTACAAGACCAAGTTCTAGGGGAAGAAAGTAAAATACTGTAAGAGAATTTATATAAATACTTTAACAGTGTAACTCAATATTCTATATTAATTCATTTAATACTATTATAAATTACTTTATCACAGTATATTATATCATTATCCAGACTGAGAAAACAAAGAGACAAATGGTAAAATTTTATTCTACATTATTAAGTAGATAAAATTTTACAAGTTTTAAAATGGAATTTGACTGTTAAGTATATTCGACTTACGATGATTCCGATTCTCCATTACATTGTAAAAAGAAACCTAAACTTCTAGTAGGTGTATTTCTATCTTGTCCATGACTCGTACGAGGCATAACCATGATTTTCCTGAAATAATCATTTACAAGCATTGAGAATATCTACCAAACTTCCCATAAATTAAACTGTTGGCTTTAACAAATAACTTGTTAAAGGTCTTAAACCATATTATCTTTTAAATTAATATATACTGACCATGGCAAATTTCTAACATAAGTCGGTGAGCTAAGAGCTGTTTCCCGCAACTTGCTGAAATTGGGAACAACAAATCTAAATGTTGCTTCAGAACGAGCTTCATCTAAAATAAAATAAATATAAACATAAAAAAGGGCAAAAAAGACGTTTCATTACACAAAAAAACTTCATACAAAAGCTAGAACTAAACCACACAAATGATTGGGATAATGAATAGCAATTAAATCTCTAAGCACAGTATGAAATGAAAACGAAAATGGTATCCTTAAGTTTCCACTCGCTAAAAATAACAGCGACATTGTCTGATATACACTCTGTACAAAAAAAGAGGGACAGTTCTATATCACCTGTTTTACTGAGCTGACTAAAAAAATTTAATCTATCTCAATTTAATATGTCTCAATAGCAAGACTTAAGATATACATGTAAGAAAAAGAATATGTAAAAGATTAAATTAGCAGCCTAAATTAATTTCCCTTCTCTTTCTAAAAATAGTAACCCCTCTCTGCACTGTGTCATTTCGAGAAAAATCCATGCCGTGTGACTCTTACATAATTCTGATGACGTAAATGGAACTAAAACTCTTAATAGCCAATAATAATTTTACAACAATATTAACCATCCAATCAGAATGCTTTGAGAAACAAAACTAACTCTCTGACTTGAGATTTCATCCTGAACATTACGCACTTGCTTTCTGTGCTTTGGCCTAGCTACACTGTTATGTGTCTGCCTCTTCTTTTTTGCTACAAAGTTATCGAAAATGTAAGCCTTTTGGAACAGGCACATTTAATGTGCCGACTTGTATGTATCTGCAACATATTGCCGAAAATAAAACTGAAGATTTAATCTGCCTTCGCCATCCAAATTCCTAGTCATTATGGATCAACACTCCTGCGTAATCAAAATTCCTCTTCAGTTACTTCTAACTTTGTTTTTATTATAACTGAGTTGACAGCACACATGTCCTGTGCATTGGAATTCCAGTGGAAATGTCATTGCAGTGTCTGCAATAGCCAGCCATCTCTTCAAACTTCCATGTGTAATTCATAATGGATATCCAGTATCTGCAAGTCCAAAAGTGATAATGTCAGTGAAAACAAAGTGCAATGCCATATCTCAAATGTTTAGAAGAAAAAAAAAAGTGATTTAAATCATCAAAGTGTGCCTGTTTTCACAGAAGTGTTATCATTGAAATTGTGGCTACGATTGTGAAAGCGAATTAGTTAATGCTTTCATGTTCTAATCTTCAATATATTTACGGCTCCCGCCAATCTATGTGATTCAATATGTCTCCCGCCAATCTATGTGATACAATTCGGTGCAGCCTCTCAACTACACCGAATTGTTATAAAACAAGTGTATTTAAAAGTCAAAATTCATGCTTCGAAATTCAATCTAGCATATGCAGTTATTTAATAAGTGTAACATTGTAATTGCATAGCCATATGAAAATGTGAAAAAAAAAAAAAAAAAATTCGAATCACAGAATTGCTGAGAGTGCTTAAAAATGAAATCTAGTGACACCCTTTCAAAATTAATTCAGCGTTTCTTTATAGTAAAATGACCACAATGTTTTTCGAGTGCTGACGTTTCAAATCATTCCGGTGCTTTCAAGATTATCGAACTGCATATCTTAAAATGGCTCTTATGCAAATAATTTAGGATGTTCTTTCGCAGTTATGGGATTTTTAAAATTGAAGTGGGGTACCGGACGTTTATTTTCACTTCTGCTTTTGCTTAATTAAATCTCCATTGGGAACTGATCTTTTTTAATAAATTGGACATTAAAAATGTAACCCTGTGATATGAAAAACTGTAATGATATTAGAAATTTGAATTCTAATAATTTAGAAAAGTTAATAAGTAATTCTTGGATTTTTAATTATTTTTAGGAAAGGTTATTAAGATAAATTTTTATATTTTTGAAATTTTGAATACGAATTTTATTATTCTAAAAATGAAGTAGATGTAAAAAATAAGTGAAATTAGTACAGATAAGTAATATGAAATTATGGTAAATGCATGTTAAAATTTATGACCTCATCATTTTATATGAGAGTGTACTGGTTCCTTAAACAGAGGCCTCTAATTACCTCTGTAGAGTTGTTCCTTTTACCCTCTTCATGCAAGATAATGTTGGAGGCTCTCATTTTATGAGTGTTTGTAGTTTTTTATACAGTCAAAAGTCGTTAATTCGGACACCCATAATCCGGACCTCAAAGCTACAAACTTTCTGCATCACATTGACACATGCGCGTAAGACCTTTACGGCTGCGAATTTGCGTGTGCACCTGCGCAAAATACGTTTACAAATGCGCGTTTAATGTATAACGGACGGGGTAAGCTACGCTAAAATTATCTAATTATCTATTTCAGTTAATGTTGCAGATTGCGTTGTTTCTTAATCTTCGAATTGGATCCGGCGTATTATTTTTTGAAGACTGTTAGAGCAATTTTATAAAAGTAAGCTTGAACTTTCGATTATGTCAAATAGAATTTCCGATATATATTTACTAATATGTAAAGGATATACAAAGCGAAAGTATCTTTCGGAGTCCATTCAACAAAAAGTGGAATTGCTGCAAAAACGGATAAAGGTTAAAACCTTTGTTTATCTAAACGTTGTTTATCTTTAACGGTGCAGCACCGCACAATGAATGGGAAGTTGATCTGTCAGCACTATCCTTATCTTAAGAGCAGATGTTTTTATTTTATTTGGCTTATAATTGCTTACTAAATGTAGTACTCCATCTTTGATATGATTTAAATCAAATGCTTCGTCATTATAATTCGCTTCCGATAGCGAAGAAAGTAACAGAGGTTATTGAAACCGAAAAAAATTTCGATTGACAAATTAGTCGGTATTCTCGACACAGCAATTATAGGACTTGAACAGCGGAACTTTGTAACTGAACAAGAAATTATGTCTGTTTATAGAATTAAAGAGAATGTATTATCACATAAAAAATGAAGCAACTTAAATAACTTACATCGAAAGAAATGTTTAATAAAGTAAACAAATAAATATTAAGTTTTTTTTTTTTTTTTTTTTTGTAAATTTTGATACCCTTTAGATCATAATTTTTCTTTATTTCGTAAATTACGGTTTCACATTTTTAATTTTATAATTTCTGCATACCATTTTACCAGATTTAAACTGATGATCTATAATCCGGAAAAATCGATAATCCGAAATCGCCGAAGTCCCGACGAGTCCGGATTAACGACTTTTGACTGTATTATTATTTTTTATTGTGGAGTGTATTAGTACAGTTTTCAAAGGCCAGTTACCTTATGCAAGGAATGGAGGCCTTTTCAAGTAACTGCCTAGGCACTCTGGGCCACCAGTGCAGAGAACATACTGGTTAGCTCAAGAGGACAACCCTACTAATGGATACGTTTGTTCAGAAGTATTGCGAGGCCTTCCAGTTTGGTAAAATCAGCAATTGCAAATGAACAATAAAAACGTTGAAACCATAATTTCTGAAACTGTTACTCCTATTATACACTGGTTATCATAAATTAAGGAAAAATCACAATTACTGAAAAAGTTACATGTAAAATTTTATGAAACTTACCTACAATATAAAACACAAAGTAAGGTATCAAATAACATAAAAAGAAATTACCAGACAATTATGGTAGTATAGAAATTAGCACATGTATAAAATGAACAAATCGAAGATGTCAGTTTGCTATAGTAAAAGTACCTTCAATATGGAATATAATCGCCTCTAGAAGCAATACAGCACATTCCGCGATGTGTGATGCTTTCAATTATGCGGTCTATCAGTTCCATAGGAAGCGAGAGCCATTGCTCTTGCAAAGCAGTTGCAAGGGGGCGGATTGAGAGCAGCTAAACGTCTCCCTAAAGCATTCCAAATGTTCTCGATAGGATTCAAGTCCGGGGATCGAGCTGGCCACTCCATGCGCATAATTGTAACCTGTTGCAGATAATCATATATGATGCAAGTCTTGTGTGGTCTTGCATTGTCGTCCTGTAACAATAAAGCATGACCTATTACCCCAGCATATGGACGCACATAAGCATCAAGGATGTTATCTCTATAAACATGAACATTCACGGTTTCCCTTGGAAGAACATGTAGGTCTGTGCGTCCACCTAAAGAGATGCCACCCCAAACACAGACACTGCCTCTTCCGTATGCATCTCTTTCACGGATGTTTGACGGATGAAACGGGTTCCAGGTTCTCTCCATATCAAATAATGCGTACTATCTCGTTCTAGACTAAACCTGGACTCATCCGTAAAGAGAATAGCCCTTCTTTGCTCAGGCGTGCAGTGGACATGTTGTCGTGCCCACTGCAAACAGTCCCTCCTATGGTGTTACTTGAGCAGCACACAAATGGTTGTTCGCCTCGCATACAGACCACCTTCGTGAAGCCTTCTACGCACAGTTGACGGTTGACACCAACATTCCGGTGGCTGCAGGAAGGGAGGATCTAAAAAGAGTCGGAGTAGCGGTTCTATTCCTGAGTACACATAATGTCAAATATTGGTCATCGGCACTCGTCGTAGCAGTTGCCCGTCCTTGGCTGAACCTTCTAGGTGCTGAATCTGTGATTTGACATTGCCTCCAAAGTCTATGAACCACAGAAGGACTCACATTTAGCCATCTGGCCACTTCTGTTTGATTTTGTCCTGCCTCTAGTCTCCCAATGGCTTTCTGTCGTAGTTCTGCAGGCAAATGATGCCTGGAGATGATTGTTACAAATTGGCTATCTCAGATTTCTGATCACTATCACAGTGAAATATGTGGGCTTGCTCACAAACATGGACTTTTATATTCCTCGCAGATGACGTATTCCGAGTGCAGCACCACTAATTTGCATACTGGAGTTTTACTCAGCTACTCTATCTTGGAAACATATTCAAATTTTACATGGTTTGGCTTATTTTTGAGGGAGTTATCACTATTTTTGTGATTTTCCCTTAATTTATGATAACCAGTGTATTTATGGTGTTAAAATATAATTTATCAGTATGGAAGTTAGCATCATAAATATTTATGTGTGTTACATTTAATTATAAGTAATGATTATGTAAAAGTTTTATTTTGTGATACTCTGCGATATCAAGAACCTTCCCTGAAGAATTATGATTATGCGAACTCTCAAAACAGAAAGACTTTTGGACTAAAATGCTGATAAATTCAATAGAACTCAAAAAATTTTTAATTTATTTTAGAAAATTGGTATTTATAAATTATACTTTTATAGAATCAAAATTTTATGATTTATGCTTTTCTTTTTCATTTGCTAATGCTTTAATGCTTTCTCTTTAAAAAGGCTTCTCCTGCCTTTAAAAAAGCCTTTTTCTTCTTAAAGGGGGGGGGAATATGTAAGAAAAAGAATAAGTAAAAGATTAAATTAGCAGCCTAAATTAATTTCCCCACTTTTTCTAAAACAGCAACCCCTCTCTGCACTGCGTCATTTCGAGAAAAATGCATGCAGTACGACTCTTACATAATTCTGATGATGTAAACAGAACTAAAACTCTTAACAGTTAATAATAATTTTACAGCAATATTAACCATCCAATCAGAATGCTTTGAGAACCAAAACTAACTCAGTCTGACTTGAGATTTCATCCTGAACATTACGCACTTTCTTTCCACGCTTTGGCCTAGCTACACTGCTGTCTGTCTGCTCTGCTTTCTTGCTACAAAATTATCAAAAATAAAAACCTTTTGGAACAGGCACAGTTAATGTGCCGACTTGTGTGTAACCACAACACGTTGCAGAAAATAAAACTGTAGATCTCCAAATAAATCTACTTCTGGCAGAAAATATGTTCTAAACAACACATTGCACTTGCACTGGCATCATCCGGCATAGCCGCCACACTTATGGAATGAGGACAAGCTGCCCATTCCGCACTAGAACTACCGTTGAATATAGCTGAAGAACAATTCCCGATATGTAAAATCTCGAGAGGATATGAGCGGGGTGAACTTTAGCTAAAATTATCTTCTGGGACAAATGTACAATGGCACATAAAAAATCACTCAAAGCCATGGACAGTTAATTACAAGACTTGAGAGAAAACTCTGAAGTGATGGAAGGAGCTCTATTCATATTTCTAGAAGATTTTTGACAAACACTTCCAGTTATCCCCAAGTCAACATGAGCAGATGAAATCAATGCGTGCTTAAAAAAATCACATGCACATGAAATCAATGCATGTTAAAAAAACACACCTCTGACCACATATAGAAATACTGTGACTAACAAAAAACATGCGAGAGTTGAACTATTGGAAGATGAAACTACAGCACATTCTGCTAAAAAACTTTTACAAATAGGCGAAGGCACATATCCTACTGACCAGACAATCAGCCTTATTAAATTCAGCAGTGATTTTTGCAACATAGCCACTACTGAAAACTTAACTCATCAACCAAATTTATCCAAACATTGTTCACAACTATACCAATCTATGATGGCTATTTCAAAGGACAATTTTGGCAACTAAAAATAATATTGTCGACGATACCAACTTTAATATTCAAAAGAAAATTCCTGGTGAAGAGAGAATATATAAATCGATTGACACAATGGTAACACACTATTTAAAATACTGCTGATATCTATTGAACTGCCACTCCAATTTAAAAGACTGCAATTTCCAATCAAATTAGCCTATGGGTTTGCAATTAACAAAGTGCAAGGAAAAACTTTAAAACACTGCGGCATCAATTTCAAAGACTCCTGTTTTTCTCACAGTCAGCAATACATAGCTTGCTCTCGAGTAGGAAATTCGAAAAATGTGTACATACACTCATTGCCATAAAAATTTGGGCACTAAGAAATAATTGTGGGATCGAAACGAAACTTGGCATGAAGGTACATGTCGGGTAGATATGCAAATGATTATAAATGCAACGTGACTACGCACTGCATAATGCCACTAGAGGTCATTGAACTTCAGTTGTTCTTGGAGTACAAAACAGGTAAGTACAGCTTGTTTGAGCGTACTTAATCTTTTGCTAAGAAAACGCTAAGGCAGACATGCCGTTATGCCGCCATCAAAGACAATATCAGCAGCTGTCAAGAGTTTGAGAGGGGAAGAATCATTGTGATGATGGAAGCTGGGTAGTCAGCTCGGTGAGTAGCTCGTAAGGTAGGCCATTCTGATTTCCCTGTGAGGAGTGTTGGAACCAGTGGACAGAAGAGACGTAATTTACACAGTGACCAGGCTCAGGACGCCCTTGACAAACCAGTCATCAAGAAGACAGTCACATCAAGCGATTAGCATGCATAGAGCCAACTGCCTCATTGGCTGCTATCCAGACACAGGCAGCAGCTTCACTGCGGGCCCCTGTGTCTTCCCGAACCATCACAAAGCGCCTGGTTGAAGGACACCTAGTAAAGCGGTGCCCATTACATGTGCTGCCAATGACACCCACCCACAAACGCCTCTGTTTGAAATGGTGTCGCACACGACAGGATTGGACTTTAATGGAATGGAACAAGGTCGTCTTCAGCGACGAATCTAGATTCTATTTGACCAGTGATGACAATCGCATCTGTGTTTGGAGGCCCGTTGTGAACACCTCAATCCTGCCTTCGCTTTACAGTGACACATTGTTCCCACAGTTGGTGTGATGGTATGGGGTGCCATTGCTTACGATACACAGTTACCCCTAGTATTGATGCATGGCACAATGACTGACCAGTGGTACGTCCATGACATCCTTCAGCCACGTGTGTTGCCACTCATGGCTGGGTTCCTAGGAGCCTGTTTCCAACAAAACAATGCTTGACCACACACAACATGGATCTCAAAATGCTGCCTCAGCCACATTAACACCCTTACCTGGCCTGCTCGATTCCCAGAATTGTCAGCATATCTGAGATCATTTGAGACGGCAAATTGGACAGACGAGATTAGCCGAACTAGAGGCACATTTACAGCAACTGTGGAATGAGATGTGTCCGGACACCATACAGAACTCATATGCCTCAATGCCTGCTCGTATCATATCCTGCATTCGCACTAGAGGAGGTCCAATAGAGTACTAAAACTTCCATTCATGTGTACTTTTTTTCGCAATAAATGATCCTTTTTCTTTGATTTTCTAATCGCTTACTTATATCAAAGTAGTACTTACATATGTAAAATTTCGTTTCACTCTTACAACTCTTTCTTGGTGAGCAAATTTTTATGGCAATGAGTGCATATGCCCCACATAACAAAATGAAAAATGTCGTTTATAAACAAGTATTGTAAATAGTTGGAATTTATTTTCAATAAAAATTTTACATCTTACATTTTAAAGTTCATTCTTTTATTCCAACTACTACAATCTCATGTCAACTCCCTGAGGGAAGCCGGCTACCCCAGCTAGTTTTGAATGAAAAATTATAATTTTCTGCAAGTATGCAAATCTGCACAACTCTCTTTAGGTACTTACGTATTAACACAACCTTGGTGCAATCAAGCAGTTTTTCACAGACGAAATGGTGAAAGCTATATATTGTGTGCAAGATCGAGGTTTTCACGACTTTTTCAAAAAGATTACTGAAGTATAGATAACTACTGCAGGTTGGCAAACATTATCAACTTATGAAAAGTTAATACATTTCAACATAAATTGAAACTTTTAATTTTTAAATAAGGGTTACGTGATATATTGAAAAATAAAATATTTCCAAACCTTTCCTTTTGTGTGTGTGTGTGTATATACGAGAATACAGTGATATATTTCCACTTAATAAAACACCAGAGAATTGCAGAGACCTGACATGGCTCAAACCTTAGCAGTACAGGCTAACACATATATCTCTAGAGATTTTAAGAAAAAATCACAAACTGGATCAGCTGATAGACAGCCTGGTCAAGGACGATCAACAGCAACAACTGCATTAGAAGGCCATTTCCTGATGTTGAAGGTTTGAATAAACCGCGACGCAACTACTATAGATTTTGTTTTAGACCTTCAGGCTGCAACACAAACTCAAATTCATTATTCTACTGCAACACAAAAGCTTTACGAGGTTGGAATGTATGCGAGAAAAACCAATGATTTGCGTTCCACTCACTTCAACTTCCAGAGAGAGCCATTTACAATGGTTCCGTTCTCATGTTCAATGGAGGAAAGACAACTGGGACTGAGTATTGTTTACTGACAAGTCTATATGTAGTCTAAACAGTGATTCTAGATGTGTTTTGATCTGGAGAGAGGAAGGAACATGCAACTTGGTTCCTTTGTCCATAAAATATCCCATTTCTGTGACTGTGGTTTAATGGTTTGGGGAGAAACCATGACAAATGGCCACAATATACTGCATATCTTTTAAGGAGGTTCTGTAACCACTTGGAGATATGTTGACAAGATATTAGAATCCCAACGTAGATTGTTTATGGGTGCTGTTGGCCCAGAGATTTCGCTAAAGGATGACAATGCTCGGCCTCATTGAGCATATGTGGTGTCAGAATACTTGCAAACAGAAGATTTCACTCAAATTGATTGGCCACCTTATCACCCAACTTGCATGTGTGGGATGCCTTAGGGAGCCTAATTCCACCCCAGACCCTCCAGAGCTGAAAAGTGCACTTTTAAAAGAGTGGCATACAATTCTACAAGATTTGATCGACACTTGGTAAATAAAGTCTACAAAATCAAGATACGAGATGTGCAAATCTGTCTGACGTGATCATACACTATATTACAGAAAAAAAATTCCCAAAAAAGGTGGTTTTATTTTTCCATCATTTTCAAATTTCCATAAATCTTGTTTTAATTTCAACATTTTGCAAATAATCAACTGCCAAACATTGTAATTTATGTTAACTAATGCTTCTGCAAAAATTTCTATTAATGTTTCATTTAGCATCAGTTATGTTTTATTCCTGTCATTATACTTTAATTTTGATAACCAGTGTGTACTAATCATGTAGAGGGTGAATGTAAATCTCTTTTATGGGAAAATATAACAAGAAACTTCAACTACCATTCAATAAAAGATAAAAATTCAGCACACTCCAGTCTTATATTACCAATGTTTATCCTCCTACGGAAGAAAGTACACACTAATGCACCAAAATGATTTCAAATTGTACCAAATAATGAACTAAAGTACATTTCTCTGTCTTTTAGACTTTTTAGCATATGATATAAAATCTACCTAATTAAAAATATTTCTGATTCCAAAATAAAGGTAAGAATTTCAAAATAAAACTTTTCCTATTACAATCAAAAGTCGTTAATTCGGACACCCATAATCCGGAATGATCTATAATCCGGACCTCAAAGCTAAAAACTTTCTGCGCATGCGCCGTGTTGACATATGCACATAGGCGTTTACGCCTGCACGTAAGACCTTTTACGACTGCGCATATGCGTGTGAGCAAGCGCAGAATACATTTTCGCGTGCGCTTTTACATATAACGGACGGTACAGTCAAAAGTCGTTAATTCGGACACCCATAATCCGGACCTCAAAGCTAAAAACTTTCTGCGCATGTGCCGCATTGGCACATGCGCACAGGCGTTTTACGCGTGCGCGTAAGACCTTGACTACTGCGCATATGCGTGTGCGCAAGTGCAGAGTATGTTTTCGCCTGCGCGTTTAATGTATAATGGACGGTGTAAGCTAAATTTATCTAATTATCTATTTCAGTTAATGTTAATGATTGCGTTGTTCCTTAATCTTCGAATCGGATCCCGCTTATTATTTTTTGCAGACTGTAAGAGCAATTTTATAAAAGTAAACTTGAACTTTCGATTATGTCAAATAGAATTTCCGATGCTGGAACTTCCAAAGGATCTACAAAACGAAAGTATGTTTCGATGTCCAACAAACAAAAATGGAATTGCTGCAAAAAATGGATAAAGACATGAAGAATGTGACAGAGAGGTTAGTGAAAACGAAAAAATTTTGATTGACAAGTTAGTCGGTATTCTCGGCACAGCAATTAACGGGACTTGAACAGCGAGACTTTGTAACTGAACAAGAAATTATGTCTGTTTATAGAATTAAAGAGAAAGTATTATCACATAAAATGAAGCAACTTAAACAACTTACATTGAAAGAAATGTTTAATAAAGTAAGCAAATATATATTATGCTTTTTTTTTTTTTTTTTTTTTTTTTTGTAAATTTTGATACCCTTTAGATCATAATTGTTCTTTATTTCATAAATTACGGTTTCATATTTTTAATTTTAGAATTTCTGCATGCCATCTTATGAGATTTAAACTGATGATCTATAAACCGGAAAAATCGATAATCCGGAATCACCGAAGTCCCGACGAGTCCGGATTAACGAATTTTGACTGTACTTGATTTAAACTTTCCTTCTTACTTGATAAGTAAATAGATTTAAATTGTGATTAAAAATATTTTTTAATCTGATAAAATATTTACATCTGAAGCACAACACTCATATTTTAAGCACTTTTGTTTTCCGGCTTATTTTTAGTTACTGAAATTTAATAGCTTCAAAGGAGATCAGAACGCTTACATAAAATATTTTTATTGTTGCAGCTTTATTCTTTGTTAATATTTCCAACATATGAAATTTAAAAATGTCATACAATTCAAATAATTACATATATTAAGCTACTGCGTTAATAATTTTGCAAAGTTTTCATATAAATTATACTTTTATGCATTTAAATCCAATACAAATTATATTGATTTTTTGTTTAAATTAATGATTATGAAATTCAGATATTCATGGGATGCAAGTTATTAAAATTTTACAGTTACCTTCTTCCTCCATGGCTTCTTCTTGGTTCCCTAAATTACCTTCCTGAATATCACCATTCAAACACCTCTCTTCAAATCCACCCCCAGGCTGAACCTGCCCATTGTCATCTAAAGAATGAATTAAGACAACATATAAATTTAAAAGTGTATATATTGAAGATTATATGCTAATGATGAAGTACAATTAAATTTATAACTGGCAAATCTCGGGCAAGAATAGCAAACTAAAACATTTCAAAGTAAAGGCAAAATGAAGAATAAGCAACTAACAAAATTCTATACTTGAATATTTTATTTATTGAAGTCAATTAAAATATAGGCAGGTAAAGAAATAAAACATAAAAAGGTTTCACTCATTTGCAATTATCTGAAACAAGAGAACTTTTATATTTAAAATTCTTTATCCTGTACATCTAGTAATTTACAAAATTAAGTATAATCACTTACCACATTAAGTACGTTTAAATTTTACATACACAAGAAAATATTTTAAAGTTTCATGATACTGAACTTACAATTCCACTCTTAGAAACAATACATGTCTAAAGATGGCTTAAATTTACTTCCCAGATACAGGATACGCTGTAAAACATATGAAATGAGAAAATTCAACTATGCAGGTTATATTTTTAAGCAATTATAAATACCCCTTAAAGACAAATTTTAAGGAGTCCAAATACTAGTATTTCATAATGCAGAATTTTAATAAATCATTTGAGTATATCAATTCTAGCTTAGAATGAAGTCCTATTTCAAAAAGCAGTCAATTAAATGCAATATTGACAAAAAAAAAAATTTCCACATCCTTTACGACATAGTAATTTACGACTCAGATAATAACCATAAATTTGAATCATTTCAATTGTAACACAGGATACAGTGTATTTCTACAGGAAATCAAAAAATTTATATATTTAAACATTCTGGAAAACGCAAATGCTCCCAACAGCTGAAAATTTACTAAAATGAAGAAAACTAATAAAATAAAAGTGATCATCAAGAGATATAACTGAGAATTAGGATACACAAAACAACGCATTCAATAAACACTAAAAAGTGAATGCAAGTTTGTGAAATGCAGTTTGTACTATTACGTACTCAAAATGGCATAACTCAACATACATTTAAATAAACACTCAATTACACTTATATGAATATCTAATCGTAAATAAATATATAGAGTAATTTAGCATACTTTTAGAATGCATAAAAAATTAAAAGGCTAAGAACAATGTATGAGCGTCTTCATCGGAAAATCATTATCATAATCACCTTCACGAGTGTCCATTTCTTCCGATTCAGAAAGGCGACAATGTTTATCAAAAACAACTTGGTTTAAGTGGTTCATATTAGAAACAGGATAATAGAATCCTTCTTTAATTTTCTTGGATTTTATATGGATTACTGTTCTCTCCTTTCCCGAACCAGTCGTCAAATTCTTTCCAGACACACTCACTTTAAAATACTTGCTCGCTATTCGCCCAATGTCTGCTGGTGTCAACCCCCCTGGAAGGGGAAGGCATTAACACCCGAACACCGGATTAACAAACCAAAAAGAAGTCAGCAAATTTAGTTTAATGCTCACCGATAGAAAGCTCACACAATTAATTATCCTGTGTTCGTCGGACGGCAAGTTCTACCTCATGTCATGAAAATAAACAAGATGGCGGAAATCGTCTGCCGGGTATGCTGGGACAGTATTAAACTTATCTAAAGATGAGCACATTCACTTAGTTAATTTATAAATAAAAAAACTATTTTTTAGCTACTTTTATGTAAGTTTATCACACTTTTAATCTCTTATTAATTAGTCTTCTATCGCATCAATTTCCTTTCACGTGATTGGCTTGTTATCGACATTGCGCAGTGCGAATACAAAGAATCTGGCGAATGTGCCTTTAGTATTAGCAATGAAAAGTCGGAAGGAGTGAAATCGGTAAATTTGTTTTCTATGTTTTCGACTTCCGGTTGCGGTTGTTAATTCCAATGTTTAGGGACGATAATAGAATTGAAGAAACTCCGGAATGAGTATTATAGAATCATTTTATGGAATAGGGATTAGAAATACGCCAATGAAGAAGGGGGAAATCTAAAACTTTAAAGTTGAATTACAAAATGCTAATGATAGCTGTGCAGAAATTATTATTTTTATTACAAAATGCTGCTACGTGCATTAAACAGTTACATAAAAGTAAGTAAAAAAGACCAAAACATAAAACACCCAACTTTCAGAAGCCACCTACCATCAGCTGGAAATTATCTCAATACGGAATTATTTATAAGGGTTAGCACCACGGTCCAAAACAGACCATGGTTAATCTTGAAATTTGTAGATGTGTGTATGGATAATTGATATTGTTATTATTTTGTTAACTTTGTAACAAAATCATAAATCTAGTTAGGCAGATACTCCAGTGCTTTCCGATAATCAAGTAAACCAAACCAAAATCTAACTTGAAAGCAAGGTTGACGAACTTACTCTTCACACTTTTGATATATCCGGAAGGAAATTTCAAATAATTCATTTATTTATTATTTTAAATCTAACGTTTGATTATATCAAAAGGATTAGCTTAAATCAATATGAATTATTCGCTTGAACTCCTAACTGCATATTTAGTTTATAAATCTGTTCTTGTTCATATGTCAGTGTAATCATCGGTATGAACTGTGCATATTTATGTGTAAAATTATTGGTAAAATATTAATCGTTAGTTTAGATATGATGAAGGAAATGTAGGTTATTAATTAGATATTTTGGTTTATCCGATTGTGGCCAAAGCACGCAAGGGCTATTTGCCTATTGGAGGTATGAAGCGCAAACTAGGGATGATTTTTTTGCTTATTTGTAAATTTTATATTTGCATGTTCTCTTCCAGCGAATAAGGGATGCCTTTTAAATATTAAGAATTAAAGTATACCATCTATCAAATAATTTCCATAAATGTTATGAACTATTCATAAATAATTTCAAAAATTCCCTGAAAGTATTCGTTTATATGTTTCTTGTTGCATTTATATTAAATTAGTTAAATTTCATTTCTGTTTTGAAGTATATTTTTTCCTCATCTTTTAATGTCATCAAAATAGCCCAGGATAAACATGATCACATTTGGCAGCTCATTCCAAGTAAATAGGCAAGAACTATTCATTTAAGGTTAGGAATGCCTTCATAGAGGATTTTTTTAAGGGGAATTGGTTTTTGTTCACATTATGCATTAAGAAAAACCTAAAAGCTCCCACAGTCAGCCTGTTTACTGGAATATGAACCCAAGTTAAATTACCAGTATTCAGCAATCAGCTTGACTACTGGTGGGAAAATTAAAGAATTGAAAGTTTTATTTTTCCCATAATTCTTATATAATTTAACCAAAAAAGAATTTTAATATAATTGGGGATACTCAGATAATCGGCACTTGCATATTAGTGCAACTGCTTTGCACCATATGCAGAACAGTTTGGCAGTTGTTTACAGTAGAAAAGAATTATGACTTATGGTTGTAAAAAAATTATTATATGCATGCATATTATTACATATATATTTTATATTTTCATGAGGTATTTATCCAGGAAATCAACCAAACTGGTAAAATATTCTTAGAGAGAGGTTTATTCAAGTAGGAATTTCATGGCAATTGCTTTAAGGGTAGTTTCAAAGCAGTTGTTTGCTTTAGTGATTTTGGCAGCAAAATGCTTGCAGAAATTGGAGTTTCTTGCATAAAGGCACATGTCTCAAAGCAGTCCTATTTTTGAATTGATTTTATAGCAAGAAATGTCAGGATGCTTGAATAATTAGGAATTATTAATATTAATAGTAAATATCATTAGGAATCATTGGAATATTGCAAGACAAAATGCATGAAGAATGATTATTTTTGCACCAATAAAAATTCAAAGGTGATTTTAGCCTTTTTTTTTTTTTTTTTTTTTCTTTCTTTTTTTAAACACAAAACTGTAGCAGATATATTGTGTGGTATTTATATATGAAAAAGTTCTTGAGCATATTTACTTGGGCATGCAGAAATAATTTAGTTTGGTATATGTAAGCTAGCTCATTTGAGTGCAATAAGAGGTTGAAGCTGAAGAACTGTTACCTGCATGATTGCCTGATCTTGGTGCATTGTGAAAATTTTGTAATTTCTTGTTAGGTACTTTTGCTAATACACGAATACCCAATTTGCTTTACAGAATAAAATATAAATGTAGATTTTATGATAAAATGCTATTTTCTTATGGTTTTGTCACACAAATTTAATGAACATTTGATACCATTAAATTAGATAAATGTTATGCAAGGCTGGTGCTTGGCATTTTGCTGCTTTGTGAAATCTCTGAGAATCCTAAAGTCCGCTGCTCACTCCTTCCCTAAATTCTAAAAATGTTGCCACCTCTTAATTCTGATGCTCAATGCTGCTCCTAAGTTATAAATCCCTAATTTTTGCTGCATGGTGCCTTCTCTAAATTCTAAAAATTTTTCCTCTTGGTGCAGCGTGCTGTGCTGTTTGAAACGAGACATTTAATTTGACAGTGGCCAGTAGACAACACTATCCCAACAGCACAGTGATGTTGCTGTGGCAATGCAAACATGTTGCACTGTGACAATCTCAATCTCACAGTAGTGTTCTAGGTATGGCTTAGTGTCTGCATTCTGTGACAATGTGAAATCACATTGTGATGTTGTGAAGTCGCACTGCAATGTTTATGTAACGTCCCATTGCAACTTTATACAGTACAAAGTCCGAAATCCGGACTCGTTGGGACTTCGGCAATTCCAGATTTGGGATTTTTCTGGATATTGGATCATCAGTTACCTAAACGTCAGCAGAAAGTTGTCGGGGTTGGTAGCCGGGTTTGGCAGTGATTGCCCCCACCGGCTGCCGTAGCCAGGTCGCCAAGAGCCGGTTATCCGAAAACTGCCGTAAGTTCTTTAAGTTGCTTTGTTTTTGTGCTAATACTTTCTTTTTAATTCTGTAGACAGACATAATCTCTTGTTTAGTTACATTTTTGAAGTCCTGCAACTGCTGTTTCGAGAACTCTGACTAGTAAATCGAAATTTTCTCATTTTCAGTAATTTTTCTGGCAAATTTTCCTTAACCGACACTTGGCGATTTTTTGCCCGCCATCTTGGAAAGGCACGTTTTTAAATACAAGATGGCGGCGAAAATTGTTTTCCCTGTCCGAGGGAAATCGGAGAGGGAAAACAAGTCTAACCTACCAAACGTGCAAAAAACAAGAAGACACGAACTTACCGAATTTATGGTGACATCCTGAACACTACTCATCGCTGTTCCTTCAGATATGATCTGCTAATTATCAGGATAACTGCAAATAATAAGAAAAACAAAATATAATATTTTTTTGCTGAGAACAAGTGTAAGAAATATTAAATGAAATTGCTTAAACTACATTAAAAACAACTGCTTAATGTTTTCAAATATGTGATTTTCAGAACTGCAAGTTATAAGAAAAAATATATTTTTTTGCTGAGCACAAGTTTAAGAAATATTAAGTGAAATTGTTTAAATTACATTAAATGCGGGGATGTTTCCGTAACCGGCACTTGGCGAAATTTCAGATTTGTTTACATCAGAAGAGAGTGTATGTGCGCCAGAATATGGCAACCCTGATAATTGTTGCAACCCACACAGGGAATTTTCCTGAAGGAGGAAAAGGGAAATTTTCTGTTTACTTTTCGAACATTACGGTAACAGAAAATAAAGTTTGAAAATCGCAAATCATTATTTGTTCATATTTTTGCAAAATGTTTATGGGAACTTTATTTTCTGTTACCGTAATGTTCGAAAAGTAAACCCCATAAACATTTTGCGAAAATATGAACTAATAATGATTTGCGTTTTTTAAACTTTATTTTTTTAACTCCCAAAACCCCATATACGTTTTGCAAAAATATGAACTAATAATGATTTGCGATTTTCAAACTTTATTTTCTATTACCATAATGTTCGAATAGTAAACAGAAAATTCCCTGTGTGGGTTGCAACAATTATCAGAGTTGCCATATTCTGGCGCACGTACGCTCTCTTCCGATGTAAACAAATCCGAAATTTCGCCAAGTGCCGGTTACGGAAACGTCGCAATTATTCTGTCACTTTCTTCACTATCAGTAGCAGTATTGTCTTGATCTAGAACCATATGACAGATTTTGCCATTCATTAATTCATTTATGATTCAGAAGCATTGTCATTCACAATGAAAAATTTATATCATCTTCATTTATTTCCGCTTCTCCACACTTCCTTACAGAGTTCATTCATTGTAAAATTTCACCTTTGTTTTGAGATATCCAAAAACCTTTAAAATTAGCGACTGTCATCATCAAATTTAGATATCCTTCATGAGCTTGGCGACTAACAATCTGTTGTTCTGTTAAATTTTATCTTGCTTCTATCGCACACTAAGACAATTAAGCATGAATTGTACTAATTTAGTTATTTATTATACTTATGTCTATTTCTTTCACATGCTTAAGACTTATCAGTGTTCTAAATAAATAAATTTTCACATATTCTTAAGCCTTATTGAGGGCCGGCACTAGATATCTTACTGCGTGATACAGCCTCTGTGGGTCCTAAATTCTGCGACTCGGTGCGGCTATACGAGCCCTGGCACTGGTTCTGGATTTCTGTGAATAACAAATCAATTATTCTTAATTTAAATAGCCTTAAATGTAATCTTTGGGTCTATGAGTATAGTTAACAGAATCTATTTTTAGCATATGGAAAAAAATTTTTGGTATATTTTTCTTCGTCAACAGTTTTAGCTCATTTAATGTAATGTCATATATAATCATCGCCAAGCATAATGCCAACATAAAAGGTTACCGTACTCCTTTATTATTCAATTACTAACATAAATTGTTTAGGCATCATTACATGAGTCATTATTCAAGTTATCATGTTTTCATAAACATGCGGTGATGAAAGGAAAGTATAATAATGATTGCCCAGGTTCACGTCAGATCAACGATGTATCTATATGGAATGTTTCGGTTTGAGATGTGTGCCAAGCAGATACACAGCAATGGAGCCAAATTACTTATGGTACAAATTTACTCTAAAATGATTGTTTTTTCACTAACAAAGTATTGTATTTAGTGTCGAAGTGAAATTAAGAATTGGGACTCTCCAGATGTTTTATTATACACGAAGAGGGGGAATCAAGTGTGCATGCATGAAAAATTTGTTGGTTGTTTTGAGGTCCAGATTTTAGATCATTCCAGATAATGGACATCCGGATTTCGGACTTTGTACTGTATCACTAAAGATGTAAATGAAGTCGCACAACATTACATTACTTTTTAAATTACTAGTTTAATGTGGCAGTACTCTTATTTAGAGACTCCCTTTAGTAAAACAGCTAGCTGCAAATATGTTTCAGGAATCTAATAAGAAGTTCTACTGTTTAAGTTATTGAAAATATTCCCATAATATTCAAAACTTTTCAATTATTGCAAATTTTCAATGTAATTGAGAAATTTTCTCAAGGTAATAAGGTGGTATCTCGTCCTACAGTCAAAAGTCGTTAATTCGGACACCCATAATCCGGACCTCAAAGCTAAAAACTTTCTGCGCATGCGCAGCGTTGGCACATGCGCACAGGCGTTTTAAGCGTGCGCGTAAGACTTTGACTACTGCACATATGCGTGTGCGCAAGTGCAGCATACGTTTTCGCCTGCGCGTTTAATGTATAACGGACGGTGTAAGCTAAAATTATCTAATTATATATTTCAGTTAATGTTAATGATTGCGTTGTTCCTTAAACTTCGAATTGGATCCTGCTTATTATTTTTTGCTGACTGTAAGAGCAATTTTATAAAAGTAAACTTGAAACTTTTGATTATGTCAAATAGAATTTCCGATGCTGGAACTTTCAAAGGATCTACAAAACGAAAGTATGTTTCGATGTCCAACAAACAAAAAGTGGAATTGCTGCAAAAAATGGATAAAGATATGAAGAATATGACAGAGAGGTTAGTGAAAACGAAAAAATTTCGATTGACAAGTTAGTCGGTATTCTCAGCACAGCAATTAACGAGACTTGAACAGCGGAACTTTGTAACTGAACAAGAAATTATGTCTGTTTATAGAATTAAAGTGAAAGTATTATCACATAAAACGAAGCAACTTAAACAACTTACATTGAAAGAAATGTTTAATAAAGTAAACAAATAAATATTAAGCTTTTTTTTTGTAAATTTTGATACCCTTTAGATCATAATTATACTTTATTTCATAAATTACGGTTTCATATTTATATTTTTAGAATTTCTGCATGCCATCTTACGAGATTTAAACTGATGATCTATAATCCGGAAAAATCGATAATCCGGAATCGCTGAAGTCCCGACGAGTCCGGATTAACGACTTGACTGTATTAAGGTTATATAACTGTGATTTATAACATATTTACATAAAATGTATTCTGTTCGCAGATCAAGTTGTCGTTTTCTAAGCAAATTGTATAGTAAATACTTATGAGTATTGCATGTACAGAAGCACATAATGTTACTTTTTTTTTTATTTATTTTATTTTTAATACTTTATGGACCTTCGTAATTTTTAAACATTTCTAAATTCCATTAAATATCTCTGTTCATGTTATAGCTTACAAAAACATAACTATCTTTCTTATTTACAACCCCTCTCCCTTTCTTTTACTTCCTTGTACAAAATAAAGCAAGTGTTGCAGTTGCGAAAATTTTCGGATATCATATTTCAACAAAAATATCTATTTTGACAGCTATCGAATGCAATTTAATAATGTTTTTGCATGAAATCTGTATGTAAAGACAGAACAAAGGACTCTTTCCCAAAACAGGTTGAAAAAAGATTTAAAGGGGATTCAAAAGAGTTCTTTTTAACGTCTGCATCCATATGTATGTATCTCACATAAATTAAAAATGAATAGACTTAAAACATTGAAATTTTGTATACATAACTGCTATAACATGTAGTTCTTCACCTCCCTTTTTGGTTGCAGTTGGCTGCACCAAATGTATATATATATATATATATATATATATACCCACTCTATTACTCGACTCCGTGAGCTCAGTTATTTTATTCTTACATGTTGGTAAATCGTACATTCTTTGCTTTAAAAAATGATTGAAGTATGTTGTTCTTATCTTCCTGTCAAGGTTTTTATGCCTTTAGTTAATTTGCATACAATACTTCTACAATTATAAAAAATTTAAAAGTTGGGTAAGTGGGGCTAAGCCTAATTTTTTTACCATAGTAGCCATATTTGTTTACATTTAAAACTTAGCGGAATAGTGAATTAAGTCAGCATCAGAACCTGTGGTGACTGTGTGCCGAATGGGATCAAAAGTAAACTTTCAGTTTTGTGAACCAAAAAATCTGCCTTCTTGCCCACTGGCTGCTTGTTTTTGCATAGAAGTTTTAATTTTAATTGTAAAAATTGTTTTTTGAGTATTTTAACTGTATTTGGTGTTTTATATTTTTCTCTAATTTTCAATTTTTAATAAAAACATTTTGAAGTTTTATGCATTTTTGCCATGCTGCAAAGTGAGAACTGAATTAAGTGAATGAAAAATATATCTCTAATGAAATTTGAGAATACAATCAAAAGTCGTTAATTCGGACACCCATAATCCGGAATGATCTATAATCCGGACCTCAAAACTAAAAACTTTCTGCGCATGCGCCGCGTTGACACATGCGCATAGGTGTTTACGCGTGCGCGTAAGACCTTTACGACTGCGCATATGTGTGTGCGCAAGTGCAGAATACGTTTTCGCGTGCGCATTTAATGTATAATGGACGGTATGAGCTAAAATTATCTAATTATTCATTTCAGTTAATGTTGATGATTGCGCTGTTCCTTAATCTTCGAACTGGATCCGGCTTATTACTTTTTTCAGACTGTAAAAGCAATTTTATAAAAGTAAACTTGAACTTTCGATTATGTCAAATAGAATTTCCGATGCTGGAGCTCCCAAAGGATCTACAAAACGAAAGTACGTTTCGATGTCCATCAAACAAAAAGTGGAATTGCTGCAAAAAATGGATAAAGACATGAAGAAGGTAACAGAGAGGTTAGTGAAAACGAAAAAATTTCGATTGACAAGTTAGTCGGCATTCTCGGCACAGCAATTACGGGTCTTGAACAGCGGAACTTTGTAACTGAACAAGAAATTATGTCTTTTTATAGAATTAAAGTGAAAGTATTATCACATAAAACGAAGCAACTTAAACAACTTACATTGAAAGAAATGTTTAATAAAGTAAACAAATAAATATTAAGGTTTTTTTTTTTTTTTAATTTAATACCTTTTAGATCATAATTGTTCTTTATTTCATAAATTACAGTTTCATATTTTTAATTTTAGAATTTCTGCATGCCATCTTACGAGATTTAAACTGATGATCTATAATCCGGAATCGCCAAAGTCCCGACGAGTCCGGATTAACGACTTTTGACTGTATAAGTTTAAATGAAATGCATCAAAAAATGTGTACTATAATTTAATATTCTGTACAAGGAAGTCATGTGAACAGGGTTCATATGGTCCTTAGATTTTTTGGAATCGATTTTTGGTCCTTAAACTTTTGTTGCATACAAATAATCTAGAGAAGTTAAATGAAAATGTTTGTATTTTTTCTATTTAAAATAACCTTAGTAATAATAATAAAAAATAATTTTATTCAAATTTCGTTTTAAATAATTGCTACAGTTTGTTCACTACAGTGGGCAGCATATACGTACGTGCATACAAATCTCTTCCCAATGATTTACGATCATTGCATTTGAAATCATTTCCTGCCTTGTTTGCAGTAATTATTACTATCTTCTAAATGGTAAATCTACAACTGACATGTACATACAGATCCCAAAAATACTTCATTTCATCGATTGTGATTGAATTCATTTTGCTATAATTTTGTAACCTGTACCTATTGGATTCAAATGTCAAATGTTCTAGAAATTCCTTGCCAAACATAAATATTTCCAGTGGAGTTTTGGCTTGATAAGCAGTACATTTGGGTTTTAATTCGTTCTTTTCGGTAGATTTTTATCTCCCCACTCCACAGTTTGTGGTGTGGGTGCCACTGGCAACGCGACCAAAGTAAAATACATAATTAGAATAAATATTGATACTGATAAATTTCTAAATAGTACCATTGTTACTATAATGGTTTGAAGAATAATAAATCGCAAGAATTTAAATTATAAATCACAAAAATGGTCTACAGATGTTTGGAGGTTGCTGGTGAGCCCCAGCATGAAGCACGATTATATAACATTATGTTCTGTAGATAATATTTCGACATAATATATATCGCACAATAAAAATTTCAAGTTGGCGTCATGCGCAAATCACGTAAAATGCATGCGGCAGTCAACGTGTTAATGTTTACATTTTAAATTATCCTTGTTCCACATTTATAGGATTTTATGAAGATCATTTGAACTTCAATTTTTTTGTCTTTGTGAAAAGTTGTTTCTAGATTTCTTTATATACTATGTATAAGAACTCCTACGCTCCTAGAAAAAACTAATTTATATATTTATTTATCCCAAATTTTCATTTTGAAACATTTTAGTACATGCTTTTCCTCAATATTTTATAAGTTGATTTTTTGTTGAACTGAAATATATAACATGGAAAAACTCTATCAAAAAACATAACTCGGAATCAAAACAGGAGATAAATAGAGATAATAATAATGTGGGATATTCGATTCTCTTCCCCTAATAGTCATTTGAAACATTTTAGCGTGTTTTTCCATTCAGCTGAAACAGTAAAAATATAGAAAAATTCCCACAGAAACATAATTCGGCTTAGAAACAAAACAGGCAAAAAAATGGTTTGGTGTCAGGAAACTGATTGTTTTAAAACAGGGCTTCTTAAACTTTTTTTCAGTCGTGACCCTTTTTTATCATAGATTTTTTTTCACGACCCCAAAATATTTATGAAAATTTTGTGGGACCCCATAAGCATTGCGAAAATCTGACACGCGCGAGTGAAACTGTCAATTTTTTCACTTGTATTGTAAGATAGTATTGCAATTTTAGATCATATCTTTAATTTCTCATTTTAAGACATAGAACAATGTGAAAATTTTAATTAATTAACAGATGAAATGACAGCGTCACGTGCAAAGCAAGTAAAGTGAACATTTATATTATAAACAGAATGCGTTGAAACATTTTTGTTTTTCTCTGTCTGTATTGTCTTATCTTTATCTATTTTCAGATACATTGTGTAAAAATATTGGGTAATTGTAAAATTATTATATTAAGAAATACCAAAACAACTAAAATTTTTTGCGACCCCCTGCTGTAGATGGGGGTTGCGATCTACAGTTTAAGAAAGTCTGGTCTAAAATAACGTTACAATATTTGATTTTGTTGGAACATTGGATAACAGGCTACAGCCAGTGCAGTTATGGCAGGTGTGCAAATTTTGGAATTTACAGAAATATCAAGTAGCAAAATTTTTGGAATTTAGGAGTGGAAAAGTTTTTAGAATTTAGGACCCACAGAGATTGCATAGCATAACAAAATGTACCTGCTGAAGCTAGGACTCCAGTGCATGGTTATATTCTTATAAAAAGTGTATGCCTGAATGCAAAGATGCATTTTGAGTCATCATCGCTAGGTCACTAGCCTACACAGCATTGTGTGAATACATCATTCATGTAAATAAGAAATAAAATTGACTGCACTTTAGTTAAATAACCTAACTCATTCCTTGTAAGTTTTATACAAGAGCATTGTAATTGTTTTTTCGAAAACAACCTCATTTTCGAAACAAGTCGCAGCCATTTCTTATCAGATTGTTTCTTTCAATACTGGCATACAACTACATAGAATTTTTACAAAATAATTTAAATTTATGCCCCAAGACCATTCGCGGTAATTAAGACAATTAGACTGCAATCACTCCACCCGCCCGAAGGCAAAATCAAGGGTTAAATTCATCAATTCTAATGAGAATGCAGTAGCGAAGTAAAGCACTGCGGTTTTACGTAATTTCTGAGTAAGCTATTTGACCGAATTGAAATAATTCTTGCATTTAAACTTGTATTCCAAATTAAGATTTAACTTTAAATTATTGTAGATAATTACTGAGAGAATTAGATTTTTGTAGCGTAGTTTACGCGAGATGAGATCACGTGGTGTTACATGATACGAACCGGCGAATTAGGATGTTGAACCATGAACACATAGTAAATTCTTAATGTCTTTTAACAAATTTATTATCTCTATTTATTGGCTTTTTACAAAATTTTAAAAGATATTAAAATGTTTGTGCCTTCAAAATAAAAAATTCTTAGAACTAACGTCTGTTAACATTTTTCATTTGTATATTGTATGTTGTCGTCAACAAAGTCTGTTTGGCTAGATTTGCGCCAGTGAAACTGAAAAGTACCTCAGAAACTAAACATAAAGATTAAGTAAATAAATCTGAAGAATTTTTTTAAAGAATGAGCTGAGAGCATTTAAAATTAAAATGTGTTTTTGAAAAATATACAACAGTTCCTGAGAAGGATTTACAGGCGTCCTTAAAAGTTTCATATTTAATTGCAAAAAATTAAAACCTCATACAATTGGAGAATCCCTAATTCTTCCTTCAGCAATTAAAATGACATCATTTATGCATGCAGAAAAATATAGTAATGATTTAAAAACAATAGCATTAAAAAAAGATACTGTTTCTCACCAAATTTTTGTCATATCAGACACTTTAGAATACAAAATCCAGTCTTTACTATAAAACTTGATGAAACTACCGACAGTACTAAAATGTTTCAATTTATCGTTTGTGTGAGATACGTTTTTGAAAACGACGCAGTAGAATATTTTTTATGTTGTAATATTTGGGAAGGAAAAGCAACTGGAGAGAAAATATTTGAAATTATTATCAGACATTTTGAAACAATCTTACCTAGACACACTGTGTCACAGTTTGTACTAATGTAAGCTCTTAAAACTAAGCCAATACTTTGGCAAGGAGAATTGAACCCCCCCCCCCAAAAAAAAAAAAAAAAAAAAAAAAAAAAAAACAGAAACATGCTTTTTCACAATTTACTAAAGAAAATAATACAGATTTCTTGTTTAAAACGACATATGATAAAATTGACAGAAATGTTTTTGAAAAATTTCCAAATAAGGAATTAGGTTGGATCTGTGACTCATTTTGCCTTTGGTATTTTCAATTCCAATGTATCTCTAAATGAAAAAGAACAATTAATTGATATTTTAAGTGACGGAATACTGTGTGTTAAGCCTCTAACTTGCCAAAAATTTTAGTTGTCTATTGGAAACGAATATGCCGATTTAAAAGGAATGAAAGTAAATTATTATGTTTCTTACATAAAATTGTACAGCAAACCTTTAGCTTATATTTAAAACTTCTAAAATGCTTATGTTACATTTTTCTGTTATATAAGCATTGAAAGTGGATTTCTCACTGAAATAGAAATAATTTTGCTATTGAATTAACATGGGGAACTTTTTTATTGAAATATTTTTTCTCTGTGACATTAATTGCATCTACTACAAAATAAAGATTAAAGAACTGTTTTTAAAACATTTTGAATTCGTTGTCATATTGATCTATGAAGCACTAGATTAGTGAGTTTTTATTATATTATTGACAAATATAGTTTTTAAACAATCAAAAAATTTTCAGCAGAGATAATTATTTGTCAAATATGAATGTGTTTTCAAAGAGGAAATAAATAATAAGTGATAAAAAGAAAATTCAGTTAGAACATTCACATCTCTAACAAAGTAATTTGCTTTGATTTAATCTTTATCATACAATATATTTTAAAATGATAAGGCAAATCCAATGTGAAAGGTTATGCGAAGATTACGATAGTACCTAGAGTATTCAGCATTTCGTATAATCCTATAACCAGATAATAATAATAATATTAAAATAAATTTTATCTGAATGAAGTTTTCTTGGAAGCACTTCCGCAGAGAACCCGGTAAATGTAAACATCGCCAACTTTGGCGATAATAGTTCAAACCTGGTAACCTAGCTAATTTATCCTATTCGCTTATGCGAAGGTTGTCGTTCGCATTTGGAGATTTATATTATGTTTCTCTTATTAATTATTATTTTTTCTGAATTTTTAACAACGAATAGATAGAAATATTTTCGCGTAATTAAAGAAGTTTTCGTCGAAAGATGCCGGTTCTCGGGTCGTCAGTTCGGCATCAAAGGAAGAAATTATGGCGGGAGGGGTGAATGCTAATTTGTAACATGACTGTTCACGTTATGTTCTTAATTATTAACAGCTGTAAGCATGCAGATCCATGAGGTTTCTAATCCCTATAATAATTTTAAAATGTATAAAGTTCTAGTTTTATTAAAAATGCTACTGAAGAAAATTTGATTACTGTTGAAGGTTATTTGTATTGTGAAATATATTATGAAAAAGGTTAGGTATTTGTTTCAACGTAAAATGCTTGCTGTATGCAAGAAACTTGAAAAAAAAAAAAAACTTAAAACTATGTAAAATGGATATATTAAAGGTCATGCATTCATTAATTTATTACATGGGCATGGCTCTTACCGAAATACATCAATCAACAGGCAAAGTACTCAATAGTGAAAAAAGACATTTGTAATAGAAATATTAGTATTCTATATGAATTAGAGAAAATACATATAAGTATATTGTAAACGTAAGTATAAGAAAACTAATTGTTATTTTTTAAATGAATTTTTACTTCCCGTTATGTTTAATACATTGTTTTCTGTGCTAACTTGAATTTAATAGAAATTTATTTTCGTATATCACGTTTAACCTGTTAGTTTTATATCTACATACTTATTATCTGTGAATTTCTACTACCATTGTCTGCTAACCTGAATTTACATCACTAAAAACCACGTTTACAGAATATCACGCTTACGGCTCGGCTCAGCTTGGCGAGTAAAACTGCAACAGCGCCAAAGGGTTCTTTCCCGAAACGCCAACGGGTTCTCTGCGGATGAAAACCCGTTTTCTTATTACAGAAACAGTAAAATTATGCAATTACATAAACGAATACACTTTCAGACAATATATTTAATACTGTTTAGAAGTGCAAGCCAAAGTTCTGTTTATGTTACCTCTCGCCCTTCAGCGCATGCTCAAGAATTACCATCCAGGCGAAACTAGTCGATTTGTCCATGACGTCAAAAATTCGAAAAGTGAGGTAGGGTTTGGAAATACGCGGCCGGGAAGAATTGGATTTAGCACGTTGCAAGTGTGCGAAGTCGGCAAAAAAGGTAAGACTAAATTTTCTAATATGTAGAATAACTATGGCTGAAGAGTCTGTTGTTAAATTAAAATCGAAACGCAAAGTTATCAGGACCACCGTGTCCAAGATTCTAAAAAAAATCGAATCGGAGTTGAATAAAGAAGAAATTGATACAAATACATTAGAAGAAAATTTAGACCAATTAATCATAAAATCGAAAACTCTGGGTGAATTAGATGCTCAGATAGAGCGTGACTTGAAATCAGAGGCAGAAGAGTTTGAAACAGAAATTCTAACTTGTATCGAATACGAAGAGAAAATTTAGTTATGGCAATTCAGAGCAAATAAAAAATTGAAAGAATTAAATTAACAAATTCGGATAATAAAAACTCTCTTAACGAAACTAATTCTAAAATCGAAAGCAATAAATGTACGCGTCTGCCAAAATTAACTATCGCTAAATTCTATGGAGATTAGACCCAGTGGACAAGTTTTTGGAACTCTTTCAAGGTAGCAATCCATGATAATGAAGCTTTAACAAAAATCGAAAAATTTAATTATTTAAAATCGTACTTATGCAGCAACGCTGCAAACGCGATAGAAGGTTTTTGCATTTCGGAACCAAATTACGATGAAGTTGTCGAAATACTTGAAAACAGGTTTGGTAGAAAAGATATAATTATAAACTCACACATGCAAAAACTGAATCTTACCCCAGTAACCAAAACCAGTGTCTATAGTGTCACAAACTTCGCAAACTTTGTGACACTATAGAAACTCAAATACGCAGCTTAAAATCATTAGAAGTCACACCGGATAAATACAGTTATATGTTGATTTCAGCCATAATGAAAACTCTGCCGTCTGTTATAACCTTAGAATTCAATCGTAAAACGGATTCGTCATCTTTTTTTAATGTTGACGAATTATTGCAGTTTGTTCGTTCGGAACTGGAAAGTCGCGAGAGAAGCTATCTTTTGCTCTCCACTTATAAATCAGAAAGCACTTCCTGTGTTTATAAAGAGAAGGGAGGGAAGGGGAGTATCGTCCATTCCACTCAGCAGCTGCTGGCGCCGGTTAAAGAAAACAAAACTACTAATTGCTGTCTGTTTTGTAATGCATCCAAACATGTTACTGAAGACTGTGAATCACTGACAGTTGATGAGAAGAGAAATTTATTACGTAAACATGCCCGATGTTACCTTTGCCTGAAATCAAACCACCGCATAAATCAGTGTCGAAGCGATCTCGTCTGCTCCAAGTGCAAAGGTCGACATAACCGTTCAATATGCTTTCGCGCTGAGAAAGAACGAAATGAAAAAAAATAAAAGTATAGAAGATTCGCATGTTCTTTCAGCATTCTCAGGCAGCAAAATTAAAACTATTTCGCTTCAAACGTGTTGCGTAACACTTCGAACGAATACGCAGTAGGTTTTAATTCGAGCTCTACTGGATTCAGGTAGTATGCGTTCCTTCCTGAGCAAAGAAATCGCGGATAAATTGAAGCTTCTGTTATTCGAACAGAGACTCTTTCGGTACTTACGTTTGGAAATAAAACACCTATCAGAAAAACATTTGACGTTGTTAAGATAAAATTACAGAACAAGGAAACACCGAATTTGAAAATCGAAATTGTAGCTCTCGTGACTGAACAAATTTCAAGTTCTGATTTACCACCTCCTAATCTCGATAGACACATTTTAGGCAAACAGTTAGAAGGTTTACAACTCGCAGATTCTTGGGATTGCAAAGAAAAAATTACTCTTTTGATAGGAACTGATCATTATTATGATGTTGTAACTGGGAAACTTAAACGTTTAAACAAACATTTACTAGCTGCTGAAACGTTATTCGGTTAGTCTCTGCTAGGTTACACTAAAGGTACAACACACACGTCCACAGCCTTTAATATGTTTAATATGATGCCACAGCCTTTAATTTGATTTTAAGTTGACTAGTTGAGGAAGATATAATATCTGATCAAATAAAGAAATTTTGGGAGCTTGAAAGTTTAGGTATAAAACCTGAAAATGAATTATCTGATCCATTAGACAATACCATAATGGAAAAATTCGAATCAGAAATTTTATACAAAAATTCTCGTTACAAGGTTAGGCTGCCATGGAAGTTTGATAGAAAATATGAGTTACATGATAATAAAGCGATTGCGCTGAAACGATTTGAGAAACTTCTAAAGCGATTTCAGAATAACCCTGAACTCTTTTATTCGTATCAAACAAGATCTACAAGATTATTTACAACAAAACATCATTGAACCAGTTCCAGACACTGTTGATAGTGAATCTCAAATCACATTTTATTAGCCTCACAGAGAAATCGTTCGTAGTGATTGAACTACTAGTAAACTACGTATCGTATTCGACGCGTCTTCACGTGGACCTGGTGAAATCTCGTTAAATGACTGCTTGCACATTGGTCCAAATTTGTATCCTGACATTTTTGAACTTCTGTTGGCCTTCAGGCTTCATCCTGTAGCATTTACAAGTGACATAAAGCAGGATTTTCTTCAGATAGAAGTGGAGGAGAATGACAGAGATGTAACGCGTTTTCTGTTTACTAAAAACCCATTCGATGATCCACAAAATTTTATAACTTATCGGTTCACACGTGTGTTATTTGGCGTAAGTAGCAGTCCATTTTTACTGGCTGCAACCATTAAACACCATTTGAAACAATATGAGAAAACCTACCCTGCCACTTGCGAATTTCTAAATGATCACATTTATGTAGATGACATCATTGGAGGACACCAAAACGTTGAACTTGTTTTCAATACCAGTTTAGAAAGCGTTAACATTTTTAGAGATGCTAGTATGATTCTACATAAATGGCACACCAATTCTCAAGAACTGCGCGAATTATAGATTAAAGAAGGTATTGAATCCGAGGAATCTAGTCATGTTTCGGAAGCTGGAAATCCTCCATTAGGAGTCGCTTGGGACAACCAAAGTGACATAATTTACTTTGATGTAAAAAATTTGATAACATTTCTATCAAAACAAGTTAATACTAAACGTTTTGTCTTACAAGCAATAGGACGAATTTTTGATCCTATAGGTCTATTATCACCGTTTGTACAGAGTCAAAATCTTATTGCAGCAAATTTGGACACTTGCTTTAGATTGGGATGATGAACTACCAGAAAATTTATGTTCTGTTTGGAAAACATGGTGCAAAGAAGTTTCCAATTTGGACGAAATCGGTATTCCACGATATTATTTTTCTGCAACCGGTAATAGTGATGTGGAAAGGATTGAACTGCACTGTTTTTCTGACGCTAGCAAAAAGGCGTATGGTACAGTAGCGTATCTGCGTATAATTTCTAGCAATGAACAAATATTTACGGTTTTTGTTGCTTCAAAAACTAGAGTAGCGCCTTTAAAACCGCTCACCTTACCTAGGTTGGAATTAATGGGAGCTCTTTTATCATCCAAATTAGGCACTAGCATCACTAAAATTTTGAAGTTACAACATTTTTTTTTTTTTTTTTTTTTTTTTTTTTTTTTTTTTTTGGACTGATTCGAAAATCACACTTTTCTGGATAAAAGACTGCGCAAAGAAATTTAAGCTTTTCGTTAAAAATCGTATTCAGGAAATACAAAATTTAACATCCCCAGAAAATTGGCATTATTGCCCCGGTAAATGTAATCCCGCTGATTTGGCTTCGAGAGGAGCTAAACTTCCTGAGTTAAAAAACAATCCTATCTGGTTTCAAGGACCAGAATGGCTTAGAATGTCGTCCGAGTTGCGGCCTCGACAGAATGAAGAGAAACCTGTCACTGAAGAAGAATTAGAATACCGCAAAAATATTAATGATATTTATGAATTTGTGTGCACAGCAGTTGAAGAAAGGCTTATAGACATCTCAAAATATAGTAATTTAAGAAAATTGTCTAGAATAACTGGTTGGATGAAGCGATTCATTGGCAAAATTAGGAAAACAAACCATTTGACAGGTCCATTAACGACTGAAGAAATAGTGGACGCCGAAAATTATTGGATTCGATCTGAACAAGAACGTTTTTATCCCGAAGAAGTTGAGTCTCTGAAGAAAGCTAATAAAGTCAAAAAGAAATCATCCTTATATCTTTTTAACCCATTTTTAGACCAGAACGGGATACTTAGAGCGGGTGGAAGATTAGAACATTCTAGTTTGTCACATGATGAAAAACATCCGGCAATTCTTTCAAGAGACTCCTGACTAACGAATTTGATAGTAGAAAGTGCACATGTTAAAATGATGCATGGAGGAGTAGCAACGACTTTAGCTGAAATTCGAAGTCGCTTTTGGATCCCAAAAGGACGTCAATTTATCAAGAAAATAATAAACAAGTGTCTTATTTGTAAAAGATATCCATTGAAGTCTGCTAACCAGAGCACTTCTCAACTTCCAGAAGATAGAATCAATGAGACACCACCATTCTACGTGTCTGGCATCGATTTTGCTGGACCGATTTACGTAAAAAACATCGAAGGAAGTCAAAAAGCCTATGTAACATTATTTACATGCGCTATCACTAGAGCCATACATCTGGAACTTGTACCGAATCTCTCTACAGATTCTTTCTTGATGGCATTCAAGAGATTCACATCTAGGAGAGGCAATTGTCGAGTAATTTATTCGGACAACGCGAAAACATTTAAAAAGGGAAAAGGAACTCGAACATTTCTCTAAACTATTGTCGAAGGAGAAATTCCAAGATTTTCTGTCGAATGAAAGAATCAGTTGAAAGTTTATAATAGAACGAGGGGCTTGGTGGGGAGGCTTCTACGAGAGATTAGTAAAATCAGTGAAAGAGTGCTTAAGAAAAATTCTCGGTAAAGCTATACTAACGTTTGAAGAATTGTCAATAGTTTTAGCACAAGTGGAAGCTGTTTTGAATTCTCGTCCTTTGACATATGTATACAATGAGCACAAGGAACCGTTGCCACTGAAAAGCCAGTCAATTTTTTGATTTTTGGAAACAAAGATTCTACATTACCTATCAACTTTAATTCCGTTGTTAAAGATGGCTCTACCAAGTCCTCTCTGACCAAAAGAAAGATTTATCAAGATTTATTGGTTAGGCAATTGTGGACTAAATGGAAAAAAACAATATTTAATGGATCTTCGAATAGCTCATCAATTAAAAAATCCTAACGTTTATGATGATCTAAAAGTTGATGATCTTGTATTAATTGAAGGCAACAATAAGTGTAAACTTTTGTGGAACTGTGGCAGAGTGATAAACGTTTTTCGTGGTCGTGATAACAAAGTTCGTTCTTGTGAACTAAAAAAGCATTTTTTTTATTGTTTAAAAATATGAATAAGATTGAATATGTTTTTATGCAATTGTTTATTTTACTAGTTTAATTTCATATGCTTAGATTAAGAATAGTTTAGATTTACTGAAAGTAGCGTCAGATTGTATTTGATGATTAACATACCTTTTTTTAGAATTTAGTATAATGATTATAGTTTGAATATATTTTCTATTCATTTAATATACTTATAAATTGTTTTATAATTATGTGTTAAAATACTTATTGATATAAATTTGATTGTGGTTAGATTGATGTGAACTGTTGACAGAGTTCAGGTGGGGAGTGTGTGGAAATTATTTTGATTAATTGATAGATGGCGCTAGCGTTGCGTGTTAAAGCGACGCAACGTGCTTTCTGAATTTCCATAGACTCTCCGCCGGCAGCACGATAGATGGATGTCTGATGGTTCGCACACTATTTGATTAGGATCGGTTCATATTTGATTTCGAATTTCGATTATGAAAGCATATAGATTTATTTGTCAACTGAACCACCATGTTTTGATTAGTGATCTGTAAATATTGTACATATTAAAAGTTACATTTTAACGTGATTCATGTCGATTTATAGATCTTAGAATATTTTGAAACATGAAGAAGTTGATCAGGGGTGGCGCCATATATCGGCCACAGATGAAGTCTTCGTTGGATAAGCTATAATAGCAACTAAATTTTGGCATATGTTTTACACATTATGGTAGATTTGACACAGTATCGTACAATAGTAAGATGAAAAGGCTGATAAAGATGAAACAAGATCTAGATTAAATAGTTGAAAATAATAAAATATATACAAGAACTACCATCTAACATTATGATATATAGTTCTGGGCCGTTTATGCTGCTGTTCGATTATATAGTCGTACTCCCCTATGTTTTTAATAACTTCGTGAGTGGAGGAATCACATTTTTCGTAGAATTTGAATATAATCTTTAGTAATTCGGCACCTAATGGTAAAATCTTTAAAGAATTATGGATGACAGTGTTCCTAACGAACTACGGAGAGTTCGAGAGGAATCTGAGAGTTTTACTCTGAAAACTTTGAAGCCTTGCTCGGTTTGAACGGTTTGAACATAAAAGTGCCGTGTCATCGGCATAGCATGCAGTGAGAATATTTTCAATATAAGGAAGATCATTAATATATAAATTATAGAGAAGCGGGGAAATTACCGACCCCTGTGGTAAACCCGCGTGAATTTTTCTTGTGGTAGAATAATTATCTTGAATCTTAACTTGAAAAGTTCTGTTCTTTAAAAAATCGGCGATTAGATGGATGATGGCAGGTGGGAAATTATAGTTCATCAGCTTGATAAGACAAGACCGTGATGCCAAACTTTATCGAAGGCTTTCTCTACATCCATAAAAATAGCAGCAACTACTTCCTTTTTATTAAAATTTTCACCTATGAATTCTACGATTCGGCGATCTGCTTAGTCGTTGAAAATCCCTGGCGAAATCCGAATTGATGGTCTTTGATGATGTTATTTTCAATAATAAAAGTGGTGAGTCGAGACTCGATAAGCCTTTCGAAAAGTTTGGCAATCGCAGGCAGAAGACTGATCGGTCTAAAGTTACTTGTGAGATTTCCAGCTTTGCCAGGCTTTTTAATGACAGTTAGAATGGCGTGTTTCCAATTTTTTGGGAATGTATTAAGTCTTAAACATGCGTTAAAAATATTTTAATAAGGACGATGCCTTTCCTTGGGAGGTATTGCAGGGCCTTATTAGTGATATTGTCATATCCAGATGCTATATTGTCATATCCAGATGCTTTCTTTGGATTAAGTTTCTTTATAATTTTCTGTATTTCTTTGGGAGAATTCGGGTTGTTTTGATTTTCAGGATCTTTGCAGAGGAAATCGGTCACGTGATTGATAATATTGATATCATTCGGGTGTGGGAAATTATTTATATTAAACTGTTGTTCATAGTTATCAGCGAAGAGGTTGACAATTTTCTTATGATCGTAAATTTTGGTATTATTATTATCTAGAATGGGTCCAATATTGGAGGGGGTGCTTCGGATAGCTTTAGCAACTTTCCACACAGAGTGGTCGGTGTGCGAAAGACTTTCAAGGAAGTTATCCCAGCAATTGTTTCTGTACTCTTGGATAAGTTTTCTGAGGTTTCGATTGGCAGCATTAAATCTTCTTTTGTCTTGGGTGGAGTGGGAACGTTGATAAATTTTTCTTAGTCTATTTTTCTCTGTAATTTTCTGTCTAATATTGTGTGGGAGCGTATAATTAGTCTGTTTTGGAATAAATTTGGCGTGGTTGATGGCTTCGTTGATTTTACTGCTAAGATAGACTGTGGCATCATGAATTTCACTGTTATTAGTCATTTTAGTGGTAGCAGATATGTTTTCTTCAAGGTGATAAGCATAGTTTTCCCAATTAATGCGACACTTTATAGGCGGAAAACCATGCTTTAAGCCATATAAAGTGAAGCGTACTGGTAGGTGATCTGAAGAAAGTTCATTATCCACTTGGAGTAAAGGTATTTGAGAAACATTGAAGGTAATTAAGATGTCTAATACATCAAAAGTATTTGAGATTTGATGAAGATGCGTAGGTTCATCTGGACCATAAATGTTGATATCAGGGTTGTTGATGATGTAATTATTAAGAATAATTCCGTCTGGATTATTTCGCCTGGAGTTCCAGTTAGCGTGTTTACAATTTAGGTCCCCAGCAATAATAGTTGGATAACCTAAGTTGAGAATATAAGTCAAGATCTTGAGTGTTGAGGCTATTGTTGGGTGGCTTATAAACAGCAATGATGAGATATTCTTTATTGTCACTGTTCAAAATACACGCACTTGTTTCAAAGCTCATAAGGGGAAGAGGAAAGATGGTACGGTTTAGGCATTTTTCATGAGAATAGCTGTACCACCACCACTGTTATGAAGACGGTCAGATCTATAGATGTTGTAGTTGGGAATTTTAAATTTGTCATTCGGTTTGAGGTGGGTTTCACTTAATAAAATTACATCCAGACTGTGCTGATGTAGTTTTGAATTTCAATTTTTTTATTTTTAATACCATTACTATTATAAAACATAAACTTGGCATAATTAATATGTTGCATGGTATTTGGATTAGCCGTATGGGCGTAATTATTCATGCTCGTTCTGGATGAATGTCTTTAGTGCTGTCACTGCAGTCTTGAGCCTGGAGTCGGGGTTAGAAGCCTGCTTGTATTGTTGTATTGCTGGTAAATTTAGTAAATTTCAGTAATGAACCCGGTGAATTCTCAAAGGATTGTTCTTCTGTGTCTGTGTTTACTGATTTTCGTTTATTTTTGGAGGATTGATCTTCTTTATCGTTATTTACAGATTTCATATTATTCTTGAGGGATTTCCTGTCGTTAACCGTCTTCGGGTTGCTCTTGGTAATCGCCGCATATGATTGGTTATACGGGGCAGTGCCCAAATTACATGATTGGCTGAGAGTAGCCGGAGTCTGTTGATCTTGCTTATTTTGGTAACTTTTTGGTGTTTCTTCTTCATTAATTTTTTCAATAGCTGTATTTCCTGGTTTTTTGGGGCATTCCTTACTACAGGATGCATGTCCTCCTCCACAGAGGACACATTTCGCAGGAAATTCTTTACCTTTTTGAGGGCACTGGAAGGATTTGTGATTCTCGGCGCATCTGAGACACCGGGGCATATTTTTACATGCACGTTGAGTATGCCCGTACCGTTGGCAGTTGAAACACTGCGTCGGTTCGGGCCTGCTTTTGTACGAAACCACTTTTACTCTAATATCAGTAATGTGGCGTACATGATTAATTAATTTTCCAGCTTCAGTGCGTGGAGTTTCAACATAAAAAACGGGTAGGTTCACAGCTATGCCATCGCGCATGCGCTGTATTTGTTTGCATTTTAGTACTGGAATGTTTTGAGATTTAAGATCATCTTCAATTTCTTTTATGTCTGTGTCATTTGATAACCCTTTTATTATGCTTCTAACCACTTTGTCAGAGTTCAGTAAAAATGTGTCATAGGGAATCTTTCGAGAATCAAGCCTATCCTGAACTTTGCAGTAGTCGTCGGCAGAAAACAGCTTAATCCTGAAGTTTTCGCCTTCTATTTTTCCTTCAACTTTTTCGATGCCTAAATCTTCTTTTATTTCTTTACGTAATTCTTTCCAATTTATTTTAGGGTCTGTGATAATAAGTGGTGGAATTTTGCCAGCATATTTACGTGGTTGTTTAAATCCTGTGATACAGTAGTCGTGATCGTTAAATGCAGTAGTCGTGGTGTAACTCGCAGAAGTATCAATTTCAGTGTCTTGTTCCATATTATCTAAGTTTTCTTCGCTAGGAAGAGAGTCAAATTTTGATTGAGTTTTTAAGGGGGTAAATCCTCTTCAACCGAGAAGTTACTGTTATTTCGTGTGCGTTTTCTGGGAACCTGTTTCCATTCATCTTTGGTTTTAGTGTTTTGTGAAATGGCTATTTTTTCGACTTGTTTTACAAGGCTTTCGGGAGTGTTATAAGTATCATTAAGGGTTTTATGATACTGTTGCCTCAGATTGTTTAGCACAGCTAGTTGCTCACTATTCGGTTTGCCGTCGACGAAATTCGCCGAATAATTTGCAATTTCTTTTTCCAGGGTAAGAAGTAAGTCCAGATCCTTAAGGTGCGTATCCTTTACCGTTTCCATACCGTCTTCGTTAAAAAGCAATTATAGCGCGTGAGACGGACTCTCAACTTAGAATCAGGATAACCAAAAAGAACAAATTACAGCTCGGAAATGATGTTGCACTTATTAAGCCTAATTAGGCTTAGCAACGCGCAGCACAAAAAACGTTAATTATTTTACAAGTTTCGCTCAAAATCAAAAATACTAAGTCACACTAGATGAAGTAACTAACACTTAAATTATATGAAACACATAAAGTCACAATTCAAATGAACTTAGAAATACAAAATGAAAGCATAAATTGAAGAGTTCACCAACTTCCAAGTAACATCCAAGTCGCTAGGTTCGAAGCTCGACAAATTGGAACACAACGCATCAAACAGCTCGCAATCGAAATCGAAATCGAGTCAATGGCTAGGCGGCAATTAGTAGCCAACCGCTACTATAACCGTCTCTGTTGGTAAATTGCCCTAAGGCGTTGGTATTTAAGTTTTTAATTAAGGCGATTTACGCCACGCCAACTAGGCGAAACTTGTCAAATTTTGTGAAATGTAGGTGGAGTAAGGGAGATGATTGGCAGGAGCCTGTCACGCGGGTGGTCACCAGCTTACGCGTACAATGAGAAATATTGGAAATATTAATAATTATCAAGTTTTGAAACAGGTTATCTAGATTGGAATAATTAAACTAATATCACGATCTAAATGAAGACAAATGGCACAACTAAGTGCAACAGATTAGCTAAACAAAATATTCAAATTCATCCTTTCTGTAAAACACGGATTGAACAGTGGTAGTTCACGTGGGAGTCACCCTCCCGTGAACTGTCCACAGCCCAATGCATCTTGAAATAGTAGATATCACAATTCAGTGAGGTCTTGGTCTGAGAAATTAAACACTAAAGTTCTTGTACAACACTGAGGCACATGATTTACTGTAACTATACACTATGTACATATAGGGACGGCGGTATTTGAGCGAAGTGGCAAATGGTGAAAAACATTTTACACTAGCAATAAATAATCAGAGCTTTGAAGATCCAGGTACACGGATCATGTCCATAAGTCTACAATATTACAAAGTCTCTGATATAACAATAAGAAGATTACGAAAATGACAAATATAAGATCAGTGCTTTGAAGATCCAGGTACACGGATCATGTCCATAAGTCTATAAAGTTTCAAAGACACTGGTAAAATGACACAATGAAGATAAAATAAAGATAATAGTACTATGTACAATATATACACATTTCACCATTTGCTGTTATGGAAGATGCCTCTTGGGCGCTTTGCTGCAATTTCTATAGTAGGATCATAATTTATCAGATTACGGATATGTTCGTATTGAGAAAGTTCTATTTTAGCATAGAAATTGTGGCTCGTGGTGAGAATTTGATCATCTATGGGTCTTATTTTTAGTTCTTTATGTATCTGCAGGTTACGTACGAACCATGGGGAGTCAACAATTTGTCTGAGTATTTTGTTCTGAAAGACCTGTAGTTTGTGTCTATAAGTCTTGTACACAGTGGCCCAGATAGGCACTGCATAAAGTAGGGTGGGTCTTATTAAGCTGGTATAGATCTTCTTGAGACTGATATTTAATTTAGCATTTCTTCTTATTAAAGGGTAAAGAGACATTTTAGCAGCGGTGGCTTTGCGCAAGGCATACTCCGTGTGTTCTTTGAATAACAGCTGTTAGTCGAAGACCACTCCTAGATACTTGGTACTTGAAACAATTGCTAGGGCTTGATCATTAATTTTTATATTTACATTTACAGGAGTGAACTTCCGATGACGTCTGAAAAGGAGAATTTGGCTCTTTGACGGATTTACTTTTAATTTCCATGAATCATAATAGTGTGCTATGATATAATAGTGCGCTTTCAAGTTTATCTACAGCGAGCTGAGGTTTTAGCGACTTGGTTAAAATTGCTGTGTCGTCGGCATATTTCACTACTTTTGCATTCAAAGGAACCGGCATATCATTCGTGTAGATATTAAACAGAAGCGGTCCCAGAACGCTTCCTTGAGCCACTCCGCTTTTAATTCTTTTTCTTGAAGAGAGAGAGTCATTAATTTTTACCTGAAAGGTCCTGTTTTTAAGATAACTTTTCATGAGCTTAATAAAACTGATGGGCAGATGAACAAGGTGCAGCTTGTAGAGGAGACCCTCATGCCACACCTTGTCAAATGCTTTTTCTAGGTCTAGAAAGCAGCTGGCGATTGTGTTCTTTTTTGCGAAGGAGTCTGCAATAAATTCTGTAACGTTCAGTAGTTGGTGCACGGTACTATGACCGGTTCTAAAACCAAACTGCTCTTTACATATAATTTCCTTATCCTCTAGATGTCGAGTTAATCTCTTTTGGAGAACACGCTCAAATACCTTTCCCAAACTGGGGAGAAGGTTGATCGGACGGTAGGAGTTTAAGTTCTTTGGGTTTTTCCCCGGCTTGACAAACGTAATTATCTGCGCGTGCTTCCACTGTTGCGGAAAGTAATTGAGCCTCATACAAGCATTGACTATGTTTGTAATGAGGACTATGTAGGTTCTTGGGAGAGCTTTGAGAACCGTATTGGTGATGCTATCGTAGCCGGGAGCTTTCCTGGACTTTAAGTTGCTAATTATATTACTTATTTCTGCTGGAGAAGTTGGGTTGAAGTGATTATTACAAATTCTGTCAGCTAGGTGGTTAATGAAATTATCGACTTCTTCATCTGTCTCATCATTAAACAGCTCGCAGAAACGTGGACTGTTTTATAGATACGCGAGGAAGTGAAAGTGAAAGTAAAAACCAAATCGTCTTGGCTGTCGAATGGGAAAGCTTTCTCAGAGCTCAGAAAAAAATTCTGACTCGTTGAGTTGTTAAAAAAAGAAAAAAAAAACTTTTTGTTTAGACATAATAAAAATTAACGATCTCCCCCCTTTTGTCTAGGAATGATGACTCACCTTTCTAAAAATAGATTTCTAAGAAAAGAATGAGTCTTCTCTTTCTTGGAAATGTGCTTTAGAAACATGTTGAGACCTGATTCGAACCAAAATAGGGGAGGTAAAGTTAATTTTTATCATGTCTAGAGACATAATAAAAATTAACAAAAAGTTTTTTTTTAAACAACTCAGAGACTCAGAATTATTTTCTGAGCTCTGAGAATTCTTTCCCAGTCGAAAGCCAAGACGATTCGGCTTTTACTTTCACTTTCAATTCCTCGCTTATCTATAAAAACATTCCGCGTTTCAGTGCAGATCCGTGCTGGCTGTTGAAGAGGCAACACATCTCTCTTTCTGCTCAATCTGGATCCAGGATACTCTTCAGAGGAAATTCTTTTAGGAATTGTTTACAACTTCTGAACCTTAGATGAGTTGGATGTCAATTCCTCGCTTATCTATAAAAACATTGCACGTTTCAATGCAGATCCGTGCTGGCTGTTGAAGAGGCGACACGTCTCTACTAATCTGAACCCATGATGTTTTTTTAAGAGGAAATTCTTTTAGGAATTGTTAACAACTTCTGAACCTTTGATGAGTTGGATGTTTCTTTTCGTATTTCGAAGCACTTTGTCAAAGAAGGAGATTCCAATGGAATTGTTTAACGATGTCGTCTATTGAAATTGGAAAACAAAACAGGAAATATCATTTGCGTCCCGAGAGTTTTAAGATGAGAATGCTTTTCCGAAATTTATTCCTGTTTTCGTCTGGATAGACATAGACTTCATAAAAGGTAAGTCTTTTACAAATGTTTTACTCAAACTATTCTTTTAAACATTGTCTAGTAGAGCACTGTAAGATGTAATAGATTTATAAAAGCAATTTTTTGTTCCTAATGTTATTGTCATACCGGGCATGATTCATATGTTTCACTATACTCTTTAGATCTGATTCTCCCTTCTTAAATAGGAGTGTAGAAAATATCTGTATGCAGAGAGAGTTGAAGGGATTTCCCCGGCCCCGCCCCTAAAACGCATGATTATTTTAAAACATATGTGTGATGTTTAGTTTGCTTTCCTTTGGATATCTTTTCCAACGTCACGTGGTCGCTGAAATGGGGCAAAAGGATTTCTGTTCGGCTGGCCGCCCTCTTTACGCTGTGATTTAAAAACTGTCGTTTTAAAGCCCTTCACGGATCAGCAACGAGAATCTAAGGCAAAATGCTTATATTGATTACCTATTACTAAAGTATCCCAGAAACATTTTTTTAGATTGGTTTTTATTTTCTGAGCTCAGAGAAAAAAAAATCTCTCATAGATAGTTTTTTTTAACTCCCTGAAATAGGTCTCGAGTGAAACGGTCTGGACTCAAATCTTTCCGTTCAACAGGTTCCTCCTTTTACGTTGACCGTAGAGGTTGGAGGGGGGAGGGCAGATCGTGAGATCCATTTCCGTTTCCACGACAGACAACACTTTTGAGATTTAGGGAGGTATGAGAGACGAGCTAGAGAATTTTTTTCATTTCCGTTAACAATGTGAAAGGATCTCCCCAATTTCAAAATTGTCTGTTATCAGAAAACCATGATCCAAGTTGGATTTTTTAATTTCAAATCAACCTATTTTTTTGAACACTTGAGGAAGGTTGAGTTCTTTTCGTTTTTTCAAACCACCGTGGTATAACTAAATCGAACTTTGAAAAAAATGTAAACAAAAACAATTCTTAGCTTTGCTGTAAGAGGTCTAGCTAGATACATCAGGATAAACAGACCATGAGAGTTGAATAAAAAATACTGGCGCCTGATGATGGCTCAGTCTCCAACCTCCACGATAGAGATTGAAAGAAATAGGGTAAACAAACTGTAACAGATATGAAATGAAACTGGAAAAGCGTAGAAGGAATCTCTCTTGATACCAATTCTTTCCAGATCAGGGAAACGTGTGTCTCGGTGATTCCATAGCAGGGACTGAACTGGAGCTAAACGCAGAATGCTTCATTCAATAATGGATAGTCTATTCTTAAAAAAAAAAAATAGGGTGATGACTCGTCGATCGAGTCGGCTGGGAAAAATTTCTCAGATTTCAGAAGAAAATTCTGAGTCAGTCCCGAGACCTGGCATTTCTTTAGGTTGAAAATGCTTTTTGAAATATATTCTCGCTTTCGTCTGGATAGAAATAATTTTCATGAAAGGCATGTTCCATTTTCATTTCTCAAGTCGTTGTTTAAAGTATGCTTCTAAACATTTCCGAGTGAAATATTGTCAGATTTTCTTTTTATAGAGTGAAACTGTATTATTAAAAATGTTTATAGTTCCTAATGTTGTTACCATACGACCCCCCCTCTCTTTGAACGCTCGAGAAAGATCCTGTTGAGAGATCTTGTTCTAGTTTTCTCAGATCACCCTGGTATGGCTAAAGCGAAACTCGGAAAGCTGACAATAAAAATCATTTTTCAGATTTTCTTTCAAAAGCTACGCAAAAAATGCTACGAGAATCCAAGAGAGCTATAGGAATTTCCAGAAGGGGGTAGAAAATAGATACTCAAGTGAGTCCACAGCACGAACTGCACGGAAGTGAAACGGGAAAGACTTCCATAGATAACAGAGAGTCCATTCTTAAAAATAGAGGGCTGTCTCGTCGATCCAGTCGGCTGGGAAAAAAATTCTAACAACTGAGAAAAATAATCGCATACCTTCATAATGGATCTTTCCAGAAAGGAGTAGTGTGTATTCAGGTCAAATCCACAGCACAGACTGTTTGGAAGTCGAAACGCGAGTGGTTTAAATAGATAAGTGTGAATTCCTTCTAGAAACAATTTTGTATGTCTTGTTTTGATTTTCGAGTTGAGGGGGGAGAACTCTCATAGCTCTGAAAAAATTTCTGACTGGCTGAGTTGTTAAAAAATAACTTTTTGTTAATTTTCATTATGTTTTTAGACATAATAAAAATTAACTTTACCTCCCCTATTTTTGTTCGAATCAGGCCTCAACATGTTTCAACATGCTTCTAAAGCAGATTTCCAAGAAAGAGATGACTCATTCTTTTCTTAGAAATCTATTTTTAGAAATACCCTTTTTGTTTAGGATGATGTCTCACCCTTTCTAAAAATAGAATTCCTAGAAAAACAATGAGTCATCTCTTTCTTGGAAATCTGCTTTAGAAGCATGTTGAAACAGGTTTAGACCTGATTCGAACCAAAACAGGGGAGGTAAAGTTAATTTTTATTCTGTCTAAAGACAGAATAAAAATTAACAAAAAGTTCTTTTTAACAACTCAGCCAGTCAGAAATTTTTTCCAGAGCTCTGAGAGTTCTCTCCCCTCGACTCGATCATCAAAACAAGACATACAAAATTCTTTCTAGAAGGAATTCACATTTATCTATTTAAACCACTCGAGTTTCGACTTCAAATCACTTTGTACTGTGTATTTCACCTAGATACACACTACCCCCTCCTAGAAAGAGATTCTGTGAAGGTATGCGAGTATTTTTCTCGGCTCCTATAAATGTTTTCCAGCCGATTGGATCAACGAGATATCAGAATACACACATTTCTCTCTCCTAGAAAGAGATTCTGTGAAGGTATGCGAGCATTTTTTTCTCAGCTCCTAGAAATGTTTTTCAGCCCACGTGATCGACGAGACATCAGCTGATGTTTTAAAAATGGATTCCCTGATATCTCTGGAGGATTTTCCCGTTTCGCTTTCGTCGAGTCCCTGTTGTGCACCCAATCTCTCAGAAAAATATTTTTCCAGCCCATCTCAAAAGGATCCTCCCAGCCGACGTAATCATCAGCCCATTTTTGATTCCAATACCTCAGAAAAAATATTTTCCAGCCCATCTCAAAAGGATCCTCCCAGCCGACGTGATCATCAGCCCATTTTTTGATTCCAATCTCTCAGAAAAATATTTTCCCACCCCATCTCAAAAGGGATCCTCCCAGCCGACGTGATCATCAGCCCATTTTTTGATTCCAATCTCTTAGAAAAATATTTTTCCAGCCCATCTCAAAACGATACTCCCAGCCGACGTGATCATTAGCCCATTTTTTTATTCCAATGTCTCAGAAAAATATTTTTCCAGCCCATCTCAAAACGAATCTCCCAGCCGACGTGATCATTAGCCCATTTTTTTTATCCAATCTCTCAGAAAAATATTTTCCATTCCATCTCACAAGGATCCTCCCAGCCGATGTGATCATCAACCCATTTTTTAAGAATGGATTCTCTGATATCTGTGGAGAGGTTTCCCGTTTCGATTTCGTCGAGTCCCAGTTGTGCACACACCTGGGTACAAATGTCACATCTTTCAACATGAGCCTTCTTCATCCAGCCCATTTCAAAAGGACTCTCCCAGCCGACGTTATCATCAGCCCATTTTTTGATTCCAATGTCTCAGAAAAAAATGTTTTCCAGCCCATCTCTAAAAAGGATCCTCCCAGCCGACGTGATCGACGAGACATCAGCCCATTTTTTTTTAAGAATAGACTCTCAGAAAATATTTTCCAGCCCATCTCAAAAGGATCCTCCCAGCCGACGTGATCGACGAGACATCGCAACTCATGCCACATCTCTCAACATGAGCCTCATTCATCCTTTCCGAAAGACGACACATTTGTATTTTCTTCACGAGTAGTTTCCAAATTTCTCTGAGATCTTTCAGAAATTTTTTGTTATCCTAGAACGATGTCGGATTTCGGGACGCTCTGGTGTTGACTCAAGGGATAGTTTCCTCCCCAAAATCTTCAACAGGTGACATGTTCAAAATTCGTAAGTCATTCCATTGAAATATTCTTCTTTGATCAATAAATAGCTTCGAAATACGAAAAGAAATATCCAGGTCATCTAAGGTTCCGAAATGGTAAAATATTTTCAAAGAATTCTTCTTAAGATAATCGTGGGTCCAGATTTGGGTAGAAAGAGAGACATGTCGCATCTCCAACAGCCCACTCTCTTCTGAACAAAAACGCGTAATGCTTTTATAGAAAAGAGAAGAATTCAAAGTGAAAGTCAAAAAACGAAATCGGATCGGTTGGGAAAAAAATTTTCAGAGCTCTGGAAAAAATTTCTGAGTGGCTAAATTGTTAAAAAAGGAAAAAAAAAAACTTTTTGTTAATTTTTATTATGTCTTTAGACATAATAAAAATTAAGTTTACCTCCCCTATTTTGGTTCGAATCAGGTTTCAACATGTTTCTAAAGCAGATTGCCAAGAGATACTCATTATTTTTCTAGGAATTCTATTTTAGAAAGGATGAGTCATGATCTATTTTTAAAAAGGGTGATACATCATCTTAAACAAAAAGGGTATTTCTAAAAATAGATTTTTAAGAAAAGAATGAGTCGTCTCTTTCTTGGAAATCTGCTGTAGAAGCATGTTGAAACCTGATTCGAACCAAAATAGGGGAGGTAAAGTTAATTTTTATTATGTCTAGACATAATAAAAATTAACAAAAAGGTTTTTTTTAACAACTCAGCCACTCAGAAATGCTTTCCAGAGCTCTGAGAGTACTTCCCCTCTCGACTCGAAAATCAAAACAAGACATACAAAATTGTTTCTAGAAGAAATTCGCACTCATCTATTTAAATCACTCGAGTTTCGACTTCGTTCTGTGCATTCGACCTGGATACACACTTCTTCCTCCTAGAAAGAGATTCTGTAAAGGCATGCTAACATATTTCTCAGCTTTTAGAAATGTTTTTTCCAGGCGACTCGATCGACGAGACATCAGCCGATTTTTTAAGAATGGATTCTCTGATATCTCTGGAGGATTTTCCCGTTTAGCTTTCGTCGAGTCCCTGTTGTGCAACCAATCTCTGAGAAAATATTTTTCCAGCCCATCTCAAAAGGATCCTCCCAGTCGACATCGTTCTAGGAGAAGAATGCAGCCCATTTTTGATTCCAATCTCTCAGAAAAATATTTTCCAGCCAAAAGGATCCTCTCAGCCGACGTGATCATCAGCCCATTTTATTAAAAATAGACTCTCAGAAAATATTTTCCAGCCCCTCTCAAAACGATCCTCCCAGCCGACGAGATCATCAGCCCATTTTTTGAATCCAATCTCTCAGAAAAATATTTTCCAGCCCATCTCAAAAGGATCCTCGGTTCAGGAATCCACTCAACAGGATCTAGAGAAGTATTCTGAGTTTCGTTCCAGAGCGCATGCGCTGCTGAAGATACCTACAACATGGATGTAATTGTTTCCTCGTAGCAGAAACAATGTTCCTGAATGGTTTCAAGAAGACTCTTCGACAAGTTTCCCGTGATCGTTTTTTAAAATAGAGAGAGGGGGGTTATTTGTTATTTTTTTTCTTTACAACTCCGTGTGGTGTTCACGTAACGAAGCATCCTTTCCGAAAGACGACACATTTGTATTTTCTTCACGACTATTTCCAATTTTTCTCTGAGATCTTTTAGAAAGGGTTCAGGAATTCACTCAACACGATCTAGAGAAGCTTCGTTTCAGAGGGCATGCGGTATTGAGATAGGATTCAAACCAAAAAGGGGAGAGGGATGTCGTTCATTTTATAATGTCTGAAGACATCATAAAATTAACAAAAAATTTTATAATATGTATATTATATATATTCTTAGATTTTTTTTCAAATCTCTCAAAAAAATATTTTCCAGCCCATCTCAAAAGGATCCTCCCAGCCGACGAGACATCAGCCCATTTTTTTTCCCAATCTCTCAGAAAATATTTTCCAGCCCATCTCAAAAGGATCCTCCCAGTCGACGAGAGATCAGGCCATTTTTTTTTATTCCAATCTTTCAGAAAAATACTTTTTCCAACCCATCTCAAAAGGATCCTCCCAGCCGACGTGATTGACGAGACATCAGCTGATTTTTTTTTTCAAATCTCTCAGAAAAATATTTTCCAGCCCATCTCAAAACGATCCTCCCAGCCGACATAATCATCAGCCCATTTTTGATTCCAATCCCTCAGAAAAATATTTTTCCAGCCCATCTCAAAAGGATCCTCCCAGCCGACGTGATCGACGAGACATCGGCCGATTTTATCTTTACAACTCCGTGTGGTTTTCATGTAACGGAGGGGTGAATCTGGATCTGTAGAACGAAAATCACTTGAGTCAAAAAACAATAACCGTTTTGCTGGAGACTTATTTCAACGACCACGAGATGTTGGCGAGAAGAATAGCTGAACAGTCTCTAGTAACAGAAAAAGCTAACCATGACACACATTTCAGCGACCACGAGATGTTGGAGAAAATATCCAAGAAACATCTCGTGGGGAGGAGAATAGAGGAAGACTCACTCGTCAAAGAAAGCTGACCATCCCACACATACCTACACACGCCCATTTTTTTAAAAAATCATCACGTCTTTTGGGAAACGTATTTTCATTCTTTATAGAAAACTTCATGTTTAAGACCCACATAGCACAAAGCGCACATCCTCAGGACATCCCGCGAGCCTCCTAAACACCTTCTCCTGAGTGCTTAATGTCACATCCCAGGATATCCTCAGGACATCCTAATCAAGTCCCATCGACAGCGTGTGGGATGTTGTTAGGATATGAACTCCTACTTACTACATCCTCAGGACATTCCACTAACCTCCTAAACACATCACATTATATCCTAAAAACATCCTATCTATGTCTCATCGACAGCGTATGGGATGTTATTAGGATTTAAAGTCGTACATCCTCAGGACATCCCGTAATATCCCAGTTTCCTCCTAAACTCATCCTCCTGAGTGCTTAATGTCACATCCCAGTATATTCTTAGGACATCCTATCTAGGTCCCACCGACAGCGTATGGGATGTTATCAGGATGTGAAACACTAGTTACAATATCCCTTTAACCTCTTAAATACATACTCTCAACTGCTTAGTGTCACATCCCAGTATATATACAGAGGAAACTTCCAGTGAAAGTATGTGAAGGTGTGATGATCTAAAACCTACTTATTTTACACAGATAGTCTCAAATCCTTCTATGGTTACTATGAAAAAATCAGAAATGTTGAAAATATTTATACAACTTATTTTGTTTTAAAATCTGAATTTGTGAATATATTAATACTGAGCAAGGAAATTAAAATGAATTATTAATACAAAATATTAAAACTGAAAATTTTGCTTTTATTTTTAAGATATTACAATTCTTTTGATCATTTTTAAACATCCAATAATCCCCAAATTGAATTATTCATAATTAAATTATTTTACAAAATCACTTTCTAATTTCAGTTAATTTGAATTAAAAATTCAGTAATAAAATTAGCCATTTAATAATCTTTACATAAATGAATCATCTTTCTTTAAAACATGTAAGGAATTTATAGTGTTTTGATGACATTGTTGGGAAATTGTTAAAAGGAATAAATTGTATTTTTAAAACTAAATCAATTGCTAGCCTCAGAATAAATAAATATGTTTTTGTAACTTGAGAATGCTGCAGGCTTTTTTTATATATTTAATATTTAATTGTAAAAATTTGACATTATGTTAACAAATCTTTACATCATTCAAAAGGTAACTGAAGAAGCTCTTCTAAAATTCTATCTTTCTGCTCACACAATTAAAAAAAAATTCTGAAAGGCCTCAGATTTTAGCAGTCACTCAAAAAGGCTAAAAGTTTATAAATGCATAGATTATCAATACAGATGAGGCAGCGGAAATAGCAAAACATTTTATAAGATACTGACACCAGAAAGTTATACATCTTTTATATATTTGAAAAATGAAGAAATTTATCATGTAATTATGTAAAAATATTAAATGTTTTCAATTAGATATATCAGGAATTAAATGCATTTTAAATCAATCAGATTAAAAATTTTAAAAAAAAAGCATTGTTAAGAACTGTGTGTATTGCTTTTAAATAGCTTGGCTTGTTAATCAATAATAGATTAGAATTTAAAGGTAAATATGTTAAATTTTGCCAAATGGCAAGACTTGAATGAAAAGCGAAACAAGTTTACGATTGACGATACGAAGTCACATTTCCAGACTAATAGCCCTTTTGGATTAAAAAAAAAAGTTCTGAAAATAATTTGCAATAGTTCATTGGTATTATTTTACGCAAAATTCAGTAAAATGAAATTTTTGGTATTATTTTATGCAAAATTCAGTAAAATGAAATTTACCAGTTGAAATCAGCACCAAATTAAACTTTGTAAATTCTAGCACATGTTAAAGGTTATCTCATCCAGAATTTTATTACTAACCATTCATTTCAGAGCAAAATAAAACGGTAATTGCCATTTATATGACAATCGATATCAAAAATTTAAATCTGCATTTTACGCAACATAGAAAAACTCCAAAAGATCTACTGTTTACCATGCAATTAAGGCACTTTATTCTGCAATCAACTCTACCAATTAATACTTCTAAGTATATTCAGTTTACTCTTTCTGCTCAATATATGCTGTGTAAAATTTTCCATAAATTTATTTTCATTTTATTTTGAGGTGAGCTTTTATTCAACTGTCAATGCCAACAAGAATGTTTAGTACATTTTTTAGTCGGTCTCAAAAGAGAAATCATAATACGTGGATTTATGTATGTGTATTTATGAATCAAAATACATGAGAAATCACGGTGAGAAAAGCACTGCTACCTTAAACTGTGATTATATATAACAAATGCAGTGAATTATAGTTAAAAAATAGTGAAAATATTTATATTTCTGAACTATTTCATATATAACATTTTCAGTTTCGCATATGTGGCAATTTGAGAACTTTTTTATGTATACCAATTTTTTTAAATGTCTAAAAATTTTTGTATTTTCAAGGAAAGCTTATTCTTTCACCTTTAGTATGTAAGTAATGGTAATTTACCAGATAAAATTACTTAATGAGGAATACAGAAAAATATCTAACCACTTACCTTTGTAACTTCATCTGCAGAGAGACTAAGAAAGTAGTTCAGCTAAATCTGTTATAATAAATATTTATAATTATGCTAAATCCTGCAATATCTATTACTATGACAAATTTTTGTAAACTTATTTATTTGGATGAAAAATAAAAACATTCAGAAATTTATGGCACTATATTATGATTAACAGAGGAAAAACACTTTTCAAAATTCAAAAGAGTTTTTATTAATCCAATTTATCACATTTTCTTTATTCCTGAAAAGCAATCCTGAAATTCAATCTTTTCTGAAATTCATGAAAAACAACCTTATATCCATGTATTCTTATGTATATAAGAACTCTTGATAAACTGGATCTCTGCCATTGGCTTTCACAGCACCTAAAGTAAAGAAAAACTCCACAATTACTATATGTGAATATAATTCATAATTAAATTTAAACAAATGACTATTAGAATGCAAATTAAAGGAAGCATTTAAAATATTTTAACATTTAGTACCTATAAACAGAGTAGCAATTATTTGATTATTCGATTATAGTAAAATAAACATGGGGGATGCCTTTTAAAATTTTTTATGGCAGCAAATAAACTCAAAAAACCAGCTGAACATATAAGCAGTTTTATCAATCAGCCACTGGTAGGTAACCTGGATACCGAATCAATATATAAAGTTGCCAAGATAAAGAGAGAAACAAAATTATGATAATTACATCTTACCTAATCATAAAACTATTTTTAATTTAATGTGTAGGCAAGTCCAAAAAGAGTGGGAATGAATTTATTTTGCAAAACAAAGTAAAGTTGTTTTGCAGGGGCAAAAAAAAAAAAAAAACTTGTCTCATGAGATTGGCAAGTAAAAAATAATTAACTGCATTTAGTAATATTTATCTGCCTACTCTGTTCACAAGTAGTAATTCAAATAAGCACTTTATAAGAAACAAGAAATTTTAGGATGCACACACACAAAAATATATATATTGGGTCAATATTCACATATTTTTCATCCAACGGAATACTATTCAGAAATACAGATTAAATATAAAGCATGTAAATACATGTGTGTGGTATGCATATTCATAGTTTGCTATTATCGTGTACATACTTTTGCAGTTTTAGCATAAGTTAAAGCTGTGAGGGCAGGTGATCAGAAAGTATCAGAATTTTTCATGTATAAGAAAAGATTGCCCTGACAATTGGTGTGGGTACACATAAGTAACTGTTAGCTACGTGCAGAAAATAAAATCTGATCATGATAAGCAATATGCAATTTTAAACTTTTGAATTTAACTGCAGAAATCTACCAAAGAAGTATATTTTATGTTGTAACAGTAGTAAATGAAGATGTGGCTAATCTTTACTGTATGGTACACCTTGGTTTCTGTCTGAAAAAAAATCGCAAAGTGGTATTGGTTGTTTGTGAAATGTGGAAGCCCATTGCATGAAGTAAGTTTTTAGGTAACCCTAATGTTGATAATGTTGGCGAAAATAGCCTTTGGGGGGGGGAAACTTTTTTTTGTCAATAAAAAGGAGTTATTTCTGCAAATATTGCCAACGTGTTGTGATAAATTTAGTTTTGGGCTATTTTTTTTTTTTTTTTTTTTTTTTTGTAATAGTAAACCTTTTGTACGGACCCAGGTTTTTGGTTCTTACCATTCTTTTCAATTGCTGTGTTTGGTTGCACGGAAGTGGTATGGTCTTGTATTTTGAACATGCTATTATTTTGGTGTGGGTACCATCGTTTGAGTATGTCTGAGATGACTAAGAGACGAAAAATTTAATTGAATTGCTTACTTGGAGGATGGAGGAGATGGTGGCGGTAGCCTAAACGTCTGCATGTGAAAAAAAAGGTATGTTAAAAAAATGACGTTTTATTTATTTATTCGTCTCTGTGTGTTAGTTTTTGTTAAAAGATTTGTTGTTTAATGTTTTTATGTTAGGAAATATGTATTTTTGGTAACTTATTCCTCTCTGTGTATTTTTGGTTGTCTCTGAGTGTTAAGACAGTGGCGAATTTTTTTCTGGTAAACATGATATTTTTAACTTTCTGATTTTCTTAAAGTGAAAATAGATCAATGTGTACATGGACAAAGTTAAGGCAGTGCACAATGCCTAGTTTGTGCAGTTCTCTTTTTTTTTTTTTTTTAAAGTTAAAATAGGTCGATGTGTACATGGACACCGAGTTTGTGTATGTCTTTGACTTCTTATTTTGGTTTTGTGTAGCGGCCATCTTGAAATTGGTGCCGATCTTGATATAAAAAAAGAAATAATTCGCCAAGGGTTACAGTAGAGTAAATTTTTACCAAAGATGTTCTACCATAATCTCCATTTCAGTGGTTTAAACACTAGTGGAGCAGTATGCAGAGATGAAGATCCGAGTTTTGTTTACACAGCATGATGGTTTAGGCACTCAGCCATTACAGTGAACAAGATTATAATAAACATAGCCACAATAATTGTCTATAAATATTGATGTATAACACTGCATTAACTAATATATTTCTTATGCTAGTATATACAGAATCCTTAATCGAAGTGAAAATGAGAAGACTATGCATACATTTCCTTTAACTGAAACATGGATTTGACCATACAAATCTCAGTCTTATGGGACATGTCACACTATGCAGATAGACAGTAAAAAGTGCCCGTGTTGTTTTTATTTGTTAGAGCTATGAAATATACTTCTACATTTTAATTTTTTTTCTTTTCTTGTTTTACATTTGGATTTCCTATCAAAAAGCAAAGAATTTTGATATTATTACAATATCTGAGTTAAAATAACATTCTAAATAACAATTATTGGACATGTTAAAGTAATGAAAATTTTAAATTAGTTTAAAAAGTAACCCTTAATGTGGCATATTTTTGAATTAAACTCTATCGCCTTTACAAACAACAAAACGTCCCTCTTTATTAAGGACTTTAATTAACTAATTTTAAATACGGAGCTATGTATGAATTTTTTCCCTTGCATGTTATAATAACTGAAACAAAATTACACTGATCAAATCAGTCAAAATTCCTAAATGCAAGTACATAAAATGTACTTTAGCAATTTAAAGAGATGAGGCACACTGAACACATGAATAAATTTCTATCAAAGAATAATTTATTAAATTTTGCCTGTTCCATAGTAAACTTTAACCATTAAATTACATTACACCATGTTATCAGTTTGAAAAGCAAGTCATATGCCAGATCTTGGTTGTAAAAAAATGCACAAATTAATATATAGATTATTGAAAAATGATGTATACCAGTGTTTATAGATATGATTAAATGTAACAGAAAATTTACTGTCACAACCACATTTTTAAGTGAAATGTATTATTTTAACATTTTACAATATTTAAGGTATGGCATTAAATGCAATATTATGTGCCTGGACATAAGTTAGTACATTTACAAAAAAAAAAAAAAAAAAAAAAAAAAAAAAAAATCATCATCAAAGAATGAATGTCATGACAAATTTCAAAAACAAGCAGAATTTAATTTAGACCTTTAGACACTTATGATAAATAAATTTGAGAATTCTTCACGCAAAATTAAATTATAATTTACTAAAACCAGTTTGACTGACCTTCTACAAAATCCTTCAGCTGCAATTTTTTCAAGCTTCAAAACCAAATTCTTCTCCCCATGGTAATAACATCTTAACCAGTTGAAATTCCTACAGAAAGTTTGATAACACAATAATAGAATAATTAGAATAGAAAAATTAACACAAAAGTATAAAACATCATTTAAACCTTACATTATTACAAATTTTGGTGCTTTCTGACTATCTGCAAAGCTGTGAAAATTGGCAAAATGGTTAGTTTATGGTTCATATCTACTACTCTGTTCACAAGTAGTAATTCAAATAAGCACTTTATAAGAAACAAGAAAAAATTTTAGGATGCACACACACACAAAAAATATATATATATTGGGTCAATATTCACATATTTTTCATCCAACGGAATACTATTCAGAAATAAAGATTAAATATAAAGCATGTAAATACATGTGTGTGGTATGCATATTCATAGTTTGCTATTATCGTGTACATACTTTTGCAGTTTCAGCATAAGCTGTGAGGACAGATGATCAGAAAATATCAGAATTTTTCATGTATAAGAAAAGATTGCCCTGACAATTGTATCTCAATTGTTTAGCACTGACATTTACATAGTGAATTAGAAATATAGGTACTATTCCGTTTTGAGGGCCGTAAAAAATTGCAGCGAAAATGTTTGAGCAAAAGCGCCAAATGTAGCAAACGCGCCCATTTAACAGCGCCAAATCTAGCTACGCGCTGATTTCAAATTGCGTAGGTTTAGATAGTTCTATATTTCTTAAGACGCCATTGAAATACTAGTTTAATTTTTAAATCCTTTTTTGATTTTAAATCTTTTTTGATATCCTATGGATTTAACAACTTAAGAATTGTTTTAAGAACGCGTTTTTAAGCATTGCACATACTTGGTATCCATGTACATATCGACCTATTTTCACTTAAAAAAAATCCCAGAATTGCACAAAAATGGCACTGCGCACACCCTTGACTTTATTTATTTACACATCGACCTATTTTCACTTAAAAAGTAAAAGAAAAGTGACAAAAATTCCAATTGTTTTTACCCTTCTAAAAAGCGCCAAACAAATAAGTGGGCGATTCTGCACTTTACCAAGAATTTTGTCAAAGAAAAAGCATCATTCATTATAGAAAATTATGTTTGAACAACCAATGAGATGAAATTATGTTTTAGCGATAACTCGATAGCGATGCAGGAATCCATTCAGTTATGTTTAGCTTTTTTTTTTACATATATAAATTATAATAATGATCTGAAATAGTTATTTACTCTTATGCTTCCATTCAGTCATGTTTAGCCTTTTTTACATAAATTATAATAATAAAAAAGTATTATATGAAATTAATCTTTCATCTAAATTAAAACAATAATATTTAGAAAGCTATTTACTATTGAACTTCCTTTCTTGAGTTAGGGTTGCCACAATTATTTTTGGCAGCACTGGCATCAACAATAGTTTGGCGATTTTTTACGGTCCTCAAAACCGAAATATATAGTAATATATGTATAATAAAAAGATAACTGCATACTATTACTTCATTTTTTTAAATACCAAACTTATAACAATTCCTTCACATATAATTAAACAGAATTCTTTCACATGAACATCTAAAATCTTAACTAAAAAATAAATAATAAAAACATGTAAATTTCTTATGAAGCCCATCATTTCCGAAATGTCCACTTCTGAAAGTTCCCAGCATTTCTCGGTATATTATTAAATTACTAAACTAAGCATCAATGATTGTCATGTTCGCTAATGTGACAATATCTTTCACACTTCTTTGTTCCCACAAGTAACAAGTAGGCTTCAATAAATCTTTAACTGTTACATGCTATTTTTGTCTAAAATTTGTACAAATAATAAAATTAAATGAGCTTTTTATAATATGCTCAAAGAAATAATTTTGTATGAAAATTTGTAGGTTATATATATTGGCTTGATTAATGATTCAGGAAATAATTCAAATTTCAGCTTGTATCAAAATAAAAATAGCACAAAGATAAGCAAATTTCCTTATGAACAATGCATTTTAACATTACTCAATCACTGGCGATCATACAGTACTGATTGCTTCAATAAACTTTACTGTAATTGTGTTATTTAAAAGACTGTAATGTTTTAATTATTTTCTTAATTAAAACATTACAGTCTTTTCCTCTTTCTAACACCAAAAGAAAAACCCAGATAAGAAATATAAAAATATCAGTAAAAATAAATTATATTATTGAATGACACTTTACATTAATTACACTTATGCATATATTATTTTATTATAAATTATTTCAAAATCAAAGAAGAGAAGGGGGAGAAACTTTAATATTGGCATTTCTAAAATGATATAAACATTAATCATTTAGTACAGTTTGTTATTTCAGGCAAAAAGAATTCACTTTTCTGGATAGCATTTATATTTACATCTCACTTTCAATGAAACATTATGAGAAATGCATATAATTTAAACACCAGTTTATTTTATTTATCACACAGATTATGTCAACTCAAAAAAACCTATCAGTAAAATTCGGTAGTAATAATTCTGAATGTTAGACAACTTGCAAGATTCAACAAAAATTATCCCAATACTTTTATTATAATGACAATACTACAGTAACATGAACATAAAATTAAACTGCATATAACTATAAAATAAGCAGCATATAATAAAGGTGCATTGGTTTCTAAAACAATGGGCTGGATGAAAAAATACATGTATTATGGTAGCTATTCATATTCTTCAGCTTTCCTAATATTCTCATGTTCACTTTACATAACTAAAGTATCTAAAATACAATAAAAATGCAAACAATATTTATGAGAAAATATTAAAAGCAATCATAAGCATTTGATTGAATGACCATATTTTGTCTTCCTGCAAGTCGAATCTTAAAATGATATGCAGTTTGAAAAATGCTTAATCCTTTTATAAAATATTCAAAAAAGATACTGTTCTGTTATCAGGGCCGGGTTCAGAAATGTATTTATGTATGCTTGTATGTGTATGTGTCTACATATACACATTCTTACAAACACAGGTTCATACATTTCCGATTCTGGTCCCGATAAGAGAACAGTACCCCCAAAAAGATGATGTTTCAACCATACATAATTTGGACAAAACAATGCAAACTCTTATTTTTATACAACTATTCAAACTATTTAACATAAATTTATTGCTGCAATAAAATAATAAGCAATATGATCACACATATTATTTTGAAACTGAATGCATAAACTAGACTAAAAAAAAAATTCAGTCATAAACATTTGGAGAGCAGGGCAAATTAGATATTTGAAAAGACAGCCTGCCATTTAGATATACACGTAATTCACGACAGAATGATGATAATTCATAAAGCTGTGATAGCTAACACATTTAACTGTCAAAATGACATAAATAACATAAATTCGAAAAGCAAAAGAAGTAAACATACAAGTATTGCAAGTGAACTTACCTTTCGTGCAACAAAAAATATCCATACAAGTAAACCTCATGGCGCAGCCATTTTGGATTTCGTTTCAAATCAGACAGACGTTTACGGACTTGCGGAAGAATACGAGGAACTAGTAGTTTGCCGGATACAATGTGCAATGACGGGAAAGAATATATTTCTGCAGAACTTCCTACATTATTCCGTAATAAACAGTACTATTTCATAATTTTTTCTTTATCTAATTAATTAATAGTTAAATAATGATGAATTCATTTTTAATGAAATGTAAAATTTTGCATGTATGTGACGACCACCTTCTGTCCAATATTTCTGAGAATATAAACAAATTTTAAATCTGAGAGTATTAGTAAATAAATATATAGAATATCGCCTCTCAAACGACCACTTCTGAAAGTGACCATAAGTTCTGAGATTATAAATAAATATTTGTGATGTAGCCGTTCCTCAATAGACACAAATGCCGGCTAGCTTTAAAAGGATTTATTAACAGAGCACACAGGAACGGTTACAAACAAAAGAAATTTACATAAAAATGAAACTTGTACCAAATGGAACATCAAACATTGAGAATAACATAACATAGTAAGCTATCATCATGGCGGCTGGAGGTCGACTGACGTTTTTTTCATATCGCCACGAGATGGCGTTTTAAATAAAATAGTTCGGTTACAGTTCATGAGTTCATGGCGTGAATAAAATAGTTCAATTACACTTAAATAGGTCTGTTACACATATATTTTTTTATAAAAAATGTATAAATTACATGTATAATTACTTACAGATTACAAACCCTACTATAAATATAGGTAAAATTATATATATATATATATATATATATATATTTTTAATTACGGAAACGAATTTTTTTTTAAATTTGGGTATAGAGACATTACGTATTTTTTTGGAAGCAGGAAAGATGAAAATTTAGCAACTGCCTTCGCCGGGAATCGAACGACGGACCTCTGGAATACTGGCCCAGTGTGCATAACCACTACATCACGAAGACACGCTAGGAAAGCGGAAGAAATACCTTATATTACTCCCCTTTTTTAAAAGACGACTTTTTTTTAAGGGGACCCAAACACTAAATCCTGGGTGTGGATATACCTCATCCAACACCTTTTTACTTCGGGCGCCACTGTAGAGACATTAAGATTTTTTTGGGAAGCCGTAGAGATGAAAAATTAGCAACTGCCTTCGCCGGGAATCGAACCACGGACCTCTGAAATACCGGCCCAGCGTGCAGAACCATTTCACCACGAAGGCACGCTAGGAAAGTGGGAGAATTACCTCATAAGAAAATTTTTTTTCCCTAATTATAGGACAAAAAATGCTTTTCAATCGCGCGATCTGTTTTTGATATTGAATTACAGTCGTGCGATAATTTCGCAGTAAAAATAATTCTCTGATGACTATCCAAGATTTTAGAAACTTTGGTCTTATATAGAGATGGTCGTCTTATAGAAATAATGCTTAATATCAAGATGTAACAGACCTATTTATAAAACTCAACTTCCTGGCAGGCGGAACTATTCTTACAAACCGACTAATCCATCCAAACACAAAGTAGAAAATCGAACAAGTGACATACAGGGAACTCATAAAACCTTTTCAAATCGTGTTCAGCAACAAACAGAGGAAACGCGACCTCCTTTAATATGCTATGGGTGCGAAAAAAACTGGTTTTATCAAGTCTAAATGTCCAGACTGTAACCCCTCAAAGACTTCAAATTCATCAAATTTTGGCACTATCCAAATCCGATCCTGTTTATCTTCCACTCGGACTGCTGTATTTCCAATTAGTATTGGTGGTGTTTCCGGTACAGCTTTCGCCGACACTGGTGCTAGTCACTCAATTGCAAGTGAATCCCTCTATCATATTCTGCAGAAACAAGATGCAGTATTTGAAAAGACAACACTAGAGGTGTCTTTCGCTGATGGTTTGGTATCTGAAAAAGAGGTACTTCGCACCGAACAAATCATTCTTCTCGAAGGCAGAGAGTTCAAAACTCCGCTCCTTGTGTTGCCTGATGCCAAAAATAACTCGACTCTGTTAGGAATTGACTTTCTTCAAAAAGCTAAAATTGTTTTAAATCTTGCTGAAAATAGGTGGAACTTTTCTGATGAACCTCGAAGAAAATATAGCTTCGTGAAACCTCATCAATCCCAAGTACTGGAAGAAACCCCAGTTGTTGTAAACAACTGCCAACTACGAGAAAATGAAGGACAACAATTAACTACAGCCCAACGGCTTGCAACTGATGCATTGCTTAACAAATATCACACTGTCTTCAAAGTAGGAGAAGCCACTCCATTCATTGAACACCATATTAACACAAGAAACAGCCCCCCTGTTTCAGTCCCTCCATATCGGATGAGCCCAAGTAAGAAAGAACTGTTGAAAAAGGAACTTGATTCCCTTCTAAAACAAGGTATCATAAAAGAATGTGAAAGCCCCTATGCCTCTCCTGTGGTTCTGATTCCCAAGGCAAATGGAAAAGTACGGTTATGCATTGATTATCGTAACCTAAATGCTCAAACCGTTCCAGACACTTATCCTTTGCCACGTATAGATGATTTGTTGAGTGAAGCAAAACCGACACCTTATATGTCAACTATTGATTTGAGATCCGGTTATCATCAGGTGAGAGTAGCTGAAGAAGATCAAAATAAGACTGCTTTTGTTTGCCCTTTTGGTACATATAAATTTACCCGAATGCCCTTCGGATTGAGAAACGCTCCTGCCACTTTTTCTAGATTGATAGATAGGTTCCGTTCTGGACTTAATAATGTGTTTGCTTTGACATATTTAGATGATATCATCGTGCTGTCATCTAGCTTTGAAAAACACCTTTCTGACTTAGAACAAGTTTTCCAACGTCTATCGTTATTCAAGCTCAATGCTAATCGTGAGAAGTGCCACTTCTGTTGTGAAAAAGTGAAATATTTAGGGCATTACATTACTAAGCATGGTATAGCTGTTGATCCACACAAGACTGCTGCCATTGCAGACATGCCATCGCCGAAAACTGTTAAGCAAGTGCAATCGTTCGTACAAACGTGTTCCTGGTATCGTCGATATATTCCAAATTTTTCTCAAATAGCCAAACCGTTAACGGATTTAACAAAGAAAAAAGCGCTGTGGAAGTGGGAAGCAGGATGTAACAGACCTATTTAAGTGTAATTGAACTATTTTATTCACGCCATGAACTCATGAACTGTAACCGAACTATTTTATTTAAAACGCCATCTCGTGGCGATATGAAAAAAACGTCAGTCGACCTCCAGCCGCCATGATGATAGTTTACTATGTTATGTTATTCAAATGTTTGATGTTCCATTTGGTATATGTTTCATTTTTATGTATATTTCTTTTGTTTGTAACCGTTCCTGTGTGCTCTGTTAATAAATCCTTTTAAAGCTAGCCGGCATTAGTGTCTATTGAGGAACGGCTACATCACATATGTTATTTAGAATTTTGCAAATATTCTAGAAAATGCTAATCCATTGAAAAAAATCTTTTCCATGACTAAATAATTTTTTTAAAAACGTCAGAAAAAATAGCAGTTAAAAATATTAACAAAATAACAAGAATAAATCATCAATCATATCAATATTTTTAATGTACAGCATTTAGAAACAACTTAGTAAAATACATATGAAAATTAAACAATGTGCAAGTTTCAGATGTGCAATGTCAAAAAATTAAAACTAGTAAATTTGAGAACAAATATCCTCAAAATGTTTGACAACGGAAGTCCTCCGGACAATGCAGAATGAATGTCCTCAGGATGTGAAATTGGTGAAGTCCTCAGGACATCTGAGAATCAACATCTTTAGGACATCCTGTCATATCCCGAGACATAGCGACTTAAATAAGACATCCTCAGGATGTTAAATTACAATCTCCTCAGGACATCTGAGAATCAACATCTTTAGGACATCCTAAGTATGTCCCGGGATATTGCGACTTAAATAGGACATCCTGAGGATGTTTTGTGCTATGGGGGGAGGGGGTCTCATTTAAAATGTATAGGAAAAAACATATGAATCATGACAGGTATAGCCATCATATACGACGAAATAAAATTTTTAAAGATTCATGGCAAACACAAAATCATAAAATGTTTTACACGAACACTATAAACAGAAAACATTTGACTACCCACAGAAAAACTCGAAAATGTTTAAAATAATACTTTGAGCAATTATTTAAAAACGAAATGTAAAAGCTGACTTACCTTTCGCGAAAATCATTTCTGTGTAGATGAAAGTGCGAAGACATCTCGAAAAAACGTTCTTATCCTAAAACGATGTAGGGTTTTGGGGCGCTCTGATGTTGACTCAAGGGATAGAGTTTCCCCCCAAAATCTTCAATGGGTGACATGTTCAAAATTCGTAAGTCATTCCATTGGAATCTCCTTCTTTGATCAACAAATAGCTTCGAAATACGAAAAGAAACATCCAGCTCATCTAAGGTTCCAAAATAATAAGAGATTCTCAAAGAAGTCTTCTTAAGATCATCGTGTGTTCCAGATTTGGGTAGAGAGAGAGATGTTGCATCTCCAACAACCACACTGTTCTGAACAAAAACGCGTAATGCTTTTATAGAAAAGAGAAGAATTGAAAGTGGAAGTCAAAAAACTAAATCAGATCGGCTGAGAAATAATTTTCAGACCTCAAATGTCTGAAGACATAATAAAAATTAACAAAAAGTTTTTTTTTTTTTTTTTTACAACTCAGCCACTCAGAAATTGCTGATTTTTTCCAGACCTCTCAGAGTTCTTCTCCTTCGACTCGAAAATCAAAACAACACATACAAAATTCTTTCTAGAAGGATTTCACACTTATCTATTTAAACCACTCGTGTTTCGACTTCCAATCAGTCTGTCCTGTGGATTCGATCTGGATACACACTTATCCCTCCTAGAAAGAGATTCTGTAAAGGCATGCTAACATATTTCTCAGCTTTTAGAAATGTTTTTTTCCAGCTGACTCGATCGAGGAAGCATCACCCTATGGACTCTCTGTTATCTATGGAAGCCTTTCCCGTTTCGTTTGCGTTGAGTCCATGCTATAGACCTAGCTGGGTTCAAGTGTCCTTATTCTAGAAAGTAGCCACCGGTTTTGTGTTTCATTTCATAGCTATGACGATTTGTTTGTCCTATTCATTTCAAACAACACCGTTGAGATAGGAGAAAATTTAGAGCATTCCTCTTTGTATACGGGTGAACAACGGGTCGCCCACTGAACACAATGGAGAGCTGTTGTTCGATCTCTCATCTCTCAACATGAGCCTGCTTTAGACGACACGTTTGAATTTTATTTTCAAGAATGTGTCAAATTTTTTCTCTGAGATCCTTTAGAAATAGATCTCTTAACGTGAATTCCTGTTTGTCTACGGGTGAACAACGGGTCGCCACCTGAACACAGTGGAGACCTGTTGTTCGATCTCTCATCTCTCAATATGAGCCTGCTTCAGACGACACGTTTGAATTTTTTTTTCAAGAATGTGTCAAAGGTTTTCTCTGAGATACTTTAGAAATAGATCTCTCAACGTGATGTATACAGGCATTCCACTTTAGATCAGCATTGCCCAATTTCCTCGTAGCTGTATAAGCGAATTTAAAATTTGGACTCGTAGCTCTCAAACGGAGGAAAATTAGATCTGCCGAACAAAAATCACTTGAGTGATCACGAGAGTTTTAGCGACCATGAGAGAGTGGTCCAAAAAATACATCCCGTGGAGAAAATCAAAACTAGCTCGTAAGAGAGAAAATCTAACCCTACAATACATACACAGACATATTTTAAAAGGATCATGCCTTTAGGACAGAGTCGTAGCTAGGGTTTTCAGCGCCCAGGGACAACTGAAGATTTCGCGGCCCCTACTGCTTGCCAAGGATGGAAAACATTTAATTCTAAAATGTCGTAACATCAGTTTGGCGCCCCTTGGATTCTGCGCCCGGGTACAGATGCCCCCTTGCCCCCCTCTAGCTACGCCCCTGCTTTAGGAAAATAATAATAGGATTCTATTCCTCTTAATAATAGGAAATTCAGTTTAAGAGAGGATCTCATCTGAAACGTATAGTAAATATATGAATCATGTCGGATATAGAGCAATAAAACTGGGCATTGAACAGTTTAAAGATTCACGACATGATTTTTTTTAAAGATTCATGACAAATAGAAAATTATACAATGTTTTACTCGAAAGTGTTTTAAAAAGAATACTTTGAACAAATACTTGAAAAAACAGAAATGGAAAAGAGGACCTACAGTCGGTCACAAAAGTATTCGAACACCGGTACCCTATCAGAAAATGACAAGATGGCGTTTTTTTCCTCTTTCTCTCTGTGTGTCGTGTTATTCCATCCTAGGTTTTCTTCTCCCCCCCATCTTGGAAAAAAATTGGTCACGATCTCTTTTTGAATGGGGAGATGCCATTTTGAGAAAAAGCTGACGACCCTATCTTGGAGAATGAACATGACCACTCTATACACCCTTTCACTCTCTCTCTCTTTGAATTGGGAAGCCATTTTGGGAAAAAGCAGACGACCCTATCTTGGAGAATGGAAATGAACGCCTCTCCCTCTCTCTTTGAAATGGAAAGCCCTTTTGGGAAAAGCGGACCCTCTTCTTCTGATCTTGGAGAACTGGAAATGAACGCTCTACACGATCTCTCTTTGAATTCAGAAGGTATTTTGGGACCTTCTAATGTTGGAAAAATGAAATGGACGCTCTACGCTTTCTCTCTCTCTCTCTTTGACATGAGTAGCCATTTTGGAGGATTCTCCACCACCATCCTAACCTTGGAAAACTGAAATGAACGCTCTACACCATCTCTCTTTGAAAATGGGGGGTGTCATTTTGAGACCTCCCTCCCCTAAACTTGGAAAAAAACTGAAATGAACGCTCTACACTTTCTCTCTTTGGACATGGGTAGCCCTTTGGGGACCCTCTCCTCTTGGTAGGAAAAAAAAGAACTGAAGTGAAGGCTCTACACAATCTCTCTTGGAATGGGATCCATATTTCGGGAAACGTGGATCACCTCATGCTGGAAAACTGAAGTGAACCACCAAGATTGGACTCTATATAATATTTTTTTTAATTGACATCATGACCCTCCTCCAATTTGTTATTAAAAAAATTTTTTTTGTTTTGGTTTTTATCCCATTTCCGATGTGATTTCAGAAATGCAATTCCAGAACAGTTCAATTTCATTCGAGGTTAAATGATCTAAACAGTCTTTGACCCACCCATCCGTATGATTATTTTCTTCTCCTTCCTGTTGCACCAAATTTTGTAAGTCCATATAATCATTCCATACGGAAAGGGCTGGATCCTCACAAGGCTGTCTTGAAACACTTGGAGTCTCTTTGGGATGAGTGGAGGGATCTAGGATGTCTGGACCCGGCTGCGATTCTACCTCCATGATTTCTGGACCCGTTGGAACTTGTTTACCCGGCTGTGATTCTGCCTCCATGATTTCTGGACCCGTTGGAACTTGTGGACCCGGCTGACATTCTACCTCTACGATGACGGGACTTTTTGAAGCTTGTGGACCCGTCTGACATTCTACCTCTACGATGTCGGGACAGGTTAGAGAAGAAGAAGAAGAAGAAGAGGATACTGGAAGAGGTTCTGTCTGTGAGGAGTCCAAAAGAGGTTGCCTGTTTGAACAAGTCGGGGAAGAAGAAGAAGAAGAAGCTTCTGGATTCTGAAGCGGATCTTGCACGCCAGGTAGGTTCCGGTAAGTCGACCGTTTTTTAAGAGGTAATTTTTTTTCTTCCTCCTCATCTTCAATTGTGATGACTTCAATTTCATTCCGTTGCCGGGTCGATTTTGTTTCGGGCCATGACGGTTTGGTCCAGCTCCTCTTATCATCTAAGGAAGGGATGGGTAAAGGTGGCGGAGGGTTTTCTTCTTCTTTTTCTTGAAACATCATCGGGAATTGGAAAGAAATCTCCTCTTTCAATTGTTTCCAAAGCGAGTACGAGCACCGATCGACGAGAAAGAGACTCTTCTGGGTTGTGACGATGAGATATTGCGTTTTCGGGGGAACGACATAGTTTTGAAAAGGTCTTAGAATATATTTCTTATATTTCATCCTGTCGCTGACTTTAAAACTTCTTTCCTTCAGATTGGGGGACGATGATTCGTAATAGGCGAGAGGAGCGGCTGTGGTTTGAACAATATGAACTTCGTCCTCAGCCGTCGTTTTCACTCCAAACGTAAAATATCGTTTCGTGAGAAAAATATTCTTCCACCGAAAACTCGTGCGCGGATCCGTATATCGCCGGTCTGTTTGAATGGGCCGTCTCAAAGCTCGATCCATCCGATTCCAAGAGAAGGGAGATTCCTCTTTCGTTTGTTGCGATTCGAATAAATTTCTGTATATATTCTGAACGAGCAGGTTGGAGGATTTGACATCTTGGTTGAAAGAAACGATCGCTTGATGAGGTGGTAAATGCGGAATAAATGTCGCACAATGACACGCCAAAAAAATTTTCAAGTTGGAGATTTGCTTTAGCGTCTTCAAATCCTCCCTGTTCGAAATCCGTTGAGTTGGAAAAACGTCTAATAGCGACATGGCTCCCAATGGAAAAGAAATGATCTCGTCCAGTACTCTCGCCTTTATATATATATAGACACACACAGACACACATAGAGGCTCTATGACGTCCGTTTTATTTGTTTTTTTTTGTTTCTCTCTCTCTCTTCTTTCCAAGAAATCTTATCTCCATGACCTCTTTTTCTTTTCTTAAAAAGATGAATGTGTGTGGGAATGAGGAAGTGAAAGTAATAATTTAATAAACAAAAAATTATCCAACCATGACCTTCTTTTTTTTTTCAAAGTCATCCTTTCCAATCCAAGGACGTCCAGAGATAGAGGAAGCAGGGAGAGAGGAGGAGGGAAGGGAAGGTCACACTCTCTTTCTCTCTATAAATAAAAGGGGAGAGCCCTAAAGTCGTATTTTTGTCCAAGTGGATCATGAGAAGGCATCCCCAGCTCACTACGTGTATTCCTTTCAAATATAAATATGTTGATCTTTCCTTTTATATCATCCAAGGAGTCGTTTACTTGAAAGCCTCCGATTTTTCAAAATGTGCGGGTTATCATACCGTGGGGAGTTATCAAAAGATGCGGGACGAATTTTTATCCGACGAAAACGTGTTGATGGCTCGTGACATTCCACCTTTGGATGCACAAATTTTGTTAATGAAACGAGCCAAATATTTTTACACGTCCCACTTTCTAACCGTCTCGCAAATGAATAGGCTTATGGATCGTCTTGAGAAGACAAAAGGGATTCTCGTTCATTTTAGTGAATGGTTGCACAAATGTTTGCACGAACCTCTCTCGATCGAGAAGACTGGGAAGAATACCTATTATATTCTTCTCGAGGACTCTCCTCCTTCGTCTCATCTTAAAGAGGCCACGACTTTTGAAAAAATCCTCGAGCAAGAAAAAATAGAATGGTGGAACAACTACCCCATCCCTCTCCCCGAGCATCAAGAGGAGCCTGTTCAGAAGAAAAAGAAAAAACCTTTCCAAAAGCCTATCATCATCCTCCTCGATAATGATGGGGATGAGAAGCCTGTTCAGATTCCTCTCCTTTTGTCAAAACCCGTCGAGGATGAAAAACCTCTCCCTTCCTCAAAACCCCTTGAGGAAGAGAGACCCCTCGAGAAGGAGAGATCTCTCCCATTGTCAAACCTCCTCGAAGATGAAAAACCTCTCCCTTTCTCAAGACCCCTCGAGAAGGAGGGACCTCTTCCTTTATCAAACCCCCTCGAAGATGAAAAACCTCTCCATTTATCAAGACCCCTCGAAAATGAGGGACCTCTCGATTTGTCAAAACCCCTCGAGGATAAGGGAACCAAAACTTCTCTCTCTTTCGAAGATGAGGGACCTCTCAATTTGTCAAGACCCCTCAAGAATAAGGGAACCGAAAATCCTCTCCCTTTCTCAAGACTTCTCGAGGAGGAGGAGGAGGAGAGACCGCTCCATGTCTCAAGACAGGACCTCCCTCTATCTCTTGAGGATCCGAGGGAAACGATTCCTATTGAAAAACCATCTATCGACGATCCCCAGAAAAGGTCTTCGGAGGAGATTAGACTTCCATGTAGAAAACGAATCTGCCACAATCATCATCATCATAATAATAATAATAATAATAATAATAATAATAATAATAATATAATACCACCTTCTCAACAACAGAATCCTACAACATTTGCAGATAAATGCATTCAAACCAATCCCTTTATAGTAACCCTTTTGATTGGAGAACCCGTGCATTAGCCTCGAAAAAAAAATGAGATTGTAGACTGTTTCTATGACCAGAATGTTAAACCAATAGATAGGTCTAGCTCAGAATTTTTCTTTTTAAAAGAAAATAAATAAATAAATAATCCAAAGACTATTCGTAAATATAAATGGTAAAGTCTCGAGTCGGCTGAAAAAAAATTTTCAGAGCTGAGAAAAATTCTCCAACTCAAAAAAAAAAAAAAAAAAAAAAAAAAAAAAAAAACTTTTTGTTAATTTTTATCATGTCTTAGACATGATAAAAATTAACGACCCCCCTTCCCTTTTCGTCTGGGAATGTTGTCTCACTCTTTTGAAAAACAAATCGTGATTCATTCATGGAATGATTGCCATTAGCGAAAGGATGAGTCATGGTCTATTTTTAGAAAGGGTGAGACATCCTTCCCAGACAAAAAGGGAGGGTCATTAATTTTTATCATGTCTAAGACATGATAAAAATTAACCAAAAGATTTTTTTTTTTTCCATTAGAGAATTTTTATCTCAGCTCTGATAAATTTTTTTTTCTCCCAGCCGATTCGAGACTTTACCATTTTATTAAGAATGATTTCTCCCTGATCTATTATTTCAAAATTCCAAGTTTCTCTTCAGAACCATCTGTGCTGTTGAAGAAGTAACATGATATATGTATTTTTTTAATGAGTTCTGTCAAGATTGAATTGTGCAGGATCGACCTTGCGAATTTCTTCTCTGTGTCTTTAAATAATAATGATACCGAACCGCTTTTTGTAGAGCGCAATGGAAAAAACCTTTTGTATGGTTAGGACAATTCATGTGTTCGATCCCATTGTATTTGAGAATCTCTTGCGTCGATCCCGAAATGCAATAAATGGATCTTTGCAACCATTTTTCTAAAAACCGCCGTTTCATTTCTCCTCGCACCCAAATCATGGAAAAAGGTTCCGTCAACATCGTTAACACCCATGGAAAATAACTGTACGGAATTTCTCCTTCGTACCACGACAAGCCGTGATAATAATCACTCGCCCACACAGCGGTTCGTTTTTCTTTCTCGGTGAGCATTTGCCATGGAAACGGGGGTTTAAAAACAAATACCCCTCGAGAAGTACCGTCCAATGTGACGTAAGCCAATTCTTTCACAATAAAGGCTCCTTGAGAATCGTAGAAACCTTCAAAGTCGAGCACGAGTTCCATGTTTTTTATTTCTTTTTCTTTCCAAGGTGACCTTTATTATTATTATGATGGATGTGTATTGAGATACGCATGATATTATTCAAAAAACAAATATATATACGAATGTGACCTTTCCCAGAATTCATACGACCTGTCACGTGCAACCTTCTCTCTCTCTCTCTATAAAAGAGGAGACGGCGAGAGAACGCTATCCATTTTTTCCTTCAGGACACACAGCGAGAGAGAGAGAGAGAGAGAATTTTGTTTTCTTTTTTTCCTCAATTGAAGAAGATGGACATTTTGAGTGCCAAACCTCTCAAAGATTCCTACATTGTTCTGGACATGGAATACTTTCACTGTTATGATCCAAAGACGGGAGATATATGTTTCATCTTGAAAGAACTGGGCTACATCACTTGCGATTTAACCTTATGCGGATCCATGATTTTTCTCCCTCCTGTCCATTACGATGACTTATCGTCCCGCAATCAAGCTGTGGTCAACCAGACTACAAATAACCGACACGGCCTGCAATGGACCGAGGGTCGTCTTTCCTACGAGCATCTTCCTACGATCCTGAAAATACTGACCGAAAATGTGGAGGTGATCTACGTCAATGGATGCGATAAAGCCGAATTTTTCAGCAAGCTCTGCCAGCGATCCGTTTATGAGTTTTACATCACAGGGAAAACCGAGTGGCGGAACAAGTCGAAATGCACGCGACACCTATATTTCCAAAAGATGATTCATTGTGCCGAGAACAAGGTGAGAAATTTTCGATACCATTTGATGGAGGGTAGTTACGTTTTCCGGAAATTACATTGTTACCCCTCCGAGAGCAAAGCTGTCGAAGACGAAGAGGAGGCGGAAGAATCTCCCCAGGAGAACTCGTGCGACGATGAGGAGGAGGAGGAGGAGGATGAACTTTCTAATAATAATAATAAATGTCTAAGTTGGGATGCTTTAGAGACCCAAGAATATTGGTCTCAACCCTTATCTCACCTAGACCTGAAAGAGGATCCTCAAGTGTACTCTTTGTGGTCCTCTTCTAAAATTTGGTCTTGGAGAGAACCCTTGAATGTTCATGAATGAAATGGTATGTAAATCCGTAGAGAAAAAAATAGAAAAAAAGTTCCTTTTTTTTGTAATGTGTTGATTTCTTTCCAATCCCATTTCTTTTCCATAACTCCAGCCCAATCGACGAGAAGAAGAAGAATTTTCCAAGTTACACAAGACGAATCTTCCAAGTTACACAAGACGTAGAAAGATTTCACAAGGATTTATAAATCACACGCTCCCACATGATATATGTATAGAGAGAAAAAGACCCTCTGTTCTCTAGCCAATACGTCAAGACTTCCCTAAACTAAGAGAGACCATGAGTACCGAGGAAACCTTAGCACAGCAAGTGGAAAGACTTTCAAAGTGATTAGAAGAGTTAAGACGGGATAGATTTACAGTTCCGCCGACTAAAGAGGAAACTATCATCGATTTCAACAAACCGCTGTACTTTCATCCTCTACCCCAAAGAATGAGACGAGTGGACTCGCCGTTGAACAGTTCCAATGAGAAACAAAATGTCACTTATTTGAATAGCCAATTTCAACACATGAATATTTCATAAGTATTTTTTTTGTTTTTTTCCCTAAAGCGTAGGGAGATCGGATCAGTAGTTTTTCCCTTTTCATCGTCGAAAAAGATTGGGAGGAAAAATCTTTCTCAGCTCTCTCAGAAAAATTTTTCAGCCTTAAAAAAAAAAAAAAAAGTAACTTTTTGTTAATTTTTATCATGTCTTAGATATGATAAAAATTAACTCTACCCCCCTTTTGTCTGGGAATGTTGTCTCACACTTTCTGAAAATAGACCATCACTCCTCCTTTCCTAAAGAATAGAATTCCAAGAATGGGAAAAAACTTTTTGTTAATTTTTATCATGTCTTAGACATGATAAAAATTAACTCTACCTCCCTTTTGTCTGTGAATGTTGTCTCACACTTTCTAAAAATAGACCATCACTCCTCCTTTCCTAAAGAATAGAATTCCAAGAATGGGATCTGGTCTATTTTTAGAAACGGTGAGACCCTATTCCCAGACAAAAGGCGGGTAGAGTTAATTTTTATCATGTCTAAAGTTCAGGGTCCATCCATCTTCTTATGTGAAACGGTGACCCTGACGAGATCGAGATAAACAAGTCCTGTGAGTTGTTTTGTAATCTTGACGCGATCCAAGAAAGACTTTTTATTATTTTTTTTAAATAGGCGGGGGGTGGGGAGAGAAAATGTTCTCACGACCCTCAGATATCTTTTCATAAATATATTTTTTATCAAAGTGTTTCTTTCATTCCGATCCTTTTAAGAGGTTGGAATGACCCTGACATTTAGATGGGGTCGCGATCCCGACAGATGTCATGCGAGTATAAAAGTGTGTATCCTCCGCGAGATTTCTTCAGAGAACAGAAGAAGACGTGAATTGAGCTGGTAAGTCCCTTTGGTCCTATGAATATGGTTTAATCATAACTTCATTTAAAAAGACCTTTGAAACTTTGAAACTTCTTAACCCTTTGAAAAGAAAAATGTCTCTTTCAAGACGACGACTCTAAAACGTTTTATTGTTTTTTTTTCCTTTCTAGATCTTCCCTGTTATACATATATAGCTTTTCGATTCTCTTTTTTGCTCCTGTTTGTGGGAGACATCACCGTATTCATCGCCATGGCGTGTTCAGAAAACTTTATCGTGCTCGATCTAGAGGGTTTCCAGTCCTACAACCACAAGAAGGGTGAATTTACCTACGTTTTAAAAGAATTGGGCTATGCGACAAAAGATTTTTTGACCGTGGGATCGTTGACGTTTGCTCCTCCTCACCCCTTCCACCAACTGAGTGAAAAAAACCAAAAGACGAATGCCTGGCTGACGAGAAACCGGCACGGACTTCGTTGGAACGAGGGTCATATTCCCTACAACCATTTAGGACGCATTCTCCAATCGCTCACTCACAGCTTCTCCACGATTTATGTGGTGGAATGCCAGAAAGCTAAATTCTTTGCTAAAGCCTTGGATTATCAAAAACCCGTGACGGAAATTTATGTGCCAGATGGAATCATTTGGACGTATCGGGAAAAATGTGCCCGACATCATCAAAGGAGGAAATATTTCCATTGTGCCGAAAACAAAGTGCGCAACTATCGATGGCATATTACGGAAGGAGATTTTCATATCAATCACGTCTATCCAGACGGAACGGAGAAAGAGGAGAGGATTCAGGAGGAAGCAGACAATCCTCTGCAAGCTTTTGATAAGGCCTACGATCAGTTAGAGAAGGATCCGTCCCCAAAAGCGTACGATAACCTCATCCAGAAATGGGATAATCTGTCCTGTTTCCAAGTGATGGAACATCCGGATGAGCATACGCCTTTCCACTTGATGGGCTCTTCTACTTCTTCTTTGTCGTCAACTTCCTCCAATAACTCGAGGAAGACGGAGGGTTGGGGAGACATACCTGAAAATATTCCCCATTACGATCCAGCAGCCTGTTGGGACGAACCTTCCAAAGAATCTCATGAGACCCCCAAAATATCTTCAGAGGATCCAAAGACAAAATCCACTGAGTGTTGGGACGATGAACGGACGACTCATGCTCCAAAATCCACTAAGACTATGTCCACTGAGTGTTGGGACTATGAACAGACGGCTCATGCTCCAAAATCTACTGAGACTGTGTCCACTGAATGTTGGGACAATGAACGGACGACCCATGCTCCAAAATCGACTGAGACTATGTCCACTGAGTATTGGGACGATGAAACCGAAAAGACGACAGAAAATTGGGATGACCGTTCTCAAAAGTATTTGAATTGATATATACATAAACTCAGGAGAAAGAAAAAAGAAAAGATTTTTAGAAATAAGTAAGGAAAGGTTCTCCGCTTTCCCTATATTTATGGAAATGGACTGAGAAGAGAGAGAGAGAAACGAATCAGGAGACCAAAAAAATGGGTCTTGGAAGGAATGAGTGCAAATGCATTCGATTCCTTCCGAGACCCATTTTTTTTGGGTCCCTCTCTCATCCAATCTTGGAAAAGAACTTTGTCCTATTTTTCTAGGTCCATTCAAAAAGAAATGAATCTATCCATAAATTTTCTTAAAAGAGAAAAACCAAAAAGATCCATTACGTCTTGATGGTCCAAAGTCGCGAATTTTGGAAAAAGTCATCCACTCTCCATCCAGTCAAGCTTCTCTGTAGAAAATCTAGTACGTGCATCTGCATTCTTGAACACCCGGCAGTTATTATTGGACGCGAAACGTCGAATGCTGAAATAGTTAATAGTGATCACATTCTTAAAGAAACGGGGATGTTTTATTCATCCAGTCGAGTGCGGAAAAATTTCTGAGAGCCGGAGAAAAATTTCTCTAGCTGGGAAAAAAAAAAAAAAAAAAAAAATACCCCCCTTTTAGTCTGAAAATTGATGTCTTCAATTTTTCAAAAATTGAAGACATCAATTTTCAAATTTTCAGACTAAAAAGGGGGGTAATTTATTTTTCAGAAACTTTTCCCAGCCGACTCGATGTGAATAAAACTTTACTGTTTGTTAAGAATGTTATTTAATGGATCGATTTCAACCTATCGAGTTTCGCTTGAGTTCCGGCCGTGCTGTGGGCCCACCTGGATACAAGTTTTCCCCTTTTGGAATAGAATTTCCGTCAAGGTAGGCTACTTTTCTTCTTTTTGCATTTTTCATGTCATTTCATTTGTATTACAATATACTGAATACGGGCGTTCAAACTGATTTCTAGGCTATTTCTATACAAATGGAGATCGATCCAAGAAAAAAATGATGTCTTTTTTTTATTTTGTGGACTGCCAATTTGTATTGGAATATACTGAAAACGGGTGTTTGAGTCGGTTTTCAGTATATTTCAACACAAATAGAGCTCGATCCAAGAAAGAAATGATGTCTTTTTTTTTATTTTGTGGACTGCCAATTTGTATTGGAATATACTGAAAACGGGTGTTTGAGTCGGTTTTCAGTATATTTCAATACAAATAGAGCTCGATCCAAGAAAGAAATGATGTCTTTTTTTTATTTTGTGGACTGCCAATTTGTATTGGAGTATACTGAAAACGGGTGTTTGAGTCGGTTTTCAGTATATTTCAATACAAATAGAGCTCGATCCAAGAAAGAAATGATGTCTTTTTTTTATTTTGTGGACTGCCAATTTGTATTGGAGTATACTGAAAACGGGTGTTTGAGTCGGTTTTCAGTATATTTCAATACAAATAGAGCTCGATCCAAGAAAGAAATGATGTCTTTTTTTTATTTTGTGGACTCATAATTTGTATTGGAATATACTGAAAACGGGTGTTTGAGTCGGTTTTCAGTATATTTCAATACAAATAGAGCTCGATCCAAGAAAGAAATGATGTCTTTTTTTTATTTTGTGGACTGCCAATTTGTATTGGAATATACTGAAAACGGGTGTTTGAGTCGGTTTTCAGTATATTTCAATACAAATAGAGCTCGATCCAAGAAAGAAATGATGTCTTTTTTCTTTATTTTGTGGACTGCCAATTTGTATTGGAATATACTGAAAACGGGTGTTTGAGTCGGTTTTCAGTATATTTCAATACAAATAGAGCTCGATCCAAGAAAGAAATGATGTCTTTTTTTTATTTTGTGGACTGCCAATTTGTATTGGAATATACTGAAAACGGGTGTTTGAGTCGGTTTTCAGTATATTCCAATACAAATAGAGCTCGATCCAAGAAAAAAATGATGTCTTTTTTTTATTTTGTGGACTGCCAATTTTGTATTGGAATATACTGAAAACGGGTGTTTGAGTCGGTTTTCAGTATATTCCAATACAAGTGGAGCTCGATCCAAGAAAAAAATAATGTCTTTTTTTTATTTTGTGGATTGCCAATTTTGTATTGGAATATAATGAAAACGGGTGTTTGAGTCCGTTTTCAGTATATTCCAATACAAGTGGAGCTCGATCCAAGAAAAAAATGATGTCTTTTTTTATTTTGTGGATTGCCAATTTTGTATTGGAATATACTGAAAACGGGTGTCCACGTCGGTTTTCAGTATATTCCAATACAAGTGGAGCTCGATCCAAGAAAAAAATGATGTCTTTTTTTTATGTTGTGGACTGCCCTATTTTGTATTGGAGTATACTGAAAACGGGTGTTCGAGTCGGTTTTCAGTATATTCTAATACAAATGGAGCTCCATCCAAGAAAAAAATGATGTCTTTTTTTATGTTGTGGACAATCAATTTTGTATTGGAATATGCTGAAAACGGGCGTTCGAGTCCTTTTTCCGACTATTTCTATACACATTCCACTATATTAAAATGACGTCATGGTTGAGACCAAACAGAGTCGTCCCCGGACAGAGTCATCTCCGGACATAGTCGTCCCCGGACAATTTTATACCGAATTTGTATAGAAATATACTTAAAATGGGCTTGGAGGGGGGGCGCTTTCTAATATATTCCTATATACATTCGGTTGCATTCAGAAACAAAAAGAATGTCTTTTTGAATGGACAGGATGACTATGGAAACCGGATCTCTCTCTCCCAAGATTGGATGAGAGAGTGCCTCCTATTTGTATTGCAATATACTGAAAACGGGCTTTCGAGTCAATTTCTAGACTATTTCTATACAAATGGAGCTCTATTTACGAAAAAAATGATGTCTTTTTTATTGTGTGGACAGCCCTATTTGTATTGCAATATACTGAAAACAGGCGTTCGAGTCGGTTTCTAAACTCTTCCTATACAAATTCCACCATCTATATAGAAATGATGTCATCGTTGAGTCCAAACAAAGTCGTCCCCGGACCATCTTGATGACCAGACATATTGCCTTTTCAACAGCCCGTATTATTCTGAACAAAAACGTGGAATACTTTTATAGAAAAGAGAAGAATTGAAAGTGAAAGTCAAAAAGCAAAATGGGATCGGCTGGGAAAAATTTCTGAGAGCCGAGAAAAAATTCTGAGTCAGAAAAAAAAAGAAAAAATATATAATATATATATTATATAATATATATATTATATAATATATATATTATATAATATATATATTATATAATATATATTATAAATACTTTTTGTTAATTTTTATCATGTCTTCTAGACATGATAAAAATTAACTAATCCCTTTTGTCTAGGAATGTTGTCTCATCGTTTCTAAAAATAGACCATGACTCATTCTTTCTAAAGAATAGAATTCCAAGAAAAGAATGGGTTCTGGTCTATTTTTAGAAAGGTGAGACAACATTCCCAGACAAAAGGGGGTACATTGAGTCTGTGCTGTAGACCCTGAACAACCTATCGGTCACCGGTAATATATCTGGAATTACCCCAAAAAGCTATCCACTGTCGTTGGAATTGTGTTCACTGGAGGCTATTTCTTTTTTTGCAATCTCGCTTTTAGTTTTCTCTGAGATTCTTTAGAAATGGGTGAAGATGGGTAGCGTGAAGCGGGGGACACCTGGATCAGGATTCCCGATTAGGGTAGAGAGGGAGGCGTGTTGCCTTTTCAACAGCCCACAGTATTCTGAACAGAAACGTGGAATGCTTTTATAGAAAAGAGAAGAGTTGAAAGTGAAATTAACTCACCCCCTTTTGTCTGGGTATGTTGTGTCACCGTTTCTAAAAATAGACCAGAACCCAGTCTTTTCTTGGAATTCTATTCTTTAAAAGGATGAGTCATGTTCTATTTTTAGAAAGTGGGAGACAACATTCCCAGACAAAAGGGGGGTGAGTTAATTTTTATCATGTCTAGAAGACATGATAAAAATTAACAAAAAGTTTTTTTTTTTTTTTTTTTTTTTTTTTTTTTTTTTTACATCTCAGAATTTTTTTCTGAGCTCTGAGAAATTTTTCCTAGCCGATCCCATTTCGTTTTTCGACTTTCACTTTCAACTCTTCACTTTTCCTATCTACTGTCGTTGGAATTGTGTTCACTGGAGGCTATTTCTTTTTTTTGCAATCTCGCTTTTAGTTTTCTCTGAGATTCTTTAGAAATGGCTATACAAATTTCACCATCTATATAGAAATGATGTCCAAACAAAGTCGTCCCCGGACCATCTTGATGACCGAATATGTATAGAAATAGTCTGAAAATGGGCTTGAGGGCCGGTTTCTGGACGACTCCTCTACAAATTCGGCCGCATCCAGAAAAACAAAAATACATAGTTTCTTTTTGGGTGGACAGGAGATGATAAATTTCTTTTCTCTCTCTCTCTCCCAATATTGGAGGAGAGAGTGGCCCAAAAAAATGGGTCTCGGAAGGAATCGAATGCATTTTGAAATGCACTCATTCCTTTCAAGACCCATTTTTTTGGTCTCCTGATTCAACTCTCCAGTCTATGGAATAGGGAAAGCGGAGAACGTTTCCCCTTCTTTAAGCGACTGGAGACCATATCGCATCATCATCATGGTCATCATCATCATCATCACCATCATCCTCTTTCTGATACTTTTCAACGAAGGCTTGATGTCTCTGGATGATTTTGGGGAGATGATGGATCCCGAATTGAGTGATGAAAAAGAGAGGACTCTTTTTCCTTTCTTGTTCGTCTTGCACAGTCTCTCGGAGGGTGATATACGTTTCCCCGTCCTCCTCAATTTTCGTCAGAGGTCTCATGAATATTTTACACATCCAAGGGAAGAGCGACTTGTTATGCAGGGATTTCGAAGCGACGAAGGCCGCTTCATTCGAAGTGAGGACAATCTGGTTCGGTTGACCCCATTCTTTGGAGTAGTTGTCCAGATCGCCTAGTCGAAGAAAATGGTGTCGATTAGGAAAAAAGACTTCGAGAACACTCGTCGTATGCGAGACGTTCGTAGGCAAGAGAGTCAAGATATCTTTGGCATTCCAGTACAGGAATCCTAGATCCACATACGCGTGCACGTAATAGTCATCGTTATATTCCAGTTTGAGCAGTATGGCTTTTGTATTTTTTTTCCGTTCTCAAGGCGAAACACTCGTCTGATATGAACAAGAGCTCGCTGGCGATCCGTTTATATAGACTCCTCAGAGAGAGAGAGAGAGAGAGAGAGAGGGAGAGGGGAGGAGGAACAAGGTTGATGAATTCTAAAATAAAAAAAATGATAACGAAATGAGATCGGCTGGCAAAATATTTTCAGAGCTCAGAAAAACATTCTGAGATGTAAAAAAAAAAAACTTTTTGTTAATTTTTATCATGTCTTCTAGACATGATAAAAATTAACGCATCCCCCTTTTGTCTGGGTATGTTGTCTCACCGTTTCTAAAAATAGACCAGAACCCAGTTTTTTCTTGGAATTCTATTCTTTAAAAGGATGAGTCATGATCTATTTTTAGAAAGTGGGAGACAACATTCCCAGACAAAAGGGGGGTGAGTTAATTTTTATCATGTCTAGAAGACATGATAAAAATTAACAAAAAGTTTTTTTTTTTTTTTTTTTTTTAACATCTCATAATTTTTTTTCTGAGCTGTGAGAAATTTTTCCTAGCCGATCCCATTTCGTTTTTCGACTTTCACTTTCAACTCTTCATTTTTCTATAAAAGCTAAAAGCATTCCACGTTTCTGTTCAGAACAGTGTCTCTCTCTACCCAAATCTGAAACCCTAGTCACGAGAGAATATGAGACTAGAAAAATAGTTTAGCTTATTGATCTAAAAAATGTCCCATGCTAGAACTCAGAATTATAATCAGAGCGGGGCTTTCCAGTATCCACTTCCAAGATTTTATATTTGCCATGGGTGACATGTTCCCAAATTCATAAATTCTTCAATTACAGTCCCCTTCTTTGACAAATGGCTAAGAAATTCTTAAAGAACATCATGATAAAGATTTAGCTATCTATATATAACATTATGTTTTCTTTTCAAAAAAAAATCCAGTCTTGATCGAAATGGACTTTACGCAGAATTTATTGTGTCCCCCCTTTCCAAGATTGGTTTGAAGAAGTGATAAAAAAATGGGTCTGGAAGGAAAAGAGTGCATTTCGAGAAAAGAAAAGAGGACCCTCTTTTTCTCGCAATGCACCCGTTTCCTTCCAGACCCATTTCTTTTGCCTCCTCAGAACTCTCTTTCTTTTCTCCTCCCTCTCTCTCTTAACAGGGATTGAAAGAAAGAGGCTAGATGGAAAAGTTTCTTTTTTTTTCTTTCGAGAAGATAAAAAAAATTTGGAGGAGGAGCAAATTTTTTTTGGGTGGTGGTGGTTGTTTTTTTTAGAAGGTGATAACTTTAGTGACATTTAAAGAGACCACCAGAGGATCCGTTTGAGTCTCGACGACCTTTTCTTGACGGGGGTCTGTCTGGCAATAAGCGCTGGCATATTGTTTAGGGTAAGTAGAAGAATCCGTCATGCCTGGATGAGGCGGTATGTAGCGCACTCCCAGATTAAAGAGGGTGATGAAGGGAAATTTCTCCCCCGGATAGAGCAGTCGGTAAACGGGTTGATTGGGTACAAATCGAACCAGCGGCTGAGTTAAAATGCTATACACCCAGGCCAGAAGCTGATTATTTTTAGGATTATTTTCGGCCAGATGTAACATTTCTTCGCTGGAGAGGACATATCCCTCTTGAGAACTGCCAAGACTCTCAAGATCTTTTATTTTCCTGAAGACGTGGTGTTCGTCGAAAAACACGGAGAGAATGTCCTAGGTTCTTTTACTGGAAGTATGAATCAGAGGCAAAATGTCCGTAGCGTTCCAAAACAATCTTCCGTCATCCACATAACAGCGAATGCTCACAAACTCATTATATAAGACGCGGATCATCATCTTGAGTAGAAATATGGATACGCACAGCAGTCTCTCTCTCTCTGGGAAATAGAATCTGTCTTCCACTCGCCTCTCTATATATACGAGAAGACCACGTGATGGGCGACGTGACGGTTGACTTCTAGAAAAAAAAATCAACTTTCTCTCTCTCTCACTCTCTATGACCTTCTATTTTTTTCCTAAAGGACACCCCGTCACCTTCTCAAAGGTCATGGGATTGAGAGGAACAAAAGAAAAAAAAAACAACCATTCTTTGTATACTACCTATGACCTTCTCCTAGAGACCCCTGTCATTTTCTTCTCGAGAGCTACGTGATGAAAGCTTTTTTTTTATTCTAGAGTTTATCAACTTTGTAGACACATGACCCCGTCACCTTCTCAAAGATTATGTCGTATGGAATGGGACCCTTTTGGTTTTTTCTTTAGAGAAAATAAAAAATAAAACAACTTTATAATCATCTCTCTCATGTATCAAACACTCATGTTTTATTATTTTTTTTTATTTTAGAATTCATCAACCTTGTTCCTCCTCCCCTCTCTCTCTCTCTCTCTCTCTGAGGAGTCTATATAAACGGATCGCCAGCGAGCTCTTGTTCATATCAGACGAGTGTTTCGCCTTGAGAACGAAAAAAAAATACAAAAGCCATGCTGCTCAAACTGGAATATAACGATGACTATTACGTGCACGCGTATGTGGATCTAGGATTCCTGTACTGGAATGCCAAAGATATCTTGACTCTCTTGCCTACGAACGTCTCGCATACGACGAGTGTTCTCCAAGTCTTTTTTCCTAATCGACACCATTTTCTTCGACTAGGCGATTTGGACAACTACTCCAAAGAATGGGGTCAACCGAACCAGCTTGTCCTCACTTCGAATGAAGCGGCCTTCGTCGCTTCGAAATCCCTGCATAACAAGTCGCTCTTCCCTTGGATGTGTAAAATATTCATGAGACCTCTGACGAAAATTGAGGAGGACGGGGAAACGTATATCACCCTCCGAGAGACTGTGCAAGACGAACAAGAAAGGAAAAAGAGTCCTCTCTTTTTCATCACTCAATTCGGGATCCATCATCTCCCCAAAATCATCCAGAGACATCAAGCCTTCGTTGAAAAGTATCAGAAAGAGGATGATGGTGATGATGATGATGATGATGATGATGATGCGATATGGTCTCCAGTCGCTTAAAGAAGGGGAAACGTTCTCCGCTTTCCCTATTCCATAGACTGGAGAGTTGAATCAGGAGACCAAAAAAATGGGTCTTGAAAGGAATGAGTGCATTTCAAAATGCATTCGATTCCTTCCGAGACCCATTTTTTTGGGCCACTCTCTCCTCCAATATTGGGAGAGAGAGAGAGAAAAGAAATTTATCATCTCCTGTCCACCCAAAAAGAAACTATGTATTTTTGTTTTTCTGGATGCGGCCGAATTTGTAGAGGAATCGTCCAGAAACCGGCCCTCAAGCCCATTTTCAGACTATTTCTATACATATTCGGTCATCAAGATGGTCCGGGGACGACTTTGTTTGGACATCATTTCTATATAGATGGTGAAATTTGTATAGCCATTTCTAAAGAATCTCAGAGAAAACTAAAAGCGAGATTGCAAAAAAAAGAAATAGCCTCCAGTGAACACAATTCCAACGACAGTAGATAGGAAAAGTGAAGAGTTGAAAGTGAAAGTCGAAAAACGAAATGGGATCGGCTAGGAAAAATTTCTCAGAGCTCAGAAAAAAATTCTGAGATGTAAAAAAAAAAAAAAAAAAAAAAACTTTTTGTTAATTTTTATCATGTCTTCTAGACATGATAAAAATTAACTCACCCCCCTTTTGTCTGGGAATGTTGTCTCCCACTTTCTAAAAATAGACCATGACTCATCCTTTTAAAGAATAGAATTCCAAGAAAAGACTGGGTTCTGGTCTATTTTTAGAAACGGTGAGACAACATACCCAGACAAAAGGGGGTGAGTTAATTTCACTTTCAACTCTTCTCTTTTCTATAAAAGCATTCCACGTTTCTGTTCAGAACACTGTGGGCTGTTGAAAAGGCAACACGCCTCCCTCTCTACCCTAATCGGGAATCCTGATCCAGGTGTCCCCCGCTCACGCTACCCATCTTCACCCATTTCTAAAGAATCTCAGAGAAAACTAAAAGCGAGATTGCAAAAAAAGAAATAGCCTTCAGTGAACACAATTCCAACGACAGTGGATAGCTTTTTGGGGTCCTTCCAGATATATTACCGGTGACCGATAGGTTGTTCAGGGTCTACAGCACAGACTCAATGTACCCCCTTTTGTCTGGGAATGTTGTCTCACCGTTTCTAAAAATAGACCAGAACCCATTCTTTTCTTGGAATTCTATTCTTTAGAAAGAATGAGTCATGGTCTATTTTTAGAAACGGTGAGACAACATTCCTAGACAAAAGGGATTAGTTAATTTTTATCATGTCTAGAAGACATGATAAAAATTAACAAAAAGTATTTATAATATATATTATATAATATATATTATATAATATATATATTATATAATATATATATTATATATTTTTTCTTTTTTTTCTGACTCAGAATTTTTTCTCGGCTCTCAGAAATTTTTCCCAGCCGATCCCATTTTGCTTTTTGACTTTCACTTTCAATTCTTCTCTTTTCTATAAAAGTATTCCACGTTTTTGTTCAGAATAATACGGGCTGTTGAAAAGGCAATATATCTGGTCATCAAGATGGTCCGGGGACGACTTTGTTTGGACTCAACGATGACATCATTTCTATATAGATGGTGGAATTTGTATAGGAAGAATTTAGAAACCGACTCGAACGCCTGTTTTCAGTATATTGCAATACAAATAGGGCTGTCCACACAATAAAAAAGACATCATTTTTTTCGTAAATAGAGCTCCATTTGTATAGAAATAGTCTAGAAATTGACTCGAAAGCCCGTTTTCAGTATATTGCAATACAAATAGGAGGCACTGTCTCATCCAATCTTGGGAGAGCGAGATCCGGTTTCCATAGTCATCCTGTCCATTCAAAAAGACATTCTTTTTGTTTCTGAATGCAACCGAATGTATATAGGAATATATTAGAAAGCGCCCCCCCCTCCAAGCCCATTTTAAGTATATTTCTATACAAATTCGGTATAAAATTGTCCGGGGACGACTTTGTCCGGAGAGGACTCTGTCCGGGAACGACTCTGTTTGGTCTCAACCATGACGTCATTTTAATATAGTGGAATGTGTATAGAAATAGTCGGAAAAAGGACTCGAACGCCCGTTTTCAGCATATTCCAATACAAAATTGATTGTCCACAACATAAAAAAAGACATCATTTTTTTCTTGGATGGAGCTCCATTTGTATTAGAATATACTGAAAACCGACTCGAACGCCCGTTTTCAGTATATTCCAATACAAAATAGGGCAGTCCACAACATAAAAAAAAGACATCATTTTTTTCTTGGATGGAGCTCCATTTGTATTAGAATATACTGAAAACCGACTCGAACGCCCGTTTTCAGTATACTCCAATACAAAATTGGCTGTCCACAACATAAAAAAAAGACATCATTTTTTTCTTGGATGGAGCTCCATTTGTACTGAAATATACTGAAAACCAACGTGAACGCCCGTTTTCAGTATATTCAAATACAAAATTGGCTGTCCACAACATAAAAAAAAGACATCATTTTTTTCTTGGATGGAGCTCCATTTGTATTGGAATATACTGAAAACCGACGTGAACGCCCGTTTTCAGTATATTCCAATACAAAATTGGCTGTCCACAAAATAAAAAAAAGACATCATTTTTTTCTTGGATCGAGCTCCACTTGTATTGGAATATACTGAAAACCGACGTGAACACCCGTTTTCAGTATATTCAAATACAAAATTGGCAATCCACAAAATAAAAAAAAGACATCATTTTTTTCTTGTATCGAGCTCCACTTGTATTGGAATATACTGAAAACCGACTCAAACACCCGTTTTCAGTATATTCCAATACAAAATTGGCAGTCCACAAAATAAAAAAAAGACATCATTTTTTTCTTGGATCGAGCTCAATTTGTATTGGAATATACTGAAAACCGACTCAAACACCCGTTTTCAGTATATTCCAATACAAATTGGCAGTCCACAAAATAAAAAAAAGACATCATTTCTTTCTTGGATCGAGCTCTATTTGTATTGAAATATACTGAAAACCGACTCAAACACCCGTTTTCAGTATATTCCAATACAAATTGGCAGTCCACAAAATAAAAAAAAAACCATCATTTCTTTCTTGGATCGAGCTCTATTTGTATTGAAATATACTGAAAACCGACTCAAACACCCGTTTGCAGTATATTCCAATACAAATTGGCAGTCCACAAAATAAAAAAAAAAGACATCATTTCTTTCTTGGATCGAGCTCTATTTGTATTGAAATATACTGAAAACCGACTCAAACACCCGTTTTCAGTATATTCCAATACAAATTGGCAGTCCACAAAATAAAAAAAAGACATCATTTCTTTCTTGGATCGAGCTCTATTTGTATTGAAATATACTGAAAACCGACTCAAACACCCGTTTTCAGTATATTCCAATACAAATTGGCAGTCCACAAAATAAAAAAAAAGACATCCTTTCTTTCTTGGATCGAGCTCTATTTGTATTGAAATATACTGAAAACCGACTCAAACACCCGTTTTCAGTATATTCCAATACAAATTGGCAGTCCACAAAATAAAAAAAAGACATCATTTTTTTCTTGGATCGAGCTCCATTTGTATAGAAATAGCCTAGAAATCAGTTTGAACGCCCGTATTCAGTATATTGTAATACAAATGAAATGACATGAAGAATGCAAAAAGAGGAAAAGTAGCCTACCTTGACGGAAATTCTATTCCAAAAGGGGAAAACTTGTATCCAGGTGGGCCCACAGCACGGCCGGAACTCAAGCGAAACTCGATAGGTTGAAATCGATCCATTAAATAACATTCTTAACAAACAGTAAAGTTTTATTCACATCGAGTCGGCTGGGAAAAGTTTCTGAATAATAAATTACCCCCCTTTTTAGTCTGAAAATTTGAAAATTGATGTCTTCAATTTTTGAAAAATTGAAGACATCAATTTTCAGACTAAAAGGGGGGTATTTTTTTTTTTTTTTTTTTTTTTTTTTTTTTTTTTTTTTTTTTAGCTAGAGAAATTTTTCTCCGGCTCTCAGAAATTTTTCCGCACACGACTGGATGAATAAAACATCCCCGTTTCTTTAAGAATGGGATCACTGTTAACTATTTCAGCATTCGACGTTTCGCGTCCAATAATAACTGCCGGGTGTTCAAGAATGCAGTTGCACCTACTAGATTTTCTACAGAGAAGCTTGACTGGATGGAGAGTGGATGACTTTTCCCAAGATTCTCGACTTTGGACCGTCAAGAGGTAATGGATCTTTTTGTTTTTTTTTTCTTTTAAGAAAATTTATGGATAGATTCATTTCTTTTTGAATGGACCTAGAAAAATAGGACAAAGTTCTTTTCCAAGATTGGATGAGAGAGGGATCCAAAAAAAATGGGTCTCGGAAGGAATCGAATGCATTTGCACTCATTCCTTCCAAGACCCATTTTTTTTGGTCTCCTGATTCGTCTCTCTCTCTCTTCTCAGTCAATTTCCATAAATATAGGGAAAGCGGAGAACCTTTGCCTACTTATTTCTAAAAATCTTTTCTTTTTTCTTTCTCCTGAGTTTATCTATATATCAATTCAAATACTTTTGAGAACGGTCATCCCAATTCTCTGTCGTCTTTTCGGTTTCATCGTCCCAATACTCAGTGGACATAGTCTCAGTCGATTTTGGAGCATGGGTCGTCCGTTCATTGTCCCAACATTCAGTGGACATAGTCTCAGTAGATTTTGGAGCATGAGCCGTCTGTTCATTGTCCCAACACTCAGTGGACATAGTCTTAGTGGATTTTGGAGCATGAGTCGTCCGTTCATCGTCCCAACACTCAGTGGATTTTGTCTTTGGATCCTCTGAAGATATTTTGGGGGTCTCGTGAGATTCTTTGGAAGGTTCGTCCCAAAAGGCTGCTGGATCGTAATGGGGAATATTTTCAGGTATGTCTCCCCAACCCTCCGTCTTCCTCGAGTTATTGGAGGAAGTTGACGACAAAGAAGAAGTAGAAGAGCCCATCAAGTGGAAAGGCGTATGCTCATCCGGATGTTCCACCACTTGGAAACAGGACAGATTATCCCATTTCTGGATGAGGTTATCGTACGCTTTTGGGGACGGATCGTTCTCTAACTGATCGTAGGCCTTATCAAAAGCTTGCAGAGGATTGTCTGCTTCCTCCTGAATCCTCTCCTCTTTCTCCGTTCCATCTGGATAGACGTGATTGATATGAAAATCTCCTTCCGTAATATGCCATCGATAGTTGCGCACTTTGTTTTCGGCACAATGGAAATATTTCCTCCTTTGATGATGTCGGGCACATTTTTCCCGATACTTCCAAATGATTCCATCTGGCACATAAATTTCCGTCACGGGTTTTTGATAATCCAAGGCTTTAGCAAAGAATTTAACTTTCTGGCATCCCACCACATAAATCGTGGAGAAGCTGTGAGTGAGCGATTGGAGAATGCGTCCTAAATGGTTGTAGGGAATATGAACCTCGTTTCAACGAAGTCCGTGCCGGTTTCTCGTCAGCCAGGCATTCGTCTTTTGGTTTTTTTCACTCAGTTGGTGGAAGGGGTGAGGAGGAGCAAACGTCAACGATCCCACGGTCAAAAAATCTTTTGTCGCATAGCCCAATTCTTTTAAAACGTAGGTAAATTCACCCTTCTTGTGGTTGTAGGACTGGAAACCCTCTAGATCGAGCACAATAAAGTTTTCTGAACACGCCATGGCGATGAATACGGTGATGTCTCCCACAAACAGGAGCAAAAAAGAGAATCGAAAAGCTATATATGTATAACAGGGAAGATCTAGAAAGGAAAAAAAAACAATAAAACGTTTTAGAGTCGTCGTCTTGAAAGAGACATTTTTCTTTTCAAAGGGTTAAGAAGTTTCAAAGGTCTTTTTAAATGAAGTTATGATTAAACCATATTCATAGGACCAAAGGGACTTACCAGCTCAGTTCACGTCTTCTTCTGTTCTCTGAAGAAATCTCGCGGAGGATACACACTTTTATACTCGCACGACATCTGTCGGGATCGCGACCCCATCTAAATGTCAGGGTCATTCCAACCTCTTAAAAGGATCGGAATGAAAGAAACACTTTTATAAAAAATATATTTATGAAAAGATATCTGAGGGTCGTGAGAACATTTTCTCTCCCCACCCCCCGCCTATTTCAAAAAAAATAATAAAAAGTCTTTCTTGGATCGCGTCAAGATTACAAAACAACTCACAGGACTTGTTTATCTCGATCTCGTCAGGGTCACCGTTTCACATAAGAAGATGGATGGACCCTGAACTTTAGACATGATAAAAATTAACTCTACCCGCCTTTTGTCTGGGAATAGGGTCTCACCGTTTCTAAAAATAGACCAGATCCCATTCTTGGAATTCTATTCTTTAGGAAAGGAGGAGTGATGGTCTATTTTTAGAAAGTGTGAGACAACATTCACAGACAAAAGGGGGGTAGAGTTAATTTTTATCATGTCTAAGACATGATAAAAATTAACAAAAAGTTTTTTCCCATTCTTGGAATTCTATTCTTTAGGAAAGGAGGAGTGATGGTCTATTTTTAGAAAGTGTGAGACAACATTCCCAGACAAAAGGGGGGTAGAGTTAATTTTTATCATATCTAAGACATGATAAAAATTAACAAAAAGTTTTTTTTTTTTTTTTTTTAACGCTGAAAAATTTTTCTGAGAGAGCTGAGAAAGATTTTTCCTCCCAATCTTTTTCGACGATGAAAAGGGAAAAACTACTGATCCGATCTCCCTACGCTTCAGGGAAAAAAACAAAAAAAAATACTTATGAAATATTCATGTGTTGAAATTAGCTATTCAAATAAGTGACATTTTGTTTCTCATTGGAACTGTTCAACGGCGAGTCCACTCGTCTCATTCTTTGGGGTAGGGGATGAAAGTACAGCGGTTTGTTGAAATCGATGATAGTTTCCTCTTTAGTCGGCGGAACTGTAAATCTATCCCGTCTTAACTCTTCTAATCTCTTTGAAAGTCTTTCCACTTGCTGTGCTAAGGTTTCCTCGGTACTCATGGTCTCTCTTAGTTTAGGGAAGTCTTGACGTATTGGCTAGAGAACAGAGGGTCTTTTTCTCTCTATACATATATCATGTGGGAGCGTGTGATTTCTAAATCCTTGTGAAATCTTTCTACGTCTTGTGTAACTTGGAAGATTCGTCTTGTGTAACTTGGAAAATTCTTCTTCTTCTCGTCGATTGGGCTGGAGTTATGGAAAAGAAATGGGATTGGAAAGAAATCAACACATTACAAAAAAAAAGGAACTTTTTTTTCTATTTTTTTCTCTACGGATTTACATACCATTTCATTCATGAACATTCAAGGGTTCTCTCCAAGACCAAATTTTAGAAGAGGACCACAAAGAGTACACTTGAGGATCCTCTTTCAGGTCTAGGTGAGATAAGGGTTGAGACCAATATTCTTGGGTCTCTAAAGCATCCCAACTTAGACATTTATTATTATTATTAGAAAGTTCATCCTCCTCCTCCTCCTCCTCATCGTCGCACGAGTTCTCCTGGGGAGATTCTTCCGCCTCCTCTTCGTCTTCGACAGCTTTGCTCTCGGAGGGGTAACAATGTAATTTCCGGAAAACGTAACTACCCTCCATCAAATGGTATCGAAAATTTCTCACCTTGTTCTCGGCACAATGAATCATCTTTTGGAAATATTGGTGTCGCGTGCATTTCGACTTGTTCCGCCACTCGGTTTTCCCTGGGATGTAAAACTCATAAACGGATCGCTGGCAGAGCTTGCTGAAAAATTCGGCTTTATCGTATCCATTGACGTAGATCACCTCCACATTTTCGGTCAGTATTTTCATGATCGTAGGAAGATGCTCGTAGGAAAGACGACCCTCGGTCCACTGCAGGCCGTGTCGGTTATTTGTAGTCTGGTTGACCACAGCTTGATTGCGGGACGATAAGTCATCGTAATGGACAGGAGGGAGAAAAATCATGGATCCGCATAAGGTTAAATCGCAAGTGATGTAGCCCAGTTCTTTCAAGATGAAACATATATCTCCCGTCTTTGGATCATAACAGTGAAAGTATTCCATGTCCAGAACAATGTAGGAATCTTTGAGAGGTTTGGCACTCAAAATGTCCATCTTCTTCAATTGAGGAAAAAAAGAAAACAAAATTCTCTCTCTCTCTCGCTGTGTGTCCTGAAGGAAAAAATGGATAGCGTTCTCTCGCCGTCTCCTCTTTTATAGAGAGAGAGAGAGAGAAAGAAGGTTGCACGTGACAGGTCGTATGAATTCTGGGAAAGGTCACATTCGTATATATATTTGTTTTTTGAATAATATCGTGCGTATCTCAATACACATCCATCATAATAATAATAAAGGTCACCTTGGAAGAAAAAGAAATAAAAAACATGGAACTCGTGCTCGACTTTGAAGGTTTCTACGATTCTCAAGGAGCCTTTATTGTGAAAGAATTGGCTTACGTCACATTGGACGGTACTTCTCGAGGGGTATTTGTTTTTAAACCCCCGTTTCCATGGCAAATGCTCACCGAGAAAGAAAAACGAACCGCTGTGTGGGCATTCGCCCACACAGCGGTTCGTTTTTCTTTCTCGGCTATCAGATTATTATCACGGCTTGTCGTGGTACGAAGGAGAAATTCCGTACAGTTATTTTCCATGGGTGTTAACGATGTTGACGGAACCTTTTTCCATGATTTGGGTGCGAGGAGAAATGAAACGGCGGTTTTTAGAAAAATGGTTGCAAAGATCCATTTATTGCATTTCGGGATCGACGCAAGAGATTCTCAAATACAATGGGATCGAACACATGAATTGTCCTAACCATACAAAAGGTTTTTTCCATTGCGCTCTACAAAAAGCGGTTCGGTATCATTATTATTTAAAGACACAGAGAAGAAATTCGCAAGGTCGATCCTGCACAATTCAATCTTGACAGAACTCATTAAAAAAAATACATATATCATGTTACTTCTTCAACAGCACAGATGGTTCTGAAGAGAAACTTGGAATTTTGAAATAATAGATCAGGGAGAAATCATTCTTAATAAAATGGTAAAGTCTCGAATCGGCTGGGAGAAAAAAAATTTATCAGAGCTGAGATAAAAATTCTCTAATGGAAAAAAAATACTTGTGGTTAATTTTTATCATGTCTTAGACATGATAAAAATTAATGACCCTCCCTTTTTGTCTGGGAAGGATGTCTCACCCTTTCTAAAAATAGACCATGACTCATCCTTTCGCTAATGGCAATCATTCAATGAATGAATCACGATTTGTTTTTCAAAAGAGTGAGACAACATTCCCAGACGAAAAGGGAAGGGGGGTCGTTAATTTTTATCATGTCTAAGACATGATAAAAATTAACAAAAAGTTTTTTTTTTTTTTTTTTTTTTTTTTTTTTTTTTTTTTTGAGTTGGAGAATTTTTCTCAGCTCTGAAAATTTTTTTCCAGCCGACTCGAGACTTTACCATTTATATTTACGAATAGTCTTTGGATTATTTATTTATTTATTTTCTTTTAAAAAGAAAAATTCTGAGCTAGACCTATCTATTGGCTTAACATTCTGGTCATAGAAACAGTCTACAATCTCATTTTTTTTCGAGGCTAATGCACGGGTTCTCCAATCAAAAGGGTTACTATAAAGGGATTGGTTTGAATGCATTTATCTGCAAATGTTGTAGGATTCTGTTGTTGAGAAGGTGGTATTATATTATTATTATTATTATTATTATTATTATTATTATGATTGTGGCAGATTCGTTTTCTACATGGAAGTCTAATCGCCTCCGAAGACCTTTTCTGGGGATCGTCGATAGATGGTTTTTCAATAGGAATCGTTTCCCTCGGATCCTCAAGAGATAGAGGGGGGGTCCTGTCTTGAGACATGAAGCGGTCTCTCCTCCTCCTCCTCGAGAAGTCTTGAGAAAGGGAGAGGATTTTCGGTTCCCTTATTCTTGAGGGGTCTTGACAAATTGAGAGGTCCCTCATCTTCGAAAGAGAGAGAAGTTTTGGTTCCCTTATCCTCGAAGGGTTTTGACAAATCGAGAGGTCCCTCATTTTCGAGGGGTCTTGATAAATGGAGAGGTTTTTCATCTTCGAGGGGGTTTGATAAAGGAAGAGGTCCCTCCTTCTCGAGGGGTCTTGAGAAAGGGAGAGGTTTTTCATCTTCGAGGAAGTTTGACAATGGGAGAGATCTCTCCTTCTCGAGGGGTCTCTCTTCCTCAAGGGGTTTTGAGGAAGGGAGAGGTTTTTCATCCTCGACGGGTTTTGACAAAAGGAGAGGAATCTGAACAGGCTTCTCCTCATCCCCATCATTATCGAGGAGGATGAGGATAGGCTTTTGGAAAGGTTTTTTCTTTTTCTTCTGAACAGGCTCCTCTTGATGCTCGGGGAGAGGGATGGGGTAGTTGTTCCACCATTCTATTTTTTCTTGCTCGAGGATTTTTTCAAAAGTCGTGGCCTCTTTAAGATGAGACGAAGGAGGAGAGTCCTCGAGAAGAATATAATAGGTATTCTTCCCAGTCTTCTCGATCGAGAGAGGTTCGTGCAAACATTTGTGCAACCATTCACTAAAATGAACGAGAATCCCTTTTGTCTTCTCAAGACGATCCATAAGCCTATTCATTTGCGAGACGGTTAGAAAGTGGGACGTGTAAAAATATTTGGCTCGTTTCATTAACAAAATTTGTGCATCCGAAGGTGGAATGTCACGAGCCATCAACACGTTTTCGTCGGATAAAAATTCGTCCCGCATCTTTTGATAACTCCCCACGGTATGATAACCCGCACATTTTGAAAAATCGGAGGCTTTCAAGTAAATGACTCCTTGGATGATATAAAAGGAAAGATCAACATATTTATATTTGAAAGGAATACACGTAGTGAGCTGGGGATGCCTCCTCATGATCCACTTGGACAAAAATACGACTTTGGGGCTCTCCCCTTTTATTTATAGAGAGAAAGAGAGTGTGACCTTCCCTTCCCTCCTCCTCTCTCCCTGCTTCCTCTATCTCTGGACGTCCTTGGATTGGAAAGGATGACTTTGAAAAAAAAAGATGGTCATGGTTAGATAATTTTTTGTTTATTAAATTATTACTTTCACTTCCTCATTCCCACACACATTCATCTTTTTAAGAAAAGAAAAAGAGGTCATGGAGATAAGATTTCTTGGAAAGAAGAGAGAGAGAGAGAGAGAAACAAAAAAAAACAAATAAAACGGACGTCATAGAGCCTCTATGTGTGTCTGTGTGTGTCTATATATATAAAAAGGCGAGAGTACTGGACGAGATCATTTCTTTTCCATTGGGAGCCATGTCGCTATTAGACGTTTTTCCAACTCAACGGATTTCGAACGGGGAGGATTTGAAGACGCTAAAGCAAATCTCCAACTTGAAAATTTTTTTGGCGTGTCATTGTGCGACATTTATTCCGCATTTACCACCTCATCAAGCGATCGTTTCTTTCAACCAAGATGTCGAATCCTCCAACCTGCTCGTTCAGAATATATACAGAAATTTATTCGAATCGCAACAAACGAAAGAGGAATCTCCCTTCTCTTGGAATCGGATGGATCGAGCTTTGAGACGGCCCATTCAAACAGACCGGCGATATACGGATCCGCGCACGAGTTTTCGGTGGAAGAATATTTTTCTCACGAAACGATATTTTACGTTTGGAGTGAGAACGACGGCTGAGGACGAAGTTCATATTGTTCAAACCACAGCCGCTCCTCTCGCCTATTACGAATCATCGTTCCCCAATCTGAAGGAAAGAAGTTTTAAAGTCAGCGACAGGATGAAATATAAGAAATATATTCTAAGACCTTTTCAAAACTATGTCGTTCCCCCGAAAACGCAATATCTCATCGTCACAACCCAGAAGAGTCTCTTTCTCGTCGATCGGTGCTCGTACTCGCTTTGGAAACAATTGAAAGAGGAGATTTCTTTCCAATTCCCGATGATGTTTCAAGAAAAAGAAGAAGAAAACCCTCCGCCACCTTTACCCATCCCTTCCTTAGATGATAAGAGGAGCTGGACCAAACCGTCATGGCCCGAAACAAAATCGACCCGGCAACGGAATGAAATTGAAGTCATCACAATTGAAGATGAGGAGGAAGAAAAAAAATTACCTCTTAAAAAACGGTCGACTTACCGGAACCTACCTGGCGTGCAAGATCCGCTTCAGAATCCAGAAGCTTCTTCTTCTTCTTCTTCCTCGACTTGTTCAAACAGGCAACCTCTTTTGGACTCCTCACAGACAGAACCTCTTCCAGTATCCTCTTCTTCTTCTTCTTCTTCTCTAACCTGTCCCGACATCGTAGAGGTAGAATGTCAGACGGGTCCACAAGCTTCAAAAAGTCCCGACATCGTAGAGGTAGAATGTCAGCCGGGTCCACAAGTTCCAACGGGTCCAGAAATCATGGAGGCAGAATCACAGCCGGGTAAACAAGTTCCAACGGGTCCAGAAATAATGGAGGTAGAATCGCAGCCGGGTCCAGACATCCTAGATCCCTCCACTCATCCCAAAGAGACTCCAAGTGTTTCAAGACAGCCTTGTGAGGATCCAGCCCTTCCCGTATGGAATGATTATATGGACTTACAAAATTTGGTGCAACAGGAAGGAGAAGAAAATAATCATACAGATGGGTGGGTCAAAGACTGTTTAGATCATTTAACCTCGAATGAAATTGAACTGTTCTGGAATTGCATTTCTGAAATCACATCGGAAATGGGATAAAAACCAAAACAAAAAAAATTTTTTTAATAAAAAATTGGAGGAGGGTCATGATGTCAATTAAAAAAATATTATATAGAGTCCAATCTTGGTGGTTCACTTCAGTTTTCCAGCATGAGGTGATCCACGTTTCCCGAAATATGGATCCCATTCCAAGAGAGATTGTGTAGAGCCTTCACTTCAGTTCTTTGTTTTCCTACCAAGAGGAGAGGGTCCCCAAAGGGCTACCCATGTCCAAAGAGAGAAAGTGTAGAGCGTTCATTTCAGTTTTTTTTCCAAGTTTAGGGGAGGGAGGTCTCAAAATGACACCCCCCATTTTCAAAGAGAGAAGGTGTAGAGCGTTCATTTCAGTTTTCCAAGGTTAGGATGGTGGTGGAGAATCCTCCAAAATGGCTACTCATGTCAAAGAGAGAGAGAGAGAGAGAAAGCGTAGAGCGTCCATTTCATTTTTCCAACATTAGAAGGTCCCAAAATACCTTCTGAATTCAAAGAGAGATCGTGTAGAGCGTTCATTTCCAGTTCTCCAAGATCAGAAGAAGAGGGTCCGCTTTTCCCAAAAGGACTTTCCATTTCAAAGAGAGAGGGAGAGGCGTTCATTTCCATTCTCCAAGATAGGGTCGTCTCCTTTTTCCCAAAATGGCTTCCCAATTCAAAGAGAGAGAGAGAGAGAAAGGGTCTGTAGAGTGGTCATGTTCATTCTCCAAGATAGGGTCGTCAGCTTTTTCTCAAAATGGCATCTCCCCATTCAAAAAGAGATCGTGACCAATTTTTTCCAGTTTTTTTCCAAGATGGGGGGGAGAAGAAAACCTAGGATGGAATAACACGACACACAGAGAGAAAGAGGAAAAAAACGCCATCTTGTAATTTTCTGATAGGGTACCGGTGTTCGAATACTTTTGTGACCGACTGTCTGATTATACTGGGAGAACCATAAAATCGGAAAAGCGATGGGTTTCACAGTTAACGAGGCAATCGAAGACAGACTGGGAAAGAGAGATCCTTTTTTTTAGCTGAGAAGCAGATTGCCCTGGAAATCCGTGACTCTGACCATATAATTTCTCCATAGACTCTTTGAACGGTATTCAGGAGACATCCTCCATGAGGGAAAAAAAATCTCCCCTTCCCTTCTAAATCGACTGGAAAGAGAATGAGGTGGAAGAGATCCATCCACGAGAGATCATACTCTTGAACGTCAGACAAATATGAAGTCGAATAGCTTAAACAAAAAATGCTTGAAAAGTCATCGAGTCTCGAAAATCTAGGTCTCTCTCTCTCTGAAGGAAATGAGAAAATGGGAATCTGCGTTTTTCTTCCTCAACGGCTAACATTCATCTGAAGTGACACTCGAAATGCTTAAATAGATAAACGAAAGTCCATTCTTAAAAAAATGACGCTGTGTCGTGAATTGGAGAATCGAGTCGGCTGGGAAAATATTTTTGAGAGCCAGGAAAAAAAATTTTCTAACTCTGAAAAAAAAAAAAAAAAAACTTTTTGTTAATTTTTATCATGTCTTTAGACATGATAAAAATTAACTACCTTCCCCTTTTGTCTGGGAATGTTGTCTCACCGTTTCTAAAAATAGATCATCACTCATCCTTTCTAAAAAGAATAAAATTCCAAGAATGGGTTCTGGTCTATTTTTAGAAACGGAGAGACGACATTCCCAGACAAAAGGAGGGTAGAGTTAATTTTTATCATGTCTAGAAGACATGATAAAAATTAACCAAAAGTTTTTTTTTTTTTTTTTTTTTTTTTTTTCAGATTTAGAAAATTTTTTTTCCCGGCTCTCAAAATTTTTTCCCAGCCGACTCGATTCTCCATTGACAAGACAGCGCCATTTTTTTTAAGAATGGATTCTCGTTTATCTATTTAAGCATTCCCAGTTTGGCTTTAGATGAGTGTCAGCCGTTGAAGAAGAAGCATCCTGTCACTTGGGAGAGACATATTTTGAGGAGTCAACATGTTGTGTGGACCGTTGAGATCGATTTTTCTCTTCCCATTGTGTGGACATTGTTGAGCGTTTTGTGAAGCTTTGAAAGAATGGAGGGGTTTTGATGGAGAATATTTCTTTTTATTGAATTTTTAAAAAAAGATTTAAGATTGACATTTTATAACAGGTTTTACATGGAAAGAAGGTTTTTCTTCTAGTTTGACGACTTCTTTTTCTTGGGAGATGTTTCTATTGGAAAGATGGAAGGAAAGACGATTCCCACATTGAAGAAGTTTCATGAGAAACTCGTACGGATCTTGGTTCTCTTTTCGAGCCGATATATCATACGGAATCCGGGACATGTTTTGCAATCGCTCCAGTTCCTCCTCGTATTTTTGCTTGCTCGCCAATTTCATGCGGGGACGAAACTGGTCCAGAATATACAATCCCTGGGGTTGAGTCACTCGAGAAAAAGCGACATATTGCTGAAATCGATTAAAAGGTCCGTGCATGTAAATTGCGATCGACGGAAAGGTGGCTCCTTGGGCTTTATGAGCCGTAATCGCTTCGGCTAACATCAAAGAAAACTGTTCGCGATAAAATGCGAGTGTTTTTCTCGAACAGGTGTCAATACGAATGGAGACGCGATCGATAGGAGCTAGACTATTGGAAAATTGCAGCCAGACACGCGTCACAACTCCGTCTTCATCCTGGTCTATTTGGTGTAGTGTTCGAATCGCTCCATTCATCCATCCTTTGGATCTGTCGAGCGTTTTAGTCAATTGATATCGCGCTCCTCTTTGTAAATGGAGGACGGATTCGAGATTCGCCATCTGAGATCGATGTAAATGTCGACTCCGTTTCATCATCCTCTTCCGCAATTTTTCGCTCTCGGAATAAATCACGTCTCGAGCCAGACACGAACAGTACGTCCCTCGGGATTGGAGACGTTTCATATTATATTTCTCTGCATCCTTGCTCGAAAAATAGAGAATAATAGCTTCGCGAGGAATTTCGTCGAAACTGCGAACGCGGGACTGGAAAAATGCCACATCGTCCGGTTCTAAAAAGTGATTTCTCGTTAAACGATCGAGTCTCTCCTCGTAATCCAGAGAGAATCGCATACATTCGACTAGTTCATAGTAGAGCGTGGATTGAGGCGTCCACCACCCTTCAGAATAAAAAATGGGCGTGTCGCGAATCGGTTGGAGCTGCTGCAAATCTCCAAATTTAATCATATGCACATTCCCAAACGGCTTATCCGGCACATGACACAATTGTCGAAGTTGCTGGTCGAGGCGCGAAAATAAATTGGATCCGATCGTGGAAACGTCATCCAAAATCACCATCCGTAAAGGAGCATACAGGGGTCTGTAATAGTCTAAAGTCTCTTGGGTCAGAAGTCGAACAAAAGTCCCGTTCATTTGAAGACGCAGGGCATGATGCAAAGTATCTCCCGTAATGTAAACCGCTCCTTGAGCACTGAGTGCGAGTTTGAGAACCGAGCACGCTTCGCTAAAAAGAGGCGTTCGAATCAGAGTTTGGTATAAAGCTTGGATCAGGAAAGATTTACCCGTTCCGGCAGATCCTTGCACAATAATATCCAGAGGAGGGGGACGTTTCGATTCAGGTAACGCGTAATAAGTGTACAAACGGACGAGAACGTAGATCAGGAAATTGTATTGCTCTTTATTACATTGTCGAATACATTTTTGATAGGCTTCTTCGGACCACATATCCTTATACTGCAAATTCGTATAGCTTTCCCACTGCTTGGGAGGAAGATGTTTCTTTCGCGGTCGGGAGTTCTTTTTAAGAACAGCATAACGTTCCCTTTGAAGTATTCGTTCTCGCTCTCGATTAGCTGAATTGCTTCGCCAGCGTCGTTTCTGTTCACGCATTCTTTCCCTAAGACGTTCTCTACTGGATAGGCTCATCGTGACACCACTCAAAAAGGTGAAGTGTGTGTATGAAAATCACTTCCTTTAATTTATATATATATACTTTTTGAGGAGGAGGAGGGGGGTGTGTTTGTGAAATGACCTCATCTCGAAACGAACCAATAGCACTTCGAGAAGACTTGGAACGAGATAGGTTTCTTAGAAAGAGAGAGAGGGACACAAAAAAATATATAAAAAATCAGAATGATTTATCCGTCGACCTCTGGGCTAAAAGTAAACAAACAAAATTTGAAAAGTTCAAGGTGAACTCACTGAATTCATCTTAGAAATCAGATAGGAAAAAAAATGAGGGTACCCATGTTTCCTCTTCAACAACATAGACTCATCTAAAATGAAACTCGGAATGCTTACACAAATAAACAAGAATCCATTCTTAAATAAAAATGGGGACGTCTTGTCGATCGAGTCGGCTGGAAAAAATTTCTGTTACTCTGAAAAAAAAAAAAAAAAAAAAACTTTTGGTTAATTTTTATCATGTCTTCTAGACATGATAAAAATTAATGAACCCCCTTTTTGTCTGGGAAGGATGTCTCACTCTTTCTAAAAATAGACCATCACTCACCCTTTCTAATAGCAACAATTCCAAGAATGAGTCATGGTTTGTTTTTTGAATTTTCGAATGTGTGAGACATCCTTTCCAGACAAAAAGAGGGGACAGTTAATTTTTATCATGTCTATAAGACATGATAAAAATTAACCAAAAGTTTTTTTTTTTTTTCAAAGCTCTGAGAATTTTTTTTCTAGCCGACTTGGATGGACAAGACATCTCCGGATTCTTTCTGGAATGGACTCTATAATCTATTTAAACAACATTTCGAGTTCCGAGTTTCGCTTCAGTTGAGTGTGAGCCGTTCTAGAAGAAGAAACCATCCTGTGACTGGATAGAGAGAACTATTCCTTTTTTCCATTCACCCGTTGTGTTGAACCGTTCAGATATTTGCTTTTATTAATATTTTTTTTTCCTAACCCACGCGTCTTTAAACAATGGAATAGTTTGAAAGGGTCAACCCATTTTATAGATATCAACCTCATACCTTCATCTCAACGGGTCTCGAGTGGGAGGAAGGAAGGAGCAGGCGACGAGAACTAAGCATGTCTGTTTATCGAGTAGACGAATCGGGGAAAGAACGATACCCGACCGACCCCCAACATCCTCATTACGAATTATACGTTACGGATCCTGAAGGAAATCCTATCTTGGCTCGAGACGAAAACGGTCATGAGTATTACGCGGTAGATTTAAACGGAAACCAATACATTTTAGCTCCTCGACGGTATGCCCGAACGTCTTTTGGACGAGAATACTACCCGAAATTTCAAAATGGGGACGAGTATTCGCTTTATACGTCTGTTTTATTCCCTTATGCCAAAGACGAATCGGGGCATGAAATGTATCCTAAAAAGGCGGATGGAGTCGAATATTGTTCAACGGCCGGCGATCGAATTCGTTATGCTCGCGATGCTTGGGGAAACGAGTTTTATCCTCGAAGAGCGGATCAGCAAACGGAATACCTCTGTGAAGAAGTGGGATATGCGAAAAGAGCCGACGGATCCGAAACGTATCCTAAATTTTATATCTACACTTCTGGTTAAGATCTCTCTCTCTCTCTCTCTATCGAAAGAGAAGAAAATAATAAAGAGTGTGTTACTGCAATGGAGCATTCTGACGCGGAACCTGTTTCGTGTTCCATTTGGTGTGTGAAATGCCGAGCCAAGACCGATACGGTCGACGTCCACTATCGCATGTCGAAAAATCGACGGCCGATGGTCACGGGAAAATGTCAGGCGTGTGGAACCAAGAAACAACAGTTTATTACAAATGCTTCCGTTCCACTTGGAATTCAGTTCCTGGATGAGAAGGAAGAAAAAGGAAAATGTTCCGAGTAAGAAGAAACAAGTATACAAATCAAAAATTGGAAAAAGATGGATCTTACTATTATATGCTCTCCTAAAGCGGGTGGTTCTCCTTTACAGTTTGGCATACAGACGGATTCGCATAATCCGGTTCCAAGACTCGTGAATTTTCCTCGACCGGCAACTCCACCCTTAGATACTTCTTCTTTGAATGAGTTTTCTAGCATTCTGAAAGAATATTTAAACGTCGTGAGAGAATTGATTCTTCCCCTGCATCGAAATGTTGAAGAAAAGAGCTCTGAATGTGGAAGCAAGGACACGGATCCAAAGCCAAATTCGGAGGGTTAAAAGGGATAGGTGAAAATCCATTATTAAAAAAAACAATGGTCATGTCATGTCTTGTCGATCGAGTCGGCTAGAAAAAATTCTCTAGATTAAAAAAAAAAAAAAAAAAAAAAAAAAAAAACTTTTGCTTAATTTTTATCATGTCTTAAGACATGATAAAAATTAACTCTCTCTTCTTTTTTGTCTGGGAAGGATGTCTCACCTTTTCTAAAAATAGACCATCACTCACCCTTTCTCAAGGCAATTAATCCAAGAATGAGTCATGATCTATTTTTAGAAACAGTGAGACAACCTTCCTTGACAAAAAGGAGGGACAGTTAATTTTTATCATGTCTAGAAGACATGATAAAAATTAACCAAATGTTTTTTTTTTTTTTTTTTTTTTTACACTCAGAAATTTTTTCCAGAGCTCTGAGAATTTTTTTCCCAGTCGACTCGATGATCCAAACAACAAGACATCCAAAATTGTTTCTAGAAGAAACTCTCGCTTCTCTATTTAAACCCCTCGCGTTTCCAACTTCAGATCCGTGTGTGCTGTGCACTCAACCTAGATACGCGCTTCTCCTCCCTCCTGGAAAGAGTCTTTTTTTTCTTAGCTCTTAGCATTTTTTCTCAGCTTCATTTCCATTCTCCAGGTTTCTGTCTCCTCCTTTCCGTTAACACTGCAAAATTTCTAAATTTCTCATCACTCGGAGGTTGGAAATCTGTCATCAAAAAAACATGACATAGCTCTGCTTTCAAGGAGTCGGTTTAGATTCGACAGGGTCATGGCTGATTTTCCATGACGGCTCTCCAACCGCAATATTAGAGTTTGAAAGGAATAAGGTAAAAAAGTTCGTCCTAGATATCCAACGAAACGTAAAAAGAGCGACGAGGATCTAAAAAAGCTAATACCCTTTCCAGAAGGGGAGGGAGCAATGGATATTCAGGTGAGTCCACAGCATGGACTGCACGAAAATGAAACGACTTCCGCAGATAACAGAATGTTCGAGATGTCTCTCGTCGATCAAGTCAGCTGGTAAAATTTTTCTAAGAGTTGAGAAAAATGTTCGCATACCTTCACAGAAATTCTTTCCAGGAGGGAGAAGTGTGTATCCAGGTCGAATTCACAGCACAGACTGAACTGAAGTTGGAAACACGAGTGGTTTAAATAGAGAAGGGAGAGTTCCTTCTAGAAACAATTTGGATCTGTCTTGTTTGGATCATCGAGTCGGCTGGGAAAAAATTCTCAGAGCTCTGGAAAAAATTTCTGAGTGATAAAAAAAAACTTTTTGTTAATTTTTATCATGTCTTCTAGACATGATAAAAATTAACTCTCTCTTCTTTTTGTCTGGGAAAGATGTCTCACCGTTTCGAAAAACAAACCGTGACTCATTCTTGGAATAATTGCCATGAGAAGGATGAGTTTTGGTTTCGTTTTCGAAACGGTGAGACATCCTTCCTTGACAAAAAGAGGGGACAGTTAATTTTTATCATGTCTATAAAACATGATAAAAATTAACAAAAAGTTTTTTTTTTTTTTTTTTTATTACTCAGAAAATTTTTCCAGAGCTCTGAGAATTTTTTTCTTCCCCAACCAACTCTCAATGGACTAGACGATGAGTTTTTAAGAATGGTCGTTTTGTTATTTATGCAGATATTCCGAGTTTCGCGTCAGGTAAATGCGCGCTCACCTTAGAGTGGATTTTTTTCAAACAGGTCTAGAGATTGGATAACCCATCAAGAATTCTTCGACAGGTTTTTGGAAAAAGAAATCGTCAAGAAGTGAGTATTGATTTTGATATTTTCTTTTCAACCTTGGTTCAGTTTCTAGTACATTCCTATACTAATTCCATTGTATTTAAAAAAAAATAATGTCAGCACGGACTGATCTGACCCGAAACGCTTGCCCATCCAGTTGGCTGGAGGGAGGAAAAAAAAAGAAATTTGTGTGTATAAAAATTGTCACGTTTATGCTCACGAATTCACGATTCTATTTTTTTTTTATATAAAAACAAATCATTTAATGAAGAGCTTATGTACATTATTTACATTATTGAAAACACAATCATACATATATTATAAATTTTCCCATCATAGGGCCAATATTCGTTTATCAAGAACAATTACCGCTATGCGGCCAAGAACAGATCATTTTAAGGCGTCGACCTCAAGCTAACTGAAAAGAGTATTACATTCCTTCTCTGCCGCCAGTCACGTGACCTAGTCGGCGACAGACGATAAAAAATAAAAGAAAAAATGAATCCATCGGAGGGAAAAAGAAATAATTTCAACAAACTCCCCCCCGATGAACAATAGGTTCATCATAAATTTAACTAACTATTACAATATTACTATAACAATAAGAAACAAATAAAAATTACTTACATATACAGGTCACATTATATCAATAATTTCTTAACACCAAGAAAAAAAAGTTTTTCTGAAACTATAGAAAAACAAAACATTTAAATTAACATTTCTCAAGATCACCACAAATCATTAAACCAAGGAAAATAATAATGAATAAATGAAAACATTATGAAAAAGAACATTTTTTTTATCATCAGTTTATCAGTCATTCAGTCCAATTTTTTTTTACCAGTCACTGATTATTGCAATTACTGATATCATCAATTTCTAAATTGTACAATAGCTGCACTGGACGTTTGATTACCGAATTACCAGTTTTCACTTCACACGATCTGATCATTCCATCTCTACCAATAAAGGTTTTGGTTATTCTTCCTAATTTCCACCAGCTTCTAGGTAAATTTTCATCATGAACAAGTACTATATCATTTACGTTGAATGCAGATGGTTTCTTCTGACCGGTATCATGAGCAGATCTCAAGCACAGGAGATATTCTTTTTTCCATCTGTTCCAAAAGTGATTTATTAGATTTTCTCGTGTACGGAAACGTTTTAACATAAATTCTCTGGAACCTGGTAAATTCAAGTCATTCCTCCTTACAGCTGGCAAACTCAAGAGTCGTTTACCAATCAACAGGTGGGCTGGAGTAAGTGCGGAGGGCTCTTCAAGATCAGAAAAGACGTATGTTAATGGACGCGAGTTTATCATCGCTTCTATTTCAAGCAAAAGCGTTTCTAATTCACTTTGAGTCAAAGATGATTTCCCAATGTTCTTTCTTAAACTAGTTTTTACACTGCGAACTAAACGTTCATAAAAACCGCCCCACCAGGCAGCACGTTCCACAATGTATTTCCATGTGATTCCATGCGAAGCATAAAATTTTTTAACTTCAGGGTGGTTAATCACTTTCCACATTTGCTTTAATTCAAGTTCGGCTCTTTTAAATGTTCTAGCATTGTCCGAGTACACAGTGGAACACAAACCTCTTCGGGATACGAACCTGCGGAACGCAAGTAAAAATTCTTCAGTGCTCATGCCTTTTACGAGCTCAAGGTGAATAGCTCTTGTAGTAGCGCAAGTAAACAATAAAATGTAGTATTTGTTGTCATTTTCTTTTACATACAAAGGACCTGCAAAATCGAGTCCACAAATTGCGAAAGGTGGAGATTCATTAACTCTATCCGCTGGAAGAGGTGCAGTGATTTGTTGTCCAGGACGTACATTATATTTTTTGCATATTAAGCATTTACTCAGGATTGATTTGACGTATTGTTTTCCTCTTAAGAGCCAGAATTTTTCACGTATATGCACTAGAGTATCTGATACACCCTCATGATAAACCTTTTCATGAGCGTCTCGTACTACTAATTCACTTAATTTATGTTTTGAAGGGATTACTATTGGATGTTTGTTGTTAAATAGTAGGTTTGACTTTTGTAACCGACCTCGTACCAAAAGTAGACCTTCATCTGATAATATGGGATTTAATTCGAACAATTTTGAATCTTTTGGAATATGCTTGTTTTCTGTTAGAGACTCTATAACTTCAGGAAAACTATCTTCTTGAGCTTGTTTTAACCAAAAGGTTTCAGATTTACTGATTTCTTCTGCTGAAATTTCCGCAAAATTTCTATTTTTCCTTTTTACTTTTAAATTTGATATAAATCTGAAAATCCAAGCAGTCACACGATAAAGTTTTTTCAAGGAACTAAATTTTGTCAAATTCATGAGTGGAACATTTTCAGTTTTGTCTACTTTGATCAAACACGCTAGGATAGCTTCCGATTTTCGAGATTCTTCTGATACATCATGTAATTTTGACGTCGATAGTTTGGGTTTTGGCCATTGACTTTCAGGTAACGAAAGAAATGCAGGGCCATGCCACCATTTCGAAGAATTTATCAGTTCTTTTGCAGAACAACCCTTTGTTATTAGATCTGCAGGGTTGAGTTTTCCTTCGCAATGTCTCCATGAACAAGGATCTGAAATTTCATGTATTTCTGAAATTCTATTAGCAATGAAAGGTTTCCATCTTTTAGCTGTACCTTTAATCCAATGTAGAACTATTTCCGAATCTGACCATAAAATGACATTTGAAATATGTAGAATATTTTTCAGGTAGGTGGCAACCCTAGCACCCACCAGTGCTCCCATCAATTCAAGGCGGGGAAGCGTTAATTTCTTTAATGGTGCAACACGTGATTTTGCCAAAACAAATGTAGTTTCAAATTTATCTTCATCAGTTCTGTATCTCAAGTATGCGACTGAGCCATACGCATTCGGATTAGCGTCACTAAAAATGTGTAACTGAACAGTGTCCCTGTCTAAATTTGGTACATGAAAATAATATCTGGGAATTTTCAACATTTTTATTTCTTTTATTTCAGAGAGCCATATTTTCCAGTCATTTTCGTGTTCTCCAGAAAAGATCTCATCCCAAGGTACCCCTTGAAGCCATAGCTGTTGCAATAAACATTTAATTCGAATTACAAAGGGTGCGATAAATCCAGATGGGTCAAAAATTTTGCCTGCTATTTTTAATACATTACGTTTGGTACATTCAGTGTTTATAGAGGACAGTAAGGGTGTTAATTCTAGTCCTAAGACATCTTCATCATTGTTCCATATTAAACCTAGTACCTTTAAGGATGTACATGGAGTGTCACTATTGAGAGAGATTAACTTTTCCTCAAGCCATTTCTGCTTAAGCTCTAGGGAATTGCTTTCGAATTTTCTTAGATTTAGACCTCCTTCAGCAAGAATTTTAACAGATTCATTTGATTCATTAAGCGCTTCTTCAACAGTTGTCGCTCCAGAAAATAGGTCATCCACGTAAAGATTTGAGTTAAGCATTTCAAAAGTCTTAAAGTTAGAATTCTTGTACTTATCAATGTGATGTTTTATTGTGCAGGCAAGGATGAAAGGACTACAAGTTACACCAAAGGTTGCTCTTGTCATTTTGTAAGAAATTACACTCTCTTTTCTATCAAGGTTTTTAAAATAAAGAAATCTCAGATAATCTCTGTCTTCTTCTGCGATTGATATTTGAAGGAATGCCTTTTCGATATCTGCCGAAAAGGCGATCCTATTTTCGCGGAATTTCAAAATAACGTCCAAAACATTTGGATTTAGATTTGGCCCTGGATGAAGACAATCATTGAGAGAAAGAGCATCATTTGATTTTGAAGAAGCATCGTAAACGATGCGTACCTTTGTTGTTGTTTTGTCGTCTCTAATTACAGGATGGTGAGGCATATAATAAGAATTAAGTGTCGAGCTGTTTTCAGGGCATACTTCTACAATTCCTAAATGTTCTTGTTCCCTGAGAATATTGTTGTATTCTTCAAATAACATTTCATTACACTTAAATTTATTTTCTAGGCTAGCAAATCTTCTTTTAGCCACTTCAAGATTATTTCTCAATAAATCGTGAGATTTACTCCATAGTAACCTTGCCTCATAACGACCATTTTTAAATTTCAAATTATTTTGAAAGTCATTTATGATTTCTAAATCACTAGAATTCTTTTCGTTATTCTCAACAATCCCCATGACTTCTAAATCCCAAAATTTCTTCAGTTCATCATTTTCACTCTCAACTAATACACTACAAGAATTTATTCTTCTATCTTTTGATTCTATCTGCCCCTGAATAGTATGTCCGAAAATAGTTTCTGCAATGTATAAATGCTTCCCAATTTTTCCCACAATACCTAATTGAATTTGCCATAAAAAGTCTGACCCTAGTAAAATAGTTATTTCCCGTTCATGCCCTGTATCAGCAGGATTAAATCCTCTCATTTTCAAGCGTTGAATCAAACCTTTGTCTGGAATTTTGACTGTAGCGCCAGTTATTTTTTCAACTACCAAGGCTTCAATATTTATGGAATTGTTTGTTTGCGAAACATTTTGTAATTCAAGAGAAATTACGTCAAATGATGATTCTTGTGGTTTTCGTCCGCCAAATGAATATACTAATAAATTTTCTTTTCTAATAGGCTTTAAATTCAGTTTTCTTACTAAATTTTCTTTTATAAAGCATTTTTCTGAACCACTATCACACAAAACCCTTGCATGGATTTTGTTTTCACCACCAGAGACACATACAATACAAGTTTGGAGTAATGTAGAAATAGTTTTATTTTTCTGTTCAGAAACGCAAGATACTAAGGTTGTGGATTTATCTGCGTTAATATTTTCAGGACTTTCATGTTTTTCTGATTTATTACAGAACAGCTCATTGTGAAATTTATTACCACATTTCGAACATGGGGTTAATTTACTTTTGCAGTTAGAAGACAGGTGTGATTTTAAGAAACACTTGTAACAGCGTCCTCCCTTCTTCAATTTAAAACGTTTCTCTTGGTCTGCATACCTTTTACAACCCAAGCTTGTATGATCCGAAGAGTCACAAAATACACAAAATATTTTTATAGAAGTGTTCAAGGCAGCAGCCGAAGGAACACTTTTCTTAGAAGAAAAGTTCTGATTATATTTTTGTTTGGAATTAAAATTAGTGTAAGTGTCATGTATTTTATTACTAGAAGAATTATTTACTAATATTGTGGCCTCACGGGCACGTAAATCTTCTCTTATAAATTCCAATAGGTCATTGACCTTATACTCATTTTCTGTATTATTTTTCTTATGAAATTCTAGAACCATGTTTTCTGGTAACAATTTTAACAGTATAGGCAAAAGTAGATGCCCGTATGAACCTGTTGTTACCCCCATTGACTTGAGATTTCTGATATGTATTTCACATTTATCATACAGATTTCTAAGTCCCCTTATATTATTCGATGATTTTACTGGCTCTAAGTTCAAAATTTTATTTATATGACAGTTTATGATTGTATCACGCCTACCATATCTTTCGTTTAACAATTTTAGGCATTCATCATAATTTTCATCAGTGAGATCAAACCCTCATACAACATTATATGCAGTACCTGTCAAAAGAGATTTCAGGTATTGAAATTTACTTATTTTTGACAAAGAGTCATTGTTATCCACAGCATTCGTGAAACAGTTAATAAATTCTAAATAAGTGCTGGGATCACCAGAGAATTTTTCAATATTTAATTTCGGCAACTTAACTGCCGCAACAAATTTACTTTCGATTACAGGAGTTACAGGTACATTTTGAACTACGTTAACTTCGGTATTTGCTTTACATTTTCTTAACCTATTCTTAATTTTGGATTTCATACTCAAAATTTTATGAGAGTATTCTTCAACCGATTTTAATTCTTTTTCATATTCAGCTTTATCTTCAATCAATTTATCTATCTCTTTATCAATTTCATTTAAAGAATTTTCTTTTTCTGACAAAATATCCTGACACTCTAACAAGGAATCTGTGTCAGTTCTTTCAATCGCTGCTACCAGCAAATCTTCTGCTTTATTTATTTGTTTAGTGATTGCAGATGTGATAGCAGCTCTTTTCGACTTTAATTTGTCTATATTTTCCATATTTCAAGTAATGGAATATAACCTTATAAAATTCAACAAATATTTATAACAAAAATTAAAGTACAGTATTTCAATTTTTTAAGCACTTCCTTTAAAAACAATATATTTATAGTCCACAAATTCCTTCGATTAAGACCAATTATTTTTTTTTCAAGCATCAATGAAGTATTATTCTTTCAAGTAATATTTCAATAAAACAACATAAATATTCAATACTTTTATTCAACTCAATCATTATTTTTTAAGGTTGAATACTTCAAGAATGAAAGAAAATGGCTTACCTGATATTTTCAGGTATCCTTCCATTATTCCAGCATACGACTATATTCAACTATATTCAGTTTCGATTTTAAAGTATCTAAAGGTCCGGGAATTTCGGCATCAAAAACATGTGTATAAAAATTGTCACGTTTATGCTCACGAATTCACGATTCTATTTTTTTTTTATATAAAAACAAATCATTTAATGAAGAGCTTATGTACATTATTTACATTATTGAAAACACAATCATACATATATTATAAATTTTCCCATCATAGGGCCAATATTCGTTTATCAAGAACAATTACCGCTATGCGGCCAAGAACAGATCATTTTAAGGCGTCGACCTCAAGCTAACTGAAAAGAGTATTACATTCCTTCTCTGCCGCCAGTCACGTGACCTAGTCGGCGACAGACGATAAAAAATAAAAGAAAAAATGAATCCATCGGAGGGAAAAAGAAATAATTTCAACAATTTGTTTTGAAGGATATGTCAATTCTTTTCTAAAAATAGATTTCTAAGAAAAGAATGAACCTTTGTTGGAAATCTATTTTTAGAAACATGTCTAGACAACATGTTGACAAGAAAAAAATTCTTTTTTTTTTCTGAGAGCGAAATGATTTTTTTCTTTCCACCCACTTTTCTTATTCTTTGGGAGGAAGGAAGAACTTCCCTTCACCTCGCCTTTTTTCCACTAGTATTTATATAGATCCGAGTTTTTCTGCCTACAGGGTTCATTCTCGTTCTTCCTTCTCAGCCGAGCAAAACTAAAATGTCGACCGATGCCGTTGCAGTTCTACCTACCCTGGTGGAAATCACTCCCGTCTGTCATCTCGAAGTAGCTCATCAATGGGAACCTCTCTCCCGTTTCGAAGAATGGTTTCGGGACCCGGAGCGTATGGAACAAATCGTCCAAGAAACCATGTGCTATTTATCCTGTTACGATGGAAAAATCCTGCATTATTTTTCGTCCATCGAAGTTTTCAAGCATTTTGCTTTCCAATCGATGATGGAGGCAGGAACCTTTCGCTTACACGCTTATCTGCGATGGGAAAATGTGATCGCCGTCGATGCTGGAACCTTTTTAAAACTGTTTTACGTTTCACCCGAGTGGGTTCATATTCTTCAAACCGGAGAAGCTTCTATTCGTCTTTATGGATGGGAAATGGAATCAGAAGCCGACGGGTATCGTATGATTCCCTATCGACTGCGAGCTCGCTCCGTGTACATTATTCACGGACCTCTTTACTACCAACTCCAATTTCATGACAAGACGGTGTTTGCCGTAGACGCCCTCTCCAGGAAGAAAGTGGAGTCTTTACGAGCGTTGCATCCTGAACAGCATTTTCAATTCCCTGCTCGCGAGGAAGAGAGGAGAAGGAAAAGATCCAGAAGGAGGAGACACCTAAAGAGGTACTAAAAAGAAGTCGGAAGGTAGAAGCATATTTTTTTTCATTAACGGAAAAAAAACTGTGGATCATTCTTTGTATATTTCTTGAAAAAAAAAAGACTAATAGTCATAATAGAGGGAGTTAGGAGGGACCCTATCTATATATAGCTCTCTATATAAATCGGAAACGTCAACAGGACGGTCCACCCAAAACAATCTATCCTATCTTTCTCAGAGCAGAGTGGAAAAAAGGCCAAGATGCGTGGACTCATTGGAAGCAAAAAAATTCGAGTGGTTTAAATAGATAAGTGAGAAAAGATTTTGAGAGGTGTTGTTTTATAGATGGAGCTGGCTGGGAAAAAAATTGGCAAAGCTCAGAGAAAAATTTCCTGAATTGAAAAAAAAAAAAAGAAAAAAGAAAAAAAAAACTTTTTGTTAGACATGATATGTTCTTATAGACATGATAAAAATTAACTCTCTCTTCTTTTTGTCTGGGAATGATGTCTCACCGTTTCGAAAAATAGACCATCACTCATCATCCTTTCTAAAATAATAGAATTTCAAGAATGGGATATGTTCTATTTTTCGAAAAGGTGAGACATCATTCCCAGACAAAAAGAAGAGAGAGTTAATTTTTATCATGTCTATAAGACATGATAAAAATTAACCAAAAGTTTTTTTTTTTTTTTTAACTCAAAATTTTTTTTCAGAGCGCTGAGAAATTTTTCCCAGTCGACTCACTCATCCAAACAAGACATCTAAAATAGTTTCTAGAAGGAGCTCTCATTTTTTTCTATTTAAGGAACTTGAGTTTCGGCTTCCCATCAGTCTGTACTGTGCATTCAACATAGATACCCATTTTTTGGAGATAGGGGGGGAAACTTTCGCAGTTTTTTTTTCTGAAACTCTCTATGGATCAGAGAATCTCACACATATCCTCCTCCGTGGATCGAAATGGACTGACCGCCACATCTGTTTTAGATAATAGTTTTGAATTTTCCACCTCCTCCCCAAGATTGAACTATCTCAATATTTTTTTAAAGAAAAACGAAATTATTTTGTATGATTATTCTACAATTTTTAGTTTCCCCCCCCCACTCTTTAAGAAGAATAAAAACATAAAGCACATTGAAACAGTTCCGATAAATTTTGAAACTGAAAGTCCATCACCTTGTTCTCCACGGGACTAAAATAAGTTTCCCCGGTCTGAGAATCTTCTTGGATTTGAAGAGGTTCTCTCATCACACTCTGAAGCCAGGTCGAAAAGAGGAGAGCGTCTGGACCCAAATCGTTGAGCAGTCTTTCCAGGGAATCGAAGGTGATAAAAGGGGTATAGCGGAGAATCCGGCTAGGGCGGTCCGACGTATCGATCCAGAGATCCGTCGTTAAGGATCGGTAAGGGCGAAAAGGGGCTCGAGAGATCCATTGCTGAATAGTCCGTTGACCTTTCGGACTCATCCAAGTCCCTTGCTGGGAAAGGCAAGTCACGAGTTCCGATCCTCGAAAATAGAGCGTGCCCGACCCCAAGTAAAACGTGAGGGGAATTGTCTTGGCGAAACGGAAACGAATCGCGAGGGAAAAAGATTCTCGCCGTAACCACTCCATGGCGTTTGGTTTTCTCTCTCTCTCTTTCTCCTGAGGATGAGATGGAAAAAAAAAAGAAAAGACAACTTTTCTCTCGGTTTCTTTTATATATAGGAAGAGAGAGGGGGGAGGGTTCTCGAAAAGACTCATGGGAAATTTCTTCTTCTTCTTCTTTTTGGGGTAGGTGGGAGGAACTCGTTTTTTTTTTTGGTGGAGAGAATGCGTCGGATGACATCCCTAGACATTTAAAAAAAGAATAGATAGGATGGATTCTTCAAATGGGAAATGCGGGGTGGCTAAAGGATCTTATTCCATTTTTGTTACTTTTCTAAATAACAAATAGAATCGGGTGGATTCCATTTATCTCCTTCTAAAAAATATAGCAACATTTGATCCTTCCCGTCCTTTTTCATTTCCTGTTGACGTGTTAGATACTTTAGAGCCTCTTCGATTTTAATTAAGTAAGCCCGATAGACCATCCGATCATCAATACTCCCGATATTGCGTTCGAGAGCCATTCTATAAGCAGCTTGAGATTGGAAAGGAGAATAATTATCAAAGTAGGTATTACGGCGTAAATGTTTAGGATGTTCGACTATAAAAAAATATTGTGTATAAATGCATTGATCTAATCCCGTAAATTCTAGTTTGATTAAGGGATACTGAGCCACGTCCGAGGGTTGGTAGGCGAATCGGTAGCCGGACTCTTCTTCAAATTCCTGATACGCAACTCTGAACCATTTGAATCGAGGGTCGTCGTCTTTCTTGAAGCGTCTTTTATCCATTTGTCCATGCGGGAAATCCCATTCATCTTCATAAGCTAATTTAGCCTTGTACCGATCATAATCGTCTTGTAAATTGGGATGGAGAGTCGGATAAATATGGTTTTCAAATTCATCTTGAAGCACCGATATTTTTTCCAAATCGAAGGGTGGTTCGATACGTTTATTTTTTAAAAGCTGAATTAAATAATTTTGAAAACAGTATGGCATTTTTCGATGAATCATCACCACCTGTCCTGATGAGGTCTTTACCACTAAACCATATGAAGTAGAGTATTTGTTTCTCTGGATCATCTGAAAAAAGGAAAAAGATAGAAAAATTCCTTGATTACCTATCCACTCAATGAATACATTTATGAACAGCAAATTTCACTAATTGTTGGAGCGCTAGCATGGCCATAAATCGATGACAAGATTTCGATCGACAAGATGGACATTGCTGTGGCTGACGATGTTGAGGTTTGTAAATAACAGTCCATAAAAACTTGAGATGTACCTTTTGATGAATTTTTTCTCGAGTGGGTTCATTCGCCACGTAGAGTTTTTCAATATGAAGTCGTTCCAGATCCGCATTCAATTGCTGAATAAATTCCTTCGTATGTGTTTTCAGGTCTCTGGCTATAAACCGGACGCAGTTCGTAAGAGTATATCCATCAGAGGTGACAGCCAACACACCAACAATTTTTTGGTGGAGCTTGGTCTGTGAGGACTTCTTCTTTCTAGAGCGCTGATGAGTGGATGACGAGGGAGGAGAAGACAGTATTTCCAAAGAATGAGTTTGAGAAGGAGAAGACTTTTTCGGTACTCTGAAAACGGGTGAAAATGGTCCATACAAAGTGGGTTCCGTATCTGGAATATCCTCAAAGGGATCTTCTTCACATGAAATTTCTAAATTATCCGTTGCCATGTGTTCGCTATCTTTTTACGAAACAGAATGAACTCCGATTTCTTTTTCAACCATTTATATACTAAGAGAGGAGGAGGGGGGAAATAAAAATAGGTAGAGGTATCGAGACATCGTAAATATTTTTGATTGAGAGCTGGAAAAAAAAAAAACTTTTTGTTAATTTTTATCATGTCTTTTAGACATGATAAAAATTAACTCTACCCTCCTTTTCGTTTTGAATGATGTCAATATGTTGTCTAGACATGTTTGTAAACAATAGACTTCAAGGAAAGTATGATTCATTCTTAGAAATCTATTTTTAGGAAAGGTGAGACATCATTCAAAACAAAAAGGAGGGTAGAGTTAATTTTTATCATGTCTAAAGACATGATAAAAATTAACAAAAAGTTTTTTTTTTTTTTTTTTTTTTTTTTTTTTTTTTTTTTTTAAAGCCTTTAGAATTTTTTCCACCTGATTCGATTGACAAGAAATCCCAGTTTTTTTTTTAAGAATGGAATTTCTCTTCTATATATTTCAGCATTTCAATTTTTGATTCAGATCCCTCTGTGCTGTTGAAAAAGCCTGCACTTCAACTCTCCTGGAAACAGTTTAAGCCATGTCTTCTCTCAAGATTCTCTTTAGATCCAGCAAAGATGTGGATTGAGTCTCGTGAAAACAGTTAATTGTTCAAGAAATTCATGGAAAGATGGGGAGGTCTTTTTAAATGTACTATTTCTTTTTATTAACTCTTTTCTTATGTTTACGACCTTGACAACTTGTTGCTTTCTCAACTTCAGGTTCTTTGGTCGGCTGTCTAAAATCAGCTCTTACCTCAGTGGACGATGCATCAAATTCCATTGTACTGAATTCTCCATTTCCCGAAAAGACTTCTTTCAACATGTGAATGGCTTCTTTGGTCAATTCTAATGTTTTATCTATCGTTTTATTCTTTTCATTTTCTTTACGTTGGAGGATAGCGGGAGTTAAAAAAGGATTTTGACAACAGGGTTCAAATTCTTTTGTTTTGTCTTTGCGATCATGACGATATATTTCTATAATCTTGTCATCCGTATCATCGGGGTTTATCCATATTTCCAAATCTAACTCTTTACCTTCAGAATTTTTGGGAGATAGATGAATAAGTACAGGATCCATCGCCATGGTTAAATTATTGCTTCTTCCTTTTTTATTACTCTTCTCCCTCTTCATTTTTTTTTCAAAGTTTTTTTATATAATCCACTCTTCAAGTCCCATATTCAACGAATATATTTCTGGCTTTCTTTAAAAGCTTGCAATAGCCACTGAAATCGGTATCGTATCAAGTAGGCCAGAGCTCCAAAGTAAAATAATAGAATTAAACAGACGACATAATAATGAATCTTCAATACGTTGCCCAGTAAAGCGAAAAGAATCGTAGGACCCGCCGTTACCAGTAGTAAATGAATGGCGAACGTTTGTCTCTTCGACCATCCTTCCTCTTTGGGGCTTTCGTCTTCCTTTTCAAACCGACTCAATTCTTGGTCCGTTTGAAAGTTTTTCTCGATTCGTTTGAAATGAGATGTCATTCTTGACCTCTCGAAATTTTAGGAACACTTGTTCCATGTACAATGACATAATCGTACGCTGTGTTGCCTCGCAAGACCCGTTTTGTGAACCGTAAAACCGACTGATTCTCTGGACAATAAATCGGTCGGAATTCAACAGATTGGTCGGTTATACATTCTCGTTTTCCCGTTAACCTATGCTTTTCGTCTATGTGTGTATATTCCAAAACACAGGGGGAAGATAGATCGCCCAGAACTCGATGCACGTAGGGTCCACATTCACAGACGTGTCGTTCGGCGTCCCATCCTAGTCCGGGCACGTTCCACAAATCTCGAACGCAGTAATCGACAGAACAGACCCACGGAGATGTTTGAATCATTCGATTACCTCGTCGATCTAAAGAATGGCATTGACATTGGTATCGGAACGATCCCTCTTCTAACGTTTCGTAATAATCGGCTACTTCTTGAGCGGGTTGTTGGGTTCGACGATCTATTAAAACATTGAGAGAAGGATCACGGGCTTCTGGATGTTGACAGGGATGGGTGAAAGAGGAACGAGGAGCACAGAGCCATCCCGAGGCCGAAAAAATAGGAATTTCCGAGGAAGAAAGACAAGCGGTCCGAATTCCTTGGGGAATACAATAAGTACCCGGTTCGAGATGATTCCATGTTTTATCAGAAAGAGTGAGTTTTTCGTAAAACGTGGGATTTGTTTCACAGAGCTGAGAACAATCGCAATAGCTATCGGGACACTGAAAGATTTGGAAAGGGCAATACATCTCGGTTGAAATTTCTGGTAAGGCTAATGATGATGAGGGAGGAATAGAAGGCATCCGGAGATCGGGTTTATAAAAAAGATTCAAGAGAGTTACTAGAAATACAATGCATAGAATGATCGCGCTCGGGTGTATCATTTTTCTTTCTTTCCTCCTTTATAAATTAGAACCGGTTCCGATCCCTACGAGTTCTCATTATACTGTGATTCGACACTTTTCCAAGGACAAGTCGCTTCTGCAACTGTTTCCTCAAGACGTTTACGTGTTCGTCAATCAAGGTATTTGTTATTTGTACGAGAAAACCAACGAAGAAAAAACCTATATTTCAGCTATCCGGCTCGATACGCTGAAGCGGCACGATCTTTTACATTATAAATACATGCTAAAATGGCCTCATACGATTGAAATCGTGTCGTATCCGAATCATCTCACCCATCCGATGGATATTTTAAATTACAGAGCTTAAGGTTCGGTTTTGATGAAAGGAGCCGTATTCTTCACGGCAATATCGTTTTTATTCTCCGAAGTATACCAATGAGCATCGACCTCCCAAATATTTTGAATAGCCTTGCGTTGTGTTTCATAGACAGGATCGTCGAGCGATTTGAGAGGTAATAACGCGTTCGGTTGTAACCGTTGTTCGGCATTCAAACCTTGGTGAACGATCCGTTTCAACATAAACGTAAGAAACAAGCGACGTTTTCCAAAGAAAACCAGCGACTCTTCTGTATGGGTATCCATAGCCGGATGAAAAAGTGTGAAATGGCGTCCTTTTTGGGGATCCATCACGTATTGGATGACGATATGATGATACCAATCGCGTTGCCGCATTTGCGAGAGGAAGTGAAGCCGTTGCAATTGACGAAAATAACGTCGGGTTAGACGATACGAATCCATTCTGACTTACTTTTTTATCGCGCCAAGATCTTTCTTTTTTGTTGACAGGATAAACATTCACGATACAGAGCCGGCATTTCATCCAACGCGCGATCTTGTTTTAAAAAATGTCGATAATTCGGTTTGGAACAACACGCTGCTGCGTCCTTTTTCGGAATTTTTTGCTCTTTCCATAATTGGCACATCTCGTTTATGAATAAAGGCTGGATGCTCGCCATACTTTTATTCGTTTTGGGTTTATACTACTGCTACTTGTATTTCTATAATTTTTCGGTCCCGTCCCCGAAAGTTCCTTCTTCTCCTCGGACGACAACGACGCGTTTCCAATATCAGATCGAGACCTCAAACGACAACGAGGTTTCGTTTCACACCTCCACGGGAAAAACATGGACGTTTCCTCTCCCACTCGAATATTATTTCGCGGAAGGACGGATTTGGGAAAAAGATGAATGTTTTGGACAGCCCGATGATACTCAGCTCCCCGCAACGGGGAAAAACCTCTACCTGTTTTTATTACGATCGCAGAGTTTTGTACCCCGCGAAAAGTCCATGATGTATTATTATTATCGATGTCGGCACGGTCGTGTTCTAGACGTGCTCATGTGTCAAGAAGAACATTCTCCTTCTACCTGCATTCCTGTCAATCCCTGCATCGATCAGCATGACGGATCGGTTTTACCCGATCCAACCAATCGACGTTTTTATTACGAATGCCAGAACGAACAACCGATTCGAATCGCCTGTCCGCCCAAGACATTTTTCTACTACGACGCTTGCACTTCGCGAAAACATTTCGTATCTTACTGTGAAGACGGTCAACATTTTCCGATTGACGAGGTGACGTATATCGAGTGTCGTGGCCATCGACCGAAAATGATTCGATGTCCGCCCGGAGAAAAATATTCGACACATTATCGGCGATGCGTGTCTGATCTCTGCGACGGATTTCCGGATAATACGCAACGACCTCTCCCCATCGTCCAAAAAGGATCTTTTCTGTACTCTCCGGGTTACGCGATTTGTGAAAACGGAATGGTTCGCGACACTATATCCTGTCCTCTTTCCTGGGACACATGGACCGGCGATGCCTTATTCCATTTACCGATGGTGTACGACGAAACGTCCCAAACATGTCAACCGCCTCTTTTCTGTGAAAATGTTCAACCGAGCTCAAAAGAAATTGTCGTTCCCGCTCACGAGTATACGAAACATCTCCCGTCCTATCCATTTTCAACATCCTTGGATCGAGCTGTAGCTTACACGTGTGATCCAACCCGAAAACGTACGGTTCTAGAACCAGGCTATCGAGTGTCGGATCAATATACGGTTGAATGGGCTTGTGAGGATAAGTCGTCGTCGTCGAAACTCGCGATAGGCGATACGAGCGATCGATATTTTGATTGCGCTCGGAGGGAAATTCAAACGTGTCCTCCTCAAACATTTTTTGACGGAAATGAATGTCGACCGCGCATCCCCGGCGCGTTTCAGTATCGGCATCTCGATGTGTTTAAATTCGATCATTTATCGATCGTTGCGAATTGGATTCGGCCCTGGACGACTCTTGATCATGAACCTCGTGCCTCTTGTGACGAAACCAACGAAGAAGTTTATATTCCCGGCTATAATATTTGTTCTCATCCCGACTGCACGCCGTACCCATTCCTCAAACAATTGAAAACGGCTATTTATTTACCCACTTCTCCTCACATGTGTCTTTTCGAAAAGGGAAAAATTCGAAAAAAACGCGTTCGACGGCAAGGTTTGAAATTTTGGTCGCAGCGATTTGTGAAACAGGCTTCGACTTATAGCGTTCCCGAAACGTGTCGTGAAGGCCATCGCATACGATCGGGAAGATTTATGAAACAGGCTTCGACTTATAGCGTTCCCGAAACGTGTCGTGAAGGCCATCGCATACGATCGGGACGATTTATTCCCGATTCCGTATTATACGCCACTTGTAATTGGCGTCAACCTTTTGTCTTTTGTCCTTCTTCCTCCACAGAAGGAATTCGAGCCACTCCGTCCGGGTATCACGTATGCGTACCCAAAGAAGAAGCCTATGAAGGGATTTTACCGGCTGGATTAACCCTTCGACTTGAAGTTCAAGAGCTGAGTCGTATTATACCGGAACATGGAGCGCGATATAAAATAGATGGACGAGAAGCTGTTTTTGATGCGACGCAGCATCCCGAAGGTATTCCCCTCCTTACCTCAGTCTATGAAATTTTGACCGAGCGCGACATGAAATTGTTTTTTAGAATTCTCGTCACGCATCCTCATTCAGCTTACTGGGAAGACCGAAAATTAAAAGCCCTCCCCGATCCTGACATGACGTTGTTGTACACAGGTGAAATGACCGAAAAGCCCGTCACGACCGATGACTATCCGGTCTCGGCTGACTCGTTGATTCAAATGGAATAAAGTAGAAAAAAAATGGATCGTTATTTAGGTCAAGGCATATTGTTTTACTCTACGGTTTATATCAGCATCATCCTAGTCGCAGTCACCCTCTTAACGAACCGGCTCATCTTTTTATTTTTATTAGTCCTCACGTTTGGTCTAGCCGCTTACATGGCTTATTTGACCGTTCATAATTCCGAACATCTCAAAACGACGGGCCAATCGATTGAAGACTGGATTCGAAAGACGTATCAAAAGATAACTGGATAATCGGAGGTGACTCATGTAAATATCAAGATCGGTAAAGGAAAAAAACATGGTTTCGGTTTACACCATAGATGAATTTGGAAAAGAACGATATCCGAAAGATCCTAAAAAACCTAAACAGGAGCTGTATTATTTCGATAATGACAATCGACCTATTTTTGCCAAAGACGAGCATGGAAATGAATATTACGCTGTGGAATATCGGGGTCATGAATATATAGCGCTTCCTCGTCGGTACGCCAAATCCAATTCCGGAGACGAGTTTTATCCTAAATTAAACAATGGAGGAGAATACCCGTTAAATTCATTGGATGTAAATGTGAAAACGTATGCTGTCAATGCGAGGGGATGAGAGATTTATCCTAAATCCAGCATTGGAAAAGAATATTATATACAGGATAGAATTCGGGAAAAGCCAGAGACGAATTACATCCGATATGCACGAGACGAAAATGGAAATGAGTATTACCCGAAAGATCATAAAAACGAGGAATTTCTCTATATCTATCTAAGTTATGCTAAAAAAGCGAATGGTGATGAATTTTATCCGAGAAAGTGGTATTATTGAAAGATCTTCAGGAGAACAGTATTCGCAGCATGGACTCATCTGAAACCAAACTTGGAAAACTTAAATAGGTAAACGAGAGTCCATTCTTAAAAAATGGTATCTTGTCCATCGAGTCGGCTGGGAAAAAATTTTTCACAGCTGGAAAAAAAAAAAAAAAAAACTTTTGGTTAATTTTTATCATGTCTTATAGACATGATAAAAATTAACTCTCTCTTCTTTTTGTCTGGGAATGATGTCTCACCGTTTCGAAAAATAGAACATATCCCATTCTTGAAATTCTATTATTTTAGAAAGGATGATGAGTGATGGTCTATTTTTCGAAACGGTGAGACATCATTCCCAGACAAAAAGAAGAGAGAGTTAATTTTTATCATGTCTATAAGACATGATAAAAATTAACAAAAAGTTTTTTTTTTTTTCATCTAGAAATTTTTCTCAGCTCTTACAGTTTTTTCCCAGCCGAGTTGATCCAGAAAACCAGACATGTTAAAATTGTTTCTGGAAGAGACTCTTGCTTATCTATTTAAACTCCAAGTTTCACTTCAGATCACTCTGTGCTGTGAAAGAAGAAACATCTTCTTATAATTTGTAAGTACTAACTGATTTTTTAGTTTATTCACTGGTTAGTTACTCCCCCTCCAAGTCATTCGTTTTTTTCCCCTCCAAAAATCTTCAGCTTTCATTTAGAATGACGATAAAAATAAAACACAAATAGGAAAAAAATGGTCACGCATAAGTAATGCATGTAGGGTTGAAATAGGAAGATGAATCCTGTTAACAAATAAACAATTATCGTGAAATAAATCCAATTTTTCGGGGTTCTTTCGTCTGTTCGTGATTTTTGGAGAAATGACATTCGCGTTTGGGGTCGATCGGTCATGGGCACTTTATGGATAGCATCTAAATATTCTTGCACTTTCTCGGCAAAGAAGAGGTATCGATCGCTCGCATCTTCTTCTAACACGTCCCATAGAAGATCGGGTGTGATTTCTAGAACATGGTCCGTTTCCGATTGATAAAACTGAACGTCTAATCGCCAGTCAATATCGTAAAGAGTTTGAGCGGTCAGCACTTTATTGAAATGAAACGGATCCAATATATCGAGTACGGCGGACAGAATACTTATACCCGTCAGCACATTGGAAGTAACCGAGAATCCTGTCGCGGCGATTCTGGAAAGTGTTGCGAGCGTACTTAATTGGGTCCGAACGACGGCTTGAAGGATAGCCGATTGAATGGGAAGAGACTGCATACTCAATTTGGTTAAGAGTTTAGGCATCCGTTTTTCAAGGATTTTTTGCGCGGCTTCTAATCCAATATCGATCCCTACATCAATCGCCAATTCATGAACCAAGGACCGTTTCACATGTTTCTTGGGCCAGGTTTGTACAAAGTCGGGAAGATGAGGAGGATATGGTGGTAACGTATGATTTTTTTGCAGAGTGGAAATAGATCGATAGATACTGCTTCCCAAGAAAAATTCGCCAATATCTTGCCCCGTCGTCGTCACACAATCAGACCCGTTGAAAACAAGACCGTACGCTTCACAATAAGGCTGGTTGAGTCGTAAATGACCCTCGACGAGATTGAGGCCGGCATGATGACGAGGAAGAGAAGGATGATTCGATTGAAAGAAAACTTGTTCGGGCAAGAGAGCTAATAATTTCTTGGCGAGATTTACGGCTACACATTTTCCATTTCGATATTCCGTGTCCATACTCTGCTGCGTGTTGGAATATAAACGATCGCAGGCGGGTTGGCAAGTTAAACTGAAACCCGTTCCGAGTCGAATCCATCGCGGTTCATCTTCCGGGAAACACGATTCTAAATTTTCTTGAAAAGGGAAGCAGGCAATCATGTCACATCCTGTTTGCGTAAAAACAAATTTTTCGACGACGTGACATTGTTCCGGATAGAGGGTTTTAGGTATGTAGTAATCCCGTTTGGAGTCGGCTTTTCTTATTTGGAAGGTGGTATATTTAAAAATAAAAGCGTACCGACTTTGAAGAGCTTGTTCGTAAATATAGAGTTGAGTCGCTTCTTGAGCATACCGAATAGCGTGATCGAGATCGTAAGAAGTGACAGTATATTCATTTCTATTTTGAAACGAATCCCATTTCATCTTGAAGGAGGGCTTTGTTCCTATATATCGAAAAAAAGTTCGATGTTGTTGCTTTTTTAACAACAAAAATAAAAGGATTCTTTTTTTATATAGTAACAAGTATAAAATGAGATTCAATTCAGTATTTACAGTTGCGTATGGAACATATACAAAAACCAGTTCGAAAAAAAGTTTTTTTAATTAAAAAATAAATTGTCTCAACTATAAAATCCTATAAATTTTAGTTTTTACAGTTGCGTATGGAATAGCGATAAAAACCAGTTCTCAAAAAAATTTTTTAATGAACTATCTTATCTATAAAATCTTGTCAAAATCAGTTTTTACAGTTGAGGATGGAACCTGATGAAAAAATATTTTGGAAAGGATGCTATTCGAAAAACATTTTATCATGGTTAGTAGTTCTTGTAAAGGACAAAAACAAGTTCATTTCGTCTAATATTTGTGCATCTAAAGTATTTAAATCTATTCCAAAAATATATATATAGTCTCCCACATACCTTCAATGTATTCTTGGAGTGTCCACTCTTTATATTCCATTAAAGAGCCATGGAAAAAATGTTCCGAGTTTCTAGGGTTTCATTTTGCCTTGTTCACTACTTGTAGTTTCTACATTTTCGTCTTCACACTTTAGTCTTTCGAAGGAAGCTTCTACAGGATCTTCTCCTCCTCTTTCCGATGGAGGTGGACTCTCGGGAGAAATAGGATCTTCTTCCCCCTTTTCCGATGGAGGTGGACTCTTGGGAGAAGGATAACGAACAGGTTGCAAATCGACAATCGAAGGGTCGAAATAATCACTCGAAGCTAAAGTAAGGTCCGACATATTATTTCTGTTTTTCTTCTTGATTCTAGGATCCTCTCTCACATTCTTTCTCTTTTGAGAATTATTTTCTTGTTGATTCTTTTTCGCCTGGTATTGTTCCAATTCTTTCGTCTTCCAGACTTTAATTTCGTAAAATATATTTGAAAATAGATCCTCTCCAAGATACTTTAAATACAATGCACCCCATTCGCTTACTTCATCACTGGTAGAAGGTGTAGTGTTTATTATTTCTTCTATAGTACGTCGAATCACATCCACGTAGAGAAGAGATTCCGATCGTTTGGAAACTTCGTGATATAAACAACGGACGATTCGAGCATGAACTGCTTTAAAATCTAGAGCTTCTTGTTCGTTTAAAGGTGTTTTTTCATCTCCTCCGTACTGTAGATTAAAAACGTACTTTTGCAGATCCTCGCCCAGCAATCCGTCTACGGCAAATAATTTATACACTTCTATCTTAGGTATTTCCTGTCGTTTGAATAAGATGTTGGAAAGTCTTATTAGATCGGTCGATCTAGAATAGTCTTTAGATAAAACTTTCTCGATCATATTCCATTCATCTGGCGTGGAGATGGTTTTATTTTGTACCAACTGCTGTTGCACATCCATCCATAAACGCCAAATGGTATTTAAACAGTATCGATGGACGGGTACAAGAGGTTTCAAATCTTGAATCAAGGTCCACGGAAACATCATCATATTAGCTATTCTTTTTAAAACTCTCAACTGAACGGTGGTTTAGTCATAAACAAATTAGATTGATTAAATTCTTCCAGCACGACTTCATCCAACACGTACTTGAGACGATCCTTCAAGGGTAATGTCAAAGGCTCCAGAGTTACAGTGTTTTCCTGATCCATCTTGTCCTCAGTATGAAATGAGAAAATCGTCTCAGCTCCAGCTGTTTATATACTGTGAAACGAAAGGGGGGGAGGTAGAAAGGAGAAGCAAAAGTTGGGTAGTAGGAAAAAATTTAGCTTCGAGAAAAAAAAAAAAAAAAAAAAAAAAACTTTTTGTTAATTTTTATCATGTCTTTAGACATGATAAAAATTAACTCTCTCTTCTTTTTGTCTGGGAATAATGTCTCATCTTTTCGAACATATTTCTAAAAATAAATTTCCAAGAAAGAAATGAGTCATGTTCTATTTTTAGAAACATATTGAGACAACAGATTAACATCGTTTGAACAAAAGGGGGATAGTTAATTTTAATCATGTCTGAAGACATGATTAAAATTAACAAAAAGTTTTTTTTTTTTTTTTTTTTTTTTTTTTTTTTTTTTTTTTAATACAGCTCTGGAAATTTTTCCCAGTTGGTTCGATCGATAAAACCAGAAAAAGGATTTCCACTTAACTATTTAAATTACTCGAGTTTCGGTTTCAGATCAGTTTGTGCTTTGGATACCAGCCTCGAAAGATCTTCAGTTAAAGTCTATTATATACACATTTTGGTAAGTGAACTTTATTATTTTGTTGAATTGTTTTTTGGCTTTTGTGAATTGCTTGGATATTGTTTCTTTTTCAACTCGTTGTGTTTAAGCTCTTTTCTTTCTCAAAACAATACGAGCTTGTCGTGGCAATCGATCTCGAGCTGTTGGATGCCGTCGTGAGCAATGACTTAATAGATATCGACAAGCTTTATTGGGAATTTTCTTATTTCGTATGTGGGCCCCACCTTCGGTCACAAACGTAATGGAATGGTTACCATATTTATGAAGCAATCGATTAGGACCCACACGAACGGTTCGAGATCCAAGAACGTATCCTCGACGTTTTCTCATAGGTCTTCTACGAATGGGTCTTTGTGTTCCTCTACGATTGATATTGGAAGGAGAGGAAGAAGAAGATGCAGACGATGAAAAGGAAGCCGAACGACTTCTTCTTACAGGACTTCTTCTTCTAGAATGACGTATTTCTAAACTACGACTACGATTTCTCTGACTTTTTCTTCTTCTTGGACTTGGACTTCTGCTCCTGCTTAGACTTGGACTTCTGCTCCTTTTTGGACTCGGACTGCGTTTTCTTGGACTTCTTCTTGAACTTGGACTCGAACTTCGAGAAGAAGGAGAAACGGACGGTCGAATAATGTAAGGGCTAGTGGTTACATCGGATTTGGCATACGTGTGGAGAGGAAATTGAAGTTCGAAATCGTCGGGAAGGTCGACTTGGTTTTGAATTTGTGAAGGTAGAATATCGTCATAATAAATAACTTCGGGTGTTCCAAGAGGTGGAATTTCCTTCGAAACATCATCCTCGTTAGGATCATTCATTCTGACTTTATTTCAATCGAAACACGGATCCGACGACAGGATCTAAGTTATATCGCATAGAAGCTCGATACGCATCTTGAACCGATGTGCAAAGAATATATTCCAAAGGTCCGAATCGTTTCTTTTCTAAAATAATGGGAAGATCGACCGTCCCTGCTCGATAAAAAGGCGTGAGGGAGAGAATTTCATTCAATTGTAACACGTTCCCGTGCTGGAATTCCCTACAACAGAGATAATCGATCCATTTCTGAACGAGTTTCTTATAAGCACGAGCTTCCGCGGACGTTTTAAAACACAATTGCCAGCCTTCAATGCAATCGATATGATTCAGCATGTAATCAAAAGCTGTCCAAAAATGAAATAATAGTGACGACGTATTCCGGAAGGACGTGAGATCGATTAAAATCCATGACGTGTTTTCTAAGGGAGTCGGATCGGGATTCTCGGGACTGATCCATCGATCCAGGGTAGGACTAGGACCGATCGAAAGAGCTTTCTTGGACTCTTTAACTTCGGGTAGATCCGTTTTATAAAGGAACGTCTGTTCCAAATCCATCAGCTGTTTGGTTTTTTCCATATACCTTTCTAAACTTCCCGGGAAATGAAAATAGGATAAATAGGAACACGTATGGTATCGATCGATAAAAATCATGTGGCTCGTTAAAATGACGAGGCGCTGAGCCGTTTTAATGTCGTGATGTAAAACGGCATGCGGAAAAGGTTCAATGTACAATAATAAATCGCACGTGTTCGTGCTCAATTCTTCCGGTTTAATTACACGCACATGAGGGGAAGACGGGTACGTATAAAAGGGACAAATGACAAAAATGGTGAGGTGGGATAAATGTTTGGAAATGTAATCGTTGATCACATAGGGTAATCGACTGGAGAAGGTACTGAAACAATTCGTCTAAATGATTCATTCTTTGCTCTTCTTTTTCTTTTTCTGAAATAAATGAAAAAAAATATTTAAAAATAAGGAACCATGAATTCAGAAACGATTATGAAACAAACTGTAGCTTGCATTTCTTGGTTTTTGAATGAAACGTTCGGTCCCTCGATTGCCGATCGGTTCAACCAAGAAATTCAATGTTGGCCCGAGACGTGGAACCGGTTACGCGAATGGTTAGTTCATACGCCGATGCAGAATCCCAAAGACTGTATTTTATCGTTTGCTCAAACTCTGCCTCAGTACGAAACGTTCCAGGCCTCTTTAGAAAATTCGCTCGCTATTCACGAAGAATTTTGGAATAAAGTATTTACTAACTTGAGAGTTGCCCAGTCGCTTTTAGGATCCCCATGAATATTTCGAAGCTAGAACCGTTCGGTATCTTTGCTTTAGCGGGCGGATTACTTTATTCCATTTGCGTGTTGATTGTGCATGGAGGAAGAAACTCACTTTAAATTTCATTTCACGGTCTTAACGCTCGTCATTTTTTCTAGCGCTCATGGCCATCACATCTTTCAAATATTTAAAATACCGCTATCCTTATATTGTGAGAGAATGGAAGATATAATGTCCGCTTTGAAAATTCAATAATAATAATAAGAAGAAAAAAGCACTTCCATCATGAATTTTGTCGAACAGTTATACGAAATGACGTTGGATGAAATGGCCACTTATTCAAGTGAGAAAGATCCTATTTTCCGGAAATTGTTCACTGAATATGTGGAGTATGCCAATTTATTACCCGAAGAACAAACTCAAGCCGAAACGCTTTGCCGACAATACTTTCCAGAATCGGAGGATACTCTCGACGCGTTTATTGACAATTGGCGACGGTTTAAATTACAGTATCGTTCCGACAATGGCCGACAGGTCGAAGAAGATGTCGAACCGGACGAGGTGGAAGTTCGTTCTCAAAAAGGTGGACCTTGTCCGGGTTTCGTCTTTGATCCGAAGGGGAAACGACTTTACAGTCCGAGAGTCCTGAAACCGTTCAAATCAGATCGCCGGCCAAATGAATTTGATGTGTTCAAGTTTCTCATGGACAAAGAACGCAATCATGAAGTGTATCACCTAAATATTGAACCGAACGCCAATGAGCTGTATTTAGATATGTCTTATGAAGATAGACGCAACATGGACACTCGAGCAGATCAAGCGCTACGGAAAATGGCGAAAATGGTGACCATCTTAAATCAAAATTGCCATTATAAAATATTGGATCTCTATAGCGAAAGACGAATCACATAAACTAAACGCGAAAAGCCAAAGAAACAAAAAATATATTATTAACATACCTGAACAGAAGCTTGTATTCAGGTCATAGCACAGACTGATTTGAAGTGAAACTGGGATGGTTTAAATGAATAAGTGAAAGTTCATTATTGTAAGAAAATGGTGATGTCTGGTCAATCGAGTTGGCTGGGAAAATTTCTGAGAGCTGAGAAAAATATTTTCTAGTAGTAAAAAAAAAAAAAAAAAAAAAAAAAAAAAAAAAAAACTTTTTGTTAATTTTTATCATGTCTTTAGACATGATAAAAATTAACTCTACCCTCCTTTTCGTTTTGAATGATGTCAACATGTGTCTAAAAATAGATTTCCAAGAAAAGTATGATTCATTCTTAGAGATCTATTTTTAGAAACATGTTGACATCATTCAAAATGAAAAGGAGGGTAGAGTGAATTTTTATCATGTCTAGAAGACATGATAAAAATTAATAAAATTTTTTTTTTTTTTTTTTTCAAGCTCTTGGGAAATTTTTCTAGCTGACTGACTCTGATCATTCTTGTTCTTCCTTCTTGAGTGGGCAAGATGTCAATAAAAGCAGTTGTTGGTATATTTCTTCTTGGATTGAAGTTACGCCCGTCCATCACCTTGAACGTGTTTATGAATACGAGTGACTCATCGTTATGCATGAAAGTATTTCTCTGAAAGATTTTGGATTCATCTTGGGTAAGTCTTGTCATATTTTTTTTAATTAAATCATTACTTTTTCATAAAAATGCCTCCACCTAGCATCAGAGCTATAATATGTAGCATTATATTTCCGTAAAACATCCAGTTGCGTTGATTAAAATGTTCGGCTCCTGTTTTGGGTGTCGCATCACTGTAAATAGCTGTTGCCAGGTAGCCGAAATTGAGTAACGAGACAAATACAATTCCTAATAAGATAATTACCATGATAGCCTTTGTATCCATCGTGATGTATTTTTGAATCTAGTCTTTATTCTCTTTTCGGTTACACGTAAAGTAATAAACCGACCATTAGTATATTGATCACATTGACAACCGTTGGAGCAATGAGCAACATTTTATTGTTGGCCCAGAAATCGCTCGCTGTCGTTCCTTTGGTCGTGACTTTATTCGGATCGGCAGCATCGTAAACGAAAGCCACACTGCCGTAGGAGAGACGATATACGATGAGGGCCATGATGACCAGTGTTGTCACCAGACATATTAAAATGGTTATGGCGAGAGTCGAACGAAGATTAAAATCAAACATTGTTTTATCCACTAATGATTCCTTTATTATGTGATTTCTTGATGGACTTGTCGATACCATTGAAGAAGATTGAAATGAAAAGGGATCGATTGTCCCGAATAATAGACGAGTAAATTTCGGTACATGAAACATTGGAATAGGTAAAGAAGAAAAAAACAGAGTAGATGAAATAATATCATGATGGAAACGATTCTTGATCGTTCATCAGCTTGGATTCCTTATCAGGAAGAATTTCTAAGAAGTCAATTGTTATTGACGTATCCCAAAAATATTATTTTTACAGCTCAACTCTTAGACGCGCATTTACGATATGTAACGGAACATGTTTGTCCCAATTACCCCTCGGCAGAAAAATTCAACGTGGGTTCTTTAAATGAGGTGGATTGGGCTCATTCCGTGATTCTGGTGAATCAAGACAGACAATTATTAATCGCTCCTGAACCGGTTAAACAGCTCGTCAACCTTGATCGGCGTTTACGATACCATGAAGCGGCCGAAACTATATTCCATGGATTTCATTTCTTTCCTAAACTCTTCTATATATTTCAGTTTCGATGGATCGTGTTTCTGGTGTTGGTTGCATGGTTTATCGAATGGAGAATAGACATTCAAAAAAAGAAATTCTTTTAAGAATATGGACCCAAATAAGAAGGTTTTTTCCTATGATGGAGCTTGGATCCAGGCCACAGCACTGACTGACGATTTAAATAGTTAAGTGAAAGTTTATTCTGGTTAAAAAAGGGTAACTTCTTGTCCACATCAAACTGGCCATAAAAAAAAAAAAAAAAAAAAAAAAAAAAAAAAAAAAAAACTTTTTGTTAATTTTTATCATGTCTTTAGACATGATAAAAATTAACTTTACTTCCCCTCACCCCTTATTTTGGTTTGAATCAGGTGTCAACATGTTTCTAAAATAAATTTCCAAGAACGATATGACTCATTCTTTTGCTTAGAAATCTAGTTTTAGAAAGTGTGAGACATCATTCACAACAAAAAAGAAAAAGGGGGTAGAGTTAATTTTTATCATGTCTAAAGACATGATAAAAATTAACAAAAAGTTTTTTTTTTTTTTTTTTTTTTTTTTTTTCCAGCTCTTAGAAAATTTTTCCAACTGACATTGTCATGTTTTGTTACTAATGGACTTTCGTATTCCTAAGCGTTTTTTTCATTGGTTATTTTTCTCCTTTTCTAGGTGTTCCGATCATTTCAAAGTCAGGCGTAGATGCAGTTGCATGATTCGCTGCGATCGCCATTAATATACTTGTCACGTATTTACTGACGGCATACATTTGCTGCGTGAAACGATTATACAAAGGATTGGGGACTTTGAGAGGTTCCTTCTTTGACAATTCGTCTTGAATCAAAAACGAAACGTAATGGAGTTCCGTGGATGCGTTCGTATCGTCTGCTTGCAGAGTTTCTTGGAATACGGCAAAAGCCCGATTCAAATCGTGATCGGTGACGAGTTTCGTTAAATATGGAGCGATATATTTATCGTGAATGACTTTCCCGATCACGCCATTCAACATGTCAAAGATGGAATTAAATGCCATCAATTTTTTTAACTGAATTTCCGAATGGACGCATGTTTTAGCGATACTGTACATTTTTAAAAATCCTTCGTAGCCTTCTGGAATTTCGGTCGTTGAATCTAGAACGTGTTTACTCATGGGCAGTTTTTCAATGACTTTCCGTAGATAAGAAACGAGATATTTTTCGCGAGCCGTTTCCAATTCTCGATTCATTTGCTGACCGGGATCCGTGTGTTTATTTTGAAGCTCTAATAATAGAGACACGTCCGACTGTTTAATTCGTTTATGGGTAGGTTCTTCTTCCTCCTTTTCCCCCTCTTCATGGTCCATTTCCTTTTCGGATTCTTCATGAGCGCGTTTCATTTTTATTTTGATTATATGTCTCCCTTTCTTTTATTTTGATTCTTCTCTCTCTTTCTCTTTAAAAGAAATGACCTTTTTCCAACGCTTTCGTGGGTTCTCCTTTAATATCGGGAAAGACGGCTGGATCTAACGTCGCCGCATATGTTTCTACATAAGGAGCTCTTGCAAACGTGACGTGCCACATGCCTTCCTCATTCGGTTTCATCTGAATACCGTTCGATCGAAGAAGGTTTGGGAGGGCTTTCAACAGTAAATGGAAAGGATTGAGAACGACATGGCCTTGATAAATTTCGGGAACGCGTCGATCCTCCTCTGAAAAAAGACATACGGGATATCGATACAGGAGCGTGTAGGCGTTCGCGTGTTGACTTAATTTTCCATCCAGTTCTTGCTCGATCAACTGGCAACGCGTGAGCTGGTTTTGCCGAATAATGGTTTCGTAGCACGTTTTGACATGAAAAATAGGATCTTCGTGGCAGTGACGCGTATGCACCGTAAAGGGAAGGTACTTAAAAACATATTGCATGTAGTCAAAAGGCCACGTTTCTTCGATTTGTAGATGGTGTTTCTTGGATTGGACCACGTAATAATTGAAAGGATAGGATAATTGAATCGGGTCTAAATTTTCAAATTCGATGAACGCGACCGGCGAATAATCAAACATGTAGAAATAGGCAAACAGTTTCACATGATGGATCGGGGAATCGGGTTCGCTTTTAAAAATATTCGCGCAAGCATTATAGCCCTTATCGTTATTTTTCAAATAATAGGGATGATCGAGTCGCACCCCAATATTCCCACACCTCGGATCACACACACAACTTCCAAATTCTGCATGATAAAAAGTATGTTTTAAAGGCTGACCTGTAAAAGCATCGAAGGAACAGGGCTGCTGGAAGTAACCGGGTTTTTGGAGAGACGCGAGATACTTTTCGGAAAATACGGTTGGATCCCATACGTTGTTTTTTTCTTCTTCCTTCGAAAACGCTAATCGTTCGTGAGCGGTCATTTCTTCACACCCGAAACCTTGCAAAAGCGGTTTGTATCCAAAATCGCAAACACATTTACCTTCTTTCAAAGGATCTTTGTCTAAACTTTCTAATCGGCCGTGAGGTCCGCAAGCAATGTCCACGTCACAATTCCCCCCGCGTTCTTTTTGCGTGACGAGATGAGGGTATTTACAAAAACAGGTCGCGAATTTCAATCCTTTTTGATTCACCAGAACCCACTCTCCCGTAGCTGAAGAACAAGTGGTATGGGGAAGGAGTTTGGGAAGACATTCACCCCGAAAACATATTTGATCGTCGTCACAATCGGTTGCGTGAATGCAAGTCGAATAAAGCGTCGTCCGCTGAGGAGGGTGGTAAGAAATGGATTGCCAAGGAGGGGTTGTAGTCGTTTGGGACTCGTTTCGAAACAGGTAGATCATGATCAGGTAAAGATAAAAGACGAGAAGAAATATCCAAAGCGTCATCTTCTTTTTTTCAATAGAGGTTCACAACTTTTATTTTATCGCCTCGATCTTCATGCACCAGACCGGCATTATCTCGTTGGGCCCCTATTTGTTCAAAATATTGCAAAAGTTTATATTTGGTTTGTAGATTCTGGATCGATAATAAATACTTTCGAACACTGTAGACCATATCGTTTCGTTGAACCTTCACCATTTTGACAGGGTCGTCCATTATTTTTTAAATTACTTGTTTACGCCAAACATTTGATTCAGTGCATCCTCCGTGGAGGTTCCTGGACCCCCCTTAATAACACTTACTTTCCTAGCGTTTGGATCCTCTATTGGGTCTTTAGGAAGTCCTCTTGTGTCCATCGGTAATTCTTTCTGTTCCGGTTTCACCTTTTCCGCGATCGAGGTGGCTATTAACTGAAGGAGGAGAGGTTGATTAAAATTGCGGCAAGGAACGATTTTGTTCAAATATTGACTGTACTGAGGATCAATATTATCTTTTCGGTGTATAATGCGAAAGCATATGATCGGTAATCACAAAACTGTTACTCAACAGCGATTCCGATAAACTCGATGAATAAACATATTATGAGGGGTGAGATAGGGAAGTTGATCCATTTCTTTTTGAGCCATCTTGGCAAAAAATCGGTAACGTCGTTTGGATAATAAATGTCGACGATGGATTTTCCATAAATCCATTTCTAAATGCTTTCTTCTTATTTAAAAATGAGTAACGGGTTTGAAGTAATTGGGAATGCCGATAATTTCGGGACACTTCTCTTCCCCTTCTTCCATCTCTTCGACTACAGGGAGGGAAAGAGGAGTTTCAATATCCAGATCGGTTGAGAACAGAACAGATTCTTTAAATAAGATAAATTCGCGAACTAAACCTCCTATCTTGTACGAATTTTCTCCGAACGTGTACCGGTTAGAAATTTGAAGGTTTAGAATACCTAGAAAAGAAGTCGTCGTACCAAACATATTTTCAATCGAACACTGAAAAGTATTTTTTAAACCCTCTCCATTAAAGATCCGACTCTTTCGTATACACCACATATTTCTATGAATTTGAAATTTATCTTGGGCTCCTTTACAAGCAGAGCAGAACGCGGGATCGCACCGGTCCATGAAAAAACGACAATTCTCCGCAAATTTGTGTTGCGGATTCTCTTTCATGCTTTCGCCAATTTTAGTTAAAGGAGCACACAGTCGAGTCATGAACGAAGTTCCTGTTTTATTATTCTCCCCCGGTTTCAAATACCAATAACCAGCCACGAGAACATTATAGCAATTTTGTAAACCAATAATGTTTCGGATGTGAACAGTATCTTTTCGAGTTCCTTTGGAAAACTGAACTTTTTGTTGACAATGTGTCTCGTACAGCGGATCGTGATTTAAAACATCTTCCCAGTTGAGACATATTAAGTTGAGAGCACCTTGACGTTCTTTTAATTCGTCGATAGCTTTCTCAAGGATGGGAGAAGAAAGAATATTCTTGATAATCAACGAATAATCCATTCTTACTCAATAGATTTCTTTTTTTCGAACAAAGTAAAATTTAGTATCTTGGTTATTAGACTACTGGCCTTAGGAGATGTTACCTCTTTAGCAGCACAAACTGATTTGAAGCGAAAATGGGATGACTTAAATAGAGAAGCGAGAATTCATTCTAGAAAGAATTTTGCAATGTCTTGTTTGGTTGATGAAGTCGAGTGGAAAAAAAAATTTTGTGAGAGCTGGAACAAAAATATCTCAAAAGTAAAAAAAAAAAGAAAAAAAAAAAAAAAAAACTTTTTGTTAATTTTTATCATGTCTTTAGACATGATAAAAATTAACACTACCACCCTTTTGTCTCTGAATGATGTCTTACCATTTCTAAAAATAAACTATGACTCATTCTTTTGTTGGAATTTTATTTTTAGAAATGGTGAGTCATGGTGTATTTTAGAAACATGATGCTGAAACATCATTGAAAACAAAAAAGGGGGGTCATTAATTTTTATCATGTCTAGAAGACATGATAAAAATTAACAAAAAGTTTTTTTTTCTTTTCTTTTTTTTTTTTTTTTTTTTTTTTAATGGTTGTAAATTTTTCTAACATATTTTTTCCAGCCAGATTTTCAACCGACCTTTTCCCAATCATCATTTTTTAAAACTGGCTTACTATTGGTTTGTTTAAAAATGACGTCATTGCTTCAAGAACTATATACACATAACTTTCTCGTACTCACTTCTCTATACGGAATGGGGTTCCCAGCTGACATAGCAAAAACCCTATCTCGCTTCATCTACAACTCTCGTTGATGATCTATACAAAATTGGGCAATTTTTTCCACGACTTTATACAGTTCTTGATCACGGGGATCTATCTGCTTGTACGGCTTCACGTGAATTCTTAAATCATAGCGCTCGTCCATATTTTCATTGACGTTATCATCGACCCCAATTAAAAGAATGTCGTAATCGTACAAGACTCTGATATGTTCCGAACATTTTAAAATATTATACTTTCGGCACGACTTTTCACATTGCGTGCGGCCAAATATCCGATACGCATATCGTGCAATATCGTGCAATGAACTGTTGATCACTCGCTCGACATAATCATCCGAACCTTTACTCCACAAAATGATATCGATATTGCAAAGACGTAAAAACTGGATCAGGAAATTGGTTTTGGGCCGAATTTGAAATGTTTCTCCTTCAAAGTATCCAAGCGTCTCATCCATATCTAAGACACAGACCACCACCATCTTTCTTTTTTAAAGAAATAAGAAGATGAGTCGATCCACCACTCATACTATTATTGAACACGTGAAAGAAATTGTTTATTATGCTCCTTCCAAATGTCCTTGGCATTTTGATTATGCCTGTTTTCTCATTTTAAATAATTTCAATCAAAGACGATTCCACTGCCTGTTTACTTCCCACTCGATGCAATGGAGATCTTACAGTGCCAGCAGCTCTTGTGACTTGCCTGAACATTTTTTCGATTTGATCCTTCTTCATCGACAATTGAGTTCGGAGTATGTGTTGCCTTTTGCGACGCATTTCCGAGAACGTTCGGGATATACAATAGGTCTCTTTGAAATGAATCCTGGACTTTATAGTGCTCGCATTCTTCAACCGGAATATTTAGCAGAAACGTTTTACACGTTCATTGTTTTCTTGTGTAGTATTTGTTATCGACTCGGAGGAACGGCTCCCGTTTTAAAATTATGTTCTTTTGTGTACACGGACCATCATCCCGTGCTCGTGGATATTGGAGCTCTGAATGTGGAAAAGAGAGAACGCATCGGTCATCGAGAATTTTTAAACGAGAAGAAATGGCATCGGTTCTTGAAACGACGAACGACTCGAGACATTATTCGGTACGTGAAACTCATGCATCCGGATTATTTTAAGAAGAAATGTCGCGGTCAATGCATTCTCTCCGAGAAAGTCGTCTTTAACGATGTAACGCATCAACTGATTTGTAAAAGTCGACAACGCAGTCTGGCCGAGGTTTTAGATACTTTTCCAGAACTCATGCCCCATGAGCCTATTCGTCAACTCATTCGAACGTGGCTTTCTGCGAGATAAACAAGAAGATGGATTATAAACAACTCGTCCTCGATTTATTGAAACAGAAAAAATATCCCATTTTATTGGGTTATGTGGTCATGGATATTTATTACAAAGAGGTTTATAAATCAGACGGGAAAGTAAAACGATTTGACTCCCCATGTTTCGAGTTGAATCAAAGATATTTAGAAGAAGCCAATCCATATAAACTGGAATTTATCACTTCGGACGAGAGTAGTAAATTGGTTATTCGACGACAAATCGATCCTAAAGATTTTAATATAAATCAATATCCGGAAAAATGTTTTCGTGTTAAACTGTCCAGTCACCATCTTGCTGAATTTGATATGTTTAAATACAAGATGTTCCAAGAACAAATTTATAATTTCATAATGTATCTGAATAGTAACATTCCTGCCATTCGAGAATTTTTGAACTTAACTCACGACGAAAGTACTCGATATTTACCCCAGTCCATACGACTATGGGTGTATAACTATAAAACGGCCAAGATCACTCATCAAATTATGGATCCCGAATATTTTGGACCCCGTTCATCTCTTTTACTGGAAACACGCATGATTCAAGGTTTATTGTCACCGTGCACTTCTAAATCAGTATTATTGTCCCTTCGAGATGATTATGCTTGGAAGAATCATACCGATAAAGCCATTTTACCGTCTTATGTATATGATTACGATCCTTATAATTTATATTATTCGGATCACTGGAAGGCTCTTGTCCCGCTGGCTTTTAATCCGTTAGAAAATCCCATCATTTGTTAATATTCCAGTTGCAGCACGTACTCATCGTCTTCACTCCCGTCACGAACAAAATTGATGTAACGTTTCGTTTGAGGATCCTTGTAGCGACAGACTTGGCGAATACCCCGACAAATAGATCCCGGCAAATTTAAATCTCGATCCATTCCTCGAGTCGGTTTTAGAATCAGACCCGATTCGTTTGTCTCGAGGGCTTTTATAAACTTTTGATCGTAGCCAACACGAGCTTTGAGTTTGGACATTCTCTTTCTCCCTCTTTTTTTGGGTAGAGGAGCCAAGTAATGCCGAATGGGTATATCTATACTCGAAGAGCGACTTCGGGATCGATTTCGGACTCTTGTTGGACTTGGAGATCGACTTCGGACTCTTGTTGGACTTTGAGATCGTGTTCGGACTCTCGTTGGACTTTGAGATCGACTTCTCGATCGACTTCTAGAACGTTGACGTTGAGATCGACGCCGCATATTTGGATTTATTTCTACTTTATTACGGTTTAAGAAACGTTTTACATAGTCTTGGACACGAGGTTCTTCACTCATAGCGTCATACCAGTAATTTCCCGGAATGATTATAAATTTATCGTCTCGAAACTTTATAAAATCTTCTGGACTATAGCGGGGAAAAAATTTTTGTAAATGAGACAAGTCGAATAAAACGTGCCCCAACGAACATGTCCCTGTCAATTCAGAACGACGCACGTTTCGATTTAATTTCTCTTCTAACACTTTTTGAACATACTCAATAGGAACTTTCGAAGGATAAGACTTTTTTTTTTTTTTTGCTTTATATTCCCCAAATGACTTGTCCATAGAAATATAATCGGAAGAAAACTGAATCTCGAACGTGCTGGTGTGTATCATAGTAAGCGTGATCGTATAAATCAAACACATCTAAATGAGCCAAGGCATGTAAAGTAAAAATGAATAATAATTGCCATGTCGTTTCATTACGATAAAATCGAGTTTGATCTACATTGACCTGATTAGCATAATAGGTGTTCATATTGATCGTGCCCCTGTTTTGATCTACCAGCATCTTGTTCGAAGTGGAATAGTTTAAGCAGTAATTGCGATGAATTTTAATAAACTCGAAAAGATTAAAAATAACGTAGACGGGAATTTTTCCTTCCTCGGTTTCGGTTTCATTAATATATAACTGAATAACCTCTTTGGGTCCTCCTGGCTCTTCACAATAATATATGGACATTTCGTAACGGTCCAATCGACGAATTGGATTTTCCAAGATACGATTGAGAATCGAGACCCATCGTTCAAATATGAAATGGAATTTTTTAAAATCGATCGTGGCCCAATCATCCATGATTTTAAAGCATGCCGTACAAGCATCTCGCCAAGTATTAATTTTAGACTGAAGAGCCGTTCGACGACAAGATCGACGTTCTTCGTGTTGATCAACTCGTCTTTCCATATCCTTATCCTTTGTTTTTTTCCAAAGAAAAAAAAAGATGGCTGAAATGTATATATTCTTGATGATGTTTGGTCTCTTTCTATTTTTCTTTCCTACTTCTGTCATAGAATCGGATTCCATCCCCATGAACGAATCTATACCGCTTAAAGATTGTCGACGAGAAAAAGTCCAGTGTGTGGATACATGTGATTTTCTTTGCACAAACGGGGAAGAAATGCAATGTGTTCGAGGACTCTGTATGCCCAAACTGAATCCTTACCCGTGTCAAACTGAAAAAGGAGGTATGATTATTCTTACCGAAAAAAATGGATTCTATCAGTGGTCGTGTTACTGTACGGATCCAGCTTTTTACAATGGACCGGATTGTGGAGAATTGGCGAAAGACGTTTGTCAAAATGGTACATTTATCTATAGGGGGTTCAATCAGCATGAATGCATGTGTCAATTTCCACAAGTAAAGGCTATGATTCAAGGAAAACCTCAGTGTGTGCATAGGAATATAGCTCGGTTTTATCGGGATCCGTAATGAACTGGATCATTAAAAAATGTACGTCTGAAAATGTCTCAAATTTTTTGAAAAAACAAACCGTGACTCTATCTTACATTGGGTGCAATTAGAAATTACCCCTCTTTTTGTCCGAAAATAATGTCTCACAATTTCGAAAAATTGAAGACATCAATTTCGGACGAAAAGAGAGATTTTTTTTTTCCTACCAATTTAATCGACTTGATCCTTACGGTTTTTTAATTATCCAGACTCTCACTTATCTATTTAAACAATCCGACATTCCCTACAGATCAGTCTGTACTGCTGAAGAGGTAACATCTTTCAACGCAGCTTCTACGTTACGACAAATGCTTCAATAAAGGTAAGAGATTTTTCCTTCTTAATTATTTTTCGTTTTACTAGAAAGAAATGATTATCCTTTTTTTTTTGAACCTATCTAAGTGTTTTGAGTTCTACTTCAGATTACGAAGTGCTTTTGAAGATCCAATCTGGTTATCTTTTTCAATCCATAAAAGCAATGATCCCTATATTTTTTGAAAGTTTTTTAAAGAATAGACTCTTGTGTTATTGATTCCATCTCCTTTTTAGCTTCTTCTCGTATATATTTACGATATTTTGCAATTTTGATGGAACTTTAATGATGGTATAGGAAGGATTAAAGGATCGATACGGAAAATACTTTCGAAAGAATCGTTTTAATTTTCTTAAGCAACCATCTAATGATCGAGGGAAAAGTGGGCCGGCAATAACCCAAGCCAAAAATTCATATAAAAACCGATTACGTTGATCCCATATATTGGACGATGCCAATTTCTTTTCTGAATAATGTCGTCGAAGATCTGTTTCGTTCAGAAGTTTTAAAATTTCGTTTGCTTTTAAGTCAGTTTCAAGAATGACAAGAATAAATAAAGCCATCTCTTCATATTCATAGTGATCTATAACTATTTTTCTAAGTTTTTTGAGATCATTTAATGTAAGAAGAGGACCTTGACATCTTTTAATATGAATTTGGTTCGAGCGCTCCCTTTTTTCACCGAGCAAACGGTATAAAAACACGATTTTATTTTTATTTTATTATACGATTTCCTCTTTTCCTCAGTCAGATACTTTTCATATATCTCTAGTGCTCTTTTATAATGATATTTTATACCGTCACCATGTTTTTGATACCAATCATAGAATTCATTAAAATAAAATTCATACTTAGCTCGTGTTCCTTCCGAAATATTCATACGTTTAATAATATTTTGACATTCCTCCATCGACGGACATTGTTTGAATACTGTATTGTCAGGCTTATGTCTATGTTTAGGAAGAGCGTTATCCCAACATTTCCATCGTCTCATTCGTTGGTATTCTTTTTCTTTGAATCGAACGTTTGGATCTTTTCGCCTTTCTCGTTTTCTCCATCGATTTGCTTCTTTTACTCGTTCCAATGACCAATAATGTTTCAAATATGCTTTTCTTTTTCTTTTCCTTTCAGATAAAGTTGTAGGTTCCTCAGTATCCATCTTGATTCCTACCCTTCATTATTAATTATTATCTATTATTTTTCACTTCGTCTTATATTTTTTAATCTAATCCTTTTTTGGTACCTAAAAAGTAAATTGATTAAAAAAATATAAGGATTCCATAAAACTTTTAAATTTTCCTTGACCGTAAAATAACAAAGATCCTAAAATCCTTACCTTTTAAATGTAGTGTGTCCCATAGGACAAACCGGTTTGTCCTATGGGACACACTAGATTTAAAAGGTAAGGATTTTAGGATCTTTTTTATTTTACTAAAAATTTGATAAAAAGGTTTATACTAGAAGGTTTCAAAATTTTATTAATGATATTAAATTAATGATTTTTTGAATGGGTGCCAGGATCTGACGCTATTGATAAAGAAATAACTTAATCCATAATATATATGTCTGAAAAACAAATACCATGAAGGGGGAACATAGTTTTCCTAATATTTATCTTGCTGTGTTTCATAAATCATGTAGATGGTCAGACAAATTACTAATGTAATGACAAATAAACAGTAAAGCTGAATAGTATGAATAAAAGGCATAAATGTCTTATAATTAGATCCAAAAACGGATCGGAGAAATGATTCATAACTCATTTTATCTTGTTCATTCCTTTCTCTCTAATTACATACAAGTTCTATCAATATCCTTAATGGATCCAAGATTCTACTTCAACTATAAAATTGACTCATCGTAAGATTTTTTACTTGCAGATACTCAAGGCAGTTTGGTCTGTTTATTAGAATTCCAAATACATTTCCCGCATCTGTTCTAACCAATGGATTCTGGATTTACAACGAGCGGTTTTTATCAGAAGCATAAAAGATTTTCCCCATCTATTCTCTAGCCATGGATTTTAGATTTTATTAGACCCCTTAGCGAATGTCAGTTCGGATACTACGCCAACTATAAAATCGGCTCATCGTAAGCTTTTCCACTTGCGGATACTTTCTCAGATGTCTATTTTCTTCTTTTTTTAATCCGACCCTCTCAAAAACAAAGGATAATGAATATTCATAAATACGCTACACTTTACAGCCAATTTCATGGCTTGCATTTAGGAGGATTCAATGTGATTCAAGATACGATTTTTTTCCCTTAGCCCATATGCGGCTTCAACCTTCTGTGATTCGAAAACTCGCTCATTTCGATAAAGTCGTCCCGAGTCAGAAACCACTCATTCTCGCCCTAGCCGCCTATTGTAAAATGTCGGACTTGTCGTGTACCGTTTTTCTTCAACGCAATGCATCATGGATCCTTCTTTTAGAAAACGAACGGGTCATTTTCCCCACGATCCCGAATTCATCGGAATCCTCCCACAATCTTTTCAAACTTTTCACCACACCATTTTTTGTGAAAGATCCTAAAACTATCGAACGATATTTACAAAATCCCGTGTTCGAAAACGTGTACCGCTCCCAAAATAATCATACAATTCTATATTTAGACGAATGGGATATACCGTATCCAGGAGGACATTACTTTGATGATGATAACGGGCCCAGATTACATTTACCAGAAGATGACGGAGGGAAAAGGTATCGTCTTTGTTTTTTGTCCAACCAGGTCCATCACGAGAATGACCTCGTCCATAATTTCATCAACGAATGGAAAGATCGACCGGACGTTTATTACGATCCTCTGAAAACGCGAACGGCTTTTCTGTCTTCCTTTATTGAATTTTTACCGTCCGTGAATCCTGAGAAACCCATCCCGTTTCCCATTGAGTACAATAAGAGTACGGCGCTCATTCAAAAACAATGGACGTATCAGCACCATCCTCAATATATTGTCCAAGATATTTTGAATACGTACGATCAGAGAAATTCGCTTGAGAAGGTCGGACTCTTGATCGAATACCCGTTTCAAATCGGGTTCGAAAATGCTACTCGATCGAATCCTAACGGGAAATGCATTGGACTCGTCGTCAACGGTTCTGAACCGGAAACGATTTTATATGTTCGATCACCGTATCAGCGGTACATGGAATATCAAGCCATCCCCACGACCGTGCACTGGATTCCTATTCTTTACGAACCAGAAACCACGTATCCACTTCAACCGGTCGTACTCTGTTCGACGATCATCGGGTTTGAATACAAAAAGGCTTTCTTATGTTTAAGTTATGTCATGCTCGAATCTCATCCGAAACAACCTGCTAATAGAAACACAGCGTGTCTGTTCCATCCCGTCACAGATGTGAGCGAATTGACGTTTCTCGAGAGTTACGAATACGATTGTCAGCATGCGCTTCACCGAGTTCGATATGCTTCCATTCCTCATGATTTATGGTGTCTGACCAAAATCGAAGAAGAAAAACCAGTTCCACTTGCTAAACCCTATGCTCATCTACCTTACCTGGTTCAATCATGGCTGGAATTTTATCATCAGAATCGTTCCACGGATCCAGAAATCAGGTACGGCAATCTAAAACTCTTTCAATTGGCTCTAACTTTGGCTCGACATAAAATATGCTTTTCGGCCGAAACGGTCGAAACCAAAGAAGAAGAAGGTATCATTGTACCAAGAAATTCATCGTCCCCGATCATCATTCGCCTAAGTCGAGAAGCTCGAAAATTTCTCGATATTGTCCGGTTAAGAATTGAATTTATGGAACGACCAGTTTCCTCTCTATGTGTTCTGTTGTAAAGAAAAAAAAAAAACGAAACAAATATCTGTAGATTGAGAAATGGTGATTCCCTTAGCTCAGCTAGGAACTCAACTCACAAGAAGTGCGAAAGTTATCCACTGATATACACAATTCTTGAAACGATGACGTCATCTTGAAATGTCTTGTGAATCGAGTCGGCTGGAAAAAATTTCTGAGAGCTTAAAAAAAAAAAAAAAACTTTTTGTTAATTTTTATCATGTCTTTAAGACATGATAAAAATTAACTCTCTCTTCTTTTTGGCTGGGAAGGATGTCTCACCGTTTCGAAAAACAAACCGTGACTCATTCTTGCAATGATTGCCATGAGAAAGGATGAGTTATGGTTTGTTTTTTCAAACGGTGAGACATCCTTCCCAGACAAAAAAAAAACTTTTTGTTAATTTTTATCATGTCTTAAGACATGATAAAAATTAACAAAAAGTTTTTTTTTTCATCTACAGAAATTTTTTTTCATCTACAGAAATTTTTCCTAGCCGACTCGATTGGCAAGACATCTCAAAATTCTTTCTAGAATGGGATCTCGCTTATCTATTTAAACATTTCAAGTTTTACTTCAGATCGCTCAGGAGGGTTGAAGAAGAAGCATTTCGTAACTTGGAGATCATATTGTATTCTTTTCCATTTCGGAATTGGTCAAGATTCGATTAGGAGCAGCAATCAAGTAATCATACATCTGATTACATCGTAGCAAATAATCGACCGTGATCCAATTGAGTTGAATATTCACAATCAACACTAAAAAATAGAGTATTTCAACGCGAGTTATTTCGTACGTCATATCTCCCCGTTGAGCGAACTGGTCGGCTATCTGATCTATTTCCGTAATGATAGTAAAAACGTTCAGTGGATCCACGACCAATTCTGTATTCCATTGAATTGTAAATGGAAGTACGAGGTTTTGTTCACTCAAAAAATACAAATAGCCGTATTTCTCTTTTTCTCGAAACAGCGTTTGAATATAGTCTCGCACCGCTTCCCGTACTTTTGGATCGCGCACCAGTTCGAGCGTGACGAGGCTCGTGAAGGGCGGAAATTTATGAAATTTGATATATTGAGGTACCACGGTATTCAGTCGAGGACGATATTTATGTTGAAGAAGGTGATCAATAGGAGTCTTTAAGGATTGAAGTGTAACGATATCCATCTTTTCTTATACGAATTTCCAAATAATAAGGCCGATGATGACAAGAACGATTCCCAACAAGATTGGTTTTAGGTACGGTATATTACTCAAAACATCTAAAATACCACTCGTGATGGAACCCGTCACGTCTTGACTGAAATGCGTTAAAGCTTCTCCGATCGTGGGTCGACGGCATTTCAATTCTTGCGTCGGTGTACAATCGTGATATTGACAATCACATAATCGACAACACGTATCCTCTTTCTCGTTGTCGTACCCTTCACACGCATTCCATTGCTGAATAGGAAATCCCGTGCACGATTCGATCCCGTGAACAGGTTCGGGTTGACAACAACTCAATTCTTTAAGTTTACAAACCATGTCCCCTTCGTTGTAGAGAAAACAGCCCGAATTGTCCCGAATGTATTGGTTGACATATTGAGAACCGAGCGCGACGGCCGTCACCCCTCCTGCGGTCAGAAGAGCTTTCTTACTAAACACTTTATCAAAAGCTTTTTGAAGGGGTTTATTCTTCGCGACGACTTTAGCGACCTCCCCTGCTCGTTTGACAGGAATGTCGAATTGTTTAAATTGTTTAGCGACTTTGCCTCCAGAATTGTTAAAAAATCGCATGTCTCTTGACCCTTGCCGGATTTTCAGAAACCAAGACAATGAACGAATCCAATTGTATTTTTAGTAATCGAAAAATTCCTTGTGGGTCGGACAATATTTCGGCGTTTCGGAATATTCTCTGCCTGAACCATCTTCGAAATCCTTATGGATTGCAAATTTATTATCATCGAATGGAATCGGAATCGCATACCAAGGTCGTTGGACCTTTCCTGATTGTGAAGGAAAATTTCTCGTTTCCGAAAAATACTGTCATTTTACCGACGCGCGAGTTCCTGGATAAACATTTCCGACCCGATTTACACGACGTCCAGTTGGACGATCTCACATTTAAACTCAACCCGTGCATCGAGCACTATATCAACCACCTGCATTCTCAAGACCCGACCGACTTGAAACGCAATAACGCCATGGATGTGTTTGATCGGCGTTTCCATTACGAACTGCTACGGAATTTAAGTGTTGGCAACACGAACGAAATTGGTTTAGGCGTGAACAATACCACGAAGATGCAAGAAGAAATGATGGTTCATTTCAAGAGCACGCTTCAGCAACGTCTTTGCGGTTTATACCACTATATTAATAATTCAAATGTAGCGACGCTTTTTGACAAGATAAAGGTATGCGACATGGCGAATGGAGGTCTCTTTGTCGACCCTAAAACGGAATTTTCTCCTTTTTACAATTTCCTGCTGGCGCATTGTTTATTCGATTTTCATAAACTACCCAATTTAGACCTCGTTCCCGAAACCGTCATTTCGAATGTCGCGTACAAGAAAGGGTTTGGGTTTTATACGTTAGAAGATATTTGTCACCCTGAACCGATTGTTGTGATGGGAGAAGAAACAGGATCTTCGTATCTCTATCAATCCAAATGCATCACGTATCCCAAAGAAACGGCTTTAAATAAACAATTGACGAGAAAGGATTTGCCCGATAATCTCATTATGAAAAATGCCATGCAGTTTTCTGATACGCGGTTCCTAACTTGCTAAATGCGAAAAGGTTTGGAGAAAAAAATTGATTTGGTTGGGGGTTAAAAAGTCAGTACAGAAAAATTTCTATTATGTAAAAAAGGAAAAAAAAAAACAAAATGGCAATATACCTTGACACAGAATCTGTTTTCATCATGTAGAAGCTTGTACACAGGCCACAGCATCAAACGATCTGAAATGAAACTCGAATGGCTTATATAGATAAGTGAGAACACATTCTTGAGAAAAAAAATGATGGTCTTGTTAATCGAGTCGGCTGGAAAAAATTTTTAAGATCTAAAAAAAAAAAAAAAAAAAACTTTTTGTTAATTTTTATCATGTCTTTAGACATGATAAAAATTAACAACCCCCTTCCCTTTTTGTCTGGGAATGTTGTCTCACACTTTCTAAAAATAGACTATAACTCATCCTTTCTAATGGCAATCATTCCAAGAATGAGTCACGGTTTATTTTTCGAAAGAGTGAGACAACATTCCCAGACAAAAAGGGGAGGGTAGTTAATTTTTATCATGTCTAAAGATATGATAAAAATTAACAAAAAGTTTTTTTTTTTTTTTTTTTTTTTTTTTTTTTTTTTAAACTTCTAATCCAGATCATCCACATCACGACGAGACCTGAGAGCGTACGGTTTATACGCAAATTTACTAAACTTGTTCTTCATAGAACTGGCAGAAACCTCACCTAAATAGACTGGATCCTCATTGCCTTTTACATCCTCAGCCTCCTTCTTAGGCTTCTCTTTCTTGAATGGTTTGCACAGATCTGGATTGATCTTGCTTTTGATGGGAACCTGGTCTGGATCCACCTTTTCAGTTTTGATTTTCTCTTTATCGAAGGTAGTGGAAATGGTTTCGTTAATAATATTTCTCGAAGAAGGTTCTAAAATATTTAACTGAAACACGGGTTTTTCGATCATATTCAGAGCATCTTCTTGAAAGAGAATCATATCTCTACAAATGCCTCCTACTCTACAATACAAAGCGTCCGTTTCGTAAAAGTACCGCGAATTAATTTTAATATTTAAAATACCAATAAACATATCGTTATTCACAAATTCTTGGTCCAGGGTTTCTTGAAACACGTTTAAAAGGGTCGTTCCATCAAACACTTTGGTTTTGCGTAAACACCATTGATTTTGAGACATCTGAGAATTCAGATCATTTCGTTGACTCATTTGCCGACACGCTTTACAGAGAGAAGGTCTACATTTTTCAATGAAGAACCGACATTGTTCTGAAATCAGCATTTGGGAATGATCGGCGGCCACGGCTTTGGTAATGTCCACCAGAGGAGGACAGAGTTTACATATGAAAGAATGGGCATTCAGATTCCTCTTATAATTAGTAGCGCAGAGAACCCAATACCCCGCTACGAGAATATTATAATGATGATTGAAATCTTTAATATTTTCAATCTGAATATAACCTTTTTCTACGGGATGCTGGAACGGGATCGCTTTAGCTTGAAAATCTTGAAACTGAGGATTGTTGGCTAATATATTTTTCCATTCCCGGTTCACGAGGTTTAACGTTCTCGGGTTATTTTCAACGATTTCGTCAATCCCCGCTTTTAAAATCGGGTGCGCAAGAATACGATCGATTAACTCTGAATATTCCATAGTTCCCCTTTATTATTATTTTATGGACTTCTAAACATCTCGGTCTGTTTCCTCAATTCTTTCGCGTACCGGTCAATGATTTCAATCGTTTGATTCATGCAATAGGTTAAGAATTCATCTTTAATGTAGGCTGTATGCGACCCCTGCCAATCTAACCCTCCTGTCAGAGTTTGTACGTCCCACTTGATGTATTGCAATAAAACATCGGTCCATTCTTTCACAGTCATATTGGATCGAATGCTTCGATCCACGAAATCCAATTTATTCAGCACGGATCTAATATATTCCTCCGACGAAAAAACGGTTTTTCCGTACACGACATCAAATCGTAATCGAAAATAGGACACGTATAATTGATAAAACAGGTCGCTGAGCATTTTGAAATCGGACGATACGGAGGGAGAAGGGGTTAGTTCGGTTTTAATGTGTTCCAATTCCTTTTGCAAGTGGGCTTTTTCGTCCAGACATCGATCTAAAGCGTGTTTGGCCTCTTGTAAATCCAATGACAGACCTCTTACATAGTCTTCGTCGACCGTCGATACGTGCTTTCGTTTATATTTCGAAGTATCGGACATTTCTACATCCTGCGGAGCTACGAGAGCTTTAGCCAGTTGGTTTTCTAAAGTTTGGTTTCGAGACCGAGACACTTCCAGTTGGTTTTGTAAATCTTTCACTTCCCGCTGTAATTCCTCCACTTAATCCGTAGGATACGTAATGGCCGGTACAGTAGTGGGTTCTTTCACTTCGGTAATGTGAGGACGTTCCTCCAACTGCCGTCGGTATAGGTCTCGTTCCTGCTCGAAATATAAAATCACCGAATTCGCCAATTCTTCAATGGGATCCGGTATGTTCGGAAACTGGGCTCGAAGCGTGACAATTTGTTTATAAACGAGATCTTGAAATTGTCGATGCTCGTGAATCACGTTTTGGAGTTGATGGACAACGGCTTGCGGCCAATCTTCCCTCTGGTCACTAGGATCATTCTGAAGGATCGTTTTTAGGAACGTGGTCAATTTCGTTTTGGCGTAGAGAAGGTACTCATTACATTTCGTATAATTACTTTCGACTTGATCGAGTTTCTGTTTCAATTCGAAAAGTTGTTCTTTGGTTTTACGGAGCTCGACTTCACAATCGTTGCGATTCTCGACCTGTCGAGCCCATTCGATCATGCTCGACGCCAAATTATCGAATTGAACGACCGGTATTTCGGGAAAGTGACCTTTCAGTTGCGCCAATTGCGTTTCGAGGGTCCTCTCTAGATTTTCTTTGAAATGGAATACTTTTTCGAGTTCCGAGAGAATCTGATCGTGATCCGTGGCCCCAAAATACGCATTCCATTTAGTCCGTATCAGAGTTACCAAATTCGTTTTCAGGACCTCCAGTTTCTTTTCCAAAGCGACGCGTTGCCGTTTTTCATGTTCTAGACTCTGCTGTAATTTTTTATGTTCTTGGCTACGATCCCGATGGAGTTGAGCTTGGATTTGTTGTAGGACCTCCTTCGCTTCGTTCTGGTTCTCAATCGATTGTTGAAGATCGTGCAATCGTTGCAAGAGGGTCGTGTCTTCCATCATGCTTTTAGAGGAAGAAGGGAGACTGTGAAGAATGGTATGAGCTAAATTGTCGGGCGTTAGCGATTGATTTAAAGCATTCCCGAGAAGTGTTAATTGGTTCAAAAGCTGGGTTTGCCAATTTTGTAAATACTGGATATACGTTTGAATTTGTTGGAAGAAAAACGTTTTCCAATCTTGGTTCGCACCTAAAGGTTTCCAAAATGAGGGGGGAAGGATCGTCTGTAAAAACGTCATAAACTGCGTTTCGTGGAACTCCTTCATTTGCTTAGCCATTTCGTCTCGAAGAATCGTCTCGATATGAGGATTTTTCTTTTGCAGCGTGTCAAGAACGCGTTGAATACCTTCCTGAAAATGTGTTTCGGACTCGATTTTCCATTTTTGCAGGAGGTCGGTTCGTTCTTTCTGACCCTGCTCCAACTGCTTTTCCAATATCCGTTTTTCGTTTTGACAAAGGGTCAATTGTCCTTTCAGTTCCTCGTTCAATTGCTGGACGTGCTGTTTTTGTTCCGATTGATATGATGTTAAAAACTTGTCGAGGGTTTCTTGTAATTGCTCTAATTTAGATCGCGACGACTCGATCATGAGCTGCTGAGAAGGAGGCGATTCGAGCGGTAAAGTTTCAATGACCGTAGTCGTAGAAGAAGGAGGAAGTTTCAGTTGCTCGATCGTTTCTTGTAAAGCCATTTGCAAAGGGCGGATTAAACTTTCCGTTCGTTGCATCCATTCTTCAAGTCCTGTTTCGTAGCGTTGGTGGAGCATTTGCCATTCGTTCATCAAACGGTTTAGAAACTCGATATTATTATTATTATTATTATTATTATTCAATTGTTGTTGTTGTTGTTGTTGTTCTACTATTTGCCTCTGCCATTGTATTTTTTCAGACTCATGCGTTCGAATTTGTGTCTGTAAGGTTTCGTGATCTCGTTTCAATTGCTCCCACTGAGTTTGTAAGGTTTCGTGATTCCGTTTCAGCTGCTCCAACTCAGTCTGCAGGGTTTCTTTCTCCCATGTAAGGCGTTCCAATTGTCGTTGCAAATCCACGACTGAATGCTCTTTTCCGAATCGAGCGGTATTCACATATTGTTCTTTTTCTGCTAGAAAATAACGCATTTCGTTCCGGTGCTCTTGTTGGAGCGTCTCGATTTGTTTCTCGAAAGCTTTCCGATCTGCCTCCAATTGAGTTTCCAAAGAAGCGATTTTGTTTTCCAGGTCCTGCGATTCCATCGGAACAATCTCTTCCAAATGCAAGCCCGAAATGCGAAACAAGAAATCGATGATGCTCGAACTCTTTTTATACAGTTGAGGATAGAGATGGAGTAAAGGTCGACTCAGGAGAAAAGCATCGATCACGTCGTCTCGAAGATTTTGTTTGAGACCATCAACGACATTTAAAGATATAAAAGTGGGGTCGGACTGGTATTGAATAAGACATCGAACCAGTTCTCGTAACATTCTTTTCTTTTTGCTTTTTTTTAAATCATTAAAAGGTAGGCTACTTTGTTCAAATCGAGCAACATATATTGATATTTTTCTTCGGAGCGGGACGATAACCAAATCATGACTTCTTTCAAGTAGCGACGATTCTTTCTAAAGTGGGAAACGTATATTTTAAATCCTTCTCGGGTCCATAATTCATTATTTCGGTAAAACGGTAGCCAATAATTACATTGTTCACGATTCACGTCGAGGAACGTTTCATGATGGAATGACGCAATCATGGGCGAAACATATATCACTAAAGACATATTCAAAACGACAAACCAAACACCGGTTAATTTCGTGTCGTCAAAAGTAATTTCACAAGTATAAAAGTCCGGTGGAATAGAATCCGTATGCAGGTAAGTGGAAGGGAGCGTTTCCACAATTTATGAAGTTTGGCAGCCAATTGAGCACTCGCAGCTTGTCCCGTTAAATGTATGAAGTGGAGGATGAGCATGGGATGTAAATAGTGATACCAGTTGGACCACGATTCCCAGACGTGCGTATTTCGTTTGAAAAATCGGAGGCGCATGCAATGCTCTAACTGGAAAGGTTCTCTTTTTATGTAGGTCATCGTCAGATCGCTTAAGGCGCGAAAAGCCATATTGCGAGGAAGTACTTTCCAGAACAAGGAAAACGGATTGATGGTCGAACAAACAAATAAGGTATTATTTTCATAGGAGACCTTGATAAAATCTCGAGAGGGAAATAAACTTTGTAAAAACTGATCGGTCGTATCTCTAGAGACGTTAATCCAACGAGGATCCTCTTTTGTTCCATGCACGCAAAAGACTAAAGACCCACGAGGAAACGGATAGTCTTTGTCTAAATTTTCTCCTTGGAAAATGAGTCGATTTTCACTGACCACGAGAATGCAAGGTGCTCGAACGAGACCCGGGCTAAAATGTTTCAAAGTATCGACATGGAAGATCGGTAGTTTGAAACGAACAGCTATAAAATAATATTGTCTATAAACATTTCCATACGCTTCCACATAATCCGAAACATTGTAATACTTTTCATTATCCATGACAGAGCTTACTTTATCTCGCCTTCTTCCTCGAAAGGAATAAGTCTACAGAGCCAACTTACACGCTTTATATATACATGAGAGATGACGTCATTCAAGGACATAAACAAGGACGTTTATGTCTAGAAAAGTAAAAGCTCGCTGGGAAAAATTTCTCAGATAATCTGAAATGTATATTAAAAAAAAAAAAAAAAAAAAAAAAAAAAAAAAAACTTTTTGTTAATTTTTATCATGTCTTTTAGACATGATAAAAATTAACTGTCCCCTCTTTTTGTCAGGGAAGGATGTCTCACTCTCTAAAAAATATACCTTGACCCATTCTTTTATTGGAGTTCTATTTTTAGAAAGGATAAGTCATGTTCTATTTTCCGAAAGTGTGAGACAACATTCCCAGACAAAAGGGGAAGGTAGTTAATTTTTATCCTGTCTAAAGACAGGATAAAAATTAACAAAAAGTTTTTTTTTTTTTAATATCTACTTTGGAATTTTTTCTGAGCTCTGGCTAGAAAGAACTCTGGTTTATCTATTTAAGACGTGCGAAACGAATTTCACTTTAAATCATTCTGTGCCGTGAATTCAACAGTATATAGGAACAGACTTTATGAAGGTAAAAGTGCTCAGTTTATTTATTCTTTAGAGGAGCACGTGGAGATTTTATAGGATATTTACTTACAAAGCATTGCTTGTATTTTTTTAAGAAATATTAATCAAGTTAAAGATATATAATCATGTCGCAGAGCCTCCATTATTTAACAAGGATTAATTCGGTTGGAGATGCGCCCAACGATGCTTACATTTTCTACCAGATGTCGGGAGGAATCTTTTACTGTAACCGAAAAGACTACGCACAATTTTCTCGATTTTATACTCGAACGTCTGCCGAAAATCTTTTTTTAACGATGGATCTTTGCTCGACGACCCATCATTCCCTTATCCTAGATATTGATATTAAAACTGAATGCGATGCATCCCTTCCTTCATCTATGCTCTACGATTATGTAGATTCTGTTATTCTCTCAACCTTAAAATTTTACTTTTTATCCCTTAAGCATTTTACTTTTATTGTGGCTGTTCGTCCAGGAGGTGGTATTCATGTCCATTTGCCGGAAATCTCGATCGCTCATGATGATTATATTCAATTCTGCAGCCAACTTCAACCCCGGTTCTATCACGAAACATCTGAATTTATTTTCCAGTTGGACATTTTAGCGAATGCGACGCTTGTGAATTCCTCCAAGCCCTATACGAATAAATACGAACCCATGCTGATTATTTATGTAGACGAACAAACCACCTGGCGTTTAGATTTGACCAATCCTAATGCTTTCAGCATGCGATTGTTAGGCATTCAATCAAAATTTAAACGTCGCAAGGATAATACCAATTCCTTTTTTCGTAAACTGCTCCACCTCCAGCCAATGGATATTCAAAAACAACTTTATGAATATATGATGCCTGTGGTGACACTGTACGATCCTTTGTATCGAGTATCGTATCCCACGCTTATTAGCAAAGATGAGGAAGCTGGACCCGACGATGAAAAAGTGGCTACATTTGTGTATAAACTAAAAACCCCGATGTATATTTACAAAGGGAAGGATTTTGGAACCGAAGGTCATCATTGGTTAAAAACGTTTTACTTTATCAAGTTTAACGGGTTTGTGATTTCAGACTTTGAATCTAATAACCGGGCTCTAAAACGATGGTACCGGGAAAGTCAAAATTCTATCGTCATCGAAAACGATGTATTCCAGACGGTGAATCAAGCTCTCAAGTTAGACAATCCTAGTTTGCATTCCGATCCCAATCCCCTTCGTACGATTATGCAGTACAATCAAGGTTACTATTTTTTACCTGTCTTTTGTGCCTTGTGTCAACATTTACGAATGTCCTCCCATACACTCGCATCCCATTTGCGTACGATATTAGAATCTCACGAACTCATAGATTCTGTAGAAAAAATCAACAATAAAATTATAGATATCATTTCTCAAGATTTTACTCTCGACACGATCCTCTTTTGTGGTTCGAATCTCAATCCTAAAATTTACAAATTTAAAGATAAACTGGAAGCTATTATCAAAACCATGAAAGGCGTTATTTTATATTCGGTGTCTGGAGATCAGCTCGTGGAACAAATTCATCGAATTCAAGAGCGATATTTTCCGATTCTCGTCATTACCATGCACAATTCCTGTAAGAAACCTCAACGCTATATGTGGAATAATATCCACGAGTACTGGCAAGAAGTGCCCCACCAGATAGAAATTCTAAACCTGATGAATGCCATCTGGTCCTCCATTCAGGCCTATGCTCGGAATCAGTTTGCCGATAAAACTAAAAACATGTGTCCTTTCACAGACATTATGAAACAGGTCAACATTAATTATGTGGTCTCGTTCATTTTGAGTCGAACCAACATTGATCGTAAAATCATTCAAATGGATCGACATAAATGGCATATTCGAACCCACGATGGGGTTCTGAATCTCTTGACGGGTCATGTAGGAGGGACGGTTCCGGAATTTTACCTATCGGATCGACGTCTGGGCATCAATTTTAGTCGACACGAGTTGATACAATTTCGTCACGATCCGGATTTGATAGCCATCTATCGTTTATTAACCGACCGGAAATTTTTTCTACAATACCTGAAAAGCTGTTTTCTCGACCTCACGGACGATTTACTGGATACGCTGCGGGAAAAAGTGCGCGAGTTTCATGACAAACTAGAAACCAACCCGCTCATTCAAAGCATGCTTCATTTTTATGTGCACATGTGTAAATATACGTGTTTCGAATACGATTTGTTCATGTACCTTTTAGATGTCCTGGCCAGTCTTCTCATTGCGACCAATTACGGTTGCAAATTTTTTATTTTGAAAGGCAACACGCGCAATGGAAAAAGTAAATTCTTTCAAATGATCTCGAAGGTCTTTGGAGGCTATAGTCATGGTATTCGAGCCGTCAATTTACAAACGACGAGTGGTCAAGGACTATCAGCCCAACCCGAACTGGCCTCTTCGTTATTTTGTTGTCGGGTAGTGACCGTTGAAGAAATGTCGGGAAAATTAAACGAAAACCTCGTGAAAGAAATCACGGGTAATTCGACCACCAGTTTTCGGAATTTGTACGAGCAAAATGTAGGAGCGATTCCCAGTGCCAAACTCATGGCTTCTACCAATACGTTCCCAGTGTGTACGGCCACAGAGGCGTTTAATGATCGCGTGGTAGCAATTCCTTTTGACGCCGTGTTTACGAAAAATGCTCCATCCCTCACCTCAGAACAAGTGATGCAGGATCAATATTTACTCGAAACCAAAGATTCTATCGTCGAAGATTCCTATAAAGGTTTCTTTTTAATGATTTATCTGCATCTGGCCCACAATATTAACATGGAGGACGGCATGATCCGTTACCGTTCCGAACCTGAAATATTAGTAGAATTCAAAAAAGAATTTCTATCTTCAACCGATATTTTTACACAATTCAAACAGTATGCCGATGTACAAATCATTCCCGGTTCTGTTACGACCTTTAACGAACTGAAATCGGCCATTCGACAATTTTTGAAAACGATGCGCGACACCTCCATCCACGAAACTCATTATGCGTTTCAATGATGAATTTGGACATTTGAAACGGACCGAAATGGATTTCAGTTCCTTTTCAGCCGAAAATAACATTTCCTCGTCTTTGGATATAGTAGAACCCCTTCAGTTTGAAAATGCCGAATTGAATTCGTCTCTCAAACGAAAGCATGACGACGAAGAGGGAGAACACTCAACCACGAAACATTTAAAAGTGGACGATGAACCCATTGATCTGCCTCAGCATAAAAGACAAGTTATTTATTACGATAATGTTATCATCAAAAATCTGAAAAAAGACAAGAATTACTAACCTTTTTACATATGCATGAGGTAGGTTCCCAACATTTCATTGTGTAATGACTTGGAAAAAACAAAAGTTGACTGAAGAAAGCCAGATTTCAAGATGTTTCTTCTTCAAAAACACAGAATCATGTGAAGTGAAACTCGCAATGCTGAAATATATAAGTGAGAGTCCATTCTTAAAAAAGGGTGATGTCCGGTCGATCGAGTCGGGTTGGAAAAATTTCTAACAGCTGAGATAAAATTCTAAAAAAAAAAAAAAAAAAAAAACCTTTTAGTCTGAAAATTGATGTCTTCAATTTTTCGAAAATTGAAGACATCAATTTCGGAAGAAAAAGGGGATTTTTTTTTTTTTTTTTAAATAAAATTTTTTCTCAGCCAGCTTCGAGTCATTCTTTCTCTTCTCACTGACTATATATAAGAACGTTGTTCTTACAGTCCTGGCATTGACATTAACGTAGCTGCTAGAATAAAAGCCACTGTAGGTATTTCAGCTAAGCACAAACAGAGGCATGGAAACAACTTTTTAAGAATTTCTTCAACGGGTACCGTGGATTGATAAACGCAGTTTCCTGCAGCATCGCATGTGCGTTTATAATGTTCTGAGAGAAGATACTTGTACTGTTCAAAATAATTCCAGGGAATGAGGACTTTTCCACTACATGTTTTAGCAAAGTAGATTTCACCTTGGGCATCTTTCAGGACGTAAGGTTCTTCATTTTTCACTAAATAATATTCGTTCCCTCGGAAATCCACCGGGTATCGTTCTTTTCCGTCCACGTATTTGGCCAGAACGAATTCGTTTTGAATTTGAATAACGAGGGATTTTTTACGTTGTAGAGGATATTTTTCATTTCCTTTCCGATCTTTGGCATAATATGGAAGGCCGTCTCGGGTTTTAGCGAAAGGATCACCTTTGTCGGGATAGATTTCCCCCTTTTGGGAGTGAATGGCATACCTTTCATGACCATATTCACTTTTCACAAAGACTGGATCTTTTTTTCGATATTTGTAATATTCACTACCATATCGATTCGGATAAAATTCCATTATATTGCTTTATCTTTTCAAAAATAAATTTCTCGTCTAATGATTTTATTTTTACTTTTCTTCGTGAGCATGTTTAGCTAATAAATATTGATGATATTTATTGCCGTGCATTAAATAATCCATTGTGATCCAAGTATATTTCGGATTCGCGAGTAGTGCGTAAAAATATAAGAGATAGATGCAAGTGATATGGTAATGAGCAGAATCTTTAGGAAAAAACTGACTGGCCATTTTGCGAATAGGGTCTAAGACTTCTTCATTCGATAAAATAAATTCTTCATCATTCCATTCCAGGGCATTAAACAGGGGCTGCTGATCGATTAAAAGATATAGGTGTCCATATTGCGACATATTATCTAACACGTGACGGATATGAGCAAGGGCCTGTGATTGAAAATCTCGAACGAATCGAGGCGTAATCTCAAAAAATAAATTCAGAAACCGGTACGTCGCTTGATAGTTTTCAAGTTGAGGATTTTGCCCAATCACGAATCGGATGAGTCGATCAATCGGTAATTGAATAGTTTTCAAAACAGAAATATCGTAATACTCTGCCATGCTTGTTTAATCCTTCGAACCGAAGAAGAAGAAAAAAAAATTAAATTAAATTGAAAAAAAAATGAATCATTCAACCTTTCTTCCATGGCGAATCACCGAACGGTTCAATCGACAAATAGGTCCCTCCTTTCGATATATTGTTCTTATTTCCCATACTGCCACGTTTAATTTGGAAAGAGATTTAAAATCGACCTTGGGTCTTCAATCTTGGTCCTTAATACAATTTCTACAAAAGTTTCGTCAACATCGAGTGGGTATAGAATATATAACTCTGTTCACTCGCAAGGATAAGATACGTCTAGGACCTATTGCAGTACAAGAGCGGATTTGTTTCCAACAATTAAAGAAAAAATATGGAACTCAATCCATCCACTTAGTTGGAGCCACCTATCTAAAAGGCAAATTGAGAGATTTTCATGTGATAACCGTAGAGGATTTTAGATTCAATGTTCTCCTGAAACAAGATGACCGATAAAAATAAAAAATGGAATCCTATATCGTTCTCAATTTCGAAGGTTTCGAATTGAATGGTGATCCTCTCGCCAAAGAAATCAATCTTTCTTATAATGATGACTTTTCCGACTATATTATTAAAGAAGTGGCTTATATCACCCATGATCGTTCCCAAGGCATTATCTACGTGGAACCACCCATACCGTGGTCTGAATTATCCTATTCCGCCAAACAAAGTGTATCGAGTGTTCATTTACCGTTAGCGGATATAACGCATGGCTTTTCATGGAATGAGGGTCATTTGCCGTACGATCAATTAAAACCGTTTCTCGTAGCTCTAACGGCAGGATATAAAAACATTTCCTGCCCTCATTATTGGAAAATTAATGTTTTGTACCAGATACTGGCCCGTCCTATTTATTTCAATTTCATCTCCAAGAACAAGGAGGCGTTTCATACCGCGCCCATACCAATGAACTATGAATATTCATCGTTTTGTCCGAAACATATAGGTCGGACCAAATATTGTGCTTTCCAAGAAGCTTTGTTTTATTTTCATCGCCTTCAAGAGTACAAGAAAGAAACCTTTCCGTTTGTCATTCATAAATCTTTAGAAAAAAATGAAAAAGAAAGAGACTTACCTCCAACATTATCCAACACGTTATAGAATACTTTTTTTTCCTTCCCCATGAATGAGTCAACTAGGATCTAGGTGGGTCCCTCTTCAACAGCACGTACACATTTGAAGCGAAACTCGAAATGCTTAAATAGATAAGGAAGAGTTCATTCCTAAAAAAATGGTGATGACTTGTGAATCCAGTCGGCTGGAAAAAATTTCTCAGAGCTAAGAAAAAATTCTGTAATAAAAAAAAAAAAAAAAAAAAAAAAAAAAAACCTTTTTGTTAATTTTTATCATGTTTTCTAGACATGATAAAAATTAACTAACCCCTTTTGTTTTCAATGATGTCTCACCATGTTTCTAAAAATACACCATGACTCATTTATTTCTTGGAATTTTATTTTTAGAAAGGGTGAGTCATGGTCTAATTTTCGAAAGGGTGAGACATCATTCCTAGACAAAAAGAGTAGATAGTTAATTTTTATCATGTCTAGAAGACATGATAAAAATTAACATAATAATTTTTATCATGTCTAGAAGACATGATAAAAATTAACAAAAAGTTTTTTTTTTTTTTTTTTTTTTCAGCTTTGAAAAATTTTTTCCAACCGACTGGATTGAAAAGACATCCCAATCTTTTTAAGAATGGATTGTCTCAGATATTTTTCTTTCTCTCACGACTTTAGTTTTTAAACAGTATATTAATGCAGATTAGGAACGCAAGTATGGCCAAGATACCTATCATAGAAAGAATGATTTTAGTCCAGTTGGTGGTGGATTGATGATTATTTTCGTCAGACTGTATCGGGTTGGCATATATTTTCTTCTTTCTTTTCTTCTTTTTCTCTTCCTCTTCCACTGGATCTTCCTGTCCTGGAAGACCGCTTTCCACTTTCTCGACCACTTTACCCTCCGAGTTATTATATATAACTTTATAGGGTTGGAACCCGTGTCGAGAAGCGCGTTTAGATCTCAAATTGGTCAAATAATCCATCGGTTTCGAATGCGATCGGTACAAGTAGCCTATCAAATTTTCGGGTTCAATTCTAGGGTCTCGTATAAACGCAGGCGTCCAGGGCTTGTCATTTAAATTAGGAACAATGATGATTTGATCACACGTGATGGGGTATCCACTCGCAAAGATTTGTTCCTCACTCACTTTCTTGAACTGGACAATGTACTCGTTATTGTATCGATCGACCGGGTAGTAATATTCACCCAATTTATTTTGAGCGTACCGGTTTCCTAAAGGTTTTTGGGTAATGCGCTTATCGGCATGAATAATTTCCGGATAGATTTCATTATTGTCTGCATCTTTGGCGTATCGTTTCACGGCCGGATCTTTCATCAATTGATCGTACGATCCTTTCCGTCACTAAATATCGTTCGTTGCCGTGTTGATCGACCGGGTAAATAATGACCCCGTTCTTATCATGAGCATAAAAGAATTCTTTCAACCTCGTCATGGCGAATTGACCGCTATCCGGGTAAATTTCGCCTCCATCCGCTTTCCGCGCATACACTTGGTTCTGATCGGTATCTCTTCCAAAGATGACTTGCTGAATGAAAGGGTGAAGGATTTGATAAAATTCATCGCCTGTAGCATTTTTAGGATAGATGGGTTTACCCTGAGAATTGATAGGATAGAACGGAATACCGTTTTTATCGAGAGCGTAAGACATGTATTCGGGCTTGTGTTCCGTATCGTCGGCGAACAAGGGATATTTTTCATTTCCTGTCTCATCTTTAGCATAATAATACCGCCCGTCGGCATCTCGAGCAATCATGTCGTTCCCAAACAAATCTTTGGGATACATCTCGGCCCCGGAATGCTCTTTGGCATAAATTTCTCGACCCTGGTACTTTAGAAAGACGGGCAAGTTATTGATTTTTCCATAATACTCCTCAAATTTTTTTTCTCCACCGATATACACGGGTTTTTTAGCATAATGGGGAACTTTATATTTGTCTAGGGCATACAGTAGACTGGGATCGTCAGTGGTAATATATGTTTCAAATTCCCTTCGATCCTTTCTATATCGCTGATTTCCAAGATTGTCGACTGCATAATACTCATCTTTTGCCATCGAAGATCCTTTGGTAATCGTTTTGCTTTATTCGTCATTGTCGTCATGGTAAATTCTCGGATAATATTCGTCCAAGTTTTCATCTTTCGCATAAATGCCTCCTCCTAAAGCATCTAAGGCCGGTTCGTCCCTATTTCCAATTCGAATATACGTTTCGAGACCGTTGAGTTGCTTGGGATAGTATTCGTCCCCACTCGCTCTCTTCGCGTAATAAGGGGTTCCATCGATGTTCCTAGCCGGCATTTCATTGTGCAAACGATCTCGAGCGTAAATTTCATCGTTGAATTCGTTGACGGGATAATATTCGCCTAGCGTATTGTTTCGGAAATACATTTCGTCCTGATCCGGAGAGAGTTCAAACAGCGGTCGTTTTGTGACGAGATTAAACGGGTATTGGAATTTATTGTTCTCTAAGGGAATATAGATCCGTTGACCGTTGGAATCGAGAGGGGCATATTCGATGGGGAATTGATTGATATCGAGTTTTCGAGCATAGTAAGGCTTTTGATGCTCGTCTTTAGCAAAATAGGGTCGATGGTGCTCGTCTAAAGCATAGATTTGTTCTTTGGTCTGAGGATTTTCCGGATACCATTCTTTTCCTCCGTAGAGCAGATACACCATTTTTCCGTTTTCCATGGGAAACATGGGTTCCCCATCACTATCAAATCCATACACGGGACGGTTTTGGGCGTCGACGGGTAAAATAGAACGGTTCAGATGATCGACGGCATAGACAGGGGTTATTTTACCGGTGATGGGAGAGATTTGTTTTGCAAACACAATATTTCCATCGGGATCCAGCATATAAAATTCATCTCCTTGTCGATTCTTAGCATAAATCTCATTTCCGTCAGCCAATTTGGCATAGCGCTTATCTGATTTCATTCGATCGGGGTAGTATTCTTCGTAATTCAGGAGATCTCGCCTATGCCGACGAATTATTTCCTCATCCACGTCCATGGGAATATTGCCTACATTATCATTATTAGGAGGATTGTCATGGATTGGAGGAGGATGGTTAGATGGATTGCTTGGAGGGTGATTGTTAAGAGGGTTGTCAACGACTGGGTCTCCTACATGATTAGGAGGAGCTGCTTCCATTCGAAGCAATTTTCGTTCCGCTTTATCAGATTTGGATTTATCCCTTCGAACCATTTTTTTAATTAATATGAGTTACTTTATTATTATCTCTTCTCTTCTGACTCAGAACAAAGAAAACAAAAATATGGTATCGATCCTCTTATGGATTTTATTATTTCTCTTTATCCACCATCCCGTTTATAATGCTTACCAGAATATTACGTATCGGACCCTTTATTACGAGACATTAGGTCAAGAATAGAGAAGAAGAAGAAAAAAAAACAAATGGATTCCTTAACATTAGGAACGCTTTTAGTCGCTGGAGCGTATACGTCCTTCGTGATCCTGTTTTGTCTCATTTTAACACAAAGCTGGTTCTTTCTCCTTTTCCTCCTCATCAACGGACTCATTTTTCTCTTTCTGGCTTTTGGATACATTCGCAAGCTGACGATTTTTACAACTTTCGGGGAATTGCTCGGCAGTATGGTGCAAAACAAAGACGTGGGAGATTGGTATTGCCGTTTTCGTCAATGGTGGTTTAAGTAAAGAGAATGGATGCTCAAACCTTTAAACGTTTAAAACGAACTTATTTAGAAGATGAACCGATCGTTTCGAACGAACTCCAAGAAAGCCAGGCTCGTGTTTCACCGTTCGTGGCTCATAAAATTCATGAACTTTTACACTTCAAAACCCCTTCTTCTCCACCTCCTCCTCCGGGTATCGACGTCACCCACTTTACGACCGCTTTCCGAGAAGAAGAGCCCCAACAACGATTAGATGAAGTCGTCGTCACCTATTTATTATTTATGGCCAATTTAATGAACCAAGATAAATGGGGACGGACATTTCTACGACCTGGAGCTTGGGTAGGCGAATACAGTTGGATTCAACTCTTTAAATTGACCACGTACTGCGTCTTAACGCTCCTGTACCGTATTCGATGGAAAAGCGAATACTTTTTCTTTTTAGACGAAGCGGTGATTGAATTACTCCAGGGGAAAAGTCAGGCGATTCGAGACTTGATGACCCGGATCGGCATTTCCGTATCCCCACAACCTTTTTCAGCCGAAGATTATTTTCATCACATCAATTACCACAACACGTTGGTCTTTGGTCCTTATTACTGGCGGCTTTTACATTGGATGGCCGAAGCGTTTTCCGTTCAGGACGAGCAGGACGAGGATATTCGTCTCGCGAAAACTCTTTGGAGAGACTTTGTGACAGAATCTTTATATCGAACTCTCCGATGCGGGATTTGTGTGTATCATTACTTATCCAAACTCAAGACGTATAAAGAACGGTTTTTAGGCGAACACTTTGTCCACGTCTGGTTTCAATTTCATAATGAAGTGAATGCCAGTCTTCAAAAGCCATCTTATCCTGAATCGGAATTCCAGAAAGATCAAGAATATATGCGAGCTGCGTTAAAAAAATAAAGAATAAGAAGCATGGGATCTTTTCTGACTCGTCTCGGGAATCAAGTATGCGGAACAACCACCATGGGTTCCATTCAAGATCCTTTCAAGAAATGTCAAGATGCACCCGTGACCGTTGTATTAGGTAATTTAGGAAGGCATCCTTCCCTCTTATCCTATCATTTGGAAACCCTTTTTGTTCGACATCATAAAACGGTTCATATTCTTCTCGACGATTCCAACGATTGGTTCGTCAGCGGGTTAGATCCGTCTTACGAATGCGACGGCACGCATTGCGATCTTCTCATCTGGATAGAACCGAATTTTGGAGACTCGGTGGTCAAACCAGCCTATGCCGATCGTCTCATTGTTTTCACGAGCCATCTTCATCTCAATTTATCTAATTGTCAGTTACTGAATTATCATTTAGGCGATCCCTACGGCCTTCCTTCCAGTACCATGAAACCGCGGATCGAAGATGAGGCTGAAATATATCCACACAATGAAGTGCTGTACCCAAGGAAATATCAAACTGGGAGATGGTGGAAGCAAGTCGAGAATGAAATGGATGTTGTCTTTCATTTGAAACTGTGTCGGACAGCTCAAGAATGCTATCTCAGCATGTTAAACGCTCTCGAGATTATTGGAAAGTATCGTCCCAAAACCTGGCGATTCCTTCTTTCCGAATATATGTAAAAGTCATTGGCTTTAAATCTTCGGATGGGATTAAAGAAATGGGATGAATATCAGTCCCAATCCATTCCATCGGTTCGAGTCCAATCCCTACATCCGTCATCGGCTAATTTACTCAAACCCATCTATGGTCTCGATTCCTTTTTCCAGTCTCAATTAGTTTCCTCACTCTGGTTTTCTTCCTCAGGTTCGATTGATTCTGTTTCCTCCTCCTCTTCCTCCTCAGAAGTTTCCCAAGGTCCCAATAATTCATACATGAGTAAATCATCTAAATCAGCCTCATCGTCTGAAAACCTGATGCGGTTTTCATAATCGTAAATTACATCATATAAAAAAGAACGTCGCAAAGGGAGAAACATAGAAATTAATTTCTGCAGGGCATCTTCAAACGGTTCTCGGCAGACAGGACACGTCAATGCTTTTTCTCTCCAAATGTCAATACATTTCGTGTGGAACTGATGTTGACACGTTAAATTAGAAATGGTTTCTACATCTTCGGCAATGAGTTCGTCTAAGCAAATTGGACAACATTCGGCCATTTTGTTTCTACTGTTTCTTCTTCTTATTATAAATATTTTTTTTTGATTCAAAAACCTATAAATAAGTAAGAGTTCTTCATTATACCAAAAATAAAAGAAGCATCATGTCTCCCTCAAAAACTAGTAAATTAGTCTACTCTATTTATGAAAATCAATATGAAACTTGGTGTTTACAAATGCATAAAGATCTAAATCATACCGAAACACTTCAAGAATATCACCAATATCTTATCGATCAAAAACAACGTTCCGCGAAATATATTTCAAACGCTTTAAATGCTATTCGACGAAAATGGTTCTTACCTTCTGCAGATGAGGTGGTGGTCAAGAAACCTCGTCGTCGAAAACACCAACGTTTTACAGCAGAGCAGATGGATCAAATCCGTAATCACTGTCTCTCCAATTATGAAACAGATGAACTGTCGCTGATAGTCTTATTACTGTTAGAAACAGAATTGAGGATGATTCACATCTTGGGCTATCTAAACGATGATCCAGAGAAACGAAAAGCGTTTGCGTCTAAATCTTTAGAAGTCTATAAGGATCCAAATTAGATAAAGTTATTCCAGTTTCTTTTCAATGCTCCTCCATCCAAACTATTTGGAAAAAATCATTACCAGTATTTATTTAATCTAAAGCGACGATTGAAGAAACAGTATAACATCAAAGGGGCTTCCTTCGAAATGCTGAAGCGGTCTCGATATCTCGTGAAAGCAAAGGCGAAAACGAATGAATCAGAACCCAGTGAGTGAAACTTATATATCGACTTATATATCGTTATCAACATCTCCAAAAAAAGAAAGTAAAACCGACCGACTGGTGAAAATATTTCTCAAAAAAATCTAATGTAGTATAAAAAAAAAAAAAAAAAAAAAAAAAAAAACTTTTTGTTAATTTTTATCATGTCTTAGACATGATAAAAATTAACTCTACCCTCCTTTTTGTTTGGAATAATGTCAACATGTTGTCTAGACATGTTTCTAAGTATAAATTTCCAAGAAAAGCATGATTCATTCTTAGAAATCTATTTTTAGAAAAGGTGACATCATTCAAAATAAAAAAGAAGGTACAGTTAATTTTTATCATGTCTAAAAGACATGATAAAAATTAACAAAAAGTTTTTTTTTTTTTTTTTTTTTTTTTTTTTTTTTTTTTTTTTACTATCAAATTTTTTTTGAGAAATATTTTTCAACAGTCGGTCGGTTTTACTTTTCCATTTGGAAATAGATCTGTTGATATAACGATGTATAGGAGATGGATCTGTTGATAACAAAATATTATACACCAGTCGTGAGTCTTACTTTTCCATTTTTGCGTACTGTATTTATTTTTATTTTAAGAATCATCTAATTCCTTCTACTTCGTCTTTGTCGTCTCATTTCTCTCCAAAATGCATTCGGTTGACCAAAATAAGGATTGACTTCCCGTTCTTCATCATCTGAGGTAGGTGAACTTTGTCTAGGTGTATCCATATAAGCATAATCTCCCACTAAATCTTCTCTTCTCTGTCTTCTGGGTCTCGTCTGACTGGTACTAGGCCCTGAAAAAATGAGACCATGGCCAACTCGATGGACAAAACCATCCAATTTTTTAAGAACGGACTATCGCTCATCTATTTAAGCATTCCGAGTTTCGCTTTAGTTCAATCCGTGTTTCCTTTTAGAATGAGTGTGTGCTCTCCAACATGGTTCTACCCTCTCTTCTCAAGAACCCCGTCCAGTGAAGAATTTAAGGATATCTCCTACCTATCTATCAAAGAAGCTACGCGTAAATTTAATAGAGTTGAATTCAATATGAGTTTTTCTAACATTTTTCATCAATGGATATTCACAAAATTAATAATAAACGCGGAACCACCCGTTTTTTTATGAACACAGATTAACGAAAAGAAATGCTTTACATTTCGCTATTTTGTTCTCAATGGATGATATCGTTCGGCAACTGATTCTTCTTGGATGCGACATGAACAAACATGATATTTTTGGTTTTACCCCTTTACACTATGCCTGTCAATTACGATGCAAACTCATCGTGGATATGTTGTTGCTTGCTGGTGCGAATGTCCGGTGTTGCGATCCCAAAACAGTTTTAGAACGCTGGCAAAAAAATTGGAAAATTGGAAGAGGAAAATATGCGGTTACTCAATTATGCTGTTGAACCACGTATTCTTAGCCTGGAAAATTTATGTTACATAACTATTAGAAAACATATGAGGCATGTCAAAAGGAATGCTCATCATCTCGGATTACCTGACTTAATGGTAAGACGTCTCACCCTCGAAGAATGGTAATAATATTCTTTAAAATAAGATCCCTTAACCACCCCGCATTTCCCATTTGAAGAATCCATCCTATCTATTCTTTTTTTAAATGTCTAGGGATGTCATCCGACGCATTCTCTCCGCCAAAAAAAAAACGAGTTCCTCCCACCTACCCCAAAAAGAAGAAGAAGAGGAAATTTCCCATGAGTCTTTTCGAGAACCCTCCCCCCTCTCTCTTCCTATATATAAAAGAAACCAAGAGAAAAGTTGTCTTTTCTTTTTTTTCCATCTCGTCCTCAGGAGAGAGATGGAAAAAAAGAAATGCCATGGAGTGGTTACGGCGAGAGTCTTTTTCCCTCGCGATTCGTTTCCGTTTCGCCAAGACAATTCCCCTCACGTTTTACTTGGGGTCGGGCACGCTCTATTTTCGAGGATCGGAACTCGTGACTTGCCTTTCCCAGCAAGGGACATGGATGAGTCCGAAAAGTCAACGGACTATTCAGCAATGGATCACTCGAGCCCCTTTTCGCCCTTACCGATCCTTAACGACGGATCTCTGGATAGATACGTCGGACCGCCCCAGCCGGATTCTCCGCTATACCCCTTTTATCACCTTCGATTCCCTGGAAAGACTGCTCAACGATTTGGGTCCAGACGCTCTCCTCTTTTCGACCTGGCTTCAGAGCGTGATGAGAGAACCTCTTCAAATCCAAGAAGATTCTCAGACCGGGGAAACTTATTTTAGTCCCGTGGAGAACAAGGTGATGGATTTTCAGTTTCAAAATTTATCGGAACTGTTTCAATGTGCTTTATGTTTTTATTCTTCTTAAAGAGTGTGGGGGGGGGGAAACTAAAAATTGTAGAATAATCATAAAAAAAATTTTGTTTTTCTTTAAAAAAAATATTGAGATAGTCCAATCTTGGGGAGGAGGTGGAAAATTCAAAACTATTATCTAAAACAGATATGGCGGTCAGTCCATTTCGATCCACGGAGGAGGATATGTGTGAGATTCTCTGATCCATAGAGGGTTTCAGGAAAAAAAACTGCGAAAGTTTCCCCCCCCCATCTCCAAAAAATGGGTATCCAGGTTGAATGCACAGTACAGACTGATGGGAAGCCGAAACTCGAGTTTCTTAAATAGAAAAAAATAAGAGCTCCTTCTAGAAACAATTTTAGATGTCTTGTTTGGATGAGTGAGTCGACTGGGAAAAATTTCTCAGCGCTCTGAAAAAAAATTTTGAGTTAAAAAAAAAAAAAAAAAACTTTTGGTTAATTTTTATCATGTCTTATAGACATGATAAAAATTAACTCTCTCTTCTTTTTGTCTGGGAATGATGTCTCACCGTTTCGAAAAATAGAACATATCCCATTCTTGAAATTCTATTATTTTAGAAAGGATGATGAGTGATGGTCTATTTTTCGAAACGGTGAGACATCATTCCCAGACAAAAAGAAGAGAGAGTTAATTTTTATCATGTCTATAAGACATGATAAAAATTAACAAAAAGTTTTTTTTTTTTTTTTTTTTTTCAATTCAGGAAATTTTTCTCTGAGCTTTGCCAATTTTTTTCCCAGCCAGCTCCATCCATAAAACAACACCTCTCAAAATCTTTTCTCACTTATCTATTTAAACCACTCGAATTTTTTTGCTTCCAATGAGTCCACGCATCTTGGCCTTTTTTCCACTCTGCTCTGAGAAAGATAGGATAGATTGTTTTGGGTGGACCGTCCTGTTGACGTTTCCGATTTGTATAGAGAGCTATATATAGATAGGGTCCCTCCTAACTCCCTCTATTATGACTATTAGTCTTTTTTTTCCAAGAAATATACAAAGAATGATCCACAGTTTTTTTTCCGTTAATGAAAAAAAATATGCTTCTACCTTCCGACTTCTTTTTAGTACCTCTTTAGGTGTCTCCTCCTTCTGGATCTTTTTCTTCTCCTCTCTTCCTCGCGAGCAGGGAATTGAAAATGCTGTTCAGGATGCAACGCTCGTAAAGACTCCACTTTCTTCCTGGAGAGGGCGTCTACGGCAAACACCGTCTTGTCATGAAATTGGAGTTGGTAGTAAAGAGGTCCGTGAATAATGTACACGGAGCGAGCTCGCAGTCGATAGGGAATCATACGATACCCGTCGGCTTCTGATTCCATTTCCCATCCATAAAGACGGATAGAAGCTTCTCCGGTTTGAAGAATATGAACCCACTCGGGTGAAACGTAAAACAGTTTTAAAAAGGTTCCAGCATCGACGGCGATCACATTTTCCCATCGCAGATAAGCGTGTAAGCGAAAGGTTCCTGCCTCCATCATCGATTGGAAAGCAAAATGCTTGAAAACTTCGATGGACGAAAAATAATGCAGGATTTTTCCATCGTAACAGGATAAATAGCACATGGTTTCTTGGACGATTTGTTCCATACGCTCCGGGTCCCGAAACCATTCTTCGAAACGGGAGAGAGGTTCCCATTGATGAGCTACTTCGAGATGACAGACGGGCGTGGTTTCCACCAGGGTAGGTAGAACTGCAACGGCATCGGTCGACATTTTAGTTTTGCTCGGCTGAGAAGGAAGAACGAGAATGAACCCTGTAGGCAGAAAACCTCGGATCTATATAAATACTAGTGGAAAAAAGGCGGGAGGAAGGGAAGTTCTTCCTTCCTCCCAAAGAATAAGAAAAGTGGGTGGAAAGAAAAAAATCATTTCGCTCTCAGAAAAAAAAAAGAATTTTTTTCTTGTCAACATGTTGTCTAGACATGTTTCTAAAAATAGATTTCCAACAAAGGTTCATTCTTTTCTTAGAAATCTATTTTTAGAAAAGAATTGACATATCCTTCAAAACAAATTTCTTTTTTTTTTCCTCCCTCCAGCCAACTGGATGGGCAAGCGTTTCGGGTCAGATCAGTCCGTGCTGACATTATTTTTTTTTAAATACAATGGAATTAGTATAGGAATGTACTAGAAACTGAACCAAGGTTGAAAAGAAAATATCAAAATCAATACTCACTTCTTGACGATTTCTTTTTCCAAAAACCTGTCGAAGAATTCTTGATGGGTTATCCAATCTCTAGACCTGTTTGAAAAAAATCCACTCTAAGGTGAGCGCGCATTTACCTGACGCGAAACTCGGAATATCTGCATAAATAACAAAACGACCATTCTTAAAAACTCATCGTCTAGTCCATTGAGAGTTGGTTGGGGAAGAAAAAAATTCTCAGAGCTCTGGAAAAATTTTCTGAGTAATAAGAAAAAAAAAAAAAAAAAAAAAAAAAAAAAACTTTTTGTTAATTTTTATCATGTCTTATAGACATGATAAAAATTAAGTGTCCCCTCTTTTTGTCAAGGAAGGATGTCTCACCGTTTCGAAAACGAAACCAAAACTCATCCTTCTCATGGCAATTATTCCAAGAATGAGTCACGGTTTGTTTTTCGAAACGGTGAGACATCCTTCCCAGACAAAAAGAAGAGAGAGTTAATTTTTATCATGTCTAGAAGACATGATAAAAATTAACAAAAAGTTTTTTTTTTTTTTTATCACTCAGAAATTTTTTCCAGAGCTCTGAGAATTTTTTCCCAGCCGACTCGATGATCCAAACAAGACAGATCCAAATTGTTTCTAGAAGGAACTCTCCCTTCTCTATTTAAACCACTCGTGTTTCCAACTTCAGTTCAGTCTGTGCTGTGAATTCGACCTGGATACACACTTCTCCCTCCTGGAAAGAATTTCTGTGAAGGTATGCGAACATTTTTCTCAACTCTTAGAAAAATTTTACCAGCTGACTTGATCGACGAGAGACATCTCGAACATTCTGTTATCTGCGGAAGTCGTTTCATTTTCGTGCAGTCCATGCTGTGGACTCACCTGAATATCCATTGCTCCCTCCCCTTCTGGAAAGGGTATTAGCTTTTTTAGATCCTCGTCGCTCTTTTTACGTTTCGTTGGATATCTAGGACGAACTTTTTTACCTTATTCCTTTCAAACTCTAATATTGCGGTTGGAGAGCCGTCATGGAAAATCAGCCATGACCCTGACGAATCTAAACCGACTCCTTGAAAGCAGAGCTATGTCATGTTTTTTTGATGACAGATTTCCAACCTCCGAGTGATGAGAAATTTAGAAATTTTGCAGTGTTAACGGAAAGGAGGAGACAGAAACCTGGAGAATGGAAATGAAGCTGAGAAAAAATGCTAAGAGCTAAGAAAAAAAAGACTCTTTCCAGGAGGGAGGAGAAGCGCGTATCTAGGTTGAGTGCACAGCACACACGGATCTGAAGTTGGAAACGCGAGGGGTTTAAATAGAGAAGCGAGAGTTTCTTCTAGAAACAATTTTGGATGTCTTGTTGTTTGGATCATCGAGTCGACTGGAAAAAAAATTCTCAGAGCTCTGGAAAAAATTTCTGAGTGTAAAAAAAAAAAAAAAAAAACATTTGGTTAATTTTTATCATGTTTTCTAGACATGATAAAAATTAACTGTCCCTCCTTTTTGTCAAGGAAGGTTGTCTCACCGTTTCTAAAAATAGATCATGACTCATTCTTGGATTAATTGCCTTGAGAAAGGGTGAGTGATGGTCTATTTTTAGAAAAGGTGAGACATCCTTCCCAGACAAAAAAGAAGAGAGAGTTAATTTTTATCATGTCTTAAGACATGATAAAAATTAACCAAAAGTTTTTTTTTTTTTTTTTAATCTAGAGAATTTTTTCTAGCCGGCTCGATCGACAAGACATGACATGACCATCGTTTTTTTTAATAATGGATTTTCACCTATCCCTTTTAACCCTCCGAATTTGGCTTTGGATCCGTGTCCTTGCTTCCACATTCAGAGCTCTTTTCTTCAACATTTCGATGCAGGGGAAGAATCAATTCTCTCACGACGTTTAAATATTCTTTCAGAATGCTAGAAAACTCATTCAAAGAAGAAGTATCTAAGGGTGGAGTTGCCGGTTGAGGAAAATTTACGAGTCTTGGAACCGGATTATGCGAATCCGTCTGTATGCCAAACTGTAAAGGAGAACCACCCGCTTTAGGAGAGCATATAATAGTAAGATCCATCTTTTTCCAATTTTTGATTTGTATACTTGTTTCTTCTTACTCGGAACATTTTCCTTTTTCTTCCTCCTCATCCAGGAACTGAATTCCAGGTGGAACGGAAGCATTTGTAATAAACTGTTGTTTCTTGGTTCCACACGCCTGACATTTTCCCGTGACCATCGGCCGTCGATTTTTCGACATGCGATAGTGGACGTCGACCGTATCGGTCTTGGCTCGGCATTTCACACACCAAATGGAACACGAAACAGGTTCCGCGTCAGAATGCTCCATTGCAGTAACACACTCTTTATTATTTTCTTCTCTTTCGATAGAGAGAGAGAGAGAGAGATCTTAACCAGAAGTGTAGATATAAAATTTAGGATACGTTTCGGATCCGTCGGCTCTTTTCGCATATCCCACTTCTTCACAGAGGTATTCCGTTTGCTGATCCGCTCTTCGAGGATAAAACTCGTTTCCCCAAGCATCGCGAGCATAACGAATTCGATCGCCGGCCGTTAAACAATATTCGACTCCATCCGCCTTTTTAGGATACATTTCATGCCCCGATTCGTCTTTGGCATAAGGGAATAAAACAGACGTATAAAGCGAATACTCGTCCCCATTTTGAAATTTCGGGTAGTATTCTCGTCCAAAAGACGTTCGGGCATACCGTCGAGGAGCTAAAATGTATTGGTTTCCGTTTAAATCTACCGCGTAATACTCATGACCGTTTTCGTCTCGAGCCAAGATAGGATTTCCTTCAGGATCCGTAACGTATAATTCGTAATGAGGATGTTGGGGGTCGGTCGGGTATCGTTCTTTCCCCGATGCGTCTACTCGATAAACAGACATGCTTAGTTCTCGTCGCCTGCTCCTTCCTTCCTCCCACTCGAGACCCGTTGAGATGAAGGTATGAGGTTGTTATCTATAAAATGGGTTGACCCTTTCAAACTATTCCATTGTTTAAAGACGCGTGGGTTAGGAAAAAAAATATTAATAAAAGCAAATATCTGAACGGTTCAACACAACGGGTGAATGGAAAAAAGGAATAGTTCTCTCTATCCAGTCACAGGATGGTTTCTTCTTCTAGAACGGCTCACACTCAACTGAAGCGAAACTCGGACCTCGAAATGTTTAAATAGATCATAGAGTCCATTCCAGAAACAATCCGGAGATGTCTTGTTCATCCAAGTCGGCTAGAAAAAAAATTCTCAGAGCTTTGAAAAAAAAAAAACTTTTGGTTAATTTTTATCATGTCTTATAGACATGATAAAAATTAACTGTCCCCTCTTTTTGTCTGGAAAGGATGTCTCACACATTCGAAAATTCAAAAAACAAACCATGACTCATTCTTGGAATTGTTGCTATTAGAAAGGGTGAGTGATGGTCTATTTTTAGAAAGAGGGAGACATCCTTCCCAGACAAAAAGGGGGTTCATTAATTTTTATCATGTCTAGAAGACATGATAAAAATTAACCAAAAGTTTTTTTTTTTTTTTTTTTTTTTTTTTTTTTTCAGAGTAACAGAAATTTTTTCCAGCCGACTCGATCGACAAGACGTCCCCATTTTTATTTAAGAATGGATTCTTGTTTATTTGTGTAAGCATTCCGAGTTTCATTTTAGATGAGTCTATGTTGTTGAAGAGGAAACATGGGTACCCTCATTTTTTTTCCTATCTGATTTCTAAGATGAATTCAGTGAGTTCACCTTGAACTTTTCAAATTTTGTTTGTTTACTTTTAGCCCAGAGGTCGACGGATAAATCATTCTGATTTTTTATATATTTTTTTGTGTCCCTCTCTCTCTTTCTAAGAAACCTATCTCGTTCCAAGTCTTCTCGAAGTGCTATTGGTTCGTTTCGAGACGAGGTCATTTCATAAACACACCCCCCTCCTCCTCCTCAAAAAGTATATATATATAAATTAAAGGAAGTGATTTTCATACACACACTTCACCTTTTTGAGTGGTGTCACGATGAGCCTATCCAGTAGAGAACGTCTTAGGGAAAGAATGCGTGAACAGAAACGACGCTGGCGAAGCAATTCAGCTAATCGAGAGCGAGAACGAATACTTCAAAGGGAACGTTATGCTGTTCTTAAAAAGAACTCCCGACCGCGAAAGAAACATCTTCCTCCCAAGCAGTGGGAAAGCTATACGAATTTGCAGTATAAGGATATGTGGTCCGAAGAAGCCTATCAAAAATGTATTCGACAATGTAATAAAGAGCAATACAATTTCCTGATCTACGTTCTCGTCCGTTTGTACACTTATTACGCGTTACCTGAATCGAAACGTCCCCCTCCTCTGGATATTATTGTGCAAGGATCTGCCGGAACGGGTAAATCTTTCCTGATCCAAGCTTTATACCAAACTCTGATTCGAACGCCTCTTTTTAGCGAAGCGTGCTCGGTTCTCAAACTCGCACTCAGTGCTCAAGGAGCGGTTTACATTACGGGACATACTTTGCATCATGCCCTGCGTCTTCAAATGAACGGGACTTTTGTTCGACTTCTGACCCAAGAGACTTTAGACTATTACAGACCCCTGTATGCTCCTTTACGGATGGTGATTTTGGATGACGTTTCCACGATCGGATCCAATTTATTTTCGCGCCTCGACCAGCAACTTCGACAATTGTGTCATGTGCCGGATAAGCCGTTTGGGAATGTGCATATGATTAAATTTGGAGATTTGCAGCAGCTCCAACCGATTCGCGACACGCCCATTTTTTATTCTGAAGGGTGGTGGACGCCTCAATCCACGCTCTACTATGAACTAGTCGAATGTATGCGATTCTCTCTGGATTACGAGGAGAGACTCGATCGTTTAACGAGAAATCACTTTTTAGAACCGGACGATGTGGCATTTTTCCAGTCCCGCGTTCGCAGTTTCGACGAAATTCCTCGCGAAGCTATTATTCTCTATTTTTCGAGCAAGGATGCAGAGAAATATAATATGAAACGTCTCCAATCCCGAGGGACGTACTGTTCGTGTCTGGCTCGAGACGTGATTTATTCCGAGAGCGAAAAATTGCGGAAGAGGATGATGAAACGGAGTCGACATTTACATCGATCTCAGATGGCGAATCTCGAATCCGTCCTCCATTTACAAAGAGGAGCGCGATATCAATTGACTAAAACGCTCGACAGATCCAAAGGATGGATGAATGGAGCGATTCGAACACTACACCATATAGACCAGGATGAAGACGGAGTTGTGACGCGTGTCTGGCTGCAATTTTCCAATAGTCTAGCTCCTATCGATCGCGTCTCCATTCGTATTGACACCTGTTCGACAAAAACACTCGCATTTTATCGCGAACAGTTTCCTTTGATGTTAGCCGAAGCGATTACGGCTCATAAAGCCCAAGGAGCCACCTTTCCGTCGATCGCAATTTACATGCACGGACCTTTTAATCGATTTCAGCAATATGTCGCTTTTTCTCGAGTGACTCAACCCCAGGGATTGTATATTCTGGACCAGTTTCGTCCCCGCATGAAATTGGCGAGCAAGCAAAAATACGAGGAGGAACTGGAGCGATTGCAAAACATGTCCCGGATTCCGTATGATATATCGGCTCGAAAAGAGAACCAAGATCCGTACGAGTTTCTCATGAACCTTCTTCAATGTGGGAATCGTCTTTCCTTCCATCTATCCAATAGAAACATCTCCCAAGAAAAAGAAGTCGTCAAACTAGAAGAAAAACCTTTTTTCCATGTAAAACCTGTTATAAAATGTCAATCTTAAATCTTTTTTTAAAAATTCAATAAAAAGAAATATTCTCCATCAAAACCCCTCCATTCTTTCAAAGCTTCACAAAACGCTCAACAATGTCCACACAATGGGAGGAGAAAAATCGATCTCAATGGTCCACACAACATGTTGACTCCTCAAAATATGTCTCTCCCAAGTGACAGGATGCTTCTTCTTCAACGGCTGACACTCATCTAAAGCCAAACTGGGAATGCTTAAATAGATAAACGAGAATCCATTCTTAAAAAAAATGGCGCTGTCTTGTCAATGGAGAATTGAGTCGGCTGGGAAAAAATTTTGAGAGCCGGGAAAAAAAATTTTCTAAATCTGATAGAAAAAAAAAAAAAACTTTTGGTTAATTTTTATCATGTCTAGACATGATAAAAATTAACTCTACCCTCCTTTTGTCTGGGAATGTTGTCTCTCCGTTTCTAAAAATAGACCAGAACCCATTCTTGGAATTTTATTCTTTCTAGAAAGGATGAGTGATGGTCTATTTTTAGAAACGGTGAGACAACATTCCCAGACAAAAGGGGAAGGTAGTTAATTTTTATCATGTCTAAAGACATGATAAAAATTAACAAAAAGTTTTTTTTTTTTTTTTTTTTTTTTTTCAGAGTTAGAAAATTTTTTTTCCTGGCTCTCAAAAATATTTTCCCAGCCGACTCGATTCTCCAATTCACGACACAGCGTCATTTTTTAAGAATGGACTCTCGTTTATCTATTTAAGCATTTCGAGTGTCACTTCAGATGAATGTTAGCCGTTGAGGAAGAAAAACGCAGATTCCCATTTTCTCATTTCCTTCAGAGAGAGAGAGACCTAGATTTTCGAGACTCGATGACTTTTCAAGCATTTTTTGTTTAAGCTATTCGACTTCATATTTGTCTGACGTTCAAGAGTATGATCTCTCGTGGATGGATCTCTTCCACCTCATTCTCTTTCCAGTCGATTTAGAAGGGAAGGGGAGATTTTTTTTCCCTTATGGAGGATGTCTCCTGAATACCGTTCAAAGAGTCTATGGAGAAATTATATGGTCAGAGTCACGGATTTCCAGGGCAATCTGCTTCTCAGCTAAAAAAAAAGGATCTCTCTTCCCCAGTCTGTCTTCGATTGCCTCGTTAACTGTGAAACCCATCGCTTTTCCGATTTTATGGTTCTCCCAGTATAATCAGACAGTCGGTCACAAAAGTATTCGAACATCGGTACCCTATCAGAAAATGACAAGATGGCGTTTTTTTTCCTCTTTCTCTCTGTGTGTCGTGTTATTCCATCCTAGGTTTTCTTCTCCCCCCCATCTTGGAAAAAAACTGGAAAAAATTGGTCACGATCTCTTTTTGAATGGGGAGATGCCATTTTGAGAAAAAGCTTACGACCCTATCTTGGAGAATGAACATGACCACTCTACCCACCCTTTCACTCTCTCTCTCTCTTTGAATTGGGAAGCCATTTTGGGAAAAAGCAGACGACCCTATCTTGGAGAATGGAAATGAACGCCTCTCCCTCTCTCTTTGAAATGGAAAGCCCTTTTGGGAAAAGCGGACCCTCTTCTTCTGTTCTTGGAGAACTGGAAATGAACGCTCTACACGATCTCTCTTTGGATTCAGAAGGTATTTTGGGACCTTCTAATGTTGGAAAAATGAAATGGACGCTCTACGCTTTCTCTCTCTCTCTCTCTTTGACATGAGTAGCCATTTTGGAGGATTCTCCACCACCATCCTAACCTTGGAAAACTGAAATGAACGCTCTACACCTTCTCTCTCTCTCTCTTTCTCTGAAATGGGTAGTCATTTGAAAACTCCATAACTTTGGAAAAAAACAGAAATGAACGCTCTACACCATCTCTCTTTGAAAATGGGGGGTGTCATTTTGAGACCTCCCTCCCCTAAACTTGGAAAAAAAACTGAAATGAACGCTCTACACTTTCTCTCTTTGGACATGGGTAGCCCTTTGGGGACCCTCTCCTCTTGGTAGGAAAAAAAAGAACTGAAGTGAAGGCTCTACACAATCTCTCTTGGAATGGGATCCATATTTCGGGAAACGTGGATCACCTCATGCTGGAAAACTGAAGTCAACCACCAAGATTGGACTCTATATAATATTTTTTTTAATTGACATCATGACCCTCCTCCAATTTGTTATTAAAAAAATTTTTTTTGTTTTGGTTTTTATCCCATTTCCGATGTGATTTCAGAAATGCAATTCCATAACAGTTCAATTTCATTCGAGGTTAAATGATCTAAACAGTCTTTGACCCACCCATCCGTATGATTATTTTCTTCTCCTTCCTGTTGCACCAAATTTTGTAAGTCCATATAATCATTCCATACGGGAAGGGCTGGATCCTCACAAGGCTGTCTTGAAACACTTGGAGTCTCTTTGGGATGAGTGGAGGGATCTAGGATGTCTGGACCCGGCTGCGATTCTACCTCCATTATTTCTGGACCCGTTGGAACTTGTTTACCCGGCTGTGATTCTGCCTCCATGATTTCTGGACCCGTTGGAACTTGTGGACCCGGCTGACATTCTACCTCTACGATGTCGGGACTTTTTGAAGCTTGTGGACCCGTCTGACATTCTACCTCTACGATGTCGGGACAGGTTAGAGAAGAAGAAGAAGAAGAAGAGGATACTGGAAGAGGTTCTGTCTGTGAGGAGTCCAAAAGAGGTTGCCTGTTTGAACAAGTCGAGGAAGAAGAAGAAGAAGAAGCTTCTGGATTCTGAAGCGGATCTTGCACGCCAGGTAGGTTCCGGTAAGTCGACCGTTTTTTAAGAGGTAATTTTTTTTCTTCCTCCTCATCTTCAATTGTGATGACTTCAATTTCATTCCGTTGCCGGGTCGATTTTGTTTCGGGCCATGACGGTTTGGTCCAGCTCCTCTTATCATCTAAGGAAGGGATGGGTAAAGGTGGCGGAGGGTTTTCTTCTTCTTTTTCTTGAAACATCATCGGGAATTGGAAAGAAATCTCCTCTTTCAATTGTTTCCAAAGCGAGTACGAGCACCGATCGACGAGAAAGAGACTCTTCTGGGTTGTGACGATGAGATATTGCGTTTTCGGGGGAACGACATAGTTTTGAAAAGGTCTTAGAATATATTTCTTATATTTCATCCTGTCGCTGACTTTAAAACTTCTTTCCTTCAGATTGGGGGACGATGATTCGTAATAGGCGAGAGGAGCGGCTGTGGTTTGAACAATATGAACTTCGTCCTCAGCCGTCGTTCTCACTCCAAACGTAAAATATCGTTTCGTGAGAAAAATATTCTTCCACCGAAAACTCGTGCGCGGATCCGTATATCGGCGGTCTGTTTGAATGGGCCGTCTCAAAGCTCGATCCATCCGATTCCAAGAGAAGGGAGATTCCTCTTTCGTTTGTTGCGATTCGAATAAATTTCTGTATATATTCTGAACGAGCAGGTTGGAGGATTCGACATCTTGGTTGAAAGAAACGATCGCTTGATGAGGTGGTAAATGCGGAATAAATGTCGCACAATGACACGCCAAAAAAATTTTCAAGTTGGAGATTTGCTTTAGCGTCTTCAAATCCTCCCTGTTCGAAATCCGTTGAGTTGGAAAAACGTCTAATAGCGACATGGCTCCCAATGGAAAAGAAATGATCTCGTCCAGTACTCTCGCCTTTTTATATATATAGACACACACAGACACACATAGAGGCTCTATGACGTCCGTTTTATTTGTTTTTTTTTTGTTTCTCTTTCTCTCTTCTTTCCAAGAAATCTTATCTCCATGACCTCTTTTTCTTTTCTTAAAAAGATGAATGTGTGTGGGAATGAGGAAGTGAAAGTAATAATTTAATAAACAAAAAATTATCTAACCATGACCTTCTTTTTTTTTCAAAGTCATCCTTTCCAATCCAAGGACGTCCAGAGATAGAGGAAGCAGGGAGAGAGGAGGAGGGAAGGGAAGGTCACACTCTCTTTTTCTCTATAAATAAAAGGGGAGAGCCCCAAAGTCGTATTTTTGTCCAAGTGGATCATGAGGAGGCATCCCCAGCTCACTACGTGTATTTCTTTCAAATATAAATATGTTGATCTTTCCTTTTATATCATCCAAGGAGTCGTTTACTTGAAAGCCTCCGATTTTTCAAAATGTGCGGGTTATCATACCGTGGGGAGTTATCAAAAGATGCGGGACGAATTTTTATCCGACGAAAACGTGTTGATGGCTCGTGACATTCCACCTTTGGATGCACAAATTTTGTTAATGAAACGAGCCAAATATTTTTACACGTCCCACTTTCTAACTGTCTCGCAAATGAATAGGATTATGGATCGTCTTGAGAAGACAAAAGGGATTCTCGTTCATTTTAGTGAATGGTTGCACAAATGTTTGCACGAACCTCTCTCGATCGAGAAGACTGGGAAGAATACCTATTATATTCTTCTCGAGGACTCTCCTCCTTCGTCTCATCTTAAAGAGGCCACGACTTTTGAAAAAATCCTCGAACAAGAAAAAATAGAATGGTGGAACAACTACCCCATCCCTCTCCCCGAGCATCAAGAGGAGCCTGCTCAGAAGAAAAAGAAAAAACCTTTCTAAAAGCCTATCATCATCCTCCTCGATAATGATGGGGATGAGGAGAAGCCTGTTCAGATTCCTCTCCTTTTGTCAAAACCCGTCGAGGATGAAAAACCTCTCCCTTCCTCAAAACCCCTTGAGGAAGAGAGACCCCTCGAGAAGGAGAGATCTCTCCCATTGTCAAACCTCCTCGAAGATGAAAAACCTCTCCCTTTCTCAAGACCCCTCGAGAAGGAGGGACCTCTTCCTTTATCAAACCCCCTTGAAGATGAAAAACCTCTCCATTTATCAAGACCCCTCGAAAATGAGGGACCTCTCGATTTGTCAAAACCCCTCGAGGATAAGGGAACCAAAACTTCTCTCTCTTTCGAAGATGAGGGACCTCTCAATTTGTCAAGACCCCTCAAGAATAAGGGAACCGAAAATCCTCTCCCTTTCTCAAGACTTCTCGAGGAGGAGGAGGAGGAGAGACCGCTCCATGTCTCAAGACAGGACCCCCCTCTATCTCTTGAGGATCCGAGGGAAACGATTCCTATTGAAAAACCATCTATTGACGATCCCCAGAAAAGGTCTTCGGAGGAGATTAGACTTCCATGTAGAAAACGAATCTGCCACGATCATAATAATAATAATAATAATAATAATAATAATAATAATATACCACCTTCTCAACAACAGAATCCTACAACATTTGCAGATAAATGCATTCAAACCAATCCCTTTATAGTAACCCTTTTGATTGGAGAACCCGTGCATTAGCCTCGAAAAAAAAATGAGATTGTAGACTGTTTCTATGACCAGAATGTTAAGCCAATAGATAGGTCTAGCTCAGAATTTTTCTTTTTAAAAGAAAATAAATAAATAAATAATCCAAAAACTATTCGTAAATATAAATGGTAAAGTCTCGAGTCGGCTAGAAAAAAATTTTCAGAGCTGAGAAAAATTCTCCAACTCAAAAAAAAAAAAAAAAAAAAAAAAAAAAAAAAAAAACACTTTTTGTTAATTTTTATCATGTCTTAGACATGATAAAAATTAACGACCCCCCTTCCCTTTTCGTCTGGGAATGTTGTCTCACTCTTTTGAAAAACAAATCGTGATTCATTCATTGAATGATTGCCATTAGCGAAAGGATGAGTCATGGTCTATTTTTAGAAAGGGTGAGACATCCTTCCCAGACAAAAAGGGAGGGTCATTAATTTTTATCATGTCTAAGACATGATAAAAATTAACCAAAAGTATTTTTTTTTCCATTAGAGAATTTTTATCTCAGCTCTGATAAATTTTTTTTCTCCCAGCCGATTCGAGACTTTACCATTTTATTAAGAATGATTTCTCCCTGATCTATTATTTCAAAATTCCAAGTTTCGCTTCAGAACCATCTGTGCTGTTGAAGAAGTAACATGATATATGTATTTTTTTAATGAGTTCTGTCAAGATTGAATTGTGCAGGATCGACCTTGCGAATTTCTTCTCTGTGTCTTTAAATAATAATGATACCGAACCGCTTTTTGTAGAGCGCAATGGAAAAAACCTTTTGTATGGTTAGGACAATTCATGTGTTCGATCCCATTGTATTTGAGAATCTCTTGCGTCGATCCCGAAATGCAATAAATGGATCTTTGCAACCATTTTTCTAAAAACCGCCGTTTCATTTCTCCTCGCACCCAAATCATGGAAAAAGGTTCCGTCAACATCGTTAACACCCATGGAAAATAACTGTACGGAATTTCTCCTTCGTACCACGACAAGCCGTGATAATAATCACTCGCCCACACAGCGGTTCGTTTTTCTTTCTCGGTGAGCATTTGCCATGGAAACGGGGGTTTAAAAACAAACCCCTCGAGAAGTACCGTCCAATGTGACGTAAGCCAATTCTTTCACAATAAAGGCTCCTTGAGAATCGTAGAAACCTTCAAAGTCGAGCACGAGTTCCATGTTTTTTAATTCTTTTTCTTTCCAAGGTGACCTTTATTATTATTATGATGGATGTGTATTGAGATACGCACGATATTATTCAAAAAACAAATATATATACGAATGTGACCTTTCCCAGAATTCATACGACCTGTCACGTGCAACCTTCTCTCTCTCTCTCTCTATAAAAGAGGAGACGGCGAGAGAACGCTATCCATTTTTTCCTTCAGGACACACAGCGAGAGAGAGAGAATTTTGTTTTCTTTTTTTCCTCAATTGAAGAAGATGGACATTTTGAGTGCCAAACCTCTCAAAGATTCCTACATTGTTCTGGACATGGAATACTTTCACTGTTATGATCCAAAGACGGGAGATATATGTTTCATCTTGAAAGAACTGGGCTACATCACTTGCGATTTAACCTTATGCGGATCCATGATTTTTCTCCCTCCTGTCCATTACGATGACTTATCGTCTCGCAATCAAGCTGTGGTCAACCAGACTACAAATAACCGACACGGCCTGCAATGGACCGAGGGTCGTCTTTCCTACGAGCATCTTCCTACGATCCTGAAAATACTGACCGAAAATGTGGAGGTGATCTACGTCAATGGATACGATAAAGCCGAATTTTTCAGCAAGCTCTGCCAGCGATCCGTTTATGAGTTTTACATCACAGGGAAAACCGAGTGGCGGAACAAGTCGAAATGCACGCGACACCAATATTTCCAAAAGATGATTCATTGTGCCGAGAACAAGGTGAGAAATTTTCGATACCATTTGATGGAGGGTAGTTACGTTTTCCGGAAATTACATTGTTACCCCTCCGAGAGCAAAGCTGTCGAAGACGAAGAGGAGGCGGAAGAATCTCCCCAGGAGAACTCGTGCGACGATGAGGAGGAGGAGGAGGAGGATGAACTTTCTAATAATAATAATAAATGTCTAAGTTGGGATGCTTTAGAGACCCAAGAATACTGGTCTCAACCCTTATCTCACCTAGACCTGAAAGAGGATCCTCAAGTGTACTCTTTGTGGTCCTCTTCTAAAATTTGGTCTTGGAGAGAACCCTTGAATGTTCATGAATGAAATGGTATGTAAATCCCTAGAGGAAAAAAAAATAGAAAAAAAAGTTCCTTTTTTTTGTAATGTGTTGATTTCTTTCCAATCCCATTTCTTTTCCATAACTCCAGCCCAATCGACGAGAAGAAGAAGAATTTTCCAAGTTACACAAGACGAATCTTCCAAGTTACACAAGACGAATCTTCCAAGTTACACAAGACGTAGAAAGATTTCACAAGGATTTATAAATCACACGCTCCCACATGATATATGTATAGAGAGAAAAAGACCCTCTGTTCTCTAGCCAATACGTCAAGACTTCCCTAAACTAAGAGAGACCATGAGTACCGAGGAAACCTTAGCAGAGCAAGTGGAAAGACTTTCAAAGAGATTAGAAGAGTTAAGACGGGATAGATTTACAGTTCCGCCGACTAAAGAGGAAACTATCATCGATTTCAACAAACCGCTGTACTTTCATCCCCTACCCCAAAGAATGAGACGAGTGGACTCGCCGTTGAACAGTTCCAATGAGAAACAAAATGTCACTTATTTGAATAGCCAATTTCAACACATGAATATTTCATAAGTATTTTTTTTTTGTTTTTTTCCCTAAAGCGTAGGGAGATCGGATCAGTAGTTTTTCCCTTTTCATCGTCGAAAAAGATTGGGAGGAAAAATCTTTCTCAGCTCTCTCAGAAAAATTTTTCAGCGTTTAAAAAAAAAAAAAAAAAAAAAAAAAAAACTTTTTGTTAATTTTTATCATGTCTTAGATATGATAAAAATTAACTCTACCCCCCCTTTTGTCTGGGAATGTTGTCTCACACTTTCTAAAAATAGACCATCACTCCTCCTTTCCTAAAGAATAGAATTCCAAGAATGGGATCTGGTCTATTTTTAGAAACGGTGAGACCCTATTCCCAGACAAAAGGCGGGTAGAGTTAATTTTTATCATGTCTAAAGTTCAGGGTCCATCCATCTTCTTATGTGAAACGGTGACCCTGACGAGATCGAGATAAACAAGTCCTGTGAGTTGTTTTGTAATCTTGACGCGATCCAAGAAAGACTTTTTATTATTTTTTTTGAAATAGGCGGGGGGTGGGGAGAGAAAATGTTCTCACGACCCTCAGATATCTTTTCATAAATATATTTTTTATCAAAGTGTTTCTTTCATTCCGATCCTTTTAAGAGGTTGGAATGACCCTGACATTTAGATGGGGTCGCGATCCCGACAGATGTCGTGCGAGTATAAAAGTGTGTATCCTCCGCGAGATTTCTTCAGAGAACAGAAGATGTGAACTGAGCTGGTAAGTCCCTTTGGTCCTATGAATATGGTTTAATCATAACTTCATTTAAAAAGACCTTTGAAACTTTGAAACTTCTTAACCCTTTGAAAAGAAAAATGTCTCTTTCAAGACGACGACTCTAAAACGTTTTATTGTTTTTTTTTTCATTTCTAGATCTTCCCTGTTATACATATATAGCTTTTCGATTCTCTTTTTTGCTCCTGTTTGTGGGAGACATCACCGTATTCATCGCCATGGCGTGTTCAGAAAACTTTATCGTGCTCGATCTAGAGGGTTTCCAGTCCTACAACCAAAAGAAGGATGAATTTACCTACGTTTTAAAAGAATTGGGCTATGCGACAAAAGATTTTTTGACCGTGGGATCGTTGACGTTTGCTCCTCCTCACCCCTTCCACCAACTGAGTGAAAAAAACCAAAAGACGAATGCCTGGCTGACGAGAAACCGGCACGGACTTCGTTGGAACGAGGGTCATATTCCCTACAACCATTTAGGACGCATTCTCCAATCGCTCACTCACAGCTTCTCCACGATTTATGTGGTGGGATGCCAGAAAGCTAAATTCTTTGCTAAAGCCTTGGATTATCAAATACCCGTGACGGAAATTTATGTGCCAGATGGAATCATTTGGAAGTATCGGGAAAAATGTGCCCGACATCATCAAAGGAGGAAATATTTCCATTGTGCCGAAAACAAAGTGCGCAACTATCGATGGCATATTACGGAAGGAGATTTTCATATCAATCACGTCTATCCAGACGGAACGGAGAAAGAGGAGAGGATTCAGGAGGAAGCAGACAATCCTCTGCAAGCTTTTGATAAGGCCTACGATCAGTTAGAGAAGGATCCGTCCCCAAAAGTGTACGATAACCTCATCCAGAAATGGGATAATCTGTCCTGTTTCCAAGTGATGGAACATCCGGATGAGCATACGCCTTTCCACTTGATGGGCTCTTCTACTTCTTCTTTGTCGTCAACTTCCTCCAATAACTCGAGGAAGACGGAGGGTTGGGGAGACATACCTGAAAATATTCCCCATTACTATCCAGCAGCCTGTTGGGACGAACCTTCCAAAGAATCTCATGAGACCCCCAAAATATCTTCAGAGGATCCAAAGACAAAATCCACTGAGTGTTGGGACGATGAACGGACGACTCATGCTCCAAAATCCACTAAGACTATGTCCACTGAGTGTTGGGACAATGAACAGACGACTCATGCTCCAAAATCCACTGAGACTATGTCCACTGAATGTTGGGACAATGAACGGACGACCCATGCTCCAAAATCGACTGAGACTATGTCCACTGAGTATTGGGACGATGAAACCGAAAAGACGACAGAAAATTGGGATGACCGTTCTCAAAAGTATTTGAATTGATATATACATAAACTCAGGAGAAAGAAAAAAGAAAAGATTTTTAGAAATAAGTAGGGAAAGGTTCTCCGCTTTCCCTATATTTATGGAAATGGACTGAGAAGAGAGAGAGAGACGAATCAGGAGACCAAAAAAAATGGGTCTTGGAAGGAATGAGTGCAAATGCTCGATTCCTTCCGAGACCCATTTTTTTTGGGTCCCTCTCTCATCCAATCTTGGAAAAGAACTTTGTCCTATTTTTCTAGGTCCATTCAAAAAGAAATGAATCTATCCATAAATTTTCTTAAAAGAAAAAAAACAAAAGATCCATTACCTCTTGACGGTCCAAAGTCGAGAATCTTGGAAAAAGTCATCCACTCTCCATCCAGTCAAGCTTCTCTGTAGAAAATCTAGTAGGTGCATCTGCATTCTTGAACACCCGGCAGTTATTATTGGACGCGAAACGTCGAATGCTGAAATAGTTAACAGTGATCCCATTCTTAAAGAAACGGGGATGTTTTATTCATCCAGTCGAGTGCGGAAAAATTTCTGAGAGCCGGAGAAAAATTTCTCTAGCTGCAAAAAAAAAAAAAAAAAAAAAAAAAAAAACCCTTTTAGTCTGAAAATTGATGTCTTCAATTTTTCAAAAATTGAAGACATCAATTTTCAAATTTTCAGACTAAAAAGGGGGGTAATTTATTTTTCAGAAACTTTTCCCAGCCGACTCGATGTGAATAAAACTTTACTGTTTGTTAAGAATGTTATTTAATGGATCGATTTCAACCTATCGAGTTTCGCTTGAGTTCCGGCCGTGCTGTGGGCCCACCTGGATACAAGTTTTACCCTTTTGGAATAGAATAAAACTTTACTGTTTTTTAAGAATGTTATTTAATGGATCGATTTCAACCTATCGAGTTTCGCTTGAGTTCCGGCCGTGCTGTGGGCCCACCTGGATACAAGTTTTCCCCTTTTGGAATAGAATTTCCGTCAAGGTAGGCTACTTTTCCTCTTTTTGCATTTTTCATGTCATTTCATTTGTATTACAATATACTGAATACGGACGTTCAAACTGATTTCTAGGCTATTTCTATACAAATGGAGCTCGATCCAAGAAAAAAATGATGTCTTTTTTTTATTTTGTGGACTGCCAATTTGTATTGGAATATACTGAAAACGGGTGTTTGAGTCGGTTTTCAGTATATTTCAATACAAATTAAGCTCGATCCAAGAAAGAAATGATGTCTTTTTTTTTATTTTGTGGACTGCCAATTTGTATTGGAATATACTGAAAACGGGTGTTTGAGTCGGTTTTCAGTATATTTCAATACAAATAGAGCTCGATCCAAGAAAGAAATGATGTCTTTTTTTTTATTTTGTGGACTGCCAATTTTTATTGGAATATACTGAAAACGGGTGTTTGAGTCGGTTTTCAGTATATTTCAATACAAATAGAGCTCGATCCAAGAAAGAAATGATGTCTTTTTTTTATTTTGTGGACTGCCAATTTGTATTGGAATATACTGAAAACGGGTGTTTGAGTCGGTTTTCAGTATATTCCAATACAAATAGAGCTCGATCCAAGAAAAAAATGATGTCTATTTTTTATTTTGTGGACTGCCAATTTTGTATTGGAATATACTGAAAACGGGTGTTTGAGTCGGTTTTCAGTATATTCCAATACAAGTGGAGCTCGATCCAAGAAAAAAATGATGTCTTTTTTTTATTTTGTGGATTGCCAATTTTTTATTGGAATATACTGAAAACGGGCGTTCGAGTCGGTTTTCATTATATTCTAATACAAATGGATCTCCATCCAAGAAAAAAATGATGTCTTTTTTTATGTTGTGAACAATCAATTTTGTATTGGAATATACTGAAAACGGGCGTTCGAGTCCTTTTTCCGACTATTTCTATACACATTCCACTATATTAAAATGACGTCATGGTTGAGACCAAACAGAGTCGTCCCCGGACAGTGTCGTCTCCGGACAAAGTCGTCCCCGGACAATTTTGTACCGAATTTGTATAGAAATATACTTAAAATGGGCTTGGAGGGGGGGCGCTTTCTAATATATTCCTATATACATTCGGTTGCATTCAGAAACAAAAAGAATGTCTTTTTGAATGGACAGGATGACTATGGAAACCGGATCTCTCTCTCCCAAGATTGGATGAGAGAGTGCCTCCTATTTGTATTGCAATATACTGAAAACGGGCTTTCGAGTCAATTTCTAGACTATTTCTATACAAATGGAGCTCTATTTACGAAAAAAATGATGTCTTTTTTATTGTGTGGACAGCCCTATTTGTATTGCAATATACTGAAAACAGGCGTTCGAGTCGGATTCTAAACTCTTCCTATACAAATTCCACCATCTATATAGAAATGATGTCATCGTTGAGTCCAAACAAAGTCGTCCCCGGACCATCTTGATGACCAGACATATTGCCTTTTCAACAGCCCGTATTATTCTGAACAAAAACGTGGAATACTTTTATAGAAAAGAGAAGAATTGAAAGTGAAAGTCAAAAAGCAAAATGGGATCGGCTGGGAAAAATTTCTGAGAGCCGAGAAAAAATTCTGAGTCAGAAAAAAAAAGAAAAAATATATAATATATATATTATATAATATATATATTATATAATATATATTATATAATATATATTATAAATACTTTTTGTTAATTTTTATCATGTCTTCTAGACATGATAAAAATTAACTAATCCCTTTTGTCTAGGAATGTTGTCTCACCGTTTCTAAAAATAGACCATGACTCATTCTTTCTAAAGAATAGAATTCCAAGAAAAGAATGGGTTCTGGTCTATTTTTAGAAACGGTGAGAAAACATTCCCAGACAAAAGGGGGTACATTGAGTCTGTGCTGTAGACCCTGACAACCTATCGGTCACCGGTAATATATCTGGAAGGACCCCAAAAAGCTATCCACTGTCGTTGGAATTGTGTTCACTGGAGGCTATTTCTTTTTTTGCAATCTCGCTTTTAGTTTTCTCTGAGATTCTTTAGAAATGGGTGAAGATGGGTAGCGTGAAGCGGGGGACACCTGGATCAGGATTCCCGATTAAGGTAGAGAGGGAGGCGTGTTGCCTTTTCAACAGCCCACAGTGTTCTGAACAGAAACGTGGAATGCTTTTATAGAAAAGAGAAGAGTTGAAAGTGAAATTAACTCACCCCCTTTTGTCTGGGTATGTTGTCTCACCGTTTCTAAAAATAGACCAGAACCCAGTCTTTTCTTGGAATTCTATTCTTCAAAAGGATGAGTCATAATCTATTTTTAGAAAGCGGGAGACAACATTCCCAGACAAAAGGGGGGGTGAGTTAATTTTTATCATGTCTAGAAGACATGATAAAAATTAACAAAAAGGTTTTTTTTTTTTTTTTTTTTTTTTTTTACATTTCAGAATTTTCTTCTGAGCTCTGAGAAATTTTTCCTAGCCGATCCCATTTCGTTTTTCGACTTTCACTTTCAACTCTTCACTTTTCCTATCTACTGTCGTTGGAATTGTGTTCACTGGAGGCTATTTCTTTTTTTTGCAATCTAGCTTCTAGTTTTCTCTGAGATTCTTTAGAAATGGCTATACAAATTTCACCATCTATATAGAAATGATGTCCAAACAAAGTCGTCCCCGGACCATCTTGATGACCGAATATGTATAGAAATAGTCTGAAAATGGGCTTGAGGGCCGGTTTCTGGACGATTCCTCTACAAATTCGGCCGCATCCAGAAAAACAAAAATACATAGTTTCTTTTTGGGTGGACAGGAGATGATAAATTTCTTTTCTCTCTCTCCCAATATTGGAGGAGAGAGTGGCCCAAAAAAATGGGTCTCGGAAGGAATCGAATGCATTTTGAAATGCACTCATTCCTTCCAAGACCCATTTTTTTGGTCTCCTGTTTCAACTCTCCAGTCTATGGAATAGGGAAAGCGGAGAACGTTTCCCCTTCTTTAAGCGACTGGAGACCATATCGCATCATCATCATCATCATCATCATCATCATCATCATCATCATCATCATCACCATCATCATCATCATCACCATCATCCTCTTTCTGATACTTTTCAACGAAGGCTTGATGTCTCTGGATGATTTTGGGGAGATAATGGATCCCGAATTGAGTGATGAAAAAGAGAGGACTCTTTTTCCTTTCTTGTTCGTCTTGCACAGTCTCTCGGAGGGTGATATACGTTTCCCCGTCCTCCTCAATTTTCGTCAGAGGTCTCATGAATATTTTACACATCCAAGGGAAGAGCGACTTGTTATGCAGGGATTTCGAAGCGACGAAGGCCGCTTCATTCGAAGTGAGGACAATCTGGTTCGGTTGACCCCATTCTTTGGAATAGTTGTCCAAATCGCCTAGTCGAAGAAAATGGTGTCGATTAGGGAAAAAGACTTGGAGAACACTCGTCGTATGCGAGACGTTCGTAGGCAAGAGAGTCAAGATATCTTTGGCATTCCAGTACAGGAATCCTAGATCCACATACGCGTGCACGTAATAGTCATCGTTATATTCCAGTTTGAGCAGCATGGCTTTTGTATTTTTTTTTCCGTTCTCAAGGCGAAACACTCGTCTGATATGAACAAGAGCTTGCTGGCGATCCGCTTATATAGACTCCTCAGAGAGAGAGAGAGAGAGAGAGGGGAGGAGGAACAAGGTTGATGAATTCTAAAATAAAAAAAAATGATAAAACATGAGTGTTTGTGAAGGTCATAGAGAGATGATTATAAAGTTGTTTTATTTTTTATTTTCTCTAAAGAAAAAACCAAAAGGGTCCCATTCCATACGACATAATCTTTGAGAAGGTGACGGGGTCATGTGTCTACAAAGTTGATAAACTCTAGAATAAAAAAAAAGCTTTCATCACGTAGCTCTCGAGAAGAAAATGACAGGGGTCTCTAGGAGAAGGTCATAGGTAGTATACAAAGGATGGTTGTTTTTTTTTCTTTCGTTCCTCTCAATCCCATGACCTTTGAGAAGGTGACGGGGTGTCCTTTAGGAAAAAAATAGAAGGTCATAGAGAGAGAGAAAGTTGATTTTTTTTTCTAGAAGTCAACCGTCACGTCGCCCATCACGTGGTCTTCTCGTATATATAGAGAGGCGAGTGGAAGACAGATTCTACTTCCCAGAGAGAGAGACTGCTGTGCGTATCCATATTTCTACTCAAGATGATGATCCGCGTCTTATATAATGAGTTTGTGAGCATTCGCTGTTATGTGGATGACGGAAGATTGTTTTGGAACGCTACGGACATTTTGCCTCTGATTCATACTTCCAGTAAAAGAACCTGGGACATTCTCTCCGTGTTTTTCGACGAACACCACGTCTTCAGGAAAATAAAAGATCTTGAGAGTCTCGGCAGTTCTCAAGAGGGATATGTCCTCTCCAGCGAAGAAATGTTACATCTGGCCGAAAATAATCTTAAAAATAATCAGCTTCTGGCCTGGGTGTATAGCATTTTAACTCAGCCGCTGGTTCGAGTTGTACCCAATCAACCCGTTTACCGACTGCTCTATCCGGGGGAGAAATTTCCCTTCATCACCCTCTTTAATCTGGGAGTGCGCTACATACCGCCTCATCCAGGCATGACGGATTCTTCTACTTACCCTAAACAATATGCCAGCGCTTATTGCCAGACAGACCCCCGTCAAGAAAAGGTCGTCGAGACTCAAACGGATCCTCTGGTGGTCTCTTTAAATGTCACTAAAGTTATCACCTTCTAAAAAAAACAACCACCACCACCCAAAAAAATTTGCTCCTCCTCCAAATTTTTTTTATCTTCTCGAAAGAAAAAAAAGAAACTTTTCCATCTAGCCTCTTTCTTTCAATCCCTCTTAAGAGAGAGAGGGAGGAGAAAAGAAAGAGAGTTCTGAGGAGGCAAAAGAAATGGGTCTGGAAGGAAACGGGTGCATTGCGAGAAAAAGAGGGTCCTCTTTTCTTTTCTCGAAATGCACTCTTTTCCTTCCAGACCCATTTTTTTGATCACTTCTTCAAACCAATCTTGGAAAAGGGGGACACAATAAATTGTGCGTAAAGTCCATTTCGATCAAGACTGGATTTTTTTTTGAAAAGAAAAGATAATGTTATATATAGATAGCTAAATCTTTATCATGATATTCTTTAAGAATTTCTTAGCCATTTGTCAAAGAAGGGGACTGTAATTGAAGAATTTATGAATTTGGGAACATGTCACCCATGGCAAATCTAAAATCTTGGAAGTGGATACTGGAAAGCCCCGCTCTGATTATAATTCTGAGTTCTAGCATGGGACATTTTTTAGATCAATAAGCTAAACTATTTTTCTAGTCTCATATTCTCTCGTGACTAGGGTTTCAGATTTGGGTAGAGAGAGACACTGTTCTGAACAGAAACGTGGAATGCTTTTAGCTTTTATAGAAAAATGAAGAGTTGAAAGTGAAAGTTCAAAAACGAAATGGGATCGGCTAGGAAAAATTTCTCAGAGCTCAGAAAAAAAATTATGAGATGCTATAAAAAAAATAAAAAAAAAAAAACTTTTTCTTAATTTTTATCATGTCTTCTAGACCTGATAAAAATTAACTCACCCCCCCCTTTTGTCTGGGAATGTTGTCTCCCACTTTCTAAAAATAGATCATGACTCATCCTTTTAAAGAATAGAATTCCAAGAAAAGACTGGGTTCTGGTCTATTTTTAGAAACGGTGAGACAACATACCCAGACAAAAGGGGGATGAGTTAATTTTTATCATGTCTAGAAGACATGATAAAAATTAACAAAGTGTTTTTTTTTTTTTTTTTTTTTTTTTTTTTTTTTTACATCTCAGAATTTTTTTCTGACCTCTGAAAATATTTTGCCAGCCGATCTCATTTCGTTATCATTTTTTTTTATTTTAGAATTCATCAACCTTGTTCCTCCTCCCCTCTCCCTCTCTCTCTCTCTCTCTCTCTCTGAGGAGTCTATATAAACGGATCGCCAGCGAGTTCTTCTTCATATCAGACGAGTGTTTCGCCTTGAGAACGGAAAAAAAAATACAAAAGCCATGCTGCTCAAACTGGAATATAACGATGACTATTACGTGCACGCGTATGTGGATCTAGGATTCCTGTACTGGAATGCCAAAGATATCTTGACTCTCTTGCCTACGAACGTCTCGCATACGACGAGTGTTCTCCAAGTCTTTTTTCCTAATCGACACCATTTTCTTCGACTAGGCGATTTGGACAACTATTCCAAAGAATGGGGTCAACCGAACCAGATTGTCCTCACTTCGAATGAAGCGGCCTTCGTCGCTTCGAAATCCCTGCATAACAAGTCGCTCTTCCCTTGGATGTGTAAAATATTCATGAGACCTCTGACGAAAATTGAGGAGGACGCGGAAACGTATATCACCCTCCGAGAGACTGTGCAAGGCGAACAAGAAAGGAAAAAGAGTCCTCTCTTTTTATCACTCAATTCGGGATCCATCATCTCCCCAAAATCATCCAGAGACATCAAGCCTTCGTTGAAAAGTATCAGAAAGAGGATGATGGTGATGATGATGATGATGATGATGATTAACAAAAAGTATTTATAATATATATTATATAATATATATTATATAATATATATATTATATATTTTTTCTTTTTTTTTCTGACTCAGAATTTTTTCTCGGCTCTCAGAAATTTTTCCCAGCCGATCCCATTTTGCTTTTTGACTTTCACTTTCAATTCTTCTCTTTTCTATAAAAGTATTCCACGTTTTTGTTCAGAATAATACGGGCTGTTGAAAAGGCAATATGTCTGGTCATCAAGATGGTCCGGGGACGACTTTGTTTGGACTCAACGATGACATCATTTCTATATAGATGGTGGAATTTGTATAGGAAGAGTTTAGAAACCGACTCGAACGCCTGTTTTCAGTATATTGCAATACAAATAGGGCTGTCCACACAATAAAAAAGACATCATTTTTTTCGTAAATAGAGCTCCATTTGTATAGAAATAGTCTAGAAATTGACTCGAAAGCCCGTTTTCAGTATATTGCAATACAAATAGGAGGCACTCTCTCATCCAATCTTGGGGGAGAGAGATCCGGTTTCCATAGTCATCCTGTCCATTCAAAAAGACATTCTTTTTGTTTCTGAATGCAACCGAATGTATATAGGAATATATTAGAAAGCGCCCCCCCCTCCAAGCCCATTTTAAGTATATTTCTATACAAATTCGGTATAAAATTGACCGGGGACGACTTTGTCCGGAGACGACTCTGTCCGGGGACGACTCTGTTTGGTCTCAACCATGACGTCATTTTAATATAGTGGAATGTGTATAGAAATAGTCGGAAAAAGGACTCGAACGCCCGTTTTCAGCATATTCCAATACAAAATTGATTGTCCACAACATAAAAAAAGACATCATTTTTTTCTTATATGGAGCTCCATTTGTATTAGAATATACTGAAAACCGACTCGAACGCCCGTTTTCAGTATACTCCAATACAAAATTGGCTGTCCACAAAATAAAAAAAAGACATCATTTTTTCTTGGATCGAGCTCCACTTGTATTGGAATATACTGGAAATCGACGTGAACACCCGTTTTCAGTATATTCCAATACAAAATTGGCAATCCACAAAATAAAAAAAAGACATCATTTTTTTCTTCGATCGAGCTCCACTTGTATTGGAATATACTGAAAACCGACTCAAACACCCGTTTTCAGTATATTCCAATACAAAATTGGCAATCCACAAAATAAAAACAAGACATCATTTTTTTCTTGGATCGAGCTCCACTTGTATTGGAATATACTGAAAACCGACTCAAACACCCGTTTTCAGTATATTCCAATACAAAATTGGCAGTCCACAAAATAAAAAAAAGACATCATTTTTTTCTTGGATCGAGCTCTATTTGTATTGGAATATACTGAAAACCGACTTAAACACCCGTTTTCAGTATATTCCAATACAAATTGGCAGTCCACAAAATAAAAAAAAGACATCATTTCTTTCTTGGATCGAGCTCTATTTGTATTGAAATATACTGAAAACCGACTCAAACACCCGTTTTCAGTATATTCCAATACAAATTGGCAGTCCACAAAATAAAAAAAAAGACATCATTTCTTTCTTGGATCGAGCTCTATTTGTATTGAAATATACTGAAAACCGACTCAAACACCCGTTTTCAGTATATTCCAATACAAATTGGCAGTCCACAAAATAAAAAAAAGACATCATTTCTTTCTTGGATCGAGCTCTATTTGTATTGAAATATACTGAAAACCGACTCAAACACCCGTTTTCAGTATATTCCAATACAAATTGGCAGTCCACAAAATAAAAAAAAAGACATCATTTCTTTCTTGGATCGAGCTCTATTTGTTTTGAAATATACTGAAAACCGACTCAAACACCCGTTTTCAGTATATTCCAATACAAATTGGCAGTCCACAAAATAAAAAAAAAGACATCATTTCTTTCTTGGATCGAGCTCTATTTGTATTGAAATATACTGAAAACCGACTCAAACACCCGTTTTCAGTATATTCCAATACAAATTGGCAGTCCACAAAATAAAAAAAAAGACATCATTTCTTTCTTGGATCGAGCTTAATTTGTATTGAAATATACTGAAAACCGACTCAAACACCCGTTTTCAGTATATTCCAATACAAATTGGCAGTCCACAAAATAAAAAAAAGACATCATTTTTTTCTTGGATCGAGCTCCATTTGTATAGAAATAGCCTAGAAATCAGTTTGAACGCCCGTATTCAGTATATTGTAATACAAATGAAATGACATGAAAAATGCAAAAAGAGGAAACGTAGCCTACCTTGACGGAAATTCTATTCCAAAAGGGGAAAACTTGTATCCAGGTGGGCCCACAGCACGGCCGGAACTCAAGCGAAACTCGATAGGTTGAAATCGATCCATTAAATAACATTCTTAACAAACAGTAAAGTTTTATTCACATCGAGTCGGCTGGGAAAAGTTTCTGAAAAATAAATTACCCCCCTTTTTAGTCTGAAAATTTGAAAATTGATGTCTTCAATTTTTGAAAAATTGAAGACATCAATTTTCAGACCAAAAGGGTTTTTTTTTTTTTTTTTTTTTTTTTTTTTTTTTTTTTTTTTTGCAGCTAGAGAAATTTTTCTCCGGCTCTCAGAAATTTTTCCGCACTCGACTGGATGAATAAAACATCCCCGTTTCTTTAAGAATGGGATCACTGTTAACTATTTCAGCATTCGACGTTTCGCGTCCAATAATAACTGCCGGGTGTTCAAGAATGCAGATGCACCTACTAGATTTTCTACAGAGAAGCTTGACTGGATGGAGAGTGGATGACTTTTTCCAAGATTCTCGACTTTGGACCGTCAAGAGGTAATGGATCTTTTGTTTTTTTTCTTTTAAGAAAATTTATGGATAGATTCATTTCTTTTTGAATGGACCTAGAAAAATAGGACAAAGTTCTTTTCCAAGATTGGATGAGAGAGGGACCCAAAAAAAATGGGTCTCGGAAGGAATCGAGCATTTGCACTCATTCCTTCCAAGACCCATTTTTTTTGGTCTCCTGATTCGTCTCTCTCTCTCTTCTCAGTCCATTTCCATAAATATAGGGAAAGCGGAGAACCTTTCCCTACTTATTTCTAAAAATCTTTTCTTTTTTCTTTCTCCTGAGTTTATGTATATATCAATTCAAATACTTTTGAGAACGGTCAACCCAATTCTCTGTCGTCTTTTCGGTTTCATCGTCCCAATACTCAGTGGACATAGTCTCAGTCGATTTTGGAGCATGGGTCGTCCGTTCATTGTCCCAACATTCAGTGGACATAGTCTCAGTGGATTTTGGAGCATGAGTCGTCTGTTCATTGTCCCAACACTCAGTGGACATAGTCTTAGTGGATTTTGGAGCATGAGTCGTCCGTTCATCGTCCCAACACTCAGTGGATTTTGTCTTTGGATCCTCTGAAGATATTTTGGGGGTCTCATGAGATTCTTTGGAAGGTTCGTCCCAACAGGCTGCTGGATAGTAATGGGGAATATTTTCAGGTATGTCTCCCCAACCCTCCGTCTTCCTCGAGTTATTGGAGGAAGTTGACGACAAAGAAGAAGTAGAAGAGCCCATCAAGTGGAAAGGCGTATGCTCATCCGGATGTTCCATCACTTGGAAACAGGACAGATTATCCCATTTCTGGATGAGGTTATCGTACACTTTTGGGGACGGATCCTTCTCTAACTGATCGTAGGCCTTATCAAAAGCTTGCAGAGGATTGTCTGCTTCCTCCTGAATCCTCTCCTCTTTCTTAATATAATAATTTTACAATTACCCAATATTTTTACACAATGTATCTGAAAATAGATAAAGATAAGACAATACAGACAGAGAAAAACAAAAATGTTTCAACGCATTCTGTTTATAATATAAATGTTCACTTTACTTGCTTTGCACGTGACGCTGTCATTTCGTCTGTTAATTAATTAAAATTTTCACATTGTTCTATGTCTTAAAAATGAGAAATTAAAGATAATGACCTAAAACTGCAATACTATCTTACAGTACAAGTGAAAAAATTGACAGTTTCACTCGCGCGTGTCAGATTTTCGCAATGCTTATGGGGTCCCACAAAATTTTCATAAATATTTTGGGGTCGTGAAAAAAATCTATCATAAAAAAGGGTCATGACTGAAAAAAAGTTTAAGAAGCCATGTTTTAGACCAATCAGTTTCCTGACGCCAACCCATTTTTTTGCTTGTTTTGTTTCTCAGCCGAATTATGTTTCTGTGGGAATTTTTCTATATTTTTACTGTTTCAGCTGAATGGAAAAACACGCTAAAATGTTTCAAATGACTATTAGGGGAAGAGAATCGAATATCCCACATTATTATTATCTCTATTTATCTCCTGTTTTGATTCCGAGTTATGTTTTTTGATGGAATTTTTCCGTATTACATATTTCAGTTCAACAAAAAATCAACTTATAAAATATTGAGGAAAAGCATGTACTAAAATGTTTCAAAATGAAAATTTGGGATAAATAAATATATAAATTAGTTTTTTTTCTAGGAGTGTTAGAGTTCTTATATATAGTATATAAAGAAATTTAGAAACAACATTTTCACAAAGACTAAAAAATTGAAGTTCAAATTATCTTCATAAAATCCTATAAATGTGGAACAAGAATAATTTAAAATGTAAAGTTTAACACGTTGACTGCCGCGTGCATTTTACGTGATTTGTGTATGACGCCAACTTGAAATTTTTATTATGCGATATATATTATGTTGAAATATTATCTACAGAACATAATGTTATATAATTGTGCTTCATACTGGGGGTCACCAGCGACCTCCAAACATCTATAGACCATTTTTGTGATTTATAATTTAAATTTTTACGATTTATTATTCTTCAAACCATTATAGTAACAATGGTACTATTTAAAAATTTATCAGTATCAATATTTATTCTAATTATGTATTTTACTATTGGTCGCGTTGCCAGTGGCACCCACGGCGCTGTAGCCAAATCGAGTGCAGGTCACCGGTGATCCCCATGGCAGTCAACATGTTAAAATAAACCATCACAAGAAAAACCAAAAAAGTAGTATAAAAGAACAAGAAAGGTGAGGAATCCAACCAACTTTAACCCGCGAGCACACGCGGCGGATATGTCATACCCATGTACATTTTTCTTTTTGTATATTTCTCGCCCATTCTTTCATAAAAGGACGAAACTTAGTGTAGCTGAGTAAGTCACATACTTAAATGGGAGAAATTCCTGAGGTGGCAAGTGCAACGGTTTTTTAGGGTCAGCATTGTTCGGGCATGTCATACCCGCGTGTGTACTGGCGTTTCTCAGTGAGTCACTTCGCCCTTCTCGTTTTCTTGAGTTGTAAGCACGGCGCCGTATATTTCTTACGATGAAGAGATGAAAAGATTGAGAAATCTCCTTGAAACAGTTTCTTCTGATGAGAATTCATTTAGTGAAGAAGAGGAAGATGTTGATGACGAAGAATATAATTAGTAATCATGATTCATCCATATAGAGTAGTGATTCAGATACAGAAACAGAAAATGAAACTCTGGAATGTAGCAATGAGTTCTATGTTGGGAAAAAAGAGTAAAATGGAACAAAAATAAATTCTAGACTAATGTTAGAATTGGCGCCAAAATATTATAACTAAACTCTCTGGAAATACAAAGTATTCTAAAGATGTCTCAACACCTTTAGAGTCCTTGTCATTGCTTATCGATGAAGATATGTTAAAACATGTAGTTGACAATAAAAATATTTATATTTATTCAATACGAGAAAATTTCACACGTGAACGGGAAGAGTACTTTTCTCAAAGCCTTAGGGATGCAGCTAATAGAAAATATTCGAAATGAACGACGACGAGCATCTGTGGTTCCCGATTCTGGACGAACACTGACCACCGATGAACATGTTAACAATGGACCGCCCTCCAAAAAACCTCAAATGACTTACAAGAGGTGTACAGAGTGCTCCAAGAAAAAAAGATAGAAAGACTAGATTCATTTGTGAAAATTGTAGCAAAAGTATATGTATGGAACATATAACCTCATTTTGTAAACAATGTTAAAAAAATTGTAAGTAAATAATTTTTCCTCACCTCATTGTTTCCTATTTTGTCTAAAATGAAGTATTAACTTGGTTTTACATTTTAATTTCTTTTAAAAAACCGATTAATTTTTTTTCGGCAAATTTTTATTTACAATTTTCTTATTCGGGTATGACATACCCGGCGCATGTTCTCGTGTTCGTCGGATCGGTGCGTGTGCTCGCGGGTTAACATAATATTGTCAAGAGGAGGTATGTCGAATTTAATTACATTTCCCCTTCTAAAACAAAATCCTTGCTTTTCTGTATCCAGAATCAGCTGATGAACCATTTCAATATATTTTTTATCTTAATAGTTCACCAAAAATTCTAGTCCTCCTCAAAGTAAAGGAAAATCATTGAAAATATCTTCCAATTTAAAAATATTTTTCTAATCTAAAAAGAATCTAAAAAAAAAAAAAAAAAAGAAAAGAAAAGAAAGAAAACATGCCCTTAAAAATGTAGAAAAAATTAAAATCCTGCAGTGGAAAATCTTTGAAAGTTCAAAATAATTTTAACACATAACTTTACTAGAACCTCTTATCAAACAGCAGTAGTAAAGGAAAATCATTAAAAATATCTTCCAATTAAAAAAGATTTTACTAGTCTAAACAGGATTTTATCAAGTTAATTTGAATTTCAATTTTTATTCTTTTTGAAAAATTGGTTCTAAATTTCTTTCTTTATATATTTACTGATAAATTTTTAGCAGCATAATGCACAAAATTTTTTGGAAGGATTATAAATTTTCCTTTTAAAAAATTATTTGTATATACATAGTCCAAACACATCTGTATACAGTGGAATACGTTTAACGCGAAATATTGGTTAACACGAAATAATGCAACGGTCTCGACAAACTACTATGTATTTTCATGCATTTTGTTTCTCTTAACACAAAAAGATATCCTTTCTGGAAATGAATAAAATACAGAAAACACTGGTGAGATTTAAACGGGGTGTGAAATGAAAGAGAGGTGGTTTCACATGTTTCGTAGAAAAGAGGCTAATTTGGCTTTGAAATACCCTCGGAATAGCCTGTGACACGAGCCAGTTTTGTTTATCTACGGTACTTTCACCTTCCATGTCTACAAACGCCACACAAACATCTCATCTCTCATCAGTTAGCTTTGGAATTCAGTGATGAGTACATGGCAGTGTGAGTAAAAATTAGTGAGTTTGGCTCATATGTTGCACTGCATAGAATTCAGCGACTCCAAGGTTGAATGAAAATTATTTTCATTACACACGATTCTCAAAAGTATCAGATTCTTCAGCACCGAAAGAAATGGAGAAGTAGGATATTGAAACTGAGCTGACACTTGATGAAATGTTTGAGAAAGTTTATGTATTAATGAACTGTCCTATCGGAAGAAGTCGTTGCAGTAGTTTATGATAATGTGTGTACAGCCCCAATTATGGCAAACAAAGTTATTTTGGAGTTTGTTCAAAGCTAAAGAGATATCATTGATGCAGATTCTGATGATGAAAATAAAATGAATGCAGTTCCTGTTCCCACGTCATCCGAAATGAGGTATATCATACGTTCCAATGGTGAAATGAATAACAAAATGTTTGACATTGAACAATTTGATGCTAAAAAAGACAATGCAAAGAAAAATATCAGATTATTTTCCCAAAACTCAATGTTTTGTTTTTCAAAAACTTGAAAATTTTGTATTAAATTCCATTAAGTTCTTGTGGATGTTTTTGTTTCATTAGTTTTTATTAAATACATGCATATATGCATATCTATGTAAATAAAATGTACTCTAATATGCTTTTTTTTTTTTTTTTTTCTTTTCAATATTCTTTAACACGAAAAAATATTTCAGTCCCCTCAGTTTTGTGTTAAATGATTTTCAGTGTATATCTGTTGCACATAAATCCCTTTCTTACATAAAATATAAATGTATGTATAGAATAACTAAATAAATTGTAAAGGAAGTTTAATTAGCAACTATGAAATCTTAAAAAAGTACATAGTATGAAATTTATAATGGCAAATATTAAAAATAGATGAAAGTAAATAAAATTTAAATTATAGAATGTACTTTATAAAATTAAAAATAAGTGGTTAAAAATATATTTTTTAATTACTTAAAACATGGAAGTTATTTGGCAGAGATTGTTGGATATAAAATTACTACTTCAAATTTTAAGATTACTATTGTTCATATTATAAGTCTCAACTTGCAGTGTTAATCCACATAACAACCATTGTAAAAATCACTCGTTATCATATTCCAAAGATCAGCAGCATACATTTTTTTCAAAATCGTGCATAATATTAAATATTGCCTTTTGATAGTCAAGTTGATACAAATAAGATGAACTGTTTTTAAGATTTTAGACTAGTAATTTATTCTTCCATTCACTTATTACAAATTCATTTTTTATATGCTCAGCTATCCAAAATTTCAAAAGCTTTCCGGATATTTTTTTTTGTTGAGTTTTTACTATACATACATTTTAGCATTTACATCGTCAAAATTGCACAGACACATACTTGAAGTGAATTTACTTTTACAGCTAAACGCAGGAACTGGAAAACAAAAAAGTACTTATTCGGAGATTGTATTTCTTTTTCGTTCATGAAAATCAAAGTTCATTACACAAACATGCAATCACACTGCACAAGCATGTATGGAAATTCTTAATACATTTAGTAATCCTGATAATTGCTACACATTTGGTAAATAAATCAGAAAATATTTTAATGTATAACAAATGAATAAAGTAGTTAAGCTTTTATAAAACAGAGCATAATACCACAGTTACGAAGATATTTAATGTTATAAAGTTAGGTAATTTAGTAAATTTCAGTTGTTCACCAAAGCAGTAAATTATGAAGTTCCTTGTATATCTTTATAAATGAACTTTATTGCTGTTTTAAGCAATTAAATAACTGTTCAAGTTATTTTAATAATTTTGAAATATATACATTAAAAGAAACAATAAAATGTATTAATCTATTTGTCAACCTTGATTTTGGCACGAAAGTCTGCAGAATGCTTCGTAGTTTTTAAGCACATAGAGGCACTGCAATTCTTTCTTATTCCTTGATCTGAAGTTTTCTGCAATTGGGTTTTTTTTTTTTTTTTTTTTATTTAAATTGCTGTATTGGCACACATACAATTTTTGTATAGTGGCTTCAGATGTGGATAAGTTTTTCGAACACTTTCGTTTGTTTTACTGGCGTCGCTGAATTTTGCGATGAAATGCAGCACATTTATTGCCGAGTATCACCTTTCAGATTTTTCATACTGTTAATGTATACATCAGCAGTGATCCTCTTTCCTCAAATACACTACGGCGATAAACAATAACCATTCACGAAAGATTTTGCGTAAATTGCCACTCATAATAATTTAAATTGCGAAAATCTCACAATTAGCACCTAAACACACCGGGAGCACAATTCTTTCGAAAGCGCGCCGTAGTAGTCAAAAGTGGGGTAGGCGTCTTGCCAGGTGAAACTAGTCGATATTTCCGTGACGTCAAAAATTCGAAAAGTGGGGTAGGGTTTGGAAATACGCGTACCGGTGTTCGAATTCTTTTGTGACCGACTGTACATTCACAGAGACCTTCAAATCGAACTTATTCAAGAGTATATTAAACGATTAGCGATTTCATTCAGTACAAAACCACAGTAATAGCCTTATTAGCACTCTCTCTTTCTCCCTCGATCCCGGTGAAAAGCATCGGTACCCGTATGACGTCATACCAACATAAGAATTACAACCTTAATATGATTTATTCACACTAAATTCACTCTGCGGTCTGTCACCCGCTGCACTGACCTCACCCCCCCCCATTAAACGCGGACCTGACTTTCTTTTTTTGCCCCTCCCACACATCCTACTACGCTACTCTTCTTTCTTTTCCTTTCAGATTGTTATCAAAAGCTAAGTAAAAAAGCGTGTTCAGACTAGTGAGTATATATGCATACTATATTCGACAATGTCATTCATAATTTTAAGAGAGAAATATTTCCACTACTAATTCCACTAGAAGTAGTTTCAGAATTGAAATTAAACGTGGATTTCTCTTTTGTAATACTCGTTTGCCATTAAATGCAATTTTTTTATGAGCGGAAAAAATTCTGAAGCATTACGATTAAACCTGAGCAGAGGTGATATAACTCAACTTACTCTGGAAGACAGATTGTAATCTGCGAAGGTTATTGAAAGGAGCTAAATTTCGTGGTAAATACTGCATTCTTTAATAATAATGTTTAATGTATAAGTTGTTTTTAATCTTCGGAAAGCATATCTATCCGTCAGAATTTTCATTACATATGCTCACGTTTGAAGGTCGTTAGGGCGATCAAAGTGAGGGCAACTTATTGTAAGCCGCAAATAAAAATTTTGTTTTTAGTGTGGCAAGTTCATTAAAATCTTAAAGAAAATATATATAATTATTTCTTTTAATTTATGTATATTATGAAGGCTAAAGAATCTGCTCTCAAAATTATAATGAAATTCCATTTTCAACTAATTAATATTTTACTTCGTTATTTCCCTCTCCTCCTCATTTTGGGAAACGTGTAATTTTTAAGAGCATTTGAAATTCTGTTGTTTGATTAATATGCAAAATATGGTGTACAAATTAAGAATTGATTACTTATTTATTGGAATGTAGCAGAGCTCACAAGGGCTGTCTGCCTAAGGTAAGGAATGCATTCATGGAAGACTTTTGAAGGAAAATGCCTCGTTTTCATATTATGCATGGGAAAAACCAATCATGTAACCATCCTATTAGCCTATCATCAAACCCAAGACTTAACTATCAGCACAGAAAAATTAAAAGTACCTTTAATTGCAAAGTTTGCCATAAAAGCATATTCTTGTATTTTACTTTTTTACCTATTAATGTATGTGAAATTTTAGTGGTAAAAAAAATTTACTTTTAAAAATATTTGAATTTATCAGTATTTCTTTAGGTACTGAAGCATTAACCACGTTGGTGAAATTTGGCAATGTTTTTAAGCTAGAAAGCTGAATGTTGCGTTTTGTGTGCAAGATGGTAATTTTTGTCTGTTTAAAAAAATTGCCAAACTATTGATATTTATCAGAAGTCAACATATCAAAAGAAACATATAAAAAGAAAATGCAATTTTACAATTTAATATAAAAATTTTAATTATTAAAGAAGGACTAATAAATGATGTTATATACTAAAAAAATAAAACATATTTTTCACAAAATCCTTCTGTAAATTTTTTCGTTCGACTCTGTATGCATACCTGTATTCATTAAAAAAAAAAAAAAATTGAGAATTCTATAAACTTGGCATCGTGCTCCGCCCATCTTCTTAATATGTCTCCTCATTATTCCTTTTATCAATTTTGCAGCAGAATGCCATATTCATCCTGAAATGTTACTTTAGTCTCTTCGGTTGATCTTTACAATATGGTAACTGGTAGTTTGGCGATATTTTGGAGGCGATAAAGGTTACTACCTGGGACTGGGTAATAATGTGAGCAGTACTCAGTTCCGATTACGCATTATTTTGCGTGAGGGAAATGAGAGATCATGGGATATGTCATGTGATGTTAATGGACGAATTAGGGTTCTTTAATCGGAAAAGGGGGGAAATCGGGAAAAAATGTGGAAATTTTGTATTTAGCTTTATTCTCTGTTGTGTGAAACAGTGTTGTTTAATTTTTGGATCCCATGGCCCTAACTAAAGTGAATTCGAAATGGGTATTTAGGCATTGTGATAAAGAGAAGTTTGCTTTTTATTTAGCGGAGGAAGTGTGGAGGAAAAATTCGCAGAAAAAATCTTTCAAAAATTTTATTGAATGAATTAGAAAAGTGTATCCGCCACGTAATCAAGATTCTGAAGAAGATTAGGTAAGTTAGTATTTTTAATTATTTGAGGATATTATTTTTATGCATTGTTCTAAATGTAAGGTGGAAAGGAATTTAGTATTATTGGGAAAATTGTTATTAGCAATGATTTAGTTTAAAGTAATTAAGATTGTAAGGTAATTTTTATTAATTTAATGTATGTGCTCATTTATATTTTAAGTAGTGTTTTTGAATTTAATTATATTTTAATGAAATGATAGTTATTTTGTGAATTTTATGCTTGTAGGAATTTGGTATACGTTTAAGTTGAAATAAATGTGCATGGAAATAATTTAAATATTTGATACTAAGTATTTGTAATGCTTGCGGTATGAATTCGTTGGTGACGTGTATAATGTAATAGATGATTTAGAGGTAAAAGTTTTTGGGGTTGATCTTTACATTATGGTAACTTGGCGATTTTTTGGCGAAAATTAGGCGACCAACTCTCCTACAGCAACCTTCTATTTTTTTCCCCGCCAATGTTTCTTTTCTTTTTATCTCCTGAACACTTCTTCCAACAATCTACTAGCCGAATTACACTTATGCTAGGAATTTTATCTAACAAAACTGCTTAATCATGACAAATATTCACTGCAAAATTAGGAAAAACTGCACAATACCATTCTCCTTACGCATTTTTCAAAATAACACATACACATAAACCATGTACACGTCGACTTATTTTTACTTAAAAAAACATCCCAGAATTGCACAAAAATGGCATTGCGCACACTCTTCACTATATCCATGTACACTGTTTTTTTCTCATAAATTACAAAAATTTCATGAAAATACATGACAATTTTCTCAATCTTTAAACCCAGTAAAAAGAATATATCTGAAATTACCTGATCGCGAAAAAGTATTTACCCTTTACAAATATGAACATTTCCACATATAAAATAAATAAAATATCCAAAAACTTTTACCTCTAAATCATCTATTACATTATACACGTCACCAACGAATTCATACCTCAAGCATTACAAATACTTAATATCAAATATTTAAATTATTTCCATGCACGTTTATTTCAACTTAAACGTATACCAAATTCCTACAAACATAAAATTCACAAAATAACTATCATTTCATTAAAATATAATTAAATTCAAAAACACTACTTAAAATATAAATGAGCACATACATTAAATTAATAAAAATTACCTTACAATCCTAATTACTTTAAACTAAATCATTGCTAATAACAATTTTCCCAATAATACCAAATTCCTTTCCACCTTACATTTACAACAATGCATAAAAATAATATCCTCAAATAATTAAAAATACTAACTTACCTAATCTTCTTCAGAATCTTGATTACGTGGCGGATACACTTTTCTTACCTCTGTTTCAGAATCTTTAAAATCATACTTATCTTTCAAAGCAAGATACCAGGTAAAATAAATAACATAATAAAACATCTTTATTTCTCTCTCGCACAACCTTAAAAAACATTTATTACTATCCTTTTCAATACCACTAAATACCCATTTCGAATTCACTTTAGTTACGGCCATGGGATCCAAAAATTCACAAACACTATTTCACACAACACAGAATAAAGCCAAATACAAAATTGCCAGATTTTTTCCCGATTAAAGAACAGTAATTCGTCCATTAATATCACATAACCTATCCCATGATCTCTCATTTCCCTCACACAAAATAATGTGTAATCAGAACTGAATACTACTCACATTCTTAACAAAGTCTAACTAACCTAATCTTCTTCCGAATCTTCCTTACATGGTGGATACACTTTTATTATGGATTCAATAAAATTACTGAACGATTTTTTTTCCGAATTTGATAGAATTTGATAAAAAAAAATTCTCTTTATCACATCTACAATTCACTTTAGACAGCGCCGTACAATCCCAAAATTATTCAACCCTACTTCACACAACACACAATGAAGCTTAATACAAAATAATATACATCCACAGATACTTGTCCAAATTCCCCCCTTTTCCGATTAAAGAACCGTAATTCGTCCATTAATATCACATGACATATCCCATGATCTCTCATTTCCCCCACACAAAATAATGCGTAATCGGAACTGAGTACTGCTCACATTATTACTAAAGTCCCAGGTAGTAACCTTTATCGCCTCCAAAATGTCGCCAAACTACCAGTTACCATATTGTAAAGATCAACCGTTTTTGGATATTTTATTTATTTTATATGTGGAAATGTTCATATTTGTAAAGGGTAAATACTTTTTCGCAATCAGGTAATTTCATATATGTTCTTTTTACCGGGTTTAAAGATTGAGAAAATTGTCATGTATTTTAGTGAAATTTTTCTAATTTATGAGAAAAAAGCTGTGTACATGGATATAGTGAAGAGTGTGCACAATGCCATTTTTGTGCAATTCTGGGATGTTTTTTTAAGTAAAAATAAGTCGACGTGTACATGGTTTAGTGATATTTTAATTAAATGATAGTTATTTTGTGAATTTTATGTTTGTAGGAATTTAGTATACGTTTAAGTTGAAATAAACGTGCATGAAAATAATTTAAATATTTGATACTAAGTATTTGTAATGCTTGCGGTATGAATTCGTTGGTGACGTGGATAATGTAATAGATGATTTAGAGGTAAAAGTTTTTGGATATTTTATTTATTTTATACGTAGAAATGTTCATATTTGTAAAGGGTAAATACTTTTTCGCGATCAGGTAATTTCATATATGTTCTTTTTACCGGGTTTAAAGATTGAGAAAATTGTCATGTATTTTCGTGAAATTTTTCTAATTTATGAGAAAAAAGCAGTGTACATGGATATAGTGAAGAGTGTGCGCAATGCCATTTTTGTGCAATTCTGGGATTTTTTTTTAAGTAAAAATAAGTCGGCATGTACATGGTTTATCTGTATGTGTTATTTTGAAAAACGTGTAAGGAGTATGGTATTGTGCACTTTTTCCCAATTTTGCAGTGAATATTTGTCATGATTAAGCAGTTTCGTTTGATAAAATTTCTAGCATAAGTGTAATTCGGCTAGTAGATTGTTGGAAGAAGTGTTCAGTAGATAAAAAGAAAAGAAACATGTCTTTACTTCTTGAAGACAAAATGGCGGCGGGGAAAAAAAATAGAGGGTTGCTGTAGGAGAGTTGGTTGCCAAATTTTCGCCAAAAAATCGCCAAGTTACCATAATGTAAAGATCAACCGTCTCTTCATTTTCTGTCAAATTCTGCAAGCACATATTTTAAAATTGAACTAAAGGCAAAAGATATCATGATTTGTTAATAATTTAGTTGAAAAGAGGTAGAAAATGCATGAAGTACAGTAACAGTTTAAATACTAAATAAAACAAGTAATTACCATACATATATACCACCTAACTAGAGCTAATTGTGATAATTATGTCTTTATGAACAATTTTACTTTAAGGTTTCATCCATTATACTAGTCATTGATATGCCTGAAATAATGTCAGTATATCTCTAACAATTTAATTGGGCTACAGCTGACATTACTTTTATTTTAAATAAATTCAGAAGGAGAAGAAAACTTATTTTGCTATTTAGAATTCTTGCAAAGCAAAATAAATGTTAACCAACATTTTTATTCGTTAAAAGTTGTACAAAAAGGGTAAGGATCTTATTTTTGACTAAATGTGGACGTGTGTAATTAAAATGTGATGCTTGATGGCAGTATTGAAACAATACAGTCAAAAGTCGTTAGTCCGGACTTCGGCGATTCCGGATTATAGATCATAAGTTTAAATCTGGTAAGATGGCACGCAGAAATTATAAAATTAAAAATATGAAACCCTGATTTATGAAATAAAGAACAATTATGATCTAAAGGGTATCAAAATATACAAAAAAAAAAAAAAAAAAGCTTAATATTTGTTTACTTTATTAAACATTTCGGTGAAAGTTTACAATTGGGTGCCCCTTTGTTTATTGGCGATTCTTTTTTGACGCCAAGATCGGCGCCAGGAAGTCACAATTGCAAGATGGCCGCTACACAAAAGCAAAATAAGAAGTTGAAGAATTGTGTAAGATTTGTGTCCGTGTACACATTGATCTGTTTTTACTTAAAAAAACATCCTAGAATTGCACAAACTCGGCATTGCGCACTGCCTTAAATATGTCCATGTACACATCAATCTATTTTCACTTAAACAAAACCGGGAAGCTAAAACAAAGTTAAAACTATCGTGGTAACCAGAAGCGAGGTCTCATCGGCAAAATTTTTTTTTTAATGTCACCAATCGAAGGGGCACACAATTCTACACTAAAGCCAACATTTCTTTCAATGTAAGTTGTTTAAGTTGCTTCATTTTATGTGATAATACTTTATCTTTAATTCTATAAACAGACATAATTTCTTGTTCAGTTACAAAGTTCCGCTGTTCAAGTCCTATAATTGCTGTGTCAAGAATACCTACTAATTTGTCAATCGAAATTTTTTCGTTTTCAATAACCTCTGTGTCACTTTCTTCACTATCGGAAACGAATTATAATGACGATGAATTATAGACTCCATATAGTCTTTGATATGATTTAAATCATATCAAAGAGAGTACATCGAGATGAAATACTACATTTAGTAAAGAATTATAAGCCAAATAAAATAAAAACATCTGCTCTGAAGATAAGGATAGTTCTGACAGATCAACTTCCAATTCATTGTGCGCCGCGGCATTTCCCCCCATGCCGCAGAGCAGTGTGAAATTGATAAACAGATTTCGGAATGGTTAGAGAACAAAGGATATGCCTTTATCCATTTTTTGCAGCAAATCCACTTTTTCTTTGATGGAGATTGAAACATACTTTCGCTTTGTAGATCCTTTACATATTAGTAAATATATATCGGAAATTGTATTTGACATAATCGAAATTTCACGCTTACGTTTATAAATTTGCTCTAACAGTCTGCAAAAAATAATAAGCCGGATCCAATTCGAAGATTAATGAACAAGGCAATCTGCAACATTAACTGAAATAGATAATTAGATAATTTTAGGTTATACATTAAACGCACATGCATAAACGTATTATGCGCATACGCATATGCGAAGCCACAAAGCTCTTGTGCGCATGTGTCACTTTGATGCATGCGCGCAAGACCTTGTAGCTTTGAGGTCCGGATTATAGATCATTTCCGATTATGGGTTGCCCCCCGCATCATCATCTCCGACCTGAAATAAAACTGAATGCCAGTATCTTTACAAAATTCAAAACAAGAATAAATAAATATCACAATTTCATTCAATTCAGAAATTTTTAAGAAATATTTTCCTTTGGGAACATCTTATTCATTATTCAAAATTTTACCATAACAAGAAAGTCCAACATGTTACAAAACAATACAAAGACATATGTATGATCATACACTCAATACTTTTACCAAGGGCCCTGGTCAATCATACAACATTCAACACTATACAGTTTTACATTTACCTAATATCCATCATAATATGACTTATAACATATTATTTTCAAATAAAACAAAACTCTTAATTTAAATACACACAAAAAGAAATTTCATAAGAAAATTGTTCCACAAAATCTTATCAGGTAATGCTTAGTCAACGGTTTTGTCATGGGATGAGCCAGATTATCTTTACTTGGAACATATTTTAAATCAAAAATTTCCCTGTTCAATAGATCACGAATGAAAAATAGTTTCACATCTATATGTTTTGTCCTTGAGTTTTCAATGGGTGATTTTGTAAAACATATAACAGCCATGTTATCAGCAAACAATATTGGTTTCGAAACATAGTTACTTGCAATCTTAAACTGAATGCATTCATCCAAAATATTTCTAAACCAAACTAATTCTTTTGCTGATTCAGTCATGGAGATAAATTCAGCCTCCATAGTAGACAAACTCACTCCCTTTTCTTTAAATGTACGCGAAGATACAGGTGATTCTCCCAACAAAGCTATTTGTCCACCAATAGACACCATATCATCCCTGCTTGAAGCAAAATCCGAATCTGAATATATATTGAGCTTCAGTTCCTTGCATACCAGTTTAAGTTTGTGCTGTCTGGTATTGGAAACATATCCTAAAAGTTTAAATATATTAACAGCATAAGCTATATCCGGAGGAGTACGACTGCAAAGAACCTAGTATTGTACCTTACTGCTTAAGCATGTTCTTCTATTGGACTTCTTGCAAATTTTGGTTGACTTGGTAGACAGAGACCTGGATTCTTGTGCTTCTAGTTCCCTAGGGACCTGGTTACCATAACCTATTTGTGCTGGTCACTCTGGGGACCTGATTACCTCAGCCCAATAACCTGTTGTTTTTGAATTTTTTTTTCTTTAACCCTTTGACGCGCGGTGGTCGTGTCCTGAAACCACCCTTTTCCGAATTTTTTTTCTCCTCTTTTTTCCAAAAATTTTGAATGAAAATGAATTGATTACTGATCTTTTACATCTAAATAACACAAAATGACTGTAGAATCATATATGTTTTAGGTATTAATACTTCAGATCGGATGCCTTTTAAAATTCGTTTTCGATGAGACAAAATAACTTCTTTTTATTAATATAAACAACTTTAAATTTCAAAAGTTAGTCATCGCACATCGTGATTTCTATCATAAGCAATAAAAACATCGCAGTAATTAAACTGCATATATATATAAAAAAAAAAAAAAACTTCTATATGTATGGCATTTGCTACGTGGTTTCAGGGCGCGACCACTGCGCTACTAGAGAGCATTGTGTCACAATGCTTACAATCTTCTAGAGGCTCGGTGGTCGCGCCTTGAAACCACTGACGTTTGCTTCTCAATGGCATTCGCTTGCTTTTCAAATAGGAATGTTTATTTTTACCCGGATATAGATAAAAGGCTTTGAAACCACAGAGTTATTTTATTACTAAACAATACATGCACCTACCTGCCCAGTAGAAAGGTCTTTCTTTTCCAAATACCTTTCTCTGACATCACCACACTTGCTTCCCAGCTAGTATTGTAATTTTATAAATTTTTTCCTGTGATTTAAATTTAATGTAAATATACTTTGCTATAATTAAAAATAGAAATTGCGTAAAAGTTTTATTTAAATTTGAAATATTTTCTGAATATTTTGGGACGAAATACGAATAAAATAAATATGAATGGGAAATGAATGATCCGTACAAAGCCAAAAAGACCAAGCCCCCCCCATTAACGTAAAAAACCACAAATTTCATGTGCCAGATGAAAAACTAAATAACGCTGGACATATACCAGTGAAATTTAAATCCAGGCAGTGTACATTTTGTAGCACAAGGAAGAAACCTCATAGAACAAGATGTGTATCCTATCCCAGTGTATTAAATCAATCTTACCGAACTTTGAAAAATAGCATTGTTGAAGTTCGTAATGAGTAGTAGTTCAAAGAGCAATAAGGTATGGTATAATAGATAACGATACTAAACAATAGCAATTTTGGTATATTTTCTAAAACTGTAAGCACCCATTTGCAACAAATGCATAATTAAAATGTATTCGGTACAGGATAGGAATGTTAAACAGAAGTATGTTGTAATGTATAAAAAGTATAAAATTTTGCTTTATCAGTTGGTCATTTATAGACATAACTTAGATGGATTTTAAATTGCTTATGAATTTATTATTAATCAATAGTTTGCTTTTTTTTAATATGCCTTTAATTCTTTTCATAGGGATTCTTTGTTTTATTTTTCCAAAGCAATATTGATTTCAAATCAATTGCAATTTTTTTCTTGCAAGCAAATAATATATCCTCCATTAATTTTCAGATTTTGCGATGTCATCAGCCAGTGTACAGAAGCTAAGCAAACCTCAATTACGTGGTTTGTATCGTTCTTACATCAAAAAGCATTTAACTATTGCTATTGTTTGTGGATTACTTACATCAGTAGGTTGGAAGTTTGGAATTTTAGAACCTAGGAAAAGAGCTTATGCAGAATTTTTCAAGTAATTCTTTGTATATTTATTTCATGAAGAACACTTTCATGTTGATTCAAATGTAGATTCTTTTAATTTATAAATTCGTACTTTAATGCAAATCTAAGAGTAAATTATAAGTAACTTTTGCTAAATGTGAGATTTTACTTCAGAATTAGTTACAGAAATTCTATTATGTAAGGTGCAAGAGTTTTAATTAAAATGTTATTTAAATTTACTGTGTAAAAACATGTGAACATCAAGGAATATTTTTGGTTGATCAAAAGAATATGATCAAAGAAATCTTTGAAGTTGGTGAAGACTTTGGATTTGATGGTGTTGAAGTAGGGGAAGATTTTGATGGTGCCAATATAGAAAATATTAAAGAATTAAAGTTGTGCCTTGTATAAAAAATGCATGTGTAGGCAACATAACATCGAACATAGTAAACTTGGTCTTGCATGAGGATGATTTTAAAAACACATCATAATATTATATCAGCATTATATGAAGAGGTACTAAGAGTTGGTGTATATGTTATGTGATAGTAATACAGGGTTCGTAGCGGTCCTTACAAGTGCTTATAAGTCCTTATATTTGAAGATAAAAAGTAAAAGCCCTTATAGGTGCTTACTTTTTCTGTGAAGCACTTATTTTTTGTTTTTAGTGCTTTTTTTTTTTTTTTTTTTTTTTTTTTTTTTTTTTAAACGAGAACACATTTTTCCCTGTACCAAAGCTGAAACTAAATAAACAACTTTTCTTCCTTATATGGATCGTCAGATGGTGAATCATACTCCCAGAAATCGCTTTTCGCCCCTTTCTCTGCATAACATAACCTTTGTGCGCAAGTACAGACAGGTGCACGTTGTTCTATTGGTCAAAGAATTGTGAAAGCGGTAGAAATTCCAGTAAATACTGTATTCTTTTGCTCCCACCCAATACTACACACGTTTGAATTTCTATCAAGATTCTAATAATTTACATTCTCGTTTATAAGCATAAGCATATGTATGAATATTTATAATATACAGTAACTGCTGAAGTATAGATAAACTTCAAAAATGGGCGTGTTTTAACAGAGATTAGTTTTCTAAGGAATAATATTCAGAATGGCATAAATAAAGTGAAAGTAATCAAATAGTCAAAATAGTTTTTTTTTTTTTTTTTTTTTTTTTTTTTTTTTGCCAATGCATTAAGCAGTACGCAAGTTGGGTGTTCTCCCCTTTCTACACAAAATGTCGAATATTGAAACCATTACAGTTTGCAGCAAAGCAAGCAACAGACTGACTTTTTTTTTTTTTTTTTTTGGTCACTTTCCAACCTGGATTGAATAGGACTAAAAGTTCTGCGGTCTACCAATCCAAGCAAGAATGATTCTATTCCGGTAATTTAATTATTAATCAATATGAGTGTAGTATGGATATTGCACAGAGCGGCGACAAGTCCTGCTCAATGATAAATATGCCACATGGGCGCATGACGGTCCGAATACCGGCAGCTGTTGATTCTGATTACATAAAACTACGTGCGGAAGAATTAAGGCTCACGTATTGTGCACTAATGTTTGCCATATTTCGCAGAGATAAAAAAGTTTTACTGTGCTTGCTAAGCAGATTATTTTTCAGTTCCATTTTTTATATAATTCACCTATCGAAATGTCAAAAGCATTATTTAGCTGAAAAATCTAAAAAACAGCTACAATCTATCCCCCTTTCCTCTTTTTAAAGTTACGCTTGACTATCCAGAATTTTCAGATATTCGGCAATTTCCGAGTATGCCGGTTATTTAAGCTTTTACTTTTAACGAATGACTGCATGAAGCAATTTCCCACTTCCTGATTTCAGAAAAGTTTCTTTTTTTTACTTATTTTTACTTAAATTAATTTCCTTGCAATATCTGTTAAGGGAAAACTGTTATACAATGAAAATTTAGAAAATGTTCAGAATTTTGATTTAAGTTAAATTATTTAAATATTAATAGGATTGGAAATATAAATTGTACAGTCAAAAGTCGTTAATCCGGACTCGTCGGGACTTCGGCGATTCCGGATTATCAATTTTTCCGGATTATAGATTATCAGTTTAAATTTGGTAAGATGGCATGCAGAAATTACAAAATTAAAAATATGAAACCGTAATTTATGAAATTAAGAACAATTATGATCTAAAGGGTATCAAAATTTACAAAAAGAAAAAGCTTAATATTTATTTGTTTACTTTATTAAACATTTCTATAAATGAAAGTTGTTTAAGTTGCTTCGTTTCATGTGACAGAGTTGCCAACTCTCCCGATTTAGGCGGGAGACTCCCGATTTTCGACCGCTCTCCCGCCAACCCGATTTACAATATATTTCTCCCGACTTTTTCTTATTTTTAAAATTTCTCACAATTTTTATGCAACTTGGCTTAATACTTTGTTATAGGTATAAAAAAAGTGCTTTTGGACGTCTGAAAGCAATTGAATTTTCTCTACATTATATCTAAAACAAAACCTTGCGAATCAGATAGCTTCTGCTTTGTGAGTGAGAGCATTATACGTATCCAGAAACGTCATTCTCCAGTTCTCCAATGGGCTTCGAGCTCCACAGCGTGTCAGCTGGCATATATTAGCCAATGAGGACAAAGCAAGTTGTTATTTGGACGTTCTTTTTAGTTATTTCATTCATTTTGTCCTGAGTTGTGTGAGTACACGTGCCTTAGGGAAATAGTTTTAGAAATTATCATCTTTTGTTACGTCTGCGAGAAAGGTGGAATACTCGTGTACGTTTCAAAAATCGTACACAGTTGACTTTCCTTCCATTATTTCTTCAAGGAAATGTAATAAATTTGCGATGTGTACCGCCTGTCGTTGCGATTTTTCGATTTCGTATGTTGGAAGGGCGGATGTTCTCAAACATGTGTGTACACAAAAACACAAGGATAACATGAGTTGTTTTGAAAAAAACGAAAAATTAAATTTTTCTTCGGAAACAAAGGACCAAAAAGTTATTAATGCAGAATGTCTGTTCTCTGCCTTTTTACTGGAGCACAACCTGCCACTGAATGCATCGGATCACGCTGCAGCTTTATTTAGAAAAATGTTTCCCGATAGTGAAATCGCTAAGAAATACTCAAGGTGCAAGAATCAAAACAGGTGCAATTGTTAAAGAAATGGGTTTGAAAAATAAATCTTCAGTTATTGATTGCATTAAAACAGCTCCTGTCTGCCTCTCTACTGATGGAAGCAATAATACCGATTCAAAATGTATCCAATTGTTGTTTCTTTTTTTGATCCAGAGTCTTCAGAAATTGAGTGCAGTTTACTTTATGTTCCCACTTTAGAAGGACATTTGACAGGCTTTAATATAGCACAGTTAATTATTAAAACTTTAAAAGAAAACTGCAGGCACTCTGGATAATTGCTTAGCACTTGGTGCCGATAATGCACCAGTTTTGGTAGGCTTGGAAGGCTGGTGTTGCAGGTATCTTAAGAAAGGAAAATTCAGATTATGAGGTGCACCTGTCACCTCTTAAATTTAGCAGCTGAAAAAGGGGCAACTTCTTTACCAATAAATGTGGATGAACACATTGTTGATATTTATTATTATCTTGAAAGGAGTTCTAAAAGGAAGGAAAAATTGAAACAGTTCCAACAGCTGCATAACAGCAGTTTACAATTAGAAAACTTGGATGAAGTTATAAAATCAGCTACGATTGACACCCAGTGGAGTTTAATTGCAAAACTGAAAGGTGCTGATGGAATTTTAAAATATAGTGAACTGTCTAGAATTGTGTTGGCCATCTTGACAGTTCCCTATAGTAATGCAGAGTGTGAGAGGATCCTCAGTGTTGTTGCGAGAACGAGGACTAAATTTAGATCTAATATTAGAGATGGCACATTAGAAAAACTTTTATTAGCGAAAGCAGGCCTACGTGGCAATTGCTGTGAACACAATGATGAAGTTTTTTTCTTAAAGAAAGCAAAATCTGCCACTGTTTATAACATTTGTACGAAAACTGATTAAAGTGTTTTTTTTTTTTTTTTTTTCTTTTCTTAAACGATGCGTGTAGTAAAAATTTTTTTATGTGTAAGGTATTTTTGTGTTGCTTGCATTTAAGAATTAGTTACTACTTAAAGTTCATTCATTATTAAAAACTATATTTTTATCATTTAAAAAGTCTTTTTAACATTGTGAAAAATCTCCTGATTTTTGAGTGTCATAGGTTGGCAAGTATGATGTGATAACACTTTCTCTTTAATTCTATTAAACAGACATAATTTCTTGTTTAGTTACAAAGTTCCGCTGTTCAAGTCCTATAATTGCTGTGTCGAGAATACCGACTAATTTGTCAATCGAAATTTTTTCGTTTTCAATAAGCTCTGTGTCACTTTCTTCACTATCGGAAGCGAATTATAATGACGAGGAACTTTATTTAAATCATATCAAAAACGGAGTACATCGAGATGAAATACTACATTTAGTAAGGAATTTTAAGCCAAATAAAAAAAAAATCTGTCCTGAAGATAAAGATAGTGCTGACAGATCAATTTCCGATTCATTGCGTGCCGCGGCGTCCCCCCCCCCAGCAGCGTGAATTTGATAAACAGATTTCGGAATGGTTAACGAACAAAGGATATACCTTTATCCATTTTTTGCAGCAATTCCACTTTTTGTTGAATGGACTTCGAAACATACTTTTGCTTTGTAGATCCTTGCCATATTAGTAAATGTATATCGGAAATTCTATTTGACATAATCGAAAGTTCAAGCTTACTTTTATAAAATTGCTCTAACAGTCTGCAAAAAATAATAAGAATTCGAAGATTAAGGAACAACGCAATCTGCAACATTAACTGAATTAGATAATTTTAGCTTAGCTTATACCGTCCGTTATACATCTAATGAGCATGCGTAAACGTATTATGTGCATGCGCACACCCATATTCGCAGCCGTAAAGGTCTTACGTGCACGCGTAAACGCCTATGCACAGAAAGTTTGCAGCTTTGAGGTCCGGATTATAGATTCCAGTTTAAAAGTTGTAGAATTAAAAGATAAGCTTTTAAGTTCTAATGAATATTTGAAAGATAAAGATTTTGTCATTGAATTTTTTTATACTATTGTTGAAGTAAGGAAAAGTCAGAGAAAATTGCGAAATTACGTTTGGTACAAATCGAAAGTAGCAGTGGCTTGCTCTGAAACATGGACTTTTATATTCCTCGCAGATGACGTATTCCGAGTGCAGCGCCACTAATTTGTATATTGGAGTTTTACTCAGCTACTCTTACTTGGCAACATATTCAAATTTTACACGGTTTGGCTTATTTTTGAGGGAGTTATCGCTATTTTTGTGAGTTTTCCTTAATTTATGATAACCAGTGTATTATGATGGCACAGTCTAGAAAATCAAATATAAAACAATCTGTTGTTCTAATTGATGCTAAAGCAAAGTTTAAAGTTTATAAAATTAAACATTTTACCAATAGTAGCAATAAAAGCTCCCTGAGATAATATGTTGTGCAGACATTGAAGAAAATAAAAAGGTTTCAAACTTAACCAATTTATTAACAATATAATAAAGAATAAAAAAATACACAGAAAATAAATTTAAACAATATCAGAGTCTTAGGAAAAATATAATATAACCATCATTCATCAAATAATATTTTTACCTGGTCTCCAGAAACACGCAATCAATACAAACAAAATGTCCTGAACAGTAATTATGCAGCTTCAACTGAAATTGGCTACACATTCAATAAGTCCATGATCAATGGTCAAGAAAACACCTGAAATTTAAATCAAGTTCTTGAAAGCACTTAAAACCGGCCTAACTCCGTGTACATTAGTTGAACACGAGGAATCGCCGCTAACGTATTTTAAATGCCACCTTTATGAAGAACATGGATGCTGCCAACAGCAGTCACTCACATGGTAGCCTCTGGAACCAAGGAACTTATTCTGGAACAATCATCTTGTGGACAGGAACTAAGGAACTTATTCTGGAACAATCATTTTGTATACAGGAACCAAGGAACTTATTCTGGAACAATCATCTTGTATACAGGAACCAAGGAACTTATTCTGGAACAATCATCTTGTATACAGGAACCAAGGAACTTATTCTGGAACAATCATCTTGTATACAGGAACCAAGGAACTTATTCTGGAACAATCATCTTGTATACAGGAACCAAGGAACTTATTCACCGGACTGCACGCATCCTTCTGAAGGGGCTGGAAACCGCACACCCAAGTGCCAGGAAAGCAGGAACTGGAAGGAGGGCTGAGCCAGAGCGACGCGAGATACTTATAGCAGAAGTAGGCATGACGTCATCTCACGGCAACCAATCAGCTATCGGCACGAATCGGCTTTCCAGATGACGTAACATCATGTTTCGTTTTTGCATCTCAATTAAGTTGAAACAGTCCATTCTCAACACAAACAGTGGCAGTAAGAAAAAGAAGTAGAAATAACTACTATATTACATTAAAATAAGAACTAAACTAAATAAACATTTCAAGGAGGAGAGATGATGCAGTAAAAGGTTTACAATAAGTTATATTTTCCAACAAATGCCCCCCACATCATCATCTCCGACCTGAAATAAAAACTGAATGCCAGTATCTTTACAAAATTCAAAACAAGAATAAATAAATATCACAATTTCATTAAATTCAGAAATTTTCAAGAAAAATTTTCCTTTCGGAACATCTTATCCCATTATTCAAAAATTTACCATAACAAGAAAGTCCAACATGTTACAAAATAATACAAAGACATATGTATGATCACACACTCAATACTTTTACCCAGAGCCCTGGTCACTCATACAACATTCAACACTATACAGTTTTACATTTACCTAATATCCATCATAATATGACTTATAACATATTATTCTCAAATAAACAAAACTTTTAATTTAAATACACACAAAAAGAAATTTCATAAGAAAATTGTTCCACAAAATCTTATCAGGTTATGCTTAGTGAGTGGTTTTGTCATGGGATCAGCCAGATTATCTTTACTTGGAACATATTTTAAATCAAAAATTTCCCTGTTCAATAGATCACAAATGAAAAATAGTTTCACATCTATATGTTTTGTCCTTGAGTTTTCAATGGGTGATTTTGTAAAACATATAGCAGCCATGTTATCAGCAAACAATATTGGTTTCGAAACATAGTTACTTGCAATCTTAAACTGAATGCATTCATCCAAAATATTTCTAAACCAAACTAATTCTTTTGCTGATTCAGTCATGGAGATAAATTCAGCCTCCATAGTAGACAAACTCACTCCCCTTTCTTTAAATGTATGCCAAGATACAGGTGATTCTCCCAACAAAGCTATTTGTCCACCAATAGACACCATATCATCCCTGCTTGAAGCAAAATCCGAATCTGAATATATATTGAGCTTCAGTTCCTTGCATACCAGTTTAAGTTTATGCTGTCTGGTATTGGAAACATATCCTAAAAGTTTAAGTAATCCTTCCCAGTGAAACTTACCAGGATTGCTTTGGAACTGAGAAAATATGTTAACAGCATAAGCTATATCTGAACGAGTACGATTGCAAAGAAACGAGAGACATCCCAAAATATTTCTATAAGGATAATTCATCATTTCAGTCGTTTCTTCTTGTGTACTGAGACTTTGAGTATTTCACACCTTTTACTATTGGAAGGGAAGTAATTTGTATTTTAAAAGACTTAAATCGATCAACTATGTCTTCTATATATAATTGCTGATGAATTAAAACACTATTGTTCTCATATTCAAATTCCACACCCAAAAGCTTTCTTGTTTTACCTAAAATTTTCAAATCAAAATGTGAATTCATGACGTTTAATATTCTTTTGGCCTGAACATCACTTTTTCCAAACACAACTATATCATCAACATAAACCAACAGAATGACAAAATCTTTAAAACGATAGACACAATTACACCACTCAAACTTGATAATCCCTAGGTTACATAGTTTTCTATCCAACTCGTAGTACCATAATCACCCACTCTGATGCAAACCGTACAAGGCTCTATCTAAACGAAACACAAAAGTTTCTTTATCTCGCTCTACAAAACCCTGAGGTTGGGACATATAAATTTCCTCTGATAAAGGAGCGTAGAGATAGGCACTTTTTACGTCGCATTGTATATTTGCCCATCCAAGGTGTGCAACTAAAAGAGAGAAAAAGAGCCTTATTACTGAAAAGTTAGCTACAGGAGAGTAGGTTTCATCATAGGTATCGTATTTAATTTGCCGATAACCCTGAGCCACTAAACGAGCTTTAAAACGAACGTTTCCAAATTTGTCACTTTTAATGTTGAAAATCCACCTGCAACCTAGTGGAGTCTTGTCTTTAGGAAGTGGAACAAGATGCCATACGTTATGCTTTCGCATGTTGGCCATTTCCTCTTGCATTGCCTCTATCCATTTAAACTTTTCTGTGGATTTCATTGCCTGGTTATAAGTGTTTGGAATTGAAACCTCTAGTCAGCTATCTCGGGTATATGACGTTGAAGGAGTGCCAGTTGGGTCGATTTCACCACAATAAGTATTGCTTCCCTTGAAATCAAACAAGGTAGGATCATACTGAATATTATGTTCAGTGTACCTTTCTACATCATTTAGTGATCGTAGTCTTTGATTAGACCCCCTCTCAAAATAATACACATCCGTACGAGTGCCGTCTGGCCTTGAAACAGGTTTACGAAGCCAAGTTACTTGTCTCAATGTAGATTGAGTGTCAGTGCCAATTGTAGAAGAAGGTACATTGGTATCAGTTCTTTCCTCTATTTCAGGAAAATAGCCAACTGGAGTATCAGTAGATTGGAACTCTATCCTCTCTTCAGATTCCAAATCAGGAAGGGTACCCAGTGCAGCTCCACTGCCACTTTTCTGCATTCCAATTGACTCTTTAAAAGTAGCATTTAGGGTTTCTACTATCTTTTGCTCATTTTCCAACCAAATCTTGTACCCTTTTGTTCGTACACTGTACCCAATCAATCTGCCAATCAAGATGGCATGCAGAAATTATAAAATTAAAAATATGAAACCGTAATTTATGAAATAAAGAACAATTATGATCTAAAGGGTATCAAAATTTACAAAAAAAAAAAAAAAAAAAAAGCTTAATATTTATTTGTTTACTTTATTAAACATTTCTTTCAATGTAAGTTGTTTAAGTTGCTTCGTTTTTTATGTGATAATACATTCTCTTTAATTCTTTAAGCAGACATAATTTCTTGTTCAGTTACAAAGTTCCACTGTTCAAGTCCTATAATTGCTATGTCGAGAGTACGGACTAATTTTTCAATCGAAATTTTTTCGTTTTCAATAACCTCTGTCACTTTCTTTGCTATCGGAAGCGAATTATAATGACGAGGAATTTGATTTAAATCATATCAAAGATGGAGTACATCGAGATGAAATGCTACATTTAATAAGGAATTATAAGCCAAATAAAATAAAAACATCTGCTCTGAAGATAAGGATAGTGCTGACAGATCAACTTCCGATTCATTACGTGGCGTTAAAGATAAACAAAGTTTAGATAAACAAACGTTAAAGTTTAGATAAACAAAGGATATGCCTTTATCCATTTTTTGTAGCAATTCCACTTTTTGTTTAATGAACTTCGAAACATACTTTCGCTTTGTAGATCATTTACATATTAATAAATATATATCAGAAATTCTATTTGACATAATCGAAAGTTCAAGCTTACTTTTATAAAAGTGCTCTAACAGTCTGCAAAAAATAATAAGCCGGATCCAATTCGAAGATTAAGGAACAACGCAATCTGCAACATTAACTGAAATAGATAATTAAATAATTTTAGCTTAGTTACTTACCGTCTGTTATACATTAAATGCGCACTCGTAAACGTATTTTGCGCACGCGCACAAGCATATTCTCAGCCGTAAAGGCCTTATGCGCATTCGTCAACTAGATGCATGCGCAGAAAGTTTGAAGCTTTGAGGTCCAGATTATAGATCATTCCGGATTATGGGTGTCTGAATTAACAACTTTTGACTGTATAACCATCATTCATCAAATAATATTTTTACCTGGTCTCCAAAAACACTGGCATTCAATACAAACAAAATGTCCTAAACGGTAATTATGCGGCCTCAACTGAAATTGGCTACACATTCAATAAGTCCATGATCAATGGTCAAGAAAACACAAATTTAAATCAAGTTCTTGAAGGCACTTAAAACCGGCCTAACTCAGTTTACCTTAGTTGAACACGAGGAATCGCCGCTAACGTATTTTAAATGCTACCTTTATGAAGAACATGGATGCCGCCAACAGCTGTCACTCACATGGTAGCCTCTAGAACCAAGGAACTTATTCTGGAACAATCATCTTGTGGACAGGAACCATGGAACTTATTCTGGAACAATCATCTTGTATACAGGAACCAAGGAACTTATTCTGAAACAATCATCTTGTGTACAGGAACCAAGGAACTTATTCACCGGACTCCACGCATCCTTCTGAAGGGGCTGGAAACCGCAAACCCAAGTGCCAGGAAAGCAAGAACTAGAAGGAGGGCTGAGCCAGAGCGACGCGAGATACTTATAGCAGAAGTAGGCATGACATCATCTCATGGCGACCAATCAGCTATCGGCACGAATCGGCTTTCCAGATGACGTAACATCCTGTTTCGTTTTTGCATCTCAATTAAGTTGAAACAGTCCGTTCTCAACGCAAACGTGGCAGTAAGAAAAAGAAGTAGAAATAACTACTATATTACATTAAAATAAGAACTAAACTAAATAAATATTTCAAGGAGGAGAGGTGATGCAGTAAAAGGTTAAGAATAAGTTATATTTTCCAACACTAATCTTACCGTTCCTAGGGCTTGATTGGCTACTAGGTGCGTGGTAGATAGCCGTATTCCTGTATTATCTGATAGGATAGCTTCGAATAATAAATAAAAAGCTTTGAACCCCCTCACATAACTCTGGTGTTTTACAACCCGTGCCTAGTATGAGTGACATTGTGCTTATAGTGTCTTAATGAAGCCTCTAAAATGCCTGGCAACGTCTAGAGTATTTTGCCTTACCCAGCAACAGGCAATACTGGGTGGACCTTTCTTATAACTAAAAATTCTGCTTTTGCAGGTAAAACCTCTGAGGTAGATATTTCTTCTCTAAATAAAGAAACTCAGAGGAACTTAATCGAAGGAGTATAAATGAATCCCTCATTCCCTCATCAAACTTTCTGCTAAGATTGCTTCTGAAATTCTTAGGTGCCCAAGACTAAATATAAAGATACAAACACTTGTGGGCTTCATCATGGGGCACTACTATTTCAGAAAACACCTTCATACTATGGGACTTCTTTAGCAAGACTGTATATGCAGGAAATGGTTTAAGAACAAGGTAACAGCATGCCATTTAATACATGAGTTTGATATTCGTTTGACTACTTTAGGTATTCTCTATACTAAAGAGTTACACCCGAGATCTGTTAAGGGGCTGTCAGATATTGTTTGTTTAATTAACAAAGTGGTATTGCTGTTTTTTACTTCCTTGTACGAAGTAAAAAGTATTGTAATCGCGAAAAGTTTTAGGCAGCATATTTCAACGACCACTATCGAATGCAATTTAACGATGTTTTTGCGTGATATCTGTATGTAAGGACAGAATAAAATACTCTTTTCCTTCAAAAAAATTATAAAACTGCTTTAAAATTAATTCTGAAGAGAATTTTTCGTGGCGTCTGTACGAACGTATCTCGCATAACTCAAAAACGAGTAGCCTCAGAACGTTGAAATTTTGTATGTAGGACTGCTATAACATGTAGATGTGCACCTCGTATTTTGGTTGCAATCAGTCGCACCAAACGTATATAAATATATTTATATATATATCCACTCTGTTACCCGGCTCAGTGATCTCAGTTTCTTTACTCTTATATGTTTGTAATTTGTACATTTTTTGCTTTAAAAATGATTGAATTATGTTGTTCTTATCTTCCGGTTAAGGTTTTTTTTGCCTTTAGTAAATCTCTATGCAATATTTTTAGAATTATCAACAATTTTAAAGTTGTTCAAGTGCCGCTAAGCCTAATACTTCTCTTGATGGCAGCCATTGATGTTTGCATTTGAAACAGGAGACTAGTGGATTTGTTGCCAATCTAGAGAAACTTAGCTTCGCAACAACAAAGATAACACATTCATTTATTATTGCCAATTAAATCATGCTTAATTCTTTCTGGAATTTTTTCGAGGAAATAAGTGTTTAAGATTTACTTCGTAATTTTTAATATAGATATTTTGAGTTTTTATGTATTTTTGCCTTCTCGCGAAGTGAGAACTGAATTAATTAAATGAGAAATACTGAAAAACTGTTTCTTTTTTGTTTTGTTTGCTTAATTTGTTTTATACATCATTTTAGCTTTATTATAGTATTTGAATAGAACATGTGGCAACGATTAGATAATTCTATTCTTTAAATGATATAAATTTTGTGCATTATGAGTTATAATATGAACGAAATATATAAGTTAACTGTTATATAATTATTGGATTATATAACATTTAACTTATATAATAATTATATAACGGAAACTAAGTTAATAATAATTAATTAAGTTATATATTTATTATTAATACTGTTAAGTGAATCTAGCGCCGGAGTGTCGCTATGGTAAACAAATATTAGAGTGAATTTTAAAGAATGCATTTATTCTATTGTGGTTTATGCGCTGTCGCCGAAGTACTATATTTAATTCAATCCAATTAAGTTTAAATGAAATGCAAGAAAAAATGCTTATAATTTAATATTTCGTACAAGGAAGTCATGTGATGTACACATCCGATTTTTTTATTAAAGAAAATCAACAAATATAGTTCAATTGCCTCATCAGCGACCATAAGCGCAAACACGCATGCACCATTCTGACCGAATTATTCTCAAAATAGGGTGGAATAATGGGGAAGAGAAGACCTTTCACTTCATAGCAAGTAATACAGCCCCTTTTGGATGAGTCTATGTGTTTTGGCAGAATGCCAACCAGTGTTGCGCTTGAGACAGTTGAACTATAACACTGATATTTTCATAAAATATTAATTATTTGCTTAAAGGTAATTCTATTTATAGAATTGTGTCATCCTTGTTTTGTTACTAGTTATTTAAGTTTTAAATTTAAACTTTTTAAATTTTTAGAACATATGATGCCGAAGCTGATTATCAACGAATGAAGAAAGCTGGTGTTTTACCTCCTTTTCCAACTATTGATTAATCAGTATGCATATACATTTATTTCCTGGAAAAAAAAATAAAAAGGTATGAATAAAGTTTGCATATATGTTAAAATTTTTTTTAAATACTGATAGTGATAACTAATGTATTTATAAATGTTAGTTAATCAGTATTCTCAAAGCTTGATATTTCTGGGAACATTTTCTCAAAATTTTACTTGATGTTTTATGAAGTTGATCATTTAAATAGGTAGAATTGAGAAACAAAGACATGTTCAAGTGCATTTTTTATATGTACTTTTATTAGTACTGTTGATTCCCATTACAATAATTACTTCACCTAGCTGTTTCAAATTCATGTATAATTTTGCTTATTAGGTTTATAGGAATCATAATTATTTATAGTTTGCTTATTAATTAAGTTATAGGAAATATAATTATTTATAGAAATCTAACCAATAAAAAACATATTCAGGAGTGATTGTGATCTGTATATAGCTTTAATTCCAGATTTTTTACTTTCTGAAATTTGTGAAATGTAGACTTTTGTTATCCATAAATCTGTAAAATTAAAATTTTTATCTAATTTTGTTTTAGAGCAAATATATTGTCCAGAGATTGCATAAATTAAAAACTTCTCAAACTAGATAAAGTTCAGTTAGAGTTCAAACTTCTTGTATGAGCGATGGAAGTTTGGGTTATATGAAGATATTTTTGCTGTCTGACTTGTATGGAAAGGGGGGAGAGATATTGTGAAGCTTTGATCTGAAATATTCAGATTAAATGAGGAGGAAAAATGGAAATGCAGTATTGGCAAAATTGATTAAATTTGTTTTAACTTGTGTCATTGGACAGGTTATCTTCATTGTATGGAAGATATTTCGGAATGAAGAATATCCTTGAATAGTAGCAGCTTAGATGCTGCACAGACTGAAATGTTAATTTTTCTTATTACACAAAACTGTAGATGAAACTTTTGAGTCAGATAATCCATCTCATGATTACTGGTGGAGGTTTTAGGGACAATTTATTGAATAACTGGGCAGTTTATTCAAATTCTTTATATTCCATATACCATTTTCTTTCTAGTAGTTCCTTATCTCCAACACATGGTAATATGCGTAATTCAAGATCTAATCTTGAGGGATAACATATTGTCCAAATCAAAGGGTCTTGCTGATTGTATTAAATTTTCAATTATTAGCAAAGAAAAATATAACCCCTTCCTAAATAAAAAGCAAGCTTAGAAATTATTTTTAAAAATTGTTGAGAAACTAAAATAGGTAGGAAACTATGTGACTTGATGTCACATAATGAAGCATAATTAATATTTAATAAATTAGAAAAATTATACACTTTGTTTTTACTAGTGAATTGTAAAAATATCTGTGTATGCATGTTTCACATAAAAATTCTGAAATTATGTGGATTTGTAATGCATTTGTAATTAATTTTTCAGGATTTTTGAAATGTGACTACAATCACCTCTGCATATTTTATATATTATTGTGTGTTCTATGAATATATATATATAATGAACATTGTGTCTGTAAAAATGTCTTTAGTGGCCTTTATTTTTGCAACTGCTTTGTTGTAGACATACATGGGCTATTTTTTCCCCAGCCTTCGATGGGCTTTAAAAAAAGAGACGGACGAGTATACAAAAAAGATTTTATTACCAAACATAATGTACAATACAGGTTATTTCTGCACATGACCAAGCTTTGCAATACTCTCTTCATAAAATGTTCCCGCCAATGATTGGAAGTGAGTTGTGATGGTTTCTTTGACAGAGTTGCCAACTCTCCCGATTTAGGTGGAAGACTCCCGACTTTTGACTGCTCTCCTGCCAACCCGATTTACAATATATTGGGTTGGCAACTAAGTAATTGCGGATTTCACTCATAGATGGCTTCAGTTGAATTTTTAGGGTTGCAGACATAGTACAAATGTGAAACACATTTTGTTATTTGATAGTTGGCAATTCAGCTGTCAATCAGTAAAAAAAGTTTTTTGATCGGTTGCGTAGTTATCGTTTGGCATTCGTTGAAAAATGGAAAATCAAAAGAAACATTTTCATCATATTTTGCTTTTTTATTTCCGCAAAGGGAAAACACATCGCAAGCTCATAAAAAGTTATGTGCTGTTTATGGTGACAAAGCCTTAAAAGAACGGCAGTGTCAAAATTGGTTTGCCAAATTTCGTTCTGGTGATTTTTCACTCAAAGATGAAAAACGCTCTGGTCGTCCAGTTGAAGTTGATGACGACCTAATCAAAGCAATAATCGATTCAGATCGTCACAGTACAACACGTGAGATTGCAGAGAAGCTTCATGTATCACATACATGCATTGAAAATCACTTAAAACAACTTCGCTATGTTCAAAAACATGATACATGGGTTCCTCATGAACTGAAAGAAACGCATTTAACGCAACGCATTAACAGTTGCAATTTGCTAAAGAAACGTAATAAAAATGATCCATTTTTAAAACGACTGATAACTGGCGATGAAAAATGGGTTGTTTACAACAATATCAAGCGGAAAAGATCGTGGAGCAGGCCAGGTGAACCAACTCAAACAACATCAAAAGCTGATATTCATCAAAAGAAGGTTTTGTTATCAGTTTGGTAGGATTAAAAAGGAATTGTCTACTTACCACCCAACCGAACGATCAATTCTGATGTCTACATTGAACAACTAACGAAATTAAACAATGCAGTTGAAGAAAAGCGGCCCGAATTGACAAATCGAAAAGGTGTTGTATTCCATCATGACAATGCAAGGCCACACACATCTTTGGTCACTCGGCAAAAATTATTGGAGCTTGGTTGGGATGTCCTGACCTTGCACCATCTGATTACTTTTTGTTTTGATCTTTACAAAACTCTTTGAATGGTAAAAATTTCAATAATGATGATGAATTAAGATCTAATATTAGTGATGACACATTAGAAAAAATTTTATTAGCAAAAGCAGGCCTACATGGCAATTGCTATGAACAAAATTATGAAGTTTCTTAACGAAAGCAAAATCTGCCACTGTTCATAACATTGTAAACTGTTTAGGAAATAAATTATTATGTATAAATGTATATATATTTTATTTTTCTACAATATTTCAGAATCATAAGTATGTGAAAAGAATGCATTTTTAAACAACATTTCATTCTGAACAGAACTAAATGCTATACTTTTCCTAGAACAGTTTAATTTGAATGAAATGTTTTCACAAGTTTTCGTTAATTACATTAGGAAAATAATTAAGGTAATTCAGTTTTATTCAGTTAAGGATTACAAAAATTAAGATCAAAGTTTAATATTGTATTGATATTAAAATTGAACATTATTTTTTCTTTTTTTATTTACAGAGCTTCATCCTAAAATACTTTCTCAAATGTGAGTTGATGTTTTAGCTTCTGAGGCATCTTTGAAATTGAAAATCTGAGTTAGTTTATAATTAATGCTCTGTTCAGTTCATTTGAAATTAGAGTACCTTTTATTTTAAGAGAAATATGTTAAATATTGATGCTGATTTTCATGTACTACTTTTTAGGAATATTTCTGAAAGGGAATAAAAGCATTCTTTTTTTTTAATATTATTTAAAACTTATAACTGAGTTATTATAAAATATAAGGAATTAATTCTTTTAATACTTACCAGATTTTTATTTTTTTTACCTATAATTTCAACAATACATATTCTAAAAACTCTTCTTTACTTCCTTAAGTACACATCTCATAGAATTTGCTTTACAATACCTTTAACAGATTGCTTTTCAGTACAAACAATTCTTGCTTAAATAGTTTTAAAACGTATTTGTCAACAGGATTTCAATTTATGTTTACAAATCAATGTTAAGGTTATTATATATTTAGATAATATTTATAATCAATATAAATTTAGATGCATTTAATAATTAGATTCATTCATAAACTTTCACAGGAGTTTATGAATGAATAAATCCGCCATTTCAAAAACATTTATAAATAATTTAATAAATATTTACGTGATTTGTTAAAGGCAGATACGTGCTTTTTGCAAGCATATGCATTAAATTCCCATACATATTTCATGTTTTTCATTTCTGGCGTGTGGAAATCTTTAATTTCTGTGTGGTCACTATCTTTTTCGAGCAAAGTAATTTACAATAATTTAGCATATACCAGAATTTTTTTACACAAGAAATATGTATAAACATAATTTCGGTGAAAATTACATTCATTATTTTTAATACCTACTCAAAGTCAGTTTTCCTTTGAAATTCCTCTACAATGGCATTTCTCCCTTTATGCAGACAGACCTTGCATGCCTTACCCTATTTAACCCTTTGTGACATGCATATTTAAAATATATTTTAATCTTTAAAAAAATGCCTTAGAATAAGTCAGATGGACTTACTTATGTACCTTTCAGGCTTGAAAAAGAATTCTGTGCTTTTATTTTTTATGGGGGAAGGTGGGATACCATTTGTCTCACCATGTAACTAGCACGTCTTATACCATATTAGTGTATAGCAGGGAAAAAAAATCATATGTGGAATGAATAAACAAAATACAGCATGCATTCTAAAATATTGATAATAAACATATTAAAATGTATTTTGTACAATATATTTAATATTTTTTAATTTTAGGAACAAAAGATAATATTTTTTGGATATTATTTTAAGATTAAAATTGGATACTCGAACATATGGTACTAAATAAAATATTAAAATTGGCACTTGATTCAAAAACATTTATATATGATTAAAAATGAAAAAAGTCATTTTTCATAAAACTTTGAAAAAATGTTGTTTCATTCTTTTGTAAGTATGGAGGCACTTCACATGTTTCACACATCCAAAATGTTCGGCGTTCTTCTTTCGATGTGCTGCAATATGCACATTTTCTGCTGCTCCTTCTCTCTGGTGTGTAACTTACATTTTTTAGTCTTTTCTGGTTGTACGAATGGTTTTTTAGTTTTTATTTGAACTGGGGATTTCAGTTCATTTTTCAGCTCTTTCTTGCCTGCAAATGCCATTAGACCTTCTATAACTGAGAGACTAAAATCTTTCATTGTTTTTACAACATGATCGGGTTCGCGAACAAACTTAAATAGAATAAATGTGTTTACTATACTCGCATGTAAAAAGGAAAAAAATATCCTGTGCCATCATTTCTTGCTTTTGCGGCCTATTTCATATAATCCTTTCAGTTGATCAAATAAGTCGACATATTCCATATTCTTATATGAAATAATGCTGTTTGGGCACAGTACTTTTTTTTTTTTTTTTTGTTGTTGTTATTGTTTTTCCATCTCGTTCTTTTCTATTAATTTCTTTCATTTCAGTTGCCTTTTCCAAGCAAGACAGGACAGAAACGGATCTTTTATCCTTCCATTTTATGCAATAAATTGAATCATCGCTAACTGAAAAGTCTATACCTCCTCTACAGATATCCCCTTTCTTCCTCAGCAATAACTTCAACATCAGGTATTCTCTCTTGGATTTCAATTTCATCTGAATCAGAACTGATATCTGAAGCATTTGAGTCACAATCAGATGGCAATTCATCAAAAAGATCCAAAGCTTCCTGAGTTGTTAATTTTTTCTAGACATTTTAGCACATCAGAACCTACAACGGATGTAAAAGCTCGCGCAATCACGAAAAAAGTAGATGCAAAAAAGAAAAGAAAAATAATCATGAGTGCTGCCATCTATTGAGCAGAAATTCAAGTGTGTGGTGGGACAAATTTTCACCCACTTATTTTAACTGCAAAATTAATGTTATAAAATATTTAATCCAATTAAGATTTTTGAAAATAAAGTACCTTTGAATATTAAAAAGAGTCATACATATCCTAAATTGTATACCAAAATTTTTAAAATATTGAAAATGCAAGATATCACTCTTGTAATCCTATTTTGAATATTTTTTGCTTATAAACTTAAGCCCTGGTATAGTAGTGGCATCTATTGAGAAAAACAATAACTAAAATCAATTATTTTAAAAAGATTAGAAAATTTCTAATGGAAATAGCAAACTGAGAAAATAAATATTAATTAGACAGAACACATATTGACTCAGTTTTCAAAATAATTTCAATAGTGTTCTCTGTAATCAGAAAAGACAGATAACTGTCTCATTGAAAGAGGTAATCATAATCATTTTCATTCCAGTGTATCTGTATTCATGAACAAATGGTGAGCATATTGAGCACACAACATATGTTTAAAAAATTACTTCTATTAATTGTAATAAAATTTGGTATTGATTGTATTTATTAATTTTTAATATGTTTTACAAATAATCTTGCACATATTTTATTCATATTTATTTACATTCTTTATTACATGTGTGAATGTGTGTGCGTATGTATACATATTTTCTAATTATAATTAAACTTAGGAGATAATATAATCAATTAATCAATACTTTTAGTAAATAAATTATTATTTTCTAATTATATATATATATATATACACACACATACTATATAACTTAAAATGATAGCAATTTTCTAAATATAATTTATTATCTACCTTTGTAAATGTTAAACTTATCTCAACACAGTTACTTAAGCAATTTATTAAAATTTTTTTTACAGATTGGAAGATTCACTGAATGTTAGAAAATGTAAAGTATTCAAGCAAGATAACTGATTAGACATGTAAAAGCAGTCTTTATACTAAATAATAAAATATATATTAAATATGCTTCTGCTGAGGTATTTTTTAATAATTCCAACTTGCACATATTTTAAACAGTGCTGTTAGGTATCAAACAAATCATATTTTAAAATCATTTAAGAATTGCAGTGACGTAATTTGTTATAATTTATGTAAAAGTTTAATTAGGTTTTGGAAATTTTAATACTTTTGGATCTGGATATTCAGGATTTTCTATCACACCTTTGCCAAACTTAAATTCTAAAAATTTTCTGTAATTATTGGGTGCAGACACTACAACTCCAATAAACTTTATTTTATAAAGCGGTTTAAGGTAATGTTCTGGAAATTCTGTATCTTGCTTATGACTGGGGAACCACGTATCTTTAGTCATGGTTCCATTTCGTGAATAAAATGGAAATATATCAACATGTAAATGATTCATCTGACTAAATTGTACACGTATGAAATCTCCTTCATGTGCTTTTTCCCACACAAAACCTTGAGTGTCTACAATAGATTGCTGGAGTGAGTTCTTAAGCCATTCACACTTTTGAATGTCATCTTTATATATTCCGACATCAACATCATAGTCCCATGGTATGATATCATTAGTACGAGCAGCTCCCAAAAGACTGCCACCTTCCAGCCAGTAACGTACCTTGCATTTTTCTAGAATACTAAATACATATCTTGCAGTTTGACGTAAATTTTCAAGGCAACATGGGGGAGTCCATTTTTTTTCATATAAGTATTCAGGCATATTATTGATTACGGTACCAAAACATCGAGCAGTGTTTTTACTACACCCATGCCATTCCACTTTAGATGCTGGGTATATTATCTTTTTTATTCCAAAATCTCTATACAAATTATGCTTTCTTTCTGTATTAAGAGTACTGTATTTCCACTTGCTGTGTGCATCTGAGAAAAGATTCTTCCCGTGCTTGAAAGACACTCCTTTGGCAACTTGTGTCTGAAAAAAAAAGCACAAACATAATTATTGTAAACATTTAATAAAGTTTAATTCAGGAATATTATAATAATCTGTGAAGATCTGTAATCTATACCCTGTTGTCAATGACAATGATATATGTTAAAGCCATTTCTTGTAATTAGATTTAGATTTTTCACACTTATCTCTTTTAAATGAGCAAAATAAGCTAGTATATCAGAATTTTACTATTTGCATCATCGAATGAATACAAAGGATAAAAATCTTTTCGATGAAACTTGTGAGTTAATTTTTGAAAATCTTTTGATTTTTTAGACCATTTGATGTTTATGATTTTAAAATGCTTAACATCAAGAAATGTATTGGATATAAAGTTTAAAATTTTCATAGATTATAAAACAAACTTTTTGCCCTCTTTTAAAACAAGAAGGATAATTTTTTTTTTAATTAAGCGATTTTTTAAAAAGTGTGCTGCAATTTAAAATAGATGCAAGAAAAAAAAAATTTTGAGTTTGCTATCTTTGTTTAGTAGGCAATATGTTTTTTTTTAACTTCAGTGACAAGTAAAATACTTTTTACAATATTACATCTAACTTCCAAACTTCATTGACAGAATGGCATTGAGTTATTTTTCTTATAATTTATTGTGTTTTAATACTGATTAAAAATTTCATCACTGATAACAGGTTTGACTAAAAAACAGAAAATACAATGATAAAAGTTTTTTTAAAATTTAAAATGGATATGATAATTAATGCATTAAAAGGAGAAAATAATTTATCATATACAGTCAAAAGTCTTTAATCCGGACTCGTCGAAACTTCGGCAATTCTGGATTATCGGTATTTCCGGATTATAGATCATCAGTTTAAATCTGGTAAGATGGCATGCAGAAATTATAAAATTAAAAATATGAAACCGTAATTTATGAAATAAAGAGCAATTATGATCTAAAGAGTATCAAAATTTACACACAAAAAAAGCTTAATATTTATTTGTTTACTTTATTAAACATTCCTTTCAACGCGCGCATGCATAAAGCAGACATTACGCACTATCAAAATTAGAAATTCTGAAAATTCGAAAACGAAAAATTAGAAATTTTTTCGTTTTCAATAACCTATGTCACTTTCTTCGCTATCGGAAGCGAATTATAATGACGAGGAATTTGATTTAAATCATATCAAAGACAGAGTACAATGAGATGAAATACTACATTTAGTAAGGAATTATAAGCCGAATAAAATAAAAACATCTGTCCTGAAGATAAGGATAGCGCTGACAGATCAACTTCCAGTTCATTGCGCGTCGCGATGTCTCGCCCCCCCCCCCCCCCCCGAGAGCAGCATGAAATTGATAAACAGATTTCGGATTGGTTAGAGAAACAAATCACCTCTTTGTCATTCTGTTCATGCCTTTATTCATTTTTTGCAGCAATTACACTTTTTGTTTGACGGACATCGAAATATGCTTTCGTTTTGTAGATCCTTCGGCAGCTCCAGAATCGTAAATTCTTTCTGACATAATCGAAAGTTTAAGCTTACTTTTATAAAATTGCTCTAACAGTCTGCCAAAAATAATAAGCAGCATCTAAGTAGGAGATTAAGGAACAACGCAATCTGCAACATTAACTGAAATATATAATTTTAGCTTAGCTTATACCGACCGTTATACATTAAGCGCACATGCATAAACGCATATGTGCACGCTTAAAGGTATTATGCATTTACACATGCGCAGAAAGTTTGTAGCTTTAAGGTCCGGATTATAGATCATTACGGATTAAAGACTTTTGATTGTATTTACATTTAACTCGCTGAGCAGTCAATTTGACTGCTGTTGGCATTTCTAGTATTAAATAATATAAGTTATGTAATAATTACATAAAAGTATGAGATATATAGCCAGTGTCATAACTTCTTTTTTATTGCAGTGTATCATGGGGAGTGAATAAGTTTTAACTTTTTTTTTTTTTTTTTTTTTTAAATTTATTTTCTGATGGCTTTCAGCTCTTTTTACTTCCGCTTTGCTTTCTAATTGAGTATAATCACTGCATTTGAACATCTGAGTATGTTAATTAAAACTGAAAGGTAGATACTATATGATATTTTACCAAATGACAACAGTTTTGGCACTGGAGATAAAAGTATTTTATTTCAAACAGCGTTGTTCAAAATAAAATTATATATAAACAAGACTGAAACAAACCAGTGCAATCAATAGAAAAGCAATGAACATTGCACTAAAAAGTGCTCAGAAATAATTTATGACTTATGTAATAACAAAGACAGCATGAGCAAAAATGCTTTTGCCTATTATAAAAATTTAATGTGCAAAAATTATTATTATTAGAAATATCTAATTTTTTGGAGATGCAGTGGCAGTAATTTTATTTATTTATTTAAATGAAAAATTACTGCATTAGTAAATTTCAACTCATGCATTCTTTGTAGTATGCCAAAGGTCAAATACATATCTCAGTTCTCACCATGTATTCTTCAACATTTGCTCTGTAACATTTAGCAACATGTGTTATTCTAGCCTAGAAAGTATCAATATAATAAACTGGTGTGACAAAGATGTGGCTACCAATATGCCCTCTGTCTGATTCACAATAGAGTTAACAATCTCATCATTTACAGTAGGCCTCCATTCTTGGAAGGTAATTGGTACTACCAGCTTCTGTAGCACTTTTCATTAAAATTCTTGATGTTATTAAAGGATTCGTCTGGAGGACTGCATCCATATAAACTTCTACACTACTATTAATTGACAATTTAATTTTCATGATACCATAAAACACAGCATTTTTTTTTAATCGTTGCCATTACATTACTGCTGCTTGGTGCTGTCAACTACATAGTACAAAATATCATAACAATATGACTGTGAAATGATACAAATTTCTAACGGTTATTCTGTGTAAGATTAATGGTACTATTGTATTATCCAACCAACTCTGACAAGAATCACTGAGAAAAGTGGAATTTCGCCAAAGTATGCAACACAGAATTTTGTGAAAATGTTTTTATTTGGAAACTCACTAATGCTTGTGCACACATTACACCAGCCTTTAATGCTACCATCTATTGCAATAGTGGTGGCAATACATGTTTTGAAATTTGAGGGTTATGTTTATCATTCCTGTTTGTTACGATTTTCTTTTCTTTACAACAAATCATAACAAACACTGATCTGGCAACCTGATGCAAGTGGCACATAGCAGTTATGTATCCAGATTTTCTCTTTTTTTTTTTTTTTTTTTTTTTAAATTAGATTTGCTGTGTTAATAAATTTGTAAGTAACGGAGCAGCAGTTTATTAATATTTAAAAATATTCTGATTATTTTGAATTTTATATGTTTAATCAAAAAATTTGTTGAAAATTTTGACACTTCTTAATTTTTATAAAATATAATTGAAATTATTTTTGCTTTTTCCCCTTTGAAGAAAAATATGAAATTTCAGTCAAATTATCTAATTTTTTAAAAAAAATTGTTGCTGAAGGAGTCTAGGAGAAATTATTCAATGAGTAACAAATTATTTCATTCAAATTCTTGAAATTATCTAATTTTATGTTATAATCATTAGAGGGTGAAAATTCTGTTCAGTGTAGTTCATTTAAATTTTCAAACTCTAACAATTTTATTACAAATACAAATTTAATGATGTGAAAAGAAAAAATATTTTTGAAGACTGAATAGATTTCAGCATATTTTATTCTTGAGAAAGCAATTAAAAAAAAAACCCACTTACCATCATATTTTTATGAATTTATATTCCCATTATATTTTTATGAATTATTTTCTTCATGAAAATTTAGAAAACATTCGTATCTTATGAAAATTATAGATAATATCTTTAAAATGCTGATAGATGCTAAATATTGATTAATAATATCTTTTGAGTCACAAAGTAAAAGACACCATTAAATTTCATGAAAAATTTCTAAAAATTTTATAACTGTCCAGTCCTTTTGCTGAACATTGTTTTCAGAACAAGCATGCTGCTAAATCCAAGGCAAAGTTTCCATTCCGGCTATATTGGGGTAGCTGTGTTTTAATATAATATTTATAAACTTAATATGTTGCCATGGTATTTTCAGTTGTATTAGTATGTGCTTTTGTAATTTCAATTCACAAATGTGATGCAATTGTTTACAGTTAAATGGTCAATGCTTGGGGTATCTAAACTTTGATAAGCCCTCCAACAGTCTAAAATTAGTCTGTTGTCTTTAGGCAAATGTATTCTGGAATAACATTGATAAATGTTTTTGCTGCACGATCCTGCACAGCCACATAAAAAAAACTCCACTTTCATGTTCAACTCCTCCAAACACCCTCTGCCTTTCTATATGATGGGCATGATATTTCCTTTTTTCTGAATTTGCTTTCAGCAATTTCAACCATTTTATCACATTTGGCTGTGCATTTTGATGTATTTTAGAATTGTCTGCCTTAGCACTGGTTCAAGGAGGTTTTGTGTTTCATCTGAAACCATAATCTTACCTTTGAGGCAACAATTTTTTCAAGTACATCGTACGTCAACAACAAGAGCTATGATGAGTTTGCTTTTTGTAACATTTGATAATACCCGAATAGTCTTTGAAGCACTGTTGTCATTCCCCTTCCCCCCACAGTATCATGTTATGTCATCTGAGAGTTTGTGATCATTTTTCAAAACCACTGAACAGTTGCATTTTGGACACAGCACATTGTACTGGATTAGTTCACGTTCCTTTAAAAATTCAATAAAAATTCCTTACTTTGTGCACAGAAACACAAAGAACAGCATAGTGAAGATACCATTACGAACTTATGTGTTATCGGAACCACCTTAAGAGAAGTTGCCAAATTTTCAGAATTTCCCAAACTCTGGAAGCCATGTGCATAACAGTTCCATATCTATTGTAAGTTGGATCCAAAAATTCATAGAATCACCTTTTTCTTCTATAAAAAATTGACAAATTTTGCCAAGGTGGTTGCGCTAAGACGTAAGTAACACCATTTTTTCCCAACCAATTACCAATGGCTGGCAACTGGCAAGAACTAGTTATAATACCGTGATATTTTTCTGTTGTACTCTTCAGTAGTGTCAAATTTAAAAAAAAAAAAAAAAAACTTAACACAGTAGCCTAGAAAATTTTTAATATAAAATTACTGTTATAATATATAAAAAATATAATAAGTAAAGAAATGTGAAATAAAAATATATATATATATTTTTATAATTGCAAAATATAAATAAAATGAAATAGAACAATAAAAAAAATAAGGTTAAAATGAATGATAAAAAGCAATATCAAATATTACAACGAAATGACAAAATATAAGTGCATTGAAATATTATAAAAATATTAATAATGCTAAATTAAAAGAGTAATTAAACATAAGTTAATAGATAAACATACCTGCCAACTTTTACGAATTTTTCGTAATTTTTACGAAAATGCGTTTGTCTTTACGATTTTGCGATCGTAATCCATTTTTTATGTTTTTTTTTTTTCCTTTTTCAAGTGTTTTTAGTGATTTTTGTCGAAATTTTAGAATTTTTCGCCAATTGCATCGTGTTTTACTGCCAACTACCGACTACTTCGAATCCAGTAACCTGCGGTTTCTCCCAACTTGCCGCTTAACCAGGCAATCCAATACGCTGAACACGTTTCTCCCACTCTCCTTTTTGGGCGCCAGATTATTTTTTTCGCGTTCGCTTCAGCAGCAAGGGAATTACTCAGCGAGCGTGGATTGTCGCATTCTGTTTTGCTTTTTGTTTGCATGTGCTACGAATTTTCTTAATACATCATTGTTACGAAATGAGTTCAAAAAAACCGTATTCTCAATATTTTCGGCCTGCCTACAAAGCCGAATTTCTAACAATTAAGAATCCTTCAAAGGAAATAACTATGCATTTTGCAACGTGAGTGTGTGTGACTTCATAATAAGTCATGGTGGAAGAAGCGACATTGTGAAGCATGTTAAGTCTAAAAAGCTAGAAGTTAATGCTTCGGCTCCGACAACGTCAAAGAAAGTGGATGATTTTTTTTTTCAATTTCGGCTACGAATTCGGATGCCGATGTCATTTTGGCAGAGTGTTTGTTTACTGCATTCCTCATCGAACACAACGTGCCGCTAAGCGCTGCCGATCACGCCGGTCAACTTTTCAGACGGATGTTTCCCGACTCCAAGATTGCTCAGAAATATGCTTGTGCTCGCACGAAAACATCTTCTATTGTGAACGAAATTGCTTGCGATGCACAAAGTAAAATGATAGCTGCACTCCAGAATTCACCATTTTCGTTGTCAATCGATGGCAGCAACGACAGCGATCGGAAGCTTTACCCCATCGTTGTCACATATTTCTGTGATGTTTCTAATGAAATGAAAACTCATCTTTTGCGTCTTCCATTGTTAAATGGAGACGCTACGGGGAAAAATATTGCCTCCTTGGTAATTAATGAGTTGAAACAACTTAACATCCCAATATCAAACTGCATTTCATTTGATGCAGATAATGCTCATGTCATGGTGGGTGACAAAAAGGGTGTAGCCTCTTTCCTCAAAAAAGAACAAAATGAATTAATTGTTATTGGATGCCCATGCCACTTAATTAATTTGGCAGCAGAAAAAGCTGCAGCTGTAATTCCACACAGTAATGCTGAGTGCGAGAGAGTCTTCAGTGTTGTGAAGAAAAACAAAACTATGTTTCATTCTTCAATTTCACCAAAAACTCTAGAAAACATTTTAATTGCTAAATGTTATGAGGAAACTAATTGTTATGAAGGAAATTTTCCAAAGAATTTTTGGCTAAAGCCAAAAAATGCACTCTAAATTCATTGCAATAATTTTTTTGTGTAACATTAAGTTCTTGTTTTATGTTTCCTAATAAATTTTTTAGTTACTACTAATTGAGATTTACTAATGCAAGTACGATTTTCTTTTTTCTATTTGTACAAATTGTTATTTTTTTAATATCAAAGCATGATATTAATTCTTCGTGTTCTTCTGAATTTTGGAGAAATCTTCTGAATTTGGGGGAGATATCTTCTGAATTTTTATCTTTAGAGGTTGGCAGGTATGGATAAAGAAAAATAATTAAATAAAAGATGAATTATAGAAACAATGAAAAATGTAAAGAGCTGTAGTAAATGCATAATGCAAAAGAGTAGATTCTCCTGCCTACCTGTATCCTATTGGGAATGTCTGCATTTTCATCATAATTGGCGCATTATCTGACATTTAGCGAATAGAAATCCAAGTTGGTGAAAAAATAGGATTATATCTAAATTTGGCCAAATATTCTTATGAAATAATTTGCTTTTGTAATAACAGTATTCCGAGTTTCTTCAGACCTAAGGACATGTCAATAAAATAAAATATTGTAGTATTAGGTTATTCTGAAGCAGGAGACATGAAAAATTAGCAATGCCCTCGTTGGGACTCAAACCCTGGACTTCTCAAATATGCGTCTCATATATTTCCAATTACACCACAAAGGCATGCAGAAAATTTGGGTGTCATTTACAGAATCATTAGGTTATACAGTACAAAGTCTTTAATCCGGACCTCAAAGCTACAAACTTTCTACGCATGCGCGTTTAATGTATAACGGACGGTATAAGCTAGGCTAAAATTATCTATTTCAGTTAATGTTGCAGATTGCGTTGTTTCTTAATCTTCTAACTGGATCCGGCTTATTACTTTTTGCAGACTGTTAGAGCAATTTTATAAAAATTAAACTTGAACTTTCCATTATGTCAAAAAGAGTTTCCGATTCTAGAGCTGCCAAAAGATCTACAAAGCGAAAGCATGTTTCGCTTTGAATGATAGATATGTTTGATAGAAATGTCTTTTAACAAAAAGTGGAATTGCTGCGAAAAATGGATAAAGGCATAAAGAAAGTGACAGAGAGGTTAGTGAAAATTTCAATTGACAAGTTAGTCGGTATTCTCGACACAGCAATTACAGGACTTGAACAGCGGAACTTTGTAACTGAACAAGAAAAATTATGTCTGTTTATAGAATTAAAGAGAAAGTATTAGCACATAAAACGAAGCAACTTGAACAACTTACATTGAAAGAAATGTTTAATAAAGTAAACAAATAAATATTAAGCTTTTTTTTTTTTTTTTTTTTTTTTGTAAATTTTGATACCCTTTAGATCATAATTGCTCTTTATTTATAAATTACGGTTTCATACTAATTCAGAAGTCAAACAACAAAAATCAGCGTTATATTCACAAAATTTTTGTTGTTTGACTTCTGAATTAGTATTTATTCGGCGTGTTATTGTGTCTTAATTACGGTTTCATATTTTTAATTTTATAATTTCCGCATGCCATCTTACCAGATTTAAATTGATGATCTATAATCCGGAAAAATTCCTAATCCGGAATCGGCAAAGTCCCGACGAATCCGGATTAAAGACTTTATACTGTACATGAAAAATAAGGAATGCTCTCGCCGAGACTCGGACCCTGGACCTTTCGAATAGGCATCGAGTATGCTTCCAACTAAATTACGAAGGCATGTGTAAAGGAGGGAGGGTAAAAACTGACGGTACATGGACACCGAATTTATGTAATTCTTTGACTTGTTATTTTGGCTTTGTGTAATGGTGATTTTAGAATTGCACAAACTCGATATCCATGTATACATAGACCTATTTTCACTTAAAAAAACATCAGAGAATTGCACAAACTCGGCACTGTGCACTCTCTTGACTTTGTCTCTTGACATCGATCTATTTTCACTTTAAAAGTCAAAGGAGCACCCAGTTTTACACTAGAGCCAAACAAAAAAATATATAATCTCAGTAAACTACATTTTAAATCAAACAATGAAATAACATAAAATAGGAAATTCATCTTATAACATCTAAACACTACACAAAGGAAATATCCACTTACCTTATTTTGAAATTTTCATGTCTTTAGTTCATCGTATACAAAATTCCTTAACAGCATTTAAAAACTTTCCTCAAGTGAAAATAGGTTGATGTGTACATGGATAATGGGCACAATGCCTAGCTTGTGCAATTCTGTGATTTTTTAAAGTGAAAATAGGTCAATGTGTACATGGATACCAAGTTTGTGCAATGTCGCTACACAAAGACAAAATAACACGTCAAAGAATTGCACAAACTCGGTATCCATGTACTGCCAGTTTTCACCAAGGGGTACGCGTAAGTATACTTTTACCAACCTTTTTTGTGACAAACCCATCTGAATGATCTTTCTGTTTCAACCACTTAAAAAAAAAACACCTTCCGCTCTTTCATTCTGTACCATCAGCAGCCATTTTTTATGGTCAGTATACAATATGCGACATACTTCCTAACTGACATCCAACAAATATTTTCTTATCGGTCAAATTCACCTCAATCACGTCATAATAGGGTTTCCTATAAGTGAAACAAAAACTTCACGATAATCCAAAGGGCACCCTTAACCCTTTGTGGCGCACTATACGTTAACATCGGAATTTCAACAAAAAAGGTTGTATGCAGTCTATTTAGTCCTAAAGGAGTATACAGGTAAAATTTTGCAAAAATTGCACTTACCCTTTTAATTCTGTGGGTGTTCCATGATGTGGAACAGTGCGCCGCCAGAGCTTTTAAAAGTGCGACTAAGCGAGCATTGCAGTGAAGCACGAAAATGAGTAGAAGCGTTAGTATAAGAATGAAAAAACTCTGTATTATGGCTGTATACATAGTTTCCTGGATATACACAATATTCTTGAATATATACGGATAAATGAGATAAATATCTTTATACACAAGTCCTACATACAAAAATATTTACCAATTTTCGGAAAGAGTTAGACTTCTCCGCGCTATTTATAGAAAATTAATAAGAAGAAAATTAACTATGATTAATATTAACAATAAAGAAAAATAAGCCTATAATATATACATACACGAAAAATATCTACACAATTATTGAAAATAAACGGGAATGAGACTAAAATGCGACAGCAAAAAATTCACTCAGGTCTAAGTAAAGATGAGTCAAGCTACTAATAAAATTCCCGCCTAAAAAACTACTCCAAAAAAATTCGAGATGCCAATATTAGGCCTTTCATAAAACAAAACACACCTCACCCCTCAATACTGCTTTGTTTGAATTCATTTCTCCCCAAAACAACGGAAACAGAAAACGTAAACAACAGATGTTCTGATTCGTAACAGCATAAGATCGCTAAAGGTGCAGTGTTCCCGCTAATGGAACACCCGGTTTCATTCAATGATTCTGCGTATGGTTTTTGTATGAAAGATTAAAAAAAATATAGAACAAATAATTTGGAGTACAGCTAGCAAAATTATGCCTAATTTTTTTTCCAAATAAAATGTTTTATATCATTAAAAAAATAGAGAAAATTACTTGAAATAAAGTGGATTTTAATAACACATAATAAATGAAAATTCTGCATCTCCTTGTGATATGCTGCTATTTACTGTTTGAAAGAAAAGTTCAAAGTATATTATAAAAGCATTTTTATCTATTTACGGTTGAATTTGAAAGTTTCAGAAGCGATTCAATTTGGGTGTTCCATGTTGTGGAACACTGAGCCACAAAGGGTTAAGTCATTTTATTATTATTTGTGGAAATGGAACATTTACATTCAGTGAAAAAAGGTAGGATGGAAGAGTATGAAAAACAGACAGCATGGAATTATATTCAAGAAAAATAGAAAAGAGGGCCTTTTTTTCACTATGCATGTTTAAAATTGGTGATATATATTTGCATTGTAGACATAAAGGGCAGAGATTAAATTGCAGGAGAGCCCAGCACTGATACTTCTAAATTTTTGAGATAAATAAGTGCAACGCAGCCTTAAATAAGAGGATTTGGGTACTTCTTTTATGCATTTGAACCAACATTTCAACAAAAAATTTTATTTTAACAATAACTAAGCTTTAAAAATCAATTCTAACTTCTGAAAACATGCCTATCTTTCCCTGGGGACCAACTTTTTGAATGGAGGTTCAGATTTTTAAGGAAAGTAAAGCTCCCACTCACATGTTGAAAGACTTTTTCTCCAGGAAGTTTAATGAATTTATAATGACATGTAAACGTTTCGTTCCCAAAAGAACGAGAAAGACAATTGTGGCCCAGCACATCTAATGCTAGCGACATCCCATATTCGAATTCAGGCCAGATTTCTATCCCATCAAATTCTGCTTAACAACTATAATTATATAAGCAGAGGACTGTGATCCTGTTTTCATGCTTACACATTTCTATTAAAATTTTCACCCATACTTTCCTACTGTTTCTAGCATTCTCTCTACTCTTACTAGTGCCACTTTAACTGTTTTTTATAGGTGAGCTGAGACACACTAGGGATTCTATCATCCACTGAAATAGTAAATTAGACATACATTCAGAGCTTAAGCTGAACCCAGAGCCCAGCTAAACTGTTTCTTAGTTTTTGAATGAAATTGTAATTTCAGCTAAAGCCCATATAATTTAAACCATGGTTATATTTTTAACTATTTATCGTTAATTGAATTTTTATTTATATCTTTACACTTTATTAAAAAGTTAAAATTAATTTAATTATTTGATTTATTTTTGCTTCTTTAGAAATTAAGCCCTGCATATGGATTAAAGAAACTGAAAACAATATTCATTACAGCTTACATGACACATTCATTAATACTCTATGCAATCTGGGGAAAACAAAAACACCTATTACCTTAATTTTTTGCTGCGATGCTTGTATATAAAGAGAAGTTGTAAATGGTCTTGAGAAAGGATATCCAAATTGTAACAACAGAGATTTTGTAACTAAAACAACATGCATACCTTCAAGAACATTACAGTATCTTTCTGCGGTATTTATTCCATACTTGATAGTCCAGTGACGAAGGCTGACATTGAGAGACAAACAACTCAAGTTTTCACCCTCAATGGGTGCAGCAATAATAATTTTAGGGTTTTTATTATGGACCTCCATCATTGAAATCATTTGAGAGAGATTTTCCATTCTTAAAGAATCTGGCACAATGAAAACATGTTCTTTATCAATTAAATTAAACGGTTGAGTATATTCGAAAGATCTCCCTACATATGGTTTTAAATTAATTATATGAATATTTTCATCATTTCCGACAGGAAGCTGTAATGGCGGATATGGAATTTTATCTGATATAATTAAAATTTTTATTGTTGGTAGAATATTTCTAATAGATTTTACAGTATCTGGCAGATCGTTTTCAAAATATTCAAATTCACGTACAAGAATGAGTGCTTTACTTGATAATTGCACGTCAGAATCATTACTGCTACTAATTTCTAATGTATGTTTTTGATTCCCGGCATGAATATATGATGTATACTTTTCATGAAAATTAGAACAATTACAGTTCTTGTCTAAATTCAACCACATAATAAAGCCTATAACAAAGTTTGTTAAAAAAGCGCCAATTAAACACGTTTTCCAAGTTAAAATTCGCATCATATCAAAACCTTACTCATATAATGTTCTCTGCCTCTTTTAAAGCAAAGGCATATTAACTGAAAAATTATCTTCTCAGAAAACAACTGTACTTTTTTACAACTTGTTTTTTCCATTCACAAATGACATAAATATATTAAAGGAAAGCGCCTTGATATCATAAATCAATGTTGCCAGTTATTTAAACTCACTTTTCTGTAAATTCAGTTAAATCACTTTTTTCTTTTTTTTTTTTTTTTTTGCTCTGTGTACGGAACATATTAACTGAACAATATCTTTCTGCGCGCTGAAGAATATTTTAAAGATTTTCCTTTCCCTCTGGTTTTTATTTTATATTCACTTTTAACAAATAAAATAATCTGAATGATTAACTTAATCATTACTTTATTACCTTTTTCTTAAAATTTAACGACTTACCTGTGACAAAATTTATCATGTAACTTGTTACTTAAATCTCTTCATATAGCTCTTTTTTTAATTTAGAAATTTTCTTTATGTTAATGTTCACATAATTAGTAATCTTTGAATTTTGTTTAATAAGGGTAAGACCTTCGGCTCAGGTACCCAGGTGTATACTTTTTTTTTTTTTTAGTACACCATTCTCAATTGTTGGATTCAGTGGCCTAGATTCAGTGCATACTTCACCGAAAGGAATGGCAACATGTGGCCATTGTTTTTGTTTTAATATTAGAGTTCCCCGCCAATCTCGTTTGTAATGTTTTTGGGAGTTCTGATGAATTGCTGTAGCATTATCTACATGTCATTGTAATATAGTGGACTTAAAGTTATGCTACATCATAGATATAATGCGTGTCAATGCACCATTAAGACCGTAGGAATTTAGTCTTGAATTATCTTTCAATAAATGAGTGGATATTTGTAAGGGATTGCTAAATGTAATCGATTACAACTTTCATTAAATCGGCCGTTTATTTGCATCTAAACGCATGAAAATGTACCCAGTACTGATAAAATGTTTAATTTTTATTGTAATTTTTTTAAATGTTAGCCAGTGTGTAGTGGATCCTATTACTGCATTAGGTACTATTGGTGGATTTGCTGGAATTGCTGGATTTGCTGGATTTGCGTATTTGTACTGCAAATATGAAGAATGTTGCGACAAAAACTGGATTGCTGTTGATTTAAATGGTAATGCTACGTTTTAATTGTGCTAAGATTTAAGAACAGTAAATGGAGATACAGCTTTCTTTTATTACCACATCATTTATTTTGAAATAAAATCTTCAGCGGCGAGATCGCCAAAAATACGTGCTGTACATCCAAAACAAAACAAAGGAAGATTTCGAATCGTAATTTGGAAAAAATTGCGTATCTTACATTAATATTTCTTTTACAGTGTATATTCTGTGTATGCCATATGTGATGTAAATTTTCATTAATAATTGTGATACTTTCTATTATTGGGACCGGATTCAGACATGTGTCTATGTATGTGCGTGTATACACATACATACCTATGTATGTACATATATGCATGCATAGGTAAACACATAACATCAATATATATATACTGTTACTTTTTTTTTTCTTCTGACACCACTTGTTATGTCATTTTCGATACTTTTCCATTTTGCAGGCTATAAAGTCGCCAATAATGGTACAACTGATGCCAAACGGAATATCCTCGCTGGTAACCTTTTACGCCTCATTTTCAAAACAAGTTGCAGCCATTTCTTATCAGATTGATTGTTTCTTTCAATACTGGCATACAATTACTGTAATTTCCGGAAGAAAGGCCGCATCAGCGTAAACACCGCACTCGAGAAAAATGGCGGGAAAAAAATTAAAATTACACAGAAACGCCGCAATAGATTAAATTGCGTGTGACATCGTCGTGGGCCGTATAGATGCAAAAACTCAACCTAAGTCCTGATATATAACATACCAGTTAAGAAAAATGCATGAAATGAAACCATAACTAAAAAATAAATTAAAGGTAAGAAATGTATAGCTTCTGGGCCGTTTAGAGACATTTTCAAAAATTTTCCGCTCCCTTCTTACTTAAAAACTATCCAACAAGTACTTGTACCCAAACTGATGGGATCTGTATTTGCCAGAATGCCAAGAAATTCATGCTGAATTGGAAATACGTCAGATTTCGTTATTGCAAGGCAGGTGGAGTCGTGTCCGCCTTTGAAAAAAATTGCAGAAAAGGCAGGTGTGGAGAGAGGATGTTTCCTGGAAGATTCATCGAATGACAGAGGAGAGAGACTATTCAAACTGATGAGAATGTTGATTTGAAAGGGGGAAGAATGTTATTGTTCTGAGATCTCGTTTAGGGTGAATAAGGCATGTAGGTCCGTTCAAGGGAAAGAATGTAAACAAAATAACGTTCGCAAAAAGCAAATGAGTGGTCTTTTGTGTAGGAACAGCACCAGTCTATGCACAATGACAAGGCCATCCAAACTATGTACAATGACCATCATAGGAAATATTTTATTTTTAGTGCACCTAAACGCCGCACCCGCTGAAAATTTAAGTTTTAAACACGTAAACGCCGCAGCGTTTCTTCCGGAAATTACAGTACATAGAATTTTTACCAGATAGTTCTATTTTATGCCCTAAGATCATTCGCTGGAATTAAATCAATTAGGATGCAATCACACCGCTCACCTGAAGGCAAAAATATAGAAAAAGGCAAAGTCAAGGGTCATCAGTTCTAATGAGAATACACTAGCGAAGTAAAGCATTGCGGTTCTACATAATTTCTGTGTAAGCTTTTCCTACGGATTGAAATAATTCTTGCATTTAAACTTTTATTCCAAATTAAGATTTAACTTGAAATTAATGCAGATAATTACTGCGTAGCTTAGTTTACGTGAGATGAGATCACTTGGAATGACGTTATATGAATCTTGAACCGTGAAACCATAGTAAATTCTTAAATTATTGTCTTTATTTATTGGTTTTTTACAAAATTTTAAACGATATTAAAATATTCATGCCTTCAAAATACAAAATTCTTAGAACTAACATTTATCAGCTTTTTTTTTTTATGTGTATACTGTATGTTGTTGCCAATAAAATCTGCTCAGCGAGATTTGCACAGGCGAAATGGAAACGTACCTCATTTTCTTTTCCTTCACGTTCGCACGGGGTTCGTATGGATTTGGAGTGAATAATGATGATACTACTTGTATCAAAACACACTTTATTAGCCAGTATTGTCAGAACAGCTCCAAAACACATTTAAAAGTCGTCAATGAACTACTATAAACACGCTGACACGATCAGCTACACAGCCTTCAGGTTATCACGGTGGAGACAGCTTCACTGCAAAGCACCAGAGTACAGCTCACGACTCTGCTTGGTTGTTCTCAAAAATCCACGTACTCTCTAAACTCTCCATGCTACAACTCGCAATGCACTCGACAACACACAGAGCACAAGAGTATAGCTCTCGACTCAGCACAGTCTAAGACAAAACTCGACGATACACTAAAAGGCTCTCTCGATGCACTCGACGACCAACTCGACGCTAAACTTCGAGTCACTCGCTCAATGACTGACTATCAGCTAGCTAGACAAGGCACACACACTCTCGCACTCTATGCAAGACACACACTCACTGACTGCAGACCAGCAGGGTTTATATAGCTTTCGGCTTGTGTTCGAGCATATTCTGGGCTAAACCGGTAAGAATTTTTTCCAAAAGGTTCTCCATCCATATATGGTATATCGCCAATTTTCTCTCCAAATATGACAACCCTGACTTCCCTTGCCATTTTATGGCAACCCTAAACTGCTTTGTGGGAAAGCCATCTCACCGCGCCTGTACGTTTCATAACACTGCCCCCTCTCAAGGACTGAACGTCCTGGGCAGTACAAGCCTTGGTCAGAAGCATAATTCGATAGAAACAAAACATAATAAAACAAACAAATAACATAACTAAAGAAACAAATATTTACACTATGTACAAGTTATATACACAAATTAAACACATAACAATTTCAAATTATACAAATTAAAGTTCTGAATGAATTTCAGTCGGAGTCTTTTCATTAGAATATACCCGGGTCAAATACTTTTCCACTACAGTTCTTAAATGCATTCCTGTTTTGCACATCACAGTCTGAAGATTCACTCCTTTCAGACTTTTCATCTGCAGGAAGATCTGGAACAGTTTGTTCACCACTCTGTGGTTTATTCGCATCATGTATACAATTCACCTCGGTATTTTTAGCAGATGGTACATGCTTATTTTCCTTCGTTTCCTGGGAATCAGTTCCAATGTTTGCACCAGGGTCGCGAATAGAATCCGATCCTTTACAAGCGGAAGTATCCGGGTTAAGAATCAAGTCCTTGCCTGCGAAATCTGCACTATGAGACGCACACATAATTTGCGAGGTGGGTGGATTTTCTTGCAATACTGGAGTACACTGTTTAAGCTGTACATCAGCTTCTCCCATCTCTGCATCACATGCACTTTCAGACGGTTCAACACTTGCTGCTTGCATTTTCATAACTTCACTATCAGTTTGTACGAACTTGACAGTCGCATTGTCACTTTCTTCTATCTCTACTTCAGGCACATGAGAATCAAAATCTTCCTTCCCGTCTTTTATTTCTTCACGTTTTCGTTCTCTGTCTTTCATCTCGTTAGATATTTCATCCTTCATTTCAGAATCTTTCTCAGGCAGTTCATTAGCTACTTCCTTCATTTCTTCATCCTTTGATTCTTCAACTGCCACTTTTCTTATTTCCATATCGTCTTTTATGCCTTCAATATCTCCTGTAAACTCCACTTGTTGTGTGAGAGTTGCTTTCACAACTTTTTTTTCCTGACATTTAATTCTTCTCGTCCGGCGTTCTTCTCTTCCAGTATGGCTTTGATCTTCTTCAGTCCGGCTTTGATCTCAGCCCTCATCTCTTCATATCCGACTTTTATCTTGGCTAAAATGTCCATCAAACTCTTCATCTCCTCCGTCATGGCATTCCTCTACAGGCAGGTCACTGGCATTCACACGCTAATCCCACTTCTGACACCAGTTGTTACGTTATTTTCTTTTCCTTCACATTCGTATGGATTTGGAGCGAATAATGACGACACTACTTGTATTGAAATATACTATTAGCCAATATTGTCAGGACAGCTCCAAAACACGTTTAAAAGTCGTCGATGAACTACTATAAACATGCTGACACAATCAGCTACACAGTCTTCAGGTTATCATGGGGGAGACAGCTTCACTGCAAAGCACCAGAGTACAGCTCCCGACTCTGCTTGGTTGTTCTCGGAACTCCACGGGCTCTCTAGACTCTCCATGCTACAACTTGCAATGCACTCGACGACACTCAGAGCACAAGAGTATAGCTCTCGATTCAGCACAGTCTAAGACAAAACTCGACAATGCACTAACTCACGATACACTAAAAGGCTCTCTCAATGCACTCGACGACCAACTCGGCGCTAGACTTCGAGACACTCGCTCAATGACTGACTTATCAGCTCGCTAGATGAGGCACACACACTCTCGCACTCTATGCAAGACACACACTCACTGACTGCGAACCAGCAGGTTTATATAGCTTTCGGCTTGTGTTCGAGAATATTCTGGGCTAAACTGGTAAGAATTTTTTTCCAGAAAGTTCTCTATCCGTCCATGGTATATCACCAATTTTGTTGCCAAATGGGCGATTTCTCGCCAAATGTGGCAACCGTGCTTTCTCTTGCCAATTAAGGCAACTCTAAAATTGCTTTGCGGGGAAGCCATCTTACCGCATCTGTACATTTCGTAACAATACATTTCTGAATCCATATCTACGCACAAACATTTCTGAATCTGATCCTGATAACAGAAGAGGGTTTAATCCTAGTATATGGTACACACACGCTTTGGCACCATTATTATGAGCAGTAAACGGGTCTCAAAATCGCACCCAGGCTTTACTGTATACTAAGATTTTACGCAGAAGAGTATCGTAACTGTTTTCCAATACCATTTTGCATTATACTAATATAAAAATAGCAGAAAATCCATTTTTAATGAGCTAAGAACAAAATTGTGTATCTAGAGTATTAAGTGACAAAATAGCTATGTTATCAGATTATGTGTTTAAGTGCATAATTTAAATTAGCAATTTCAATGGTACTTGCATTTTATCCCATCGACTGTAAAAGCTGACAGATATCGGTTCTTGAAATTTGGTGAAGATCCCACCAGAGTTGTGTCAATCATTCTTATGAAATTCTGAAAGAATGGACACCTCTTTATTTAATGAACAATCAGTATTTGGCTTGTGTTGTTTTTTTGCTTTTTAATGAAATGGTTTTTGTCAATTTCTATAATTTTGTTAGGTATTTCTGTTTTAGTGGGAGTTCTGTTTACAATGCCATTAGTACAAACTTCCCACAGCTAATTGTTCCTATCTATAACTAATTTGTCAGCCATGTTCAGCTGACTGTATCATTTCCATTAATACATGCCGTATTAATGGTACAATCCCATAACTTTGAAAATAATCCATCCTTTTTATTCTGTAGAAGGGAAGACCCAAATTTGAATAATATTTTTTTAAATGCAAGAAAGAAATACAGCAAGAAAAGTTAATTTAAATCCCTGTTGATAAAAACGAAATGTGGTTTGCTGAGGATATATCAGGTTTACATCTAAGGAAAGTGCACATGTTATGGCTGTTTTTCTAGATCACGTTTATCCATAATTGGAGCTAAATTGCTATACCTGGCTACTGTTTCATAGTTGATGGGATAATACGTAAGTATGATTTCATTTCATAATATTGCCTCCGCATGCTGTGAGGTAAAAAAAAATCCATTTTGTAAGGAGTGATTATTAATCGCAATCAAAGTATTATTCAAGTGGTATTAAGTATCTATTATATTTTCTAGCATATTTTCTCCTTTTTATTAATTTTATTATCTTTAAATCAGAAAGAAAAAAAATTGTGAAAGTAATTTAATTTCCAAATGAAGGGTTACAATAAAAACATGACAAATGAAAAGTAGCCATAGGTAACTGGTCACTATCACAATATTATTTCTTCAAAAGAAACCTACATTCCAATAAGAATACATAATAGTATTAACATTACAGTATCTGATGGCAATTGAGCCAACTCGGTTACCTTGTAAGTCCTCAATGCCCCCAAAACACTTATGAATGAGTCTTTACTGCTGTTCCTAAAAGGTACATCAGAAAAATGAAGAAGGGGGATGAGCAAAAGACCTGGATTTCGAAATATCGAACAACTAGGAGTAGATAACGCTACAAAGAGCTGGAATGTAAATAACAGAAGTAAAGTGAAATCACATGTTAGGAAAGTTTCTTTAATGTCACATTACCTACCATGGCCAAGCAGCTTAAAGAAGAATCTGCACAAAATATCTTTCATATAATAAATCCAATGGAAAATAAAATGAATGAAATGCGAATGCAAAATGTAGAAACAAGTTGAATATATTGAATAAAGATAAAAAATAATCAAGGGTCTACCAATAAACTAACCTTTAGAGCGAAAAACTATATATGATAGAGGAAGGAGGAAATTATGCAAATATTTTGTTAATTTTCTGAATCTTTTGCTAAAAAGCTAGGGGAAAAGATGCAAGGGGAATACAGTATTGATTAATTGATATTTTTTAAAAAATCTTTTATGATTATATATGTGTTTCACTTGTCCAATAACATGCTCCCATTATTTAGCTTTAGAAAGTGAGTTGAACAGTAAACTTTTTGGACAACATTTGGTGAAGTTTGTTATTCCAAAGGCTATAGCAGGTCATGTAAAAAAGAAGAATCCACCAAAAGCATTGGTCCTGTCTTTCCATGGATGGACTGGAACTGGGAAGAATTTTGTTAGTGATATCATAGCTAACACTTTGTTCAAAAAGGGCTTAGAAAGTCAGTATGTTCACAAGTATATTGGACCTTTACATTTTCCTCACAAGCAAGACATTTTGAAATATAAAGTGAGTATGTGCAGTTTTCTCTTTAAAATAGGATTCTGTATGTTTATATTAATATATCATCCTTCTAAGATTAATGTATGAAATAAAGTCTCACTATTCCAGTTTGAGACTAGTTATTTTATCTTTGGCTTAATATTTTTTTTTTTTTTTGAAACAATCCCACTTTTTTTTTTTTTTTTTTAATCAGTTCATAACGTGACCAGTGTTTAGTTAAAACACATCTTTTTGGAACTGCTGCTGTGCACATGTGAGAAAAATATTTAAAAACTTCCAGAAGTATTTTCTCTTTCATGATTCACTGAAACTAATTTCAGTATATGATCATTAGTGTGATACATATTCAGTTCTAAACATTTTTTCATATATGCCACTAAAATAGGTATGTTTTATAATAGAAATTTATAATGTCAGTGTTCTTACATTGAACATATAGTACTTACATATTATCCCATCAGTCACCAAACTGTTGCTTAGCTGTACGATTTAACACCAATTATGGATAAATGTGACATAACAACACACTTGTAACATTGTGCTTTAATTTGTTGTAAGCCTGATTGATTCTCAATAAGCCACTTTTTGTTATTATGAACAAATATATAAATTAATTGTTATTGCTTTTTTTTTTTTTTTTTTTTTTTTTTTTAAGAAACAGAATGGTTGAAATTTGAGACCTGTCTGCTACAGAACAGCAAGCAGTGGATTGAAGTTTTGACATCCTACCATAAAAAATATGTTAATTAATAAACATAATATTGTCAACTGAATTTGGCTGACAAAACTGTGATAGATTGGAACAATTATGTATAGGAAGTTTGTATTCATAGTTTTTTAACGGAGTGTTCAGTAAAATTGGAGAACGTAATAAAATGTTAAAAATCGATGAAACCTCTTGGTAAAAGTATATTTTAGGGTACCCCTTGGCAAAACTTGGCGATTTTTGGTGGTACATGGATACCGAGTTTGTGCAATTCTTTGACTTGTTATTTTAGAATTGCACAAACTCAGTATCCATGTACACATCGACCTAATTTCACTTAAAAAAAATCCCAGAATTGCACAAAAATGGCATTCGGCACTCCCTTGGCTTTATCCATGTACATATCAACCTATTTTCACTTAAAAAAAAAGTCGGAGAATTGCACAAACTAGGCTAAATCGCTGTTACACAAAGACAAAATAACAAGACAAAAAATTGCACAAACTCGGTATCCATGCACACATCGACCTATTTTCACTTAAAAAAAAATCCCAGAATTGCACAAAAATGGCATTGCCTACTCCCTTGACTTTATCCATGTACACATCGACCTATTTTCACTTTAAAAAAAATCAAAGAATTGCACAAACTATGCCTTATGCACTCCCTTGAGTTTGTACATGTACACATCGATATATTTTCACTTAAAATGTCAGAGTACAACCCAATTCTACAGTAGGGGCAAACAAAAAATACATAATCTCAATAAGCTACATTTTTAACCAAACAATAAAATAACATAAAAAAGGAAAAACCTGTTATATATTTTAGCACTACATAAAGCAAATAACCACTTACCTTATTTAGAAATTGGTTCGTCTTCATTCTGTTTCACACAAAATTCCTTAACAGCATCCAAAAACTTCCTAAAATTATCTGAACTACAATCCGTATATCGGATACCACCACATAAATTCATAAAAATAAGAGTCAAAAACGTAGTTCCGGACTGTTCGGAAAATGGCTACTAAGTAAACCTTCATTTACACACCAGTCAATTAATGCACTTTTCCCCTTTCGTTCCAAATCGTACAGAAACTTCAAATTAATTCTACTACATTCAGCCATTGTACCGTCTAAACAATGAAACAAGCAATGTACTTCTAAGCAACGCACACCACAAAAGCCCTTGCAAAATATCACATGATTCAAAATTTCCCGGAATAATGTAAACGATTATGTCATAATAGTTTCCATAACATTCAACTACTCAGCTTACCATAAATGATACAACAACTTGGCAATAAATGAAACAACAACTTCGCGATAATATGAGGAGTAGCTTAATGTTAACCAACCTTTTTTACAAAGCGGGTGAATACTGATTGTTTATTCAATAAAGAGATGCCAGTTCAGAGAATTTCACAGGAAAGACTGCCACAGTTTTGACAAGAAATCAGCTAATTTTCATGGTTCGATGGTAGTAAATTTTCGTGGTGCATGGAATGATATATAAATACCAAACATATTTTGTGCCTTTAGTTCATGCAAACCTCACTCAGGTGAAATACACTGCATTATGAATCATGCACTGAATCTTTGGAAGAAGGAATAGCAATACGGGCAATATTTCTTCAGAAAATTATTTGTCAATTTTAATATTCTGGGGCAAAATTAAATGCATTTTCTCATCATTAATAATGCATTTCCATATGAATGCTTGAATTAAAGTGTCTTTCACAAATAAATATTCTAGTATAATAGCTCACATTTGTTTTTGTCCATTTATATTTTTCAGTTTTATTTGCAAATATCAGTTATCAAATTGTAGCTACGTGACTTTATTTTTCTTTCACATATACTTTTTATCCCCCCCTTTTTTAAATTCTGCTGGTTTTGAAAAAAGTTATTCAAAATGTTTTTGGTAAGAAAAGTAATTTGTTCAGAACATTCTGAAAATTAATTCACACTAATAATCAAACACTTTGAACAAACAGGTTTTTGATAACTGATATATTTAATAAAAAAAAAAACATGAAAGAATGGGTCATTTTCTTTGAATAATCTGTAGCTAAAATTACACTTTTCATGCTCTTTTGACATGGATTCAACCAGAGCTTAAATTGCACTGGAGCCCTGCTCTCGTACTTCTGAATTTTTTAGATAAAATAATTTTATTTAATATCATTTAAAATTTTGTAAAAAGACAATAAATAAATAAAAGACAATAAATTTGTAAAAACACATTAATATTTAAGAATTTACTATGGTCTCATGGTTCAACATCCTGTTTCACCGATTCATATCACATGACCCCAAGTGATCTCATCTCACGTAAACCACGCTAGAAAAATCTAATTCTGTCAGTAATTATCTACATTAATTTCAAGTTAAATCTTAAATTAAATATTATGGAATACAAATTTAAATACTAGAACTATTTTAATTCGTACGAATAGCGTACTCAGAAATTATGTAAAACTGCAATGCTTTACTTCACTAGAGCATTTTCATTAGAATTGATGAATTTAACCCTTGACTTCACTTTTTCTATATTTTTGCCATCGGGTGAGCCGTGTGATTGCATCCTAATTGACTTAATTACTGCAAAAGCCCTTAATGATAGAAATTATGTAAGTGGCAGATATATTTTGAAAATATAGTAGAAAGAAATAAGCAAAACACAAATGCACATTACATGTTTATTTACTTGGCTAACTAAACATGTAACGGGCATTTGTGGTTTGCTTATTTTTTTCTACTATATTTTCAATATATATCTGCCATTTAAGTAATTTCTATCATGTTATCAGCCCGATATACTCTAAAGAAGTTTATTTAGCAGAAACAAAGAAATTTTGATTTTTCCGAAAGAACAAGAAGCAACATCCACAGCGCCAGCAAAGCTAAGCCTAACATGTTGAAAGTAATTTCTATCACTTAGGGCATAAAATTAAACTATCTTTTAAAAATTCTATGTAATTTTATGCCAGTATTGAAAGAAACAATCAATCCGATAAGAAATTCCTGTTACTTGTTTTGAAAATCAAGCGTAAAAAGTGACCGGCGAGGAAATTCCATTTGGCATCTAAAATCCATTTGGCAATTTTTGACAAATTTATTGTCTGCGCCGGAAAACTGGAAAAGTACCCAGCTAGATTTATATGGGCAGGGAGTCTTACTCAGAATGTGTTGGAGTTTTCTTGCTTTGTTTTTATATTCCATTCCATTCATACACTTTTCCATTAAAATTTCCTGTGATCATACATTTTAGTCCAAAAATTCCTTGCCATATTGTCAGTAAACCATTGCTCCATCAACCCGCATCTCATTATTCTTTATCCTCCCCAACACTCCTTCTTACAAATTACATCTAACCCTCCACAACTAATAGGTCATTTCTGCGATAGCAGGTTAAAATGCTCTGTTTTATGCAAAAATAAAAATGTTTCACTGTTCTTTGCATAAAATATTCCACATAACAGTACATCACAAATAACAGTATTTTGTATGGTATTATTAGGCATTCATATGATTATTATTGAACTCAATAAAACATGTGCAATATTCTAAAATATTAAGTTATTTAATAACTACCTACCTATTTAAAGCATTTTTGTGATTTTATGAAATAAATTAGAACTATACAATGCTTATTTAAGTCATTTTATAACAATTTAGAGATTATGCTAGAATGATGAATGCTTTGAAAATGTCAAAAATAAAAATTTCTGTCAAAGTAACAATTCAAATAGATTCAGTTTTAAGGCAATGTATTGCTGCTTCGTTTTTCTTCACGGGACTTGCAAATTATGATTTTAATTTATTATATAACCATATATTCATTATGTTGATTTTTAATATTAGCTCAAAATGAAAGTATTTTTACAGGAGCTATTAAGAATGTGGTGAACTAGTAGCTCACTATGAAAGTTTCATCATACCTTGTTCTAGATGTTACTTAATGCAGCCTGAATAGACAAAGTTTTATTTTGCATATATTAGGAATAATAAAAATTAAAAAAAGGATAATAATTGAGAAGACAAATGGAGAACTGATTTGATATTTAATTTAAAACTGAAGTTTAAATAAAATGTCATATTTTTTATTATAAGGGTGGCTATTTTTAATACTTTATTGCAGGGCACAGGAAAACTATCAGCCTAACAGGAGGATTGTTTTCATGGAATGCCCTTTACAGGAAATTGACTCATCTATATGTTATGCATATGGAAAATCATGAGTCTTTTGATTATGAAGTTACTGTGCATTAAAATATGAAAGTTTTGCCAAATAAGATATTAATGCTTTAAACTCATACAGATGAAAATAAATTTTTAGCATCCTTATTCATTACTAAGAGCTTTAAACAAAATCATAATATTCATCTAGAAAAAAAAAAGAAATTTTTCCATTGTGTTACTAAATTGTGATTTTAAAAAATGTTACACTGCACTGATTAAATAGCATGTCTCCCCCTTCAATAAGTACTTAACCTTTCCCAAAATGTTACTGTGCATTAATTGTGTTTGACACTAAAATGAGAGAAGATGTGAATGGAAAGGAAATAATATCTTGTTATTGCATAAAAATAAGCATTGTTTTATGTATGTGGAATTTATGGAAAGGAAGATGTTGTTGCACTTATTTAACTATGGTAAAGATGGCAGAAAATAGCAGCACTTACTTAACTATGGTGAGGATGGCACTTATTTCACTATGGTGCACTAATTTAACTATGGTTATATGACTTTTTTTGATTATTGCTAATCTAAAATAGTATATAATATGTAAATAAATTAATATCTAAATTATGATTTAAAAGTGCAATAAAAAAAGAAAAGAAGCTAAGGAAGACAAACTCATGAATCAAAGTTCATAAAAAAATAATTATACTGATAACTGTTAATATCAGTATATTATTTAACTGTTTAATGATAACTTTTGATATCAGTATAAGCTAGCGATGTGAAAATGGAGGTAGAAGTTAAGATGTTAAAGTGTTTAGGAATGAAAGAGTAAACAGAGATAAACTCCTGTCTCCAATTTGGCAGGTGGGGATGAGATTAGGAGGACATTAGAAAAACCGGGGAAGAGATATTCATTTGCAGATGATAAGAAGGAAAGAAGATAGGGCAAAACATTCTTTTGGAAGAAATGACTACATAACCAAATTTCCTTAGATACTCTGATACTGTTTCTCATATTCTTTTTGTTAGCATTAGTGGGGATTTAACTGTTTTACTTATTTTCATTGGTGTGCTAGGGAAAAAAAATGGTCTTTATGAAAAAGTAGTCTTTCTATCATGCCTTGAAGTACTATCATACTGTTTATTTGTGGATAAAATTTAGCCAAAATTTTCTTAGTTCTTATGAAACTGTAATTCCAATCACAGCACCAAATAATGATGAAGTCTGGTATTTTATTTTATTATTTAACTATTCATCATTAATTTATTAAGTTCTTATTTAAATCTTCACAATCTGTAGAATTTTTATTTAAATTATTTAATGTTTCAGTTATTTATTACTTTAATGGTTATTTTATTTGTTTATTCCTCTTTCCTGATGGCCTTTCATAGTGCTCCAGGACTTCTCATTTTAGAAATTAAGCCCTGGATTCACCTAATATTTTCAGTCGCCACTAAATCCCCAAATGTGCAGGGAGGTCACGTGATATCTAAATTACGTGAAAGATGATATCACGTCAAGGATGTTACATTCCCTTTATGCTCAGTACATTTCTGTGCATAAATTGAAACATGCTTGTGCAATATATTATTCATCTAGAAAAAAAAAAGAAATTTTTCCATTGTGTTACTAAATTGTGATTTTAAAAAATGTTACACTGCACTGATTAAATAGCATGTCTCCCCCTTCAATAAGTACTTAACCTTTCCCAAAATGTTACTGTGCATTAATTGTGTTTGACACTAAAATGAGAGAAGATGTGAATGGAAAGGAAATAATATCTTGTTATTGCATAAAAGTTTAAGAAGCAGAAAAAAAATTCATGAAAATACTACAGTTCTTTATATATTAACATTTTAGCATGTATATTTTTCCAATACACTGTTGTGTTTGTTTTAAATCACTGAGAATTATATGAGATTTCAGTTTTAAATTAATATGTTAATATTTGCAATACATTTCACCCCATATGTGCTTTGATTTCTACATTGTATTAGAAAAAGAAATTAATATTTTCTTCTCTATATATTATGAAAATGAAGAATTAATGGATTTAAAATTACTAACTTTTTTTTGTAATAATTCTGGTGTTATTTTATTGTATATCTAAAAAGAATCTGGTTTAAATATATATTATTTACATAGTTATTGGATTGAAGAACTAACATGTAGTATACTTCAACAGATCTAATGGAAGATGTTTTTTTTAATTGTTTTACATATTCATAATTTTTAAGGTGTATAAAAGTTTGTTTGGAAAATTTTTGAAAAATATATTACCCCCACACTAAATTTGAATAACTAATTTTTATCCTGTGAAATACACTCAGATTTTAATATGAATGAAATTGTGAAACTGCCAAGGAATTTTCATAGAAAGCTAATTTCAATTTAAGGCATAGTATAGTTTCTAATGTAAATATGAGCCAGTTTCCTCAGAAAGACCTTCACAAAGACATTCATCCTCTTAGGCTGATAGCCCTTATGTGCCATAATCAAATAAATTAAATCAAGCTTTAATAACCATGTAATATTGTTTCTTCTTTTTTGTTACGTATCACATTTTGTAAAGATGTCAAGAATTTTGATAAATTGCCAATGTAAAGAATTTTAAAACATCTGGCAGTCCTAACAATGCTGATTTACAGTTTGTTTGTGATGAGAAGAACTTCAAGAAAACCATCTTATCATAGTTTTTTACCATACAAATGCTAATAATTCATAATCACTCATAATTCTGTCATAGCAAGAAGAGCTCTCAATATTCCACATGTTAATGTATTTTATTTATTTATTTTTTAATCTTTAAATTTTTAATTTACTGAGAAATAAGGAAGATGCTTGCTATATCTTTTTTCCAAGAAAGACACATATTTTACCTCGCATTCGAATATGCAAAAATGGCCATTAAATAAAATTTCACATTAGTAAAATCAGAGGTGCAGCTTAAAAATTTACAAATGAAAGAAAAGCATATAAACAACTGGTTCAGTAGTTTCAAAATACTGTTTGTAACAGTGTAGCAATTCATTATTATTATTTAGATGAAAGAAACATTACAAAAATGTGACTATTCACTGAAACAGTTTTATGAAAAAGATGTATTCTCTGCATATAATCCAACAACTAAATATGTGAATAAGTGGCTCTGAAAAAATTGTGAACATAGACGAAAATCTGTTCATATAGTAGAAAAAACCAAAGCTGGCATGATTCTTTGACAAGTTATGCCAGGACACTGAAAACTTGCTCAGTTTCTAAATAGAGAGCTATAGCCAATCATGGCAAAAATTGTCGATCGTCTACAAGAGAGAACAATTTATTCAAACTTCTAGTGAGCATATGAAAAACAGGAACTATACAAAGCAGCTTACAGACATTTTACTGTAGACCATAAATTTCATTTTGTTGATCTAACAACAGCTGCTCATACATAAAATATAGATTGACTATTGAGATCTAGTAAGTAAAAGAATAAAAATTGAAGAGACATATTTCACTATCATCATGAATCATACTTTGCAGTGTTCATGTGGTGAAAATCTTTGACACCTCGGATACTTCTTATGCCATATTAAAAGCAATCGAGGAAATATGGCAGCTACAAAGTGTGCATAAAAAGTAAACTTGAACTTGACAATAGTTCTGATGCCAACTTGATGTTTAAAAAAAATTGAAGCTGCAGTACTAAAGAAGTATCATAACATTTTTTAAATTAAGGTTCTGTTTATATTTCAGTTGGTTTGGTTATAACCAACCATGAGAATATATTGGTAAAGCAACACACCAGGTCATCAAAAAGCATTTATTTGGCAACCCATGATGTCGCCAAAAAGTATTTGTCGTTGAACCCAGGCATGTGTGTAGCATTCTCCAGACAGTTCTTCACTTTTCACATTTTCACAAGTGTAATTACAGATTATGATCCCTCCTATATGGAATTTTAATGTTTTAGCCTAGTGGGGGACAGCATAGAGCAGTTTTCATTGTTTTTGGCAAAATCTCAGATTTAGCTTTCTGCATGCATATACATCATGAGTGTAATGTGACTTGCTTTAAAGATATCATGCACCTCTTTCTTCTTTCTGATTTTGGAATTTTGATGCAGAGTTTATGCTATTCTCGGATCTTTCTTTAAATGAAAACAAATGACTGTGTACATAGAAAGAACAAAAGCACATAAACTTAGAAGTATAATGGGTCTTATGTAGAAAAGGAGACTATAGAAAAACAAGTGGCAATGAATGGATCATTGAAATAGATACTATAATGTTTCTTTCCAATGATGCAAATGAGTTAACACAGTTACTACTGTCAAAGACCAAATGACCATATACTGTATGGATATTTAGGAATGCAAAACAATCAATAACACATATTACAGATAAAGAGTAAATTCCTCTATAGTTCAACAAAGTTTTAAAAAGTTCCTTATAATATTTGATTTACCATAACTGTGAAAATTACATTCACATTTAAGGTCATGTTAGGTTTGAATTGAATGATGAAGCTCTCCATGAAGGTAGGGAAGGATACCTTCATGAAGAACTTCCTAAGGGAAACTACCTCGTATTCGTGTTTCATGGAGAAAACCAACCATGCAGCTAGCCTATTCAAGTGAGTTCAAACCTGGGTTGAACTACCAGCTTTCAGTGATTACACCCACCCACTGGTGAAGACTCGTATTTAATGTGTATTAACAGGTTCCCAGACAAAAGCCCACTGGACGAAAGCGCACGTGACAAAAGCCCACACACACACACACACAAAAAGACCACTATGATAATTGCTTACACGACAAATATCCACAGCGATGAAAGCGCCCATTGATAAAAGCCCATGCTGATAAATGTGCACATTGATAAAAGTCCACACTGCTGAAAACCCACTTAATCAAAAGGGACTTCAGGTTTTTTATTTACTATTTAAAATGCATTTATAATTATAATATAGTAAATGGAGTATTCAGATCTAAATTTTAATGTTGCAAAAATATGTCTGTTTGTATATTTTATTACTACTTTATTTGTTTATTTTATTAGCTTGAAAGCAAACTTCCTGCTCTCTGATTAAGGGATTAGCTATAACATTTCGATGATATAACTGAAAATGCATTTTATTATTTATTTATTTATAACTTTGATATGTGTATGTGAAAATGAAAAATATCATTGTGAAGTTCCTCACATGCTATTATTAAGGTAACATGGCTGAGATTAAATATAATTATGTTTCATTATTAAAACTATAAGCTTAATTTTATTTGCTTCCTTTTTAGTTTAGTAATATTAAAACAGTTTTATGTAATTAAGCACAATGAAAATTTGGCTAAGAGATATTTTATTCTTTACTTTACACTGAGCTTATTATGAAAGTTTAAACATATTTCTGATTTAAAGCTTTTTTGAATGTAACAAGTATAATTTGGTGATTTTCTAGAGATATTTTCTTTTAGATTTCTGAATAAATTAAAACTGTGAGCTGACACCCTGTCAGAAAATGAATTCCAAGTGTAACCTCTTAATCTTTCAACTACAGCAGTTTGGAATAGTGTTTTTAATTTTCATTTTATTTATTTATTTATTTGAATGGATGAAACAACTCTTAGAAGTCAACATATCTACAAATTTAAGTACAATCACCTCAAACTATAGTAATAAATATGTAGCATTTATTAGAGTTTGTAAAGATTCCAAAGAACTATGCATATAATAACATCTAATAAAATTTTGTAACTACTTGAATATATATTTATAGTCACCAGATTCAAAGTTCATCATTTTTAGATTCCAAGTACTCATATTATATAAATTCATCATTTGTTAATAGTATTAGGTATAGTAATAATAAAATAGTATTAATGTTTCAAATTGTAATTTTTTAATAATTTGTCTTGCATTTGCTGTATATTTGTTAAAGATGTATGGATATCAGTTAAATAACATGAAACATATACAAAAGCAGCTAATCTTATGTAACGGCTGATTATGAAAGAAAATTACAGTTATACTGCTCTTAAATCTCCCTAGTGTAAATAGCTGTTTTCTAATTGACATTAAATTAAATTAATTCCATTATCCATTAGAAAATAATTATAGTGAATTATATCTATTGACAACATTTCTAAGAGGTCGATTTTTGAAATAGGCCTTTATTTTTTAAGAACATAAACAAACATTGCCAATGAATATCACATTTCTAAGACCACCACAGCTACATCCAGAACCCTTTAAAACTATGAATGCTCACATTTATAGAGCACTGTATTTTTAATAAAACATGTACATCTTAGTTATACACTTGCTACATTTTGATTTTCTCTCAAAGCAGAGGAACAGTGGTTCTATTGCTTTAGAAGTATATGAAATTAAAAAAATGGACACTGTATAACAAAAATGGATTAGATTAAAAAATACACCTCTTGAAATTCATTATTTTGCTCGGAATAAGTTTATCTAAAGAAAATGTTTAATAAATATTAGGACTCAAAAGCGAAGTCAGGTCAAAGTAGTAAGGGTCATTTCATCTGAATATATCTTTTCTTAATCATAAAACGACTTTTCGAATAGCGAATGAAATGAGAAAGAGAGAATAATTGTGAATGGCAGCGGACGAAATGACACTATTTCGAACTGGACATAAAAAGAGAAATGACGAAATGGCACTAAGCCAAGGCAAGGCATGCTTTCGTGGAGGACTTTTTAAAGGAAACTCGCTTGTATCTCTATGAATGCTCAATTTTTTTTTTTTTTTCTCTTTTGAAATCAATAGAATTTTTTTTATAAAACTAATCCCAATAAAACGTAGAATTTTATTTAAGTTTATGTTTGAATGTTAATTTCAAGAATGGAGCTAACAAACTAGTTATAAGGTGTAATCGTTCACGGAAGCATGCAAAGTGTCAATGACCTTCTGTAAGATTGTTGGTGACTTCTCACTAGTCAACATGGCCCACCCAGCGGCCGAACGGTAAAATGGCAAAACACTGGTAGCTCGATCTCTTGTACGGGCTGGCTATACGGGTGTTTTTGGGGGTATCTCCATGTGTAACTTGTATACAAGCCAGTTTCTCTTAAAAAGTCTTCCCCGAAGGCATCCCTTTCCTCAGTAGTTAGCCCTCGAGGCCTTGCCGTAATCACATAAACCAAACTAAACTTACTAGTCAGCATGATGTTTAGTAACAACAGAATAAGGATAAGGGTTTAAACCTTTTTTATTCTTTTCAACTATTTACAAGAGCATAGTTTGTGCTTAACATATATACCATTGCTTGTGGTATTATGTTAGGTAGAAGTAAAGGGGCCACCTAGTATTTACCCAAAGTAAGTACCCAAAGCATTACCCCCCACACACTGACTAGAAAATCAACAACCTTCTGGCATTCTCAAGTCATGATGAAATTGTGACTCCAGCTTCTGGCATTCTCAAGTCATGATGAAATTGTGACTCCAGCTAATACTGCAAGTTATCGGTGGCATCAACGGCACTCCTACTTTTTAGCATTAAATTAGATTAAGCAAAATGCATTACACTACATGATATACATAGCAATACATAGTTGTACAGGTGCATTTTTATGGCACTATTTATTGTAATGAGTACATACACCATGTTTTAGGATATTACATATTGCAGTAGATATAGGCGTGATGTTCCCACATTACAAATCTTTTTTGTAATCATAATCTGTTTACATCAGTGCTTGCTATCAAAATTAAGTTAGAACTATAAAATTGTTTCTAAACATACTTTATTCTGCATATTTATGCTTACTGCTTTACATTTAAGTATTGTTGTATAGTTGTGCTGATGCTTTAGCTACTCAGTATTGTCGAATGAGTTGCTAAATTATCAGTACAACCACATAGCAATACTTAAGTTCTTGTATTGATATTTTAACAACTCAATCAAGAAAAAAAAAAAAAAATGATTTGCTAAAATATCAGCACAAGTAATAAACTTCACATTTCAAGGTAATAAATTAAATAGTGGAATTCAACATAACAGGCAACAACAACATTAGCATAACAGGCTTGCTCAGACAATTAACTTACTGGCACACTTAATGCAAAGGCTGGAAATGGCTAAATCCTGACAGCAGAAGTCGACGTAGCCAATATTCATATTCCCTTTCAATCTTGAAAGCTTCGACTTAAATACTCTTAACACATTTGCATCCTAAACACGCTTACTTACTAACTTATTTACATTTTGGTGAGGAAGCGGAAAGCAGAATTAACAGTACAGGTTGAAATAATACATAAGAGGATAGTATTTTCTCCCTCCTTCTAGCATGTCTTTGTGGTATGATGGTTAGCACACTCGGCGCGTATTCGAGAGGTCCAAGTTGGAGTCCTGGCAAATACATTGCTCATTTTTCAAGTCTCCAGCATGGTGCCTGAACTAAAAAAAAAAAAGGTAGGAAATGATGATTCTCCTCCCATCAGCATTTGGCGACTGGGTCCCCTAATCCCCAGTCGCCCTTTAAAAGGGGGAGTATATAAGGTATTTTCTCCCTCCTTCCAGCATGCCTTCATAGTGTAACAGTTAGCACAATCGGCGAGTATTCGAGAGGTTCAGGTTCTAGTCTCGGAGAGGGCATTGCTTATTTTTCTTATCTCCCACGTTAAAAAAAAAAAATAAATAAAATAAAATAAAAATAAAAAAAAAAAAAAAAACTAGTGATTACAGTAAGAACTAAAGATCCGTACAGTATAAAAAATTTTATATTTAATTCAAGTTGGCTCAGTCTAGATCAGTGGTTTTCAACAGTTTTTCCCTCATGTACCCTTTTCACCATTGCTAGATGATCATCCAATCCCTTCTTCCCCAAACTTGAAATGTACATATTAATTTATTTAAATATAAATTATTTTTAATGCGTATTATAAATGAAACAAATAAAAGTATAAAAAATGTTCATCAATACCAAATTTGAACAAATGTGGTTTTTATTTATATTCATAAACTAAAACTAAATACTTAACATGTAAAACCAAAGGTTGACTAGATTACTCCCTGAAATTATGAAATTCTCCTTAGGGATATTCGTCCTGATTGAGGACCTATAGTCTAGACCTAATTAGTTTTTAATAGTGACTGAACGTGCAGATCATTTAATTTATCATGCTTCTTTTATACTAACTTTTATTATATAAAACTTGGGATTACGTGCATGTTTTTTAAAAATAAAAGTTAAGACACAAATTTAAAAAAGAAATTATGTTTAAAATTTGATGCTGTATTCAAAAACGTTTATTTGGTAGCCAGACCTAATAAACTTAAGAGATGAAATTTGACTTATACCTTACTTGATCGTACTAACTTCTGTTTAACGAATTATTCTTATGAACAAACCTTAAAAACTGGTGAAACATTTCATGCTAGAAAACAAGATATTAGAAGCTTTTGAACTCATTCAGTATGGGAAAAAATTATTTAAATTGTAGCTCCATAATTATACATTTTTTCTACTGGATCGCCAACACACGAGATTTGTATGAAATATCTCCTACAAGTTATGTGGTCACTACTTCTGTGTTGTCAGAATATGAAATTTGTATAGGGAAAACAATGCATTTCAAAGTAAAGAAAATGACCTTAATTTGATATTTCTTCTAACTAATAAATTTTTACATGCTATGTATTTCTTTTTCTTGATATAGGCAAAATAATATTTAACATGTAATAACAGCATAAAACCCCCAAAAGAATGTTCCAGTGAAATTCAGTCCCAGAATTCCAATGAAATTCAGTTTCTGAATGCTCTTTAAATTTGCTTCACTGAAAGTTTTTGTATATAAATAATTATAGTAAAGTAAAATGAACTGTTTTCTTAAGTGTTTACTGTTAACAGAGTAACATAATATTTTTTATTGAAATAAAATTTATTTTTAATGTGGGAGATTGTTTTTCTTACAACGCTGGGCTCCTGGTTCTTGAATCCTCTTGTTCTTGAGTTCAAAATCCTTCGTTATTTAAATTATTCGAATAGTTAAATCCGTTTTCAACCATACGAAAGTTGAAATGCAAAATATTAATTTTACGTAAATTTTAATATATGTAATTATTTAATTTTTTAGAAATACTCAATAGTTTTACTTTTAAAGAATGGTTTTGCTTTGATATAATATACATGTTTAATTGCTTCATCAGAACTCGTTAGAGACACTATCCACTCAAGAACTAGCATATTTTTCCACTCTGCAGTTTTGCTGCAAAAACACTGAATCATACCTTTAAAATGGTTAAGAAATATTTTCAAATCATCTTCAGTCATATTTAATTCCTTTCGTTTTCCAGTTATTGAAATTTTTTAAAATGATTGAAATTCTTGCTTAATCCGTAGATAAAAATTATTGAAGAAAATGCAAGAAAGGGTTTAACTTCAATTACAAGCGGAATTTCAGATATTGTTATTTTCTAGTAATTAATAAAAACATCTAAAATCCTCTTTAATTTATTCCTAACCTCTAATTGCTCTCTTGCCATCCCCTCCCTTCTTAGGCCGTTCTTTCGCACCCCAGGTTCGATAGGGGATAATGTGGTGCATTTAATTATGGCAAAGCACACTAGGGCTATCTGCCTAAAGGGAGGGGTGCCTTCTTGGAGGACTTTCTAAGGGAAACTGGCTCGTATACACGTTACACATGGAGAAAACCACGAAAACACCCATGCAGCCAGCCCGTTCGTGGGATTCGAACCTCGGACCGAACTACCAGTGTTCAGCGACTTACCGCTCGGCCGCTGATGGGCTCAATAGGGGAAAAGCAATTAAGCAAGGCTGTCCTCTCTAACTGCTTTTTCACTCAGCTAGGGACAAAAAGGAACACAATGGTTTCCTGCCTGAATAGCCAGCGGCCAGTTACAAAACTTCATGACAAAAGCCCACAAGACGAATGCCTGCATGAAAACGGCACACATTTTCAGGAAATCCAAAATAGCTATGACTTCCTGAAAATTTTTACGAATAATAATTATTATGATTAAAAATGAAATTTCAAGTGGGAAGGAATTAATTTACGTAAAATCAAAGTTGTCAAAATTTAACTAAGATTTTTTGAAATCGTGCTTTTAATTCACTATTAAAACAGCATCTGTGATAGCGCACACAAAAGTTTTCTTAATCACAGTAAAATATGGTACTTTCCTATACATAAGTAATTTCCTATACATATAGTAATTCAGTACATAGTAAATACTAAACCTTTTGATCAACATTCACCCCCGGGGAGTTAATACTTACCCCGTTAGGTACACTTGCAGTGCTATTGCATTATCCTCCCAACCTTGACAAAAATCACTGGCCAAAGTGTTCTGTCACCAAAGTACGCAACTCAGGAATTTTACAAAAATATAGTTATCTTTTTAACTCACTAATGATTGTGCATGCACTACACCAATATGTATAGGTACCATCTATCTTTAAAATAACTTACATTTTACCTTAATTCATATCTAGGGCTAGGCTTTTTACAACCTGCTACTGCTGCAGTAGTTGTGCCTAGACTGGTACTGAGCCTGTGAACATCACCATTATGCTGTGTAACAATCCAACTAATATCTATGTGTTGAAGTGTGTAGCTGATTATTATTTTAACAGCAGTTAACTTTTAATAGCTTATTGGAGTAAAATTATCACTGAAAGAAGGAAGGATTAATGATTAAGTCTAAAAAAATAAGAAGGTAATAAAATAGTACCTCATTAGGTCTTAAATGATAATGCACTTAGTAATTCAAATACATTTTCACCATATCATATTAAATGTAAATTTTGTATAATTTTATATAAAGAATTTTATTTGTGTTATTCAGATATGTGTCTTGTAGAGAGAGAGAGAAACCTGTAAGCATTTTAAAATTTGGACCTAAGTGATCTTAAATTCTGCTGTGTTCAGAAGCTTACGCTATATATCCTAAATCTGGATTGCTTTAGCATGTGATTATACTGATTTTTTTATCCATTCAGTGCTAGAGTGCTTCATTTTCTTCCAGTTATTTTTAATACTTGATTTATTTTCATTTATTCATTATAGCAAGCAGCAGAAACATGATTATAGAATTCTGATTCTGTCAAACTGTCTCATCTACTTGTAAAATTACATTTTGGAATATTTTGTTTATTTTTATAATAAATATGCAGGATTTCACTTCTAGTACTTACAACAGGTAGTCATTATGCTAGTTTCTTGCAGAAGAAAAAGAATAATCTTATAATTGCATTCATATATATTATTTTATATTGTATTATTGTGCAATAAACCTACTTACTAACAGTTTTTGTTTCTTTCAATTTGGTAGAAATTTTATAGTGATAGCTTTATAAATATATTCAAAGCAATTGTTTCTTTTTATCATTTTGTTGGTTAAAAACACTGTATTTGTGCACAAATTATATCGAATTTTCTTCTAGTGTTAGGTAAATACTACAAGTGCATATTTTGAAATTCAGTTCAAGCTAGAGTATATAACGGTTTTTCTGTGAGAACTATTCTTATACAACAAAAAGAATGCTTTCAGAAATGAGGATGTTGTTTGCTGAAATTGAAGAACTTTTAATAGCATGGTTGTCCAAAGAATTATTATGCATATGGTTGCCAGAATTTGATACCTCCAAAAAAATTGATAACTTCTGTCAAGATGGGTGTCATGTACACAAGTCCCACATTTTTCTTAACTTTTATAAGAAATTCATGAGCTATTTAGAAATTTCTCTTTTGTGATTGCTATATACAATATTTACTTGATCTTATTTTTGCTTGTATTTTATAAAATACATGTATTCATAATGCTGTATAGATTTGTTTGCTTTCCTTTGTATTTATATGACAATTTTTTAAATGATTTTAATTTTTTTTAAGGATAAACTCCGAACAGAAATTCCGAAGTTTACAAAACATTGTGAGAAATCATTATTCATATTTGATGAAGTAGATAAAATACCTGCTGGTGTACTAGATGTTCTGACTCCTTTCTTAGATTATCATGACTCGGTGGATGGAGTAGATTACAGAAGAAGTATATTTATATTTCTTAGGTAAGATTTTGCATAAATGTGTCATATTTAATCTTTTACTAACCTAACATTGATATAATGATATCTGAAGTAGTTATTTTTTAATGTTGTAAAAAAGGGATTAAAAACTTATTTAGATCAGCCCATTTTAAAGGAATGGTTTTCTTCATCAGCCCCCTAACATTTTTCTCTGTACTGTATAATATAATCAAAATACAAATAACTGCACATACGTAACTTGAAGATAACAGATTAACAATATGAGCAAAAGTTTTTAAAATATAGTTAATTTGCAAATTAAATAAGTTCTAGACTTTTTTATTTTGCCCTTAATATAAAATATTGATATATTTAAAAATATTATAGGTTTTAAAATAGATTAAGTAATTTTATTTACAGATTTTATTTTTCATTTAATTTATTTTAAATGATTTCCTCCTGACTATATGATATAGCTTTATAACAGTGTACAATTAATTAGTAATTTCATTAATATATATATGTGATATTTTAATGGACTGCAGGAATACCTGCTTAGTTAGAAAGATGACACTTGAATACAGAAGTGGTCGCTTGGAATCATCATTTTATTCTGTGATAATGCACGGCAAATCATTTTCTAGCAGACGAGATATTTCTTGATCATAATTCCATACAATAATTTTTATGTGCACAGATTTTAGGTAAAGAGCAAAAGGGAGACAATTAAGCATATCAGTGTAGAGGTTTTGTAAGGCAGGAGAAGTTAAGAAAAAGAATGACGTAATTGCTCACGAAGCAGTATTTATACTAGTAGGGGTGCATATGTACATCTAAGCTGTGATTGGTTAATTTTAGGTTTTAGTTCTCTTTGCAAGCAGCGTTATGTAATTTTAATTTGGAAAGATCTCGAATTTGGGAGAAAAGATAGGGGGAGAACATGAAATTTAGAATAGTCAGTTTTGACATTACTAATCATTTCTTAGCATAGCTATCATGTTTTATTATATCTTAAACACACACACACAGACATATATATATAAACTTAAAGCATCTCAGGTTAAAATTAAATTAGAATCAAAACAAGGCAATTCCCAACAATACTGTCAAAAGTCGTTAATTCGGACACCCATAATCCGGAATGATCTATAATCCGGACCTCAAAGCTAAAAACTTTCTGCGCATGTGCCGCTATGACGCATGCGCATAGGCGTTTAAGCGTGCGCGTAAGACCTTTACGACTGGGAATTTGCGTGTGCACAAGCGCAGAATACGTTTTCGCTGCGCGTTTAATGTATAGGGTGGCCCAGAAGTCACTTTACATTTTGAAAATTAAATAACTTTTTCTTAAATGACTGTATTTAATTAATTCTTTTTTTTTATTTTTTGCTTATTCACATGTCCATTCAAATGGAAATGAGCTTCATCTTCCATGATCAACTTGTGAATAAACTCATTGTCATTTCTTGCAGTTCTCTGAAACCTGACAGCATAATTTACTCGTTTCTGAAAGTCTGCTGGTTTTAAAGATTGCACTAATTGAACCTTGAAAATGCGTCACTAAGTTCCTTATTGCAGGCCTACTAGTAGGATGTCGAACATTAAAATGGCGCATACCTTTGCGTCGCAACAATTGACTGTCCATTTTCAAAGTAAAATTCAATTATCTTCACTCGTTGTTCTGTTGTAAACTTATCCATGCCAAAAATTTCCAGGGATTATATTTTTTAATTCTGAAAAGAGAAAAAGAAATATATTAATAGAAAAAAAGTTATTTAATTTTCAAAATGTAAAGTGACTTCTGGACCACCCTATATAACGGACGGTATAAGCTAAAATGATCTAATTGTCTGTTTCAGTTAATGTTGATGATTGCGTTGTTTCTTAATCTTCGCATTGGATCCAGCTTATTATTTTTTGCAGACTGTAAGAGCAATTTTATAAAAGTAAGCTTAAACTTTCGATTATGTCAAACAGAATTTCCGATGCTGGAGCTCCCAAAGGATCTACGAAAACGAAAGATGTCCGTTTCGATGTCCATCAAACAAAAAGTGCAATTGCTCCAAAAAATGGATAAAGGCATATCCTTTGTTTATCTAACCGTTCCGAAATCTGTTTATCAATTTCACGCTGCTCTGCGGGGGGGGGGGGACGTGGCGGCGCGCAATGAACTGGAAGTTGATCTGTCAACACTATCGTTATCTTCAGGGCAGATGTTTTTATTTTATTCGGCTTATAATTCCTTATTAAATGTAGTATTTCATCTCGATGTACTTCATCTTTGATATGATTTAAATCAAATTCCTCATCATTATAAATATCACGAATACAAATCAAATAGTTTTCTGGTTGCAATTTTCTAATTTCGACTATGCATAATGTATGCTTTACGCAAGCGCGCGTTGAAAGAAATGTTTAATAAAGTAAACAAATAAAAATTAAGCTTTTTTTTTGTAAATTTTGATACCCTTTAGATCATAATTGCTCATTATTTTATAAATTACGGTTTCATATTTTTAATTTTATAATTTCTGCATGCCATCTTACCAGATTTAAACTGATGATCTATAATCCGGAATTGCCAAAGTCCCGACGAGTCTGGATTAAAGACTTTTGACTGTATTAATAATTGCAACCGTGAATAAAAGTTTTAACACTCTATCTAAACAAATCAAAATTAAAATAAGAATTCATCAGTAGAATAAACCCGAAAAATAAAAATGAAAAGAGGGGAAAAAATAATTAAAAACTATAAAAATCAATCTCTTTTTTTCTGAAATACTAATTCAGAACTCATCAGGGGGAAATGAATTAAAGTTTCATAAAAGTTGATTAATATGTTTTGAATACATTCTTCCGCTTCATTTCAGATCAAAAACTGAAAAATCGAATCTCAAATATATGCAGAATTTTCCCTACATGCATTCGAAAGAAATAAAGAATAAAACATTATGCCAAATTGATTACTCAAAAAAGAAAAAAAAAAAAAAAGAAAAAAGAAACTTTACATTATGCAAACTGACCATTCAAAAATTTTTTTTTAAATAACATTAAATGTAAATCCGACATTTGAAAGCAATTACAAATTAAAAAGCAAAACAAATATACTTCTAAATTACATTGTCATTTAAACAACACTCAAAAACTAGGTTATGCAGTCCTAAACTATTAAAACCAAGAAAACCAAAAGCTTTTCAGAAGAGATTTCTATAAATATTATAAAATCTAATCTGAGTCTTAAACAGCTAAAAATTGAAAACCTATTTGAAGCAAAAGTTGAACAAAACATAAACTTATTGAATTTCAAAGATGACCATCTTTTTCCAAACTGTGTTCCTTGCAAAAGAAAGTTGAATTCAAGGCTATTCTGGAGAAGCAAAAAGTTGTACTCCTTGGGAAAAGTATGTGATAAGATTCAGTGTCCAGTAGCAGAATTAAGTACACTGGTTATCATAAATTAAGGAAAAATCACAAAAATCACGATTACTGAAAAAGTTACATGTAAAATTTTATGAAACTTACCCACAATATACAACACATAGTAAGGTGTCAAATAACATAAAAAGAAATTACCAGACACTTATGGTTGTATAAAAATTAGCACATGTATAAAATAAACAAATCGAAGATGTCAGTTTGCTATAGTAAAAGTACCCTCAATATGGAATATACTCACATCTAGAAGCAATACAGCACATTCAGCAATGTGTGATGCTTTCAATTATGCGGTCAATCAGTTCAATAGGAAGCGAGAGCCATTGTTCTTGCAAAGCAGTTGGAAGCGTGGCAAGGGTCTAAGGGGGCAGATTGAGAGCAGCTAGACGTCTCCCTAAAGCATCCCAAATGTGCTCAATAGGATTCAAGTCCGGGGATCGAGCTGGCCACTCCATGCGCATAATTGTTTCCTGTTGAAGATAATCTTATACGATGCGAGCCCTGTGTGGTCTTGCATTGTCGTCCTGTAACAGGAAAGAATCACATTTTGCCCCAGCATATGGGCGCACATAAGCATCAAGGATGCCATCTCTATAAACATAAGTATTCACGGTTCCCCTTGGAAAAACATGTAGAAACGTGCGTCCACCCAAAGAGATGCCACCCCAAACACAGACACTGCCTCTTCCATATGCATCTCTTTCACGGATGATAACGGGTTCCAGGTTCTCTCCATATCAAATAACGCCTATTTTCGCTTTCTAGACTAAACCTGGACTCATCCGTAAAGAAAATAGTCCTCCATTGCTCAGGCGTCCAGTGGACATGTTGTCGTGCCCACTGCAAACGGTCCTTCCTATGGCGTGACTTGAGTGGCACGCAAATGTTTGTTCGCCTCGCATACAGACCACCTTTGTGAAGCCTTCTACGCTCAGTTGACGCTGACACCAACCACCTGGTGGCTGCAGCAAGGGAAGATCTAAGAAGGGTCAGAGTAGCAGTTCTATTCCTGAGTGCACATAATGTCAAATATCGGTCATTGGTGCTCGTCGTAGCAGTTGGCCATCCTTGGCTGAACCTCCTAGATGCCGAATCTGTGATTTGAAATTGCCTCCAAAGTCTATGAACCACAGAAGGACTCACATTTAGCCATCTGGCCACTTCAGTTTAACTTTGTTCTGCCTCTAGTCTCCCAATGGTTCTCTATCGTAGTTCTGAAGGCAAATTATGCTTGGAGGTCATTGTTACGAATTGGCTATCTCAGATTTCTGATGTCACTATCACAGTGAAACATATGGGCTTGCTCTCAAACATGGACTTTAATGCTCCTCGCAGATGGCGTATTCCGAGTGCAGCACCACTAATTTGCATATTGGAGGTTTACTCAGCTACTCTTTCTTGGCAACATATTCAAATTTTACACAGTTTGGCTTATTTTTGAGGGAGTTATCGCTATTTTTGTGATTTTTCCTTAATCTATGATTACCAGTGTATTTTTAAATGTATTCAAAATATCCTATCCTGTTAAACTTTGGGTACATTCTGTAAAAATTATTACCGATGAAGAAGGTGAGTGGCAACTCCAACATGGCAGCGGAAGAAACTTTCTAAAAGATGGTGTCCTCTGTAAAGTCTTAAAGCAAGAAAAGTAAACTGGCTTAAAGTTGAGGGAAAAGGAAAAATTCAAGTTATAAAAGATAAAATTCTTCACGTAATTGGGGTACAGTACGTCTTTGAAACTAGAAGGCCCATTTTTTAGTAAAAGCAAAGCTTGCCAGTTTATTTAAATTGACAAAATTGTAGAGCAATAGAATTAATTAAAAGGGAATATATATATATATATGGAATAATAAATGCAATGAAAAGCCGGAACACTTTTGATGCATAATACCCAGATAGGATAGATCAAAGATCCATATCAAAGAGGAAGAATTCTAATTGCATAGTATGCTAATATGTTGACTTGGTAATATCTAAAAAACTTGGCAATCTAGGCAGTTTTAATTCCATTTTTATTTTATTTGATGTTTGTTGCCACAATAACTTGGCACCGTAGTCGTGCTTGTTCAATAAAATTTGCATTTTTAACATTGTTGAGATAGAAAGCAGACCAGCGAAATTATATCATAGCAGAGTAGAGAACAAAGTTAAGCTGCGTAGTTATGAAATATGGAAGCATGGGAAGATAAAAGTTTTGGTTCCTAATTATTATGTCATTACAGCTGTGCAGGCCATAGAATGATCTAGAAATGACACAATGCAGAGAAGTTATTACGATTTTTAAAACAGAGAAGGTGAATTAATGTTTTACCATTAGTTTAAATTATAATTTTGATTTACATATTTTTTATCTTACATATTCCCCCTTCAAAGAGAAAAAAAGCTTGACAACAGAAAAGGCTTTTCAGAAACAAGCATTACAGAATTTGTGAAACAAGAGAAATGCAATAATGGAAAAATCATATAATTTGATATAAATCATTTTTTAGAATAAAAAATCTTGTAGACATCATTTTTAATGATAAATTCAAATTGAAAATTCTATGGAAATTTTAAAGTTCATTTTTCTTTAAAACACTGAAGGAATGTCCTAATTTTTTCAAGAAATACTGGAAAAGTTCACAGCTCTGTAAAATCTTTGCTTTCACATAATATTTTACAGTCCTTATCTTGAAAGTCTTTCATAAAAATTGCTGTTGGCAATATAACACTAAAATTTTCTTTTATAGATTCATGAAATTTGAATTAATTATTTATAAAATAATCTACATTTTCTTAATTGTAAAGCAACACAAAATGGAATTTAGAACTTAATACATAGTAAGTAAAAAATTCAGTACAATATCAATATAAACTTTGATAAAAATGGGCAAATCCTCTACAATTCAAATCAGTATGACAACTTACTGATGGCTGTGGGTTACTTAAATGCAATTACACATAGAACCCTCCGTTCCTTAATAAAAGTAACTGGCTTCCAGTATTGTATAATTATCAAAGTTTACATTTATAACTTATGGCTATAAAAATCTTCAAACTGGTTAATTGAAATGGGAAAAAATATAGAAATATTAAAATGTAAGACATAAAAAATTCTACACTGCCCTACAATAATAATATGGGCCATTCAGTGTTAAGAACATAAAATAAGAAAATGAATTTCATAATTATATATGTTTAGGGAAGGCTTTTAAATATAAAAATTTCAAACACATCCATTATCAATGCAAAATTGCAAAAAAATTCAAAATATTATAAGGTAATTAAATTTTCATTCGAAACATCATTTGAAATAATATACTATTATTATCGAAATTTCTAATTTACTAATTTTTTACGAAATGGAAGATCCCATAGCTTTCTCCTAGTATGCAAATATTCAGCTAGTTGGTCAGGTACTTGGAAAGGCCTCTGTTCGCAAACGAACTTTGCGTGCTTCATTAAAACAGTCCATTTATATATAAAAAAAAAATAATAATAATAATAACCACACTCCATTATATTAAAAAAATAACAATTATTATATAGGAAAAATGTAAAAGTGTGAAGCCTTCAAAATGTATCTGAACATATTAAATTTTAAAATCTATTAATATGATTCCATACTACTTATGATTCCTATAATACTACTTAAAAACACTATTTGTTTATCATATTTTACACTAGTTTTTAAAATTATTTCATGCACTTAAAAACTCTTATCAACAAATCAAAATTTTCAACATAAATTCAAAAATATAATTATTTACCTTAATATCCTTCCCTATAAATAAATAGCTTAAAAATTCGTTACTTAATTTGTTCACACATACTTATGAAAAATTAATGAACAGGAATTTCTCATTTTTACAAAACAACACAATCAAACTGCAGAAATTTTAAGCAAACTTCAAATGAAAAGTAGAGAATCCGCAGCATATTAAATAATTTAACAATTTTTGAGTTGTTGAGTGACAAAGTACTAGAGTCAAAAGTCGTTAATCCGGACTCGTCGGGACTTCGGCGATTCCGGATTATAGATCATCAGTTTAAATCTGGTAAGATGGCATGCGGAAATTATAAAATTAAAAATATGAAACCATAATTTATGAAATAAAGAACAATTATGATCTAAAGGGTATCAAAATTTACCAAAAAAAAAAAAAAAAAAACTTAATATTTATTTGTTTACTTTATTAAACATTTCTTTCAATGGAAGTTGTTTAAATTGCTTCCTTTTTTTCTGCTAATACTTTCTCTTTAATTCTATATAAACAGACATAATTTCTTGTTCAGTTACAAAGTTCCGCTGTTACAAAGTTACAAAGTCCTGTAATTGCTGTGCCGAGAATACCGACTAACTTGTCAATCGAAATTTTTTCTTTTTCACTAACCTCTCTGTCACCTTCTTCATGTCTTTATCCATTTTGCAGCAATTCCACTTTTTGTTTGATGGACATCGAAACATACTTTCGTTTTGTACGATCCTTTGGGAGCTCCAGAATCGGAAATTCTATTTTACATAATCGAAAGTTGAAGCTTACTTTTATAAAATTGCTCTTACAGTCTGCAAAAAATAATAAGCCGGATCCAATTCGAAGATTAAGGAACAACACAATCATCACCATTAACTGAAATAGATAATTAGATGGTTTTAGCTTATACCGTCCGTTATATGTAAAACGCGCATGCGAAAACGTATTCTGCGCTTGCGCAGTCGTAAAAGGTCTTACGCGCATGCGTAAACGCCTATGCGCATGTGTCAACACGGCGCATGCGCAGAACGTTTGTAGCTTTGAGGTCCGGATTATAGATCATTCCAGATTATGGGTGTCCGAATTAACCACTTTTGACTGAATTAGAAAAAGTGGAAGCGCAAATAATTTTCTGTCGCACATACTTGAAAAGCACATTAAACACAGATCGATGACCTTGAATAACGGTAATGCTGAATCTCATTAGCAGTAATTTACTGATGAATTAAAGCACTTTTTTTTTTATCTCTAAATATTGTAGAGATGGCCAAAGCAAATTCAATATTCCTTTTCCTAGACATTCGAAGTTCTGGATTTATCGCATGATTATTTTTTGACGCACTTGCAAAACACCACAGCGGGAGGATGATAGGTTATTTTTTAAATGCTGAAAAAGAAATTTGATGATTCACTTCTTCCACATTGCCTTTGAATTTATCACAAAATGATGATTTGAAGAGCTGAATAAATTTTCCATTGAGGTCTCAGGCTACTGGTAAAGATCTTGCCCGACTAATTGATAATATAATAATAGCAAGAAAAATGTCAAGCAATGTTGATGCATACTTAGATCCATACTGAAGAAGAAGAATTCTGATTGCATAGTATGCTAATATGTTGACTTGGTAATATTTAAAAAAATTGGCAGTCGAAGCGGTTTTAATTCCATTTTTATTTTCCAGTTGATGTTTGTGGCCGCAATCCCTTGGTACTCTAGTCGTGCCTGTTCAAGAAAATTTACATTTTTGATATATTTGATATAGAAAGGAGGCCAGCGAAATTATATTGTAGCAGAGAGTGAAGCTAAAGTGTGTAGTTATGCAATATGGAAGCACAGGAAGAGAAAAGTTTTGGTTCCCAATTATTGCATCATCACAGCTGCACAGGCCATAGAATGATCTGGAAATGACACAATCCAGAGAAGTTATTACAGTTTTTAAAAGAGATTGAGAATTAATGTTTTACCATTAGTTTAAATTATAATTTTGATTTACATATTATTTATCGTACATATATATTTGTAATGAATGGGATCAATCACTGCCATTATTGTCATTGACATTCTTTTGAAATCGCATTAACCCCCAGGTGATTAATACTGACACTGTTGAAATTCCCTATAATAATAAATAATTTTTTATTGATAAACAAAATAACAGAATCTTAACCTGCCCGGTATATTGAAGTAACAAATTTGTGGTAATTCAATGCAGATTCTGTTCTTGATGGTTCAAAGGACTGACTGCATGAGAATTTCATGGTTTCCCTTAAGTGTAATGTAAATACTGATTATTTTTCAATTAGGAAAACCTCTACAAAGGCATTATTGGCTGACAAAGCCTAGTGTGCATTTCTGTAGTCAAATAATCTAATCAAAATATCAAATAAATTTTATAATAATACACTGATGTTCGTTAAAATTGCTCCATAAAAGAAAGCAGTTAGCAGAGTCATATTTATTTTACAATGGACACAATATTATGGGACATACATTTTATTCAATTGGCCATGACATAAGAACATACTCATAACATCTGTGTTTTCGTCTGACGTAATCCCGATTGATTCTCAATAAGCAACATTTTGTTTTAAGAACGAGGATATAAATTAACTGTTATTGGCATTTTTATCCCATGCATTTTGAAAAAAAAAAATTATTAAAATTTTGTATCTTTTTTCTACAAAACAACAAGCAGTGGATTATTTTCAAAGTAGTTATGGGGTTCTACCATCAAAAGTAGGAATTGTTAATGCACACAATATGGTCAGTTGAATGTGGCCGATAAAACAATTATAGATTAAAACGCTAACTTGTAAAGTTTGTACTCATAGCATTCTTCTGGTAAAATTGGAAAAAATCTAAGAAAACAGTAGAAGTCACTGAAAACATTTTTACAAAGCACAAAAATGAAGCTGATCGAGTATTGATAATTTTATTTAATAAAGAGACACTACTTTCTTCAGAGATCTGCAAGAACATTTGTTATATGGCTAGCCATGTAGTCAAACAGACTTTGGATGATAGTTACAGGAATTACAATCTAGTGACTTGAGTTCTATATAATGGTGAAGTCACGTAATTGCTGTGCCGAGAATACCGACTAACTTGTCAATCGAAATTTTTTCGTTTTCACTACCGACTAAACTGTCACCTTCTTCTCTGTCACCTTCTTCATGTCTTTATCCATTTTTTGCAACAATTCCACTTTTTGTTTGATGGACATCGAAACATACTTTCGTTTTGTAGATCGTTTGGGAGCTCCAGCATCGAAAATTCTATTTGATATAATCGAAAGTTCAAGTTTACTTTTATAGTATTGCTCTTACAGTCTGCAAAAAATAATAAGCCGGATCCAATTCGAAAATTAAGGAACAACACAATCATCAACATTAACTGAAATAGATAATCAGATAATTTTAGCTTATTCCGTCCGTTATACATAAAACGCGCACGCGAAAACGTATTCTGCACTTGCGCACACGCATATGTGCAGACGTAAAAGGTCTTACGCGCACGCGTAAACGCCTATGCGCATGTGTCAACGCGGCGCATGCGCAGAAAGGTTTTAGCTTTGAGGTCCGGATTATAGATCATTCCGGATTACGGGTGTCCGAATTAACGACTTTTGACTGTATTTGTAATTTTCTGGCAGTTTAATGAAAGCCCTGTCAATTGATTGCAACGGGGCTGCATTTATGTCTTTTCTACGTCGTTTAATAACTAATCTTACAGCTTCTCTACTTGAAAACTGTCCTAGTGCTCCAACAGACGGCTCTTGTGTTTCTTCAATGCGAATTACTGGAGTTTCTTGTGTTTCAACAGCTTTTCGCTTTATTGATGTTAAATTGCGGACAACTTCCACGCGTGCTGCATTTCCTTCATGAACATGATTCGAACAAGTTTTAAAAATTCATTCGTAACTGCATCAATGTAAATTCTTCCTTTACATTTATTGTTTTTGGAAAATTCAACTTCACAATGCCACGATTTGTTTGCTCCATTTTCTATATAATTATGGAAATAATATAAATATCCATCATGCTCATACTTTTTTTTACCTCTCTTAGTCATATATTTTCCGCTTCCAGACATTTCTATGGCTGCAAGTGCTAGCATTGAATTAAAAAATGTCAACTGACGTCCAAATAGATTACGGGCTCTTTAGAGAAGATACGAAATGCGCATGCGTTGATAATAGGCAATAGATAACTACAAATCTGAAGCGATTTCATAACATCCCATTAATCTGACACATACGAGTCGGTTCACGGGAAGGGGCAGTTAACGATAGCTTCATACTCAGAGTGAGGGATTATATACTTAAGATGACAAATGTTTACTTACAAGTTAGGCATGCAATATCGTCAAGCACATTTCCAGTTCTGGAGTATGTTTTAGCAGGGAAAATGAATTCTGCGGCTTTCTAAAAAAAATCTATTGTAATACATATTATATCAGGCATAATGCATTTATTTGAATGATGATGTAAACTTATTCTAAAAATAACTAAAAATACGAAAAGTATGGCGTCAAACAAAAACAAAAAAAGTATGCGACGAACTCACCCCGCGTCGAAACGACCTTCGTGTCGATCTGACCACGCGTCGAAACGTTGGCGTCGAACTGACCTGTACCGGTTTATTTAGCCCTAGAATTTTTTTATCACTCTGTGTAAATTTAATAATAATAATAATAATAATTCACTGTTTTCATTTATCTGAAAAGTCTAAGAACATAAAAAGCAAATTAGTTTACTGTTTTTGTTCACAATTCACTTAATGTAAGTATTGAACACTCTGTCAAATAAAGCAGTGAGTTTCTTCATTTCTAAAACACCTCACTTGTTGTTCTTTTTGAGTAAATGCATTGTTTGATAACTCTCGCATTAAAATTTATGCTTACTTTGGTAATAGTGTTAGTCCTAGAAAAATGGGACGTAATCTAGAGCTGTTGAACTGAAGCAAAATGCTACCCATTTCTTTATTGCTGTCAACTAATTTCGTTGCAGTAATGTCTGAAGTTGTTTGTAGTTGTGGGTTACTGCTGGGGGGAAAAAAAGCATTTGATTTCTAAGTTCTGATTCTTGAAAAGTTATTATTTTATGTTAATAAATAATACTTTGTTTTTTGTGTTAATTTACTAATAAGCTATTAAATCATGTAATCAATAAATGAAATTTTGGTTTCTTTTATTAATTACTTGAATATTACTTTATTTTATTCAGAAGAATATAATGAGAGAATCTCATGATGTTTGTATTACTGTATTTCCTTGCATATTTTTGCTTTTTTCACTAATTTTATCTTGCAAAAATTGAGATAGAAAATTATGCAAATTATTTAAATTTTGGAGGACAGAATTGTAGTAAAAATGTAACAAATGAAAAGTAGTTACGAATAAACTGCAGGCAACTATTGCAATATTGTTTCTTTAAAAGAAATGCACATTTTTATATGCATAGTAATATTAATATTACAATATCTTATTAGATATCTTCTTTTCTATTTCCAAGCAACTTGACACTTTCCTGTTCATATTGTCTCTTCTGCTCCTCAGGCCTCTAATTTTAGAGAAGGTGTGAATGTGCAGCTTACTCAGCAAAATTATTGATAGAATATCTGTTCATGTTTGTTTAGCTGTGATAGGTCAGTTCTTGTATTAAGCTGGCATAAAGTTCAGCAGTTAGAAGGGAGAGGCATTACCATCACAGGTATTTTGCAAGGATTTGTCTTTGTTAGTAAGATGAAAACAATCACGACATGGACTATGCCATTTTTAAATTTATGGGAGCTCGTTCTCTGAGCACATTAAGGAAGGGGAAAATTATGCAAACATTAAAAAAATTCAGAACTTGGTGCTGGAAAATCAGGGAAAAATACACTAGGAAACATAGTTAATATACTATCTTAATTATGTGCCTGTTATCCTCATTGTGTTAATTTGCTTTATGTATTGTTATAGTTCTATGACATAATGAAAATTATTTTTATTATAATACTAATTCTGTAACATTATGAAAATTATTTTTAGCAACTCTGGTGGTAGTAATATTACAAAAATTGCTACGCAATTTTGGGCTGAAGGTAAAGAGAGGGAAATGATTTCTATAAAAGACATGGAGCGTCTGATAAGTAGTGGAGCATATAATGAGATAGGTAACAATACAAAAATTCTTTTATCATCTTTGATATTGATATGAAAACTTAAACCAAAATAATTTATGGTAGATACTAATTATTTTAACATTATGACTTTTTTGAAACAGTTAACAATATCATGGGCTGTGCCAGATGTCGTTTATTGGTACTTTCCGTTTTAATAAAAGCTAATTAATTACTAAATTATTCATTTTTAAAGCCTACTTGTGGCTTAGTGTTGGGCACTGGTAATTCAACCTTGACCATTTCATAAATCTGCCATGGTTAGAGGGGAGTGTGCAGAAACTGAAAATTGTTTCTAGTTTGAATTTAATCTTCAGTTTTCCCGCACTTCTGTAATCATTGGCAGCCTTATGCCAACCCAACATTTTTCATAAAAATATGTATATTCTTATGCAAGTTCAATTTTCATTTCAGTTACTAATTAATTAATAATTACTATAAATTAGTTCAGTGTTTTTTTTTTTTTTTTTTTTTCCCAGGAGGGGTTGATTTTTTTTTTTTTTTTTTTTTTTTTTTAGTACTGTTGTTCTTTACGGGTTCGTGGATTTGGAGTAATTGATGATAACACTTTATGAAGAATCAGAATACAATTTATTTGCCAGTATTACAGGAGAGCTCCAAAGACATGTTTACAGTTGCCCACAAACTATGATAAACACACTGAAATAATCAGCAACACAGCCTTAGGCTACAATGGTGAAGACAGCTTCATTGCAAAGCACTAAAGTACAGCTTCACTGCAAAGCACTAAAGTACAACTTCACTCTCAAGCTAATCTATGAACTCAAACATTACTACTGAACACAACATACTACTACTTTGCATACAGGCAGGGTATATATTGCTTTAACCTACCTTCGAGAGCATTCTCGAGGAAAAAGCACCAAGAATGCGCTCCAGAATGTTCTCACTCTGTCAATGACATATAGCCAAATGTTGCCCAATGAATGAGTTTGTGCAAATCTGGCAACCCTGCCTTCCCCTGTCACTTTCTGGCAAACTTAACCCTGCTTTATGGGGAAGCTATCCCACCACAGCTGGGCATTTTGTAACAGTAACCCTAGTCTTGATGACAAGAAAAGTTTTCTGTCTGAGTGTCTGAAAATAAAATAGATGAAAAAAAAAGTCAAAGGTCATTTAAAATTATTTTTATATCTTCAAATAAAAAAAATAATAATGACACTAGTTTTGATACGGAGTTTTCTGATAACTAAATATGAAAACTGGCTAAAGTATACTATACAGCAAATCAGAATCTATGACCAAAATGTAGAAATTATGAAAAATAATGATAAATTGTATGAGAAAAGACCAGAGGATCATTAGAAAGAAATGGAAAATCATGACATGATGAAGTATAATTTGAAAAATAAAATAACCACCATAGTCGTGGGTTGTGACTCTAAAAAGTTTGGGAAATACTAGAAAAGAGAAAAAATTAAATGGGGGAAGAGACAGAGATGATGCATTCCATTATGTGCATGTAAAAATGCTTTTTTCATATTTAAAATCAACATTTACATTGATAGTCAAAACAACATCATATAGGCTGCTTTAACTTTTAGATAGAATGTATCAAAATTTAATATTTCATGGAATATAGAAGGTTTACTAAACTACATTTTATTAATTTATGGTCTGCAGTCATTCCAGATTTAAAAGAGAAGGCAGAATTCTAAAAAAAAAATCTGATATGGGCACATGACTTCCTTGTACAGCCTGTTAAATTATACACTCTTTTTTTTTTTTTTTTTTTTTTTTTCATTTCATTTAAGCCTTGTATTATTCTAACTGAATCAACCAATTACTTAAGGCAGTTTGTAAATTACATCAAAATTTGTAAATTTTGAAATTAAATATGCAAGTAATTTTTGTAATGGGAGTCAAACTTTTTGTATTTTTATTTTTTCATAACGAGTAAAAAAACTTCGCCAGATATAAGTACAGGAACTGGAAGACCATATTAAAAGTCATTATTTGGGCAATATTAGATTTTTTTTATTTGACATTTCCATAACATGAATAATTTCGTCATTTAAAACACTTCTATAATTAAAAGTAAAGCAACGATAGCAAAAATAAAGGCCAAGGGCCAGGTAAGTGTTTTTAAGCTGAGTAAGGGGTTGGTTATATATATATATATATATAATGTTGTTATATACTTATATACTTTTAGTATTGCTGATTGCAATGAAAAAGGGAAATGCACAACTAAATGTTATAGCAGTCCCATGCACAAAATTTCAATGTTCTGTGGCTAATCGTTTTTGAGTTATGCGAATTTACAATCTGCTTTGGAAGAAAGAGTGCTTTATTTTGTCTGTACACACAGGTGTCATCCAAAAAAATTTTCAAAATGGATTCAAGAACAGTCAAACTGGGTATTTCCATTAAAATATGATACTTGAAAGTAAGTACAATAGTAGTAGTTACAATACTTCCTTTAGTTACAATACTTCCTTTAGTAATTACAATACTTCCTTTGTTTTGAACAAGGTAAAAAAAAATGTATGCATCTTTTTCATCTCTTATGTGTGTTTTATAAGTAACTTAATAGTTTGAGAAAAATTTTGGCATCCTTTTGCCAATGTGTAGTTTTCATAAAGGTGAACGCAGTTTTATAACAATTCACCATTTTTCAGCTAAATACATGTTCACATGATTTCATAGTGGACTGTAATATCAGGTTTTAATTAAAGTTTCCTGTCACTGCAAACATCATCTGCATAAACAGTTCGCATTGACATGTTTAATCATATTTTGTCAAATAATTTTTGGTATTTGAAAGAAAGAAACTTGCTTTAGAATAATGTATTGTAAAGTTTGTAAATAAATATCATTATTATTAAATGCAAGGTGTCTGAAACAGAACTATCGCATTACCAGATTAGCACCATCATTTACTTCGAGTTCATTTGCAAAACGTCAGCTAAAGAATGTCACCAAATCATGTGAACAGTTTTTGGTACTAATGTTGTATTATATAACACTGTGAAAGTTTGGCACCAAAAGTTCAAAAAGAAGGGGTATGACATTCAAGAATCATCTCTGGCAATCTTACTGGTTTTGATGAGGCCCGCCCCTGAGAACTTGTAAAAGAAGATGTGTGCAACAACTCGAGAGCTTGCTAAGGAGTTGGATGTTAGTGCCATGTCCATTAGTTACACTATGCATTGCATAAACTTGATGTACAAGTTCAATTACTGGGTCCTTCGTGAGCTGGCTCAAGCAGATAAGAAGAGGCATGTTCGGGCCTGCCCCAATCTACTCGAATATCAACACAAAAATAAAATTCTGGACCGGATCGTCACTTTTGATGATAAGGAGATTTGCTTCAACAACATAGGCCAAAAAGAGAGTTGGTCTGCTCCCAGTGATACCGTTGGCAGCATTGCAAAACTTAGTTTGACTAATAAAAAGATCATGCTTTGTATCTGGTGGGATTGCCGTATTATTATCCACAAAGAGTATCTGAAAAAGGTAAAACCTTTGACAGTAAGGTGTACAATGAGATGGTAGTCTGTGCTGATATTGATATGAAAGCAAAATTCGAACTGAGTTCTGACAAAAAAAGGTAATGTTCCATCAAGATAATGCAAGACCACATGTGTCTGCATTCACCGGCTGGTCTCTGTACGGACTCGAAAGGGATCTTTTGCCGCACCCACCATATAGCCCCGACATTGCTCCTTTGGACTTCTACCTTTTTTTCACATCTGCAGCTACATCTTGCTGATGCTCTTCCATTCTGCACAGTTTGTCCAAAATGAAGTCATCTGTTTTTGGAGTTTCTGTGCCAAAAAACTACCAAACTTTGGCAGAAAATCATGGATTTAGGTGGTGATTACTACCTGCACTAAACGTACAACTTTCATGTGTTTTTTTTTTATAACTTTATTAAGAAAATTTTTCTGATGAAAAACTTTCTTTACAACGAGATATAATTATAAATTCAAAAATAGTTTAACATTTTTATTTTCAATCTCTTTTAAATTCTCTTTCCAATGATGCAGTGAAAAGAATAAATGATTTAAAGCTCCAAAACTACATTACCAGTGCATACTATATAACTACAGTGTGGCACAGATAGTCCCTTTGCACATGAATTAAGTGTATGTAACAGTATAAGATGGTAAGATATGGATGGCAGGCAGGTTTTGTACCTGCCATCCTGATCACTAATATGGCAACCGTGCTTCTCATGTGAATTTCAGTGTGATTGCCATGCGACTGCCTGGGAAAAAGAATAAAATCTGTGTATTGACCAGTTCATTGTCTTACCTTTCTGTGCTTGGTAAAGAACAGTGGCATATAATAGTGATTGTACTTTGGAGGACCTCTTAGTGAAAAGTGTGGGGGTCTATGAATGGAACCACAGCAACAAAAATATGACACAGGTGATGGATAGGTTTCGTAAATTGTTCCCGTTGTTTCATAAACTGTGTAGGAGCCACTAAGTCATCAGATTTTGATCACATGGGAGAAGAAAGCTTTTCGCTTGGAAAGTGTTTTGTATTCAACAGTCTGTTATCTGTGACCACTTTGAAGTCCGGATCTTTTGACACCAGATTATGATAATAGGTGATCATCGATAGATGTATGGAGGAAATCTTCATTGCAGTGAGTGGCAACATTCATCTTTTCTGTGTAATATGCATATATGCTCGCCTAGCTCAAGGTTAAAAATTTGTTTTTAACCGCGCCTGGTCTTTTTCTATTATTATTGCTTGCATAATCATAGTCTAATCTGGGGATGGAGCTATTTTGGACTTTTTCAATATTATTGAAAAATTTCTTCGCTAGTTTTGCTATGCATACATTAATTTTATCAATATTTAGCTCGTTATGAATCGCCTCATTCCTGAAAAACCAGGGACTATTGGTCATTCTTCTTAACGTAATATTTTGGCTTTGCTGAATTTTAAGCATTCTAGTTTTACACACAAAACCCCAGACGGGACAGGCGTAGGTAATAATTGGTCGCAGCATGGATCTGTATACATGAAGTTTATTTTCAATAGATAAACCTGAGTTTCGGGTAATTAAGGGGTTGAGTACCCCAAAACTTATTTAAGATATATGTAATGTGTGGGGTCTAAGTGAGTTTCTGGTCTAATATGACACCGAGGTATTTGATTTGCTTGGCTCAGGGAATGCTGACGTCATACATCTTGAGGGTTATGTCCAGGTCTATATTTCTTTTAAGTGTAAGTGTGCAGCTTCCGACTTATCAACATTCGTTTTAATCTTCCACTTTATCATCCAGGACTCTAGTGCATGGATGTGTTCTTGTAATGTTTGTGCAACTGCGGCCATAGATGCGTTTTGGTAAAGGATCGCAGTATCATCTGCATAGAGTGCTAGCGTAGTCAGGGGGTTGTGTAAGATGTCGTTTGTATAAATTGAAAATAGGGTGGGTGAAAGTAAACTTCCTTGTGGCAAGCCAACAGAAGTTACTTTTCATGTGGAGTGAATATTGTTATACCGAACGACAAAGTGTCTATCGTAATGAGTCGTCTATTTATGAGGTTTATGATGTAGTCTGGGAAACCCAGAGTGAGTAATTTGTAGGTGAGACCCTGTAACCATACACAGTCAAAGGCTTTCGAAATATCGAGGAACAGAGCTCCAGTCATAAGTTTCTGCTTGAATCCATTGGCAATCATCTCCGTGACTTGATAAAGTTGGTGTGTGGTCGAATGCTTGCTTCTAAAACTGTACTGCTGTGGGATGAGAATGTTGTTATCCTTCAAGAAAACATGGATTCTTTTCAGTATAACTGCTTCTGCAATTTTGTTCAGGGTTGATAAAAGGCTGATCGGCCTATATGATGCAGCCAGGGTGGGATCTTTTCCCAGCTCTAGAACCGGCAAAATGATTGCTGTTTTCCAGATTGTCAGAAAATACTGCAGTTTTAGCATGGCATTTAGTAATTTGGTCAAACAAAATGGTCAAATGAATGAGAGCATCTTTGCTCCCATTTCTTTGACCATTTTGTTACTGATCTTGTCCAAACCGGGACTTTTCTGGTTTTTTCTCTTCTCGATATAACTAATAACCTCTGAAGGCATGACTAAGGGGGTGCTGTTTGTGCATGTTTTTGATTGGAATTGGGTAATGAGGGACATAACTGAGTTTTCTGTTTGAGGGTGTGAGATGTTGTGTGTACGAAATAGAGAAGCAAAGTGATATGCAATAGACTCAGCTTTCTCAAAATCAGTGTATGCGATCCCAGTGGGGCTGTTAATGAGCGGAATATTGGTGTTGCATCGTTTAAATTTAGATACAGCACTCCACATTGAATTATCATCTGTAGAGAGTGGTTCTAAATGCCTGGTCCTAGTTTTGCATGTTTTTTAGTAGAGTCCTGACTTGCTGATTAAATTGATTTAATAAAATTTTATCCGTGGGACATCTGAAGCGCTGCCATTGCTTACAAACTTGGTTCCAGTTTCTGATAACTCCCGGATGGCACTATTCTTGTATCGTTTATCTTCTCTTACAGATTTGCTATTATTAAATAATGCATTGTGGAGTTCATCAGTGAATTCTTCTGTGAAAGCATCTAACTCATTCCTCGAATGTATCGTACTGGATGGGTACTGGGTGTTGTTGAGAGCTTTGGCATACCCTGCCCAGTTCATGATAAGGGCTTTTTTGTGTGGTGTACTGTAGGAGTCGGTAGAAATTTCTATCATTACAGGATTATGGTCTGATGACAATTCCGTCAGACTTTCAACAAAACTCGGAGAGTTAATGTTTTTCAGAATAAAAAAATCCATAATAGATGGTCTACCTATCCCACAGTGTGTTGGTTTGACCGGAACTGCTAGGTTAATATTGGCCGCTTGGGCAATGTTGTGAATTATGCGTCCATGTGGATTAATATCCCAGCAATTCCATGCGCGTTGGTGTGCGTTAAAGTCTCCACCTATGATAACTCGATTGTTAATGTTTAATAGTGTTTGTAAATCTGCTTTCACAGAATTTACAGGTGTGTGTATAGGAAAATAGGTGGAGATAGCTGTGATTGATCGTGCAGTGTTTGGCATGAGTGTAATAGCTAGGGCTTCAATAGCTGAAAGCTGTGGTAATGGAGTGAGATAATGAGAAATGGAGCATTTAATTAAAATTAGCAGACCTCCTCTTGCATTACCTTCCTTCTGTTGGTCTGTCCCATCAATGAGTGACGTAATTACAAGCTCGGAAGTAATTTTGGGGGCCAAGCATGTGTTCTCGTAGGAGTACAATATCAGGAGAAACTTCATGTAAAAACTCCTTAAGCTTGTAAGTTTTTTGGAGCAATCCATTTGCGTTCCAAGTAATAAAAGTGAGATGCATATTTTGATTAACCTGATACATTATTATGAATATTATTATGAATTTCATTTACAATTTCATATAACATAAACAATTTATCAACAGGATCACATAATTCTTTTAGTTTTAATAAATAATTTTTGAACACATTGTTCATTAGTCTAATATTATTAATACCTAGGATATTATTGAATTCTGAAATATTTTTCATAAAGCTTAAAAATTCAGAGCCTTGTGGCTTCTATTGATTACTAAGCATGGCATTTTCATGAGATTTCAGATTGGATATACTAGTATTAGACATATTAAGATTTTTTAAGGCATTACTGAGGTACTTAACTTAATATTATCAGTATTTTTTGAAGTCTCAATTTGTGCAGCAGAAGCCGATTTTGGGTCGTTAACATTTGAATTTTCAGTAAACATACACGCCTGATTTTGCAACATATCTGCAAATGAAATGCCTTTTTGCACTGTACTGTCCTTTTTTTGCAGATTAATTCTGTTTTTTGGAAATTTTTCTCGACCACAGTAGGAAGCTACGTGATTTTTTAGACAGTTGGCATACTTTGGTTCTTCCAACCTTCCTTTTGTAGGGCAATCCATAGTTTTGTGCTCCTGCGAGCATTTAACGCAGCGTGGAGCGAAGTGACAATTTTCCGAAGAATAGGGCCACTTTTGGCAGTTATGGCACTGTGGCACCTGATTCTTGGATATATATTTTTCTACTGTGACTGCGAAAAGTAACAGATCTTAAACATGATAAATTTCCTCGGCTATATCATTCTTGATAACCTGCACTAGAAAGAGAGGCATTTGGGCTTCATCTTGTTAGCTGAGTAACTTTACTAATTCCATGGTCTGTCATCTTGTTAGCTGAGTAACTTTACTAATTCCAAATCCTTTGGCAGTCAGAGCGCTGGCAACGTCATCTGTTTTTGTGGTTAGGGATAAGCCCCGAAAAACCACTTTGATCGGTCTAGCATAGTTAGCATTAGTAATGTAATGCACCACTTTTTTTTCCCAAAATAAAGCTGTTAGTAGCCGGTGATCTTCTGCAGTCCGAGGTAATATTTTTAGGAGTTCACCATTAACTTTTCCTAAGAATTTAGCTTCTGTTTTCAATGACAGTTCTTTTAAAAAAGCCTCATGAGTTAGTTTTCCCGGGTTGACCATGATAGGGGGAATAGCCTGTATCTGACTGTTGGTCGGCTGCTGCTGCACCGCCTGTTGGTCTGGGTTAACCGTAACATTTGCATTATCAATATTATCAACATTTTCATTTAAAACGTTAAATCTGTTAGCACTTTCAATAATAACAGGAATTCTTTCTAATTTTTTCTGCTGAGCAGTCTTACTAGGAAGTTTAAATCCATCACTATCAATATTAATTAGATTACTACTAATTTTCCTTTTAGCCTTAGTTTCATTATTTTTTCTTTTAAGATTGGAATTAATTGGGGGGGGGGCAATGCCTGAGAAATAAGTCAAATTGCACTTACCTCTTATATCCGCTGCTTGAACCTGAAGAGTTTGCAGATTTTTCCTCATAATATCCGTTGTGGTGTCGGGATCTGATACTGGTCGAAGTCGCTGACAAGCCTTCATCACAGTTCTAATTCCATCGATTTATTTTTCAAAATCCATAAATTTTTCTTGATAATATTCCATATTGGCTTATATATACTATTTGAGTCTGTGGGGGGGGAGACCAACACAGCTCTCAATTGTGGAAGATGCCTCTGATGAATCGCTAACATCCATCCGTGCGCCATTTTTGGCTAAGGTGCTCGTGTCCGGCGGAGCGCTCATGACACGCAACCTACACCCACCTATTGAATCCTACTACTTCGGCTCCTATCGAAAAAGCTTTCAAGTTCAGTAAAGTTTCAGGTTCACAGAAAGAAATGATTAGGCATCTTATCGCACATAATGTGAAATTCAATAATAAACCTTTGAAACCAAATCTAACTTCAAGAGAAAGAGCTACAATGCGCAAAATTCATTCTAACCCGGATATTATCATTTCAAAGGCCGACAAAGGTGGCCCGATAGTTGTCATGGATAAGAACACTTACATTGATGGTATCACTAAACTCTTAAATGAAGGACCATATAATCCGATCCCTAAAAATCCTTCACCTTCGGACCTCTCAAAAATAAAAATTGAGATCAAATCTTCACAAATCATTTCAAGCAACTTAAAACATTCGCTTATCCCACCTGTTGCGAATTGTGCCAGATTATATGCTCTTCCCAAAATTCATAAAAGTGGTATTCCTTTCTGCCCTATTGTATCAAATTTAGGTACTGCCTCATATGCATTAGCTAAATATTTAGTTTCTAGATTTTCAGCACTATTAGACAATAACATTAACGCCATAAAAAATTCAATAGAGTTTGTAAAAAAGGTTAAAAACATTTCTCCTAGAAATTTGCTCATGGTTTCTTTTGATGTAAAATCATTATTCACCAATGTTCCAGTGGAGGGTGCATTAAGATGTCTAGAAACCAGACTTCGCGAATTTCATTTCTCTTGCATCAAAATTGATGAGCTAATTTCTCTCACTCAACTCTGTTTGAAACAAACACATAGTGTTTTCCAAAATAAATATTACAAGCAAACTGAGGGATTAGCCATGGGAAGCCCCCTCAGTCCCATCCTGGCTGATATCTACATGCATTATTATGAATCAAAATTGTTTGAAACTTTAAACTTCCCGGTATGGTTCCGCTATGTAGACGATACCTTTACCCTGTTTGAAGGTAATAATGATGATTTAAATAAAGTTCTTTCAATAATGAATTCTATTGATCCTGCTATTCAGTTCACTTTTGAACTTGAGACTTGCAATTCTCTTCCGTTTCTCGACATTCTGGTCACATGTACAGTACTGCGGTTTACCGTAAACCTTCATCGGTTTGCCTTCCACCAGGCTTTAAATCATATCATCCGACTAAACCAAAGTTAGCTTCATTTTATTCCTATCTTTTCCGTGCTCTTCAAGTTTGCTCCTCCAAACTATCCCTTGATGAAAAACTAAATTATTTAAAAGCAATAGCTGTTGACAGGGGCATTTCACCCAACATTATTAATCAAGCAGTTAAAAACTTCTCATCTCAACACACTGAAAGTAGCTATAAAGTTGCACATATTTTGCAGAAATTTAACTTTCAAGTCATTTATTCTCCCATCAATAAAGTTCCATACTCAAGGACCCCATTCCAGATATGAATTCCTGGGGTATTTATAGGTTTCCTTGCCAGTGTGGTTTAATTGACATTGGCCAAACTAAGAAAGCCTTAAAATTTCGCGTCAAAGAACATGAGGCGTATGTTAGAAAAAAGGAAACGCAGAAGTCTTCTGTTGCCCAACATTGTTGGTCAGAAAATCACAATTTCAATTTTTCTGCTACCAAAATAATTAAAAAAAACATCTTCCATTGGAGAACTGGATTTTCTAGAGAAATTTCACATTCAAAAAAATCTTTCTGTTCTAGTTAACGATCCTAATTCCAATCTATCTTTGCCTTCGGCCTTTAAAGAAATTATGTTTTAATTCTAGTTTCATCAACAGATGGCGCCATTAGCTTATTTTCAGTCCAGGCTTTCTTATCTTATCTGATCATCATATCCTATCTTGTTCATTTGCGGTTTTGCAGCTGATGGTGGTGGTTTGGTAAAACCATCGAAACTAGTCCTGTGAAAATTTGAAAATATAATGCTGATTTTTGTTGTTTGACTTCTGTATTGGTATTTTTCTTGTGTTTGGAATTGGAATCATTTCTGAATTTAGTCAGAATTAGTCATATTGTGTAATGGAAATTCTGCTGATGATTTTTGAACTGAAAATATAGCAGCAACGCAGGTGTTTCATGATTTGATGAAATTACCACCTTTTTGGTACATTATGGTTTACCTTTTCCAATATAATTTCAGGTGTAACAAAATGTGGATTTTTGATATACTTAATTCTGATAAATTTAGGTTAAAATAACACAGCGAACAATGATTAATTTAGAAGCCAAACAACAACAATCGGCATTATATTTGCAAATTTTCGAGTTTCTTGGAAAATTTGCAAGTGTAACGCAGATTTTAGTTGTTTGACTTCTACTAAATTAATACAGTACAAAGTCTTTGATCCGGAGTCTTTGGGACTTCGGTGATTGCAAATTTGGGGTTTTTCCAGATTATAAATCATCAATTTAAATTTGGTAAGATGGCATGCAGAACTTATAAAATTAAAAATATGAAACCATAATTTATGAAATAAAGAGCAATTATGATCTAAAGAATATCAAAATTTACAAAAAAAATTAATATTTATTTCTTTACTTTATTAAACATTTCTTTCAATGTAAGTTGTTTAAGTTGCTTCGTTTTATGTGCTAATACTTTCTCATTAATTCTATAAACAGACATCATTTCTTGTTCAGTTACAAAGTTCCACTGTTCAAGTCCTGTAATTGCTGTGTCGAGAATACCGACTAACTTGTCAATCGAAATTTTTTCGTTTTCACTAACCTCTCTGTCACTTTCTTCATGCCTTTATCCTTTTTTTGCAGCAATTCCACTTTTTGTTTGATGGACATCGACGGAAACTCTTTTTGACATAATCGAAAGTTCAAGCTTACTTTTTATAAAATTGCTCTAACAATCTGCAAAAAATAATAAGCCAGATCCAATTAGATTAAGGAACAACGCAATCTGCAACATTAACTGAAATAGATAATTAGATAATTTTAGCCTAGCTTATACATTAAATGTGCATGTGTAAACGCATATACGCACGCGTAAAGGTATTATGCGCATGCACAGAAAGTTTGTAGTTTTGAGGTCCGGATTATAGATCATTCCGGATTATGGATGTCCAGATTAAAGACTTTGTACTGTAGTTAATTCTTTTAGCTATATCATTTAAAAACCTCCCGCTACTGGAAAATATGATGTCCTAAAGCAAAGATTGATTGCAATACATTCTGAAAGCGAAGTGTCCAAAATTTATTCTCTGTTGCAACTTCTTAAGCTTGGCAACCAGTGCCCTTTCCAGTTGTTGACTCATATGTGTGCTTTAGTAGGTGATACTGTAGATGAACTCTTCTTAAGATCTTTGTGGCTTGCAAGGCTCCCCAATAATAATACATAATCTATTTTGGCTGCTCTTAGTAAAGGAAATTTGAATAAATCAGCTAGAGTTGTTGATAAGATTACTGAGCTTACATCTCACTTTTATGTGAGTATGGCTAGCATGACCCTTAAAATAAGTGAATCTTCTATATCTTATTCGGAAATTCTGATAGTACAACTGACAAAGGAAGTTGGTTAGTTAACCTTTGCCTTGGAATGTAATTCTCGCTGTCCTAAGCTCAATGTTTGGCATTCATACCTGCACAGTAGGTCATGTGAAAACACTAATTGCTATAAAGAGCAAACAGAGGACCTTTGTTTCTGTTATGTAAATTTTGAAGAGCATGCAAGGAAATGTCAATTTGCATTTTCCTTTCATAAAATAAGAAATGTCAAATCATTTGCTGGCCAAAGTTGCAGTTGCCTGGTGAATTGTATACTCTTTGGTGACCCCTTGTCAAAATTAAAATATTTAATTGATACTGGTGTGGATCTGTCAGTATTATCAAAAAAGTATGCTCAGTGTTCTAGGCTTTCTCAGAATTTGGTTTTGTTTGCTGCGAATGGAATTAAGATTTCCACGTTTGGCACTAAATTTTTTACTTTGGATTTAAATTCACATTGCATTTTTACTTGCTTATTTGTTCTGTTGGATATAAATCATCCAGTTTTGGGTGCTCATTTCCTTAAGAAGAATGGATTACTTGTTGACACTGCTAATAATTTCCTTATTGATTCTGAGACTGGTTTATCATTGTGTGGCAAATTGCTTAAGAGTTCGTTTGATCTGGGCATATCTGTACCTCAAGGTGACTCTAAACTACTAAATTGATAAATTATTACCTGAGTATCCTGAATTCATTGCTCCTTCTTATGTAACCAACAATAATCAAAATTGATCGATTTTTCATTATATTGAGAATAAAGGTCTCCCAGTGTGTTCCAGACTTTGTCGTTTGTCGCTGGGCTTGAGTACCTCATGTGATGGGGAATCATTTGGCCTCCAAAAGTACTTGGGTCAGCCTTCTTCACGTGCTCCATAACAATAATAGTGACTGGCGTCTTTGCAGTGACTATGCTTGAATGCTGTGACTATTCCTGACCATTATGCCTTACTGCATATTCAGGACTGCACAAAGATTGTTTTGGGGGAAAGTATTTTTTCAACGCTTGATTCGGCTAAGGCATACCATCAAATCCTTGTTAACCCAGTGGGGCATGCCTAAAACGGCTGTGACTCCTCATTTCTATTATTTAAGTTAACCCAATTTGATTTGCAAAATGCAGGCCAAACTTTCCAAAGATTTATTCATTAGGTACTTTATGGCTTAGACTTTTGTGATCTTTACTTTGATGATTTGCTTGTGGCTTCAGCATATGAATATGTGCACGAGAGCCACCTCCATTTGCTTTTTGATAGATTGCAAGAGTATGGATTAAAACTGAATCCTTTGAAGTGTATTCTGGGAAAGTCATCAGTATCATTTTTTGGCTCTTTAATTACCCCTTCATGTGTTCTGCCTTTTTCTGAAAAACTGTTATAATTTCTAATTTCCCTAATTTGTAATAATGTATGAATTAAAGAGGTTTTTGGCAATGTTGAATTTGTATTGATGATTTTGCCTAAGGCAGCTACTACCCAAGTTCTTCTTCGTTCTCTTTTAAAAGATTCTAATAAGAATGATAAATGTTCTGTTTCTTGGACAGTGGAAACAACTGCGGATTTTGAACAATGTAAACTGATCTAACAAAGTCAGTGACACTTGGTTATCATGACCCTAGTCAGCAGTTGTTATTGATGGTTGATGCCTCAGATATGGCTGTTAGAGCCGTTTTGGATATTACTCTTTCAAACTCCCATTTTCCTCATTGCTGGAAATTATTTAAATAATCTCTTGGCCATTTTTGCCAAATGATTTATGGGGATTTAGATAATCAGAGATAGCTAATTTTAGTGAAATTATAAGTAAAATTGTTGTATTTCTTTTGTATAGTGTAACATCTAAAGAGATAAGATGTACAAATCTAAAGAGACGAGATATGCTGGAAAGGTAAGCATACAGGGTCATCAAATCCATTTAACATTGTGTAAATAAGTATCTCGGTTATTTGGCGAGATATCACCAAGCTTTAATGACTACTTTTTGTCGCTGATTTCGGTCCTAGTATCACTCACTGTAATATGTATTGTAGTTGAATAAATATTTGTAATTGATCACTATATTAGTTGTAACTGTAATTCAACCCTCATGTTGCCTTCCAGTAATTTCGAGAAGCAGAAAGTACTAGAAATATCTCAGCAGCTAAGCAAAAACTATATAAGGCTAGAGAGAGCATCTGATCTCAGTTGTTGTTAAGATATGTTTGTTCGGCAGGAATTAGGAGTAGTGAGATATCTTCGGGTTAGCTTTCTCTTTAGATGCTCTTTGCCTTATGTTGTGTTTAATGTTGTTAGTAGTTTAAAGTGTAACTAGTTCTTAGTGTACTCTGTGATACTGTGAATACCTGTATGAGGGAAATACCAGAACCCCGAAGTGTTTCTTTTGATAAAATAAATTTTATCAACCCATCATCAGAGCTGTGTGCATTCAATCTGTTACAGGTTGTAGAAACTGAAGCGTTTCTTCCATCAAAGAACAAATCAAATAACAAATTGAAGGCCTGTAGGGTTTCTGTACTCGTCAAACAAGCTGATACACTGAAGAAATTTGTAAAGACAGATGGAAGCAATTCTGATAATTTTAAAGTTTTACACAAGCCTTCTCATCCCTCTCTAAAGCTATCCACATATGATGGTAAGACCTCCTGGCATAATACACTATTTTCTATAGTTGCAGAAGTGAATGGATAGGATTCCCTAACTAAGGCCTATCATCTCACCGCTTCTGTGAGAGGAAATGCAGTGGATATCCTTCAGACTCTTCCCGTAAACTAAAGGTTAGACTTCAGATCTCTATACAGTGCATTGTAGCTGTACTTTTGGGGGAAACGTTTAAAAGACTACAGCAGGCTTCAATTAAAATCCTGTCAACAGAAGCCCACAGAAACACTGCAGAAGCTTGCCACAGATATTGAAAGGCTGTGTTAACTTGCCTTTTTGGGGTGCTCATCAAAAACTAGGGAAATCCTGTCACTGCAGTACTTCATCGATCGCATTCGGGATCCTGAAATACAGAAAGCTCTGCAAATGGCAGATGTAAAGGATTTAAAAAGCACTGTAGTGTGCACCATGAAATTTGAAGCTGCCCAGCAAGCAACTCGCAGAGACTGTCACCTAATTAGAGCTGCTCAAGTCCAGGAGCCAGTTGAACAACTGACTGCTTGTTTAGATGATTTAACGAGACATGTCAGTGCCTTGATATGGAATATAAGTGACAAGAAACCTACTCTAAAGTATTGGAACTCTGGTCCTGAAGGCCTCATACAAAGAAACTGCAGGACACCCTAGGGCACAGAAAATAAAACAGAGGATTTAACCAGACAAGTGAGTACTTTGAGATAGAATAGGAGTGACAGAAAACCAACCTTAAAGTGTTGAAGGCGACTACAAAGGAAACCCAAGGCATGGTAAATAAGAATCACTCCACAGCAACAATGCAGGAAACAGATTAGTGGACATCTCGCTGAGCAGAGTTTGAAAGATAATAAGAAGCTCCATTTCAAAGTGCTTCATATTTCTGCAGTGAGTGGCGGCACTAATGGACTCTTAAAATAGGGCATATCAATGGAGATCCTAGCAATATGACCATCGATACAGGAGCAAATGTTACCATCGTTCATAAAGATTTACCTCAAAACTTTAAAGGTAAACTCATTTGGATGCCATCCTGCATTATCCTTCAAACTGCATCTGGTGATAAATTCTAAATTGATGGGAAGTTAAACGTAAACATCACATTTGGAACTGCCGCCTACCATCACACTGCATATGTCGCAGATATCACATATTCTTGCATGCACAGATTGGACTTTCTAAGGAATTACAGTTTTTCCTTGGACTTTAAAAGTAATGAACTGCATTTAGCCTCAAAGGACATAACTATCCGTCATCAGAAGGGATACTCACCTGGAAACACTGACACCCTGTCTAGAAGACCCTGGCCAGAAAGCTGCCAATACTGTTCGAGGGTCAAAGTGAAATTTGAGCTGCTTATTCTGATCGTACAGCAAGTTACAATTTCAACATCAGCTGATCAAGACCTACGAAATGAGTCAGGAAAGACTAGTTGGCAGATAGCGGCATTAAATCACTAGTTGATTTAATGAAATCTTCAAACAAGAAACCTATCTGGCAGGACATTTCGATCTCTATTCTACAGCAAACAATATTGGGCTGTCTGAGATTCACTCCATAGTCGAAGCAGCAGTTTATATCGGAAGTTCGAATCGGGTGATGAAGAAGCTTTTCAATGGCAGTTGATACTTCCAAGATGCTGGATCCCAGATGTCCTTAAAGAATTACACAGTAGTCCAACAGGAGGCAACTTCGGAATAATGATAGAGTACGAGAGTGCTTTTACTGGAGTAATGCAAGGGATAACGCGCAAAAATAGTGCCAATCCTGTGATACCCATGCAGGTTGGAAAGCACTGAAGAAATGCACCCAAGGGAAGCTACAGCATTACAATGTAGAAGCGTCTTCAAATTCTAAGCCTAAAGTTGTGCATAATGACAGTTCGAACTGCTGATGACAACAAAGACTTCCTTGTTGTCATTGATTACTTCACTAAGTGGCCTGAAACGTATCCTATTCCTCATAAAGAGGCTGTCACGGTAGCAGAGGTAATAATACAGCATTGGATTTTCAGGTTTGGAGTACCTCTTCAGTTACATTCCAATCAAGGAAGAAATGTTACCTTTCTTGTAATTAAAGAACTCTGCAAGCTACTCAGTATTGACAAAACTCAAACGACACCTTTACATCTCCAGTCAGACGGTATGGTAGAGTGATTTAATTGAACCATCCTTAATAACCTCTCGTTGGTTTTCACAAATCAACAGAACTGGGACAATAAGTTACTTCTATTTTTACTGGTTTATCACAGTGCTGTTCACGAGGCTACCGACTATTCCCCATCTCAGATGCTCTTCAGTCATGACCTTTGTCTGCCTTGTGATCTCTGGTTTGTTCGCGCTCCGGATGTGGATGAAATCATTTACCTCTTAAATCACACTGAATCTCTGATGTAGTCAACAGAGAAATGTAATGAAGTATATGTGTGTGTGTGTGTAAGATTAAAAAACAAAATAGGTAAAATAAAATTATGAAAATGGTAAGTGCTTATAGTAACTTTCTATGGACTGCATCAGTTCTAGATTAACCCCTATCATATGCAGATATGTACATTACATAAGGTGGTGATATAAATGGAACTAAAATTCAGGCAACCATTAATGATTTTACAGCATTACCAAACAAAGGCATTGAAACCAGGTAACCCATTCTGAATTAAGATTTAATCTTGAACACATCACACTTTTGCTTCTGCTTCTCAGCCTAGGTTGACTGCTGCTTACAGCTTCTCTTCTTACTTCTAAGCTATCAGAAATGTAAATATTTTGAAACAGACACAATTATAGTGTCAATTGGTTTGTGGCTGCAAAATGTTTAACTACAGTAAAAGAAACATGAATTAAATCTGATACAACTGCATCTTATTGCATCTACCAAGTTTATTTTTTGTTATGGATCATCTGTGTGTGCTTCAAAATCATACTCTATGTATATATATGATATTTTAGCAATCAGGCACATGAGTTCCAGCCATTGTTATGGCTCAGCATCCAATGACAACACAGAAGGATTTCACTTTTTACTATTCCATATCTTTATTTCAATTTTCACTGCAGATCATTTTTATTTTAGATGAAATTCTCCAAATTACATATTCAATAGTGATTTAAACTAAGTACGATTAAATTTAAACTTTCTGTGTCATAACTATTCTAACAAAGGAAAGATGGGTTAAGCAGCAGAATTATCAATAACTCTATATTAAATATAAAGTATGAGGAGGGAGTACTGGTTCAGAAACAGAGGCTTGTTTTACCTCTTCATAATTGTTCCTTTTACCCTCGTCATGTAATATAATATAAACTTTAAAGTCTCCCACTTTATTTGTTATATAGAATTTTTATTTTTTCATATGATGGAGTGTGATTTTTTTTAACATAATGGAATGTTGTTGTGCAGTTCACTAACCACTCATGAAAATTTAATATATGAGTCTGTTTAAAGTGGATTTGCCCAAATAGCTGGATGTGTCTACTAGGAGAAAGCTGCGGGGTCTTCCAGTTTGTGTAAAATGTCAAAATTGTAAAATGTAGTAATAAAAGTAAGACCACAATTTCAATCATGCTTTTTAAATGATAAGTATTACTTATAAATGTGAACATTGGTGTAAATTTTAAGATTTATGATCATTCGTAATAATTTGTGAGTATATAAAGTATTTATAATTGTGATCTTGTATGCAAACATTTTTGGAAATCCTCCCCTGAAGTATCAAAATTATGATGTGAATGTTCCAGAAACAAGAACTTTTTACAGATTGGACTCAAATCACCATAGGACTTTAAAAAATTATTATTGAACTCAAAATGTTACATATTATAGTTTTATTGTTTAAAATCTAATATTATATTTCTCATATTTTTGGTACTCTAATGCTTTTTCTCTCAGAAAGGCTAAAGGCTTCTCTATCACTTCGCCTTTTTCTTTTGAAAGGGGGGTATGTGTAAGATAAAAAATATGAAAGCAAACTTCTAAATTTAGTTCAATATAACCTCTTATTTTCTATTTCATTTGGGAACTTCATTTATCTATCCTAAAAATAGCGCTGTAAGTCTAAACTGCGTCATTCAAATTAATCATGCGATCTTACGTAATCCTTAATGCATATGCCTCTTCACCAACCACCGAATAGTAAACCATAACTAAAAACTCCCTTCTTTCTATGAACTGATGTGTCACTTTCACTTAAGCTTTCCTCCTGGCCAGAAGTTTTGCGGCTACCGTCTTTGTTCAAGGAATATGTACTGATCTAACAAAAATGTTGAGTGCGTAAGATGCTCGTCCGTATCTGAACCAAATATTGGGAATCCTGATGTGCTTTCCTCAATAATAAAGTTATTTTGAATCCAGACATGTTTGCCTTGCCAAGTTTCTTTGCTACTCATCTATTATGCCACCATCAAGCTCCAAATCATTCATTTTATATCATGACATATATATATTTAACTGTATTATCATCATCCATGTTTAAACAAAGAATGAATTAAGTTCAAAACCAAAACCCAAATATGTATTGTAAGCTGCAGTATTTATTAAATTCACATCCTCTATGTTTAATGTAATTATAGAAGAGTTTAGGAAATAATAATTATACATATTATCACTGCATTTTTAATTAAAATGTTTATACAAATTGTAAATATTGTTATTAATGATAATAAATTCATTTTACATAGAGATGTCACATAATAAAAATTAACTGAAATGTATTAAATGTAACATAAGATAATGCATTATTAGAAAGAGATAATATGATACGTTGTTTTTCTGAGTTATTAGAATATTAGTAGGAATCCACAAACGATCAACTATTTTGTACACAAATAATAATGGTAATCAGAATTATGAATAGTCTGTTTATATGCAGTCATAATAAATACGAGTAATAGTATGGTTTTGAGTTATAATAAAATATGTTTTTAATGCATTTTAAACCTTATTTGTAATAAAACATTTTTTTTCCTCTCTTAATTTTGCCCCTAGGTGGAATGCACCATAGTGAAATTGTGAGAAAACAACTGATTGATATATATGTGCCATTTTTGCCTTTGGAAAAGAAACACGTGAAGCAGTGTATTAAATCAGAACTCTTGAGTCGAAAGTTAAAAGTTGATGATGATTCTGTTAACATTATAGCAAATCAGCTGTTATATGAGCCTTCTAATATTGAGCTTTTCTCAACTTCTGGTTGTAAAAAAATAAGCCAAAAAATAGATATTTATATTTAAAATTACACTGTAATAAATCTATGATAAAATGTAAAAAGAGGTGTTGCCAGTGGCTGCATCCAGGCATGTAACGTATAGAGAAACATACCTGTGTATCTGATTTTGTAATTGCTAATTGTGTATTTTTAATCATAATTTTGTATTTAGCTGATGAACTCATTTTTAGTTAGTTATAAAACTGGTAATTGAATAATAGTAAGTCTTCCTCAAATAAGTTTTTACAAAAATAAGATATTTATTTTGATATTGTAATTGGTTACTCAAATGTGAAATGAGTTTAACAGAGGTGAGTTGTGCAGTGTGAATGATAGAATTTTGTAATCATAATTTGTAACTTTTTAAAATGTATATATAAAATCATTTTTTTTTTACCTTTTTCAATTAAAAAATGAATTTATCATAAATTATTTTTTCATAGTGAAAAGTATACAAGTGAAACTGTGAGCCGTAATTTTATTTTCTCAGTGTGTTTACTGGTTGTAAAATGTTTTTATAGGATTAATTATAAGTACTGGTTGCAAAATGTTTTTATAACGAATTTTTGAAACACTAAATTTTAATTTATACATCCATTTTAGTAATTAAAAACATGATTTCTTTTGCAAAGTTTTATTAAACTTGCTGATGAAATTTTTAATTACTTCCTATATTTCCCTTATTTCTTAATGTTTATAGAGGAGTGATGGTGATGCAAAAATTACATAATGATGTTACATTAATAAAAAAAACATTTACTAACTAGTTATTAGTAAAAGCATCCATTTATTGTTTGTGTTAATGGCTTAAGTATGTTTCAAGCATGCAAAATAAGTGTATATATTATGCTTTCTGTTTTTAAAAACAAATTCTTTAACTTTGTTATTAAAGTACAGTATGTTGAATAACGAAGCGAAATATATAGAGAAAATCAAATAACTTCTGTATAAATCTTTGTAAATATATATATATGTATGTATAAGTAAATTATGAAGCAGATTTTTACAGATAACTTCTGTATAAATATTTGTAAATATATATATATATGTATGTATAAGTAAATTATGAAGCAGATTTTTATGTTTTTAAAGCAATAGAGGTCTAGAAAGTACTAATTTATAATACTAATTAAAATACTGACTAAATTTTTTTTTAATAAATTTCTGTTTTAATTGAATTTCTGTTCCTTGGAGATGGTATATAAAAAGTTTTCTAATTATAAATTATAGGCTTTTTAATTTACTCATAATTACTTTTATTTAGAATTAATATTCTAACTACCGTAATTTCTAGAAGAAGAAAGGCCACATCAGCATGAATACCTCAATCAAGAAAAATGGCGGGGAAAAACCTAAAATTATGCAGAAACAATAAATTAAATTGCATGTGACATTGTCATGGACCTTATAGATGCAGTGTCCTGATATATGACTTATCAGTTAAGAAAAATTCATGAAATGAAATCATAACTCAAAAATAAATTATAGGTAAGAAATTTTGAAAATATACTTACGTCCACTAATATACTTATATTCACCTGCTAAAGGACAAATATGGACTCATATTTGTAATACTCATACTATATTATAAAAAATTTCACAACAACAAGATATTAAATTTGGGTAACATACAAAGCCATCAAAATCTGATTCTTCACTATCTGAATTAAACGGATTTAGCAAAATCTGATCTAAATAGTCCAAGTCTTCCAAATCGTCACATTCATCCTCTTGGTTTACTATCTCTTTATTTGAGGATATAATTTTAGCTACTTTGAACCCTGCTGTTATTGATGATGGTTTCACCGATTTCCATGAACTTCCTACCCACTTTGCAACTTCTTCATAAGATGCTCTATGCATTTTGCCACTTTTGTTATACGTATGCAGTCCTTCACTCATCCAACACTCCCACCACTTTTGGACTTCACCTTTGAAGGCTTTATTATCTGACAAATTTAATGGTTGTAAGATTTTTGTCAAAGCACCAGGAATTAATTATTCCTAAGATCGTTGACAGTTTTTGACATCTGGTTTGCACTGACTCAAGTAAATAAGAAAGCATGGAATCCATAATCAACAACCCTTTTGGTTGGAAAAAAGATTCCGTATGACACTGCCAACTTTTTGTAGCCACTTATTCATGATTGTTTCACACATCCATCCATTCTTGTTTGTACAAATATTTACGTCATTAGGAAAATCTCCCTTCAGGATAGTTTTCCTTTTAAAAATGATCATCGTCTTTAGCTTGTCACCATTTGCAGCACAAGCTAACACACATGTAAATGACATTCTTTCATGCCCCTTTTTAAGCACAGGTACAGTTTTTGCACCAGTTTCATCAACAGTTCTGTTTGCAAGAGAATCAAAAGCTAACTGCGTTTGCATATTTATTATCTGTGATGGAAGAAGTTTTTGTATATCAATAATCTGTCACGTAATTTACAAAAGATGCTTTTTTATCCTGCCAGTCCATTCATAATTGTTGTCCGACTGTTGTTCTAGTTCACACAGAAATATTTTTTCTTTTCATAAATCTGCTATACCAGCAAGGTTTTCTTTTGAAACCATTTAAGTTCATTTGTTTCGCAATAATTTGCTTGTAAGTGAATTTTTACAGTCAAAACTGCCATTCCCTTTCCTTGTTGCTCCTTTATCCAGTTTTCAAGGTCGTCCTCTAGATTCAGCCACCTTACAGTACCACTTTTTTTGCTTGTTTCTGTTGTGGCATATTTTTAAGTTCTTTTTCAATTCTCCAATGTTGAATGCATCTGTCCTCCACTTCAAACTCTCAAGCTGCTGCTCTATTTCCAGTTTGATCAGCATGTGAAATTACATTAAGCTTAAAACCAGCAGTATAGCTTCTGTGCTGTTTAGGTGGCCATTTTCAAAAATTTCCCGTTCCCTTCTTAAAAACTATCCAAGAAAAATTGATTCATGTTGAAGAGGGAATACGTCAAAGTTCGTTATTGCAACAAAGGTGGAGTCGTGACCGCCTTTGAAAAAATTTGCTGGAGATTTACATTGGAAAAGGCAGGACAGGAGAGAGGACGGATCCTGGAAGATTCATCCAGTGGCAGAGAAGAGAGACTATTCAATGCTGATTTGGAAGAGGGAAGAATGTTATTTTTCCGAGATCCCGTTTAGGGTGAATAAGGCATGTAGGTCCGTTGAAGGGAAAGATTGTAAACAAAATTCACAGAAAGCAACTGAGTGGTCTTTTGTATGGGAACAGCACCAAACTATGTACAAAACAAGGTCATCCAAACTAGGTACAATGACATCAAAGGAAATATTTTTTTAAGTGCACATAAGAACCTCATGGGTAGAAATGCTGCACCTGCTTAATTTTTAAACACGTAAATGCTGTGGCGTTTCTTCCAGGAATTACGGTAAATAGCAGCTTTAAGCACTATTTTATTACTCAGTAGATTATCTCCAAGAAACTTTCAAAGTTTCCTTGCCAGTTTAAGGCTAAAATATCTTAAATAGAGAACAACACTTTTTACGACAACCCTCTTACATTCCATCACTGAATACAATTGCATTTCCAGCCTTTTTTTTTTACTTTTTTGCAGGCAAGTAAGTTAATTTTAATTTCCTGGAGTTTGACCTTTAAAAAAATATTCATTTATTGTTTAATTTAAAGGAGTTATGTCAGTTTTGATCTTCTTTTGATTTTGAATTACTTTTTAATGTTAAAAAATGAATACATTTGTTTTTACTTTTGAATTTTAGTTTGAAAATGAGAGTGCCGGGGAATATCTCTTCTAAAGTAAGCATCCTGTTTAATTGTATTCTTCGTGAGCAACTTAAATTTAAGGATTATTTACTAATTTGTTTATGAAGATTATTTTGTCTTAAATGGACTAATGTCTTTCTATTGATTGAGTATTGTTCATGACTTATGATTTGGCTCTAGCAAAAATATAACTTGATGCTTACTTGGAAGAAAGACAAACACTCTCACTTAATTTAGTTGTTGTTAATTGATAGTAGATTGGTTTGTTCTCCTTCATAAGTCGATTAATCTGCAATCAATGACAATAGCTAACTTTCAATACTACTTAAATTTTTTACTTTTGATTTTGGTATTTTTTCCATAGAAGTATAAGAAAATTACAAAATTAAATTAGCTAAAGAACATAAAATTTAGAATATCTAAATTATTCATATTTTACATCAGAATCATATTATAAAAAGTTTGAAAAACTACGTCTAGCATTATAAAGTAAATTTAAGTGAGTTTGAAGTTGGAAACTATATATTGAAAAGTTACTCTAACGATACATGTTACATAAATTATTCTTTGATACTCCAATTGCAAAAGTAGGAAAAATAATTTCTTTATAACTACTTTACTTTACTTTTACATATTTTGAGATATATTGCATTTACCATATGCCCTTCCCCTAGCTTTTTAGCAACAAGTTCTGAACATATTTAAAGTATTCACATAATTTTCCCTTTCCTCTGTGCATTTAGAGAATGAGCATTCCTAAATTTTAAAGTGGATTCATCCACATAGTTGTTGTTTTAATCTTGCTAATAAAAACAAACCCTACAAAGATAAGGTCGAAACTTTCCCTTTAAACTGTTGAACTTTTTGCTAGCCTTATGCAAAAACCTACCCATCACGGTAAAGTAAACATGAACTGATATTCAGTCTACTATTTTGCTGATTTGGCTGCACACTCATCTTCCCTATATGTTTATGAATGATCAGACCTAAGGAATAGGATAGATTACAATAAGAAAAGGCGAGGTTCAAGTTACAGAGAAGTAAAAATTAAGCTATTTTATAAGATATTGTAATAATTATATTACTGTGCATTCAAATTTGGAATGTAGGTTTCTTTTAAAGAAATAATATTGTGATAATATCTGTTATTTATCCATGACTACTTTTTATTTATTATGTTCTTTCTGTAACTGCATCCTTTAGAAATTAAACTGTTAGGATAATTTTCCCATCTCGATTTTCGAATGATGAAATTGATTAAAAAAAGATACGCGAGGATATTTTTTTTTTTTTTTTTTTTTTTTCTTACAAATGGCAGGCACTTGTCTGTAATGGCATTGGCCACTACTAAGCCCAGAAGCGGTGACCATTTTATTATGGAGGCACTTAATAGGCGGCCACTGTCACCTCCTATTAAGGGACAGACAATTTTACATCCATGCTTCTCCGGGATTCAAACCCGGGCCCTTTGGTATCACAGTCAGGCTCCCCTAACCACTATACCGTTTGGGCGGCATATATGAGGAAATATGGTATATCATTTGTGTATGTACTAGAGAAGCATTTTTAATTTCCTTGCAAGGTTTTCCATTTGGATTCGTTATTCAGCTAACTACCCTTATCATTTAACACAGGGTTTCTTAAACTGTGGGTCGCGGGTTCCAGGACCTGCAGCTGGGGGTCGCCAAAAATATTAGAAGTTTTCATATTCTTTAACTTATTATAATAAGCTTACAATTACCAAATATTTTTACACGATGTATCTGAAAATAGATAAAGATAAGACAATACAGACAAAGAAAAAATGAAAACATTTCGATGCATTCTTTTTATAATATAAACTTTCATTTTCCTTGCTTTGCACATAACACTGTCATTTCGTCTGTTACTTATTTAAAATTTTCACATTGTTCTATGTCTTAAAATTAGAAATTAATGACCTAAAACTGCAATAGTATATTACAGTACAAGTGAAAAAAAATTGACAGTTTCACTCACACGTGTGTCGGACTTTTGCAATACTTATGGGGGTCCCATCCAATATAAAATAAGTAACATATAATTCACATTTTATTAAACATTTACTTTTGAAAAATTAGCTATTAAATACATTATTATTTGCTGTACTACTACAAAATTATTATTTGGCCTAGTATAAATATATTAATAATGAAAGTATATGAATGGTGTAAGATGGATAAGACAGAAAATAAGCACATTCATCTTACACTCCTTCATTTCTTTTTAAGAAACTTACCATTTACTTTACTGAGCTATTATTTTATTACATGAGGGTTTAAAAATATATTTAGAAGCGTTTTTTAATGTTTTGTACAAAGTTTTGCTTTTAACATAATTATGTATACTACAAACTACTTTCACATGCATTTTGCCAACCGTTAAACTGCTGACAGGGAGGGAAGAAAAAGCGTCAGCATGTGAAAGATTGCCATTAGAAAGCAAGCAATTAAAATATGAGTTCTTTATGTGCAAGAAAAAGTAAAAATGACTCAATTCTTTCTTAGATTGCTATGCCATATGCCATGATTACAAATGGAACAATCAGAAAATCTTGTTCAAGAAACTAAGTTTATGATTCTTTTTTTTTTTTTTTTTTACACTTATCTCTGTGCCATTGATACTCTTGGTAGTGCTTTTCTGTTATTTTCAAAGCAATACATTCCGTTAAAAATATTAAAGTTATGATTAAACTTTTTTATTGAATTTTTTCATTGCTAATTTTTATCGTCTTTTTCTAGAACTTAATTTCTATTCGTGATATTAAACTACACTGTTCATGTCATTAATCAAATAATTTTTTCCCTTTTCTTTTAAATACTGTGTTTCTTCATGTATTTCCCCAAATCTTTTACCAACAAGTTCTGAAAGTTGAGAAATTTTCTCCTTCCTCAATGAAACAGAGAAGAAGTTCCCTTAATTTTAAAATTGATTCAACCACATAGTGATTGCTTTTGTTTTGTCTCACTAACAAAGACAAGCCCTCATCAACTACCTGCAAAGGTGGCACCAAACCTTTACTTTTTAACTGTTGATCTTTATGCCAACCTAATACAAGAACAGAACTATTTCACTGAACATTCATCTTTTCTATTTGAGGCCTAAGGAGTCGCTGAAAAAACAATAAGAATGATCTACAGTCTGTCTATCATAAGAAAAGCTCTCGCCAGTTAGTCTGCAGCTGTCTGTTGCCGTAGAAACGAGCCTTGACCCATTTTTGGCAGGGGTGTCTTAAAGATGTACTTTTCAGTTTGCCATCTTGGCGTATTTAAAGATGATATGCCAACCCCTGGTTCGCATATCATCTTGAAATACGCCCTATTTGAAGGCGGGATCTGTTCTTCTCATGGACAGACATTATATTAAGGTTACAATCAATTAGAAATGAAAATATCTTATTAGATGCTATATGCTTATATTCTAATATGAATACATAACATTACTATGTATTCATATTGGAGTATAGGTTTCTTTCAAAGGAATAGTATTGTTATAACTGCCTGTGGTTTATCCATGACTGCTTTTCGTCTGTTTTGTTCTAATTGAAGCTTTATCTTTCAAAAATGTAATTATTCACATGATTTTCCCCTCTCAGTTTTTAGACACTAACATTAGTAGTAAAAAATGGGGGGAAATGTATTAACTGAATGATGAATGGTATAACAAATTTGAAAACAGGGAAGTATAAGAATTGCATGCATTCAGAGATGCCAAGCCTTTTATAGCTGTGCTAATAGTTGATTAAGTAACTAGTGAAATGATAGTTCAAGTTTGATAATTTTTTCTATTGTGTAAACATATATGTGTATTGAATGCAAAAAAAAGTAGTTTCAAAATATATATTTTTAAATATTGATTTTACATACTTATTTCCATTTATAGCATCTTTCAAATAAGTCATAGAATTTTGTGTGGAGAGTTCTATAAATAATAACTTGTTATATGGTCTCCATGGGCAAAAGTCTACTTTGTTAGCCATTCATTACATGTTATTAGTTTTCATAAATTAAACTTAACAATTTTCCATCTACACACAAAAATGAGAGAAATATGGGTGATTTATATTTTTGTGGGTCAAAATATAAATTTATTAATAGAGGTTTACACAGAACCATTAGTGATCACAAGAAAAAGACTTTTTATTCTTTCCTAAATATGATAAAATAGTTATGAATTTCCTCCACTAATAAAAATTGTAAAGTGAACTAAATCCATAAATTCATTTCCAACCCAGTCAGTAAATCCTTTTTTTTTTTTTTTTTTTTTAATTTAAGTATGAAATATTTTGAATTTATCTTATTAAAGAATCATGACTAGTTTACTAATTAAGATTTTTCTTTCGTGAAAAACCAAATAAAGAATTTTATGTTCTGTATCTTCCATTTTACTGGGCCGATTGACGAAATTCAACTTGCGTTTTTCATGTCTCGAAAGTGCGACTTAGGATATGTGCAGTAGTACAAAGTCCGTAATCTGGACTCGTCGGGACTTCAGCGATTCCGGATTATAGATCATCAATTTAAATCTGTTAAGATGGCATGCAGAAATTATACAATTAAAAATATGAAACTGTAATTTATGAAATAAACAGCAATTATGATCTAAAGGGTATCAAAATTTACAAAAAAAGCTTAATATTTATTTATTTACTTTATTAAACATTTCTTTCGATGTAAGTTGTTTCAGTTGCTTCGTTTTTTGTGCTAATACTTTCTCTTTAATTCTATAAACAGACATAATTACTTGTTCAGTTACTAAGTTCCACTGTTCAAGTCCTGTAATTGCTGTGTTGAGAATACTAACTTGTCATTCGAAATTTTTTCGTTTTCAATAACCTCTCTGTCACTATCGGAAGCGGTATTTTCTGGTTCTAGAACCATACTACAGATTTCGCTGTCCGTTGATTGATTATTGGGGCATTGTCGTCGCAATGAAAAACTTCTATTATATCATCTTCATTTATTACTGCTTCTCCACATTTCTTTACAAAATCCAATAACTGGAAAATTTCACCTTTAGTTTGCGATGTTCGAAAATCTTCAAATTCACAGCTATTATCTTCATCGTCCGCACCATGAAATATGGTAGCTGGCTGTAAATTATGCCAAGCATTTTTTAACGTACCTGGAGACACACCCTCCCAATGCGCATGCATAAAGAATACAAAAAAAAAAGTTTGTGGCTTTGAGGTCCGGATTATAGATCATTCTGGATAATGGACGTCCAGATTACGGACTTTGTACTGTATTAGATTTATATATAGCATCGTTCTAATATAGGTATTTTGCCACACAATCGGACTTTTCTGTGATGACATCTCAATTTTTTTTACATATTTCGTTTCTACGACACAAATTACGCCAAACGGCAAAGTTTTGTAAAAATCGCACGATTAGTTTTTAAAAAATTAGCTCTCAAAATTTTAGCTTCTCAATGTTTAGTATATATTTATTAATATCTCTTTTTTATATTAAACTTATTTAATTCTTCCTTTCACATTTTAAGATTTAGGAACATTCCAAATAAAATTCATCCATTTTTTATGATTAATTTTAAAATATCGAAAAAATTTTTGAATTATAATCTACGAAATTTTTACCATCATCCTAAAACCTGCAAATTAAGAGTCTTTTATTCAAAATTTCCAAAGATGACGTTCCAAAGTTGTGAATTTATATATTGGCGCGTTTTGAAATTTGGCATATTTGTTGAAAGCGATAACAATATCAAATGTGGTTTAGGCAGTTTGTTATAATTATTTGAAAGTAAGAACGGTGCGACTTTTTTTCCCCTCCTGCACGGGAAAGGAAAATAGGTTGCCATATATTAAGAAGTTCGCTAAGTGAATTGGCGCAAACTGTAAAAAAAGTAAACCAAGATAAATTTTTGAATTTCTCCGTAAATTTGGCACCAAATTTTACGAAATATAAATTTTAGGTCTAATTTGAGTCGTAAAATCGAAATGTGGAAAAAAATTGGTATGTTACTTCAGAAAAGGTCCGATTTTGTATCAAAATACCAATGTTATATATAAATCTAATGTATATCTTAAGTCGTGCTTTCGAGACATAAAAAACGCAGTTTGAATTTCGACAATCTGCCCAGTAGAACGGGATATATAGAACTGTCTACCCCCTCTTTTTCCTCTGCAGTGTACAATTAACATGAATATGATATTTGAAGCAGGGTATGCAGTGATTCTCATCCGTACTGCTGATTATTGAATGAGTAATGAGCCAAACTGCACTTTAAGTAAATGATGTAGGTGGAAAAACTGAAATCCTAAGTAAGAATTATTGTTTTGATGTATTAAATAATTCTGTAAGACAGAAAATGTGTTGAAGCCCTTTGTGACATTCATCTCTGAGTATGTCTAAGAATATAAACAAATATCATTCAATATTGAACATCATTTTCTAAAATGAGCCTTTTCACAAAAGTCCAGATTTTCTTTTTTTTAGGGGGGGGGGAGAACAGAGACTTGTCATCTAAGATAGGTTTCACTGTATTCTTAAAATCTTTATTACTTGAATATTGTTACTGTTCCAATTCCAATATAAAGCATATTTGTTTTTTTTCATATATTGGTTGTCTATTTTTACATTTTTTCACCAGTCCTTGTTAACGTTTTATTGTTAAACTGTTATTTGTGTGACAAAAGATTTTTTATTTTTAGTATTATTATGGAATAAAATTGTTGTATTTTATTTTACCATTCTTTCATTGCAGTAGTCAAAGGAAAAGCAGAATGTATGGTCTTTGTGACATAATACAGTCAGTGCTCATTATAATAACCATCCTCTTCTACAGAAATAGGATATTACTGAAGTAGCTACAATGAGCTGGAACGTAGATAATTAGAGTAAGATGAAATCATGTTTGGAAATTTTTCCAAATGTGAGAACATCTGCCAAGTCCAGCAGCTTAGCAAAAAATCTGCACAAAATATATTTAAAACTATAAATGCAAGGGGAGGAAATGGATGAAATACTATTACAAAAATGCAAATATAATTTGAGTACACTGAAAAATAATCCAGGAAATATAAAACAAGGGGAAAATCATATGGATATTCAAAAAATATTTAGGACCTAGCACTATACACAAGGAAATACGGTATAATGAGTGAACCTCATACTGAATTATGGATCTAGTATACTGTCATCATTTGAGAAGTTTGCAATGAAAATACTGCACTAAATTTTAGAGAACAATACTTATTTTCGGGATGGGGAAATAAGTAAAAATAATTTTCTTAGTCATAAAATTATAATTCATTATTTTTTCCTTATTTTAGATACATTTAAACATAAATTGTTCAAAATATTTCTATTTTAGTTTAAGATAATTAGCAACTTTCTTCTCCCTCCTCTTTCTTTCAAATGAGTATTTTAAATATTCAATACCATTTGCAACATTATCGTGTTAGGTACCCTATAGCAAGAAATGAGAAAATTTTTTATCAGGTTTTCAGTCAATATTAAAATCTTTATCAGGTTTTCAATCAACATGAAAATCAAGTATCCATTAAATTTATGTTTTAAATTTCCAATAGCATTTTTTCTTCAATACATTCTTTGTTGATTTGCTGCTCATGCCATTATCAAATTCTACATGTATCTAATTCATCTGAATTCAATGCAAATCTAACACCCTATTTAATTCTGTCATGCTGATTTTAAAGATACACTTTAAAACCAGAATGATGAAAACAATTTTTCTTAGGTCTTTCCCTCCCTTTCTTTGTAACTGCATTGTAATCTGCATTGAAGAAGTGCAATGGAGTAAGAATATTCACTTTTGTAACTGTATTGTTATTTAGTGTGAAAATATTTTTCCCAAAGGCATTTCATATAATTATATTTGAAACTCCAGAATATAGCATTCCTTGCGAATCATAAAACCAAGTCACATACAGTGACTCAAGTTTGTTTTTGAACATTTTTGCATTCAAAATTAATTCACACAAATCTTGTAATAAACATTGAAGCAAAGCTATTAATTTTTCCTGATATATTATTTGTTCTATATTTTAAGCCTTACTTATCACAAACTGAACATAATTAATATATTTCCTTGTAATAAAATAATTTATTCAAAAAGTGGTAATCATTAACTCACATAATAATTCAGCCACTCAAAAGTTTTGTTGAGATATATTGATAGGTGATGTTTCTTCTCATACTTTTTTGTTTGAAATGAAAATGCATCATAAGAAATTATCTTATTCATTTGAAAATTATTATCTTGTTCAACAAAATATATTAACAATTCCATATCTGAACTGAACATGGCAAGATGCTACAAATTAATAAGTCCTGTTAGAAATTTAACTATTCATTATTTTAAAAATGGTCAAAATATCTAAAAAATTCTTGATGTAAAGCATTCAACTGTCTTTGATGAATTTAAATGATAAAAACTGCATAGAACTATTCAAAATACATTCCAAGCTATGACAAACGAATTGTATTTATCTTATTAAAAAAACAAAATCCAAATATTAGTACTGTAAAACATGTAATGGAATTAGAAGAACAGTTTGCAATACAAATTAACTACAAAACAGTTGGAAGAATCAGTAGAGCCCACTGTTACCATGAATGCTCAGGAAGAAGGAAATAGAATTCTTTTCCAAGAAGAAAACAAGAAAAATACGCCTGGCATTTGCAAAATCTATGATAACAAGATTTATCATACTGAAACAATATTATATTTGCAGATGAAACAAAATTTAATATATTTGAAACCAATGGAAGAATTGCTGTGTTGCAAAAGTCGATTAAAGTATTAAATTAGAAAAACCTACAGCATATTGTTAAGCATAAGCATGAAGGCATACTAGTTTGGGATGTTTTATTGGCTCTTGGGAAGGAAATTTAGTTTTTATAGAAAATCATTTGAATTAGTATAAATAGTCTCAATTAAAACCTAAATGCAAATTATGTTAAGTTTCTATCAGGATAATGAACCTAAACATACAGCCTTGTTTGCTCGTGGTTATTGAACAACTCTCTTGAAGTTAACCACATTCCTCCATATATTCCCAACTTAAATCCTATCAAATACGTATGGAGTGAGTTGAAGAAAAGAATAATAAAACTTAGCATTTTTCAAAAGCTCTATTAAAAGCAGTTATCATGGAGGAATGGAACATTCCTATTAAAAAATGTTATATAAATCCATGTCAGAACAAAACGAAAAGCGTAATTTTAGGTAAACGATAGCCAACAAATAATGAATATAGCATTACTTTCAAGAGTTTACTACATATAAACTGTCTGCTCAAAGTGTCCAAATATTTATGCAAATTCAATGTCAGAATGTTTTGAATAAACTTTTTTTTTTATCAGATCATTTTGAATAAATTTTTTTCAAACCATGTTTTAAAAAAGTATTATCAGTAGTTTACATGAAAAAAGTCATTTCACTATTATTTAATGACTGATATTTGCAAGTAATGCTGTCAAACACAAATGTTTGAAAACAAATGTGAGCTACTATATTTCTTTGGGAACTTGGTAGTGCTCTAAATATCTATATTCATTATGACTAATTTAGTTTGCTTTCACCCTGTTGACCTTCTAAAATCATCCCTACAAAGTGATGTGTTTTTTTCTGCCCTGTGAATTCTGCAACCACATGTATTTATTAAGCTAACTTCTGTCAAAAGTAATTTCATTGTACTGCATTCATCCATTTTCAGAATTTTAGTAGGAATTTCATCATCTGTGTCAGAGTAGACATCATTGACTTTCAGTCTCTTAAAAGAGGATTTAGGCTGATTTAAGTTGGAACGTCTAGGTTGATAAGAAGATACCAATAGGACTCCTTTATCATATCTGTGTGAACAAATATCAGTTGGCATACACTAAAAACAGCTTAATCTTCTGAAACACAGAACATTAGGTTCTGCTCTGGCCTACAAACTGTAGTGCACTTTCATTGTACCTATAAATTTTTCTACTTCTTCGTTTAGATTTTCACGAAGTATACAAAATTCATATTCTTTTATGGGTATTATTTCAATACTTTTAATATTTTTCTGTAGTTAGTTCAGAGACAAGTTGACTGAAGCATGAAATGTCTTCTCCCCTGGCCTCTAGCACATCAGCAGTACGCTTCAAAGTACCCCCTGAGCCCATCTGGTGAACCTTTTCCATGTCCTGCTTCACTGTAATTCCAGGTTATTCCCTTCAAAGATGGAATGTGTGTGGCGATTAAATGAAACATCTTTCGGTTGCGATATTGTCCATCACTTGTTACTTGGTCCATCACTGAGAAAATGAATAGTTTTTAAGCTAAGGACAAGGGTTTTCACATTTTTAAGTACTAGACTCAATTGAGTACAGATAGCAGTAGGATCATGTTCAGATTTTCTGATAAGTTACAGAATGACTTGGTAAGTATTGCAGTAGACAATTCATTTCTATAGTAAACTATGACTGTGTGGATGCTTACTTGTTGGCGTCAGCCACCGAAATGAAATGCTTGGATTTCCCTTGAGTATGTACACTCGTATTTTTCAGAGAAATCCATATGGATTAACACTTCCTTGGGTTTCAATCGTTTTTTATGTGCTTCACTTCTCTCTGCTGGTATAAAATGTTACTAAAATGAACCATGAACTTTGGCATTTCTGATTGCAAGGCATGAAACAGTTCTGCAGCTGAACAGTTAATCTGATCTTTAGAATGCTTTTTAGCAGTTTTGGAAATTCTTTTGGCCACAATATTCACTTTTTTAAAAACCGTTTCTCGTATGACACTGTGTCTTCTTCTGAATATTCTAAGAAATTAATCCTTTTGTTTTTACATTCATTGCAGTTCCTCTATAAACATTTCTCAATATTTTAGTATCACAGCACAAACTTTTGTAAAGTTCATCTGGCGTTCACTCAGAAATAATCTTCAGTTGCTTTAACACACCATGAGTTTCATGTTCTCATGAAGGCTACATAGACATGTGTCTCGCTTACCTACCTTTTTCTGGACACACCAGAATGAACGGAGTTTGCAAAATGTACTGTAATGTATAAAATATTGCGCATACTTACTGGAGAAAGCCTTGTGAAGGTTTTGCAAACTATCATTCAAGTAGTGTTTTTGTTTCTTCACCCCATTTCTACTTATTGTATCTTTTTTTCCAGGGCGTAATGTGCTACAAGAATCATCTTCCAAAAAACCCTGAATATCTTATTTAATCAGCTAGAACTTGGCTTGAATCACGGGTTTTTCTTTACCATCTCTACTTTTAAGATTTTTTAATTTGAATATTTTTTTTAATTCATTCATGCACTTATACTTTTTATTATTTTTCCAGCTACATAACAGAGACAAGATTTTCTAGATTCTTTCTTATTCCGTGCTTTCTGAAAATTATCAGTCATTTGGGAAATCATTGCTTCATTAAAAACTAATCTCCTTTTTCCTTTGGGAGAAGATACCTTCACACCTTTTAGCAAAGTATTTGGTGTATCATCTTTCCTTGTGTTTTTCTTTCCCTTTTCCATATAATATCTACTTTTATACTAGCTACATTTTGCTTTGTATGTTTTCCTCTAGTTTTCTTATTTTCCTGTAAGCAGCTGACCCTACTCTTGTTTACTTTTTTCCTACCACTTTCTTTTCTAGATTTTCCTGACGAGTAACTGTTTGTAGATATTTCAGAACTTGCATACCGTGGCTGTGAAGATAAATTTTTTTGAGGTTCTGTAAGTTCATTCAGGACTACAGGTAATACAGGACTAGAAGGAGGGCTGCCCACACTTAAGATCGGTAACTGTTTTCTCTTTGCTTCTTCATATAACTTGGGATCACTTTTAATATGTTCACGTCTTTTTCCCTCACATTCTGTTTTCTGTTTCTGCCTTGCTAATTTGTACTTCTGACATTCTTTCTTGGTTTTAGCCATGTCTAAAATTTTTAAAAAAAAGGGGGGGGTTAATATCATATTTGTGTAATGTAACTCCTTAATTTTTCATAGCATTAGCAACATATCTAGTAAATAGTCACTAATGCTATGAATCATTAACAACATATCTGGTAAATAGTTGAACTTTAAAATCAACTAGGCCTACTGCTAGCTACATCCCTGTCCATTATCATAGCTGATTTTTTTTTTTTTTAATTGGTTGAAACATCATTCATTGTCACCAAGTTTAGGTCTTTTTCTATGTTTGGCACCTAGAATTTTTTTGATTAATTTATTTATGGTGGAATCACACCAATGAAATGGAAATCTATTTTGTTCGCTTAAAAATCGTAGTGATGGTTACATAATGTCAGACCAAAAAAATTGCAATATAACTTATATGTAAAAATGTAACTTAACTTATATGTTTATACTAGGAAGTAAGTGCCAGTAAATATACACTTGACATAATATATTTATTACTGTTAAAGAAATTTAACCTCATAGTTAGGTCTAACAACTCCATGAGCAAAGCTGTCCATAGGATGCCCATGAGATGATGAAATCACATTTTCAGTGCAAGCTAAAGCACAATTTTAATGATATAAAATGGTGTTTACATTTTTGATGTCTTTTCAGCATGTACACCTAACATGATTTAAAAAAAAATACAATAGCTTACATTTTATAGGTTTTATAAAAGTCATGGAGTTGACAACAAATAAACATACTCACCTAGAATTGAAACTTTCTTTTTTTCCTATGTACAAATGAAGCTTTATTCATACATGTACTCAATTGATATGAACACAAAATGGCTGCCTCTCTTTAACAGCACTAGACAGAAATGAACAGTGTTGACATGTGAAAATTTTTTTTAAAAAAATCCCTATGTCCATGGAGGGGATGCTTGAACCCGATTGCAAACTTTACATGAACAAAACTTCTAAATTTACCAAATTTATTATAACTTCAACAGGCATAAATATTTTCCAATATATATTTATTTAATTTAATTAAAAAATAATATTTTATGTAGTTTCAATAATATATCAACATGTTTAAGTAAACTATGGGCTGGTTGCAGCCCACGGAGTTGATTTTTGCCACATATTTGGAATTTTATCTTCCAAAAACAATTTTAAATAAATTTTCAATTTTAGGGGACTAATTAATACCCATCTAAAACTATATAGTACAATTTGTTTCGTGAATATTGTGTTACTAGAACAGTTAACATTCTTGAGTTTCAAGAAAGTGCCTGAATTTGGAGAATGACCGATTAATTCTGAGTCTGTTGAATAATTCCATTTCCAACATACCAGAAATTCATTGAAGCTGTTGAAGATTCAGAGCTAAAAGAAAAGTTGGATTTCAATTTGAATCATCTTTTTCTTTAAGTAACATTAATAATAATAATAATAAAATAAAATAAAAAAAAAAAACCTTACACGATCCAAAACACCAACTAGCAAATGACACAATACCTTAAAAAGTGCTCATTGTAAATGCATGAGTATTTCAAAAATAGTTTCATATGTGTTTTCTTTTCCTGCAATATCAGCTTTTATGAAAGAATATTTAACGTCATGTCAACGACATAAAAAAATGAATGAGATAGGTTTTAGTTGAATTTATAAAAAATGAATTATTTATATACTTTTTAATTTGAAAGTTGATTGTACAGAATTTGCTGAAAACAAAAATTAAAACAAACAAAAGCAAATTAAAACAAAATTAAACAAAAGCATATTTTAATTTTAAAAAGTAAGTTTCTTTTAGCTATTTAAATTCCAAATATGTTTTTAATTTTTACATTTTTTAAATAAAATTTAATAATAAAAAGGAATTTATAACGGGAATAATATAAAAAGGAAATAGTATATTTTGTAGCACCTTTTATTTGTCTTCATGGAGTTGGCAACCTATGTACCATAGTCAAAAATTAAGAGAACAGAAATGAAGACATAACACTTGCTGCAAGATATTAAAAAAAAAAAAAATTAAAGCAAAATAAAATTATTATGAATGAATTTATGCCAAGCTAGTAAAATTTGCAAATCATATTAAACAGAATGAAATCCAGAATTACATAAAAGTAATTACAAATTAATAAAGGTATAATTGTAGTACGGGATACCTATTTTCTTACTCCACACATGGTTATAGTGTCACCAAGTTGTCTAAACATATTCCAATACTGATAACAGCTGTAATCAACATATATGGAAAAAACACTTTGACCGTAGAACTTACTATTTTACTACCAAATTCATTAATCTTGGCAAAATACGTATGCTTTTATTATTACAGATACAGTACTATGCATTAAAACTAACAATATGTTGGATACTTTATTGAGTTAGTAATTTTTTATGGAACTTTTATATGCAAATAAACATGAGTCAACTATGAGAAGGATTAATTTAGAAGTCAAACAACAAAAATCAGCGTTATATTTTCAAATTTTCACAGAACTAGTTTCGATGGTTTTACTAAACCATCATCCTCAGCTGTAAAAGCCTGCATTTGCGCTTTTACAGCTGAGGATTATGGTTCTGTAAAATCATTGAAACTAGTCCTGTGAAAATTTGAAAATATAACTCTGGATTTTTTGGTTGTTCTTTTAAATTAATGTTTGTTCGGCATGTTATTGTATCTTAAATATAAGATGGATGTTTAAGTAAGCAATATAGGAGCATTATTTAAAACAGTTCTAAAACTTTTTTTTTTTTTTTTTGCCTTATTCACCATTGCTAGATGATCATCACCTCCCGCCCTCTTTTTCAAAACTCGAAAAATGCATATACATTTGTTTAAACTTAGATCATTTTTAATGCGTGTTATAAATTAAACAAGAAAAAATTGTACAAAATGTTGATAAACACAAAACTGAAATGAAAACAGTTTTTTTAGATTCCTAAACTAAACACTTAAAAGACTGATTGCATTCTGTTCCCCACAGAATAAATGAAATTTTGCCCTCATTGAGAGCCCTTTAGATGCTCAAAATTTCAACGTAATAAGTCATATGTGTGGATAGACTTACTCCTAGCATCTAACAAATTCCCTGAGAATGCAATGTTAGCAACCAGAATCTGGTGAAGTACCGTATTTGATGAAAAAGTTTCAATAGCGTCGTTTCTTTTAGTTCTCATGCCAAATAAATAATTATTGAATGTAATTACCTTCACGTATAAGACGCAGGTAACTTTTTGAGACCAAATTTAGGAAAAAAAGTGCGTCTTATATGCCATCAAATACGGTAAATGACAATCCAGAAAACAAAGAATTTATTGAAAAGTATCATCAGCAACAATAAATATCAAAGTAAGGAAGAGTTATAAAATAATAAAACATCAAATGAATGAAGATGTAGTTAAAACATGAGCAATAAAACTAAAGATAGTGAATAACAGGCTTCATGGCATAGACAGCAATTACACTTGGACCAAGGAATTTTTCAATTTGAAAACTATATTGAAACAGAAAGAATTCAAAAAATATTGAAACAGAAAAGAAGTAATTAAATTTTATAAAAACCATACCAATCTCAATAGTTTTTTACTTTTTTAAACAAGCTTAAGTACAGAAAACTTTACAAAGAGAAAACAAGATCCTCAGTTTTCATATATAAATGCTCCAAGTATAGATAATTGCATAATTAATAAGTATAAATGTTTCAAATATAGATAATAGCATAGTTTTCGTACATAAATGTTTCAAGTATAGTAAAACGCAGTATAGATAACCCTTTTCTCTTGAACTTTTGCATGATAGTTCGCCAAACACGTAACTAGTTCACTTATGAGAGATATCTTTAGTCGAATTAAAAATAAATTTCGTTGGTACAGCATCTGCCTTTAAGAATCTTCTATTTGTAAATGGTTGGTAGGTGAAGCAATCTTCCTCGAAATGTTCAGAGCAAATTCTAGTATTTTGAGTTGGATTAAAGTTTTTTCTTTTTATGTTCAGAATCCACTTTTTACGCAAAATTTCACTCTTAGGAAACAGATGAAACGAAATCTTATTTTTTTTACATTCGTACTTGATATTGTTGTTTGAACAACCGTAGGCGCAACAAGCAGTAGGCATTGTCAGCACTGAGAAACAAGAAGAGTAAACAGCACTTTACGAATCAAAATCGAAATAACAAAATGACCATAGAATAATGATAAAACAATTGACTTCAACATGAAACAAAAACTTAATAAACAATTAGACCCAAACTAAATGTTCGAATTATCAACAAATCTAACGCGCCAAACGAATCAGTTACTTTTCACATTAGCTACATACGTCACGTGATCTCTAAGGTCACCGAGATGTGCTCTTTTGCTGCATATTCATAATGAAATCTGGGATAAGGTTCGGACAAAGAATTTGTAAGTTTGTTCGGACATAGAATCTTACAAATTCTTTGGTATCACCCTGTCCTCCTAGAGGAAGTATACGTCATCGGATGACAACCATAACGTGGTTTACCATAAGGCTACTATAAAGGGGAGCTGAATCATCATCCATTTTGAAGCTAACTTGTTGGTATTCGCTATTGGATTAGCACTGATTTCTTGACATATTTGTGGATCGATTCCGACTTAATTTTCAGAAAAATGGGTGGTTGTGCTGCACCAAATTGTTCGAATCAGTCTAAAAATAACTTTAGGATGTTTCGTTTCCCTAGAAATGAAGAAAGACGAAGAAAATGGATAGTTAATTCTCGTCGAGATCAATGGATCCCGGGCCCAGGAGCGTATCTTTGTGAGGTAAGTTCAGCTTCGTATTTTTCCATAGAATGTTAGAAAAATTACTCTTCTTGGTACTTTAAAATATTTATCTTCATTTAACTGTCACTTATTGACGATCAACTGATTTTATAAATACAAAATCAACTGCGGAATGTGTATGTGTTTGTGCAGTAAAATATCGTTGTTTCATGTTGTTTCTTTTGTTATCGTGAAAAGTTTATACCGTTTGTAAAATTTATATCATACATTTCATGTAAACTTTGTGCTCAGTTAGAAATGTGATGTGCCTTTTTCTTTCTTTAATTTTACTGTATGATTGGTGATTTAAAGTAGCATTCTATGTTTTGATTCTGATGTATTGTCGCCAAATCGGATAGTTGGCGCCAATGTTAAAAACTGGATGGTATGATCCAAATAATAAATGGGGCCCACCAGCGGCCGAGCGGTAAAGACGCTGAACACTGGTAGTTCGGTCTGAGGTTCGAATCCCGCGAACGGGCTGGCTGCATGGGCGTTTTCGTGGTTTTCCCCATGTGTAACGTGTATACGAGCCAGTTTCCCTTAGAAAGTCCTCCACGAAAGGCATCCCTCCCTTTAGGCAGATAGCCCTCGTGTGCTTTGCCATAATTAAATACACCAACACCAAATAATAAATGATTTTGTTTTTTCTTTATAGTAAGATAAATATATTCTGTATTTTTAGACATTTTTAAGAACTTAAATATTAATTTAAATATTCGATGAATCGTTTTGATCCCATTATTATCCTTTATTGTAGTAGCAAATCTTAATGTTGTATTTTTAACTATAGGTACTTTAAATTTATTTTTAGTGTGTGAGCAGGAAATATGTTTTAAGTAGTTTTACAAACATGATTACTTTTTAAAAATTTTGTTCTATTTTCATAAAAAAATTTTAATTTATCAGAAAATTACATTCTTAAATTATTATAATATATGTAACTGTAATTTAATACTAGTGCTTTTGATTTTAATGTTAAATTTCATGCATGCTTTTGTTAAATATGCAGGTACATTTTGAAGAAAATCAATTTGAATGCTCTAGGCAAGATGGGCGTAAAAAACTCAAGCCCAATGCTGTGCCAACTCTTTTCAATGTGCCTAATCCCCCACAACTGTTGACCCCACAGCGTCTAAAAGGCATTGGTTTACCAAAGCACCGTTAAGTTACATCCAATTTTTGTAATGTATGTGTTTTTTATTTTTATGGTTTTTCATAAAAAAAAAATATGTTTTTATTACAAATGGACTAAATTGCTTTATAAAAGAATCAAAATATTGAAATTAAGGCATTATGTGATAAAGCTGTAATTACAGTCCCTAAGATTAGATTAAAAAATTAAAATTTTGCTGTTGTTATATATATAATTAAGTATGTACTTTGTTATTATAATCATATATTGAAAATTAAGCATAAAATCTCAATTTGATGTAGTTTTTGGATAAAGTTTTTGTAGTTTTTCGAGGACGGTCATACATGGGTCTGGTTTCTTCAAATTTGCTCCTAAAAGAAAGAAACCGGTATCTGATTGCCTTCAAAGTCAAAAGAGTTTAAATCAAAATTTGTATTAAAGTAAAGTTGCTTTTTTGCTTAATTTTAAATTCCAGATAAATAGAGAGAAATATGTATGGAGTAAGTAGAAGAAATAATATTGAAATTAATAATTTTAATCTTGAGTAATACAATAATATAGTTATAATATATTGATTTAAATGTATATTTTAATGTCTTATATGTCTTGTCTGAATGTTGTTATTTTTTGTTTAAAGATTTACAAAACTTATTAGGATTATTTATATTATTTATTATTAAAATTACATTAAGTATATTTTATTTATCAGCATTTTCAGGTATCCTTACTTATATGTGTTTCATAATTTTTGCATGTTCAGGGTGGCTTGCTGCACGGTTTACCTTTATCAACTGAAGCGATTTCTGTTGCTGAACCATCTGTTGTAAGTCTTCATTTGAACAGTTATTAAATATTTAGTATTATAAACTTTTTCTAAAAAGTATTAACACTTTCTAAAATTAAAAAATATATTAACGTAATATTTACTTATGTTTAAGAAGTATGAATGCTATGAACAGTCCAATGTATTTATGCTTTTTTATAAGTTGAGTTACTTTGAAAATGGTAATGATTATTTGTATTTATTTTTATCCGATCAGAGTTTATAATTTCTTTCACTTCCACATATTTCATATATTATAATTTCTTTTAGGTTCATTTGCCACAACCTTCAGCTTCATATTTTGGAGAAATAAATTTTGCTGCCGAAGTATCTGATGTAAATTGCAATTTTGCACTTCTAAAAAATTTTTTAACATCTATTCGTAAACTGTACTATGTTTTTTTAAATGTTTCCATCTTCATAATCATGCACTTTATTTCATTTCACCAGTGGTTGCAAATGTGTACATTACAGTACATCTCAGGTGTGTTTGCAACAACATTTAGCATTACCTTCTGATTAAATAACAGCTGCTAGTAAAGAATCTATTCTATGTTTTCATTTGAGCAGCTATTAAATGTCATATGTTTTACATATATTAATGAATTTTTATACGATTTCTGAAATATGAAATTGTTTGTCTTATGGTTGCTAAACAGCTGTACTATATCTGGCTGTTGTGCTATGGAATTATTTTTGAATTTTGAGTGTTAACAATTTATTATCTATTTATGAATTATAAAATGTTATGTAAAATAATTATTTCTTAAAATGAATGTAGTTTATATTATCTGTATTTCTAAATTTCTTATATATATATTTCAGGTTTGTTTGCAAGAACAAGCTTCAACTTCATCTTGTGATAAAATGCCATCTATTTGTGAAGGATCTCATGTAAGATAATTAGTGTATTATTAAATTGCTTGCTTATACAAAACGTTTCTATTAACTTTTTTTGGGGGGGGGTAAAAGGAATGTAATTAATTTCATCAGCATTTACAAATTCTTTGTGTACATTTCAGGTTTGTTTGCAAGAACAGCCTTTAGCCTCATTTTGCAATGAAATACCATCTATTTGTGAAGGCTCTGATGTAAGTTGATAACTAATGTATAATTAAATTACTTCCTTATATGCATTTAAAATGTTCTATAAAGTAATTTTTTGGTAAAAGGAATGTAATTAATTTCATCAATAGTTGCAAATTCTCTATGTAAATTTCAGTTTTGTTTGCAAAAACAACCTTTAGATTCATCTTGCAACCAAATTGTAATTAATTTTAATTAATTTCATCAGCATTTGTGAAGGCTGTGATATAAGTTGATAATTTGTGTTATTAAATTGCTCATGATTATGGAGATAATCGATCCCTTGAAAAGCTGGAAATAAATTTTAAAAATCTATTTTTAAGTGAAATAAATTTTAAATATTAGAAAATAAAACAAAAATAATCTAGAAAATGCTGAAAACAATAGAGTCAAATTTAAAAACCCACCACAGTATAGGAAAAGAGACCTGGAACTTGCATTTTTATTTTGTGGATTTATTATCTGTTTAAGTTTGACATTTAATCCAAAGGGGCTTTGTCCCTGAAGGACTATTGTTTTCGTTTTATATTGAAACACTATAAACGGCTGCATCACTTTTCAAATTGTTGCCACCAAATATTATCACCCTGTACTATATTTAAAGAAATTATATTGTGAAGACTCATAAATGCATGTATGTTTTTTGCATTCTGATAAAACAACGGTACCTAGAGCCATCAAATTTTGAATGACTTAATTCTACTGTGAATATGGACATCTGGAAGACCGAATTTGAAATTCGGAATTTGTTTTAATATATATTTTATATGTTGTAAAACTTTAACGAATTTTTGATTAACAAACTTGAGTATTTCAAAGCGAGCAATGGCAATGTTGTACAGAAAAGACACTTTTATCTCCAGCGTGTGAGACAATGAATCGGGAATTCTGAAGATATGTTCATTTTAAAATTATCTTGCAATATTGCTGTTGAACTGAATTTTATAGTTTAAGTGTGAAAAACTTGATATTTAATAAATAAAGGTAAAACACAAAATGTTAAAAAAAGGCCCCTTTGGGTGTAATTTAAAATCTGAAACCTTTCAGATCTTTTTTGTTTGTTTGTTGTGTTCCCCCCCCCTTCTTTGATGATTATTCATATAGATTTTTTCTTTATTCCAGGATGTTCTTTTAAGGAATTTTATAAAACAGCAGACTGAATTGATCTCGCTTCTGCAATGCGAGAACAAAATATTACTGAAAGAACTTACAGCAACCAAAAAAAAATGAAATTAATGTTTTAAAAAAATAGCATAGCACTGAAATTCAACTTCATGACCTTCAAGTACAGCATGAGGAATTGCTGAAAGGAGTGAAAACATTTCTTTCAGATGAACAAATAGCAATGTTGAAAATTCCTCGTAGAAGCATTGCAAAATGGTCTAACGAGGGAATAATAAAAGGCCTCAAAGTTAGATTTGCTTTGGGCAAGCATGGTTATAATTACTTGCACAGAATAGGTTTTCCGTGCCTTCATACAGCACTTTAAATAAAAGACTTCAAGGTCTTGAAATGAATTTTGGAGTCATCAGTGAGATGATTGAACCTTTGAAAATTAAAGGAGAAAAAATGAATGCTAGTGATAAAGACTGTATTTTATCATTGGATGAAATGGAGATTTCTGGCAATCCTGATTTTGATATTTCAAAACGTAAATTTATTGGTAAATGTACATTAAGAAATCAAAAGGGTACAGAAAATCACTATTTAGTTATTTTACTAAGAGGTTTGAAGCTGAAATGGAAGCAAGTGGTTGCCCATGAGATAACTGGACAGGTAACAGGATGCCAGCTCAAACAACTTGTTGTCAATGTTATCGAAGCTGTCAATTCTGTTGGATTTAATGTTGCTGGTATTGTTAGCGATATGGCAGCAGTAAATAGAAGCCTGTGGAATTCTTTGAGAATATCTGTTTCTCGAAACCAAAGAAATAATTTCACTACTGAAATTAAGGGCAAAATTATTTATGTATTTGCAGATGTGCCACATCTTTTAAAAAATCTCTGGTCTGCAACTCTTAATCATAGTATAAAACTGCCCAGTTATGTTTGCAATAAAGAAAATTTGGTTACTTTGCATGTATCTGCAGGATTTATAAAAGATATATGGATTACTGAAACAAACCAAAATTGTGGTTTGAGAACTATGCATCATCTCAACAAAGAAGACCTCTTCCCCTCACATTTTGATAAAATGAATGTTGCTTCTGCTGTGAGGTTTTTTCCAATTAAAACAGCTGCGGGATTGGAGAAGGCAGTAGCTTTAAAAGAGATAAGCCCTAATGCTCTTACAACAGCATGGTGGATAAGATTTATATGTCAGTGGTTTCAAATGCTATCCTCTAGATGTAGAAAGAACTCAATTTCTGTGACAAATAAAAGCAAAAAAATTGAGTTACTTTTTGAATTTATTAATGTTATACAGCTTATAGAAATTGATAAAGGGTGGAAACCATTACATACTGGTTTGATTCTTTCTACTTTATCAGCCATACAGTTAGCAGAGGCATGTTTTCTGAATGATTTTCAGTTTATTTTGACGAACAGATTGACACAAGATGCTCTAGAAAATGTATTTTCTCAGATACGCAGAAAAGCTGGTTTGAGGCCAAGTGCTTCGCAAGCTGTGAAAGCATTAAAGCTTATCTGTTTATCTCAGTTTATATCTGACATTAAGAACTCCAGTTATGCTACTGATTCAGATATTTACTTATTAAACTATGCGAAAGATGAATTTGAATTTCTGAAGGAGAAAAAAGCTTTAGAGCCTGTTACCATACCAGAAGTTTCTGATGTATCTCTACAGAATCTCACCCTTAGTGAGGAAAATAACGTCTGTTATATTGCAGGAGCTGCAATAAATTCTGTTTTGAAAAATGCTTGTAATTCATGCTCACAATTTCTCTTAGTTTGTGAGCAAAATACTCCTTCCATTGATGAAAATAAGCAGTACATAATTAATTTTGCAAATTTAGGTGGGCTTAAATGTCCTTCTCCAGAAATTTTTAAATTGTGCCTTCTGTGTGAAAAAATAATTCAAAATTTTTTAGACGAAATAATACATGGAAATGTAACTATGGATGTGGAATTTGTTAATATGATTTGTAAGAAAGCAGGCGAGGTAAATATTCCCTCCTGTTGCAATATCAAAACAAAGATAATAAAATATTATTTGACTGCCCGTGGAAGTGGTCTCAAGAAGCTTCTTCAAAATAAAAGGCAGCAGCGGCAAAGTTTTGCATCTCCTGCTTTTAAAAGGAAGAAAGTAAACTAGAATCTAATCAAGAGTTTAAGAAGTTTTTGCTGTTCAGTTCTGTCTAAAAAAGTAGAGTAGTTGTCACTGAAAAATTGCTGTTTGTCTCTTCGAATAATAATTAGGCCCACCAACAGCTGAATGGTTAAAGTTACTGAATGCTGGGAGTTCCATCTTCTGTTCTATTTCCGAACAGGTTGCCTGCATGGTTGGTTTTTTTTTGTGGTTTTTCCCCATGTGTAATGTGAATACAAGCCAGTTCTCCTTAGAAAGTCCTCTACAATAGAAGATCTCGTAGTCAGCTAAATCGGATTTACTTTTGTGTGACCTTAAATGAGGCATCAATTGTGAATCTGTTTTGGCATGTTATTAGGAATTTTAAATGAAACATTTATTGCTGTTGTGAAAGAATGATCAACTGATGTTTACCTTACTAATTAATGTCTTATAGTATTGTAATGGCTTGCAGGATTTTTCATAATGGGATGTTGCATATGTTTTACTCTTCTTTTTTACCAAATAAATAGAGTATGTTCCTAATCAGACATTTCTTCTTTTGTACCAGGGTTATATAGTATGATGTGATAATTTGGATTTGTTTATAGAATACATAACAGTATTTTTTGACATTCTAATAGAACCAGTGTATTTTATTTATTTACTTATTGCTTTAAAACAGATTTTGAATCAAGGCTTACTTCCCACCCCCTTTGGGTATGCACATAAAACATGTTTAAGCTATATTTACAATATATCAATGAGATACAGTGGATGGACAAAAATATGGAAACACCTTGTGAAATGCATGTTTGAAAAGAAAGATTGATTTTAATGAAATGTAGGTGGCGCTGGCGTTTTTGACTACTGACGCCACCTATACAACTTCGTAAATGTGCTAAACAGTTCAGTTGTTGTCGGAGTACTGTTATGTGAGGTTGTCATTGCATTATGTCAGAGTTAACAGACTTCGAACGTGGGCAAATTGTTGGAGTACGTATGGTAGATGCTTCTGTAAGCAAGGTAGCCGAGGTGTTTAGTGTTTCAAGAGGTACTGTATCGAAGATTTATTCCGTATATTCGAAAAGCGGAAAAACATCATCTGCTAAATCACAGGGCGCACGAAGGTGTGTCCTGAGTGATCGTGACAGACGATCATTAAGAGCAATTGTGACGAAAAATAAGAAGACCACAGCTGCAAAAGTTACTGCTGAAATGAATGTTGTGTTACCGAACCCTGTGAGTACCAAAACAATTAGAAGGGAGCTTCATAAACAGGGAATTGCTGGCCGTGCTGCAATTGAGAAGCCACTCATCTGTGACGCTAATGCCCGTTACAGGAAAAGGTGGTGTTTAAATCATAAAGCCTGGACTATAGAGCAGTGGAAGCGAATAATATGGTCTGACGAGTCTTCTTTCACATTGTTTCCCACTTCTAGCCGAGTTTACGTCTGGAGAACGCCATCTCAAGCCTATAATACAGACTGTTTGTTGCCAAGAGTGAAACATGGCGGGGGTTCTGTTCTGGTTTGGGCAGCCATATCGTGGTTCTCTGCTAGCCCCAAATGAACTGTGTCAGGGACATGGTTTTTTGCATTTATTCAAACATCTCCGCATATAAATGAGAATTAATTATATTATATTAGTTTTAAAAGTAAAACTAATATAATATCATTCTATATAAAGCTGTTTGATGTATAATGGAAAAAATTCAATTACTGCAGTATGTTTTAATAAAATTTGAATATAATAGACTGAATTGCACTACATTAGACCAAAAAGCAAAACATTTTTATTTATTTATCTTTATTTTCACTATATGTGTTTGTCATATGTTTGTTACTAGAGGACTTATTTTATAGATTTGAAGCTAAATAATATTTTTATGTTTTTACTTATGCAAATTAATTAATAAAAGAACTGTGATTTAAGTATTGTCTTTGCTGTGATATAGATTGAATCTTATTATGTTATGGAATTATCATTTAAATATTCAGATACGTGTAATATTAAGAGCATATGTATGTAAGTATAATTTTTCCAAGTATAATAAAAAGTAACCATCAACAACAAATAAACTTATAAGTAAATAGTATCTGTAAATTCTGTATGTAAATGTATTATTTTTATTTTTATTTATTTGTGTGTGTATTATTTTAATATTGTTTATAGCTAAATAAAGAAAAAAAAAAAAAAAATTAATGGAATTTTTTACTCTATTAAATCTATGAATCCCACAGTCATCTGAGCATTGAAGTAATTTTTATAGCATTCTGCACTTCATTCTAAAAGCGTTATAATTTAAAGGTGTATATCTTGAATCAGTATTTAAAATCATAAAGTGTTTAGCAGCTTTTTCTGGAAACACACACAAAATAACATTTTTAACAAATTTGCTACAGTAATAGACGCTTGATTCCATGTGAGCAAAATTCAAATAACATATTAAAAATAAAAAACAAAAATTAAAGATTAAACCTTATCCTAAATTAATGGAGGTTGAGGGATTTCCCTCAACCATATTAAGAATGTGGTTGAGGGAAAGCTCTTGTCAAAAAATACATTTTGAGATAAATAACATTATGCGTGTATTTAAAAGAAAAAATTGAAAATTCAATAAAGGAATTCAAAAAAAAAGCATAAAAATACAAATTTGGCAAATTGTATTAATACTAAAAATACAAATTTGAAATATGATATGTGAAAATGTTTTAGAAACTTTTAAAATAACTTGAATCATACGAGAAATTTGGCAATTTAAAAAAAAAAATACGAGAAAGAATCTGTACTGCAGACAAAAGAAGGGGGAAAAGCCACACATCTTTATAGGAGTGCAGAAAAAAGCTGAAATTCGGATTCTCTAGAATGTTAAATTTTAGCGGACAGCGCTAAAGAGCCAAAGTTGCCGCTCCACACCTAAATTGCAACCCTAAAGCTTAGATTCAAAATGGCTGACGAGTCAGCCTGTATCTCTAGTAGCTCTAGTTTACCATAATGAGCTGTGTCTTCTCTTTTTGGCGTTAAAGCTGTTCTCCGAACCTTATCCGAAATCTGTAATATAACATATAAAACATGAGTAATGTAAAAATTCTGAAATATGAAAAATAAAGCACATGAGAGCTATCTGTCTAAGAAAAGGCATACAAAGAAAACATGCCTATTCGCCCGGTATTGAAATAAGGTTAACTAGATTTTTGTTTGAACCCAAGTCGAACCAACACCAACTCTATTTTTACACCGTAGTAGAGTTGGTATTGTTGATCGAACCCTCAGTATTCACTGGTCTTTACCATTTAGCTATGGTGAAACTGTACATTTATAATAGCGAAAGGAGCGTAAAACGCTTTAAAAGATAATTTAGAGTTTTTAAAATATGCTATTAATCTCACGGTTCTTTTTTTTTCCTTTTTAATTTTGTTCTCTGTGATTTTCTGATCGGTAATAAACTCAACTTTTTTCACAAACGGATTAATAGTTGATGTGCATATTACCTGTATTTATATGTAATATCAAGAATATTTAACTGTCTCATATGTATGTTTTAACAGAGGTAAGAATCAAAATCAATATATTTTTCTTTCCACTTAAAAAAAAAAAAAAAAAAAAAAAAAAAAAAAAATAGAGTTTAATTTAAAATTACTATCAAGTTCAGCCAAATATCTCCATGGGCGTTAATAGTTAATTATGTATGGATTAGTAATTAGGTACTTATGGGGAAAAAATATGTATTTAACTATTAGCAATTATGAATTTAAACTCTTGCTCATTTAATTATTCAGCACATTCAGTTATATTTCTCATAATTCGAAACTTTTATCATGTTATTCGATGAGGGGTAGGGCTATGGCGCCCAGGCACCCTGGTGGTTAAGCACCGCAGTTCAACATCCTCTTAGGGCTTAGGCTTCATGTATATCTGACAAACTCCTTCTACTGAGTCTTTGATAGTATTTTTCAGCAGTAATTTTTTATGACAGTTTTTTATTTTTCCTAGTTAGAATGTTTATAATATACTGCAAAATTTCACTTTGAATAATTTAAGTCAATCAAACATATTCTCCTTCTCTTTTAATTATAAAAGTGCAAGTTAGAAACAAATTCAAAGACGGTTTTCTGTGTACCTTACATATCAATTTAAATAGTTTGTTAGCCACGTGATAAGAAATAATTCACTGTAACTGCAACCATAAATTGTGCAGTTCCAGGCGAAGCGGATTTGGCGCCATTCACCCGTTTTCTGGATTGAGAGAAGGTGTGTGCTTAGTGTCTCGAATTCCGATTTTTTTCAAAAATGTCTGGCCGAGGAAAAGGTGGCAAAGCTAAGGGAAAAAGCAAGACCAGATCTAGCAGAGCTGGACTTCAATTTCCTGTGGGTAGAATTCATAGACTTCTTCGAAAAGGAAATTATGCTGAAAGAGTAGGTGCCGGAGCTCCCGTGTATCTAGCTGCTGTGTTAGAATACTTGGCCGCTGAGGTGTTGGAATTGGCGGGAAATGCCGCTCGTGACAACAAGAAGACACGTATTATTCCACGACATTTACAGCTAGCCATTCGAAATGACGAAGAATTGAACAAACTGCTTTCTGGAGTTACCATTGCTCAAGGCGGTGTGCTTCCTAACATTCAAGCTGTTCTACTTCCGAAGAAAACAGGCACAGGTCCCTCAACTGGCGGTAAAGCATCTAAGAAAGGAGGACCTAGCCAAGAGTTCTAGACGCCATTTGAATCGAGCGTTGGTTTCCAACGGTCATCGAAATACCTGAACTTCATAAAATTTTTCATGCATCTTGATTCTGAACTATTCATCTGCCTTCTTATGTTTCCATATCATAAACCAGTATTCTAAAATTTTTTAAGTGTGCGCAAAATTTCTAATAAATTTACAAAATTGTAAAAAATGTGTTTTTGTTCTATAGTTGAAACTGAACTTTTTTATTAGGCCTAGAAATAATAGCATATCTAAATAGTTATCCCGAATTATAATTTTTATTTTAGGATCCATTTTATTTTGATATTTTATGTTCTACTATTAAGATGCGGTTTTCAAAGTTGAATACGTTCATTGGATACTAATACTAGATAGGAGATGTTTGAAATAAATTCGTTTTACAGAAATAATGTACTTAATTTAGTTTCATGTACTTGTCTTCAAAACGATAAAAACTAAATGCTTGGAATGGGTTTTAAATTATGTAGCGTTAACGGTGCCTTATTTATTGATTCATGTTTTATGGGGTCGTAGGGAATGGATTCATTTGGTTGCATGTTTGTATTTGAATGTAATGTTTTTAGTTTTAACAATTTTTACATGTGAAATTTTATGTATATTCAAAAATAAGTTCTTACTGTGGTAAATTAAAAGCATTCTTGAGAGTTTTAGAACTGATGTAACACTGGCATTGCATACTTTGTGTTGGGTTGCACCATTTTGTTGAATGAATAGCATTAAAAACATTTATACTCTTGACTTTAACGACTTAAGTGGGTGCGAGTTTTATTTTTAAACTTAAAAATAGACTTTGTTACACTCAACTATGTTTTAATTGACAGTGGTATAATTTTCAGTACGGCTAAAGTGCAGAATCGCCCAATTTCCCCTTCAATACTTTAATTAAATTTCATAAGTCTTGATAGCTTCTTACTTGAAAAGAAAATTGAAATTCCTCTTTAGATGTAACCAGTTATGGTGTTGAAAATAATGGATAAATGGTATAAGTAAATTTGGTACTCTTCTGTTATCAGGGCCAGATTCACAAAAATTATATGTATGGTGGCTCGCACATATATGCACATGCATACATACATTCTGAATCTGGTCCCGATAACAGCAGAGTACCACAAGTTTTTTAGTTGGCTAATTTAATTTAAAGAGTTCTAAATTACTTAACATTATATTACACTTACTGGGACATGCTACTTAATTTTTTTATCTAGTGTTATAAAAGAATTAATGAAGTGTTTTATTTACATTATTAAGGTTTTAGTATGATTGAAGTATATAATGGACTAAGCTATTTTAAATCATGTGGGTAGATGTATTCTAAAATTTTGCTATTAAATATATCTGACTAACATTGAAATTACACGTATGGTTTATTTTTAATGTAAATTTAGATAAAAGTAAGTTTGGCATAACTTTTCTCTTCCAAATTAAGAAAATGATATGCTGCTGAAACTTTATAAAGGCAGTATCCGCATATATTGAATTTTTCCTCATTAAACTGACCAGTGTACTCTGCTGATAAAATTGCAAATTTAATTATTCGGCACAGCTTTAGTATTAGTCCTTTTTGGCAAGAAATTTGTTTGGCCACATTTTGGAGCGATAAATGAAAAATTATGATAACCTTGGTAACCCTAAATATTGAGCTTCAAACATGCCGCCATTTCTGTCCACGTAACTTTAACGAATTTGATAGGTATCAGAGCTTTGATGGCAGGAGGGATAAATTGTGTGTTTTTCTTAAAGTTACTTTTGTGTTAGGAAAACACAACATTTAAAATATTTTTTAAAAAGCCAAATTTTTTTATAATTAAAAGTGGTGCTTTTAATATTACATCACATGAGTCTTGACATTTTTTCATATGTCAACTCTGCATATTATTATAAATGCCACCCCCTTCCTCAAGGGGAAAAAAAAACACATTTTCAGTAGCATGAGGTAAACTCTTGGTGTTTCCTTTGCTAAGGAAATCAAAATTACCATGGTCTAAAAATACTTGTATACCTCATATTAGAACTATAGGGATGTGTAATTGCATGAATTCATAGGTTCAAATCAGGTTTCATTATTGCTTTTATAACATTTTTTAATTTGACTAAAAAATATAATGGTGCCTAGATTGATGTATGTGGAATGTATTGCTTATAATTTACAGTTCTCAAATTTCGTAAATCTTACAACCTAACAGCTGTATATGAATAACCTTCACTGTATATGAATAACTTATTACTTTCATTAATAGTATGTTGACATAACAGTCGACTTTTTATTTTAAATTTTCTACATTACTCAAACATTTTATCTAACATAAAACTGAATTTTTTGTAATAAAAACTCTAATAAAAGTAAGAGTACAATTTATATATAAAAATTTGACTACATGGCAAGCACTTAGATACTGATTTCAATGTCTTTAAATGTTATCATAAAGTTTAGATATATTCTTATTAAGTTAAGATATACTTTTATTCTATTATAAAGTTTAGATGTACAGAACAGAAGGCACACTTTGTACTTACGACTCGGTCAACCACTTGTGGCAAGATAACTTATGATAACAATTAAGTTCAAATGTAAAATTTAAATTCAAATAAATTTGTAGCCCAAAGGCTGCACAAATCAATTTAATGCACAGTTGGTTAAAAACTTAACTGGCATGGAATTCAACTATCAGCAATTATAATGCAAGACTGAAGACTACAAATCTTTTCTTATCTAGCAACCTATTAATGTGGCCTCAAAAGGCAAAACACGGTTTGTTTTACAAAATAAAAACTTCATTTGGATTCTGGTGAGAAAACGGATGGAGGAAATTGACAGTGAAGATCCCAAGAATAAAATAACTCTGGTTACGAAATAAAGGAACATTACAATATACTTTGTTCTCTGATTAATTATTCAGTACATGAGATAGTGTAATGCATTTTTGTTTGCATCACATACAAATTATTTAGTTTATTTAAATGCTTTCCAAAACTGACAGGATTTTGCAAACATATTGACCATATTTTTTGACCTATAGATGCAACACTTCTTCTCTTCAGAAGTAAGATTTAGAATTAAGAAAATAAGAGAGAATTATGAATAGAAAATAAATACGTATGCTGCCTAGCAGAAAAAGGATGCCTTCATAAAGTACTTTTTAAGAGAAACTGGCTCAGATTCACATTACATCAGAAAACTACTAAAACTCTCATATAGCCAGCCTGAACTACCACTGTTCGGTGGCTATCACTCCACCACTAGTGGATTCCAATGACTGTTCGAATTTTTCACAGAAATCGTCATTTACGATGATTGTTGTATTATTACCATTGGTACAAAATTTACTCATTATGATAATTTAATTTTAGCTTTTAATTATGATCATAAATTACTTGTAATAAATTGAGGGATTAAAAAATACACATTTCTTAATATTTTTACCATTTACAATATTTAATCATAAAAGATATTTCTAACACTGGTATAAAACTTGCCCATTATAATTGAATTTGATTTCCTTCACTTTGAAATATTTTTTTTTTCTTTTAATAACAGAATCTAAGAAACTAAAGTAACATATACTAGTTTGAAATGCATTTATTAACCTTTTGTAAATTTCATTATTCATAAACATAAAAATTAACCTTTTGTAAATTTAAAATATTAGCTAAGTACTAATATAATAAAACATAAATATGAACTAACTACTTAAAATATTAATGTTTAATACATTATATTTTGTAATTAAAAATATTAACATTTTGTAAATTTCGTTACTCATAACATAATACTTGTCATAAATTCATTTACAGTAGTGTTTCAAGAATTTATTATAGCAGTACTAGAAATATTGAAAATTAGAGAAAGACTGTTTATTCTGATTAAGAGCTTATTTTTTAGGATTGTCATTTAGTCTAGATCGGGTTTTGTTGACAATCTGCCATTTTTTTCCGATCTTCAAAACCGGGTCTACCTTGGCGATCTAAGTTTGTCGCCAAAAGGACCAATACTAAAGCTGTTCCAATTATTCTGTTCGCAATTTACAAATTTCAGATGTTCTCAAGTACTTATGCAATGGCTCTTTTAATAAGGAAGCTTTTAAAATTTATCATTGATTTGTTAGTACATTGGAAAATGATTCCATTAAAAAATAGTGGGTGCTAATCATAAAAAAATGCTTTTTTTTTATGATTTAAGACTGAAATGGCATTTAAAAGATTAACAAATTTAGTTGTAATTGGTGATGGCAAACATTTAAAGGTAAGAGTAACACAGGTAGAGAATTTATAATGCAAAACATTTTAAATTTTTAAATGCTTGTAGCAAAGTTAAATATCTGAGTTTCCATAAAATGTGAAAGCTGCACGATAAATGAAAAATTATAACCCTGAATACTTAGTTATACTGTCATTTCTGTCTACTTTATCGAATTTGGTAGGTATCAGCTTTGATGGCGGGAATGGTAAATTGCAAGTTTTACTTAAAGTTACTTTTGTGTAATATAAAAACAAAACTTTTAAAGTATCATGTTTAAAAAGCCAAAATTTGATAGTTAAAATTGATGCGTTTAATATTACATCACAGGCTTCCTGACATTTTTTTCAAATGTCAACTCTGCCATCTCACCCCCCCTCTCAAAAAAAGATTTTTAGTAGCATCAGTTAAACTCTTGGTGTTAACACATGAAAATTTATTCTTCTCACATGTTTCTTAAAATGGGCAGTGATCAAAATTACTATAGTCTAAAAATACTTTTTGCTTCATTTCTGATATTAGAACTGTAGGGATGTGTAATTGCATGAATTCATAGAGCAAAATCAGATTTTCATTATCGCTTTTATAACATTTTTTAATTTGACTAAAAAATATAATGGTGCCTAGATTGATGTATGTGGAATGTATTGCTTATAATTTACAGTTCTCAAATTTCGTAAATCTTACAATCTAATAGCTGTATATGAATAACCTTCATTGAGTATCATTACTTTTATTAATAGTATGTTGAAGTAACAGTCGACTTTTTATTTTAAATTCTATGCAAATTTTCTGCAAACATTTAATCTAATAGAAGTCTGAATTTTTTATAATAAGAGTACAGTTTATATATAAAAATTTGACTATGTGGCAAGTACTTAATTAATGATTTCAATGTCTTTAAATGTAAGTATTATAAAGTTTTAATGTATTCTTATTCAACTGTAAAGTTTAGATATATAGAACAGTCCACTTGTGGCAAGATAACTTATGATAACAATTTCAAATGAACTAGTAACCAATTACACAAATCAGTTTTAATCGAAGTTAGCTCAAAACGTAACCGGCATGGAATTCAATTATCTGCAATCATAGTGCAAGACTAAAGACTGCAAATCTTATCGTATCTAGAAACCTAGTAATGTGGCTTCGAAGGACAAAACACTGTTTGTTTTACCAACTATAAATCTCATTTGCATTCTGGTGGAATAATGGAGGGGGGGGGAGAAGACAGTAAATATCTCGAACATAAAATAACTGGTTACAAAATAAAGGAACCTTACATTAATTACATTTTGTTCACTAATTCTTCACTATGTGAAACAGTGTAATGCATTTTTGTTTGCATCATACACAAATTATTTATTCTATTTAAATGCTGTCTAAAAAACTAAACAGGATTTTGTAATCACATTGATCATATTTTTTTACCTATAAATACACTTTTTCACTTCAGAAATACGATTTATGTTCTAAGAAATCAATTTCATGAGTTGAGAAACATCCCTTAATTATTGCTGTTGGAATCAGAATAAAAATAGTGAGGTAATTACAAATATTACCTCATCTTAAAAACAATGCTATGTACAGCTTTCATATAAAAATGATGTGGATAGCTACAGCAGTCCACACCATAGAAGACTAAAAAGAAACATTACTTTTTTAAATATTTCATTTAACTCGTAACTAAAAACATTCCTTTTTCTTTATTAAAACAAGCTAATTTTTGTTGCCGGATAGTTACTGTAAAAGGGCAAGCAAAATACAGGGATCTGTATTTGAGAATTTATGAATAGAAAATAAATATGTATGCATGCTAGCAGAGGAAGGATCCCTTCGTAAAAGACTTTTTAAGAGAAACTGGCTCAGATTCATGCTGCATGTAAGGAAAACCACAAAATCTCCCATATATAGCTAACTTGAACTACCAGTGTTCAGTGGCTTATCACTCCATCACAAATGGATTCCATTGAGTATTCGAATCTTTCACAGAAATCATCGGTTATGACAATTGTTGTGTACTATTACTATTTGTACAAAATTTACTCTTAATATTATTACCATTTGCATAATTTAATTCGTAAAAAGTATCTCTAACACTGGTACAAAATTTACTTGTGATAATTTAATTCAGTTTCCTTCAATTTGAAACATTTTAATTTACGTTTAATAATAGAATTTAAGAAACTAAAGTAACATACTAGCTTTAAATGCATTTATTAACCTTTTGTAAATTTCATTATTGTAGCATTACTAAGTGTTCAAAATTAGAGAAAGGTTGTTTTTTTTTTTTTTGCAATATTCTTATTAAGAGCTTATTTTTCAGGATTGTTATTTAGTATAGATATATTTATCCTTCACGAGTTTTGTTGACAATCCATCATTTTTTCCCGATTGTCAAAGCTGGGTCAAAGAACATCAATACATATTCTTTGGCTGGGTTTACCGTCAAAGCTGGGCGACAAAAGTTTGTCGCCTAAAGGACTAATACTAAAGCTGTTCCAATGTGTTAATGTATTTTTCATGTAAACAAGTATAATTAGGTGGTCATTTTGTTGTAAAAATAGAATACAAATTCTCTGGAAGGAAAAAAGTTGAATTTTCATAAGCTGGGAAATATTAAGAAATTTAAAAAAAAGGAGAGGGCTTTAATGACTAAAGATGTACCTTAACATTTCAAGAGGGAGAATTTTCGAGATATGGAGAAAACTATACAACTAGCTTGTAACTAAGCAAATATTTGCACATTTTTTTAACTGAAATTGACAGTATCTAATATACATTATGCAAAAATTACGAGTCAGCATAACTGTTATTTTAAGGGGGGAATATAAATACTGTGAGAACAATTTTGAGCTTGCATTTGGTAGAATGTGTACTTATTTTTTTCGCATAGAAAGTGGTTATAAACAATGATGCGGATTTTTGTGGTTTTTAGCATTTTTGATTTTGGTAATGTAGTTTTTAGAGATCAAATTATCATTTAAAAGGATAAAGTTAAATATATTATATACACTTGTATTATTATTTATCATCTTATAACTTCAGAAAAGTAATCATTGAGCATCAAAACTGCCAGATAATGGAAGGGTGATTTTATGTCTTGGGAAGGAAAAGGAATCTTAGTTTTGGAAGTTAGCAAAAATGGATGCATGGTTAAAGAGTTCAAAATTCTAGTTTAGATTTTTTAACAGAATTATTTTGGTGTATATTTTTGTATAAATTCTAATTTATGAAAAATAATATGCAAATTATTCAAATGTTGTGTTCCAAGTTTTGAAAAATTGGAAATTATAACAAAAAAAAAATTAGATCTGGAAAAATCTTCATAAATATGTCAAGTATGGAAATTTGAACCATAATAAAATTACTTTATTGATAATATAAAGCTAAATCTTTTCTAGAAATATGTTTTGTATAGTTATCGATGGTGCAGTGACAAATATAAGCAGGCATGTGCCAACTGGATTCATTTATCTGCAGAATATGTGATAAATATCGATTATTATTTTTTAATTCCAATGTTGCATTTCTCCATAACTATCATAAGCAGAACTGCACAGAATATCAAGATAATAAAAGTTGAAAACTTGAGGTACTTTGTGAAATATGCTTAAAAATAATTGCAGTCTGATCATGGTTGGCCAAAATATATTTTTTATTCTTTCTTTCATGTATGTTTCAGTGTTACAAATAGTGATTTACTTAGTTCATAAAATTTCTAACTTGATTCATCATAATTCAGATGGGACAACTTGGGTGAAGAAATTCACATCATCTGCACAATGGTCTATCAATGTATTTATTTTAATATACTAAAACATCTTGCTAAACACTAAAATTTAATTGAAAATAAAATAGTGCAAATACCATTGTTGATTCCTGATTACATTGCAAAAGCTAACTGAATAACATGAACTGCTGACGATTAGTTATTAACCTTCTAAAACCGGGCCGAAATTCTCAGCCTTCAGACCGGCACGATCCGAAACAGTTTTGCCCCCTCTTTGACATTTTCCTAATGAGAAAAGTCGTTAGTCCCCTCCATGGATGCAGTAAAATTTAGTTAGATGAGTTGCTAGATTTGCAATTTTTTCGATTATTTTGCTTTCATTTAAATGAAGATCTAAATAAATAGTGCACTGGATGCATATCCACAAATTATTGCTGAGATTGATCAGAAATAGTAAATGAAATATAAATATTGCATAAATTTTTTCTAAAAAATGCATATGCATACATTTTTTTCTGAAATCTTTACTATTTCTGATCAATCTCAGCAATAATTTGTGAATTTTATAACTTTGTTTTCACACTTAATTTATATTCACATATTTTCGTGTTAGAAATTAGAAAACGAGAACAACATTTTACAAAATAAAAATACAAACTAGCTTTGTAAGTCTGCAGGTTGGATTGCGATTTTAATAACATATTTTCATTAACAAAATAATGGTAATGACTAATTTAATTAAATAGTAATAATAAATTCATTAATAATATTTATTACTATTAGATGATTAGAATGAGACTCAATACAATTAGATTTTGAGATGAACTTACAGCAATAATAAAGCTTTACATAACAATAGCAGAGCTTTCTGTTTTTTTTCTTCCAGTAATGAAAATGATTACCCTAGAATATTTTCAAAGCAAAATTAAGAAAACTGTTTACGCCAAATTTTGCATAAAGTATCTTCTCGTGTATTTTTTTCTTTAAAGTGTGAAATTTTCTCTTTGAAAAAATAAAAAATCATGAACGGAACAAAAGTAACTCATGAGAAATAACTTTGAAATGCAATAATTCCATCGTAATATGAAATAGTGGAGAAAAGTGCAATACAGTTTATTCACAAATAATCCCCTCATATGCGTAATTTATGTACTGCCAATTGAGCAATATAGGTTAGTAAATTAAACTGGTTATTTCAATACATTTACTTTGTCAGTTTTTTTATGAGCCTTTCAGAGCGGTAAAAGTGGCTGAACACTTGTAGCTCACTCGGGTTTGAATCCCAGCTAATATGGTGGTATAATTTCGGAACCACTACTTGAAGTGTCAGAATTATAATCAACATTGTCTTCCACAATATCTTCTAACAATGAAAAATCAAACACATCTTCACTATCACTCAACTCTATATTCTCATCACAATAATTATTTTTCTCCATGTTGCTAACCATAAAATGGGTCAAATAATGTTTCAATCATAACAGTAGCGAGACTGACCAATGTGAGCACATTTTAACTACAGAAAATAATTGCCAATGCCGATGATTACGTAACATCCTAAGCCTAATTAAGCTAAAAGCATTGGGCTCCACAGCGTAGCACTTAGGGTTAAAATATAGACAACAAATCACATTGAATAAATTTTTAGAAGTGGAGTGATGATTGAACATTAAAATGATGTCTTTTAGATGTTTTTATATAAAGGAATAACTATAATAAGTTTTTGTCTGCTTTATGCACTTAATGTGGTGTTCATTTTTTAAAATTATTTATTTATTTTGTATTTACTGATTTCAATTGGTTTTGTGTTGTGAATAGAGTACTGCTGAGTTTATATAAGCAATCATCTGTGGATTAATTCATTTTACTTCAGTTCATATGAGGAAAATAGTATTGGTTTACAAATGAATAAATTACATAAACTGAGGTTTCACTGCATATGATCTCGGAATGTTGCATATGTAAAAATAATTAACTGTATTTGTATAAGAAAAGTTCCTTTGTTCATTATTGGATTGTTAAGTTAGGTAAAATGATTTAGACGAAGCAACTCAAGGATTTCATATCCACATTACACCTGGGAAAACTGTGGAAACTCCCATCCAGCTAGCCCATTCGTTGGAATTCTAATCAGAGTCAAATTAGCAGTATTTAGGAATCTTACCACCTTGGAGGCATTGATGGATTGTATCAATCAAAATTCACATTGTACATAAAGAGATGAATTCAAAAATTGCCTTTGAGGAGGAGAAACCCATAAAAATATTAAATTTTCCAACTGTACTAAATTGCCCTTTGATGAGGAAATATCTCTGTGGCATCATTTATCTAAAAAAGGGTTTCTGAAAGTGGAAAATTACATATAGATTTTTTTATATTAAATGAAATATATTTTACTATAGGAATGATGACTAGCACTTTTTGAATACTAACAGTTAATTGAAAAAAAAAAAAAAAAAGTGTCTTGAAATTCATACAAGCTTTCATTTGCTAGCAGATTCAGAACATTATTTCTATATAAAAAAGAAGCAGCAGATTAGAAATTTTATTAAAAAAACTAGAACAAAAAAAAAGGGGGGGAAGGCGAGCAGCAAATTCATGAAAATAAAAATGATATATTTTCTGCCATCTCGCAACATTTAGAAAAACATAATTTAAATTTAACAATACTGTGACAAAATTCAATTTTTTAAAGGCTTCAATATTAAATTCTCCCTTTGATAATAATGAACCAAGAATACTAATTCAAAATTATGTATGCAGAAAATTGACTGCTTTGTTGACAGACCTTTTGGATTTGGTCATGAAGATCTGTATTTCTATAGCATTTATTGGGTATGTTTGTATAATAATTTAGCCTCACCAGTATTTAAGATCACTGAATACAGGTAATTTGATGCTTGTTTAAACCCATGTGAATGGGCTGGCTGCATGGTTTTCCTCCATGTGTGACATGAATACGAGCCAGTTTCTCTTAGAAATTCCTCTCCATAGGCTTCCCTTCAGTTTGGCAGATAGCTTTTGTGTGCTTTGCTATATTCAAATAACTTAACCTTATATAATTACAATAAATGCCAACTGTAATAAGCATTCAACAAATTAGAATATTTTCAAATGTTACAATTATGCAAATGTAAGCCATTGTAAAGTCATCATAAAGCATATATAGGATTACCACTTGGAACAGACAAAACCTATAACCAATGTGTATTGATGCCAACAATGGATATACATGACATCACAATGCAATCATAACATTCCTTGGTTTTATGCAAACCGGTTAATTCTCAATAAGCAGGTTTAATTTTTGTAAATGATAGAAGTTAGCTGCTATTTATCTCTTTTTCCTTTGCCTTTGAAATATGGATATATATTTATTAAAATGTGAGATATACTGTAAATGGAACAAAATGCAATGGAGTGAATGAACAAAATTGCAGGATCAAGAAAACTGAACATTAATGGACAAGATATGCAATTTTATATGAAAGCTAATCAATAGCTGTCCAGTGTAAAAAATTATGTTTTTTGTTTTAATATTATTGTTTGTATATGGGTTTGTAACAGACTGAATGCACACAGAACCGATGAGAACTTGATAAAATTAATTTTTGCGAAAACAAACACTTAGCAGTTCTTGAACTTTCTCGTATAGCTCTTTATGTGTAACTACTGATTCTACTAGGAGAATCAGTAGTTACACTTCAAACTACTAAGAATGTTAAACACGACGCAAAGCACAGCTAAAGAGCGAAGCTAGCATGAAGATATCTCAATACTTTGAACTAAACAACTACTACTGAGAAACTCACGGTGCATAAGCATTTAGCCACTGTGGGCCTTAATCTGTCTTTGGGTTAGGTCCAAGGCAAGTGGCCGTGGATGGAGGATAAGAGGTAATGTATGCAGCCATTAAATGGTCATGGAATGGGCTGTTGAATAACTTAGATGGTACAGACAGAAATTAGGAGAAGTTAAATTTCTGTGGAGCCAACTACTGCAATTCAAAGATGAACTATTGAAGTAAAAGTTACAGCATAGAAGTAATGAAGGATTTATGTTATACAAACAGAAACAAATTGATTGATAAAATTTACAGGTGGAAGATATAAACAATACAGAAGTAATAAAAATAAATATATTTACAGAATATGTACAGAGTGGTAGTACTATATGCAAAGTCCTTTTCCTGCTTTGCTAGGATTTACAAAGTGTTTAACTTCATTGAGAAACTCAGAATGGTGGATTCATTAGATAGCCTAGTAAGTTGTATTACGAAAAATCATGGGGATTCTTGAATGGCTGTTCAACTGTGGGATTCTAATTTGACAACATAAGAGTAATTCATCGCTTTGATGAAAAAGTTGTGAGAGCTTTTTAGAATGTAGTCTTGAGTATGTAGAAGGTTTACCTCAATATAGTTTAAAGTTTCTCAATATAGTTCAACCAAGGCTTGCTGGTGATGGTGTATTTTATTTTGGAAGGTCCAGATTTTTTCTCTGTAGGTTTTGGGTGCTGTAATCCATACTGGTGCTCCATAAGACTGGATGTAACATATAGGGTTCTCTTTACTGTTATGTCCAAAGTGATTGACTCTTTCCGTTATTAAGGATCTTGTAATCTTCTAGATCGTGTTGTGATCACACTTCATGTTTCCCAGAAGTGCATCCCATCTTTCTATTCAATAATCGTTTATTAGTTCTGTTATTTCTCTCATAAGATAGTTGAGATGCTGTTTATCACTGGAGTCCCTGGCGAGTTCCCAATGTTTTCTTGCTCTGCTTTTTTATTTTAACTTTTTCAAATATGTAGTCAGGAAGAGCATTTGGGTTTTCTTGATTAATATACTTAGTAGAGTTATTGAGCACTCGATTGAATTTAGTACTGAAGCTTGTAATAACAACCTTAATGCCGGCTATAGTACGAAGCTGAGAATTGCATTGTATATTTTCTAGCTGGGCTTTAAACTTTTCCTAGCTTGTTATTTTTTCTTTTTTGCAACGCTGGTGGATGCTGTCCATAAAAGGTAAAACTTAGCTCTTCTGAGCTTAGTAAAAGTGATCTGAACTTAGCTCTTCTAAAACTTCCAGATGTAGAATGTCACATACTTCTACAAATTGCATTGTGATGTATACGAGGTGGAGATGTGGGACCTGTAACTTTGATCCCATGTTGATAAACTATGGTAAAATTGTTCCATTCAGTTAGTAATTCTTGAGTTCCAGATGGGAGTTTTTGAATTTAAGCCACCCATGATTAAAGTTGGATATTCAGCTCTTGTGAGATTATATGTCTTCATTCATAAACACATTTTTGGGGAATTATAAAAGGAAATAAAAAAGCAAACTTGCTTCTGTGCTACAATAGATTAATGCAGCTGTTGCTTCAATATGGATTGGATTTACGAGTATGTATTTGAGAATTTGAGATGTTCATTTATCAAAAATCATTGTACCGCCTCCTTTGTTATATGTGTGAATAATTTTGTATCCGTGAATTTTTTATATGATTACTTGTTCTTAGATGCGTTTTCATTTAGTAGTTTAGACATTAATTTTGTGTCTTTGAATGAAGTTTTCTAGTTTTGTTTCCTACTTCCTGACATCATTAGCATTAAAGAAGCAGGTGTTAATATAACAGTTGTTTGCCTATATGCTGTACACTTATGCTGTGTGCTCATGCTTGATTAGAGTTTAAATCCATATTTAAAGGCTGTTATGGTTTCAAGGACTTCTATGCCTAGTTGAAATTTCTTAATAAAATTTTGGGTTTGCTTGTATTTGTTTAAAATGGTTTGGGCTTTTGAGACAATCAAAGAATTAGAAATCATATTTTGTCTTGTTTTATCTTCTATTTTGCTTGTTTTAAAGTTTTTCAATCCTGAATCTATGGTAGTGTTATTGTTTTCTTTTAACTAAGGGGATTCTTTTTAAGATGTATGAAAGTTAAAAGACTTATTTCGGTTGTGCCTTTAGTCTAAGGGTTAGGATGGGTCGGAAAATCCCTATATGAGGAAATATGATCAGATCTATACAAAGCATATTTCCCTCAGCCATCTTCTTTCGTGTCCGAGGACTTCCATATTTCACGAGTTCAGCATATTTCATACATCATGGCTACGGCCATAGCACATGCTTTGGCTATGGTCGTAACGCTCACACCTGTGTCATTGCTATGTATGGTTCAACAACTATTCTCATACACACAGAGTATTCAATTATAAAGTTTTTTCCCTGTATTCTTGGTGTTTCAACAAAGAACATAGTGAGTGAGTTTATATTTCCCTGTTTATTTTTCCTAAGGTATCTAATTTTTAGCAAAAGTATTTCCAGCTTTGTTAAGTTCTCCTTCTATGTCTTTGATATGAGTTTGAGAGTAATTTTTATATTGCAACTTTGATTTGTTTATCCGATTTTAATAAAATTGTATGAAAAGGTGTTTCTTTTTCATTCAGATAGTGACTTTTTTGTAGTCTTCTACATTACGCAATTTTATGTTAAATGTTTATCCTCTTATCACCAGCTACCTTTTTAGTACATAAAGGTTCAATTTCCTCTAAGTTTCTTCTTGTTTATAGCTTCCTCAAATTGTACTTGCTAGTTTGGTTGGGTGACTAAATCCATCTAAGCCTGTGTTTTCAGTGGCTCCCGAGCTATCTGGGATTTCTGTATTAGTGGTTAAATCTTGATCCATCTCATATTCTGTCTGGAGAGGCTGAAATTTGTTAGCATGTTCTAAAATCAATGGTCCTGGTCTACTATTTATATTATATACATTATGGGGTTATATACTATGGTCATAGTAAGGGACTAGCCTCTCGTAATGAACGACTTTAGAATTTGATGACTTACAGATCCGACCTATGTCTTCATTGAGCCTGTTTAGAACTGTGTGAGGACCATCAAAGTGACTGTAAAGGAGAAAGTACTTTCCATTGAATCGAATTCCATAACCATACTTTCGTTAAATCAATGTCACTGTAGCTCTCCTGTCCTATTGGGTCTTCATCTTCTCTGTCGTCAAGTTAACTCACTGTCGTGCAAAATTATGCATCACTTCACACTGTGCTAGAAGATCTTGAATGCATTCCTCAGGCATATCAGGAAGGTGGCCAAACAATGGATCATAAGGTAAACAAAGGCCACGAGAAGTGGATCTGAGATAGGGAATAGCTGATAGTCTCGTGGATAGCACTGTGATAGGCAAGTAAGAGCAGAGGTAAGTTATGGTTCCAGTCCTGTTGGTTTCAGGAAACCTTCAGCGAAAGGTTATTAAGAGTGGTTCGAATAAACCTCCCTACCATACCGTCTGACTGGGGATGTAAAGATATCATTTGCGTTTTGTCGGCAATGAGTATCTTGCAGATTCTTTAATGACAGCCAAGATAAATTTCTTCCTTTATCGGAATGTAACTAAAGAGGAACTCCAAACCTGGAAACCGAATTCTGTATCATTACCTTTGCTACTGTGAAAGTCTCTTGATCAGGGATAGAATACACTTCAGGCTACTTTGCGCAGTAATGAATGACAAGAATGTATTTGTTGTCAAGGGCAGTTTGTAGCAGAGTTCCCAGGATATCAAAGAGGATGCGTTCAAAAGACTCTCCTACGTTACAGCTTTCATTGGCTGCATTTCTTCGGTGCTTTCCGACCCACACAAGCATTGCAAGATTGGCACCAGTTTTGCACGTCAGCCCTTGCATTACTCCAGTATTAGCACTCTCAAACACTATGTAAAGTCTTCATTATTCTGAAGTGGCCAACAGTCAGACCGCTATGTAGTTCTTTAAGGGCATCTGGGATCTTGAAAGTATCAGCTGCCATCAGAATTCCTTTCCACCATCCGACTTGAACTTTCGGTACAAGATACCGTTTTGAATACTGAGTCTCAGAGAGCCTAGTATTGTTTTGTCATAGAACTATAGATCGAAATGCCTTGCCAGATAGTTTTCCTATTTGTAGATTCCTTTAAGTCAACTATGGGTTTAATATTGCCGTCTTCCAATTGGTCTTTCATGACCTCTTCGTTACTCCATGGGTCTTGGTCAGACGATGCTGAAGTTGTAGACGTACGACCGGATTAAACAGCTCATATTTCACCTTAAATCTAGAACAATATCAACAGCTTTCTGAGGTGGTCTTCTAGGGAGGGCCTCGGCGTTTCCATGCAATAATTCCTTCCTAAGACAGATAGATGGGTCATATTCCTGGAGTCTCTATATGCATCTGGCTATTTGGCCTTTGCAATTCTTATAATTTAATAGCCTGTTAAATGATGCATGATCAGTACGCAGCACGAATTTTCTGCCATGGAGATAATGATGAAAATGTTCTACAACTTTAAATATTGTGAGTAACTCTTTTCTGGTGACACAGTAATTTCTCTCCGGTTTAAATAGACACTTGCTCCCAGCATGTTCTTAACCATTTATTTCTTGGGACAAAACAGCACCGACACTCATTGCTCGCATTTACATCAAGAATAAATGGTTTGTCGAGCTCAGGATACGTGAAGATTGTTGCAAATGTTAAAGCTTCTTTCAGTTTGCTAAATGCATCCTCACATTCTTTTGCTCACAAGAATTTTTGCTTGCTCTCTGTCAGCTTGTGAAGGGGTCTTGCGGTGAAACAGAAACGCTTCATAAATTTTCTATAGCATAGCCCCAGGAAACTTTTCAGCTGATGGACACTTTTTGGGGTATCTTCAGTCTTTAACAGACACTTATTCTGGATCCATAGACACACTGGCGGCAGAAATGACATGTCGGAGGTAAGTCATTTCCTGTCTGAAAAATTTACATTTGGCGAGACTCAACTTTAGGCTTTCAGTTTCTGAAGTGCTTTCCGAGATTTCTAAATGCTCTTCAAAAATTTTCCGAACGATAATGATATTATCAAGGTATATCAGACAGGGTTCGTAAGAAAGACGTCTCAGCACAGTTTCCATAAGGCATTTGAGCTTTGCCAACACATTACATAATCCTTTTAGAGCATCCAATTTAACTTTCATTGTTATGCTGCTTTCTTCTTGTCTGACATTTTCACCTGCACATATAGGTACGGGTAGGGGCTAGGCCAGTAGCTGCAGAACCATAGATGATTGAGGCACCTAGCTAACTGTTAAGCTTTTGCCCAGTTTTGAGGGAGATTACACACTATTATGAAAGCTTCTGACCTAAGGTATTCCCAAGCAGTATATTTGCTTTCTCAACAGAAAAACCATCGGCAACCACCAAAAAATTTTTGTAGCATACACAGATGCTACAAATACATAAATCTCATTGATTTTGATTATGCAGACATACAACTCTGCACTTATGTACTGCAGTTTGAACTAGAAATACAATTTTGCACTTACGTATTATAGTTTGAACTAAGTTTTAGTTTTAAGTCTAAGTTTTGAGCACATGTACTTATTTTGTTACAATAATTAATTCTTGACCAAATAAGTTAGAATGTCACTACCAGTATAGTATACACAAGTTGTCGAATATGAATAAGCCATAAAGACAAACAGCATTTGTATTATGCATCTCAGATATGAAACAGCTATCCATTCTGTAAAATTGCAACACTTTAGTCTCACCATAAAAGTTAATTCCCGACTTCCATAACATGTTCAGAGGAAGTGTAAAGAAACCTACATAACATCCATTATGATATTAGAGTGCCTATTGTTTAAACCAAAGTTATCCTAGTATTAACAGTTAATAAAATAAGGTTGTATTCTTACATATGTTCCCATATATAACAATATATGAGTACACATACATTTTCTTCATTATATGAAAAAACACCTAGGGTGTGGCCTATCACCTGTCTTCTTATACCACCAACTTCTCGAAAGGTCTTTTGGCTCATTATGTATTTTGAGTGCCTCATGCTGCACAACACTATACACTTACATTCATGCCTCCTCTGGGATTCGAACCTGGACCTCTCAGTATACTAGTTAGCTTCACTAACTACTACAGCGTTTAGGCAGTCACTTTCACATACAGCACTTGTAAACTTGAATATTAAACTGAGAATCTCCACCCAGAATGAACTAAAAATTTAACTTATAACAGTACACAGCCATAAATTTGCCAACAGCTGAAAGGAGCAATTAGAGTGGCAATCAACAGCAGTTACCCGACTTTCTTTAGCCGTTTTATTACTGAGCGGAGGAATGGGTAGATTAAAATTTCTATAAGAACAACACAAGATAATTTTTCATGTGTTTTATAAATTAAACAGCAAAATGAAAGAAAATGTTGATAAACACCAAAACTTAAGTAAAAAAAGTTTTTTCTATAGTCATAAATTAAAACTAAATACTTATTAAAAGACTGACCCTGAATATATGAAAATAATCCCTGGAGGGAATCCCCCCCCCACACTTCATTTTTGTGCTTCTTAAAAAGGCTTTCATTAATTTCTATTATTTTGTTAGACTTTCTGATTTTACACTTGAAGCTCTGTTTAGAACATAGGTTCTCAACTGGGGAGAATTTCACAGTTTCAGGGAGGGGGGGGGGACGTGGTCAGCCTTTTGTTTACCGTTTAAGTATTTAGTTTTAATTTATGAATATAAAAAACCCTTTTATTCAAGTTTTTTAGCATTTATAAACATTTTCTTGCTTCATTTATAAAATACATTAAAAAATAATATAAATTTAAATAAATGAATATGTATTTTGGAAAGGAGAGGCGGGATGATCGTCTCACAAGTGAATGGGTACACTGGGTAAAAAAGTTGAGAATAATCATCTACTGCTTGTTGCAAACTGTAGGTCCTCAATTTTAATCTTTTTTTTAAATATATTTTCAAAATGCAAGACGGAAAAATGCAGCAATAATAGTTAATGTTCAAAAAACACAAGGCACTGTTATTGCTTGAATGTGATTATTAAAATGAGTTGAAATAAGACAAATTACATTTTTAAGCATTTTATTAGCAATTATATAAAAACAAATTGGAACACAGCAACTGTAAAATGGCTGAGAATAATACTCATTAAGGTTTCATCTACAAAGTTACATATTTAAATACAGACTTACACATGTAATATTTAAATAAAAAACAAAATCAACATTAACTTATTGCAAAACATCTTGCTATAAATAAAATAATCTATTTTTACCAATTACAATTTGAATATTTAATCATTATTCACTTATGAGGCTAGAGGCACCTAAGAATTCCCATTTCAAATCTCTAAATCACACTGAAAGAGTTTATTTACATAATTATCTAAACTTAACACACAAATTATAGAATAAATCTTTTAGTTGAACATAAGTTGAATGCAAAATGTAAACGCATACAGAATTAAACAATAACATATTTTATGAAATAGTGTTGGCAATATATGTGAAAATTATTTTTCGCTAACACACTTCGTAATATATTTTAAATATTACGATAGCAACTCATATTTTGTATTTGATATGAGTTAATCCTCAGTTACTTTACCAAAATATATAAGAAAATATCTGCATAACTTAAATGTTTTATCATTAAGAAATTTTTAAATCTTAATAAATATTAATTCTAAACTTTTAAATTCCTTAAATAATTTTAAAAAGTTTTTTTGGAAGGGCTCAGAAATCAAATTAATAGATGTTAAAATTTCTGAAATAACAGTATGGAAACAAGCTGCCAATAACTAAGGAAATATATATCCTTTTCACTACATACAATAAGAACACGTTTTACGGACTATGTCCAAAAGATGTGTGTTTAATACTAAAAAATAATTGGTCTGAGTTAAAATAACACACCAAATTACAATTATTGGTGGTGCTAAAGCAACAAGAATCTGCAAAATATTCATAAATTTGTTGGTCAGAATATCACATTTTCCATTTTACTGCAGCCAACATTATTTGAAAAAAAATCTTTCATAAAATTAAGATTTCCTGGAGGTGTTTTACATTCATAAAAATCTTTCAATTCCAGTAACAATACCAGTTCCAATTAATTTTCACCCTCAAATTTTAAGGAAATTATTTATATATTTTAGGGAACTGTTTACAATTGTTCACCGGTAGATGGCACTAGTAGCTTGCCTCTAATTATCACCACCTGAGCACACAAGACATCTGTTTCATCATTTGCACTTCTGCAGCTGAAGAGGTATGTTCTACTCTTAAACCTTCAAAACAAGTTCTGCAAATTTATAAATGTTACACTGTTTCTTGTTGTCTTAGCACACAAATTATAAAATAAATCTTTTAGTTGAACATAAGTTGAATGCAAAATGTAAACAGCATACAGAATTAAACAATAACATATTTTATGAAGTAGTGTAGGCAATATATGTGAAAATTATTTTTTTGCTAACACACTTCATAACACCTCCAATAATGATTAGTTTATTTCCATTATCTAATTTTAAGTTTTAATTATTAAATGCAATCCTTATATATTTTCAATTACTTAACTCCTCCATCATAATAAATGTATGCTTCAAAAAAATACAAAAGGAATATTATAAATTAATGCTTCAAAACATTAATACAAATTTATTAAACATTTAAAGTAATCACATGTGAAAAATATCAAAATACACTAAAATTGCTGAAAATATTTAGAAAATGTCTAATAGTCTGATAATTGCAGCTTTTAAATATGTTTACCAAATTGGCACAAATGTCTCTTACACAGAGCAATAATTAAAAAATGCTGCATAGAAATTTATAATGATAATTATTTTACACATGTATAAAGCATGCACATATATTGTTTTGAACACCACTGTTAGTATCTACTACTTTAAAAATTCATTTGATTTCATTTATTAGGTGGATTTGAAAAGGAACGTAAAGTCTTTTACGTATCATTAAAACAAAGCACTTTTATTTTGTACAGTTTGCAGCAGTCTGATATGAATTTTAAAAAAGAAAAAAGATCACACTTTCCAGATAAATAAAAACATAAGTAAACAACTATATTTCTCAAAGGGGGGAAAAGTCTTTTGTATGAAGTATGGAATATTATACAAAATAAAGTCAATACAAAAGGTACTGTAGTGATGATGATCCTAATGAAGCTGCTTAAACACACAATTAGCTTGGATTCCTAACCCCATAAGTCTTCAGAACGTCCAAACTTAAAAACTAGAGCTCTATAAAAAAACAATGATAGTAAAAATATTAGAATTATAAAAAGAAGCTTAATATATTTGATTAAACATGTAAAAGGCATTTCTTCAAATTTTAAGTGTTCTACTGGATCGATTGTCGAAATTTAACTTGCGTTTTCTATGTCTCGAAAGCGCGACTTAGAATATATATTAGATTTATACATAGCATTATTCCAACATGGGTATTTTGACACAAAATCTGATTTTTTCTGAAATAACATACAAATTTTTTCGATATACCACTTACTGTGCTGTGAATGCCTATTATTTAAAGAAACATCAGTGAACTCACAGCCTGCAACAATATGAACACCTACCTGCAAATTGAACTTGATATGATCTTATGTGCAAAATGACAAAATTAATATCAATTCACCACTGACCAGCATCATCTCAATTATATCTCATTCCAATTCACATGTCAGTGGTTGCACACACACACACACACACACACAAAAGCATATATTTTTCTCAATGTTCAATGAAACTGGCAATTTTATGCCTCCTGTGTTACCTGAAATTAATCCAGTAACTTGTGTTTTCATATTTTATATTTATTTCAGATTTAATAAAGCAATCATTCTTCATTATACATAGTTAAATTTCACCCTAATGGCCCTAGTATGGCCCTAAGTGGCAGATAATTGTGTACAAGAAAAGCGAAAACAGATAACTGTATACACGAGGGAAATAGGAGTAATTCTCATTTAATAACTAAAATCTATATTTAAAATTCAAATTAAAAGTATGTTTTCCTTTCATATATGGATAAAAAACAACAATTTGCACACAATAACTTTTACTTTTTCATCTATAAAAATTTGTCAGATTGTGCCAAGGGATTGCATTAATACACAAGTAGTGAAATTTTAAATATTCTTAAAAAATTAATGATTATATCAGTTATACAGATTTGGAAAAAAAAAAAAAAAAAAAGAGGCAACATATCTGCCAAATATGGGAAATATGTGCAATGTCATTCAATCAAAAAGGATGTTGGCATATCAAACTGTCCTTTACAATAGCACATTGAAGAATACGAGCCAGGAAAAAAGGACACTCAAGTGGCAGTACTTTTGGTTTTATTAAGTCTGTGTACCAAATTTATGTATCCCCCCCCAAAAAAAAAGAAATAGAGAAAACTTATTGGCAATGTTTTAACTTCATTAAGGCACTAATGTCAGCCATTATCAAAATACTGAGGAATTTTGCCACTTTTAAGTAATAAAAATCACTTTAAACGATATCACACTTATTTTAATCCATAAAAATAACCAGTGAATTTAATAGATACTTTTATAAATAAATTTAATTACATATAAAAGACCAGTAACATATTCCTCGTCTTCTTAACTCTTTTTAAAATATAAAATATTTCTCAAATTACTCTCTCTTTGCTTTCATGAGCAAATAAAAAATAAAGAGATCCCATTTTGTTCTGTACCCTTTCATATTCTAATAAAAGTGTAAATAAGCTTATCAAATAACGTTACGTATATCTTCACAGAGTTTAGCCACATCTAAAAAATGTTTTGAATGCTCTGTATGCCATTATAATTAATGAAAGTTATATAAAGACTTGGGAAAACATAATAATCTCAATTTATAAGTTTAGATATTTTTCAGGTCTTACCCAAGGAAAATAAAAATATTCTGAAGAAAGACAGCTACTCCAGGTCCTTGGGGAACTTTCACTAGAAATGAAATAAACTTAATATAAATTACAAAAACATTACATCTCATTGTTACGAAATCATATCACAAAGCAAAAATTTCATAATAATCTTAAAGTATGGCAATTTTATTTCATCTTCCAATTAGCCCAGAATGATGCACCATACATGCGCATAATGAAAATTTTGCTTTATAAAAACAACACTAAAATACAAAGAAATAATAATATGCAGCAATGCTATCTGAAATCATACTGCAGATATACTGAATTTACTGTAACCAGGCAAACCTCATATTTGAAAGAGGGTTAATATCTTCAGAGGAAAAAAAAAAAAAAAAAAAATCTGAAAGGTTTCAGATTTTAAATTACATCCAAATGGGCGTTTTTTTAACATTTTGTCTGTTACCTTTATTTATAAAATATCATGTTCTTCGCACTTAAACCATAAAATTCAGTTCAAGAGCAATATCGTAAAATAGTTTTAAATTGAGCATATCTTCAGAATTTCCAATACAGAATGCGAGATAATTAATAATTGCGTGCAAGATAAAAAGGTTTTTTTCTGTACGTTGCCATCAATTAACTTCCACGTCCAACCAAAAAACCTTGAAGCCCACAAGATCTAGGTACTTGAACCTCCATACACGAAGCAGGAATATGCCGTCACTTGAAAATTCTGTCACATTCCTTTACGGTAGTGTTTCCCGAACTTTTCTCATCGTGTAATGCTTTTTAAGGTCTAAAATTTTTAAGGAATACTGGAGTAAATCTAGGTTTTCAATTATAATAAATGAAAACACATATATATAATATAAACAAATATAATAAACACACTTTTATTTGAATTGCTACCTCATACATGTAAAAGAAATGTTTTTAAAGTTACAAAAAATGACAAATAAAACTAATTAAATGAAAGAAACAACATACACAAAAAAGTTAAAACATGTTTAGTTTCAACCACATCAATATCTTTGATTTAAAGGCATTTTTCAGGAAGTGATCACAAAATAACAAGTGAAATTAAACTTTGTATCTCCATCATAGTAGAAAAATGCAATATTAATTTTTTAAACTGGGAGAAAAATTTTCACTCCTGCAGCTGCAGAAGAAAGCTCTACATTCAAACCTTCTAAACTAGGCCTGCGAATTTATGATAATTACCACCAATTCTTCTTTTTGCCTTAACATCTCCAATTGTTAAATGGTGTGTTCTTTTTGCTTTAAAATACGAAAGTGACATTAGAACACTTCTTTACTTCTGAGCACACAAGAGAAACCCTACCAAGAATGTATTCTGCATGTATTTCATTAGCAGTGTAAGTTATATGGTGTCATGCTACATTATTAAATTTATTCCCATTTTGTCTGATCCCTCTTTAAATTTCTTTTAAGAGTTATATAAATTGTGATAAATACATTAAAGCAGATTTTTGTTGTTCTCTAACCTCAGTTTCATAATTTTTCGCAGAATACCAGTGTTCAGTCGAACAAGTTTGGGAAATATTGCTCTACAGCGGCAAATTGGAAATACAAAAATCATGAAACCAAAAGACCTAGAAATTTGATACTTTGCAGGTAATTAAAGATTCATTTGGGTATTGCATGTTCTGTGATAATATTGCTTTGAATTTTGCATATATATAAAGAAATATATATGTAAACGTATTCCACATTATGTCATCTTGAAACTTCTGCATTGCCAATCATATCAGCCAATCAGATTAACGAAAAATTTTACTATAAATATTGTTGCAATCCTACCCGTCCCTTTTTCTCTGCTTGCGCTTGCTGGCTGAAGGACGTCTTTTGCTTTGCTGCTTTTGTTTAAAATGTCATGCGCCATCATCAAAATTGTGGGGTGCAGATTAGCCCCTATTGTGAAGTACCACAAGTAATAAAGGTATATTTGGAATATCAAGTGATTTTTGCGACTCTTAAAAAGTCTCGACTGCTAAATTATGACAAATTAAAGATTCAACAGGATGAATCCTTGCTGCTAACTCCAATAGATAAAGTACCTAGGGTAGGGGAACAGCGAAATGTGTTGATTCCGGAATTAGGCGTAATGATCTTCTCGTGATTAAAAGGTGTGCCGTCGAAAAATATTTCCATCAGCAAAATCATTGTGCCTCAAGTATAAATATTTAAAGTGAAAAGAAATCCATTCTTAAAAATTAATATAGATTAATGAAAGTGAATTAATGTGTATGAAGGTTCCAAGTATATTTCAACAACACAATCTAATGATTATCCGGGTGATTGTTCTTTATGTGAAATTACTACAGCTATTTCTGTGTTATTACTACCAATATTTCATCGTGTAATTTATGCGTCAGCAATTTCCTTTATTAAATGTTAGTACAAAAGTGCTTTTCTCCTCTAAGCTGAACTGAAAAAAGGGAATGATTTTTCTTGAACGATTTATTCATCAACTTCTGATTTATATTGAAAATTTGAATACATATTGCTGTTTCTTCTCATATTGGATTAAAAGTGATTTGGTGCGTCTTATTAATGATACAGTATATCAACGTTCCAAATTATTTCAGCATTGCAGCAATTCTAAGGTTGTTACTCTGCTTATGCTACATGCTTCAAGTGTGTACATGTGAGCATTTTTTTTTTTTTTTTTTGCTTTCTTAATCCCACAGTTTGTAAAACAAAAACCAAAAATTATTATCTTAGAATAAGGTTCATTTGCAATGGAACAAAACTCAAATAGTACTATAGATTCTAAAATTTCACACAAGATCTTTTATGGATAAAGTATATTAATGTAGCTAGAAATTTGAACATTATAATCATATATAAATTGCTAATCAATGTTATTATATTAAATATCTAGATATGCTGTTTTTCATATTATATAGAATTTTTTAAATTTTGCATCCTTTTATAAAGAGTAGAATTTTATGGTATCAAAAATTTGATTTTCATAATTATATTTAATAACAGATTTAAAAGATTAGTAATGACTTCTTTTATGGAAGGTTATTAACATGCTTAATATTATTTTTGCATTATTGTTTAAATACTTTTTAATTAATACAGTCAAAAGTCTTTAATCCAGATGTCCATAATCCGGACCCCAAAGCTACAAACTTTCTGTGCATGCGTCAACGCATATTGCATTAACGCATGCGCATATGCATCTACGTATGCGCGTTTAATGTATAACAAATGGTATAAACTAAGCTAAAATTATCTAATTAGCTCAGTTAATGCTGCAGATTGCATTGTTCATTAATCTTCTAATTGGATCCGGCTTATTATTTTTTTGTAGACTGTTCGAGGAATTTTATAAAAGTAAGCTTGAACTTTCGATTATGTCAAAAAGAATTTCTGATTCTGGAGCTACCAAAGGATCTACACAGCGAAAGCATGTTTCGATGTCCATCAAACAAAAAGTGGAATTGCTGCAAAAAATGGATAAAGGCATATCCATTGAATCTCTAATCATTCCTAAATATGTTTATCAATTTCACGCTGCTCTGCCGGGGGGGGGGACGTCACGGCTCAACGAGTCCGGATTAAAGACTTTTGACTGTATATATATTTGGCATATTACTATAGTTCTCTCTGTATATATGCAATTACAAAACAAATTTTTTAAAAACAAAATATAATTATGTCTAGTACTTTCGTGCATTAAGCTGCTAAAAAATTATCAGTAAAGACAAAGTAAGAAATTTAGAACCAATTTTTCTCATTTTTCACAAATGAAAAATTTAAATTCATAAGTAATAAATTTCAAATAATGCTGTAAATGCAATAAAGAATTTAATAAATGTTAAAACTAAAACTCTTCAAATAAGTAATACTCCAATTCAAAAAATCAATGAAATTTAAAGAAAAAAGTACATACGTAGCGTATTCGGAAATTAAGGACTGTTTCATTCTAGCGCCGTCGCAGCGCTGTGGTAGGCGTCCCGTGCATGCGCACTAGTCTTTCTTGTTCACTGACTTTCAATTGTCGCCATTTTGGTTGCTCTATGTTGTGTTTTCAGTTTGCTGTGCACATTCAAAATGTTTAAGACAATTAGTTCTCCCGCTGACTGTGAGATTCGTGCCGTGATTAAATTTTTGAACGCGAGGAATGTTAAACCGGCCGAAATTTATCGTCAAGTGACAGAAGTTTACGGTGAATACGCGATAAGTGATGGAATGGTGAGAAAGTGGGTAAGAATGCTTAATGCAGGTCGAACAAATGTCCACACCGAGGCTTGGAGTGGTCGGCCTTCTGTTGTCACCGATGATTTGGTAAGGAACATTGATGAAGCAATTCATGAGAACAAACGCTTCACAATGAGAACTTTTTCAGAGGCATTTCCAGAAATCCAACTATCACTTGTTCCTGCACATGAAGCGCGATCTTGGTGGCAAGCGCTTTGGATCTAACGATGACACGTAAAATGCTGTGGAGTTGTGGTTATCGAAACTGGCGGGAAGTTTCTTTGACGATGGTATACAAAAACTGGTCACCCGCTATGACAAGTGTTTGATCACTGGCGGAAACTATATTGAAGACATGTATTTTCATGTAAAAATAAAATTGGATTCGAAAAAATTGTTTTACTATTTTTTTTTTTTTTTTTTTTTCAAAACTGTACTTAGTTTTTGAATACACCTCGTAATAGAAGAGGAATTCAGTCAACCTCAGTGCCACTTTGTCAGGAAGAGGATGAAATCAACTGAAATCTCTCTTCTACACAAATCCTTGTTTTTCTGTATCCAGAATTAGCTGATGAACCATTTCAATATATTTTAATTATAACAGTCCCCTCAAAAATTCAGGCTCCTCCCCAAAGCAAGGAAACAAACTAATGTAAATTAAGATTTTGTACCTTAAATAAAGAGAATTCCATTCAAAGAATTGAAAACTTAAGTGAATTAATAAAATACTTTAGTGAAAAATTCAAATCAAAACTTTACCTTCAAATAAAGAGCATACAATCCAAAGAATTTAAAATGTAAGTGAAATTATAAAACTTTAGTGAATAAACTTAAATAAAAACTCACAAGAAGTAATTATATTACACAAAAAGTACAAATTCCAAGATCCATTACATTTAATACCCTGAACCTACAGCCCAGCAGACAATAAATAAAAAACTAAAATAAAATTCTTCTATTAAAAAAAGATAAGGAATAGAGAATACAGTCAAAAGTCGTTAATCCAGACTCGTTGGGACTTCGGCGATTCCGGATTATCGATTTTTTCGGATTATAGATCACCAGTTTAAATCTCGTAAGATGGCATGCAGAAATTCTAAAATTAAAAATATGAAACCGTAATTTATGAAATAAAGAACAATTATGATCTAAAGGGTATCAATATTTACAAAAAAAAAAAAAAAAAAAAAAAAAAAAAAAAAAAAAAAAAGCTTAATATTTATTTGTTTACTTTATTAAACATTTCTTTCAATGGAAGTTGTTTAAGTTGCTTCATTTTATGTGATAATACTTTCTCTTTAATTCTATAAACAGACATAATTTCTTGTTCAGTTACAAAGTTCCGCTGTTCAAGTCCCGTAATTGCTGTGCCGAGAATACTGACTAACTTGTCAATCGAAATTTTTTCGTTTTCACTAACCTCTCTGCCACCTTCTTCATGTCTTTATCCATTTTTTGCAGCAATTCCACGTTTTGTTTCATGGACATCGAAACATATTTTCGTTTTGTAGATCCTTTGGGAGTTCCAGAATAGGAAATTCTATTTGACATAATCGAAATTTCAAGTTTACTTTTATAAAATTGCTCTTACAGTCTGCAAAAAATAATCAGCCCGATCCAATTCGAAGATTAAGGAACAACGCAATCATCAACATTAACTGAAATAGATAATTAGATAATTTTAGCTTATACCGTCCGTTATACATTAAACACGCACGCGAAAAAGTATTCTGCGCTTGCGCACAGCCATATGCGCAGTCGTAAAGGTCTTACGTGCACGCGCAAACGCCTATGCGCATGTGTAAACGCGGCGCATGCGCAGAAAGTTTTTAGCTTTGAGGTCCGGATTATAGATCATTCCGGATTATGGGTGTCCGAATTAACGACTTTTGACTGTTTAATACAAAGAAGCTGTAAGTGTGATTTTTTTCCCCCTGGAGTAACCAAGATTCCTGTATGTTACTTTCAAACAAGCTGCTGGCTAGGGAGTCGCACCGTGACCGATAATAATGCACTGAGTGATAATAGTATGGCCAGTAATAATTCATCAATAGTCGTATTGATGTTGACCAGGATTACACTTTCGGCTCTTAAGTGGTTGTGGGGAGGTGTGAAAGGCAGGGTAATTTGCATCGAATAGCGTCTCTGCGTATCCTAAATTCAGCTACCTGATATCTCCTTAAATTTCAAACATTTTGTCATTGCTAAATTCTACTGCCTCTCCTAAATTTTAAAAATTCTGCCATTCTAAATTTTTATTACTTTCTGCTGCTCTAATTCTAAAAATCTTTGCAACTCCTATATTTTTACACTTGTTGTGGCTGCACCAGTCACATCTGCCCTGTGTGGGTTATTATATTTCTGTCTGATTTAAACAAGATGTGAAGCTTCAATTTTACCATGTCTATAAGTCTAAATTTAAACCAATGATGTGAAAATCTGGAATCACCAAAGTATCGAAATTCCGGATCTCGGACTTTGTATTTTTATAACTAACTGTGACCTCAAAAAATGGAATTAATGTAAAACAACATGAATTTCTTTATAAAACAAACTGCAAAGACATTGTTCTTTCATTAATAGCTACTACTCAGCAATATATGACTAAAAGATTTTTTTTGTGCTATTTAAATATATATATATATATATATATATATTAAAAAAATATCTGAAAGGTTTTGGATTTTAAATTATGTCCAAAGGGACTCTTTTTTTTTTTTTTAAACGTTTTGTGTGTTACCTTTATTTACTAAATATCTTGTTCTTCGCACTTAAACCATAAAATTCAGTTTAAAAGCAATATCGCAAAATAGTTTTAAACTGAGCATATCTTTAGATTTTCCAATACAGAGTCTCGCACGCTGGAGATAAAAAGGTTTTTTCTGTACAATGTTGCCATTACCTGCTTTGAAATCCTTGAGTTTTTTAATCAAAAATTCATTAAAGTTTTACAAATTATGAAATCAATAATAAAACAAATTCCAAATTTCAAAGTTGGGCTTCCAGATGGCCATATTTGCAGTAGGATTATGTCATTCAAATTTTGATGGCTCTAGGTACTGTTCTTTTATAACAGTGCGAGAAACATACATACATTTATGCAGATTCTTCATTATTTAATTTCTTCAAATATAATACAGGGTGATAATATTTGGTGGCAACAGTTTGAAAAGTTATACAGTCTTTTCAACGCAAAATAAAAACAATAGTCCCTCAGGGACAAAACCCTTTTGGACTATAAATAAATAAATAATAAAACAAAATAAAAGCAAACTCACTTGGAATTACATATATTCCAAACAGGATCCAGCAGGATGCTATGAGTGAACCAAAACCAAGAACAAATCCCAGAAATAGCCAAACACGAGCTCCTACATAAAGTATACTTTAGTTTAAGAAAAAACAATCAAAAGACATCATTTAACTATACAGAATTACAAATAGATAAATGTAAAAGAAATTGAAAGCATTTCTTTTGTATCTCTTCTGCTTTGTGGAATATTTTCAGAGTTACAGGTCTGGCAGGCATGCTCAAAATGTTGAAGAATTCTGGGTTTAGCAAAATGTTACATTAAAAAATGCCGTGCAGCTGCATGGTACTGCTTAAATTCCTATTTAAAGGAATTGATCTACATCCAATTTAAAAAAGATTATGACTATTTTGTTGCTATTTTAAATACTATTTGGGATGTCTGAACGTTGCAATGACTGGCACAAATTTAAATGATTGTTTGTTACAAATGCTCAAAGCTCAGCAGAGATGTCACTGCGAATCAGCATATTATTCTGACTTAATAAATCGACAGGCATTGCTTACAATCTTACAAGTCATGTGGCATCACGAGTCTTACTTAATATGAGTCATGTTGCATCGAATGCATTTGAAAACCGAAATCTTGTCTTCTGCCCCAAATAATATTTAATATTCCATGCTGGTTGTTCAACTTTGTCTTTAAATTTCTTTCTTTTTTATTAATTTATTTTTTATTGGATTCAATAACTAAATTTTTCATGACATGAATTTTCCTAGGTTTAAATTTGTTTTTTTTGGGGGGGGTTTCAATATCAGAATGATTGTATACTGTCTGCCTAGTGCCTCCATGAGAAAGGTATCAATTTAAATATTAATCTTAATTATACAATAATCTATGTAATAAATGGTATTTAATAACATACCTCTCTGTCCTAAACATCCTGTTGTGTAAGCATCTCCTCTTACTTGACCATTAGATACAGCATTAATCCTAAAATAAGAAACTAAGTAAGTTAATATAAAAATACTTAATCCGTATCTTTTTTTTAAAACTCCCAATAAAAAATATAGTAAAAACTCTCATTTAAATCGGTGATCTCAAACTGGCAGCATTTTGATCGAGGGTCAAACATATTCCAGCATATAAGCAGGAAGAATTATTACTTAATTTCCGACGAATGTGGTTACAGTAAGAACATAACAAATGAAAAGTAGTTATGGATAAAATACTGGTAAATACCACAATATTCTTTCTTTCAAAAAAAAAAAAAAAAAAAAAAAAACTTCCATTCCAATACGAATACACAGTAATATTAACATTACAGTATCTGAAGGACACTGAGCTGATATCTGACAATAACTAAACCAGGCACACTGCCCAGAGAATGATGTGTCTAGTTCCCAGAGAGTGAGTGTCCTTGTAAAGGCCCAGGGGCACCTCACATAAATGTGCTTTGACTGCAGTTCTCAAAAGGGACATCGAAAGAAGGAAGCAGAAAGAGGATGAAAAAAATATCTGGATTTCAAAAGATCAAATGTATCAATAGTAGCTACAGCTACAATGAGCTGCAACATAAATAACAGAAGTAAAATGAAATCACATGTTTGGAAAGTTTCTTAAGTGTGAGAGCACCTGCTATGTCTGGGTAGCTCAACAAAGAATCTGTATAGAATATGTTTTAAATGCACAGGAAAATAAAATGGATGAAATGCAAATGTCAATTGAATACACTGAATAAAAATAATCAAGAGACTATAATTTCCCAACAACATAGCTTGCAGAGGAAAAATCTATACCCAACAGAGGAAGGAGAAAATTATACGAATATTTTAAAAATTTTCAGAAGCTAGTGCAGAAAAGTTAGGTGGAAAAATATGTGAAGAAATATGGTAAATGTACTGGATTAATAACATAAAAAAATTAAGATTAAATTTCAGTATGTTAAAAAGGAACTAAAACTAAATACAGTGACTTACATGAAGAATGACAATGTACCAATAACTCCACATACATGGTATGCATGATTAAAGTCATTCATGTCAGGATAACGAGCTGCAACATAGAAAATTATCCACCATCCTGTAAAAAACTGAGGGAAAAAAGTTATATATATATATCATTAAAATTAAAGGATAATGACAGAAATAAAACATAACTGAAAATTATGAAAAATTAATAGAAATTTGTACAAAAGCATCAGTTAACATAAATTACAATGTTTGGCAATATGCAAAATATTGAAATTAAAACCAGATTTACGGTACTTGGGGAATGATGGAAAATTTAAGTCATCTATTGTGGAAAAAAAATTTTTAAGGTGTATGGTCACAATGGGCAGTCATGCATACCTCACATCATATTGTGACTTCATACACTTTACCAAAAGGTTGATCAACTCTTTGTGGAATTGCAGTAAAAGTGCACTTTTTAGCTCCTACAGGGTCTGGGGAGAAATTTGATGTGCTGAAATTCAGCATCCGAATGCATTCCACACATTCAATCGAATTCAAGTTGGAGGAGCAAGGTGCCCAATCCATTTGAATCACATCTTCAATTTACAAGTATTCTGACACATATGCTCACGAGGCCGAGGATTGTCATCCATTAGCAAAAACTCTGGGTCAACAGCACCCTTAAACAGTCTAACATGGGATTCCCATACCTCATCCACAAATCTCCAAGCAGTTACAGAATCGCCTTGAAAGATATGCAGTTCGGTATGGCCATTTGTGATGATTCCTCCCCAAAGCGTTAAACTGCGGTTACAGAAACTGGATATTTCACAGATAAGGTAAGTTGTGTGTTCATTCCTCTCTCCAGATCAAAACATATCTAGAATCATTGCTCAAACTATATCTGGACTCGTCAGTAAATAATACTTGGGCACAGTCGTCTTAGCTCCATTGAGCATGACAATGTCACCAATTTAAACATGTCTCTCCGGAAGCTGGAGTGAGTGGACATAAACCACTGATTTTCTTGCTTACAGTCCAACCTCGGACTCGTTAAGCCTTTGTGCAGCAGCAGAATGGCTATTTCGAGTTCTTGCTACAGCCTGAAGGTTAAAACCAAATCCCTTGTATTCATTTCAAGGTTTCTTCGAGCCGAAAATGAGAGAAAACAGTCTTCTGATCTAGTTGTTGTTCTTGGTTGCTCTTGACCAGGCTGTCTATTAAGTGATCCAATACTTGATTTGATACTTTGAGGAATATTCAAATCTTGGGCTAAGTCCATTTGTTTTATCAATTATTTGCCACTTTTGACCTTCACATAAATGATGACTTTGATCTATATCTACTGAATATTGATCACTCTCAGAAACCACATTCACTTCAAACAGTACTACAGATTGGAATTCCAACATGCGTCTAATGCATATACATCGTCAATTACGGAATTTGCATAATTCCGACACTAACATATGCACGGAAGTGCAATTTTGAGTGCACTTGTATTTAATTAACACAAATACTTACAGCATTGGTTATTGATTGCAACATTAACTTTGTAAGCATACTGTTGTGTGTGTATAGATCCAAACTAGATTAAATGCACAAGTTTTTAATTGAAGCCTGCTGTAGTCTTTTAAGCATTTCTTCCCAAAGTGCAGCTCCAACGCATCAGATAAAGCTTCAAAATCTAGCCTCTAGTTTTTGAGAAGAGTCTCAAGGATATCTGCTGTGTCTGCTTTCAGAGAAGCAGCAAGATGACAGGCCTTAGCTTGGGAATCCTGTCCTTTCACTTCCGCCACTATAGAAAATTGTGTCTTGTATACTTGCCAGGAGGTCTTCCCATCATACGTGGATTAGCTTGAGAGAGGGACAAGGAGGCATGGGAAAATAGTTTAAATCCATCAGAATTGCTCTCTGGCAACACTATGAAATTTCTCTAAAGTATCAACTTCTTTCGCAACTGCAGAAACCCTGTCATCAATTTGTTGTTCGTTTCGTTATTGGATGGCAGAGACTCTTACTTCTGTTGGTTTTTTTCACAGAAGAAACTCTTTCTTCAATGTGTCCAATTCTGTTTTCAAAAGCATCTATTCCGTCTTTCACAGCCTTAAATTTGTTTTCTATTACACAGGTAATTTCTCTTTCCATTTCCTCTTAACCTGCTTTCATTTCCTCTTTAATAGCTTTCATCTCTTCCTTAATGGATTCTTGACCAGCTTTTATCTCTCTTTAACTGATTCTTGACAAACTTTCATCTTTTTTCGAACAGCTTTCATTGCCTCTTTAACTGACTCTTGACGAGCTTTCATCTCTTTAAGTAAATACCTGTCAAATGTGATGTTTACATTCAACTCCCACCTATGTTGATTTTATCTCCATACTCAGTATGGAGGATAACACAGGATGGCATCCAAATGAGTTCATCTTTAAACTGCTGAGCTAAATCTTTCCAAATGGTGGTAACATTCGCTCTGTATCAACCACCATTTTACTAGGAACTGCATTGATATTGCCCATGTCAGTCAATTATTGCCACCACTCACTGCAGAAATCTGAAGTGCTTTGAAATGGGGCTTCTCATTATCCTTCAAATTCTTCTCTGCAATATCCCATTAATTTGCTGTGTCGTTTCTGGGGAATGGTTTTAGTTTCCGTGCCCTGGGATGTTCTTCAGCTTCTCAGTTTGTGGCCTTCAGCACCGCAGTTCCAGTGTATTGATTTCTTGTCACTCTTATTCCATCTCAAGACATTGACTTGTCTGTTTCAATCGTGTGTCTTATTTTCTGCGCTTTGGGATATTCTGCAGATCCTTCGCATGTACCCATCTTTCTAGCACTTTGAAGTTTGTGGGGCTACCTTCTCCCTCACATTTTGTTTGGCGTTTCGAGTTCTACTCTTCGTGCATGCGCAATAAGAATATCAACTCTGCGCGACTGCAAAAGAAAACTTTTCGCCTTCTGTTTTTACAAGTTCATGTACGCGTTTTACTCATCGCTGAGATTCCTGTTATTTATTGCCATGTACGTATTTTGATTGCCATGTACGTATTTTGATTAATTAAAGAATTTATTTTTCTAAATTGGGTGTCTAGCCATTAATCAGTCCCCAAATTGGTGACTACGGCATTAAGAAGAACACGTTTTTAATCGCTCGGGAACGTCTGTTAAGGATGATACTATCGTTTCAACGCAAGCACCTGAAATTAACAGAATCTCAGTTAAAGTACCGCCGTTTTGGAAAGATAATCCAAGTATTTGGTTTTGCCAGATTGAAAGCCAATTCTTTAACAGTGGGATAACTACCAATATCACAGAATACCATATAGTGGTAGGCCACATCGAGACTGACATCTTAAGTCAGGTAAGTGATATAATTGATCCTCCTCCAGTTATTGATGCTTATGACACTCTTAAAAAAAGATTAATTGAAGTATTTTCTGATTACAAAAATAAAAAAAACTTTTGAGAGACATTGATTTAGGCGACAAACACCCATCCGTTTTACTTCGACAAATGCAAGAACTGGCTGGACCTCTCGTCGGAAATGAATTACTAAAATCATTGTGGCTTTAACGCCTTCCAGCCCCGGATGCAAGTCACATTGGCCTCTTCTGATATCGAACTTAAAAAATTAGCAACTATGGCTGACAAAATCTCTGACATCACAAGTCCTATTCAGCTTTATGCAATGGACGTGAAATCGAAAGTAATAAATTTTACTGATACAAGTGAAGCTTTAGATAATTTACAGAAACAAAATCTGATTTAAATAAAAAAGTAGATAAAATTTTTACATTGTATTCTCGTGTTCGATCTCATTCCCGTGGTCGTTCTAATTCTACATCTAGATCCTTGCCCACGAATAAACAAACCGAAAACACATCCTTGTGTTAGTACCACACTAAGTTTGGCGAAAAAGCCATTGAATGCAACAAACCTTGCACTTTTAAATCAGAAAACTAGACGGCTAAGCGTGTGTGGCGACAAACACCATAGGCCAAAATAACTGTTGCGTCCTTGTATATGAAAAATCTTTAAGAACACATTTCTTGGTTGACACAGGCGCTGAATTGTCTGTTTTGTCTCCTACTTCACAAGACTGACGTAAACCAACATCCTTGTTCAATTTAATTGCAGCAAATGGTACCAAAACTGATGTATATGGAAAACATTTAGTCAATTTAGACATAGGTCTAGGCCAAATTTTTCCATGGACTTTTACAATTGCTAATGTTTCGCGACCAATTTTGGGCGCAGACTTTTTAAGTAATTATGGTATTATTGTTAATTTGAAATGCAAAAAATTAATTGACAGCATGACTAACGTTGAGTCTGATGGCAAGGTATCACAGGATACTGTACCCAAAATTACAGTTTTACAACCGTTACTTGTGTTTAATGATTTACTTAAAAAATATGATTCTCTGTTTCAAGATGTTTTAAAACTGCCTTTAGATAACAATACTCGTGGAATTACACACGTAATGGAAACTAAAGGTTCTCCAGTAGCAGCTAAGGCTAGGCGTCTGACAAATTGGCTGCTGCAAAAGCAGAATTCACATATTTAGTTCAAAAAGGCATTTGTAGCCCTTTGTAATACTTCTTTGGTGATATGAAGCAACTCCAATGATGGAACACAGCAATAACTTTTATTTAACACCGAAAGAAATGGTGACATACAAAACAAGAAGAGAAAACATATTCTAACATTTAAAAATAAATTACATTCTTCGTGTGAGAGTCGCACATGGCACTCGAGTCTGGTTTCAAATATTGCCATTCACAAATAGCTTAATGTTCATCTAATTAAATTATTTAAACTACAAGATTTTAATAATATTTAAAGCTGTTACAACCTCTTCCCCAACGGAGAGACTTTTTCCGAAGGGAAAAGTTCTGTAAAATTCGAAAGTTTATAAGCTCGGCTTGCTCAATTGCTTAAAGAGAAAAGGTAATTTCTCTTATAAATTTCCAAATTTCAGGCCAAAAATGTTAAGTTTTAAACAAATACTTTTACACCACATTTAAATGGAAAGAAAATTGACAGTGTTCAAATTAGTCTTCCTTTCTTTTTCTTGACGGCTCCTAGATCTCTTCCATGGTGGACCAGTTCCTCGGCTATAATTCACAGCAAAGCCTTTCCTCAGTTCATCTGTCCCTTTCGGATAATATTCAATTGCCATTTGCTTCTGACAATTGCTTTTTTCGTCTATTAGTAGCGGCTTTGATATTAAATCAAAAGCCGAAAGATGATGATAACGTTGCATTGCAAAACGATTCTCAATATTAATTTTTTTATCGTTTTCCAATTTTTCGTGAACATCTTCCACGCCTAATTTCGGTGATTTAACTTCTTCTTCAAAGACATCTTTTGATGTTTTATTTTCTTCCTTAATCGGTTCCAAGATCTTCTCTTCAGCTATTTTTCTTTTTCTTTGAGCTCTAGTATAGACGGCATTAACCTGGTGAGGACAACTATCAGGTTCCTTTCCTTGTTTATTCAACAGTGCAAAAGTTCGATTGCCTAATAAAGACCTTCCTTTGTCGAGTTCATTTCTAATAATGGCAGCCTTAGTTATTACTCACCCAAGATTGCAATTTAGTTCGATCTCAGCCAATGGTAAACAGGTTGGATTCAAATCTAATGGCTGTTGCACCCACACATTTTCACCTGTCAGCATTTCCGGCGTGATGTATTTGCGACAAACAATATCAATACTAGCACCTGAATCCCTTAATATAGGAATTTTATGACCATTTACGTAACCCATACTAGTATAAGGTAATAGAAATTTATCTTCTGGTTTTGCACTCATTCTGTTAAGATTAGCAGGAGATTCAGTACTATTCTTAAGTTTTGGACATTGGGGTCTTAAATATTGATAGGACCCACACTGATAGCATTGTGACGTTTTTCGTTTTTCATATTTATCATCTGGACGTGGACTTCTAGATCTATGAAACCAGCTTTGCGAATTAAATCCTGATGACAATTTTTTTTTCAGTTTTATTTTTATTATCTGAACTCAATTTACCTTGAGTTAGTGCATTGTATCTTTCTTTCTGCCGATCCACTATAGACCTTTTTTGAAAGTTTCCGCAAACGTTTTCATAGGCATCAAGTTTTTCAGCGAATTTTTTAGATGAAATCATCTCTACCCACTCATCAAGAAAATGAACTCGAATTTCAGGAGGAACTCGACGTTTAAGTTGGTCAATCACCATCAAATCTAGCAACTGATCAAAGGTCTTAACTCCTAGACCAGTCACCCATTCTTTGCAATAATTTTCTATTTCATAATTGAAATCCACCTATGTGGATTCGGTACTCTTTTGATGTTTCATAAATTTCTGCCTAAACTTTTCAGGGCTTAGTTTAAACCGTCTCAACAATAAATTCTTCACGTGCTCATAGTCTTTAGCTTTATCGGAGGGTTCTCTAGCTATTAACTGGGTTACTTTGTAAGGAATTAGTCCTAGTAAATGAGATACAAATTCTTCTTTATCAATTTTAGCCCATTCTGCTTGCCTTTCAAACAGTAGCAAATATAGACTGATATCTCCTTTCTTGTTATCGAATTTCTGCATAAGGTGACGCAGCTCCGTTTTCGGCCGGATCTGTCAGGTATTTTGAGACTTTGTCTCTGCTTCAAGTCTTAATATCTCTAATTCATACTGTTTGTTCCTTCTCCGCTCTTCTGCTTCTTCCTGTCTCCTACGTTCTTCTCTTTCCTCCCTCTCTTTCCGTTCTTCTATTATTGTGTCTAAGACTCCTTTGACGAAGACTTCATCATAATCTCCACTTTCAACAATTTTCTGTTTTAAATCGACTATTTTCAAATCTGCAGTCACATGAACTCCCAGTTCAGCCGCGAGATTTTGCAAATCTTCCTTACGAGCTCTTTCTAAGTAAGACATTGTTTCTATGTTTAAAATTAACAAACACTGTGTTCTTTATATTTCTTCAAAATAGCTGAATTCAATTTCTTTAATTAATTAATGCAGTCAGGAATCACGAAATTAAATGCACTTTGTTAAGTACGTATACCTCAAAAATGAAATATTTAAATTATATGAAGTTCATTCTCTCTACCACATTAATTGTGATTAAAATAAGAATAATAACATAGAGCAATATATATATCTAGCGTCTGGACAACTAAAATTAACATTAAATATAATATAAAATACGGTAATAAAATAAGACAATTTATTATTAACAGGAAGTAATAATCTGGTATCACTAATATTATGTTCAGTGATGAACTAATAAAATAAAAATACGGACGATCATTCGATCTTGATCGGTGCCTCCAAAATAATTAAGACTGTAATACTTCTTTGGTGATATGAAGCAACTCCAATGATGGAACACAGCAATAACTTTTATTTAACACCGAAAAAAATGGCTACATACAAAACAAGAAGAGAAAACATATTCTAACATTTAAAAATAAATTACATTCTTCGTGCGAGAGTCGCAAGTGGCACTCGAGTCTGGTTTCAAATACTGCCATTCACAAATAGCTTAATGTTCATCTAATTAAATTATTTAAACTACAAGATTTTTAATAATATTTAAAGTTGTTACACCTTCTAAAAGCTCCTGGAGTAGTCCTCTCCACATGGTAGAAAAATCAGATGGGTCTTGGCGGCCTTGTGGGGACTACCATAAATTAAATTCAATCACTGTTCCAGATAATTATCCAATTAGACATCTACATGATTTTATATCTAATTTGAGCAATAAAACTGTTTTTTCAACATTAGACCTCAAGAAGGCATACCACCAGGTACCCATGAATAAAGAGGACATACCCAAAACGGCAATAGTTACTCCTTTCGGATTATTTGAGTTCAGCTACATGACATATGGTTTATGTAATGCTGTGCAAACCATACAAAGATTACTCGATCAAATTCTATCAGATTTAAATTTCTGTTTCGTCTATATAGATGATATTTTGATTGCTTCATCATCCCTCGATGAACATATACTTCACATCGAAGAAGTTTTTAAGAGATTAAAAAGTCATAATTTGACTGTCAACCTTCCTAAATGCACATTTGCTGCAGAACGCGTAAAATTTTTAGGTCACATTATCAACAAAAATGGAATCATTCCTTTACAGGAAAAATGAAAGTTATCCAAGATTTTCCTAAACCCAAAACTGTCAAGGAACTCGGACGTTTTTTGGGAATTCTTAATTTTTATAAGAGATTTTTAAATCATGGTGCTGAAGTTTAACTTCCTTTAAATGGTATGCTCGGACATTGTAAGAAAAATGACAAAACACCTTTACATTGGTCAATAGACACTGAAACAGCCTTTGGGTCATGTAAACAGCTTCTGACACAGGCTACAAACTTAGTCCACCCAGACCCAAAAAAGAAAATTGCTCTCATGTGCAACGCATCTGACAAAGCCATAGGCACTTGCGTCCAACAACTCAATGCTCAAACATGGGAATCATTAGGATTTTTCTCCAGAAAATTGAGCGATACGGAACAAAAATACAGTACGTATGACCAAGAGCTGCTGGCAATATTTGCTGCTATCAAATACTTCAGATATCTGCTTGAAGGTACGAACTTTCAAGTATTTACAGATCATAAGCCACTCACAAAAGCATTTTTCCAAAAGTACGACAAGCTCTCACCTCGACAAATTAATCAACTTAATTTCATCGACCAGTTCACTACTGATATTCAACATGTGAATGGTGCAGAAAATGGATCAGCCGATGCTCTTTCTCGCATCGAAATGGTTGCTAACGTCATTCCTATTAACTATGAATCTATGTTGAAAGCACAACAGAGCAACACTGTACTCTAATTCTTTTTAGACAAAGAAAATCCAGTTCTGCAATTAAAGAAGTTAATAATGCCTGAGAGTTATACAGAACTGTACTGCAACATTTCACATGGTAAAATCCGTCCTTTTGTTCCAGACAGTCATAGAAAACTTGTCTTTTCAGCTCTGCATAATCTTTCCCATCCTGGACCTAAAGCAACGCTGAAGTTAATTAGTGACCGATTTGTCTGGCCCGGAATGAAGAAGGATGTCACGAACTTCGCTAAAACTTGCCTACAATGTCAAAAGGCTAAAGTGTCTCGTCATGTACATTCTCCTTTAACTACTTTTATAGTTCCAGATGAACATTTTTCTCATATCAATATAGATTTGATTGGACCTCTTTCATCATCTCAAGGAATGTCTTACTGTCTGACCTGCATCGACAGGTATACTCGCTGGCCTGAAGCGTATCTATTGAAAGATACACGGGCAGAGACCGTCGCCACTGCTCTTTATGCTGGCTGAATCTCAAGATTCGGTGTGCCTGCTCAGACCACCACTAATCATGGTAGTCAACTTCGCAGTGAACTCTTTCGAGAACTAGCCAAGAACTTTGGTATTCGCCTTTCTCACACCACTGCGTATCACCCACAAGCCAACAATATTATTGAAAGGTGGCACAGATCCCTCCAATAATCCATAATGTGTCACATATCTGTACACTGGACTATCGCATTACCTTCAGTTCTTTTGGGACTTCGGACTGCTTTCAAAGAGGAACTTAAGTGCTCTCCAGCTGAAATGGTGTATGGCCAAACTTTGCGTCTTCCGGGACAATTCTTTATGCCTCCTGACAGCAACATTCCGAGGAATGACTTCCTGAAAAAATTGAATGATAATCTAGCACATCTTCGCCCAACTGGTACTACCAATCACTGTAAAAAACAGATCCTTGTATATAAACACTTAGATAAATGTTCTCATGTTTTTCTATGTGTAGACATGGTAAAACCCTCCTTGCATATACCTTACATGGGTCCGTACAAAATACTTTGACGTGGTGATAAAACTTTTACCATACCTAAACAAGGACATGATATCACTGTGTCTATCAACAGAGTAAAACCTGCTTATTTAGTCCCAGATGATGTAGCTAAACCTCCTAGTTTAACTGATGTGAATAAGGCCTCATTGCGGCAAACAACCTATCCAGTAAACGAACAGCCACCTGAAAAAAGTGATCCTGTGAAAGCAAATTATCAAATTCGTTCAGGACATCATGTCCACTTCCCCAAACGATTTGTGGAAGACTAATTTTTCCCTTTCTTTTTCAGATTTTTAGAGGATTTTATTTTTCCAGGAAGGGAGATGGTGTGGGGCTTCCTTCTCCCCCACATTTTGTTCGGCGCTTTGAGTTCTCCTCTTCGCGCATGAGCGATGAGAATATCATCTCTGCGCGACTGTAAAATAAAACTTTTCCCCTTCTTGTTTTTACAAGTTCATGTACGTGCCTTATGCATCGCTGAGATTCCTGTTATTTATTGCCATGTATGTATTTTGATTAATTAAAGAATTTGTTTTTCTAAATTGGGTGTCTAGCTATTAATCAGACCCCAAAAGTTCTAGAACAGTCCTATCAACTTCTTTCACAACTGCAGAAACCCTGTCATTAATATGCCATTCGTTTTGTTGTTGGATGGCAGAAACTCTTCCTTCTATTTGTTCTTTCACAGAAGAAACTCTTTATTCAATGTGTCCAACTCTTTCAACAACATCTATTCTGCCTTCCATAGCCTCAAATTTGTTTTCTATTACACAGGTAATTTCTCTTTTCATTTCCTCTTGACCTGCTTTTATCCATAATTAAAGGAATCTGTAATTTAACGGAATCTTGGCTAGCTTTTATCACTTCTTTAACTCATTCTTGACCAGCTTACATCTCTTCTGGGCCCGTGTTCATCTGTTTTTTAAGAGCTTTCATTTCTTCTTTAAATGCACAAAAGGCTGCTATAAATTGTCGTAACTGCTCCTCCATCACTTGTCACTGGGATTTAATCCCACTTCTGACACCAAAAGTGTTTTCTTACCAGATTTAAATTGATGATCTATAATCTGGAAAAAACTCTAATCCGGAATCGCCGAAGTCCCGATAAATATGGATTAAAACCTTTGTACTGTACCAGTTAATTTACACAAAAACTTACACTATTTAAATATAATGCCGAAATAAAATATAAAATTCAATGAACACTTTTAAAGAAAACCAAAAGTTAATTTTATCTTCGGAGATCAGTAGTGTCCTCATCTGACAATTTTTTGCTTGGACACAAGTTATAGAAACACAGAAGATAACCTTTGAATGATACGCTACAAAATTTGGCTTTAAAACGGCAGACTTCTGACGTCCATTTCTCCTTGAAATAAACAAACTCGGCAGTTTGTACTAGGAAACTTGTTCTCAAAATTTCAGCAAATTTCTGGGATTAGGAGAGCAGCATCATCGAAACTGATAATTGCACTCCTAATTTCCAGGATCTCGGTGGAACCTCCAATTTTAAAACTGTAACATATTTTGCACTATTTAACAAAATAACATATGATCTTAGAAAAGCATAAATTTTATTTTTAGTTTGAGGTGATAGATAATTTGAATACAGTCTTTTTTCATACATCTAGTAGCTGGTAAAACTTTCAGAATAACAATTTTTAAACAATTTCTTATGTTGTTGAGCAATGGTTACATGATACAAAAATGGCATTGCCACTCCAATGATAAATACAGTTATTTGCTAAATAATAAAATATTACAGTACAAACAGGACACTTATAATAGCTACTAAGTAAATCTTCATTTAAACACCAGACAATTAATGCTTTTTCTCCTCTTTCGTTCCAAATCATATAAAACTTCAAATTAATCTTATCACATTTAGCCATTTTATCGTATAAACCACAAAATAAGCAACCTACAGCCTATCGAACACACAAACAAGCCTTACAAATCTTTACCCATCAGTCAAATTCGCTGCAATCACCCAACCAATTATGTCATAATAGCGTTTCCGTAAAATTCAACTAGTTATGTTACCATAAATAAAATAACACCTTGGCAATAAATTAAACAACTTGGCGATAATCCAAGGGACATCCTTGTCTTTATCCATGTACACATCAACTTATTTTCACTTAAAAAGTCGATGAAAATTGACAAAAATCCAATTCTTCTTACTCTTGTAAAAAGTGCCAAACAAATAAATGGGCAATTTTGCACTTTACCCTACAATGCGAGAATCTACAATGCAATATATCCGAGACTTGGTGACAATCTTCTTAAACTGGAAATCTTTAAAATAATTTCATTCTAATTTTATAAATTCTTTTTCGAAAAATCTTTGGCTGGCCTTAAAATCTCCTAACAATCAATTACAGCGAAAGAAGTAAATTGTGCTGCAAAATAATAACGTAGCTATTTGAAATAATTTCTGTAATTTTTTTTTTTTTTTTTATAATGGATTATGAACACATAGTGCAAAACTCATTGCATAGAATAACACATGAATACCTAATACTTATAGAAAAAGTACAGACAAAACATTTAAATGAAACTTAGTAACCCCGTCCCCCCAAAAAAATTTAAATTTAAATTAAATTAAATTTGTAATGCAAATCTTACCAGACAACCAGCAATGATTGAAGCAATAGAATTTCTTTTTTCTCCTAGATCTAACCATTCAGGGCGGTTAAAATGAATATTATCAAAACACCCTGACATAATGAGCACCGTACTATCCAACCAAAATCAAAATTCAATTAAAATCTGATAAAGCAATTACATTACGACTTTCGACATTCACTCATTTCAGTAAAATTTCTCTTTTGCTTCCGTAAAGTCACTCTAATCATGTAAACAAGAACAGCGTAAATTAAACCAATTGAAAACACTAACAATTTTAGTTGGCAATAGAGGGCGCTAAAAAACTGGATCGTAACCAAGGAGGTTGAAATAGACCTCCTTGATCGTAACAGTAAATGAACAATATTTTGATGTACGGCAAATTTTATGTTCCAGGATTTTGCATTTTGCCACTTTATCGTTATTCTATTTCATATCAGATTATATTTGAAAGACTTATGCAATATCTGAAACATCATTACTGGCGGCGTTCCCGTGAAAAGTGCTCTAAAACATAAAAATAAAAATCGTCCTTTCAACTCTAGGTCCCAACTACATATGAGTTTTTACCTATAGATCAGGTGATGCCGAAGGTCGCTCGTTTTTAGTTAAATAAATGAAAGTTGCGCTTAGCATCCCGCCCGCAGGCGAGAGAGTCGTAATCGTGAAGGCAGATGCCTCGAAGTCAAGCAAGACGTTTCTTCTCCTCCTCTGTATAGACCAAGGAGGTTAGAATAGATTCTATTTTAACCTCCTTGGTATAGACCCCTCCTCTCTGCGTGTCGAAAGTTGATTGGTCGAGGCCAGTCACATGAGTGGTCACCCACCAGAGTACTGACCCTGGTGGAAGCAAGAGCAGTAAAATACTTTCTTATATTTTAGAAACCTTGGATGGAAGCATCTTGAAACAGAAAAGTTTGAAATGAAGGAATTTTTGAAGTTTTTTTTTTTTTTTTTTTTTTTTTAAATAAGTTTATTTTTCCATCATTTCTGCGAAAGTATCATAGAAGTTCATGTTTATTCTTCTGCGATTTTTGACAGGAACATAGCTGCTTTGGAGCCTGCTGCAAGTTTTTCTACGGTGGATTTTGCTTTCTTAATTTTGTCGATGTGATCGATAATATTACTAAGTAGTTCTTGAATCTTTTCATCTTTTAACCAAGATATTTCTTCTGGCATTTCTTCCGGGATTTTTCTGGAAACATGCTTTAAAAATTCAATTAAATATGCTGACCTATTTCAGCGTATCAGAATTCTCCCTCTACAGTTCTTACAATTTTCCTTTGGTAATTTCCGTTGATTCTTTTGAATCTAGACTCTACTCTTTCTATTCTGTTATTAAATTTAGTTGATATATCCTTACATACCTACAACTAAGAGCTAGAGTTATTCTAATGAGGTTCCACCCTACTCTTTCTTCTCCCACCTGATTCTTATCAGAAGTCGAGTAAAAAGATGTTTCTACATCTTGACACTCGAGAATAAAATACGATCTCTGACTTAAATTAAGTCTAAGATCTTTGACTTATTCAAAACTCATATTTTAATTTATTACTTTTAGTTTTTAATTTTCTCCTTTTTATGGTAAGTAACTAAAATCATTTCTGTTAAAAAAGCATGTCTAAGATAACGTAATAAAATTCTTTGTGTTAATAGGTTTCTTGAAATTAACTAATGAGAAAAGCTTTGAGGAGTAAAATAATACTCGTAAAAGAATCACTGTCAAAAGGATACAAGTTTTTCTCAGTAAGTTCACAGAATAGTTGTTTTTACGAACCTTACCTTCAGCATGTCTTAAAAATTAATGAACAAAGAATTAGCAAGGAGTTTAAATTGGAAATACTGATCCATGCATTAATATCAACCCAAATGATTACTTGTATTTATAGTGCTGTGCATTTCCAATAATGCTTAGTTTAAATTTAGTAATTGTCAGCATATTTTTAAAGTAGAAAATTATAAGATAATATTAAACTCCCACCGAATCCCCTATCATTTATTTTCAATTCTGATCAATCTATGTAGTGTCTTTATTTTGACAGAATATATGAAATTCATATTTATATTTTTCTAACTTCTTCCCGCGTACAGATATTTGCTGACAGCAATTATATCAAAGTTGGCATCAAAACAAAAGAAACATTCCGAACTTGAAGGATGGCGGGTGTGTTATTCGAGGATATATTTGACGTAAAAGACATCGATCCTGAAGGGAAAAAATTTGATAGAGGTAGTATTTTCAGACTTTTATTTTTATATCAAAGTATTACTATTTCTTATAATTAGAAAAGTGTTTGAACATTTGATGAATTTACTAGCTCCTCGGCACATCACGTGTTAAATAAAGATGATTATATGATTTCATTTTTAGTGTATTTCTCTAGCGAATTTTCCTTAAAATTACATTAATGTCTATAAATATTTCTCTTATATTTTTAGTTATTATTAGATTGTTCCATAAGTGAGTAACAGAATTTTATTTTTTAAAAGAAACATGTTAGTTGTTTACATTTTTAAGACGGTTTTAATGCGGATTTTGAGGGTACTAATTTAAATAAAAAAAATCCTTTAAGTAGGACAACAAGTTTTCATAATAATTTTAACTGATTTCTTAATTGTGTTAATCGAGTTTAAGACGCTAATGAAAGTTTTGTGTGAAACAGTTGTGTTTTAAAACATGTATCTTAAGTACTTTAGTTGAGAGAGATAACGGTTGGTTTTTAATTTTTTAAAAATTCAAATGATTGCTGAATTCTTCCTTTGCTAAAGCAACGCAATGACAGTTTTTCGAAGAAATAAATGTTTTGGAAGAAGTACTTTTCTTAACAGCATAGCTATAAATCATACTTTACCGTAAGATTAAATATGGATTGTACATTACTATATGTGGCATTATATTAAGTAGTAAAATGCTATAAAACTCGGCATAAAATCTAATTCATGAATGTAAACACTAACATTCCAAGTTCTTCATTTATACATGTGTGTACGATGAGTATTTGCTACCATTTCTTAATTTTTATTTATTTCTTGAGAAAAATAATAGAAAGATTTATAGGTATTCCTCCTGTAACATGGTAGATAGGTCCCTAGAAAGCATGTGTTGTGTGAAACCTGTTTTACGAGGGCAACAAGGAATACAAGATATAGGGATACATTCCAGTAACTGTAAAAAACAACAAAGTATTTTTTGTTACTTTTCCGTTTCGCCAGTGCAAATGTGACAACGTACAGTATATACATAAAAAAACGCTAACAAATGTTAGTTCTAAGAATTTTATATTTTGAAGACATAAACATTTTAATATCGTTTAAAATTTTGTAAAAAGCCAATAAATAAAGACAATAAATTTGTAAAAAGACATTAATTTAAGAATTTACTATGCTTTCATAGTTCAACATCCTGATTCGCTGTTTCGTATCATGTGACCCCAAGAGATGTCATCTCAAGTAAACTATGCTACAAAAATCTAATTTTCTCAGTACTTATCTACATTAATTTCAAGTTAAATCTTAATTTGGAATACAAATTTAAATGCAAGAATTATTTCAATTCGTACGAATAGCTTACTCAGAAATTATGTAAAACCGCAGTGCTTTACTTCACTAGTGCATTCTCATTAGAATTGATGACCCTTGACTTTTCTATATTTTCTCCTTCGGGTAAGCAGTGTGATTGCATCTTTATTGATTTAATTACCGCGAATGGCCTTAGGGCACAAAATTGAACTATGTGTTTAAAATTGTATCTAATTGTATGCCAGTATTGAAAGAAACAATCAATCTGATGAGAAATGGTTGCTGCTTGTTTTGAAAATGAGGTGTAAAAGGTTACCAGCGAGGATATTCCATTTGGCATCAGTTGTAGCATTATTGGCGACTTTATCGCTTGCTCCAGCAAAACGTAAAAGTACCTATTTTTGTAATGATTCTCAGTGTTCCCTCATTTAAATTTAGATTTTTTGTGATGCCTTTTCTTCATTTAACAAACAATTCAAAATTTGTATTTTCATCTTCAAAGTAATATTTTTTTTTTTTTAATAAAGTTCTTTTTTTACTTTCAGACATAATTTGAAACCAAAATATAATTTTGCAATAATGACTTTCAAAAAGCGCCGAAACAATTTTAGGTAAAAGTTTATTTTAGGATACCCCTTGGCAAAACTTGGCAATTTTGGGCAGGCGGTACATGGATACCGAGTTCATGCAATTCTTTGACTTATTATTTTGGCTTGCATAACGATGATTTTTGTACCAAAAATCGCCGCTACACAAAGCCAAAAAATGAAAATAGAGGCTAAAATAAGTAACTATATAAATTTAGCTAATAAGTGCATCATAAATACAGGTCTTCATGACAAATCCAAAAAACTGTGTCACTCAGAGGATTAATAAACAGTGCAAATTCAAAAAACCTCATAAAAAATGAATAATATGAGAATATGCGGAGAGAGCAAAAATGTAACAGGTGCTAATATGGTGATTACAAGGCCGAGGTATAAGAACACGCAGCCAATACTGATATATATGATCATTCAGCGAGGTATAAGAACATACAGTAAGATTTTGGTGAGATAATCTCGGTTGATTGGCAATTCAGTCTTGGGGGTGGCTATAACAAAGAAGTGCCCAGTAATAATAATAATGCAAAGTTTGTTTTCTACCTGAAATCTGAATTTTAGTACTTGTAAAGCATTTTTATTCGTTACACATGGTAGTTCAAATATATTGGTAGTTAAATATTTAAATTCTTAGACTAATATTTCTTTCAAGAAATTCTAATATGTTATTAATAATTAAATAACTTCCTCTACTCTAAACAAAAAATAAACAAATTGTGAAAACTTTCGATGGCTTCACAGAAAATATACTGAGAAAAACTTCAGATTAAGTAGCACCATAGTCTTTCTCTTATTCATTTCATATTTCTATTATTCAATAATTTGTTCTTTGAACCATGGATAAAAATACTTGTGTTTGTATGTAAATATTATAAAATTCTATATTTCTTACAATAACATTACACTTGATAGTCTTTCAGTTGTGGAGAAAAGTTACTGTAAATTATGTTGATCATGGATTGCAGATAAATGTTGATCAATGGGTCCTTTTCTTATTAATTTTCAACTATGAAAAAATATTGTTCATTTGTAGATGTATTCTGAAGCAAAGCATGTATACTTACTGCAAAAATTTATAATTGGGCATATTTATTTTTTGACAGATGAGAGTAAATGTTAAATCGGATCTGTATCTTCAAATCTGAATAAGATTTATGTCCTGTTGCAAATTAATTAGCTCCGTTATGGACTTTTTGGTGCATTATTCATGCTTGTTTTTAATGATAATAACAATAATGTAAATTCAGACTTCAAATAACTAAAATCTTGAAATCTTCAATCTCAAATGCATAACTGGAGTGTCTTCGCAGCTACATAATTTTTCTTCAGTGTCTGCCAGTTTGAAACCATTGCTTTAGATAAAATGCTGATATTTTAAGAGTTTATAATATCCTATTATCATGGGGTTTTAACATTTTAAATTAATTAACTGCAGCATTAAAAAATTGAATAATTTTTAAAATTTGTATATTGAATTTTTTACAATATTATTTTGCTTGAGATCATTAAGGCATTATGAGCATAATATATAAACCACAGTAATTATCTTTTGAGGCTATTTTTACTCAGAATAAAGAAGCGATTGCTGGATGGGTATGGGTGACTCATTTCTGAGGTGGTCACTGTTCAAAAGATTTCACTTTCGCCAAGTTTTCATCACTTTTTGTCATTGAAGAGTGTTCTGACTGTTGCTCATCTTCAACTTGCTCTCTTCTCATCTGAAATAATTTATGCCATCCAAAACTCATTTGTGCATGTGGCATCACTCCCATAAGCAGTCTTAATCATGTCATGGGTCTCACTTGCTGTTTTACCCAGTTTGATGCAAAACTTCACTGCGTAATGCTTCTCTAACAAACAATTCATTGTTGAGATGACATGACACCTTGAAAGGGGTTCATCTTAAACTAGATCTACACTTTATGAAGGCTTGGAGACAACTGGTGACTGGTGCACTGGTAGCTAAGATCCCCCACCCAACAACCAGTGCAGTAACATCCCTCTTCTTCACCATGTTTTGACAGGAAAAAGTCAGTCCTAGTACATACCGGACAAACCTTGTACTTTGATACTTTTATGACTAGATGTCTGAATACTTTAGCTATCTAGTTTTCAAACTTGAATTGGTAAAAATATATGTAAAGGTCATGTAATTTACTTTACTCAGTAAATTTTATAATCAAGCTACTATTCACATTTCAGCATTCTTAAATTTAGTAAAAATTATCTGGTCCCAGTGGCTTAGCTAGAGGAAGGTTTAGAGAATGTTCCACCTTGGGGGAGTGCATTTTTAGGCACATAATTTTTTGCATGAAATATCATTTTATAAGGGTTAGTCCTCCAGATCATCAAAGCTGGTGAAGAATAAATGGGGCAGCAAATTCAGGGACTGCCTTGGACAGCAAAAGCTCTAGCTTGACTTCTGTATTGTCCCTATATTTGTATTTAGGGAAATTTTTTGCTCATTATGTATATAAATTTTTTAGATTAATTTTTTGGAATATTATATATTTTTTCATGGTTTTAGATAAGTGCGCTTAATTTACATATGCTCTTAGAATTTAAATGACACTGTAAATTAGTTCGCAGCAATAATTAATTGTTATTTTTGCAATTAAAATTTCGTAACTAATTTTAAATTTATATTAGCTTTATACGAATAGAGAATATTTGTTAAATTCAAATTTCATTCCTTGCAGCAATGGCACAAGAGAATTGTTTAAATTTAATTAAAAGTTACTGCATGTATATATATATATATGCATATAAAGACACAAAGTAAGAAATTTAAAACTAAATTTTCACAAAGACCAGAAATTGAAATTCATAAGTAATAAATTTCAAATGATTTAAAATTAGTTAAGAATGCAACAGTTAATTTAAAAATATTAAAACCAAAACATTTCAAACAAGCTAAAGACCTTTTCAAAAACTATGAAATTTTTAAAGTAAATTAAACAAAAACAGAAGAGGAATGCAATCAATCTCAGTGTCACTTCATCATGAAATGACTAAGCATGTTTGTATTTTGTTTTCAAAAGAATTATCTCTGTTTCCTAATTCACCCAAATTCTCTTAAGGTTTTGTGAATAAGAATGCCATTAAAAAATTAAAAAAAATTTGTATCACACTTTTCACAATAATATGCGTAGAATATTTGATACTCTTTATATTAAGCACTTTTTTCTAAACTAATGTTTTATATTTAACTATATTATGCAAACATTTTGCTGTTCAATTTATGTGTAGCCCCTAAATATGATGCCTGAGATTAATACCAAATATCTCAGTCAATCGTTAAACTGCTTGTGTACCACACAGGGCTAACAGAGGTAAGTAAAAAAACAAATTCAACAACACAAAATAAAATAATTACAAATTTACAGATGAAATGTAAGAAATAAATACACAGAAAAAAGAAAATGCCATTTTATCTTGTAAAGACACATGGGGAGGAGAAGGAAAATTATTATTTATAGAGTTTAACTGAGAAGTGAGTTTTCTTCCTTGTGTAAGCTTTGAACAGTAGAACAACAAATGTTCGACTTTTGCACTGCCCCGTACAGGAACCCACGTCTGTATTAGATATCTCAAATCTCTTCAGATATGAGTTGGAATTACCATACTTAGTTATAAATTTAGTAATTTCAAAATTGCAGAAAGAATGTGTAGGGACCACTTGAACGTGGATCAGCTGAGTTAGATTTTCTATTTTATACAAAATGTATTCTTTTTAACTTAAAAATGCTAAAACATGAATATTTTAATCATTTAAAGCATTTTTGTAACTGGAAGTATATGTCTGCGACCAATGGTTATAAAAATAAAGACCAGAAAAGACTTAAATGAAGATAGCTTATATAGATATAAATTGTGTGTGTATATATATATATGAGTATAAACTTTTTAGTAAAACTTAATATAGTTCAAAAGTAGCAGATAAGTGTAGTAATTTATACTACTTGAGTTTTTTGTGTCACTGAAAACCTAGAAATCATGGCTAATGGTAAAATTACCACCATAATTTGAAGCAAGTTAATCAAGTGTGGAATTTTAAGGGCTTAATAGTGCATGGTTTCAGCTTTTTGCAATTTATTTTATACAAGTGAAATTTACTAATAATATTGTTCGTAACTTATCATGTTTTTATTATTTGTAGTCTTATGTTTACTTATTTTTATCAATTATCATACTGAATTAGAGAAATTTGTTTTATTATATATGTTAGGTATAGAATATGAAAGAAAAGTACTATAGCATATTTTATTAATGTAGCAATAGTCCTTTTAATTCCTTATTTTACTTTTGCTACATCTTCTTTCTGAAATCTTATTGGATCTTACTGCAGCATTATGTGTATTAAAGATTTGATTATATTTTTTAATTCTGGGTTTTTGTTTCTATTTTCTCTTTCTGTATATGTGTGTGATATTCTTTATTTTGTGTATTTCCTCTCTTAGCTTAGCACCAGGTTTTGAAAATTAAAAAATATATTTGTGTAATTTTTTTCTTTCCTCAGTGATTTCTGAGAACGTTTTACCCTAACTTTTAAACTAGATTCATCCACGTAGTGATTGTTTTTGTCTTACTAACAAAAACAAACCTTCGCAAACTACTTGCGAAGCTCATGCGGAACTTTGCCTTCTAGCTGTTGAATTTTATAACAGCCTAATATGAGAACCGTCTCATCTCAGGGAAGCAATATAACAGATAGCCATTTTGGCTGCTGAGTCAAAGCCGCCTGCTATCTTCAGGGGGCTTTGGTTGAGTCCGCTGCACATTCACATTCTCTAATTATTTATATATGAATTACGGCTTGAAGCCTGGCAGAAGCAACAATAAAAATGGGCAAGATTCAGAGTACACAGAAGTAGAAATAACGATATCTTATAGATAATTGTAATGTTCTATGTGTTCTTATTAAAATGTAAAGGTAGATTTCTTTTAAAGAAAAAATATTGTGCTAGTTACTTGTAGTTTATCCATAACTGTTTCACTTGTTATAGTCTTACTCCCTTCGAAAATTAAATTATTTGCATAAATTTCACCTGGATTTTCAGGCGATAAAATTAGTGAAAAAAAAGGATGAAATACTCAAAGAAATGTGGTATTTATTAGCATATGTGTGTGTGTAAGAGAAAAATATGGTTTTAACTTAAGATATTGAATAACTACACAATTTATATTTATATTCTGAAATTGTTTAACTTCCATAAAATATTACCGGGAATCCTTGGGTAAATTAAATCTAGTATTCGTTAAAAATTAAAATGATTCTTGGGTATTTTGTCTGCTGTGTAAGCTTGTGGAGATCTTCCCAAAGTTAAGCCAATCATTCCTACGGAATTCTGAAAGAACTGATGCGTCCTTATTTAGTAAACTATCGATATTCAACCTGCTTCATTTTTGGCACTTTGTTTCTTCTTGGTAGTTGTTCCTACCTATTAACTGCTTTGTCTGTCATATTCAGATGACCATATCATGCCCATGAGTATACACTTTTTTATGGTAGAATCCAATAATGTTGAAATAAAATAATCCACTGCTTGGTATTCTGTAGCGGGCGTCTCCAAAATTTTTATCGCTTTTTTTCGAATACAGCAGTAACAGTTAATTCATATCCTTCATAATAAAAAGGAAAGGCGGCTTGCCAAAAATCAAAATAAGATTCATCAAATGAAAGTGCAGATCTTATGAATGTGTTGTGACGTCATGCTTATCCATAATTGGCGCTGATTGGCAACAGTTTCTCGGTGCAAGGGATAATATGTAAGTACTCTTTTTGGTACTATTCGGTTTTGAGGGCCGTAAAAAAATTGCAGCGAAAATGTATGCGCAAAAGCGCCAAATCTAGCAAACGCGCCCATTTAACAGCGCGCCAAATTTAGCGTACGCGTTGATTTCAGATTGCGTAAGTTTATATAGTTCTGTATTTTTTAAGATGCCATTGAAATACTAGTTTAATTTTTAAATCCTTTTTTGATATCCTATGGATTTAACAATTTGGGAATTGCCCATGACGAAAAGTCGGCAATAGAATTTCGGTAAAGTGCAGAATCACTCACTGCTTGACGCGTTTTTAAGAATTGCACATACTCGGTATCCATGTGCACATCGACCTATTTTCACTTAAAAAAAATCCTAGAATTGCACAAAAATGGCACTGCGCACACCCTTGACTTTATCTATGTACACATTGACCTATTTTCACTTAAAACGCAAAATAAAATTGACAAAAATTCAATTGTTTTTACCCTTGTAAAAAGCGGCAAACAAATACGTGAGCGATTCTGCACTGTACCGAGAATATTTTCAAAGAAAAGGCATCATTCATTATAGAAAAAACAACCAACGAGATGAAATTATGCTTTAGCGATAAGTCGGTAGCGAAAAAGCGATACAGGCATCCATTCAGTTATGTTTAGCAATTTTTATATAAATTATAATAATGATCTGAAATAGTTACTTACTCTTATGCTTCCATTCAGTCATGTTTAGCCTTTTTCATATAAATTATAATAATAAAAAAGTATTATATGAAATTAACCTTTCATCTAAATTAAAACATCAATCTTAGATAGTTATTTACTATTATACTTCCTTTCTTGCCGCAATTAGTTTTGGCAGCATTGGCATCAACAATAGTTTGGCGAATTTTTACGGCCCTGGAAACCGATTAGTACCCCCTTTTTTTTTCATATTTTGGATAGGATTATCGAATTATGGAAAAGCACGTTAAGACTTATTTTAAGTAAAAAATTAATTTTTGGTTAATAATTAATTATCAGAGCTTATGTTTAGAAAATATATTATATGATTTTTATGGATTTTATAGGCTAATGGGACTCCAGTCACCAAATGTGCGCTAAAGCGCCAAATATGAGAGCTTATTTATATCGCGTCATAAACTGTTGTGCGATAATATGTATAATGCAATTTTATGACATTATTTAAGCGAAAACAGATTGCTGTGTATATAGGAAAGGGGGAAGTTCTTCCCATGTACACAGCAATTTGTTTTAGCTTAAAATACAAAATATATTTTGTTTTCACCAAAATGTACCGATATGCAATCGAAGAAATGTGCTTTATTAACTTTTTCTCTTTGCAACCAGAAACCTGCCGAAACACTCAGAAAGTTGTCTAGTGCTTTTTAAAAGGCCAAAGCCATCTTCAGTATGTTAAAAGCATTAATTGCCAAGTTTGAACGAACAGGTTTAGTTGCTGATGGCAAAGTGGGCATGAAGATCAAACAAAAGACAGCAAGCATGCCAGAAAACATCACCGCTATCAAAATAATAATGGAGAAAAAGCCATCAACATCAACTCGATACTGGCTCAATAACTTGGCGTCAGAGCAGCCTCAGCATGGAGAATAGCCTGCAAAGATCTTGACATTTTCCCTTCAGTTTTCATTTAGGACAATCTATCAGGCTAGATGCTATTGAAAAAGACTGGAGTTCGCCAGCATCATGTGCGAAATTATCGACACTGGCTTTAACTGCGCCGATATCGTTTTTTCCTACGAGGCATACTTCTGGTTGGACGGCTATGTTAGTCGTCAAAATTATCGGATTAGGGGCAGTGAGAAACCAGAATTTGTCGTTGTCAAACCTCTTAATCCACAAAAGACCATTGTCTGGTGTGTTTCTTTGTTCTGGTGGCATTTTGGATCCACATTTTATTGTCCATACATTGAATTTTGTCTAGACGTTTTGAGAAGAAAATTCATTTCTGATGCTTACCACGAATACTGGATTCAAGACACGTGGTTTAGCAAGACGGAGCTCCTCCACGTTCAAGAGGAGACGTCCTGGACTTGTTCAGAAGTCACTGTGATACTTGCGTCATCGCGAGAGGCTTCCCGAATCCCTTTGGCAGTGGACTTTTCTGGCCGCTTATAGCCCTGATTTATTACCACTAGACTTTTTTTTATGGGGCTGTGATCAATTTTATAGAGACCGACAAAAAGACATATTTAGAAGAAAACAGCGATAACAAGTGTGATAAGGTCGATTACAACAGAGCAACTCAAGCAGGTCATCCCGAATTTCGAGCAGAAACTTTGTCTCGTTGTCTCCATAGATCGCAAACATTTTGAGAAACTCGTCGTTCAGTATTCTTTATTCTGATGTATAAATCCTGAAAATTGAAATATAAATCTTTTTTTCTGTTCCAAATCCAAAAGTTTTTCAATGTTTTAGTATTCTCTACATCCTGTGAAGCACCTTGTATATTACATTCATTATATAAAATAGTTATTCTTTTCATAAAGCTTTATGTATCGTTAGGATTGCCATAATCTTGTTCGCTAAGGTTTATGTTTGGGATAAATGGCACCCCATTAAGAGTAAAGTAGCAGTTTTTTTGTATATACCGATTTTCTACCATAGTTCCACCCACCAATCAGTTTAATATTGATAAATATCTTATAAGTAAAAGGGACCGTTTAACCTTTAGCGCTCCGCACCATTTTGTACCACTGCCTACTAGCAACTCCGGCACATTTTCGCAGAGGAACGAGTGTGAAGAAGGAGTCTTAATTTAAATGAGAAGAAATACACGTGCTTGTGAATGTTTTTGATTTTATTTATTTTATACATATGCACCTTCTTGTAAATGAAAAGTAAATTTTAAATTTTGTAATTCAACATGGTGTGATATCTTTGGAAATAATCTCCCATGTGCATTCTGGGTTTATAATCAACATTGTCTTCCACAATATCTTCTAACAATGAAAAATCAAACACATCTTCACTATCACTCAACTCTATATTCTCATCACAATAATTATTTTTTCTTCATGTTGCTAATCATAAAATGGGTCAAATAATGTTTCAATCGTAACAGTAGCGAGACTGAGCACGTTTTAACTACAGATAAGAATTGCCAACGCGGACGATTCCGTAACATCTTAAGCCTGATCATACTAAAAACATTGGACTCCGTTGGCAATTGTTATCTGTAGTTAAAACGTGCTCAGTCTCGCTACGATTAGTGCTCAGTCTCGTTACGATTGAAACATTATTTGACTCATTTTATGGTTAGCAACATGGAGAAAAATAATTATTGTGATGAGAATATAGAGTTGAGTGATAGTGAAGATGTGTTTGATTTTTCATTGTTAGAAGATATTGTGGAAGACAATGTTGATTATAATTCTGACACTTCAAGTAGTGGTTCCGAAATTATACCACCAAAGAGACGACGAATAGTAGTCATTGAAAGTGAAAGCGAAGAGTCGCCGAAAGACTTAAATGAATGGCGTGATGTCACGGAAAACTTAGATATTCCGGATAGAATACATTTTAGTGTATCGCCAAAGGTCATTGGACCACAAATTCCTACAAATATTGTACAGCCGACACAATATTTCAAATTATTTTTCACAAACGAACTGGTAAATGAAATTGTAAAAGAAACCAACAATTACGCAGAAAATGTTCTAAAGAATAAAGGAATATCTAGTAATTCTATTTGGAAAACGTGGCGGGCGGTGGAAGAGGATGAGTTTGGGGCTTTTATTGGAGTTATCAATATGGGTACGATACCCCTGGCGAATATGCAGGATTATTGGTCAGTTAAGGAGAATAGTCACAACCCTTTCTTTGGTAAAATATTTACAAAAAAGAGATTTATGCAGATATTCTGGATGCTGCATTCCGCTGCGAAAATGTCCTGTGGTACAAAAACGTGCGGAGCGCTAAGGGTTAATACTCAGAGGCCACTCCTCATTCACGTGAAAAGAACCTGCCCCCTCCATACATATCCACTTATTTGGTAAATATCCTACAACTAGCTTAAAATGATTTCACACAGTTTAAATAAATCTAACGGTTCTTTAATTGTCTGAAAATATTTGCTGTTATGCGCCTCTTTCGCCGGATGCAAGCGATATTCTTTGCAGTATTTCTTCGGATTCTGTGCACGTTATCCATTCTGAATTTTCTCTCTCTTCTGCTGAATTATTGCCGCTTTCACATTCACTATCTATTACCCTATTTTTTCGCCATCTTACACCTCTTACATCATGGCTATGTTCATTGTTGCTTTCCTTCTTTCTTCAAGTTGTTTATGCGTAGACGTAATTTCGTTTTTCATCAACAAGAAAAAGAATTCATCTTCAATTGAACTGATTTTTTCATCGTATTGCCTGCTTATTGGTTTCCGTAACTATGAAAAAAATATTTCTAGTGCCACGACTGTCGAGTTTGAACTAACGTCAAAGACGCATGCGTAACAATGAATCTAAAAAACGTACTCAAGATTAATGATTGGTAGTTGTTTAATACGCAGTGTATTATTAAACACGCGTATGAAGCGATATTGTCCGAACCAAACCCAAATAAGTGTGGTTAATGTTCGAATTATCTCGTCAAACTTAGTAGTGATCGAGAATCACCTCTCGAATTATGGTATCAAATCAAGTGCTGACCGAGAGACACCTCTCAAGTTACCGCATCAAATCAAGTGTGATAGTCACCTCTCGAGTTCAAAGATTTAAACGCGATCACTCGTTTGTTAGGAAGGCAATCAAACACATAGCCTTGGCCTTTTTGTCATAAAGGCTTCTTTCATTAAACCTTCTATATACAGTTTGCTGTGATACTACAGTTCAAGCGGCGGCTGCAAGCTCTAAACTTAATTGCTGAGCAGTAGGACAATGTTCCGATCTTTTACGATGGGCAGTTATTGCCAGATATCGATCTTGAGAAGCAGCTGTAATTCATTTACGATCTTGTCCAGTCCTGTTAGAACAATTCCTGAGTTCTCAAATTTTTTCATTAACACAGGATTATCTGTCTGGAAATATTCAGACATCTCACTGCGTCCATGGTTGTCTGCCCTGCTTCTGAACGAGCGATGATTCGCACAGATTCTTCCACTTATTACTTCGAAGTCATAACAAACAGTTTTATGGAATAGATCTATGCTTTGCGTATCAGAGACCGTTTTGATCACTTTTGATTGGATAATGCTAATTAGGCTTGCATGCAAAAATGGATTATATCAATTAGATATTTCGTGGAATACCGAGTTCTTTCAACCGTACTTTTGAGATTTCCCTTAAAATAAAAAATAAAAATAAAAATAAAAAAAATCTACGTAACAATAAAATTCTGAAATTAAAAAAAAAATGTTAAACAATGAAAACTGAACTCACTTTTCTTAAAAGATTACATTATTTTATCACTATAATCGATAGTTTTTTGCTAATAGAAAGCACCGTGTAAAAATAATTTTTTAGATTGGAGACAGATCCCAAAGAACAGGAAATTGTTTGCTGACAATATCAGCATTTTCCTTTTTTTTTAAATCTAATTTGACAAAATGATACCAAATATCGGTCGAGGTTCTTTTATTCAGTACGGTCCACATTTTGTTCTTTAACCTTTTAAAAATATATTAGGTGGAAAAATTTATGTTTATAAATATATACTAATTCTAAGAAGATTCTAAAGTAGATTAAAGAAAAATTCACAGTCTTGATTACAAGACGTTAGTAAAATAAATAAATAAATAAAAATATAACATGGTATTGTACATAAATATTGCAGTAATATTGTATAAAAAGGTAATATCTAATATACATAGCTGTACTATGACACAGTATTTAAAGAATCGAAATAAAACTCAAAGGAATAGCTCCGAGCAAGCAAAAAGAGCAAATAATTAAGACTTCAGAAGCCTGATTTGCGGCTAGAACAGGAGCGATGAAAAGAGCGAATAATGAAGACACACTAGGATTCAGATCCTCGGCTGAAGCAGGAATGATGAAAAGAACGAATAGTCACGACTCCGAAGGCCCCCAGAGTTGTGACTAGCTCCGGAGCGCTGACAGATGGGAATCCGAGGAAGTAGTTCCTATAATCTATTGGGTTGGCAGCTAAGTAATTGCGGTTTTCATTCATAGATGGCTTCAGTTGAATTTTTAGGGTTGCAGACGTAGTACAAATGTAAAACACATTTTGTTATTTGATAGTTGGCAATTCAGCTGTCAATCAGTAAAAAATGTTTTTTGATCGGTTGCGTAGTTTTCGTTTGGCGTTCGTTGAAAAATGGAAAATCAAAAGGAACATTTTCGTCATATTTTGCTTTTTTATTTCCGAAAAGGGAAAAACGCATCGCAAGCTCATAAAAAGTTATGTGCTGTTTATGGTGACGAAGCCTTAAAAGAACGGCAGTGTCAAAATTGGTTTGCCAAATTTCGTTCTGGTGATTTTCACTCAAAGATGAACAACGATCTGGTCGTCCAGTTGAAGACGATGACGACCTAATCAAAGCAATAATCGATTCGGGTCGTCACAGTACAACACGTGAGATTGCAGAGAAGCTTCATGTATCACATACATGCATTGAAAATCACTTAAAACAACTTGGCTATGTTCAAAAACTCGATACATGGGTTCCTCACGAACTGAAAGAAACACATTTAGCGCAACACATTAACAGCTGCGAATTGCTAAAGAAACGTAATGAAAATGATCCATTTTTAAAACGACTGATAACTGGCGATGAAAAATGGGTTGTTTACAACAATATCAAGCAGAAAGGATCGTGGAGCAGGCCAGGTGAACCAACTCAAACAACATCAAAAGCTGATATTCATCAAAAGAAGGTTTTGTTTTCAGTTTGGTGGGATTACAAAGGAATTGTCTACTTAGAACTCTTACCACCCAACCGAACGAACGATCAATTCTGATGTCTACATAGAACAACTAACGAAATGAAACAATGCAGTTGAAGAAAGGCGGCCCGAATTGACAAATCGAAAAGGTATTGTATTCCATCATGACAATGCAAGGCCACACACATCTTTGGTCACTCGGCAAAAGTTTATTGGAGCTTGGTTGGGATGTTATGCCACATCCACCATATAGTCCTGACCTTGCACCATCTGATTACTTTTTGTTTCGATCTTTACAAAACTCATTGAATGGTAAAAATTTCAATAATGATGATGATGATGTCAAATCGTACCTGATTCAGATTTTTGCTATATAATAAAAACCAGAAGTTTTATGAACGTGTAATTATGATGCTGCCTGAAAGATGGCAAAAGGTCATTGATCAAAATGGGCAATACATTACAGAATAAAGTTATTTAATTCCATGAAAAAATTGTCTTTGATTTTCTAAAAAAAATCAACAATTACTTAGTTGCCAACACAATACGTACTTTTAACAGATTCTTGCGGTGCCAGGTGGGGAGAAAAAAATAACTCCATCCATTTGCAAACAGGCTGGTCAGTTTCCCTGATATGCATCGATTTATTTAATGTTTTGTTTTTTAAATACTAGATGGAACACAAGCAAACCAAAAGCACATATATGTACATACGTAATGCACATATTGACACAAAAATGGGTCAGAGACATATACCGGTAGATAATAAAGGAGGGAATGCTAATGTTTACATGAAGAGGAAAACATCATTTTTTCACGCTTTCCAACAACAGCTCTCGGTGATCTGTTAAAGAACTACTGTTCCGTTTTCGCCGGAGTGCTGATCGTTCGTTCAGTAAAGTGAATCGGTTCTGGAGCGGATCGTCCATCTTTTAAAGTGAAGTCAGTATGTCTCAAAGACTAGAACAACAACTTAGTCTATATCCAGATGTTTTTTCTCAGAACATTGGAAACATTTTTCTCCCTTTTCATAATAAATGTTTTTTTTTTTTTTTTTTTTTTTAAATCCGAAACGAGATAGATACAACATCTAACGGCACCCTAAGGCTTCAGAAGTAACCCCAAACACTCTTCTACTAATTCAAAGAAGGCAAGTTAGCGTCAATGTATTCCCGACCGGAAAAGAAGGACAGCAGTTATTACCGGATGTGTGCCTAACAGGGAATTGCCATGGCCTTGGTGATTAATAATTTTGATTTCGAGAATTTAAACAAATAATTTTGTCAGTTAGGAATTGCAGTGGATTTTATTGATTTTTACTTGTGCTTGTTATATAGAAGCTCATTGTCATTCATCTCTTTTTTTTCTGTCTCGCGATGTAATTTGTGATTGGTATTGTGCAGGTTTGTTGTAAATATACGAAATACATTTGCGGGGTCCCGGCAACTGCACAACTCAAGTTTGGAGCTTTCCCAACTGCGAGGGTTGCCGAGTCATTGATGAGCACTTGGTAATATAAGTAAAACCGAAACCTATGCAACAAAGCAAGTCGAGACAACCATTCTCTAAAACATGAATTCCCAACTCTTTTCTTGAATCGACGCCTTTTAATGGAATGGTTTTCTTCATCGATTCCCTTACCCTTTCCACTATAAAATAGTGTCTTCCTCCTTCTAGCATGCCTTCGTGGTAGCACACTCAGCGCTTATTCGAAAGGTCCAGGTTCAAGTTCTGGTGAGGGCATTGCTCATTTTTCATGTCTCTTGCTTCAAAGTAACCTAATGACTCTACAGTGACGCACGAACTAAAAAGTGGTGGACAATAATTCGTCACCACCAGGATTTGGTGATTGGGTCCCTTTGTAGAATTTTCCTTAGTTTGCATAACAAATTAGTTTAATTTTGGTATCTTTCCTGAGCATCGCATTTCCTTGCCAGGGTGAAAATTTGAAGTCAAGTGAAGAGAGTATAAAAACAGATCAAACTAGTATTTTATTCAGAGCGTGATTTCGCTAGCCAGTGTACGTTACCATTCTGTCCTGACTGTTGTTATGCTGAGTTGCTGATACGCCTTTTTAGCTATTTAATAACTATATCGGCGGGTAGGTTGTTGAGTCAGCTGAGCTAACCTTAAACTAAATTGTTTGTCCAGCACAACTATATTTGAATTTATTGGTAAATTATTCTTAAGTTCCACCACAATTCGTCGTTGTTGTTATTGTGAGCACGAAGTACGTGCATTTGTGTTAAGAGTTTGACGAATAATAAAGGGCTTGTTTTACCTTTCTTCTGTGCTGGTATTATTCACGCCTGTGCGAAAAGTCGCCAAGTTTCCTAGTAAGATCTTTTTTCCTTTATGTTAGCAAAGAAAGTAAAATCGTACACCGTAATTGCCAGTCGTTCTTTAAAAAGGGAAATATTTTCTCCGTCCTTCCAGTATGCATTCGTGGAGTAACGGTAGCACATTCGATGCGTGTTCGAGAGGTCCAAGTTCGAGTCCCGACCAGGCCATTTCTCATTTTTCATGTCTTCTGCTTCAAAATAACCTAATGACACTACAAATATACAGCGTACAACATAATCATAACACAAATGACTGCACTTAAATAACGTAAAGGTAATAATCAGACTAAGAATGCGAAGATAATGGTCATTAAAATTGCAACACCAGGAAGGAATGATCTAACGAACATCAAAATCACATGAAAGGAAGAAGTTAGGATATACAAATGATTAGTATTTCAACGCATTTAGACGACGCAGGAGGGAGATACGACATCTGAAGCACTGCATAAAAAAAAAAAAAAAAAAAAAAGTTGTGCAGTGGATTTCTCATTCGGAAAGCGCCTTGCAAGGTTTAAACCGCAGAGCTGGCTTCTGCCCCGGATATATCTGGGTATACCCATACGAAACTGAGTGCCAACCCAGCAGGGAGATGCCAGAGAGGACCGTGCCACGGTAACACAACTCCGTGGAGACGACAAATTTAATGATCTATTTCTTAAAAAAAGGGGGGTTCACAACATGGGCACGGTTACGGGGCCCTAGAAGAGATACTAACATTCTATTGCTATACTGCATAAATCAAGTAGTAGGGGATTACAACTGAATATGGAAATACGCTGTTGTTGCATTACATATGGTTAAGAGATACAAGTGCGTAGATTTACATAGAGTTACAAAGTTAATAATAGACATCCATATGATATTGGTACAATTATATATATAGAAATTCAAACAATACATAGAGAAATGCTAGTGGTTACCACCAATAGGGTACAGACAGAACAGTGTAGGAGCTTTACGAGTATAGTATACATTAGTTGAGAATTATGTACTGTGTGTTGTAGTTCACGTGCAAGTGCACACCTCCATATGAAGGTGATGCATTACAATGTAATTACCAGTTGACAGTCAGAAGTAGGTAGCAGTGCGGTAGCTGATGTCTCTAATTAGTAAGGTTTGATGAATCAATGTTGACATACAATGTGCCCAGCCAGCAAATGTCTGCCGGTGTGCATACACTGAGTGCTAAGGGCTTTCAAGTGGACCACTATGGTAGTTACTGCAAATTTGCACTCCTGTTGCTGGGCTCTGCCCTGTACATTATTACGCATTCATCTATACAGCCTTGATCTTTAGCTGGTCTTGTCTTAGTCTCCTTGTAGTCTGGAACGATTAAGGCAGTTAATTGCCATTAGGCTTTTCGAGCCTGTACTGGGCTCTGAGGGTACATGAAAAAAGGAGATGGTCAGGGTCACCTACCTCACCACATTCGCAGGTGTTATTATCTACGAATCCAAAGCGAAATTTGTATGTGAGGGGCCGTGTCCCGTTAAAAACTGCGTCATAAAATATGTGTGGGACTGTGTATCGGTCTTGACTTTTGGGATAAACCTAAAGACCCGACAACCTGTGGTGCCCTGATCCTATCTCTGTTGCCACGGAGACAGACACACCAGACAACATAGATCTCCGGCCCAGGTCCGATTTGTGGACCCATACAGAGTTGAGATATCTATGGTCCAAGGGACCTCATCCTCGCGGGCGCAACCCCCGCATTCCCCGCCCGGCTTTGTGCAAAGCATTGGGCAGAACGAAGCGTAGATATGAAAATGAACTTAGTCAGTTTGCCTCCGGGCACCACTCCATTGACAAAACAATCGTCGATATGAGTGCTCTGTCAGTCCCCGTCACGAGAACTGCCCCCGGGGATTCGGTCAACGATCTCCGGTCTAGCTCCACCGCAGCCGAAGGAACAGACACGACAGTACCAGTACGGTCCCTGCCAAGCGTGAACCTACCTGAGTATAATACTCGGGTTCTAGTCCTGTGAAGCCAAATTATATACCGCCGTGGTTGAGACTTGCCACTGAGACAGTAATTGTTCTTGCGTATGTCTTTTGATGAAAAAGATCGGCTTTAATGTGCCTTCCTTATTGACGTCAGTGGTGTGTGTGTATTTAATTATGGCAAAGCACACGAGGGCTATCTGCCTAAGAGGAGGGATGCCTTCGTGGAGGACTTTCTAAGGGAAACTGGCTCGTATACACGTTACACATGGGGAAAACCACGAAAACGCCCATGCAGCCAGCCCGTTCGCGGGATTCGAACCTCGGACCGAACTACCAGTGTTCAGCGACTTTACCGCTCGGCCGCTGGTGGGCTGACGTCAGTGGAGCTGGCTGCCTCCTTTGCCGCAGCATCAGCCAGCTCGTTGCCTGTGATACCAGTATGAGTCGGCATCCAGCTGAGACTTGGGGCTTGCTCCTGGTTGAATTGTAACAGCTGCCGGCCTAATTTCTTGAACTAGCGGGCTACGTGATTTATCGTTAGCTATGGCCGCCAGACTGGATGCCGAGTCCGAGTAGATCTGTGTGGGAGCTAATTCAACTTCTGCGCAGAGCAGCACTGATGGCCAGCAGTTCAGCCTGATATACGGAGTTGTAGTGCGCCAGTGTCCTTTTCCATGCATGCATCACATCCCTGTCTGAGACGTGGCAGAATGTGCAACCGGTTCCTACCGATGTCTTAGAACCATCCGTAAAGAGACCGGTAGTGATGTAAGTGTCGATGTTGTTTTCCGCCGAGTGACAGGGAATAACTGGCCTATGCTCTTCATATTCTTCATGGTTGTAAGTCTGACCGCATAGCGTATATGTTGTCTTCGCAGCCTTGTGACCTTTCCTATTACAGCCTCTCGCTCTATGAGCAAATCGAGGGGTGGCGTACCCGCTAGTACTTCTAGGGCTGCTGTGGGAGAAGTTTTGCAAATCATTAGCAGTTGTTGCCGCTGTATAGTATTCAGTTTGCGTCGGATGTTGGTGTTAAGACGTGTACCCCATATTGATGCACCGTAAGTCACAATCTTCGCAGAAACCGTTTTGTACCAAGTGCGCAGAATTTGGGGAGACAGCCCCCATCTTATAGCTGCCATTCCCCTCATAGCATTGATAAGGAGATTGATGCGTTGCTTTAGTATCGTGATGTGCGGGAGCCAGGAAAGTCTCTGATCTATGATCATTCCAAGATACGTCAGTTCAGTAACACATTTAATTCTATTTCCAAGTAACTTGAGGCTGGGATTTCGCCGCAGTGGAGATCCTCGATCTGTGATGAGAGCTTGCGTTTTTTGGACGGAGAGTTCAAGTTTATGTTCTCTGGCCCACTGTGCAATAATGTCTAGACACTCTTGTGTTCTGTTGCTCAGGTTTGAGCGACCTATCACTGTTAATAGAAAGTTATCAGCGTAACCTATCAGTTTGACGCCTTGGTTTCCAAACAGAGCGAAAACGGTTTTTGCAACTAGGTTCCACAGGGTCTGCTCGAGACAGGACATTTGTGGGCAGCCTTTCTGTAGGGATTTGGTCACCGTTGCTCCGTCCAGTGTGACGTGGACTTGTCTATTGTCTAGGTAGCTTCTAAGCAGATAGCGCTGTGTAAGGTTAGAGTTTGCTCAAAATATCGTGTTATGCCTCGAACAAGTAGACGAAATGCTTACCAGCAAGTGTCGGAATTTGATAGAGGGAGAATCGTTGACTATCGAGAATGTGAATTATCCTTCCGTGATATCGCCCGTCGCATTGGTTAACATCCAATCACTGTTATGCGAATATGGAATCAATGGAGTGCTGAGTGTCATACTGAACAGCATGCAGGATCTCAACGCCCTCCGATGACTAACGCCAGAGAGGACAAACATATTGTGACGTCAACACTGCAAAACCGTACGACCACATCACGGACCATTAGTTAGGAAATGGGTATGTTTGCAGCACGCCCAGTGTCAGCTCGTGCAGTGCCTCGACGTTTGCAGCAGCGTGGACTATCAGCACGACGACCATTACTTCGTCTTCCCGTGACAATGCAGCATAGAGAGAGACGGAGTCTCTGTTGCGCCAAACGACAAAGCTGGATACAGGAGTGGCACAATGTCGCCTTTTCAGATGAGTCCTGGTTCTGCGTGCAGTATTCTGATGACCGTATACGTGTCTGAAGTTTCCGAAGAGACCGCACGTCGCCTGCTTACATTCGATATAGGTATAGGGGCTCTGCGCCTGGTGAAATGCTTTGGGCATCCTTTGGGTACACGACACGCACACCTCTAGTTCAGATCGACGGCACTTTAGATGGGTACATTTCTGACATCTTACGTCCAGTGGTTGTGATCCATCTTCGAGGTTCCCAGACACCATGTTCCAGAAAGGTTATGCAAGACCGCATGTTGCACGTCGTGTTCTGACCTTCTTCGATACACAGGGTACTTGATTGCTGCCCTGGCTTGCCTGGTCTCCAGATCTGTCACCCATTAAAAACATTTGGTCATTGGTTGCTGAGAGACTGGCTCGCCACCCCTCTCCAGCTAATACGGTTGAAGAAGTGTGGCATAGGTGTGAAGCAGCATGAAATTAGTTGCCCGTTTCTGTCATCCAAGGCCAGTTTGAGCCCATGCCTAATGGAGTATGGGCCGTTTTAGCTGCCAGGAATGGCAGATGTTTCTACTAATTTCTCACCCATGTAAACCTCTAAACTGCTTTTAAATTTAATCATTTTGTCTTCATGCCATACTGTTTACTTGCAATAAATATCTTTCTTGTATTTGCTTTCCTTTATAGTGTTGCAATTTTAATGGCTAGCGGTGTTTTTGAATAAAAATATGATATGGACACTACATGACTGCCTTGTATGGCCTATTAAATTATACACATTTTCCTGCATTTCATTTAAACTAATTTCCTAGAATTTCATTGGAGATATATTTCTCATTCAATTAATTCAGTTCTCACTTCGGGGCAAAGCAAAAATACATAAAACCTCAAAATATCTTCATTAAAAATTTTAAGATAGACAAAAAATACAGTTAAAACAATTTTTACAATTAAAATTACAGTTCCTACACAAAAACAAGCAACTCGGCCTGCGGGCAAGAAGGCAGATTTTTCCGTGGACAAAATGGAAAGTTTACTTTTTATTTCACTCGGGAAAAAGATATTGAAGGTGCAGAAACTGATTTAATTCACTAGTCTACTGAGTTTCAAATATAACAAATGGCGGTTCGTTAGGCTTAACTCGCACCTTAATCTTTTAAATTGTCGATAATTCTGTATTTTAGTATGCAGATTAATTAAAGGTTTAAAAACCTTAACTGGAACATAAAAACTACATAATTCAATCACTTTTAAAGCAAAAAATGTACTATTTACCAACATATAAGAATAAATAAACTAAGCTCACCGAGCCGGGTAACAGAGCGGAAATATTATATATATATGTTATGTGTGTGACAAAAACAAACTCAGACGTAATGGTAGCAGGAATTTTGATGGCATAGAAGTGTTGATCCATAATGAATAAGAAATTGGCGGCGAAGGCAGATTAAATCTTCATTTTTTATTTTAGCAGCACTTGCGGCGAGAATCAAGTTGGCATATTAATTGTGCCTGTTCCAAAAGTTTACATTTTTTATATAAATTTGCAGTAAGAAAGAAGGAGCAGACAGACTGTAGTCCAGCTAGGCCTCAACGTAAAAGCAAGTGCGTTATGTTAAGGGTCAAATCTTGATTCAGACTGAGTTAGTTTTGTTTCTCAATGTATTTTGATTGGATAGTTAATACTTCTGTAAAATTATTATTGGCTGCTTGAGTTTTAGTTCCATTTACATCATCAGAATTGCGTTAGAATCATATGACATAAATTAGTTTCGAAATGACGCAGTGCAAATAGAGGTTACTATTTTTAGAATTGAGAAGGGGAATTTACGTTGCTAATTTAATCTTTTACATATTCTTTATTTTTCTTACATATATGTATTTACGTTTGGTTATTTACATTGCAACGAAAAGGTGAGGTGCACAACTACATGTTATAGCAGTCTCATATACACAATTTCAACGTTCTACGGCTACTCGTTCTTGAGTTATGCGAGAAACATATGTATGCACGTACTGACGTCTAGAAAAATTCTCTTCAGAATTCGTTTTATATCCAATTTACAATTCCTTTTGGCAAAAACAGACCTTTATTCTATCCGTAGGTGCAGGTGTCACGCAAAAACGTCCTTTAAATGGGTTCGAGAGTACTGTAATAAATCTAAAACGATGTATAAAAGGAATTAAAAAAAAAAAATTTCGCAGACGATGCAGTGCCGCTTACCTAACGCACTGCTACTGATTAATTCAGTTCTCACTTCGCGGCAAAGCAAAAATAAATGAAAATTTAAAATATTTTCATTAAAATCTGAAATATATAGAAAAACATAAAACACCAAGTAGAGTTAAAACAATTAAAGAAACAATTTTTACAATAAAAATTACAGTTTCTATGCAAAAACAAGCTAATAACTAAATGATAATTCCAGAATGAATTAAGCATAATTTATTTCGCAATAATAAAAGACGTTAATTTGTTGTTGGGAAGCTTAGTTTCTCTAGATTGGCAACAAATGCACTATTCTGCTAAGTTTCAAATGTAAACAAATATGGCTGGTATGATAATCAAAATTTAGGCTTAGCCGCACATCTTTTAAATTGTTGATAATTCCACAATTATTGCATGCAGATTAACTAAAGGCATAAAAATCTTAACCAAAACAACATAATTCAATCATTTTTAAAGCAAAAAATGCTTAATTTACAAACATATAAGAATAAAGAAACAGCTCACTGAGCCGAGTAATAGAGTGGATATATTGGTGCGGCCGATTTCAACCAAAATAGGAGGTGCACATCTACATGTTATAGCAGTCCTATATACAGAATTTTAATGTTCTGAGGCTATTCGTTTTTGAGTTATGCGAGATACGTACATACAGACGCTACGAAAAAAATCTCTTCAGAAATCATAATAAATCAGTTTTGTAATTTTTTTTGGGGGGGGGGGAGAGTTCTTTATTTTGTCCTTAGGTACAGATGCCATGCAAAAACATCGTTAAAATGCATTCGATAGCTGTCAAAATGGATATTTTCGTTGAAATATGATACTCGAAATTTTTCACGATTACAATAATTCCTTTGTACTTCGTACAAGGAAGTAAAAAGGTATTATTGATTAAATAATTCTTATGTATTTCCCCCTTGTATTTATTTTATATGATTTCTTTCCTAATACAGGATATGTGCTGTATATCAATAAACAATTAGTTAATTGTCAATTTTAAAATACAAGGTGCGGAAGCGTTCATAGCGTAATTTGACTTGCGTAGTACAATGACGTACTGCATGAATGCGCGCCATATCGTGCCGCATTTCGTGTAGTAATAAGCTGCCATTTCGAATGTGACAGTGATATGGATCGGTGGAGTGCTGTTGAAAGTTATTTCAAGAATAACTAATCTGTTATTGCTATCCAGCATCTTTTTCGGCAACATTTCAGCTTGGGACGTCATGGGAAAGTTCCAGATGATCATAATGTGGTGGGTAAGTGCATTTCGAACAACAGGTTCTGTTTGCAATGGCAAACCGGGAAGAAGTGAAAGAACTGTGTGGGCATCTGAAGTCGTATAAAATGTTCGTGCTGCAATATTGCGTAGCCCGAAAAGATCTGCTCGTGGTCATTCACAAACTTTGCATATGTCTGAGCGTTCAGTCAGGAGAATATTGCACGAATTTTCACCCATATGAGCTGCAGATTGTTCAGGAAATTAGGCTTCGCAATTGGGTTGCCACGAGAAGCATTTTGCTTAACCATGCGTGAACTCCTTCGCCTAAATCCACAAATGTTGCACACCATCCTGATGTCAGATGAAGCGCATTTCCAGTTATGTGGTTCAGTGAATAAGCAGAATATGCGTTATTGGAGCGATGTAAACCCGCATGAACTGCACATCAAGCCCTTGCGCAGTTCTTGTGTCACAGTGTGGTGTAGAGTTGCTTCCTTTGGGATTACTGATCATTACTTCTTTGAGAATGACCGCGGTGTGCCTGTAACTGTCACCAGTGAACGCTACCTAAAGATGCTGCAAGAGTTCGTTCTTCCTCAAATAGGTATGGTCGATGTGGATGTGGAACAATTATGGTTTCAACAAGGCGGAGCGAGCTCGCATACAGCCAGAATTTACATGAATTTCTTGCGATAGACATTTCCAGGTAATTTCCCGGTGACATTTCCTGGCCGCCTCGCTCACCTTATAATGTATTTTTCCCACTGTCCTAGCGTGTCTTCGTGGTGTAGTGGTTCTACACGCTGGCCCGGTATTCCAGAGGTCCGTGGTTCGATTCCCGACGAAGGCGTTTTCTCATTTTTCATCTCTTCGGCTTTTCCAATTAACCTAATGTCTTTCATGTGCAGACTTTTTCGTTTGGGGCCACCTGAAGCAAGAAGTTTTCCGAACACGTTGTGCCACCATTCCTGAGTTGAAGGATCGCATCAGAACTGCCGTCGGCAATGTTAATACGGGAATACGTTACGCCGAGTTATGGCAAGCGAGTTATGGACTAATATAACGTCTATTTGTGCACATCGCTTTTTTATAATACCAAAAATGTATATGTATATATATGTGTATGTATATATGCGTGTAATAAAAACGTAGTAAGTTGATGTCGTAGAACGTAGATCTGTACTGAAGATGAAACTTGGCAGCCGAGTAAGATTATATATTCAACTTTTTCAGTTGCAGCCACAATTAACTTGACACCCTAATCGTGCCTATTCAAGAACATTTACATTTTTTGATACCGCAGAGGTTGAGCGCAGAACGAAATAGCGTGTTTATAGGAAAAGAGCTAGAAACTAAAATGCGCAGTTATCCAGTATGGCAGCCTATATTAAAGGGGTTATCACATATGGCTACAGTCCCTGCTAGATGGGAGTTTTCTGAGAAACGAGATTCTGGTAGCACTGGTTTAAACGGGAGGATTCCTAGAAAAAAGAGCCTCGCTGGAAGCGAAGTCCCGCCTGGCTACGGAAACGATGTTGCGGCTACGCGGGATTTTTTCAAACCTCACCGAGAATGTCTCGGCTGGACCTCTGTCCCGAGTAGAGACAACCAATCAGACGAAAGTTCTGCTTCTAATTGGGATGATCCCAATCTAAGCGATAATCGATTACTGTTTGGCGTTCAAGTCTTTGTAGTAAGTGAAAATTATAACCTATCTACGTGGGTTTCCTGAAATTGTGCGGGTTCTGAGAATTGCTCCTTTCGACGTCAAATCCCGCGTAGCCGAAACATAATGTGATTGGGACCTTAGAGAAAGGTTTCATTTCTCGCAATTTTCACTTCAACTTCCGAATTTGCTACGTCATAAGCGTTATACAAGCCATGTAGCATAGATTGGTCCAGAAACAACGCAGTGCAGAAAAGCTATTACTATTTTTAGAATCAAGAGGGGGAATTAAGGGCTATTGCTAGTTTAAATTAAAATTTTGAGATCTACCTATTTTATCTTATATAATATGTCATCACGAATTGGATAATTGAAGAGTTAGGTTTGGGGGGGGGCAACTTCCCCTTGAAAAGATCTGTCTCCTGCCTGCTCAACGATTATTCACTTTATGCAAATCATTACTATTTTTTTTTAACTTTTTAAGATAAAAAAATAGGGATTGTATTATTTGTTTTCTTGTATTTACATGCTTGCACTTTATTTATTTGTGTTTTCTGAATTTAATGATATTACAAATTAGTTCGCTGCAGTAGTTAAATTAATTTATTCTGTTTGCAATTTAATTTGCATAATTTAAAATTTTAATTTGCTTTATATGAATGAGACTATAATATTGTATTTGTTATATATATATATATATATATATATATATATACCAATTAGTATAAACATGTTAATTGGACATTGAAAAACTAACCATGATTAATACTCACTATCCATGTTTAAAGGACAAAAATTACAAGTGTAGTACTTATAAAGCAATGAGCATTTAATATTGATATGCAAGACTTCATTAATATGAAAAAATTTAAAATAAGAATCACATAGCACTCTGAGTGCAAAGATGTAACAAGACTACTAATGACTATGTAAACTTATTTGAATTTATCAATAAATGCCGCTCACCGATTAGGCATCAATTCTGTTTGCAATTTGCTTAGGTCAGAAGCCTGGTTCGGTGAGATGTAAGCATGCAAGTATAAATATGTTATATCAATACGCTAATCACGTGACAAGCAAGATTCTAAAATCTGAAAAAATTTTCTTGTGACTTTCCTCTTTCTGAATGCATTCAGAGAATGAACTTCTCTAAATTGTAAAACGGATTCGTTCACATAAATGATTGTTGCCATCAGGGCTGTGAAGTCGGAGTCATGAAGTCGGAATCGAAGTTAGGCCAGATTTTTGTGTAAAAGGAGTCGGAGCTGGAGTCGCTAAAAACACGTCGACTCCGACTCCAGTTTTTGTTGGACAGTTTGAATTTGAAATGAAATTAAAGTTAATTGAAAAGAAATTTAATGACAAAATAAGTTATTATTTTTATTTATGGACTGTATACATGAATAAATAGTTAATTTATATTTTATTGACATATTAATAAATAAACACGAGAAAGGATGTGAATATAATAAATATAAGGGATGGATGTGATATTTTCGATTATTGATTAAATTGATTCATTTAATTACTTCATTTAGTTACAAATCTCATTGGCAAATTTAGGTAAGCAGCAATAGCAGAACTCCCTAAACTGATGCCATTCTTAGGAAGCGAGCAGGAAAAGGAGCAATTACTGATTAAGCAAACGCGATGGAGAAGTACATATTTGATAATATAGGGGTTGATAGAATTAAGAAGCAGTTACTGATCAAGCAACGCGATGGGGAAGTACATATTTGATAATATAGAGGTTGTTAGAATTAAAAACGTTTTTAGAACATGTAGATAACTGTAACATTTTATAAGATATTTCTCCCACTTTCGTAGCGTGCCTTCGTGGTGTAGTGGTCTGCACGTTGGGCCGGTATTCCAGAGGTCCGTGGTTCGATTCCCGGCGAAGGCGGTTGCAAATTTTTCAATCTCTCTTGCTTCCAAAAATTTCTAATGTCTCTACAAGTGGCGCCCGAACTAGAAGAGGGTGTTAAATGATTCGCCTCCACACCCAGGATTTAGCGACTAGGTACCCTAAAAACCCTAATCGCCCTTTAAAAATGGGAGTATATAAGATATTTCTCCCACTTTCGTGGCGTGCCTTCGTGGTGTAATGGTTCTGCACGCTGGGCCGGTATTCCAGAGGTCCGTGGTTCGATTCCCGGCGAAGGCGTTACTAATTTTCCATCTTTCCTGCTTCCAAAATACCTAATGTCTCTACAGTTTCACTGACAGAAAGACTCTGGAATGATCTTGCAGAACTGAAAACTCTTCTTTCTACACCGTATATAGCCACAAAAAACTACAATCTGAAGAATTAATATGAGGCAAGAATGGAAGAATGTGATGTTTGTTCTTTCTGAGATAGAGGGCTTATTACAGAAGGAATTATTTCTTCAATGAAGAAAACAGAAACTAGTTTGCTAGACAATGAGATCTTTCTGGGTTCAATATATGTAGATCCAAAATATTGAACTTTGTTGGATGACGAGCAAGTTAAAAAGGGCAAAGAAAGCCATCTATGAGCTTTCACTAAGAATGAAATTATTCTCAGAGCAATTAGAGTATTCGAATGAGGACAATTAAACTGCAGACATTGCAACCGAGTCTTTATCATCCTCTTCCGGTGATGAATTAGATTTTGAGAAATATTTGGGTAATATTGAAAAGGCTAAGGCAAAGCGAATGAAAATAAAGAACCAAGAGCTTTCGATGTAAAAATGAAAAAATACAAACAAGATTTCTATACGGCCTTCGAAGAAATAGAGAAATATGATTGCTCTTGCAAGACACCTCTTTTAGAACTTATAAAAATCTACACTGATAAGTTAAAAGAAGTAGCCCTAACAGTAACAGCTCTTCCTTCCTACTCAACTTAATGTGGAAAGACTCTTATCAGCTCAGAAGTTTATCAATTCGGATTATATGGTCCTCCAACAAAGATCTTGCCGAAGCTATACTGTTTCTTAGAAATTACTAATGCTAATTTTTCCATTTCATATTAAATGCTAATTAATATAAAGAATTTGCTATGCCATCCTTTTTTTTTTTTTTTTTTTTTTTCTGTAGCATCTATTATTTCTTTTATAATAAAAAAATAAACTGTAACCCATGTGTATATGTTTACATAAATATGAGGGAGTTGGAGTCTTTAAAACTCCAGGAATCGGAGTCGATCATTTTCCCTCCCGATTTCACAGCGCTGGTTGACATCGTACTAACAAACCCTCACAAACTAATTGCGAAGGCCACGTCGAACTATTGCTTTCCAAATCTTTAACTTTTGCCTGCCTAATACTAAAACAGACCCATCACAGCGAGCAAAAACGAATTGACATTCTGTCCACGATTTCGTCTAGTTGGCTGGGAAAACGACATCTTCAGCACTGCATAAAGGAAAAATTGTGCAGTGAATTTCTCATTCGGAAAGCACTCTATAAGGTATGAATTTGCTTAGAATATCGTAATATGCCTCGAATAATAAGAATAAATTCTTACCAGCAAGTGTCAGAATTTCGTAGAGGTAGGATCGTTCCGAAACGAGAGTGTGGATTACTTTTCCGTAATGTCATCCGTGGCATTGGTCGACATCCAACCACTGTCGTGCGAATATGGAATCAGTGGGTTGCTGAGGGTCATACAGAATGACATGCAGGATCTCAGCGCCCTTCCCTGGTTAAAGCCCGAGAGGACAGACATATTGTAAGGTTAGCCCTGCAAAACCCTACAACCACGTCATGGACCATTAGTCAGGAAATGGTCATGTTTGTAGCACGCCCAGTATCCGCTCGTACTGTGCGTCGACGTTTGCAGCAGCGTTGACTATCAGCAGGGCGACCATTATTTCGTCTTCCCTTGACAATGCTGCATAGAGAGAGACGGTGACTGGTGCGCCGAACGACACAGCTGGATACAGGCGTGGCAGAGTGTTGTTTTTTCAGACGGGTCCCGGTTCTGCTCGCAGTATTCTGATGACCGTATACGTATCTAAAATGTCCGAGGAGAACGCACGTTGTCTGCATGCATTAGATATCAGCATAGGGACCTGCACTTGGTGTGATGGTTTGGGGAGCCATTGGGTACACGACACGCACATCTGTAGTTCGGATCGACGGTAACTTGAACGCAGATCGGTACAATTCTAACATCTTACATCCAGTGGTTCTGCCCTATCTTTGAGGCCTGCCAAACGCCATTTTGCAACAAGATAATGCAAGACTACATGTTGCACGTCGTGTTCTGATCTTCCTCGTTACATAGGATATTCGACTACTGCCTTGGCTTGCACCGTCTCCAGATCTGTCACCTATTGAAAACATCTGGTCATGGGTTGCTAAGAGACTGGCCTGCCACCCCTCTGCAGTTAATACGGTTGATAAAGTGTGGTATAGACTGGAAGCAGCATGGAATGAGTTGCCAAACTCAGTTCGACTCCATGCCTATCCGGGTAAGCGCCGTTTTAGCTGCCAAGCTGTTTCTACTAATTTCGCACCCGTGGAACCCCCAAAATTGCTTAAAAATTTAATCATTTTGTTTTCATGCCATACTGTTTACTTACAATAAATATCTTTTATGTATTTGCTTTCCTTCATGCTGCTGCAATTTTAATGGCTAGCAGTGTATTATCGCCCTGTATTATATTTAAAGAAATTAAATAATGAAGAATCTGCGTGGAAGTATGTATGTTCCTCGCATTGTGAAAAACAGTGGTACCTACAGCCATCAAATTTTGAATAGCGTCATTCTCCCCCCGAACATGGACACCTGGAAGCCCGAATTCGGAACTTGTTTTATTGTCTCTGATATTTTGTTAAACTTTAACGAATTTTTTCTTAACAAACTTAACGATTTCAAAGAGAGTTATGGCAACGCTGTACGGCGGTGATATATCTCCAGTGCACGAGACTGTGTATCGAAATTCTAAAGATATGCTATTTTTAAATATTTTTAACCCAAATGCTCTCGAAACGTGTGTGTGTCTAAATGAAGGGGTTGGGAATATATGCCCCCGTTTGGGCATAATGTAAAATTTGATAGCTTTCTGATTTTTTTTTTTTTTTTTTAATTTATTATGTTGTTACTGTAAGGGCGTCATACCTCGATTTTCGGACTACAAAATTTGCAAAAAATGAGGAAAATAACGCCAGGAAATAATCGAAGCTGATTATAGTCTGTTAAGAAATGTAATTAACTGTCTAATAAGAAATATTAAATAGTGAATTAAATTATGAAGTGACACTTGATGGACTCATTAAAAGTATCATATACTTTTTTTTTTTTTTTTTTGTGATAACTCTTTTAGGCAGTTGATCGTTCGAGTGGCTGGTTTTCAAAGAAATATCGGGTTTTAACGAAAGTTTTCCGCCATCGAAAATATCATCTGCGCAAACAGTTCGCGTTGGCGTGTTTAATCTTATTTTGTCAAACGATTTTTGGCATTTGAAAGAAAGAGACTTTCTTTAGAACAGTGTGTTGTGAAATTTGTAAAAAAATATCTTTATCATTAAGTCTCAAATGGAACTGTCATGCTACTAGATTGCAATCATCATTTACTTTCAGTTCTGTTGCAAAAAAAGCAGCTACAGAAAGTCACCAAATCATGTATACAGTTTAGGTACTAATAATGTATCATATGACACTATGAAGGTTTGGTACCGAAAGTTCAAAAACAAGGACTATGACATTCAGAGAGCAGAAAGAGAAGAAGCAGAGCTGTTTGGCTGGCCTACTGATGTTGATGAGGCCCGCCTGCGACAACTTGTGGAAGAAGATCAATATGCATACTCGAGAGCTTGCTAAGGAGTTAGACATCAGTGTCATGTCCATTAGTCGCGCTATGCATCGCATAAACATGACGTACAAGTTCAATCGCTGAGTGCGGCATAAGCTGACTCAAGCAGATAAGGATATACGTGTTCAACCCTGCTCTAAGCAGCTCGAGTGTCAACGCAAGGACTAAATTCTAGACCGGATCGTCACTTGTGATGAAAAATGGATTTAGTTCAACACACCAACACAGACCGAAAACGGGGTGGTCTGCGCCCGGCTAGTCCGTCGGCAGCGTCTCAAAGCGCAGGTTGACTAACATAAAGGTCATGCTTTGTACCTGGTGGGATTACCTTGATATTATGTACAGAGAGTATCTTGACAAAAGTAAAACCTTCGACAGTAAGGTGTACAGCGAGATGCTAGTCCGTGTTGACGCTGCTATCAAAGAAAAACGTCGAGCTGAGTTCCGGCGCAAGAAGGTAATGTTCTATCAAAATAATGCAAGATCACATGTGCCTGCGTTCACCAGCTGGGGTCTGTACGGACTGGAATGGGATCTTTTACCACATCCACCTTATAGGTCCGACATCACTCCTTCGGACTTCCATCTTTTTTTCACACCTCCAGCTACGTCTTGCTGCTGCTATCTTCCATTCTGTACAGGACGTCCAAAATGGAGTTCATCTCTTTTTGGACTCGCGGCTACAAAGTTTCTGGGTCGAAGTGTTTGAAAAACTACCAAAACGTTAGTAGAAAATCATAGAAGGTACTGCTTTTGTGTTCCCCCCCCCTAACTTTATTCAGAACTTTTTTTTTGTCCTAAGGAAAACTACCGTTACCGCCAAATATTATAGCAGGGGTGGCCAAGCTCCTTGATAGTCCGAGCCATTTTTCAAAATTTGGAATTTTTCGCGAGCCGCAATTAAATACGTATTTAAAAGGCATGCAAAAAAGCTATTAAAAATTTTTTTAACAGAAATTATATTTATTCAAAACATATAAATAGAAGTACAAAATATGTTCATTGAATTTAAATATTAAAAATTAAATACATTTATTTTACTTCTCTTGATAATTCTTTAAAATTTGGTGAATAATTCGTGACAGCAGTTCTCAGTAATTCTTTGTGATGCTGGTTAGTTAGTACTGATCGGTATTTGGATTTCACGAATTTTAAAGTGGAATAAAATGATTCACTTAAGTAAGTTGTTCCGAATATTGAAATAATTCGAGAAGCAGTCTTTTTTAATTCAGGATACTTCGATTCTGGTACAAATTTTCAAAATTCAGTAATCGCCGTCCATTTATATTTTAATTGTAGAGCTTGATCATCTTGAATCTCTATTAATTCTAATTTTCCAGATACTTTTTGGGTCATAATTATATTGGAAATGGAAAACTCACCTTGAATTATGTTAATTTCAAATTGGATTCAGAAAAAAATCAAAAGACGATGGACGGAAATGAAATTTGTTACAACTTTGCACTTAGTCTTTCATATTTGTTGTCTCTAATTTAAAAGATATTTTGAAACACATACGGAACGATAATAATTTTTTAAAAATATAATAACACAAAAAGGAAAAGGGAACTGGGGTACATATATCGAGAGCCACAAATAATCCTTCAAAGAGCCGCATGTTGGCCAGCCTCGTATTACAGCGATATTATTCTAAGCATGCGATGTTTTTAAATATTTCTGATTTTGCTTTTGAGTTTTATTTATTGATGATGCTTAATAATAAAGCATGATGCTTAATAATAAAGCATGATTCTAGATAACAAATGATTAATTTCAAGAGCAAATTGGTGATTTGCGATGTTCAGCGAGAGCGTAAAATACCTTGACAAATCCTCTGGCGTAACGTTAAAATATAAATCATTATATAAATCATTTCAGATTTTCGATCATTTATTTAGTTTTTTTTTTTTTTTTTTTTTTTGGTGTGTGTGTGTGTGTGTGTGTATCAAGAGGGGTGGGAAATTCGGGACCGCCTCAGGCGGGAAACTCAAGGACCGACCCGGACGATAAATGCTCTAGTTACGCCACTGCAGATTTTAGCATTTAAAAAATAAAGCGTTCTTCGAGTTACATGGAATGTTTTGCGACAGTGTAGTGTTAAGTTCTTGTCTGGGGCTGCTTGTGCACCGGCAAATGAGAGCGTTCGCAGAAGCTGGAATCTCATACACAGAGCGAGAGACCTCTGCTGAGAAAGTGGGATAATCACGTGCTTTCCGACCGCGGCGACTGGGGCCCTACGGAGAAATGCTCCGCACTTCTCCCGTTTCGGGAAAACGGTCTACGCCCGTTAACTGCTAAAATAGTCATCCTGAGGAAAGCAAGCGATAAGATGGTTGGTTTTTGATACAAGGAGAAATAAATATGGTCGAAAACAAGAGGGTTGTCCAGTTATTTAAAGGGTCGGGTGTTTGTGCGGCAGGATATTCGCAAATAGCGAGCGGGTCGAGCGGCGGAAGTGGCGTGTCGTCCGGCGTCGCGTGGCGGTGTGGTGGCCTCCCACTTCACCCGCCGCCGCACTGCAGCCTCTCTCTTCTACTGCGTCAGTCCTGACCTTTATCCGGCAGCTCGCTTCTCTCTCTCTCGTTCCCTCCGTGCCATGTGCTCCGGCCGGCCGCATTCTGCGACGGTAAGTTCGCTTTTTTACATTTCGTGTACTCCCCTTTCCAATTTGACCATCGTAAAATTTGTTGGATAGCACCATTCACTGTCTTTTTCATATAATCGAGACATTAGCTCGTTGAAAGTGATACAAGCAACGAGGCTAATCGCGCTGATTTGGTACTGCGTTAGAAACGGAACTGTGTATAAATTCCATCAACGGATTTATAGTCAGTCTCCTGTAGCTTGCCTTGTGAAGGAGGCACAGCAGTTTGTGGGATCAATGGAAGGAATTCTAAATGTTCAGTTTTAAGCCTAGTTAATGTGAAAGAATTTTTGAATAATTGTTGTAATAAAATACAATTAAAAAAGGTTTTTTAATGCAGTAAACTTTTATTTAAAATGGGTGTGATAATGAATTCGCGGAAAATAATTTATCCTTATAGGTTAACAGGAATAGTAATGTAAACGGTACTCCATTATATCATATTTTAATACTGTTGTCTAAATTTAACTCATTTTTCATTAGAAAACTATTTAGTTTTGCAAAGCAGTGCACGTAATTCTCTTTGGCATATGTCGAATTTTTAGTTTGACTCCCGGGGAACATAGTTTTAAGACCACTGCACTAAGCTTTTATTTCGAGTGGACATGATAATGAATGCACCAAAAGGTGAAATGTAATTTATCCTTAGTTTAATGGGAATAATGCATTAAACGATTATGTTCTCTGAATTCCTCTAAAATTTTGCATCGCGAATAATAAGCTGGGGGCGCCTAAATAACGAAATTTATTAATTGAATTACATTGACAATTATATGAGCCATTATCTTTCTATATTAATCCTGTCTGCTTCACACTGCAATACATTTTTTAAAAATGTAGAAAATCGCTTTTCTTTCGCTAATTTTTTTTTAATTTAATCTTTTTATTTTTAAAAAATTTTTTAAATTTTTGATTTATTTTGTGTGTAGTATCATTTTTGTTTAAATGGAAGGGCAAATAGTTTTATGATCTGTGAAAATTTGGGAAATTTTATGTCCGATACATTTTTCGATGTTGAGTTTTTAAAATTATAAATGTCAAATAGTCTAAAAAATTAGTAGATTTTTCAAAAATTCCAAAATGAGGTATAATTTTTCTGAAAGTTTTATTAAAAAGATTTCTTTCATCTGTATTCGACTGTGCAAGCAGCAAAATTTTAATGCATATTTAGTTCGTTGGTTAAACGAAGATATGTGCAAAAAATTGATTAAATAAATTAAAAATATCTAAATTGAATTTTGAAGCCCTCCCCCAAAAAATCGCTTCACTCCATTGCATTGTCATTCACCAACAGCGTATATACAAAATTTTCTCTATAAAAATTGATCTCTATGGCTTTTATCAGGAAGCAAGTTGAAAATCGATGACAAAATTCCTCTCACAGTGTAACACCATGAATGAACTAAATGAAAGGTTATAATATAATAAAAGTCAATAGCTGTTCTGGAAATCTAAAAAATTTTTTAAGTAAATGTGTAAAGTGTGTTATATTAATTAACCAACAATTATGGTGATTTAAGCCATTATGATTTCTCCTTTCCGCAGCATTAGAATGCAAATTAGTTGCTTTCTGTATTTGAGCTGAATGCTTTAGAGACGTCTCCTTAAACATGCGGACACTGATGCAATTTTGTGGAAACCGCGAATTAATTTCCTGAAAATTAATTAATCATTATGACATTATTTATTATGGCAAGAATTTGTAGGAAGATTTACATTCGGTGATTTTGAGTCCAGTTTTACATTACTTTCTTTACCATTAAAAACGAACAACGCCTTTGAAATTCGTAAATCTAGCTATTACTTTATACTGTGATTAAATCTTATTCAAAGATTTGAAGATTTTTATTTGATTAGCCTTTTTTCGTACTTATCAAACGATGAATGCTCTCAGTTACATATTTTTGCAATAAGAATAATCGCTTTGTTCAGGAATACATGTATATGAGAACACTTTTTTCCACAGTTGAAAATGAATAAGTCTAAAAGTAGATCCAAGGCTTAATCGATGAACATCTACAATTCGTGATAAAAATGGCTTTTAGTAATTTTTATCCAAGGTTACAAACTCTATTGAATTTGAAACGTTATGAGCTGAAAGGTAATAAGAAACAAAGAAGCTCAAAACATACAGATGTATGTATTTTTTCTGTATTGAAGAAAAAATGTGTTTAAAAAGAAAAATAATAAGCTGTCATTATTTATTATCAAGTTTTTAGTAATTTATTCAACGCATTAGAATTCTCTAAAGTAAATTTCAGTTTGAAAATTTAATATTTAGTTTTCAGTACGTTTGACCCATCATTTAGATTTCAGACAGAAAATTAATATAAATCAAAATTTTTCATTTACGTTGTTTTTATTACCGTTTATATATGGTTTGACCAATATTTACCAAATAAGTAAATAAATAGAGTTAAAATTTAGTGTAAAAAAATTTTGTTTTGTTTAAAAAAATTCATTGAAAAAATCGGCTCCATCAGCTGTTTTCAGATGGTGCTTTCGTCTTGCATGGAATTTGAGAACACTGGATTAGAGCTTTTGTCTACAACATCTTGCTGTTACTTATTGTCGCAAGCTGTGAATAAGTTTTATTTCGGCTTTAGCGTCTTCTAGTTGTTGTTGAAAATTCGAGCCGTTAAACAACTTGAACCTGCTTAAGTATATTGTTATGTACTGTAGTTTCAGGATAAGTTACCTACATTTGAATTTAAGGTTATTTCATATTAGTTTAAATACCCGCAAGTAGCATAAGTTCATCTGTCATACAAGCCAACCTTTCCTGTTTATTTAAGACTTAAATAAAAAGGTTATTTTAACCTTTTTTTAGATTTGTTTCAGACTCAGCAATAACTCGCTATTAGTCTAATAGGGTCACAGGCATTTGACGCAAGCATTTAGATGCAGTGGAATCCTACAAATGCGTAATTTGGTGTCCGCATTTTTCAATATCAGAAGGTTTTTGATTTTTTTGGGCGAGGGTATCACATTAGTGAATTTTAATATGAAAGATAATTTTTGTGTTTATTAAGTTTATGGACATACGTACGAAACGCAAAATGAGAGAAAACTTCAAATTTTCGTTTCAAGAATTTCTTATCAAATTTTGGAATGTATCTGAGGGAGATACATGTATAAAATCATTTTCATGCAACAAACATTTAAATGAGGAATTGGAAGAAGTATAACATTCCAGTCAAACTTGTTTCTCAAATTATTCTAGGGCGGGGGAGTATTTTACGACGAAATCGTTCAGTTTAGAAAAAACATTTTATTTGCTCAGTTGTATAATTTTGACTAAGTGTATTTAATAGCGAAGTACGAATATCTTTTACACATTCGATGCTTATCTGTTTGTATTTAGAAGTACAAGAATGTAGTCCTTTTTTCTACCCAAAATAGACAATATGAGTTAAACACAACGAAATGAGGCATTTTTGTGAAGATATTTAAAGAACAAACATTTTAGAAGACAACATTCACATAATTTTTAGTCTTCTGGATATCTGGTTTCTCTATTTGTAGTGGGAATCCGAAAGATCTTGTCATGGAAGGTCCTGGCTACAATGTGCTATTTTAGAAACATTTTTTGACTTCTTGGAATTAATAGCGATCTTGCTGGCTTTTAAATTCGGAAGATCCACATTATCTTGTGTCTTCATATTGGTCTTTCATGGTTTTTTATTTGTTCATGACCCCCAAACTATCAACGAATTCAGATGCCTTAACAGCCTTTCATCTCTTAGGTGTATGTCAGTTGCCTGTATTTGCTAATGCTAAATGACCATTTTTTCCCTCAACATCCCTGGAAGTCTTCTTAAATATTGTGTGCACCAGTCTTTAAAATCAAGTATGTCATCGTTTATTAGTCGCTTTACGGTTTACTTTGGAAATCTAGGTTTTGTTTCTTAGACGACCGAATAATATCGAAGTCATTATCAGAAGACAAATAATACTATATTTTATACCTCCTATTAACTTGACGAAACAGCAAGATAAACTGATTTTAGCATTATTTGTTTAAGACGCTGACGTTTGTAGGCAGTGTGTGAAATAAAGGAAGATAATAATACAGAGGGTGTTTACACATTTTTAGAAGGATCTCGATTAAGAATTAAAAAAAGCAAATTTTTTGAAAATTAAAATTTCTGGCAATAGCTTATTATCCGAAATGCTACTTTTAAACTGATTCTTCTTTCTAAATGTTGCATGTACACAAGCTGTGGATGGAAGGATATGTTTCTGTAATTTCTAAAGAGAAATATTTCCTATTTCGTAATTTAATAACATTGTGAAATGCATGGTATTAAAATTTCTCGATGCAAAATAAGCAACATTTTTAATCGGAAAGAGGCAAACTGCCAATCATTACTTTTACATAGAAAGATGATTCTAAACGAATATTCGGAAAAGGTACGTATTATTTCTAATTCTAACTTTTAATCGTTGGTAACAAGAGAAGATCGGCCGACGCAAAAATCAATTCCAAAGTCTTTAATTACATCTGCAGTAGCAATAAATGAAATACTAAACCAAAATTTACAACTTAAAAACGCTAAAGCATAATGTTCATCAGCTTTTGCCGAGGCAATGTGCTCAACGCAGAACAAATCTTAGAATCCTATATGAAAACTATTTAAGAGAAGATAGAATGGAAATACTTTGTGATCCTTGATGAACTACATCTAAATAACTACAACAAAAAAAGGTATATTTAGTATCGAAGAGAAAAAATGTTTGAACCTGGTTCCGTCAATGCAAAGAAAATTTTAATAAGGAGCTTATAATTATCGCTGTTAGAATAGGAAATTAAAAATAAAAAGCATGAAAAAAAATTTAAACTCAACGTACTATCAAGAGAAAGTATTGCATCCGATATTTAGAGAAGAAATTCCATTTCTTTATTCGGTGACTTTTGAAAAGTGAACTATCATTAAGACGAAGCAACAAGTCATACTTTGAAAATATCACTTCATTCCTTCAAAAAATGAAGACTTATACAGACATTGCATATGCACCTTTTCAGTATATTCCTGCAAAGTAATCTGAAGTTTAACCTGTGGACTACTGTACCATTATAATGGATGGACTCTGGAAAGGAATGGAAGAGGAAGTCAGTAGCCCTGGAAATTTTACGAAAAGCCATTCTCTGAAGGAAATCATGATGTAGACTTATGGGGGGGGGAGAGAGATCAGATCGAAAGATACCTTTTACATTTTAAACTTTAATAAGGCCGTTCAAATCGTTCTAAAAATATGTAAACATTCTATTTCCTGAATGTTAAATCTCTTTCCACTCAACGGCAGAATGATTACTATATTATTATATGAAGTGAGATAAGTATTTTATTTATTTATTTATTTGAGCTCAAGAATATTGGTCAAATGGCTATCTTACTTAATTCGCCACATTTTGCCATCCTATCCTGTTTTCAGTCACCCATTCATTTCTACGAAACAATAGGAAAACGTATTAAAAGACCTGTTTTTCCTCTTCAGCTTCGAATATATATATATACCTTTATATTATGTATTTATCCTTATGTTCCGTTTTTACCAATATGTTCTATATTCACCATTATGTATTCGAGTACGAAAAGCACCATATGTCTCAATTATATTGTAACCGTATGTAAAAATTGTAAATATGTCAAAATTCTTTTAAAAAAAATAATAATGTTCAAATAAAGATATTGCAGTTGGTCAATACCCACATTACCAATGGTTAAACAATGGGTGTCAGCTGCACTACAACTTTACAGGTTAAAAGTAGAAGGAGAACAATTTTTAAGCATAGCTTGAGTTTATTAAGTTACTCTTGGACTTGTTATTCCAGCAACTTGCTTTAGATAGAAAGTGAAATAATCTGTGTGCAAGGCTTTTCTTCATATTGTGTTTCAGAAAAGTGTACAAGCATTTAGGTACATGAAAAAGCATTTTCAGTGGAATGGAAAGACACTAATCTTCATAAAATCAAAAATCAAATTTTTTTTATAGTATACAAGAAATTTTGCGCTGAAGACAAAAAGGGAGGGAACTAGTGTGATGTTCTGAATTCTAAAGCTTTTGCAAGAAATTTAACCTCACTTATTTAGCTTACATCTGAGAAATCAGATGATGCTGTTATTCCTTGGGTTAGTTCATATCTTTAAGAATATCTGTTGACGATCTCACTAAAAATATATAGCAAGAAAAATATAAATTTTGTGAATAACGCAGATGAACCTTTAACCTTCTACCAACAACTGATCTAAATCTTAAAATTTCGATTACCCTGTTATCAAGATACATGAAAGGACATTGTTCTTTCGCCATGCTTTACTGATAATTGTTTTTATGGAAATATTGGATCTCCATATCATTATATCATGTGTCAATGGTGTTCTGTCGCTTTGTATTTAGACAGTTTTTGCAGTGTATTGAGACAGTGTTACATTAATATCATAGTAGTGATTAAGCGGTCACCTGAAACTGAAGGTATTTATTTTTTGACAATTGCGAATAAATGTCAGTCGTATCTGTATCTTTAAATCTTTAAATAAGATTTATATCACTTTGTAAATTAGCTAAACGTGTGGGGTTTCTCTTCGTTTGAATAACCAGATATTTTAATTTTTGTTATCTTTTTTGAACTCTTAAATTTCCCTTCGCATTTCTTCCCCAGGGTGCAAATGAAGTTAAAGTGAAGAAGAGTATTCAAACGTGCGAGAAAAGAAGAGTTAGTCAAAGCGTGATTTCGCTAGCATAGGGCACGTTGCTAGTTTGTCCTTCCTGCTGTTACTCTGAGTTGTTGATATGCCTTCAGGCTGTTTAGTTAAAATCTATCGCTGATAAAGGTTGCTGAGTCAGCCTGTTAGTCTTAAGTAGTCTAGCAGTACTCTTTGCCATTCAAATTTATTGTTAAATTATTATTAAGTTCCCACCGCAAATACTCGGTGTTATTGTAGCACGAAGTGCATGCATTTTTATTAAAAAGTTAAATAAAATAAAATGGCAATTTAAAAACTTTTTTCTGTATGTGCTATTTCGCCACGCCTGGCTTTGATAGATAGTATCTTTGAATGTTAGGGAAAAGGGTGCAATCTCACAAACTTATTTTTTACTTTATTTATTAATTTTTTTTTTTTTTTTTTTTTTTTTTGGGTGTGTTATTCACGTTCGTTTTTAATGGTAATGATAATAATGTAAACTCGTACTTCAAATGGTTAAAATCTTGAAATCTTTGCAACATAGTATTTACAACAACTATATAATTGAAATGCATTTACGGGCTGCCATTTTGAGACAACTGTTTTATGAGGAACATAGTATTGCCTTATTGTTCCTGATTTCTTTACGGTTTCGATTTTATTACTATTAGCTAAAAGTCCTTAGTTTCACTTTGTATGCATCATAAACATATAAGAATCATGTAACAGTGATTAATTTGAAATGACGGCCTTCAGAAGTATTACATGTACATTCTAGGTGCTATTATAAATAAAAATAGCGTATGTTTTATTGTTATTCCATTATTCTGTTTGTTTCTTCTGTTTATGTCCTATTCATGCTTTCCCAATTGAGGCTTTTCTAAAAATCGTCCCATTTCAGCCTTTCTATTCAGCGTCAACGTTAAATCGAATGTGATCGAAATTCATTTGACATGTATGAACCCTTAAATTTTGACATTGTTTCATCTAAACATTCAGAGTATGTTTACATAAATCACTGATGTTACGTAGAGGTAATATACAGTACGGTAAACATGATTTGACTATAATTTGATATACAATTCAGTGTTGTTAATTTGAGGTATAACTGCGTCGATTTTAAAAGAATGTTTGTGGCTTAAATACTTCAGGAATTCTTAAGCGCAAGTTGAGGATTGAGCTAACGTTAAATCTAAGTTAAAAATAAAAAATAAGACTCGTAAAAACCATTAGCGATACTGCTACGATAGTTTCATAATAAAAACGGGTTCATGATTTTACTGGCTGATTTCTGAATGATATGCGTTTTTTCTTTGGGGAGAATGCTGAGCGGTATACAGGTAGAGAGTTTTTTTATATGTAGTATATATACATATTTGAATTTAACAAATATTCTCTATTCGTATAAAGCTAATATAAATTAAAATTTAATTAAGAAATTTTAATTGCAAATGTAAAAATAATTATTGCTGCGAACTAATTTACAGTATAATTTAAATTATGTAAATAGAGCATATGTAAATTAAGTGCAGGAATACGAAGAGAAATGGTGTAGCACCAGGGTGCCTGGGTTACAAGAACCCTACCCCTTGTAGAACGACTAAGTAGTTGCGAATTATGTCCAAAAAATAACCAGAGCATAAATCGAACAAGTGAAAAACAGAATTTCATAAGTCTCTTATCCATTTGAACAAGTGATTGCAACTTGCAATAATGAAGAATCGTGTCCATGGTCGAAACAATGAAAATGGCCTGCTAAGATGGTGCAAAAGAATTAGTCCTTAATTTTCATCTTCCGCAAATTTCATAAGCATCATCGGTACTCTAAACCCCTCTGTTAGCTTTCCGGTGGTAGACTTTGCTGTACGAATTTTGTGTTCAATCACACTTCGTAGAAAGCTGTTAACTTTTCTTTCCCTCAGCCAACTAACTGCTTCTTCAAGATCATCTGGGGGAGGTTGGATGAATTCCTTAGCTTTTTCACTGCGGGGAAGTGCTATTTTCCTTCTCGGTGCTGTTGGTGCTTTACTTGGAAGTATGGGAAAGTCATCATCAATCTTAACGAACTCCTTGGGACTCCTTCCTCTCTGTTTTCTCAAATTTCCTTCGATAATAGCTACAACCACGATAGCTGCTGACATGGTTTTCTTGACAGTAAATGCAGGTGGGTTCTTCATCCTGTCTGAGGGGACATTCCTTAGAATTCCTGAGAATTGCCACACTTGTAACATCTCTGGGTTAGTGCACAGGTGCTGAGAGTAATCCCACTCCTGACATCTGTAGCACTGTATCGGTCTCTTTTTCGGATTATACTTATCAACCTTGATGTTGAAACTGAACATATTGTTCAAATTAAAGACTGCGTACCCTGCTTGGTTCTTCTTCAGCTCGAGCAGGAAAAGGGAAAGCTTCTCGAAATTCTTCAGCTCCAGTTTCCTCTCCGAAATTGCTTAACCTTCTCAATAGGGAATTGCCGCTTTTTCCAAGTCGTCAAATATTGCTTCCTCTTTCACTGTGTCTAGTAAGTCTTTCAGTATCGCTCGTAGAGGTTTCTCACTTGGTAACTGAAATGTATGATATGGTTTGCTCTTCTCTTGCAACATTCTCGTAGCATTTCGATAGTCCGCAATCGATTTAACATAGACGTAGATTGCCGTAGACTTCACATTCGTCTCGAATTCCTCCTTGCATGCTTTTTTTAGAAGTTCGCCTATTACCATCCAATCCACACTGCGCTGCTGAAATACAATCCGTGGGGGCGTCTCTTCCTTACTGGCTCTGCCTTCTTCCGGGTTTTCGGCTTCGTTCAGCACTTTAAATCTGTTTTCTTTCGTAATTTCCATCTGTATTTCTTCTTCAACAAGTTTAGCAGTTTTCCTTGGCGAAACCCAAGCGTTTTCTTTTTCTTCCTTCGACTGCTGGTTATCATCCGTTTTAGGCTTCTTCGCTACTTGAACCCTTGGCGAGCGCAGCAATTCAACGATGTTAGTAACTTCTTGCTCCGCCATAAGTTTCTTTAGACACATTATATGCTCTGTATCCTTGTCCGCTCTAGACTTGTTCATCTCTGTAGTAGGATTTGTGCAAGTTTCATTATCCGTAGTCGTCTTAGATTTTTTCTTCACCAATTTCTTACCCTTAGGAGAAAGCATAAAATCCTCTTCTCGCAGCGGGAAAGTTCTGTTTGCCTTGAGAGAGCTGACCGAACTCCTTTCACTTAGCTCGTCTTCATCAGTAAGATCACCTGGTGTCTTATAACAGGACAATTTGAAATACCCGAAGGTAACTACAAAAAAATCAATCACTGGACCGCCTACGGTTAAAATTAAGTGCACGTATCTAAAAACCATGAAAATATATAATATTCCAAAAAATTAATCTGAATCCAAAAAATTAATCTAAAAAATTTTTAAAGGAATTTCTAAGACCAAATTAGATTGCATAAGTGAATAATTGTTGAGCAGGCAGGAGACAGACTTATCAAGGGGAAGTTGCCTCCAAACTAATTCTTCAGGTACTTAATTCGTGTTTCGTCATCCATATAGGCAAGGGTAAAAGTAAAATTCAAAACCAAAAGTAAAAGCCAAATGTTGTGAATTACTAAAAAAGAAATTTAAACTAATAGGAATTTTGAGAAATTTAGCAAGTAAAATGACTAGGAATTAAAATATTAATTAAATGTCAATTAAGAATAGAAAACCAAAGTAATTTAGGAACTCTTGCCTACTGAAAACTTCCCCTACACGAATTATGCATGTAAACCTAAAATACAATCTATCAAAATATAAAAATAATAACAATAAAAAGGCTAGTAAATAGAAGTTTAATTTAACTTACCTAGAACTACATACATATTTGAATTCTTGAGTTTGGACAAGCATTTGCTAAACTAAGGTGAAGTTGAGTAGTTTGTAACTGCTAACTGTATAAATAGAGGTCGCTAATACAATGTAAAGTTGAGTGTTAAGCTGTCTCCTGTTATAGCTAATGTAAAAACCTATGCTATAAACTTTAATAATGTAAAATGCTTGTTTTGTGTGCAAAAATGTTGCAAACTTTGAGCCATTGTTAAAATGTGTAAAAAAGTAAAAATTGTGAACTGCTACTGTTTGTGAAAATAGATGTTGCAAACTATTAAAGATTTAAAAATTTGAAAAAATTGTTTTTGGAAAATTTTTTAGTAAAATTAAAAGTTCGAATAAACATATTAATTGAATTAATTTTAATTTGAAGTAAAAAATTAATTTTTTTAAATCACAAATTGAAATAATAGAGAATTATTGTAAGCAATTTTTTTTGTACTAGACTGCATTATTTAATACTGAAGTTCTACAAGTTTAAATCAAAACTTACAAATGGTACTTAAAACTTACTACAAAGTAAGTACTGGCCAAAGGAAAATTAGAAAAATTAAATAAAAATCTTCACTCAATTCGGGCTACAATTGAAATTGAGACTTTTGAAAAGAGTTGGCCCTTTTTAGTAAAAGGAAAGAATCCAGTATTGATAAAATATACATTTTTACAAATAATTAACTAATATTTACAAGTAATCCTTTAACTCTTCAAAATGATCCATTACCCTCTAGTTAAAGTTTAAGATAATATTATCATACCATAAAGAGTTAAAAAATTAAAAAGAAAGCCTGCCTTTTTAATATAAAAATTAATAAATTGTGTTGGGACCTGGTTATTAACTTGAGCATTAATTAGTTTTATTATTTCTTTCTTTAAACCTTCTATTTCAGTACATATATTTTTAATTCTAATTGTTTGGCTGTAAAAAGTGTTACCTATTACTTTTTTAGAGATATTAGAAATCCAATTAATTAGTTTAATGTTTCAAACTGAAATGTCCTCCTTTTATCATATAATTTAATTTTATGTAAGGCCTATTAAAAATTCTGTCCGTTTGGGAAGTGAAAGAAAGTAATACTTTAAATGATATTTATTGTATAGTGTAATTTCTGTTGTTACTTCTGACCACTTGCCAGCGTGATGTTAATTTGTAAATACCATTGAAAAATGTTTTGTCTTTAGAGGAGAAGTACTCAAGTAGTGTTTGGCTGACATTTGCTTCAGTTTTGAATTTTATTTCTCATGAAAACATTTTGCAAGGAGAGAAACAAGTGGTATTCTGGTGCTTTATCTGGGAGATATGGTGGATACGGCAGGATTTCCCAGCTTAGCTCTGCGATTTTTTTGATGCGTCGCCAAAGCAGCATATGGTCTGTCGTTATCATAATGCAATATGATGTGCTTTCTAATGAACTTCGTCAGCCTCTTTTCTTTGACTGCTTATTTAAATAATTCGCTTCCTGACTTTCTCTCCGAATTGAGCTTTTCTTTAAAAACTCGTAACACATTGATTGGGTCTTTTACAACCCAGTATATACACAGCATTCTTCTTCTGGCCGAAGCTGGATTTAGAGGTGGAGGGAGGCAGGTTGTCCGGGCTAAATTGCTCTTTTCCTAACGATGTTTTTGTAGGAAATCCACTTTTCATCGGAGTAATTATGCCGTCCGAAAAGCCTTCGTTTTTTGTTTCAAGCTAGGAGAGATGTGCATATGATGACGCGATCGTGCAAATTTTCTCACTTAACTGACGAGGCATCCATTTGGAATATTTTTAGACCAATCTTAATTTCCGAATATGGTCCGAAATGGTTTGTTGAACTGAGTTAATGTTCTCTGCAAGCTCTGATGTTATGAAAAAGGAATCTTACGCAATCATGGTCATAACAATATCATCATCGATTAAAGATGGCCACCCTGACCGTGGCCTACCATTAAGACCGAAATCTCTTGCTTCAGATTTTTTGAGCAGCGTCCTTCACATTCTGTTCGAAACTGCATCTATCCCAAAAACTTTCACTAAATTTTGACACCTTTAGGTAATGTTTCTTTCCTGTATAAAATGTCGTAAATGAACATTATCGGTAACTATGTTTACAAGATCGTGTTTCACTCAAAAATGACCCGATACACTGTAGAATTAGTTGGTTATTTTGAAGCAGGAGACATGAGAAAAGAGAAATGCCCTCGCCGGTACTTGAATCTGGACCTCTCGAGTACGCGCCGAGTGTGCTGCCGTTACGCCACTAAGGCATGTTGGAAGGAAGGAGAAAAAACCTTATTTACTCTTCTTTTTAAACGGTGACTGGGGATCAGGTGACCCAATCAGCAAATCCTGGCGGGCACGAATTCTCGTCCACCACTTTTTAGATCAGGTGCAACTGTAGAGTTGTTAGATTATTTCGAAACATGGAACATGAAAAATGAGCATTGCCGTCACCGGGACTCGAAACTGAACCTCTCGAATGCGCGCCGAGTGTGCTACCGTTGCACCACGAAGGCATGCTTAAAGGAGGGAGAAAATACCGTATAAGATTTTTTGTTTCAGTTCATTTAGAAGAATACCAGTGTATAAATGCAATGATAAAGACATACAATCATATATGTCTCAAATGAGCAAGTGTTTGTGCGTTGAAACTTGAAATAACATTATCGGAGAGAATTTCTGGTAGACCTGATTTATATAAGTTTGTGAACATTTGATAGAGTTGTGGCTATATATGCTACTCAAATGCAGAACGTGCGCTTTTTCATCGGTAATAAGTGTTCTTTATCCATCTTAAAAAGCCCTCCTCTTTTTATTTTTCTTGCTTAACACATAATTTATTTCGAATTATTTAAAACATTTGCATTTAATTTTTGAATTTCTGATTCGAAAGCAAACAGTGAGAATGTTTTCTCACTAATAAATATTTGATGGCCAAGAAGTAGAACAGATTTAATTTGTAATGAGTGAACAGTTTGGCAGTTTAATTTTTTAAGGGTAATTATTTAAAATAAAATTCTTTCTTGACATGAAAGAGAAGCTGAAAAGGAGCGATTCCTGATGTTCTCATCATGGATATCCTCCCCCCTCCCAAAAAGGCCTTGAAATGGCACGATTTTTGTTACAACCTCCAGAAAGCGTACAGTGGATAAATTGAAATGGAACATCATTGTATTTTATGAAGTTCGTTGATTTTAACCTTTAAGTAATTTATTGCAGAAGTTTTGCAATACTGTTAAGTGGAATCTTTCTGTGTCCTGTATTATGGCAACCGCTGGAACTAGCAGATGCGAATTCATGGTTTCATAAATAATTGATACTTTCGTTAGACGTGGGACTCTGGGAATGATTTGTAACTGCAGTAGGCGCCGCTTAATATAATTTGTCCAGGGTTATTTTGATAACATTAATCAAATGCTATCAATAAATGGTGAGAAAAAATAATTCTGAAAACAGTAGTGGGCTTGAATTAATTTAATATAAATACAATTAGAAACGTATAAATGAAATAAAAACTTTCACAGTATTTTTATTAGGAAAATGTAAAATTTTGCATGTGAACTTATAATTCTTATAAAATTTTCCTTAATGTCTTTATTGCAGTAATTCATTCATGAACTGATCTTAACATTTGGGAAATTATTGGACCGATGCTATACTGGACTATCTTAACCCGTAGCGCTCCGTTGGCTCCGCTACGGAGCCGTCCGTCATTTGTTCCGTAACTCCGTAGGCTCCGCTGCTTTTTTTTTTAGCATGATTAGGCTTAAGATGTTACGGAATCGTCGGCGTTGGCAATTGTTATCTGTAGTTAAAACGTGCTCAGTCTCGCTATTGTTACGATTGAAACATTATTTGACCCATTTTATGGTTAGCAAAATGGAGAAAAATAATTATTGTGATGAGAATATAGAGTTGAGTGATAGTGAAGATGTGTTTGGTTTTTCATTGTTAGAAGATATTGTGGGAAGACAATGTTGATTATAATTCTGACACTTGGTTTTGGTAGTGGTTCCGAAATTATAGTACCAAAGAGACGACGAATGGTAGTTATTGAAAGTGAAAGCGAAGAGTCGCCGGAAGACAGATGAATGGCGCGATGTCACGGAAAAGTTAAATATTCCGGATAGAATACATTTTAGTGTATCGCCAAAGGTCATTGGACCGCAAATTCCTACAAATATTATACAGCCGAACAATATTTCAAATTATTTTTTACAAACGAACTGGTAAATGAAATTATAAAAGAAACCAACAATTACGCAGAAAATGTTCTAAAGAATAAAGGAATATCTAGTAATTCTATTTGGAAAACGTGGCGTGCGGTGGAAGAGGATGAGTTTGGGACTTTTATTGGAGTTATTATCAATATGGGTACGATACTCCTGGCGAATATACAGGATTATTGGTCAGTTAAAGAGAATAGTCGCATCTCTTTCTTTAGTAAAATATTTACAAAAAGAGAATTATGCAGATATTCTGGATGCTGCATTCCACTGCGAAAATGTGCTGGAGTTGCTGGTAGGCAGTGGTACAAAAAGCGTGCGGAGCGCTAAGGGTTAATACTCGGAGGCCACTCCTCATTCACATGAAAAGAGCCTGCCTCCCCCCCCAAAAAAAAACAATCTTGGTATGGCGTAGATGTTTTCGGGAGATTTTTATTTTTCAGAAACAGGGGAGGGGAGAATTGCAAAATTATTTATTTATTTGTTATTTTTTTTTTTTTTTTTCTCCTGAAGAAGGAGACCTTTATCCAAAATATAAGCCAAACTAAGGTTGCCTTTTTGCCAAATTTTGGTAACGTTTAAAATTTTGATTAAAACCGAAAACAAGCGGTTTGCTGACATGATTTCTTGCTTGCCGACATTTTTCTGACACTTGGCAATTTTAATAATCTATTTTGACCTTGTTTGGCTACTTCACTTCAGTTAAAAAGTTGCTCCACAGTACTTTGATAATATAAATGGAATTGTTGTTCATAGTAAGCGATGTTTTCGTATACAAATGAGCAGTTGGATAATAATATCCAATGATCACATTAAGCGGAATCTGCTGTATATGTCAAAAGGCTGATCTATGTGACTTTAGCGATAGTAATAAACAGTTTGAAGTTGAAATGAACTGAAACTTCCGTTTAAAGTTCGAAAATCAAAATATGGAAAAATGTAGGTCGAAATTTAGCTGCCGAAAGCCTGTCTTAATATTCTGGTGATTTTAATCAGGCATGATTATGTTCCGGATATAGTCGGAATTCCGGATTTTTTGCTTTCTTAGATCTGGAATCTTAAATCCTGAATTTTCACTCATCATCTGTCTCAGATTTTGTTTTAGATAAAATATACCATTCGGAGACTAAAAACTGAAATCTTTAAGACCAGCGGTTTTCAACCTTTCGACTAACGCGTACCATCTAAATAAAAACTGAAAAACTTAAGTGCCACCGCTACATTTTACAATGATTATTTTTCAGTTCCTCAATAGAAATAGTAAAAATAAATATATTTTGCCATTTGCACAACCTATTGGCTATATGTATTAAATATGCATACATAAAAATATTTTAGATTAAAAATGGGTTAACATTTTTCTTATCAAAATTTAAGTTATAATACTTTAATTCTTAAATTTAGTGCGAAATGTGGGCCTGTGTAAGAGAAACAAATTTCTTTGTGTGTGGTCTTATTTCATTTAGTTCTAACTATAAATTAGGATCCTCTTTTAATTTTGCTCTTTATTTAATTTTTAAATATAACATGGAAGAAAATCCTTGTTCACACAAATAGGTTGTACAAAAAGGCAATAAAAATTTAATGGCTCTATTTGAAATGCCTCTAAAGTTATTTTTCGGTTCAGACAAAAGTTAACAAGTGTGTTATTTTTGAAATCTTCAGTTCGAGTTCGATCACAGGAAATTACTGTCAATTTTTCTTTTTCTTCACGATATTTTTGAATTTGATAGTTAAAAATACTTTTTCTTTACGTACCACCTATTTTTCTCTTGCATACCACCGGTTAAGAACCCCTGTTTTAGACTGTATAAACACTTTACACCAGATGCTTTTATACAGTTGTATTGTACAGAGATAGATAAAACTGAAACTTTTGGACTGAGAAAAGATGGAAAACAGAAGTATGCTTATTAAATATGCTTTAATTTGCTTCAATGGATTCGTTGTCGAAAGTTCAGTTCATTTAATTATATGGCTGGTAGTATAATAGAAATTGTAACATTCATCAGCTCCGATAGCCTCATTGTGGACACTATAAAATATTATTTATTTTCATTACATAAAAATATATATGAAACTTGTAGGACAGAAATCTGTTTGTAGACTTTATTAGTAAAGACTGTGGGAACAACTCATAAAATAAGTGCACAGCTAATCAAAATTCTTTACAATCCATTGACTTTTTTTTTTCTAGCACTTTCTCATGCCACAATTGCTGATATGCATACTTCAAGTTGCAGTTTAATACCCAAAGGTTTAACTGAAAAACCACTGTCTGCGTCATATATTGCTAATCATACAGTAGGTGCTGATTAATGTGATCACGTTCGACTTCGACTATTTTGATAACATTAAACAATGAGAAAACTTATCTTTCAAAACAGCAATGGAATTTAACTCATTTTATATAAATGCTATAAGAAACATAATAATTAGGCACATTCGTAGCATTTTATTCGACCGATGCTATATTTTGTACTCAGAGAGCATCCCTTATCAGAAGAGCTTGCTAAAGTAAAATTTAAAATTGGGGAAAAAAAAAAAAAAAAAAAAAAAAGCAACGTTAGTTTGGCGTAGATGTTTTTAAGGTTTTTTTTTTTTTTTTTTTTTCCAGGTAAAGGGGGGGGAATTTTACTGTCATTTTTTTGTTCTTGAAGAAGAGAGAACTGTGTCTGATCCCCTAAGAATTGTCAGAGTTAATGAAAATCGACGTGAAAACTAGATCTAAACTAACTAGTCCAAAAGTCCTAAACTAGTCCAAAAGGGTCCAAAAGGAAAACTAGTCCAAAAGGGCTGTTCGTCTCGAAATACGGTTTTGCGTTGTTTTAGTCTGAGTGTGTGATTATGGCAAAGCCTCGAGGGCTATCTGCCTAAGGGGAGGGATGCCTTCGTGGAGGACTTTCTAAGGGAAACTGGCTCGTATACACGTTACACATGGGTAAAACCACGAAAACGCCCATGCAGCCAGCCCGTTCGCAGGATTCGAACCTCGGACCGAACTACCAGTGTTCAGCGACTTTATCGCTCGGCCGCTGGTGGGCGTTTTAGTCTGAGACTATTGCCATTCTTAACATAAGATTTCTTTTATTTGATTATTGTGATTCACATAATTGTATCCGTCAAAGGAAGGGATGCGCCGTGGAAGACCTTTCTAAGGGAAATCGGCTTGTATCCATGTTACATCCGAAAAAAACGGCCATGCAGTCAGCCCGGTCAGCGAGATTCGGACACCGGGCCAAACTACTAGTGTTCAGCGAATTTATCGTTGAGACGTTGGTGGGCCAATGCAAAATATTTATTTATCTTTCAAATTTTATTTTTCTGTGACTGATTAACAAACTAAGCTATTTAAAAGCAACAGTTGCAATTCTTATTTTTTTTTCTTTTAATCCTGATTGAGTTTTAAAAAAATGCATTTAATTCGCGATGTATCTAATTTAAAAAAATTTCATATTGTAATAGAATTATGTTATATATTTTTTCACTTTTCAAATACGCAAAAGATATGGAATGTTCCCATGTTAGTCTAAATGTATATTCATCTAATATCCTCTAAAATGTTTCACTATTCCACCTTGTCCATCTGTGTTGGTATTCTCTGCTAATAAACCATATAAAAGAGTCCCTTTAGGTGAAAGTTAAAATCTAAACCATTTAAGACATTTTTTTGGGAGGTGCTCATTTGAAACGGTTTATTAAAATCGAAACCAAGATGTTTAGCGACTTAATCCTTTACTTGACAACTTTTTTCTAACACATGACAATTTTTATAATCTATTTTGACCTTATCTGGCAACTTAAAAAACTTATTCTGTAACATTTTGATCATATTAAACGAATTGCTGATTCCAATAAACGATATATTTTCTATGTTTTCGTATGCAGACGGGCGGGACTTCGGCTTTTCGATAACAATATCTGAATGATACTATTAACCGCGGTCACATTAAACGCACATGATAGTTACAAAAAATAAACAGGGCAGTTTCCAAAATTCACAAAATGCACATGGTAGTTACCAAAACATAAACGCTCTTCGTCTCTTAAGAAATTTTTTAGTTCTTCGGGGTGTGAAAAACATTTTGAAGAATTTAATCAAGCAATACAATAGGAACTGGGCACCGAAATTATCGTTCATGTTCCGGTTTTTCATTGTGCTTCCTCAGGATCTGAAATGAGGATATACGGAGGTTCGTTATAATCTACGTTTGCTGTAGCAATATGTGCATTCCCGTAAAAATTCTTCCGTATGTTGAAGCAATAGGTAATTTAACTGTTTCTTTCAAGTTGGCTTTTCAAGTCAAATTATACCGTATTTCTTCGCGTATTTTTTCCTCTAGCATTTCATCGCTAGGTTCTGAAAAATTTTAAACATAGTCGTATAATTTTCCCCTTTCTCTGTTAGTTTTTCCGTCTGAGGTAGTTTATTGCTAAATTGAATGCTGTTGATTATTTTTATTTGGTGAATTTAATTTATATTAGCATTTCTACCATTTTATTTTATCTCACCTTTATTATTTGAAACATATTTTATGCAGATTCTTCATTAAGCTATCCGTACGTGGCAGGTGTTCTCATACTTTAGAAAATTTCCAAACTTGAGATTTCACCTTACTTCTGTTATTTGCGTTCCAGTTCTGTTATCTACTGCTGATGTGCATGAGCTTTTGAAACCCGAGACTTTTGTTTGCATCCCCATCGCTTTCATCCCTCGGATAATGTGCTCTTGGGAAATGCTGTTAAGACTCATTCATGTGAAGTGCTCCTGGGTAATTTACAAGGTAATTGAGCGCAATTCAATATCGCTTAAATATTGAAATGTTAGTATCACTAGGTATACTTATTATAACATAGGTTTCTTTTAAAGAAATAGTATTGTAATAGTTATCAGTGGATTATCTATGACTTATTTTATTTGTTAAGTTCTTACTGTGATCCCATCCTTCGGAAATTATATTACTCGCATAATTTTTCCTTCTCGATTTTCGGACGATAAAATTAGTTGAAAAAAGGGAGAAATATTCTAGGAAGTACGGTATTTCGGTACGGTATTTCGGTTAAAGGATTTGCAAACAATTGCGTGCAAGAAGTCTTAATGTATCGAAAATATTCTTTTTAAACCCTGGAAACACAACAATCTACGGGGAGGGGGGGTGAAAATCAGATCGATCCTCTGCTCTGGTAAGAGAGGTAATGTCTTCAGTCCAAAAGTTCAATAGTGAGTTTTCAGTTTAAAAACACGAATAAAGGTACTCACAACACATTTTTACTGTTCTTGAAATAATGTTTGTCTGTCTATGTAATCTGTATGACGATTTTTTCATCAGCGATAATTGTTACATAAAACTTCCAAAAAATAAGGTTTCTACATTGTCATAAAGAGTTGATTGGATTTTTAATAAAATTAGACAACCGGAAATAGTATTTTTTTTAGAAAGTCCATATCAATCTTTAATGGAAAATCAAATGGAAGTGGTACTCGGCTCGGAAGCCCGTAACATTTTTTATGCAAAACTATATTAAAATATAACCCAAAACTTTTTAATTTAATATTTAAGACTGTATATCAATGGGATGATAAACTAGAAGTGATACTTTACGTGAAACTCCGAACAGACTTATATATATATATAGAGAGAGAGAGATTTTGAGACAATCCAAAATTTCCCAAATTGGATATTTAAAATAAATGTATTTATTGTGTTCGTTTCACTTTTTAAACAAAAGGATGCTGCTACCACATAATACCTCTCCATGTTTGGTTTTTGAAGAACTACTAATAAAGAAACTATTAAAGTGAATATAAGCAAAATGTGTGACAGCATTTTATCGGGCATAATATGCTGCTTTTAAAAATTTTGTTAAGTCATTGATATGTAAATCCGAAACACTATATGACAGGGGTGACCAAACTTCATTTCAATAAAAGCCGCATTTTGGAATTAAGAAAAGCTCGAGAGCCGCAACTGTATTTCCCAAAAGCCACATTTCAGTCCATATTTACATGACTTTAAAAGTAATGAAACAAATTTCAAATGGAAAGAAACCTCTGGTTCTAAACAATCATTCAATGACAGTTTGTCTTTAACGTGTGATGATATGTGGAAGACCACGCGAAACGTTTTGTTGTATTTGTTTTCTCTAATTCAGCTTTTTGCGCTATAAAGTATTCTTTTTCAGTTTTTAAATGCTCCGATTCTTCCGCGATACTTTCTTGTAAATATTGTTCCATTATAGCTTTGTAATGCTCATGGAACTTCAGATTCTTCTTAAATCTGCACCACAGCTACTCAAATCATTTTTCTACTACCTAAAAATCACTTCGTAGTTCCCCTACATGCTTGTTTCTCGGTAAGCAAGTTTTTATCTATTATCTTCAAATTTTACAGATTGTCAAAATTTTCTAGAAGTAGCATAATTTTCTAACATGTCATTGTCATCAGATTTATTAAAAATTCCCAAAATTCCAGCTGACGTAATCTCTCATCATTTCGGAAGTCGAAGCCTCTTCTAAATTATTTTTAACTTGTATCAAATTCTGTATGACGTTAGATGCTTACGATGCATTACATGCATTTTCTGTTCCGCTCACAGACTACTCCAGTTTAGGATCTACTGCTACTATTCTGATATTCGGCAGATCCTTCTTGTAAAAGCATCCAAAGCAAATCTAACTTTTAAAGATTTTCTTTACAAAATGTATGATATGATATTCGGCAGACCCGTCTTGTAAAAGCATCCACAAGCAAATCTAACTGAAGATTTTCTTTATAAAATGTACCGATAGAATTATTACAATAGATATACTTTTTTTAGCTTTTGAATAACATTATTAAGAGTCTTAAACTAATAAGAAATGAAATAAAATAATTACGTTTGGACACTGATCATCGGTTCCTGATGAACTGATTAAGTATAATAATAACTTTGTGAAAAGAAATAAAATAAATTAATTACTTTCTTTTGGACATTGAGTAGGTTTATTTTACCTATTTTATTTGCCTAAGAGCTGCACCACTCGCTTGCAAGAGCCGTGCAGTACCAACCCTGCTATATAACCAGAGGATATGTTATGATCGATGCGATGTTTTGGAACGGAAGCATGAGAATGGATATACACGTAAGCACCCATAGTTCTCCATATTCATTATATGGGAGAATAGAATATTAAAAAAATGAGTTTTGTTTACAATTAATTATTGAGTTATATAAAGTTTATAAAAGAATTAAATTTTATTTACCCAATTAGTCAAATAAAAGTGATAGTGTACTTGAAGCTCCTTGTTACTCCGCTAATTACATGTCTTAACATGGTGTTGGTGGTAGGTCATGTGCTAGCCACATAGGATTGTTTTTCCTTACGATATAATTGTTATGTAAAAAAAAAAAAAAAAAAAAAAAAAAAAAATCCACGTTGTTCGAAACATTATTATAATTTACTGAAGTTTAGTACTTGATGAAAGTGCATACAATGGTACTAAAGTTTTCACATGCTGAAGAACTGCAAATATTGTAGAATACTTAACTACGCAGCTGTGCATTTTTCAGAACAATAATTCTTGCACATCTGCAATCAAGAAAATCTGAATGAAAAATGTATTTCCTGTGTTAATTACTATGCAGGATCTGATTTGGTGATTATAGTAAAATAATCTCAAATCTGAGGCGAAAGAATGCCATTGTGGAGGACTTTTTCAGAGAGTTCTGAAATTTCTGAACCTGTCGTAGACATCATATGACATTCTGCATAGCATCTAAACTTTTCTGATGCTAAATATTTTGTTTAAATCAGTCTGTTTATCATGGAATCATGATTTGAGATTAACTTAAATTCATTTTTCCGCGTGTGGTGCTTTTAAAAGCATTTTTGTATTGCATATATTTTATTTTCATTGTTGTTATCTTCTCTCTTCGCTTCTGCAAGAATTTGCTGTATAATTTCAGAAAACAAAATATGCGATGAAAATACAGTTGGCGTCGCTTAATATTATCCACGCCTATTTTGATAACATTAAATAATGAGAAAAATATCTTTCAAAGTAGCAGTGGAATTTAAGTACAAATGGGCATATTAATTAGGGAAGTACACAAGCTTGTTTATGAACTGTCCAAACTGTATTTAATGCAAAATTTTATATATGAATGGTATGTTTCTGAAAATTATTTAACCGATGTTATACCCTTAGTATTAATACTTGGAGGGCATACCACGTATGAAAGAAACTGCCAATGTGAAATTTAAATTTAGAGGAAAAAGTAACCTTCATTTGCCGTACAGGGTTTCAGAGATTTCTTGTGGCCCTCAAGAAGAGAGACCTTTTTCTGATATCCTCAACATCGGTAGAGTTACTGAAAATCTACGTTAAACTAAGGTAGCTTTTATACCTAACTTTAAATGGTTGACTGAAACCAAGGTGTTTGGAGACATAATTCCTTAGTTGGCGATCTTTATGCATAACTTGGCAATTTTAGAATGCATTTTTGGCGACATTAGTTCCGTATAAAAAATTTATTTTATAATAATTTGATCCTATTAACCGAGATGTTGAGCAAAAAGTAATGTATTTTCCATATTTCGCATACGAACGGGCGATATTTCGGTTCGATAGCAATATTCGAATTATAACCGCATCACATTAAGCGTCGTCTCCTGTATATATCTAATATTTTAGAAGCTTTTTGTAGATTCCTTTAGTACAAATGTTAATTGTAAATCGAATTCAAAGAATTGCACATTTGTGTCAGAGCTTCCAGATTGTCTGTGTGTGTGTGGGGGGGGGGGAAGATAAACCGTTTTTAACTATCGATTTCCGAAATTTTGTGTTTGTTATAATCTTGATTACCGCATTTAGGCAGGAATTCAATGTGCTGTGAAATTTTTTAATTATTTTCCAAATGAAAATGTACAAATTTTTAAAAATTAAAAATGTAATATGTGAATATTCTTTACGTGACTATAACACCATCACTGACCTGACTTTCCAAGAAAATCTTTCATAGATTATTCATCCTGGTAAATACTATTTATACTAGCTAGGCCGCTCCTCCTTTCCGATTTAGGTGGCCGCTTGTTCCAGTATGTCACGATACGTTCTTAACCGTTTATATCTTAGGACGAAATTGCCCAAACACTCTCATTGCTCACACATATGTCAGGAATAAATAGTTTGTCGAGCTGAGGGTATGTCAGGATTATCGGAGATGTTTAAGCTTCCTTCAGTTTGTTAAATGCATCATCACATTCTTTTGTCCACAAGTACTTTAGCTTGCTCTATGTCAGCTTGTGAAGGGGTCTTGCGATGAAGCAAAGTCCTTTCCAAATTTGAAATTTTTTATTCATTTGCAAAGGTCCCAGGAAACTTCTCCGTTGGATATTTTCTGGGCTATTCCAATCTTTAAACTGCTGGCACTTTTTCCTTAATGGTAGGCACCATTTGCAGAGATGACGTGTTCGAGGTAAGTCACTTACTGTTCGAGTGTTGCCGGCGCATTGCATACTCCAAACGGCATCACTTTGAACTGCTCAAGTCCTTGTGCGGTAGTAAATGACATCTTTTCTCGGTCATCAGGGTGTATGTCTATCTGCCAAAATCCTCCGTAAATCAAGCGTCGAAAGCCACTTGCTTTCGGAAAGAGTGCCCAGAATATTTTCAATTCTAGAAAGAGGGTAGCTGTGTTTCTTCATGACCTCGTTCAACAGGTATAAAATCTAGATGAACCGTTTTCTTTTTTTAACAGGACGGCGGGAGAGGCGTATGAACTTGCTGATGGCTCGATAACGTTGCTTTCTTCCATGTCCTTTAAAATTTTTTGTATCTTTTCCTGTTTAGTAATCGGTTGTCGTCTGGGGTGTTGCTTGATCGGTGGGTGATCTCTCCGATCAATTTTATGCTGAGCCAAAGTGATTCGACCCAAGTCAGAAGATGTGCGGGGGAAAACATCTCGAAATTCTTGAATGACATATTCTGCAGCACGCGTCTATTCATAGCATAGTTGTGCATTCTGAAATAACTTCAATATTAGGTTCTCTGAAGATACAGGAACTGGAGGACTATTGGTTCGTTTAACGCATGTCACTGGAGTACATCTGCAAGAAGTCGTCTTTTCTCAGAACTTTCGCAGGGATGACAGTCTGCGGTTGGTTTGGTTTATTTAATCCCTGTAAAGCAGTCAGAGAAAGTGATGCCTTCTGGAGGACCTTTTAAGGGAAACTGGTTCGTATACGCGTTACACATGGGAAAAACCTCAAACGAAAACTGGCTTTTGCCGTAGCGTTTGTGAAAGAAAAAAAAAAAAAAAAAAAAAAAGAATTAGAATCTTTCTTTAGAATTGAGTTTAAACATACCGTGAATGAACTACTTGTGTTTTATTCAGTTTTCCCTTTCCCCTAATTTTTAAAAAATTTTTAATTGAAGTGACAAAGTGCAATCATTGTAAATAATGTTTTGAAAATGAGTGCGATATAATAACATTAAAATGATGTATTCGCAGGAAAGATAATTTAAAAAGTTTGCATAGAGAGTAATTATTATGATTGTTAAAAGTAATTCAATTTCTTCCGTTTCTGCAGAATCGATTTTTTTACGTGAATTATTAATTCCGTAATGAAGAAATGCATTTTATCTTAATTTGCGTATACAATCCCTTATCTAAATAAAACTTTCGGAATACCTATGAGAAGGAAGTAGTAAAATTTAATGAATGTTTTGTAATTAATGTACCCTCCAAAATAACTGCAAGAACTTTTCACATTTGTATAAGACATTTTTTTTTCCCTCGTATTAAATCTTTTTCTAGTTTCAGCGTATCTAATAATTATGATCTACAGAAGAAAGCCATAATTTCATTATTGTCATGGAACTTAACGTCCAACCAGTGGCCGAATGGTTAACACCGCTGAATGTTGGTAGTTCGATGCCAGGCGAGTGGGCTGACTGCATAGGAGTTTACAGGGCTTTCAAATGTAACGTGAATTCGGAAAGTTCTTCACGAAACCATCTCTCCTTTTAGGCAGATAGCCCTCCTGGCTTTGCCGTATTCAAGTAACTTAATCTAACTTTAGAACTATGATAAAGCCGTTTGATGCAACGACTTTGTAATTATATGTTTTTATTTTCTTCCTTGTTACTATTTGTTTTTGATGCACGATAGATTTTTTTAATTACTTGCGGATAATTTTTACTTGAACTAGCTCTAAAGTTGGAATTTAAGTTATTATCATTACCACTAGAAACGAACGTGAATAACATATTAGAAAATCTATGGAGCTAATTAGTTTACAAAATGATATCAATCTTATTCAAAGATCTGGTTAACTCTTATTCATATTTGTCAAAAAATAAATACGCTCAGTTACGAATTTTTGCACTAACAATAATCACTTTGTTTGGGAAAACGTTTCTATGTGAATAATCACCCCTCCCCCGTTTGCAAGCTAAGAGAACGCAATTGACCGATGAACCTCTACAATGCGAAATGATAATTTCTAGTAATTTTTCTCCACGCCTACAAACTATCGATATCAAAACGCCATCGAGTCTCAAGCCGTAGCAAGTAATAAAAAAGTTTAATGCATTGAAGAAAAATTTCATAAATAAGAGAAAGAGATTATGAATTTGTTAGAATTATTTGAAAGAAATGCGAGTCTTAAGAATTTAATTTTTAATTGTCGCTATATTTGAATAACAAAGTGTAGCCAACAAAAATGTATTTACCAAACTTTAGATTTTAGATAGAAAACCAATATAAACTTGAATTTTCTTCCTTTGCGACTTATTAGTCCAAAGGGATTTGAATCCCGAAGGACTATTAGTTTCGTTTTGGCATTTTGCGTCGGACTCATAAATGTCGGTTCACTTTTCAAACTGTTGCCACAAAATGTTAGAGTCCTGCAATATATTTGAAGAAATTAAATAATGAAAAATCTGCATAAATGTATGTATATTTCTCGTATTGTGTTAAAACAACGGTACATAGAGTCATCGAATTTTGAATAACGTAATCCTCCAACGAATATGAGCATGTGGAAGACCAAATTTGAAATTTGAAATTTGTTTTATGATCGATTTCCTATTTTTTAAAACTTTGACGAATTTTTGATTAACAAACTCAAGGATTTCAAAGCGAGCAATGGCAACGTTGTGCAGAAAAAACATTTTTATCTCCAGCGCGTGAGTCTCTGTATCGGAAATTCTAAAGATATGCTCGTTTTAAAACTATTTTGCGATATTGCTGTTGCACTGGATCTTATGGTTTAAGTGCGAGGAACATGATATTTAATAAAGAAAGGTAACACACAAAATGTTAAAAAAACGCCCCTTTGGACGTAATTTAAAATCTGAAACATTTCAGATTTTTTTTTTTTTTTTTTTTTTTTTTTTTTTATTATTGTTTATATGTGTTTTGGTAAAAATATAATAAGCGAAATTTAAAATTTTTTAAAAAATTCCGGCCTATCAGTTATTTTCAGATCGTGCGTTTGGCCGACATGCAATTTGAGACCATTGTGTTAAGTAAGCTTCTCTGCATCGTGAGCAAAAATCATATCATCGAACTTCATGTTTCCTTCCTGTTAACAGGTTCAGATTACATAATCCTATTATACGCAAGTTACTATATTTTAATATCAGTTACTGATTATTTCAGATATGAGATTCGAGAGCAATTGAAATTTCTGCGAATACCCTTACATATCATTTAATATTTTGTTTAGTATACTGACATAGAAATGTTCTTCTAAACTAATGGCTTTTGCTTTCCTAACAATGATTTAAAATGTAGTTCCATGTCTACAAGGAAACGTATAAATACCTATGTATGTTTTTTAAATTTCTGCTGTTTCATGGCATTTACATTATCAGTCGTATGTTTGTATAATCTGTGATAAAATAATCGAGAAATAAAATTTCTAAGGTTTTTTTCAAATGAGGTATACTTGATATCAGAATTTTTAACATTGTGTCCATTTAAAGAAAGGCGGGAACAAAAGGAGATATACAGTAGGCGCCTATAAATGTGACTACGTTAGTCCACGACTTTTTTCATAACATTATTCAAATCATAACACTAAGCGAAGAGAAAAAGAGCCCTGAATATATCAATGGAATTTTACTCATAAATATTACTCCTTGCGTACGGATTTCTAATGAATTATATGCACAAGTCCGATGAAAAGGGAGTAAAATTTATTATTATCACAACAAATAAAACAAAATGCTTAAATTTCCTCAGAAATATTCGTACAATATCGCAATATCTCACCGTAGTTAACTACTAAAACGTTCCACAGAACTTGATTCAAAATAGAGAAAGCTAATCCGATTTCACCGCAAATTCGCTACAGTAAACAACAACATTTCTCCAAACAACAACTGAATTGAGATGTTTTCCTCCAGCTTGTATAAGCTTTTTAAACATGCACGAGAAACTTCTCGTATTTTCTCGATTTTTCTGGATATTAAAAGATTACAATTACGAAATATCTATTGTTAAAATGTTAGATGCGCGTGCTCCTGTATTTAATTTTTCCGGCGTAGCTTTCTCTTCAAATAAGTCTCGTTCTGCATTGCGCGAAATATAAAACAATTTTAATAACAATTCTATTAAAAATAGCAAACTAAAAAAATACAAAATCCGTAACAATATAACTAGAAACATATAAATAGGTACTTTCACAGTATTTTAATGAGCAAATTGTAAAAGTTTATAACGTTGCGCGCCTCTAACTAGCACGCAACCAAGAGGTGACTGTGAAAGCTTGTATAAACCACAGAGTCTTATAAAGGGTTTAAGTCCCTTTTTATTCAACGTAATAAATTACAATGGCGTCCTCTTGACGCTTACAGACTGTGCCCACTAGGCAGTCAAATAAAAATAAGAACCTGAAAAGAAAGTAAAGACAATATTCTAACTACGAGGCTCTCTAAAATAACTAACTCACCGCGTTTTACAAATACCGCAGCTAATTCAGCAGACTTGAAGCTCACTGGAACAATTGCAACTACTTCCCGCCAAGCACATAGGCCGCAACGCGGGGTTCTTCAATTCTCGATAACTACCTCCGCGCTCGCTAAGTAAGAATAACTCTCACCGAACTTGTTTCCTTCTATTTAAATCAGAATACTTCCGCTGATAATTTGAATCCTTGCGCGTTCTACTAAAATTTACATATTCTGGCATTGGCAGTTCCAGGGGAAAGTAAGGCTTGACAGGAAAGATAGTTTAAACTTAAAATATATGTTAGTTAAAATAAATATAAACCCTACATTTGCCGCTGCCAGAATTTGGAAAACTTGGAAGCAGGTCCTACAAACGACCTGTTGTAAGTTTATCTAATTCTGAACTAACTGGCGAAAGCCTCGTTTACACAAAAAAAATCTTATGTAACAATTATATACTAAAATTCTTTTGCTCGTTACAAAGCTTTCTTCTTACAGCAACTTTTCCTGGACTTCATCAATCAATCTTGGTCTTTCCTTCCAGCATCTGGAAGGAATAAGTATCAGTATCTTTCTACATACATTATAATTTACACTTTCTTGACACAATAAATTTTTGTTTTTAAACGATTCGTTTTTCTTAGTTATTGCTCACTTCACATTCATTCAATTTTTCAAGCATTAATTTAACTTTACCCTGGCTCTCCACCGTGTGTGGTGTCAAACGGGAATATTCGTGTTTTAGTCTTACAACACTTCCCCTAACCACCATGATTTGTTAGAATTCAACAACCAAATAGACACACCTTACTCGACATTCTACAACTCAATGAGCTACTTTAATAGTCTTAAAAATTCAAATGTAGGTGGAGAACCCTACAAAACACATTCATTCTAACTTCCCCCTCATTCATCTTTAAACATGCAGGCTTTCGCTCTAAAGCATGACTTTATCTACAATTTACTACTTAAATTTTGACTTCATTGCTTTTAAGCATTCACTTTTAGCATCTACAATTTTATGCTTCTAGACTAAATTCTACTTTTACATAACCTTCAAGTATTTACATACATTTACAAATTTTTAATACATATGCTTTTTACAATTTACCATAAAATGAATAAGAGAAAATAAATTTTTACTTTACTCATTCTTCCCAAGCTGGCGGCACTGAAACTAAAATTCTTATTAATACAAGAATACGAAGTTATTTTTATCTTCGGCCAAATTTTGGCTTTAACATAACAGAATTAGTCTTTCGACCAACAGAAAATGCTTGTTTTTAGCTTTTACACTTAAAGAAAATAATACTTTTGCCTTAGCTAAATAAAGTAAAACAAAACTAAGTCTCAACCGAGACATATTGACTTTCGTCAAAACATAGAACTTCGTACTTATGCATAACATTTCGGAACAAAACAGAAAGAAAAATTTATAGAAGGTTTTAACTTATCTTTGAGTTTTCGATGCTTGAAATTCCGTCATCCGTTTTTGGCAAAATTGATCCCAAGTTAGAGGTTTCATGGATGTCAATCTTCTCCTTATTGATCTCCGAGTGTCGTCCCCGTTGCTTTTTCTTTTGCGTCCTCTACATGCTGGCCTCTTGACGGAGTAATCGTCTGGTTGTTGGCCTTTGCGTTTCTGCCTGGGACGGCTGGTGTTGACGTCCTCCGGTCTGGAGTCCTTCTTGAATTTCTTCTGTTCGTCGTATTTTTGTGCCTCCTGTTGTCGTTTCAGTTTCCGGAACGGCGGCCTTGCTGGCACATGACTCTGTGGCCGTGTGCGCGTTCTCCTTGATGTGTAATTTCTCCTGCCATCCTTTGTAGGTGGTGTTTTCGTCTTTACCACGGTTTCTTTACCCGGTTCATCTGTATTTTTGTTTTTCTTAAACGCCGGAGTTTGAAAATCATTTTTTCTTTTTGATACCGACGTCCGGGTTGTAGAAGTGCTAGGTCTCTCTTCAGTTCTCCGTTTCTTGGGTGGTGGAATAGTTGTTGCAGTCTCTGGCCCTTCTATTTCGTTTAGACTTGAGTCCTGCAAGAAACTTTTAAGGATTTCAAAATCATTTGGATTATAGTATTTTTTCACCTGGTCGGGACTTGCTTTACAGATTTCCCCTCTCTCGTTTTTAAGATATAAGACTACTCCTTTGATTTCCTGAATTACATAGGGGCCTTCAAACTTTGGAGCTAGCTTTGCCATAAAATTGTCTGGGGCACTTGATAAAGAAAATTTCCGTTTCAATACTTTATCCCCAACTTTAAAATCTGCTTCACGGCGTTTTCTATCATAATATAACTTCTGTCTATTTCTTGCCGTATCCGAGGTTTTAAGCGCCTGATCAATCAACTTTTGCACGTCTTGTTGTCTAAATTCCTGCTCTCTTTGTTGCACAAAGAATAATTTATCTAAAGGCGTAATTAACTTTCTGCCTAAAAATAATTCTGCTGGAGTTTTTCCCGTAGTATCATGATGTGCCGTTCTTAAAGCATAAGCTAATTCATTTATGTAGCCATCCCAGCGCTTGTGATGTGTGCTAACGTAACTGCGAATTATTTTTACAATGTTTTTATTAACTCTTTCTGCTATGTTAGCCTGTGGTCTATACGGAACCATTTTAATATGGCGTATAGCAAGTCCATTGCATACGTTTTCAAATATTTGACTAATGAATTGTTTTCCGTTATCGCTAATGACTTTTATCGGTGCACCGTATTTTAAAATGTATCTGTGTAAGAATGCATCTGCGACTGTTTTGGCTGACGCGCGTTTAAGTGGAACAATTTCTATCCATTTTGAAAAATGATCTACTATTACTAAAAGAAAACGATTTTTATTTAACTCGCTCTGGGGGAAGGGACCAAGGAGATCTATGCCTAAAATTTCATTCGGAAATGTAGCGCGGAAATGTACCTAAAATTTCATTCGGAATGCTATTTAAGTACCCGGCCGGGCTGTAATTAATATCATTTATTAACTGACATTGATTGCAGGACCTGACATACGCCGTTACTATTTTGTATAATTGCGGGAAATATACCGCCTCGCGTACCCTTTTAATAGTCTTTCTGACCCCGAGGTGGCCCGCTGATTTTTTTTCGTGCAACTCCTTCAAAATGCTTAATCGAAGCGAGGCTGGGATGACTGGCTTATACTCAAGATTTTCGTTTGTTGTTTTCGTATAGAATAATAAATTATCTATTATTTCATAGTTTTTTGCTCTATTTCTTATCGCATCGATATCTAGTATGCTCAAAGCTTTCGGGGTCTTTCAAATAAGCATAGATATTTCCAAATTCAGGATCAGCTTTCAGTTCAGTAATAACCGTATCTCTAGAATCTAAAATTTTTGAAGTCAACACAGCGCATTTAAGTTCATTACCTTCATCGTCCAGTTTTATACGAGAAAGTGCGTCAGCTACATTGTTTTCCTTACCCGGTTTATATTTTATTGTGATATTATATTCTTGGAGTTTTAAAGCCCATCTTATTAACCTGGGCGTTAGGTTTTTTCCCGAGTAAAGTCTACCAACAGCCGCATGATCCGAAAAGACTGTTACTGGCGATTTGCCGAAATAAACTCGAAATTTGTGTACAGCCATTAATACGGCTAATGTTTCTCTTTCTGTAGCTGTATAATTCCTTTGTGTTTGATTCAATGTTTTACTAAAAAATGCCAGCGGATGGTTATTTTGCATAAGAACCGCACCCACCGCATAGTCTGACGCATCTGCCGCAATTTCCAGGTTTTCGTCCCCCTCAGGGAATTTTAAAACAGGGGCATTAATAAGCGCTTCTTTTAATCTTTCAAAAGCTGTGTTAGCTTCAGCTGTCCACGTAAATTTACTCTTTTTTCTTTTGATTACTAAGAGTGGTTCAACAATATTAGCGAAATCTTTTATGAAAGATCGATAGTAAGAACATAATCCAAGGAAAGACGAAAGTTTCTTGGCGGTGTTGGGCGGTGGGAAATTCTTAATAGCTTTTATTTTTGAATCTTGCGTTTCTATACCCTTTTGCGAAATTTTATAACCGAGATATTTAAGTTCTTTAGTTGCGAACTTGCATTTTGAGGCGTTAATTGTAAGACCCCGGCCTCTTTTAATAATTTAAAAACTTGTTCAAGGTCATTAATGTGTTGTTCCAACGTACTACTCGTTATAATTATATCATCTAGATAAATTAAAGTTGATTTTCCTAAAACAGGCTTTAGAACAATGTCCATAGCTCTCTGGAATGTTGATGGGGCCCCACACAACCCAAAAGGCATGCGTAAAAATGCATAAGTGCCCGATTTTGTTATAAACGCGGTTTTATGTATATCTTCGGGTCTCATAGCTATTTGATAGTAGCCAGACGTTAAGTCCAAAGTAGACATATATCTCGTCGATTTGATCTGTCTAATGATCTCGTCTATAACCGGCAAAGGGTAAACTGGAAATTTAGTTATGCTATTTAGTTTTCTATAATCGATAGCAAACCTCCAAGCCCTTTTATCCGAAGGAGGAAACTCGTTCTTTTTCCTACATAGTACGACTGGACTCGCGTACTCACTATTTATGGGCGTTATTATTTTATTCTTTAACATCTCCTTAATATGTTCTTCGATGATTAAGTCTTTTTGTTTATCATAGCGATACGGTTTAGTCCTACAAGGTTTTTCGCCATTTAATTGAATCTTGTGAGTCACGATCTGACAGTTTCCCGGTTTTTCTGAAAACAAATGAGAAAAATTACTCACCACTTGCTGTATTGCTTTACTTTCCTGGTCATTCAAATGGCTAAGGTCCAATTCAGGTGTCTCCACCGGTTCCACCACCCTCTGGTCCATCTCCAGCACCACGGAACTATCTTGAAAATTTAATTTGGCCCTCGCGGCCCTTAAAAAGTCCATACCTAAAATAAGAGAGTGTTGGAGGTCTTTCACCACAAAAATTAATACTTTGAGATTTTCCTCTTTTATCTGTAAGTTTAATGATACTTTCCCGATGCAGTGACATGTTTTTCCTTGCGCCGCTATAATTTCCGTATTTCTGGTTTTAAAGAGTCGTATCCTAAAAAAATTCTTTTTGAAGAACTTTTCACTCATGAAATTTCCTTCTGCCCCTGTATCGATGAGGGCTTCTACTGGTACATCGCCAACCAGGACTTGTATAATTGGTAGCTGTGAGTTTTTTACGATGACTGTATTTAGATGTCTATTTGAGGGTTTTTCTAAAACTTCCGGGGTCTGGACCCTCCCTTTCACAGGCCCCTCTAGTCGTTTAAAGCTTTCCTTTCAATCTGTGTCTTCTGGGTACGCGGATGCTTATTTTCAAATTTTCTTTTTGGGCCTTGACCTTCGAGTTTCGATGCGTTAGCTTGATAGTTCTTTCCCCCATACGAGCGATTTCCATTTCTGGTTTCCTCCTTCCTTCTGGTACTTTGAGAATATGTTTCCCCTCTCGCTCTTTCCGCTATTCTGCGATTTTGAAATTTCACCGCCAATTCGAAAAGTTCCTGCAATGTGGTTGGGTTTCTAATTTCAGAGTAGTCTTGAACAGCGGGTAACAATCTTGGTAATATTATTTCAATAATCTCCGCATCGGGTTTCTTGCCATACAGCATATCCGTTAGCTTGATTTTTCGTAAAATAAAGTCCGTCAATTGTGCTGTATCCCGTTGATAGAAACTATATAGCTCGGCTTCCAGCCGTGCGCGATCTTTCACTATGGGGAAGGCCTTTACTAACGATTTTTTGAAATTTTCAAATGTATACGTCGGGCTTCCAAACTCACCTAGAAGAAATTTGCCTATATTTTTCCACCACAGCGCGGCCTGTCTTCTTAGTGCTGATGTGGCAATAGCAACTTTTTGTCTTTCAGACACAGGATAGAGCTGAAAGTGGTTTTCTATACCTTCTAAAAATACGGACACAGAATTTTTTCCGTCGAAATAGACGTTTGGCTAGATTGATGCTCTCAAAGTCTGGACCAGGTATCCAAATGCTTCTAACTGCGTTGTCATTTCTTGGTGTTGTCCAGCGGCTTCCATCCAGTTTTCGGCCATTTCAGTTCGATAAGTGTTCGGGCGCCAATATAACGTTGCGCGCCTCTAACTAGCACGCAACCAAGAGGTGACTGTGAAAGCTTGTATAAACCACAGAGTCTTATAAAGGGTTTAAGTCCCTTTTTATTCAACGTAATAAATTACAATGGCGTCCTCTTGACGCTTACAGACTGTGCCCACTAGGCAGTCAAATAAAAATAAGAACCTGGAAAGAAAGTAAAGACAATATTCTAACTACGAGGCTCTCTAAAATAACTAACTCACCGCGTTTTACAAATACCGCAGCTAATTCAGCAGACTTGAAGCTCACTGGAACAATTGCAACTACTTCCCGCCAAGCACATAGGCCGCAACGCGGGGTTCTTCAATTCTCGATAACTACCTCCGCGCTCGCTAAGTAAGGTGGTGTGGTGTATTTAATTATGGCAAAGCACACTAGGGCTATCTGCCTAAGGGGAGGGGTGCCTTCGTGGAGGACTTTCTAAGGGAAACTGGCTCGTATACACGTTACACATGGGGAAAACCACGAAAACACCCATGCAGCCAGCCCGTTCGCGGGATTCGAACCTCGGATCGAACTACCAGTGTTCAGCGACTTTACCGCTCGGCCGCTGGTGGGCCTCTCGCTAAGTAAGAATAACTCTCACCGAACTTGTTTCCTTCTATTTAAATCAGAATACTTCCGCTGATAATTTGAATCCTTGCGCGTTCTACTAAAATTTACATATTCTGGCATTGGCAGTTCCAGGGGAAAGTAAGGCTTGACAGGAAAGATAGTTTAAACTTAAAATAAATGTTAGTTAAAATAAATATAAACCCTACAAGTTTATGAACTGTTCATAATGTTTTTCGAAATTATTTGACTGATACTGTTCTCTAAGGGACCGATGGCCGCCCAACCAGTATTGTATAGTGATTAGTGACGTTGACTGCAGTACCGATGAACCCGGGTTTGAATCCCGGAAAAGGGAAATGACCCGGAAATGTTCGTAAGCGTATAGTATCTGTGCGACAAGAGAGCACTCAAAAGACACGACGAGCCGAAAGTCTTCTCAAGAGGTTGGTGATAGGAGAAGAAGGGTGGGAGACCCTCGGACCATCCCCCCGAATAATGAAACAATTATATTCTGAATATAGATAAAACATGGCATTGTAATATTGCACCTATATTCAGTATTGCATATTTGTTTCATTATTCAGTATTTTGTATCTATCTATAGTGTTATACCAGTATACAGTAAATTATATGGCACATGCTTCATGCAGAAAATTTCCTCTCATGCATTTATTTGTAATTATGTGGCAATATTAACGAGGTACCTAAGCATCATTACCATGTATTCATTAGTAGATTTATAGTGGTTTTGTGATAGAATATGTTAGCTTTGATACGTCTTTGTACCTATGTAGCATTATCAGAGAGGTACTACCTATCTAGCATCATCTTATATATTTTTTAGATTCTATGGGCTTTGGAATAAAATATTTTGGCATTGTACTTTTAAATGCAATTTTAATATAACTAAAGAAGGTGTGTGGGTAATGAATGTATATCAGGAACTATTATATATAATATTTTAAACTGATAATGCACTATATTTTTCTATCGATATTAAATATTATAATTTTGTACAAATATTCAGTATTCGATATTTTGTGTATTTAGTATCAATATTCAGTATTTAAACGGCAAGCGTATCCCATAGAATTGCCGCTATCAGATACTCTTTTTTTACTTCCTTATTCAAAGTTAAGGAAGTATTGTAATCGAGAATTTCAGGTATCATATTTCAACGGAAATATCCATTTTGATCGATTTCGAATCCATTTAAATGAAATTTATCCGTGACATCTGTACGTACGGACAGACTAAAAGACTATTTTTTTCCAAAACGGATTGTAAAATGCATTTAAAACGGATTCAGAAGGGATTTTTTTCGTGACATCTTGTGCGTACATACCTACGCACGTATGTATCTCTCATAACTCAAATGCGATTAGTCATAGAACATTAAATTTTGTATATGGGGCTTCAATGTTGGTACAAAGATACACTGCAGTATCATGTAGTTTTGCTTCTCCCTTTTTGTTAAGTCGGTCCCACTAAACATACACACTCTGTCACAAACAAATATATGCACCCAGAAGGAAAGGAACTACTATCATGAAACTTAACATTTATGTAGTACTTGTATATGAGGAGGTAAACAAATTATTACAAATTTAGAACAAAAAATCGTTTTATTAAGAAGTTATGGCATAGAAAAGGTTACACATCAATACAAGCCGAAACACGGCATGGCATCGAATTAAGTAGGTCACCTATGACCCCCTGCAGAAGATCATGCTATCTTTGCAACTCGGGAGTTAATTCACCAATACTTAGGGACGGCTGCAGTTGACTTGTAAGCATATGCCAAAGCGAGAGGTCTAGTGACTTGGCAGGCCATGGGAGTATATCATATTTGAAGACATTCGCGCAGCATGCGGACGAGCGTTGTCTTGCTGATAAATGGCATTTGGTCGACTTGATAACATAGACAGTACAACCGGTCTTAAAATTTCGTCCACGTAATTGTGAGCCGTCATACTGCCTTGAAAGACGACTAGAGGTCTGTCTCAACAAATTGCTCCACACACTGTCACACCTTGTATAATCGCCGTATGCCGCTCGACAACAAATGCTGGATCGGTCCTTGGCCTGGCCGCCTCCACACGCGTGTACGTTGGTCATCAGCATTGTGCCTGAGTCAGGATTCATCGCTGAAAATCACAGGCCTCCAATTTGTCAGACTCCAGCTCGCCCGAGTTCGGCAAAAATCCAGTCGACACTGCCTACGATGTGGGGTCAATTGTAGGAGTCTTAATGGAAGTCGGCAGCCTATACCACCGTCGGTCAGTCGTCTCCGAATAGTTTCATTTGATACCACCGGATGCCTGGAAGATAGTAAATGGCGTCGAATTCATGCTAGCGACGTTTTTCGTGCGGAAATGGCTGCTCATATGAATGCGCGATCCTCGCGCTAATTTATGTTTCTGGGACGTCCTGACCCGCCACAACGTAGACTATCAGTTCCATGATTTGTGTCGCCGACACAGAGTACCTACATATTGCTCCGACCGAGGTGGCGGCTGATATGCCTGTGTGACTTCTCTGAGGCCTCTTATACGTCCCTTCTCAAAGTCCGACAACTGTTCATACTGTCGCCGATTACGTGTCAGAGGCATGTCTAGTCACATTACCGTCCATCCAAGTCTACAGATTTGTTTGAATAGTCCTATGGCACGAGCAATCATGCTTTTAAACTTTCCAAGCAGCGCATCTCATATGCGCATAGCGCGCTTACCCTTCCTCATTAGCTCCGAAATTTGAATCATTTCGTATGCGCGCCATTTGTTTACATTTGAAACTCTTAGTAGGATAGTGAATTAAGTCAGTTGATGCACAAACTCCACTGTCTATATGTATATAATTTAACAGGCCGTACACGGAAGTCGTGTATGTCCACATTAGATTTTTTTCCCTAAGTTTGTGATGTAGCCGTTCCTCAATAGACACTAATGCCGGGCTAGATCTAAAAGAACTTATTAACAGAGCACATAGGAACGGTTACAAACAAAAACTATACAAAAAAAGAAACATATTCGAAATGGAACATCAAACACTAGAATTACAGAGACAGCAAGTATACATTGTAACCCATCATCGTGGCGGCTGGAGTCGACTGCCGTTTTTCCTCTTCGCCACTAGATGGCGTTCAGTATAATAGTTCGGTTACAGTTAAAAAGTTCTGTTACAAGTTTCACTATAGAATATTTTAGCATTGTGCTCACAAATATTGTAAAACTGTAAACGATATTATATTGTATTCGTATACCTACATAGAGTTCTACATTTTTTAATAATGTTATTTTTTCTATATTCAGAAATCAGCATTTTGTAACTATATTTATTTACATTTTGGAACTGTATGCAGATTAACTGGTGCGTGACTGTTATCTCTACTTTAATGTATATATTAACAATGTTGTAAGTTAAGTATAATTAAAATCACAATGTTTTTATTACCTCTTGTAATTGGCATACAAAATGGTGTGAACATATAACAGTTCATGTCAAAAAAAAACAGTGATTTAAAAAAAATTTGAGGGGGGGGGGGAGAATCAATAAATACCGTCTGATCCGTTGCGAAGAGTAGCGGACAATATAGAATAGACATGGCCAAACTGCGGCTCGCGATGTTATTCGTTAAAGCTCTGTTATTCAGTGCCTCTGAATTGGGAGTATTTTTCTGAACATTTTGGCATATTACATGTATATGTTCTGTAAAAAATGTGCGAACATGAACTCTATAGCTTATTTTACTGCAGTAACGTATATGTTGGAAACAAGTCTGCTACCCATGTGACCTATGTCACAACGCTGATTGGCCAGTGTTCAATCTTAAGATGCTGAGAATTGGTTTTACTTCACATCTTTATAAATATTGTACATGGTGTTATTCTTTTCTGATAATTTATTTATTTTCTACATTATTTTCATATATTACTGTATTTGTACTGAAAAGCATACTCAGGGCTCTACTACTTTTTGACGATTGCATAGTAAGATTCACATGACTATTTTCTCGCTCGTGATTAGACTTCAGCTCATCGCACTCTCACCCGCCTGTGAGTCTGCAGAGACAAGGTGTCTCATTTTATTAATCTCAATCTTTATTAATCACATCTTTATGGTGAAATAATTATGAAGAGCCGTTATGTGCGAGGGCCCTAGTGGGATTCCGTGATAAGCTCTGGTAAGAGCAGGATAAATTCCTGCTGAACACCAGAATACGGAAGTAAAGCATCAAAGCGGCTCGCGAGCCACATGCGGCTCATCGCCACCTTAACTGCGGCTCGCGAGCTACTTGGGATCTTTTCCCATCTGAAACGCGAAATTTGTATTAAAGAATACAGTTTAATTTTTTTAATACAAATGGAATTTAAAATAGAAATCATGCAATGTCTTGTTTCTTTATTAATATTCAATTTAATTTCTGATATTACTCGTATGTATGTAAAAACTTGATAGTTTTCAAACTGCCCGCTGCTGGCTCATCGTCAGTGAAACAAATAAGTAAAATTAAAAATAATTCTATTTCTTGTAATTACTATTCCTGTTATATTACTTTTGGAACAGGTAATGGTCATCGGAATACACTAATACGAAGTTAATATAAAGCTCAATGCTAATATTTTTATCTGATTATTCTCTCTAATTTTTTTTTTCTCTCGCGTTAATTTTACTTCAGTATTTGCTTACATTCCTGTGTGATACCATTGTTCACAATAATTGTAATCCACCTGGAAGATTTGCTATTCGTTGTAGATACTACTTTTATTGAGTTCTTGAATGGAGGGAGTAACTGAAGAAACGTGTTGTATTTTGCAATACACATAGAGTACAATCTAGTACACAATTAATCTGTGAAAGGGCCAACCAGCGGCCTGAAGAAAAAACGCTCAGTTGCCCAGTACAAGAGTTAAAAATTTTTATTTTTTTGGGGACTTAAATTTTTTGAACACAAAACAGTAGATACAAGATGTATTTATTCTTGTTTATATGTAATCATGTTAATCACATGTTCATTAATTTACTTCAGAAGTTTCTTTATATTCAAAACCTGTCTCATAATTCTTAAACGATATAATTTTGGACTTGCGGCTCTCGAACGTTCATAAAATCTATCATGCGGCTCCCATTGAAGTTTGGCCATCACTGCTATAGAAGGATGACAATAATACTTGTTCGGACAACGGTGAATTTTTAGTGTCTCTCCCACTTTTAACTGTACCTGTAATGGACAGATGCTGTACTCATATAATGTTGCACAGTGCTGTACATTAATGCTTGGAGAGCATTCCTTACTGGAAGAGAACATCCCAATGTAAAATTTAAAATTAAGCAATAAAGCAACCTTAATTTGGTGTGGTTGTTTTCAAGGAAGGGGGAATTTTGCAGTCTTTCTTTTTGGTTCCTAAAGAAGAGAGATCTGTGTCTATCGCCCTCAAAATCGGTAGCGTTATTCAAAATTTATATCAAACTAAGGTTGCTTTTTTTGCCTGGTTTAAAATAATTGACTAAAATCGAAACCAAGCTGTTTTGCGGTTTAATTATTCTGTACTTGGCAATATTTCTCTTTCACTAGGCAATTTTCGTAATCTATTTTTGCGTTATTTGGCGATTTTACTTTAATTTCAACAATATATTCTTTAATATTTTGATATCACATTGACCGAATCGTTGATCTCAGTAAGGGATGCATTTTTCATGTTTTCATATATAAATATCGGCAGTTCAGTAACAATATCCGACTGATAACATACCGCTATCACATTAATCACACCTTTCTGAAACCTTTGAAGTGTTTCTCGCTGTTCGCCGTTTAGTAGACGGTCAAAAACCTGGAGAAGATTTTTCTTTTTTTCAACCAATAGTTTTCCTCCTCGACGCGTTTAAAATTTATTTTAATTTTGAAGAATGCAGAACAGAGGGGAATAAAGGGGGGCGAGATTAGATTTTTCTGATTCACGCTATAAAATTTTATGTTTTATTATGATCTGCTGTTTAAGATCTCGCTTTTTGGAACAGCTTCATCTTTAACTTATTTTCTATTGACGAATTATTTGGTAATTCTTTTCTGACTGATATCCTCATTACTGAAGTAATCCAATAACGATTTTTGAGTTAATTGCGGAAAAATTTTCTTCGGTGTTATTATCTATGAGATAGGATACGCTCTTAGACTAGGAATTTTCGAAGTTGTCGATTCTCTTAAACTTCGTACACGGTAAAAAAAAAAGTTCGCTCTTTACAGGCAAAAGTTTTGTAAAGTTACAGAAATCAAAAAGGTTACAGAAGAATTTCCTGTAATGGTAACAGGTTGAAAGCAAACTGTAGCGGTAACAGCTGATTTGCTTGTAACATTACAGATAATGTTTCAGTAGCCGCGCGGAAGAATCACGTGACTGACTGGAAATTAGCCAATCAGGAGAAAAGTGTTTGAAAGCTAGTTGCAGAAAAAAACATGGCTGAATGCATGTTGGTTGTATAGCGCAGGTAAGTAAGAAAATGTTTACAATTACTACTTGAAATATTTTTTGTTCATTTTATGCAGATTATTCTCATGCACTTTGCACTGTTATATGTAGTGAGTAAGTATTTAAACGTTTAAGCTTTGCGATTAATTAATATCAGTGTTCGTAATGTCTAATGAGTTGAAAGAGTGTAAAATATTTATTCCAAATGCAGATCTAATAGTAGTATTTTGTCATTGTGCATCCGATAAATTACGCCTTAAATTGCCCGTATTATTATTTAAAACTAATTATTCCAAAATTTAATCACTGTTTGTGGTATATAATTGAAATGGTAATGTGGTTGTTGAAAACAAAACTAATCATTTTAGCGTTCTTTTCCAGTCGTCTGACCAAAGAACGTTTGACATCTTTTTCCCGGCAGGCCTTGCGAGAAACGTTTATATAAACATTTAGAATTCTGAATGTAATGTATATATTTTTTTGCTTACTAGGTTTAGTTTATTCTTTTTCTAGGATTATCTAATTAGTTATACCTGGTTTATAATTCAGTCTAATATGTTTATGTACGACTGTGTTATGAAGTAAAATTACAAAAACTTGAACAACGCCGTCGAGAATCTCGTTTATTCCTTTAGTGTAATAATATTTTTTTCAGTGGTATTAATTTCTTACGAAAATATTATAATTCCAAAATGAAGTAATTATATTGATTAAAAATATGCCGTATCATACTTTTCGTAATGTTTTGTTTTACTAACTAGATGCAACTTAATTATTTTATATATTTTAATATACCAATATCAACAGGGGAAAAGTGGAATTGACCTAAAATATTTTTCTAACAAATCATTAAACTAATTATAAAACAAAACTAAAATTTTGTGCATTATTTCCAAAAATATCATTTCATTAATATTTTATAATTGACAACATATATTATATTGTATATATAACTACCATTGCATACTTATAAGTTTTTAAACATTTAATGTAGAATTTATGTTGATTTTATTTTGCCCACTTTTAATACAGTTTTGAAGTATGATAGTCTTGTTACTAGGATAGCATGAATCTGCTAATACAAGTTTAATACATTTCTTGACAAATGTTTCTCTTATTCATGTAATATAATATATAAATCATAAAATAAGTTTTCTTAAAAATAAATTATTATTGTTTATTGGAATTTAAAACAATTCTGTATCTGTATGTTGTATTAAAAATAAAATAATAATGAATTTTTAATGAAGCATTGATTTTAGCATTAACAATGTAAATATATATATATATATATATATATATATATTTACATTACATTAGTTCTCTTATAGCTTGGCATTTAATTGCCCAATGATTTACTAGTCCAAACTAAGGCAGAATTCAGATATCGTTCAAATAAAAGAAAATTAATAAGGTTATTATATTTTAGACGTATCTATGAAGATTTATTTTTTTAAATATTATTTTAAGTCAACCAAATTAATTTCAAATTTAAGTAAGTATTCATGCCTTTCAGTAGCATTATTTTTGATATCTTAAATTAAATAACTGAATGCAATATTTCTTGTTAATAAAAGAAAAGCAATGTTATGAAAGACTAGCGAAGTGGATTTGCAAGTTCTAATTACGAAAGGTCCCATGCTTTAAAAGGTCATTTTTAAAAATACTTAATTAAAAAAAAAAATATTTAACGTAAAACTTCCAAATTTCACACATGTGGAATATTAATTCTATATTTTTTATCTCATTCTTATTTTATTAATTAATTTCATAGCATTTTGTGTGACACTAGTAGTAATTATTAATTAAATTTTATGCTGTTTCTGATCTATGTTTTGATTTTGTTATTAATTACGTTAGTTTACATAAGATTTAAAATTATGTAAGGTACAAAAACCTTCTGCATCTATTAATATATGCTGAAGTGAATGAAATTATGCCAGTGAAATTTTTTAAAATCAAAAACAAATTTCATTGGAAAATTAAAGTTATAAATTCTAAATGCAAACAAAGGAGTGAATTTGAAAGTTATCAAATAAGCCAAAGTGTTGGTCATTTTTTCAGTTTTGCAGAAGAATTTTTATACTTTGCAGAATGGGAATATGATGTTTGGTTTTGTTAGTATTAATTATTACAACTGAATTATTGCAACTTACATTGCAACACGTAATTTAGCTTAAAATTTATTTGAACTTAATTTTCTAATTTATTTTGATCATGTATATTTCATGTGTCATAAGTCTTTGAAATGAACTTAATTCTATTTATTTACACAATTATTTTAAAGAAGAAAAAGTCACATTTGGTTTGCTTAGTTGCACACGAAGATACATACCTATATATATATAGAGAGAGAGAGAGGGAGAAAGAGGAGTTATGTTTACTTGCAGACTTTTTTCTTCCTTTTTACTAATATTATAGTATGAAAATCAAGGGGGAAATTAAGCAATCAATTTAATTTTGAAGGATGTGACTACAATAAGATCATAACCAATCAAAAATATTCATGAATGAACTACTGGTAACTATCATAGTATTATTATTTAAAAGAAACCTACATTCCAATAAGAACGCTTAGTAACATAACCATTAAGTTATCTGATAAAAGTAATTTTCATTCCTACTTCCCCATACCTTGAATTTCACTCTTAGTATTGCCCACTGCTACTCCCTAGACCTCAAAGCATTTAATGCATCTGGAACTGCAATTTATGTCTTCTACAACATGCAAGTTATCACCGTTTAGTTTGTACTGCCACGAGCAATGATCTTCAGAATTACCGTATTGCATTGCATATTCCACCCCACCCAGCTTTAGAACCAGATTCTGAAAATTAAAAAAATATTTACATAATTTTCCCCCTTTTAATGCATTCAAAAAGTGAATATTCCAAGATTTTAAAATGGATTTATCAACATAATGATTGTTTTCGTCATACTAACAAAGTCAAACTTCTGCACACTTAAGGCTCGTTGAATCTTTCTCTTCTAACTGTTGAATATTATGTCAGCCTAATACAAACAATGATCTATGATAGTGAAAGCAAATACCAACTGCCATTCACTGTGCAATTTTGCCATATCAGCTGAATGTTCACCCTAGCAAGCATCGGACCACAACCTTCTCTAATTATTTACGTATGATCTGAGGCCTAAGGATTTGCAAGAACAACAATGAGAATGACAGAAGTTCAAATTATAAAGAAGAAATGAGATAACTTATTAGATGTTGCAATTATGTGTATTCTTATTGAAATAGAGGTTTCTTTTAAATAAATAATATTGTGATAGTAGTAGTTTATCCATGATTACTTTTCATTTGTTATATTCCTACTGTGACTGTGTCCTTTGGAAATTAAATTATTCGTTTAATTTTTCCCTCTTAATTTTCGGAAGATAAAATTAGTAAAAATAAGTGGGAATATGGCATCAAGAGCATTAGATATCCCCATTTTCTTGAAGCTGTTCACTATTATTGTTTCATCAATGATAGGCCATGAACCCAAAATCCACTAGCAAATCAGTTAGTAAGATGAAAATGACCACTATGCGGACAAAACATTTAGGGTAACTTGTTTTATGAGCTCCTTAAGGAAGACAAACATTACCAAAATCTTTAAAACATATTCAGAATCCTGTGCTAAAAGAAAGCTAGGGGGAAAATGTTGTCCGAGTCCCAGTGATTCCTTTGGACGAATATGTAATATTGTTTTAGAAATTTAAGGTAATAAATATAATATTTTTCGAATGCTAAAACAGTTCGAGAAATTTATTCAAGTTCTGAATTCTTAATATAAGTATACTGTATATTATATTTAATAACTATGGTGGCTTCATTTATGAAAATATTTGAATATTGGCTGTTTTTGTACAATGAACCTTCTCTAAGCTAGCTATACGTGATTCCTGAAAATTTTGATCTTTAAATGATAGTGGCATCCTAGAGAAGTTATGTTTACCAATTAGTTATTTTATGAGGAATGCTGGTTAAATTTAAAAAGTGATTGACTGAGGTAGCTTGTCGTAATGAGACGGTTCACTGTAATCCAATTTTTTAAAGAATTTAAGCTGTTCTTAATTAATTAAGATATTATAAAGAAATATAATTAAAAGTGTTATATAAGCACATGTTTAAAACATCTATTAAAATAATTTTTATAAGCTTTTTAAGAGCATGATTATGATTTTAAAAGAAATGTTTTTTTCTTTATTTAGGAGACATGGTTTACAAAGAGGAGAAAAACCATTCATTTTTTCCAAGCAGTCGAAACGAATTTTTATGAAATGTTTATTAAATTATATTGTTATTTTTTAATTAATTCTTTTTTCAGGTTTTATGTAAAGTTTATGAATTAAGTAATAAATTATTTTTACTTCTGTATTTTAATTAGCATATTATTTGCTTCATAGTGTTTCACAATAAAATTATAAACTCAATAAACTTCTTAATTAACATGCTGTAATATAGAGAGAGCATAAAGTTTGTTTTCTGTTGTCACATGTTTATTTCACAATTTTGTATGCGAATCTCGAAATTTATAATAACTAGGAATATTTTTTAGCATCACTTTTGAAATGGTAAATATTAAGCTTAGATTTATTACATATTATGTTTGTAAAAAATTATAGGTAAAATTAAAATGCATTAAATTTTAAGCTAAACTGAAGTATTAATTTTAGAAATAAATTTCTTAAAGGCATAATTGTATTAAGAATTTTAAGGGAAACAAGGCTTTAAAAATTAAGGTCAGTTGGCAAAGTTTTATGCTTATTCAAAAAGCATGACATTAGGTTTTTAATGAAAGACTTCTATCTGTTAATTCAAAGGAAATTATTTGAAGGTAAGTAAAAAAGTTATGCATTATTTCAAACAATAGCAGACTGTTGACAAACACTGAGTGCAGATAAGAATAAAAAAATTAGTTATACGTTGTAATTCAAGCGTATGAACAAAATTTGAATTCCTTGTAGTAACAAAATGAAGTTCATTGCTATGTTGAATTCTTTAATTTACTGAAAATGTCATTTTTTAGAAGGAGAGAATATATTTTTGAAATATGAAGAACAGCTGTTCTGAGTTCTTCATAGAAATATTTCACAAAATGTCTTTTACTGTAATAATATGATCATATCAACATGCAACACGTTTACTCATATAAGTTAAATCTAAAGCAACATGTGTCTATTTTAGCTAAAATTACTAAAAAGAAAGTTCTAGAACATATCTTATTAACTGACACTAAAACATGCAAATAAAACATACTATTTTTTTCAGCTATTTTACAGGGCAAATATAAGGAGTAGCATATCAATTTGAACTTTTAAATTAATCAAAATGATAATATGAAAGGCCTTTCAATAATATCAGACATAAGTTTCTCTTCATAAAACAAAAATCCTCTGCAACAGACTAATGTTACTTTTTGAAAAAAGAACATTGCTGTTGAAAGCACGTCTTTTAAATTAATGCTATTCTGAGGTCAAATTGACTAATTTAAAAAGCCAAACTATTATGCTTCACTTGCATATATCTGTATAATGATATACACATGCAGATATTGTTTTACTCAAAACATCTTGATTTCAATAGATTTTATTATAATAAGCATCATTTTAGACAAAAAAATCTATTACTTTTATAGACATATCCCTTAGTATTATCTATGAAAAATATATTCTACTCACATAATTACTTAATGGGATATTAGAAGGAAATAATCTGAAACCTTTACAGATACAACCATTGGAATTTTGCGTAAGAAAAGTATCTTCTACTCACATAATAACTTGCTATAATAATACAAGCAAATAACCTGTAACGGTTACAGATATATCTGTTGAGATTTTACATGAGAAAAATATGTTCTTTTTACATAATTATTTGCTGTAATATTACACGCAAATAATCTAACCATTACAGATATATCGTTTGGGATTTTACATGAGAAAAACATGTACTTTTTACATAATTATTTGCTGTAATATTACATGCAAATAATCTGTAACCATTACAGATATATCGTTTGGGAATTTACATGAGAAAAATATGTTCTACTTACATAACTATATGCTGTGATATTACAAGAAAAAGATCTGTAACCATTACAGGCAAAACTCTTGTAATGTTACAAAGAAAACACCTGTTTCTGTTACTCAAATAACCCATGGCATCCCAGTTTCCATGAGTTTTCTTAGTAACCTTACAGTTTTTTTTTACAGTGTAGTCGAAACCACTTAAGGCTTGATTTCTTAATGCGGAAGCATAATGTTGCGTGCGTACGGGCTCGTAATGGATTGAATGCACAAGTCGATAAAAAATTAATAAAATTTATTCTTATTCCAAGAAATAAAACAAAATGCTGAAATTTCCTCAGAGATATTCGTACAATATCGCGATATCTCACAGTAGTTATATTTTGAACTATTAAAATATAAATAGAACTCAGTTTAAAACACAGAGAAGGCTAATCCGATCTCACTGCGAATTCGCTATAATCAATAACAGCACTAAGTAAACAACTGAACTGAGATGTTTTAATCCGGCTTTTATAAGCTTCTAAATCATGCACGAGAACATTCTGGTATTTTCTCGATTTTTCTGGGTAACAAAAGAGTACAATTATGAGATATCTATTTATTAAATGCGCGTGCTCCTGTAGTTTTACTTTTTCGGCGTAGCTTTCTCGTGACGCGCTGCATTGCACGGAGAAATGAAATAATTTTAATTACAATTCTATTAAAAATAGCAAACTAAATACAAAACCTGTAACAATATAAACATTATACCAGTTTTTTACATTAAAAAGTTTTAGTCAACTTGGAATAATACTGTTGCGTGCTACGGGTTTGTCAAAATCTTCTTAAATATCCAATATAATTAATTATAGGAGGAAGCTTTATTTCAGCTCGAGACGATAATAGTTTTTACATAGGAAAAAAACAGCCCGAAATATCCCAAGGGAAAGGGATATATATCGCATTCCCCCCCTTATTTTTACTAATTTTGTCGTCCGAAAAGCGAGAGGGAAAATTATGCTAGTCATTCAATTTTTGACGGACAAAGTTACAATAAGAACATAACAAAAAAGAAACAGTCATAAAAGGTACAAGTATCACAATATTATTTCTTAAAAAGAAACCTGCATTCCAATAAGAATGCCGAGTAATGTTAACATTACATTATCTAATAAGATATCTTCATTTCTATTTGTCTGCAACTTGAATCTCGCTCGCTGTTATTGCTGTCTCTGCTACTTCTTAGGCCTCGAGTCAGCCATAAAGAATTAGAGAAGTGAATGGGCAGCCGGCTGGGCGAAATCACAGACTGAACTGAATCGTTCTTGTTTGCTTTGCCATGATCAGTCGCTTTTTGTATTAATCTAGCATAAAATTTAGCAGTTAGATGGGAAAGGATTCGGCGAGACCTTCGGGTATTTTGCGAGAGTTTGACTTTGATATTAAGACCAAAACTATCACTACGTGGACCGAATCTTTTTAAAATTTAGGGCAAATAGTTTTCTGAATTCTATGAGGAAGTGGAAAATGACGCGAATATTTTTTAAATGTTCAGAAACTCCTAGGGAGAGAAATACGCCAGCAAATACGGTGGGTGATAGAAGTAGACATATGGACATGGGTTAAGAACTATTCTTCACTGTTTGTTAGCTTATATAACTGATTATGGCAAAGCGCGCGAGGGATACCAAATTATTCAAGTACAACATTCGGGGATGATTGTGGTCTGGATACGGCCGAAATCCCAGATTTTTTTATTTTTTGCATTATTCCGGATTTGAGAAATGTAGACTCTGTAAGCGTTAAATCTGTAAAATCAAAATCTTTTTCAAATTTTGTTTCTGAACAAATATATCCCTCAATAATTACATAAATTTAAATGTTTAAGACTATATCAAATATACTGAGTGGTCAAACTTCTTGTATGAGCAAACTAAATTTGTCATATATAAAGAAGTTATTTTTGCTCATGCAGAAAATTAGGTTTTGTGTTGCTTATGCAGAAACAGAAAAAACTGATGTTGTGAAGTTTTGGACTGAAGTATTGAGATTAAAATACTATTCAGTAGTAACTAGACTGATTAAATCTCTTTTAACTTGCTTCTGTGGTTCCGCTGTTAATGTTCATTTGGTTATATGAATGATACTATGTTAGAAACTTAGCTGCTCCACAGATTGAAGAGCCCACCAGCGGCCGAGCGGTAACGTCGCTGAACACTGGTAGTTCGGTCCGAGGTTCGAATCCCGCCGATGGGCTGGCTGCATGGGCGTTTTCGTGGTTTTCCCGATGTGTAATGCTGTTATCACATCTATAGACGCGCGCGCTTACCCGGGACAGTTCCGAGAAACGAGATTCTAGTAGCACGGCTTTAAGCGGCAGGCTTCCGAGAAATGTTTCGTCTAGCTAGGAGGAATGTGTCCCGGCTACGAGCAACATTTTAAAACTTTTCCCAAAATGTTCCGGCTGGAGACGTGTTCCTCGAACGTTCAACCAATCAGACGAAAGGTCAGCTTCTGAAGGATCACGGGTAACTTTCAATATGGCGATGGCTCTCACTGTGAAGTGATGGACGGTGGAAATAGAGGCCGATTTAATTATTGCTGTTTTGTTGTAATACAACTGCCTGAGTCATTTTTTAAATGTGTATATATTCATTAAATATATAATCGTGGAAATTTCAGAGTTGACATTATTTTACGACGTTCTTGCATTTCGGATTTGTTTACAAATTGTTCGTAGCCAAAAGTTCGCCAAATTTGTCGTATTTCGTGCTGATCGTGTATTATAACACTGTTATATAATAGAATTTTATTTCTTAAATTTAAGTTGAATAATTTTTTAAAATCCGTTTGTATATGCGCGGCTTTTCTCCTAATTACTTATCTTTTAAATTGTTAACTGCATACTCAGTGACACATTTTAAACAGCATAAAAGATGCATAAAAAAGAAAAGCATAGCTTATGTAATAATGAGAATACTCATTAAATTTGTCTATTATTTTCATGTTATTAATGAAATACTTTTTGAATTATAAATACATTAGAAACTATACTTTTATTGGAAATGCTACATATTGAAACATTGAAAATTTATGGATTTATTATTATGCATGATGAAAAACATTTGTATATACATTCATTAATATAAATCTTATTCATTACATTAATACTAATAAATATATATTAACAACTTATAAAACATCGCATCTCTCTATCTGTATGTAAATATATGACTTATTAGATGTGTATATATATATGTATGTATGAATACAAAAATGAACATTGCCAAGAAGTTTATTTGAAGTTACTTTTAATTCAGATAACGATTATGTAATTGGCAGCAACTATAGTTATCAGTTCTTTGCAAATTATTATGGGTATGTAATAATCAGTTGAAAAATAATTGATGAGTATTTGAGTACTAAAGAATGTACACATTTTGTTATTGGGTTAATTCATAATTATATCATACGTATGATCTACGTAATAAAAACATGACTAATAAATAATAAGAAATGTAACAGCTGTGCATTTATAACATTTGATTACTTAAAACAGCGCTCAACTGATTATCACCTTCATGTCTGTTTACATAATGAATTGCACTTTCCAATTAAGTGCACGGGCCTACTAGTGGCCGAAGCGTCGTTGAACACTGGTAGTTCTGTCTCAGTTTAGAATGCCGCGAACGGGCTGGCTACATGACGTTTCCTTGGTTTGCCCCATTTGTAACAGGTATATGAGCCAGTTTTAAAAAATCTTCTACAAAGGGATCCCTCCTGTTGTTATCCCTCGAGGCTTTGCGGTAATCACATAAAACACACTGAGCCCACCAGCGGCCGAGCGGTAAAGTCGCTGAACACTGGTAGTTCGGTCCGTGGTTCGAATCCCGCGAATGGGCTGGCTGCATGGACGCTTTCGTGGTTTTCCCCATGTGTAACGTGTAGACGAGCCAGTTTCCCTTAGAAAGTCCTTCCCGAAGGCATCCCTTCCCTTAGGCAGATAGCCCTAGTGTGCTTTGCTGTAATCTCAATAAATCAAACCATAAAACAAACTCATGATGTGAACACCTAATTTCTAGAGTTGGTATAATTAATGTGTTTTAGGTATATTACCGAGTGTTCTATGGGACAGTAAACAACTCGCACATGTTTGATTGCTCATGTATTCATATGCTTTATTTGATCTTCATTTTGCTGAATAGTATCTGCTGGCTGTGAGGACGTAAATATCAGCCATATCGATTTTTGTCATTTGAATGGACAGAACAGTAATTATGAGCCATAAAGTTAGTCAGAAAATGCTTTCACCAGGTCACAAATTTTCCAGTGAGCCATCAAATTTTCATTGAAATGCAGACAACAGAAAATACACATAAGCGATGTGTGATAAATATACTTATCCAGCACATGTTTTTAAACTATTCTTAGAGTGTATACAGAATTTGGCTATTACTGATGTAATTGATTGCTATAACCAGAAGTGTGTTTATCTGTTACATGAAGTGCCAGAGTGGAGATCAAAGTGATTAACTTGATAGCAATCACCTTTCTATTATCTTCCATTACTAACAATAAAGTTTAAAACGAAAAGCGTGTGAGCGATTCAAAACAACACGAAGAAGCGAATGTCACTTGAAAGGAAACGTCACTTTCGCCAATCTGAGCGATAACTGATTCTTGTTTGGCTTTCAGCCTATTTGCCAAGTGAAGATGGTAACCCTATTTTGCCAAAGGCCGTTTCTCAGAACTGTTGCTACAAACGTTTTGTCCCGGCAACAAACAGCTAATGTGATAACGGCTTAACGTGTATACGAGCCAGTTTCCCTTAGAAAGTCCTCCACGAAGGCATCCCTCCCTTAAGGCAGATAGCCCTCGGGTGCTTTGCCATAATCTGATAAAATGAACCACAGATTAAAATTCATGTTCATTAGATAACACTACATAAGAACCTTTTGAATTAAAAAATTCCTCTGATGGCTATTGATAGACATTTCAAGAATAATTTATTACATAACTGGACAACTTACTAAAATTATTTTTAGTCTATGAACCCATTCTCCTCTTTCTAGCAGTTCCTCAGCTACAAAACCTATTGATATGTGTAACTTCAAATTATGATTTTATATTTAAAGAGTTAAATTAAAAGAGTCTACATCAAAATGTCATATTGAATTTTTAATTATTAGCAAAGGAAAGTATATACAACAGTAATTCCTAGAAAGTAATCCTCCTCCTTCCGAAGTAAAAGCAAGCCCAACTCAGGAATTATTTAAAAAATTGTCGAAAAGCCAAGTAGATAATTGAATTGTTGTAATGAATCAAAAATTAAAAAATATATATATATAGTCTTAGCTTTGCTAGTGAAGTACTTTGAAGGAGATGCACGTTAAGTGTTTCACAACAGTATTCAAGATTATAAAAATTATGTAGGATTTTTACTGCATTAAATATATGTGTTTTTGAAATGGGATTTTAATCAGCATTTGCAACATTGCGAAGTTTAAAACTGTCCGTCTTTAAACGGAAGAAAATGAATGATAAATTGACGATGTATTTAAATTTAGTTCACGTTTATACGAAACCCATCTTTTTTTTTCTTTTCTTTTTCCATTGGTCAGCGCCAATTTCTAAAAGAGACGATCAAGCTAAAATGCAAGAGCGACTGCTAGTTGCCCGTGTAGGGTTTCTAATCCTGTTAGAAGCCATGAACGTGAAAGAAACGGGCTGCTGCCTAATCAAACGTTTCATTTCTTTTCTTCGGGTCAAATTTCTGTCGCTTTTCATTATTTATCCATCTGGCCAGCCGCCTAAAATAGTTACTATAAAAAGGAAACATATATATATTGATTTAAATAAATCCATCTACTGTAATTTTATGGGTCTAGTTAGTAATTAATAATAATTGAGATGAATTTGTTTTTATTGATTTTAGGTCGCTGAGTTTGTTAATTAGGAACAGAATAAATTTGAAATTAAGGTAAATATTCTTTGCTGAACGTCAACACTCTGTCGCTTGGAAAATAAAAGTATTTGAAATCGGCCAGGGCAACATATTTCTTCGAATGTTTTATAATTTATTTTTGGGGTAAATACATTGTTAAACATTAAACATAAAAAATGAAATTTAAAAAAGTTTTTATGCAATAAGATTTTTTTTTTTTGAAATGGATATGATATAACTAGAAAGCCCGGCGGGCATACGAAATGACCGCTGTTCTAGATATTATAAATTGTAATTAAAATGATTTGTGCAAAGGTGTCTGCTAATTTAAACTGAATTACCCAGGGGAGGCGGCGAGGATGCCCCTTTGCTTACTGTTCCACGGGGTTTCCGCCTTCTACTTGCTTAAAGTAGAGTGCAATGAAGGAAACCACTGGCGGTACATTTCTTAAGAGCCCACCGCTAGCTCAGTCAATAAATGTGATTTAAATAATGAAATGTTAATTCACATGTCAAAGATCTCTTTGTACACAACATTTCTTGAGCAGATCTTTCCATCATTTTTAAGCTCGCCTTGCAGAGAACCATCCATTAATTTTAATCTTACGTCCGTTCTTTCACGAACTCTTGAACAGGCAACATAAAGTTGACCGTGTCCAAATGCAGGCTCAGGTAAAAAAATGCCAACACGCTTAAGCGTTTGGCCCTGAGACTTATAGATGGTCATAGCAAAGGCAAGTTTTACAGGAAATTGTCTGTGTTTCAATTGAAACGGCAACCCTGTGCCGTGGCAACTTCACCCCATTGCTAGTACAGTTACGCAAGCAACCAATAAACTATCGGCGACAAATAGACACTTAAGTCGCATATATATATGGGGTGAAGTAACATCATCTCCTCCGAAATGTCTGGATCCCGGGCTTAGCGAAGCACCCGTTGGGATTCCGCAGGTCCGTGTCACGTCATTTTGACTATTCGCTTCTTCGTAGGACTTTAATTAGCCCAGATATTAGTTAAAAGCTAATTTCCCCCTACGTTTTCCCTACATTTTCCACTTTCTTTCATCGGTTTTCCCTATTACAGGGATTTGGCGACGTGCCAAATTTTTTCTCGAATATCTACGGAACATTCATTTTTCTCGAATATCATTCTTTTTTCTCGAATATCTACGGAACGGCGCCGAGTTGAAATTCAAGACGCGTATCTTCGGATTCCAAAAAAATTCTACGAATTCATCGATACCGTTCTCATCTTCGTACGACTTTAATCGGCCGAGATATTAATTAAAAACTGCGGAAACGTTAATTTTCGTGCTCATTTTTCCGAGTGGCAATAATAAACTATCGGCGACACACACTTTAGCCGCTTATATATGTAAAGAAAAGATTAATGCACTAAAAGGAGAAAAGTAATTTATTCAGTAGTTTAATGGGAATATTAGATTGAATAGTTCTATTGACAGAATTCTACGTTTTTATACCGCAAATAATAAAAGCGTGGGACGCTTAAAAATCGAAACATTCAACCTGTTTCTAGTTTTGCATTCTTCGTACTTTTTTAATTGTACTTTTTCGTGGTCTTGCATTTTATTTTTTTATATTGTACTTATAAAGCATCTATTTTAAAAAAAGTATTATTGATTTTTAAAATTATTTTCGTGCATTTTATCCTTTATATAGTGTACTCTCAAATATCCCGGCTGATGGCGAGGAAACAGCTCGCAGATAATTAAAAATTACAGATAATCCAAACACTCAATTTTCATTCAAAAAAAAAAAAAAAAAAAAAAAAAAAAAAAAGAAGTCATTTTAACAAGTGCTATTTTATCATTACATTCGAATCGCTTTTGGTCGAAGAAGTCCAATAGATTTTGGCTCAAGTCATTGCTGTCTTGGTGACTAATATAATCGTCAGTATCTTCTTTGCTTATATTTTTTGCATCATTCTCTGCCTCTTTTCTTAGGCCATTTGAAACTATATGCGCATCATTCGAGTACTAAAAGTCCTATTCCTTCGAATAGCTATCAAACTATTCTTCAACGTTTTCCCCAATCGATATTTTTGAAGAATCGCATTTTCAATATTTTGTCATACAACTTCAGTTATTACTTTGATGTACAGCTTTCTTGCGCTTAGTACTTGTAGCAGGTTCTTTATTCATTTTTTAATTCTAAAACTTTAAATAAATTTTTAAAAGAATCAGAAGAAAATAGAAAATATTTATAAAGAAAAAATTCCCGCTGATCAACCGAAACGATGCTTTCGATTGTGTACATGCAGAACGAAATATACATGGAGGTAGGAAAGGGAGGAGGGGCCATTCCGCGCTAGAAGTGAAGCACTGCTTTGAAGCTTGGGTCACCAGACGGGGTGTTCTTTGTTTACATTCAGAAGCTCGCTTGACAAGATTCTGATAGTATTTCGACACACGACAGTTCCATACAAATCGAAAAAGGGACACTCTCGCATGAAAGAAACATTCATAGTGTAATGGATAATAGCAATTTGTATAGTTTACTGACATTTACGCAAAAATCACATCTTGGTTATTTTTCGATAACTAACAACAGCGATTTTGATTATGAATTTGTTTTATAAAATTCTAACCAGTTGCACTACAAAAATATAGATTTTAAGAAAATTGCTAAAAGAGATCTGCCAAAATTTATTTTCTAGAAGATTTGAAAAGTTTGAAACTTGATGGCTAAATGTAAATATAAAATTATGTATGTTAAAATATTTTTAATTAGGCACATAGGTCAGATTAAGTTTTTATTAAATAGAGTAACGCATGCAAGGGCTATCTGCCTAAAGAGAGAGATGCCATCCTGGAGGAATTTTCAAGAAAAATGACCTTTGAGTGGGTATTAAAAATAATACTTATAATTTTCATTCAAATTATATTCATATATATTTTTTATGTAAAACTTTCGGGTGTATGCTAAATTAGTGTAAATTACTTTACACGAAAAATATAGTGAATGCACAGAAATTAAAGATTTGCACATGCCGGAAATGATAAATAGGAAATATGTATGGGTATTTATGCATGTGCTTGCAAAAAGCATGTATCTGCCTTTGACAAAATACTTAAATATTCATTAAATTATTTATAAATGTATTTGAAATGAAGAATTTATTCACTTATAAACAACTGTGAAAGTACTGTGAAGAAATTTAATGATTAAATGTATCTAATTTATAATGACTATAAATGTTATCTAAATATATAATAACCTTAATATTGAATTGTAAACATAAATTAAAATCTTGTTGACAAATACATTATAAAACTATTTAAGCAAGAATTGTTCGTATTGGAAAGCAATCTGTTAAAAGGTATTTTAAAGCAAATGCTATGAGATGCGCACTTAAGAACGCAATAAAAGAGTTTTGGAATATGTATTGTTGAAATGAAGGGTAAAAAAAAAAAATCTGATAAGTATAATTAAAAGAATTATTCCCTTTACATTTTATAATAACTCAGTTACAAGTTTTAAATAATACTTAAAGAAAAAAAAAAAACTTATTTTATTCCCTTTCAGAAATGTTCAGAGAAAGTCAAATACTATTTAATACCTATTTAATTATTAGTAATTAGCGAAATACTTATTTAAAGTATTTCGCTAATTCCTAATAATACTCTAATTTAAAATGAACCGAATAGAGCATTAATTATAAATAACTTACATTTTTCGATTTAAAAGAAGCCAAAAAATCATGTCATATTTAAGAAAGTATTTTAGGAAGAAGCTCTATAAATAGAAAAGAAATAATGCATAATTTTAATATTAATAATACAATAAACTTTGATCTTAATTTTTGTACCTTAACCGAATAAAATCGAACTACCTTAATTTTTTTTCTAATGTAATTGACGAAAATTTGTGAAAATATTTCATTCAAATTAAACCATTCTGAGAAAACTGTCCTGTGAAAAGTATAGCATTTAATTCCGCTCAGAATGAAATGTTGTTTAAAAATATGTTGTTTTCACATACTTAGGACTCTGAAGTGTTGTAGAAAAAGAAAATATATACGTTTATATGTATATTTGCGACGTAATTACAAAATATTTACACCTGAACGCGTCAAATCCCATAGAACTCAATGGTAAATGACCGAATGTTTTGGTCACCACGTAGGGATCGCCGGTCCTTCAGAGCAGGGTACGGAGAAACTTGTTTAGGGCGACTCCATCTTACTTCCTACCTCCATGGAAATACACGAGGAAATCATTGAAACTAAACCCGAAGACCCAATTCAGCGGTTTTTAGCGCGTGCTTGGTTGGAATAGCGCGTTTTTGTTTTTTACACACACTCGCGTTTAGTGAAAGCATGCATGGCGTGTATGAGCACCTCTTATATGACTCGAATTATTCTTAACGTAAGTAAAAAAAGGAGCTTCAAGGTAAATTTCTCAGTTACTGATTAAATTTCACACCGAAATTTTACAAAATTGGTTCTTATATATAATATGAGTCATAAAATCCAAGTATGGGGGGGGGGACTTGTCATTTCTGAAAAAGTCCGATTTTGTGTCAAAATACGTATGTTTAGAACAATGCTATATATAAATCTAATATTTCGCTTTCGAGATATAAAAATCAAAAGCTTAATTTTGTGATCGGCCTAGTAGAACGGGAGATACAGAATTTACAGGAGAACGGGAGAACAGGAGATACAGAACGGGAGATACAGAGGGGAGGGGGAACTGGGTATACCTCTGAGTCCCCAGCTCAGTTAAGATTTCCAGCTTACCTGAAATGTTTCGGTAATATCGTGACTGGACTAGAAAATCCAGTTGGATCAAAAGTCTTTTACCCGAGAGATAGTATGCTCCGTCTTCTAACATGGTCTCGATTTTTATTTATGGTACGTATGGTGGTAGTGTGGTGTATTTAATTATGGCAAAGCACACTAGGGCTATCTGCCTACGGGGAGGGATGCCTTCGTGGAGGACTTTCTAAGGGAAACTGGCTCTTATACACGTTACACATGGGGAAAACCACGCAAACACCAGCCCGTTCGCGGGATTCGAACCTCGGACCGAACTACCAGTGTTCAGCGACTTTACCGCTCGGCCGCTGGTGGGCCCTATGGTACGTATGTAATATATCTTTCGACATAATCCGTGCCAAGTTTAATGCACGTAACCGTCAAATATTTATTTTTTTCATTCTTGCATATTTTTATATTCCTACCCTCTTAGGTCAAATTTGGCTACTGCCATAACCTTTGTTCCCAGTCTTGAACATTTCTTTGCTCCTGACGAGGAGGGACGTGTAGCTATCTGTCCACGAAATTGATTGAGATCTTGACATAAATCTACGCCAAACTCAAGGTTGTTGTGTGACTAATTTATCTTTGTTGAAATCTCTGTAAATCGTTTGAATTCTTTCTTAATTTTAACTAAGGTGATGCATTTGTCCACATAAAAGGAAGTATTGAGCTCTTGAACAGATTTACTGGCTAAAGATGTCGAGTAGAGGGAAGAACGTACCTTTTCTGAATGAAATTGTAAAACTGCACGTAATAAAAATGGACTTTAATTCAAGCCGGAAAAACTACTGTACAGTGTTGAAACACCTTTATCTGCCCATCTTCATTCCGCCTGAGGAATTTAAAATATTCACGATCTTGTTTGCCTACTGAAATTTGGAGAAAGGTCTCCTTTATATCAGATATTACTCCAATTTCTTTTTCATGAAACTGCGTGTACTGATGAATTTGTTCTAAGTAGTTAGGCCTCTTCAATAAGCAGTCACTCTAAGACTGGTTTCTTTTTGTTTGTTTGGAAGATGCATGGAACATAGGACGGAACTTTGTTGCGTAATTTTCTTTGAATATCCCACGGTGAGGCAAATAGCGATCAGGATCTTCTACGCCTTTATTAATAATATCGTCAGCCAACCACTCTTTACTCCATCATAGGTACTGAAATTATCAACTCTTCTCAGCTTGGAAATAATGAAATTTAAACGACGTTCTGCCACTTCTCTATTACTTGGTCAGTTTATTTTACTTTCTACCCAAGGAAGATTAATTTCATATCTTCCATCGTCATTAATATAAACAGTCAGTGAAATGATGTAAGGAGATTTATTTAGTCTAACTCTTCTTTATTTTTCTGCTTCGATAATACCTTTCGCTTCGAGATTTCACAATTGAGCGATATCATTACTTCGAACTAACAGAGATGTGACACAATGATCGACATACTTCTTTTCCGGTTTTCCCATTAGTAACCATCCCAAATGTGTCTTCATAGCAACGAGTCCACATTTCAACTGATATGCCGATCCAGAAAAAAGTTTTCTTGCGTAATCAGCCCCTATCAATAGTTCTATACGAGAAGAATTCTTTCCCCCATCATGCAGCTGTATACCATTTTCCTGAATCATTTCATTCCGGACAGTGCTACAAATTCCTGGTTGATATAAAACTTCCATTTCGCAAGGATAATTACCAACATTTATGATTTCTTCTCGAAGTGCTATTCCCAAACACTATGATTTAGAAGCTCTGATCTTGATAGTTTTAACCCAATTTTTCCAACCGTTGAACTCGGAATGTAAGACCGTTGTTAAAGAGTGTCGCTAAGAGCTCTTACTACCGTTCATGTTCTATACACTTCTATTTAAATTAACATTGTCTGTAGGAAAACTTCTGGAGAACACTATAATTTAAAAGCGTCGAATTTGAAACACATTTGCTATCTTGCTCTGTTGAAGTTTATAGTTTATGCTTCTCCTCAGACATTCAGTCGGCCAGCGTTTCTTACCACAAGTGACGTATTTAATATATGTTCTGCAATTTCTCGATAAATGACCTGCCTGCAAACACGAAAAACAACCTTTATTAAGCTTTGTAGTGTAAGATTAATGACCCTTAAAACAATCTTGAACCTCCAGAAACTTAACACAAAATAAACAATGCAGAGCAGGTCCTTTCTTAATATTAAAAAGTAATTCATTAGCTGTAGGATCTAAATTTTACCATTTTCGCGGAAATATCATTTCGTTTAATCCGTACTTTCGCAAATGTAACACGTTCTTCGCTTTCAACTTCTGTACGAAGAAACACCAAATCGCGATAATTGATCAGAATAGGAATTTTTATATTTATTCAACATATTATTCCTTAGTCAAACTCTTAAGTAATTCTTCACGTAAGCAAGATTCAACTAAAGGGAACAACATAACAGAGTATTTATCAGAAGTCATCCCAATAAACTCAGGTGACTTGAAATAGGGTTCTAATTTATCTAAGAGCTAAACTATTAGTTTTATTCGCAGCATTTTTTACAACTAAACACAAAAGTTCACACACATAAAATTCTACAAGCAGTTCAACATGATCGTGGGTATTTTCGTGGTTTTCCCCTTGTGTAACATGTAGACACCTCCACAAAGGCATCCATTCCCTTAGGCAGATAGCCCTCGAAGCTTTGCCGTAATCACCTAAACCAAGCTTCACTACCGACTTCTGTTTTTGAGATTTCAGTTGCTTTTCTGTAATTTTCTGCCGTAGGAGGGGCTAATTATCAACAATTTCCTTTACTCTGTTACCGAAAAGCATACATTGAATTAAATAATGGAATTTATTTGCCTCCCTCCGCTAATTCATCATCATTAATTCTGCTAAACTGATTCCAAAAAGCCAATTTCTTATTTCACCGCCAAACTTTAAAAGCTCAATTTTGGGAAGCTTCAATTTAATCTTATCAGCGCTAAAGGAAGCGACATTTTGTTATTCTAAATTAAAATTCTGAATCAAAAGCTTAACCGGGTCTTTAATTTTATCAAATCTTTCTCTGTAACTATCTATGACTTTAGTTATCCGCATATTTTGTTTCCGATTCATCGTAAAGCAATAATTTCAATATTTCTTTATCCAAGGTCCATTAAATTATGCAATGCCCTTTCCAAAGACGAAAATGTTACTGCAATATTTTTTATAATTATGTCAGATTCAAGTATTGTTTTTATGCTGTGGTTTCGTGAAGGTCGCCCTTACTGCCGCTGTTTTCTTAAGTAAAATATTCTTCATGCAATCCTCAATCAAATAGAAATGAATGAACACTTTCAAACTTTAAGCGTAGTCCCTGAACACTGGTAGTTCGGTTCGAGGTTCGAATCCCGTGAACGGGCTGGCTGCATAGGTGTTTTCTTGGTTTTCCCCTTGTGTAACGTGTATACAAGCCAATTTCCCTTAGAAAGTCCTCCACGAAGGCATCCTTTTTCCTTTGTCAGGTAGCCGTCGATACTTTGCCGTAATCAAATAAGCCAGACCAACCTTCTTTCAATCAAACAAATTTATTCATATATTTAACATATAGAACATCAACTCTTTCATGGCTGACTTTTGTTTTCATAGAACAACAATGAAGTTACCATATGTAGAAAAGAAAACTTATCAAATGGAGCATTATGCCCATGTAAAACACCAATCAACAAACATTATTATCTACAGGGCGTCTCAGAAGGCCGTTGCCAAAGTTAACATGCTGGTCTCTCATACCATGACAAACAAGATTTACATTGGAATTTGTGTCCGAAAATGCGAATGGCGACCGCTAGAGGGCAATGTTCGCAGGTGTTAATATTAAAGAACCTTGGTGTAGAGGGATATCGAAAGAGGTGATAATAGGAAGTTTTATTAAAGAACATGATTATGTCACAGAAGATATTCAAAATTCCTTCCATTTGCCACTTATTGCATGCTTCACAATGTCGACGCATGGAACCACGGACCAGTATGAAATGGGCAGGTGTGTCATGGACAGTTACAGCCGAAAAATCGCGGAATAAACAGCGCAAGGTCGTGGTACAAAACATCGTGGGAGAAAAGGAAGCAAAGAGAAAACATCGTGGTACAAAATATCGTCGTCGAAAATAAAGCGGTTCAAAAACTTCGCAGTTTAAAAACATCGTCGTCGAAAATATCGTGATAAAAAATAACAAATCATCGTATGGCTATAACATCGCAAACATGCGTTTTTCAGGTTTTAAAAGTTGTAACTGCATATTCGCATAAAGATCTGGAAGAGCAGGAAATGTTCACGACACTTTAAAAATAAACGGAAACAAAACAAGATATAATTTTCACTAAAACAATATCAGATTAACAAACCTGAAAGAAAGTAATTTCATAACTAAGCAATTTTTATAGAGGTAACCTAATGCAGTTATATATCTTCTTTTTTCTAAATATTTTGAGGCTGTATTTTTCATGAAAAGTTATGAGTAAAACTTTATAAAAAAGATTAATTTATTAATGACCTTTGTTAATTAACTATGTAAATTTAAAATTCAATTAAGTGCTGTAAGTTGCATTAATTTTCTACTCATTTTCAATTTTTAAATACTAAAGTTTCCTTCTTACTTTTAAAAAAGTTATTAGTTCCTTCAAAAATATGAAATATAAAAGTAAAAATATCCATCTTTCCTTCTTGCGCTCCCAAGTAAGTCATTATGCGATGCATTTACAGCTTTTAAAACCTGAAAAATGCATGTCTGCGATGATTTGTAAGTACTTATTTTTAGGCTGCGATGATTTTGAACCGCTTTATTTTCGACGGCGATATTTTGTACCATGATGTTTTGGAACTGCGATGTTCTCTCTTCCCTTTCCTTTGTCCCACGATGTTTTGTACCCTGACATTTTCTCCTTTCGTTGTTTTCTCTGAAATGTTTTCCTCTGTTTCACGGGGGAATGGAGTATACACTCGGGTAACTGGGTCGAAGGCCCTATCAACTGGGTCGAAGGTCGAAGGCCCTTATCAAACAAAATTAAAAAATTACTAATTATTTGTGCATTAACACAAAGAAAATTTCAAAAAAAAATTTATCTATATGAAGAGATTTAAGTAACAAGTTACATAATAAAATTTGTCACAAATAACATTAAGGCAAGTCGTTATATTATAATAAAAAGGCAATAAAGTTAAACAAGATATTAGTAAATAATGGATAAGTTTGAGCAATTTGAAATATTAAATTGACACTTGTCCTGTCAAACAAAATACAAAATATGATAGCAAGATACAAAATATGTGCATATATGAGAGGAGATATATACATAATACAATAAGCACAGTTACAATATATAATACAAGTGCTAAATAATAATGCAGGTAACAGTAAGAAAACATCAATCAATATTTACATTAAGTATGGCCATAGGGCGCTTGCAGTTAGCAGGATCATTAATGTCGTAATTACATATTTTAATGGCAGGGTTTTGAATATTTTTTTGATTTTCGAAAAAATTCCTTTCTAATTTACAATACATAGTATTAAGCTGGTCCGTTTTGAGCTCAAAATGGGTACAGTTATTATGAATGTACCAGGGTGAGTTTGAAATTTGACGTAATATACGATTTTGGGCTGTTTGGAGCCTCTTTCTATCCGATTTGCAAGAATATGCCCATATGGGCAGGCATAACAGAGCATGGGACGCAATACGGATTCGTAAATGAGTAACTTGCTGTCTATAGATAGAACACTGTTTCGAGCAGGGGAATAGTGTAGCTTTACGAGCTCGAAACTTCTGTAAGAGAGATGTTATGTGTGGGATCTATGTGAAAGAATTACTGAGGATCTTTTCGAGATAAGGTATCTTCATAGCCCAGAGATCCGTAGTAATGCAAGTTTTTATCAATTTTCTTTTTCTTGGTAAACAAGATGGTATGCGTCTTGTCCGCATTAACAAGGATTTTCCATTTTTGCAGCCAAATTTCAAGTATGTTTATGTGATCTTGTAACTGTTGTATGATTGATCCAACAAATGCACATTGCGTCAGGATCGCTGTGTCATCTGCGTACATTGCGAGTGTCGTGTTAGGTGTTGTAGGAATGTCGTTCATATAAATATTAAAAAGTGTGGGTGCCAGGAAAGACCCCTGGGCTACGCCTGCTAATATTGGACGTTGTGTAAAATACGAGCTGAAAACATGAACAACGAAGTGTCCACCGATCAAATAGGATTTAATTATGTTTGTGATGTAATCTGGGGAATCTAGATTGTGTGCTTTGTAGAGGAGTGCTTCCAGCCATACGCGATCGAAAGCCTTGGAATTGTATGGCCATAAGAAAATTCCATTTGTGATCTTCTTGTATTTTATTTCTTCAGTAATCGTTTCAACAATTTTGTACAGTTGGTCGGACACCGTCATGGACACTTACTACCGCTTCCATAATCATGGCGACGAGATACATGTCCGATGTTACAGTTGTCCCGTACGCCATGAACTTTATGGTTCTCCACAAATAGAAATCCAAGGGAGTCAGGTCGACAGGATCAAAATGGCCGTGCGACTGATACGCCTTTGTCAATCCAGCGATCAGGATATGTCCTACCGAGGTATTCCGGCACTGCTGAAATGTGCAGGCGCTCCATCATACTGAAACCAGATGTTTTAATGTATAACTGCTGGGACGTCAACCGTCAGATCCGGCAACACTCTTTCTAAAAAAGTATGATCTTTTTTTTCTTCGAGGCGTTGAGGTAAGTGCCAGTTAACATGTCACCGATAATATCAGCACAAACATTTATGGTCCAATGTTGTTGACTTCTATGGGCACATGTACACCTTGAGTTTCAATGCGCCCACACGTGCAGGTTAAGGGCACCGTCTCGAGTAAAAGATGCTTAATCGGAAAACAAAATCCACAATCGAAAATTCGGCTGTGCGACCCATTTGTGCAAATACCAGCATGCAAATGCGACACGTTGGGGATAATTGCCATCGCATAATGCCTGTACTGTTTAGACCTGGTAAAGGTGTAACATGTCTTCTTGCAGTATGCGCAATAATGGTAGAATGATGTACATGCAAAACGCGCCCCGTTGCGCGGAGACTTGTATGGGGGTTCGTAATTCCCGTAGCTCAGCTTCCTCTACGACAGGTGTGCGTTCAGTACCGATGTGGCTCTACTGCTAGAGAATGCACATCTGTCGCACACTTGAAAAGCTGCCTCCCGCAATTTGCGATGCAGTTGTCGAAACAAAGCATTATTTGGCTGACGTCTGTTTGGGAAGCACATTTGAAACATCAAAGAATAAATTTAATGTAGTGATTTAGAAAGCCAAAAGAAATCTATGTCTCTTCAAGAAACTATCACCCTGATTGATTGAAATATAATAGATATTGTTAGCGAGAAGCAGATTAAAGATTGTATTCGCTCGCCGTGGTGGAAGAGCAAAGTTGTGAAGCAGTTTGGGCACGTCGAAAAGGATTGCGCATATGCAGTTCTTCAGTCTACTGACATCATAGTGGTTTTCGTTGTAGAACAAGATCAAGTAAAAGGATTCGAGGTATAAACCGTGGCTTTGTCCATGACCGTCATATGTGTTTTCCATTTGAGAGGTGACGGGTTCTGCTAATTTAAAGTTAAAATTTTGAGCTAAGATAAAAAAAATATATAAATCAAAATTATAATTTAAATTAGCAATATCCCCTAACCTCCTTAATTTTAATTTTTGTATTCCCTTCTCTATTCTAAAAATAGCAATAACTATTTCTGGACTGCGTCATTTCTAGATCAGTCCATATCATATGACTTGCGTAACGCTGATGACATAGCTAATTCAGAACTTAAAATTTTGAGAACTGAAACCTTTGTCTTGGTGAGCTTCCATATTGGATAACCGCACACTTTTGTTCTACTTGTTCTCGCACTTTCGTTTCTACCCATTACGCTGCTTTGCTGCTCTCTTCCTATCGTAACAGTATCAAAAATGTAAATGCTCTTGAATAGGCACAATTAGAGTGCCAAGTGAACTGTGGCCGCAGTCGTCAATTGAAGTAAAGGTGATTATTAATCCACCTCAACTGCTAAGTATGCTTGTCAGTATGGAAGAACATTTTACGCCATCAATAGTACTTCTAAGTTTGCTTTATTACAACGAGCTACTGTTTTATTACATATATCTATATCTATCTATCTATCTGCCTGTCTGCGCATACGTATAGTAATTAAAGTTTCTTACCTAACATATATAACTTTGTTATTTATAAAACAGGATTGCATGTGTGAATTTCACACGTAAATAGTACATATAACTATAAGGTCAAATTCTGATTTTATGTGTTCCTCAAGTGCAAAGTAGCACTATTGTGACCCGTCTGAAGTGTCATTCGTTTTGATGGTGTAGTCTTAATATGTTTGTATCTTTACTATCCAACAGACATCCTGGTTATAAGTTGGTCACTTATAACCAAGATGTCTGTCGAGTTTGCTAGTAACTGAAGGTGTTTGGCGACTTAAGTTACTTAATATATTTATTTTTCTCATTTTGAAGAAGGTGAGGAAATAAATGAAACTGGTAAATTTAGAACATATATTTCTGAAACAAGTATTATTTTATGTAATGATATAGTTTTTTTTTCCTCCCCTTTTTAGTCAGTCGCTTGCACTGTGAAAGTGAATCCTTCAAAATGGACCTCATTCTGGATGTCAACACTCAAGCTTATCCCATGGAACTTGGTAAGTTTGAATCCCTCTATAGGATAAAACTGCTGTATACTTTCCTTTCTCTTTCCATCTTTTAACGTTTTCACAAAGAAAATTATATTTCCATTATTTGATTTGAATCAAAATGGCAAGAATTATCTTCATCGCCAAAGATTTTGTTTTTTGCCGTCTAACTCCCCCCCCCCGCTCTAAATGTCAATCGCTCTGTTGGTACATTTGTGCCTCAAAAATCATGGAAAATTCGCTTTTGTATGAGTTTCAATCAGGTTGAGAGGTTTCCTTTAGAAAAGTTAATTAAGAAATGTGGATAGTAATTTTTTGCAATTTTCAGTTGACGGAGTGAAAACTGACTTCTTTTTCAATAAAAGTTTAAATGACTCTTAAAATATATCATGCTTATGAAATTCACCTCACGAAGCAAGTTGCACTAGAATTAATGCGCTATTAGCAGATTTTTAGTAATATTTCTGCCGTTTTAACAAAGAGACTCAAAAATTTAACAGTTGTCATGTAATAATATATAATTATACAATAAAATGAAACTGATAAAACTTATATTATCTTCTGATTTGAAATTTTAAAAAATAATTAATAAAAACAGGAAAAAGAAGAAGAGAGGAGGAAACCAAAATTGCTTTGGAAATCTAAATTGAAACCTAAATAAAATAGATTGTAGATTAGAACTAATGTGGATAAAAAAATATTAGCTTAAATCAGAATATTGATATGCCACACACATTTTTTTCTCTTCGCCTTTTCTACTATAAGATCCTTGAAGATGCATGTCACGTTTTTGTTATTCTAATATGATCTTATTTTATGTTGTCTTGCTTCACATCTCTACCACAGGGGATAAATTTCGTTTGGTAGTTGCATCTACTTTAAAAGAAAGTGGTTTGCCTGATGATGGAGAGTGGGTGCCGACTTCCGAAACACGTGAAGTTCCTTCACGAGCAGATTCTTTCGAGTACGTCTGCTACGGGAAAATATACCGTATTGAAGGTGATGACGTGGCAAATGAGGCTTCTAGGCTGTGAGTATAATTTTCAAAGATCTTTGTTTTTTTATTTTGCTAACTTATATCTCTCCTATTGTTATGAGAATGTATAAATTATTATTAAAATTCTATCTCATCTTTAAGAACATCAGTGTCAGTTCAGGTAATGTACCATGTCATTTGCTTTTGCAGCAAATACTGTTTAAATGCTATGTCCTAAATAATTTTCTGCATATATTTTAAGAAATGTGTGATAATTTAAAATTATGTATGTATCTTTAGTACCAAAAACAGTTAAAGGAAAAAAAAAAAAAAAAAAAAAAAAAAAAAGGGTCCTTATATCTTTTTGTCCATTCCTTTATTAGTTCTACTGAAATTCTTGTCTCAGTTAGCCTCAAATGGAATGAGTTTTAAGCGTTAATGGCATTCCTGAACCACAACTGAGCGAATAAATTTGCATTTATTACCGGCATTTATAGAATTCTTAGGCATTTTATAGAATGCCTGGCGTTTTCAGGCAAAAAATGAAATATAGGAATTATTATGTACTTTCTCCAGGTATTCTATAGAATGACAAATGCTATTTAATCAAAGTATGAAAAAAGTCGCGATAATGCTGTTATTTAAAATTATTATCATTTTATTGTATTATATTCATTTCAACATCTTTACTAGCATGGCAACAGAAGGTATGAATTTTTTTATAATACTGTGTGCATCCTGTGCATCATTGGTCTCCTAGCACACATATCTGGTAACAAAAACGGAAATATCTTTGATAAGCATGTCATCAACGTGTCAATTTAATTCACCATCGACTCATGATTCAAAACGAATGAATTTGCGATGTATTTCATTCTTTGTCAGGCTGTAATTTGGCATTTTACAGAATGCTCTCGAAATGTTATGAAATGTTTATCGTTTCATAATTGCCGACCAGTTTTCAGATTCTATAAAATGCCTAGCACTTTACCGACCGATCGCCTATTAATCGGCCTTTTTTTCCTCAAACGCCTACCGATGGATAGCTTATTAATCGGCTTTTTTTCGCCAACGCCTACCGACCGATAGCCTATTAATCGCTTTTTTCTCGGAGCTACCTAAAAATAACCTATCAGTCGGTAGCCATTGCAATAAACAATTGCCATTTGCTATATCATCTGCATTTTATTATTAGTATTGAGGTACATTGCTCACTTGCGTTAAGTGCGTTGCTTCGTTAACTCATACATTTTCACACCGTTTTTTAAAAAATTACCGTTCACGATGAGCGAAAAAAAATGGTACTTGAGAGTTTTTATTTAGACGATTTATCAGAGTGTTCTGACAGTTATTCAGAACAGAGAGAATCTGCGGCCGGTCGGACGTGCGTATGCTGTTGAACCGCTAGCGGTCGGTCAAGTGCTAGGTATTCTATAGAATGCCGGCTTTCATATATTGCCTCTAATATATTCAATGGTTTTAATTTCTACTGCATCTTGTAACCATTATAGTTCTTTTTTAAATGTGTGTGTGTTTTAATGTGTAAGAATATCCACGTCTTCTGCGTAGAGTAATAATGTAAAAAGATTTTTTTCTAATAAATTTCATTCGTTACCTTTTGCAATAATCTGTAAGAATTTCATTGCTGTATACTTTTCTCGATTTGTCATGGAGGGTGGGGTATCTTCTGATCATTCAGTAGGCACCACTTAATCTGATCACGCTTGTCCGCGACATTTTTGATAACATTAAATAATATGAAAAATTATCCTTCAAAACGGCAACTAATTTTAGGTAAATATAGCAAGAAGCATAAATAGACACTTTCAAAATTGACCTAGCCGAATATAAAATTTAAAATATTCAAATCAACGCTAATATATTTTTCTGTCAGAACTAAATTACGAAGTTCAGTAACCTGAACAAAGTGAATTAAAGACAGTTTGGAATTCCTCTGAAATGGTGTCGCCGCGCAACGTGGAAACATTCCTGTTTCTGCCGATTTTCTCGCAAAAAAACCCCCGTTTATAAGATTTTAAGGTTGGCAGCTATGATGTTGTGAATAAGAAATCATGTAAAATAAGTATAAGGAAAAAATATATTAAAATTATTTATTATATTTTTTAAATAACTAAATTTTAAGTTAGGAAGTTTTACTTCAAAAGATGTTAAAATGCTGCATCAATACACCAATCGCACCCATCATATTAATTAAAATCGAACTTTTGTGCAATTAGAATCTCATTTTGTTTTGAAAACTAGTTTATGTTTGTAAATTTAAAAATAATAAAAATACAAAACATAATAAAACATGTATCGAATAAAACTTTCCTCGAAAACTTCTGTTCATATTCTTTGTCTAAATTATTTACTTGGAATTATTTGTATTATGATACTATTGTTATGTTATTACATCAATGCTTCTTTAACTTTTCTCATTCAAGACCCCTTTTTATCATCGAGTATTTTCGCGATCCCAGATATTAAATATAAAATAAAGAATGACGGGGGGGAGGTAAAGCATCTTGAGTGTTTTTCAGTAGTATAATATTTGGATTTAATAAGCGTTAAAGCTGAAAAAATAATTTATGTGGCGCTGAATGGCAGAAGAGCATTTAGTGCCATTTTAGAAATAGTAGAAAATTCAGTTCTAGCACCGATTCAGATTTGGATCAAATATTTTTATGGAAACTCAAGTTTCAAGTTTGAGTCACTCGATACCTCAACAGATTTCGTTAGGATTTTATATGGCATATAATTAATATCAACTAATGTAATTTCTGTAAATTCATGTATCAGAATTAAATTTCCGCGGCCCCAAAGTAGTAGAAAAATGACAGTTTTGCGCCAGAGGGTCTGGGGCGTGGCCGATGATGTCACATAGAGGGCGTGGCCAAGGGCAACCTCATCTATGACATCACACCAAGGGGCGAAACCAATGACGTCATGAGTTGAGTTGTTTTTGCTGCTGATTGAGTTGTAGACCTCCTGCTTTTCATTTAAATTTAGTTTTTTAAAATTGGCAGCGGAGGTACAAATCCTCATGGCGTTCTCTAAGGACGAAAAAAGAAAATCTATTTAGGAATTGCTCATGCTACTCTCTAGAGGCAAAAAAGGAAAATAATCTATTTTGGAATTTTTTTTTTTTTAATTTTGTATTATTTAAAATATAGGATCGAACCCTCGCACAAAATATCTCATCAGCTTAGTAGTTTAAAGATTAAACCACTAAGCTCATGTGATACGTTCAGATTTAGGCTACAAAGCCTATATAAAAAAATGAAATTAGAATCGGCTCATCAATTGCAATTATGCCTGCCTCAGGCGATGCCACCGTTGCGGAGTGTTTATACACTGTTTTATGTGTTATTTTATCATTCATCTATATTTTTATAGAATTTCATAATATTCCTATTGACTTTACCCCTTAAAGACAGTGGGAACTTATAATTATCCATATGAAGAATAGTTCTATGTGTTATGAAAATGAATTTATCGTATCATGATCTAGTTAATGTTGCAAGTTTTGGTGGTGTCGAGGCTTTTCATCGTGCTGCAGGAGGTGAAGTTTCCTGGAAAGAGATTCAAACATGGTTGAAGAGAATAGATGCATACACTCATCACAAGCCAATTCGCCAAAAATTTCCAACGAATAGAGTAATAGTGCATTCTATAGATCAACAATGGCAAGCTGATTTAGTAGACGTTTCATATTTACGTAATCATAATGATGGTTATCGATATATATTAACCTGTATTGACATATTATCCAAATATGCATGGGCTATTCCTCTGAAACAAAAGAGAGGAGAAGATATTGTGAAAGCGTTTCAAAAAATAACGAGTGAACGTAAACCAAAATCACTTCAAACTGATCAGGATACCGAATTTAAAAATAAAGTGTTTAAAAAATTTTTAAAAAGAAATCAAGTTAAACTTTTCAATACATTTAATACTACTAAAGCATCCGTGGTGGAAAAGTTTAATCGCACTTTGAAAACAAAAATGTGGAAATACTTTACGACTCGAAATACATACAAATATGTAGATATCTTGGACAACTTAATAAATAGCTATAATGCTCCTTTTCATTTAAGTATAAAACAAGCTCCCATAGACGTAAATTCAGAAAATGAGAGTGACATATGATTTACCTTGTATGGAGATCATCCTTCTAACATTGAGGGGTGTTTGTGGGACCCCAAGAAATCCCCTGAAACTTTTACGGACTTCCTACCGACATTTTGGAGTTTCGAGAAGGGGGGGAGAGAAATGAAAAATTACAATTATGAAGTATTGAATGACCTAATTATAAAAGTTCAATGAATTACTTTGTTTGCAAAATTAATAACCATAAATTTTCAAACATATAAAATACTACATTTTATGTAAATATTTTAAATTCCCTGAATTAATTCTTTAAAAACAAAATTATCTAATTTCTGCTGCTTTTTTTTAATTTTCTGATGTTTGTGGGCTTGTCTTTCTTTTGTGGTGAACTTCATAATTGCAGGAAGGTTGACTTTTATTTTCCTCATTTACAGTTGAAGAAATTTCCTCGAGAACTGCACATGCAGAGGTAGAAGCAGTTTGCTTTTCTGCTAATGTAGAAGGTTTTTCAGAGACTTTTATAGGTGACTCATCTGAAATACATGTTTTTTAAGTCCTCTTGATATGTTTTCCAACTTCTGTTCATATTCAGTAAGAGATCTTTGGGAATTGGATCAGTCATTGGATTTTTTTAGCCATATTTTTCGCATGAGGTTTATTTAGAAGCCATTAAATCATATTTAATAGTCTGCACTGCATCTAGGAAATCAATCTTAAGAGAGGTTCTGTAGTCAGTGACAAGTGTATCCATTAAGTTGAATGCACTTTCCACTAATGGGCCATGGAAGCAGCTAAGGCAGGCTTTGACCAATTTAGCCAATGTAGGATACTTATAATCATTTGTGAAATCATCTTTTAAATTAAAAACTTTAGACCAATATTTATCAATTGTACACTTGACTTGATTTCCACTTTCATCAGATGTGTAGACTTGTTTCCACTTTCATCAGATGTGTAGACTTGTTTCCACTTTCATCAGATGTGTAGACTTGTTTCCACTTTCTTCAGATGTGTAGAGCATTTCTTTGGTGATATCAATATCACTCTGGTATAACCTTATTTCAGCTTCTACTTTCGACTTTTCATTATCGCTAAAAATATGGGACATAAAAGATGATAATTTTTCAAAAGCTAATATTGTACTGGTTTTACCTCTTAGCTCTGAATCTAATGCTGTAAAACTAATTAGATATGAATTTTTAAGGGGTAATTTCTGTTTCATATGCTGTGCTGTATTAGTATAAGCTTTTATCAGAGAAATTTGGAATTCTTTTGCTATTGGATGATTTTTTGATAATTTCTTCAGGAGAGTGGAAGCTTCTGCACCAGTAAATATTACTTTGCTAGGTAGATGGAATTCTGGATTTGTGACATCAACCTTTAATAAATCATTATAAGATGTGCACTCTATATTTTCTGGCTTCATAAAAAAAGAGAAAAATTTTGCCATCAATTTATATATACTGGAATGTATTAAATAAAGCATTGGTTTTTTTTGTTTCAAATAATTTAATACATGTGTTGAACTCTGGTAATACTGCTGAATATAATGCCATATGCAATAAAGTTTTGTTTTGCATAACAAATAACCCATTTAGTATTCTTTTTTCCCCAGCTAAAGCATCCTTTGTGAGTTGTTGGGAATGCAAGCAAGAATACACCCCTTCAACAATTTTTTTCTGAGCTGCAGAAATATTTCTTTTATTGTATACAGTTTCAACATAAGAAAAATAATCCCCTTTATCAGTTTTATCCAAGTAAAATAAAATGCAATAAGAGCATCCCACAGATCTTTGATTCTTTCTAAAACACATAAAATGTACACCCACCTATGGTCTGGTCTCTTCAAGGGCTTAAGTTTTTTAATGGCAAGGGATTCACAGACTTTGAAAAAATTTTCTCTTTTACTGCAGCTTTTCATATCAAAATAGATGCCATCAAACAAATCTTCTAAGTATCTATCAAAACATGAAGCAAATTTTTTTGCACAGTCCAGCAACATTTATTTTCTTGCACCATGTGCCGATGGTATCCCCATTACCATCTCTCCATTCAATCCAATTCCACCTAAATGCATTCCGGACACCTTCTTCTAATTGTATATCACTATTTATATCGAGAAATTTTATAGTGAAATTCTCTTGCGTACATAAATAAAAAAATATTTCAATAAACGAAACGAAAAATTTACACGCGCATCAATAAATGAAACGAAAATTTTACACAGCGGAGGAAAAAAAGTTGAGAAGCGATCAATGACAAATAGCTAATACGGCGAAAAATCCCCCTTCTCTACTTATTGGCGCCACGCCAGGAGAGATAAGACCTTTGAACCCAGAGTCACGTGATCGCACATCTGGTCGAACGAAGTCTCTCCCTTTTTTTTCTGCCGCGCCTACTTGCCGAAAAGAATCCAGAAGAGAATGTCCGAGAACCGGGGGAATGAGTCATAACTCGCAATAAGGAAAGAAAAAAAAAAAGAAGTTTTTTCCCCCTTTTCACGCATTATCACTGCCTTTGGAGAAAGAAAGGAAAAGTTTTCACCACACACACTGACCTTGCGTTTTCTGCTTTCAAAGCAAACAAAATTACCCAGATAAAAATAAATAATTCATTATTATTCCTACTTCCTTTTGAACGACGGAATTTCCGGGGATCGAAGTTCAAAATCCCCGGAATTCCGGGGTTTCCCCGGAGCACAAACACCCCTGAACATTTCTAAATGTGCATTCGTGGTAGGGGATGTGGTGCATATTTCCAAACTAATGCTTACTTTCGAAAAAGGCTATGAAACCAACTGGACTGAAGAACTGTTTGTGGTGACAGAGTATGTTAAAAGACATCCAGCAGTGTATAGAATTAAAGATTTACTTGAGATTCAGTAAAAGGAACGTTTTATGCACAAAAGATGCAGAAAGTGAGATTGAAAGATGAATATCGCATTGAAAAAATGTTAAAGAAACGCAAGTGTAAGAAACAAGACAGAATACTTTGTAAAATATCGCGGTTATCCCGACAAATTTAATCAGTGGATTCCAGCTTTTAATTTACTATCAGTATAAAGTGTAAGAAAATAGTGTATGCGAATCATTTGCTAAAATTAATGAGTTTCTACGTAACACTTCCGAGGGATAGCTCTATGAATTATTTTTCCGAAAATAAAATTTCACATTTTATAACACGTTTAGCAGTTCCCATTGAATTAAAAGGTATGTGGGAAGTTGATTTGGTTGAATTGCTATATACCCGCATACATGGCATAATGTAAATGCCGAAAATAACTTAATTGGATTTGTTTTAGAGAAAGATGGTGAAATGTTAGGTCGTAGATAACCTCCAGGATGTTATGAAACGGTGCCTGATATTTTAAAAGCTATTTATATTAAAGAATATCAAAACAAAATAATTTTTTAACTATAACCCAGTAACAAAGCGAGTGACAATCAAAGTGAAAAATAAAGCTAAAGTGATTTTACGTGATGGGTTAACTCAAATGTTAGGTTTTGAACCTATAGAAACTGTATCTACTGATGATAGTTTCAAAACTGTTGTAGAAAGTCCTTTTGCAACCGACCCTTGTGCACATTTTCGTGTATTAATGATATATACGGATATCGTAAAGCCTCAAATCGTAAAAGGTGTTTTAGCTCTTCTTCTTCGAATGGGGAAGAGTAACTGAGCGATGGAGAAGCGGTCAGTGCACTATTTGATAGACCTCATTATTTACCTGTGAATCGGAAAATGATAGACACTTTGGAAATCGATATAAGAACGCATATGGGAGCATTTACACCATTTGAACGAGGAAGGTCACACCTAGAAACTCATTTTAGCAAATGATTCGCATACGGTATTTTCTCACACTTTATATTGATAATAAATTAGAAGCTGGAATCCATGGACTCCATACTTTTGATTCGCAATAATTGCTTTTGATTTACAAAGTGTTTTAGCAATTTGCATTTTCTTTGTTTCGAAATTTATTTAAATACTTATTGAGCACATTTCTTTTAATTTACCTAACAATTTTTCGGGTTTTGCACTTCGAGAATTCTTTTTTCTACTGTTTGTTTGTACACTTATTTGTTTATTTGTTTTAGAGGCATCTCAAAGCAGATTATATTTTGATAATTAATTTAACCTAGTTGCACATTTAACGCACTTTAATTAATAATTTTAATTAAATTAATATTTTATTTGGCCCTTTCTTTTGAATAATTTCTAGAATTCATGATCATCCAGATATAACTGATAAACGTGGTTCTATTGAAAATTCTTCGGCTGCCCCTCTAAAAGACCAAGGAGTTTTAAAAAATTTATTATATTAATTTTATTATGCTATATTATTGGATTTTTGTTGTTTCAATTTTGAATTATGTACTTGCAGTTAGACTGTCAAGCCATTTTTTTAATTTAATTTTTATCTTTTGATTGTATATACATATAGTAAACTTAATTAATTAAATTTATTGTATCTGCGTAGGAGAATATTAAGGATAGGGTTTACGGTGTCGCTGATCTCGATTGTTAGTCGCCCCGCCCCTCGTTCCCTTCCATCGCAAGGCGCATAGTTTGATCGTCGCGTCGTGCCAACTACCTTTCTATTCTGGTGTCTGGGGGGGAACCGTCTTTGTTTCCGGGACACGCAGAGTTTTCGCCTTTTGTTTTTCCATTTTCAATATCAGTTTTATCGCGTATACGTCCTCAGAGACGGAAATCTCTGGTTCAAAAATACTTCTGCGTGCCTCGCTAAAATTGACTGGTTGTTATCGTAACTCGTCTAGATGAGATGGATCCAAAATCATATCAGGAATCCTCCAAAAAGGTGAGTAAAGTTAAAATCGACGTTGTTTATTTTTGCGTGGCAGAAAAAAGCTATGATGAAAATTTCTGTAAGAATTACCCATACCTGCCAACCAAACCGGAGACTTGCGGTTTTTAACTTTTACCCTTAAAGAAAATGTTTCCCATCAATAAATGAAAGTCACTGAATTAATGAAACTTAAATTAAGCAAATTGCATTCTTCCACTTCTAGTGATTTTCATAAAAATTATTCTAATTAAATTTTATTTCATCTGTGTTGTATTTTTATTACATTTCTTATTGAGCTTGCTAGGTTTTCCTTAATTGACCTGAGTTGTCATAATCTACTGTAGAAATTTGTACATTTTTATATCAAGATTCGAGCAGTGTCTGATCAGTTAATATTTATATTTAATTTTACTTCAACAAATGGTACATTACTATGTTTATCAACCACAAATACTACACACCTCGCACAAAAAAAAAAAAAAAAAAAAAAAAAAAAAAAAAAAAATTGATGTTATATCTCCTATTCTGCTGGGCCGATTGATGAAATTTAACTTGCATTTTTCATGTCTCAAAAGCGCGACTTAGGATTATAAATTAGATTTATGTACAGCACGGTTCTAACATAGGTATTTTGACACAAAATCGGACTTTTTCTGAAATGGTATACCGATTTTTTTTTTTTTTTTTTTTTTTTTTTTTTTTTCCTATGACTCAAATTATGCCAGAGTGCCAAGTTTTGGAAAAATTGCAAGAGTAGTTTTTAAACACCTCTCAAAACTTAAGCTCTTTAAAAGTTAATTGAATTTGATATATATTTATTAGTATCTTTTTTATTTAACTTACTTTCCTTTTTTCCTTTTTTTAGAATTCGCAATTTAGGTTCAATCAAAATAAAATTCGCAGCTATTTTCTGATTTGTTTTTAAAATTTGTATTTTTTAGTAATTTTTATGAATTTTTGAATTACAACCTATCAAATTTTTGCCGTCATCTTTAAGTAGATATATTTCTAGGCATACCTGCAAAAATTAAGAGTTTTTTTATTCAAAATTTCCAAAGATATGCGTGAATTTATGTATTGACGCGTTTTGAAATTTGGCGTATTTGTTATAAGCGATAATAACGCCAAATAAGCTTTTCGCACTTTGTTAAAACTACTTGAAAGTACGAAAGATGTCTTTTTTCCCCAATGAAAAAAAAGGGAAAGCAAAGTAGGTTGCTATAAATTAAAATTTCGCCAAGTGAATTATTCTTAGCGCAAATTGAAAAAAGTGGTCCAAGATAAATTTTTAAAATTTCTTGGCAACTTTTTCACCATAGTTTGCAAAATTTAATAATCTAAAGATCAGCCACATTTTCTTTCAAGTACCGATAAAATTTACAACGGCATTGTATGAATAATTTTTCGATTTCTTCATCTGCTTTTTTCGACATGCAAAACTAATATCGAGAGATACTGTCCGTCTCTTTGCTGATTTTTTATTTTTAAGAAACAAATGAATTTCCGCATTTTTATTATACAAGCTGATGAATCCATTTAAATGACGTTGTGTGAGTCTTGTTGGCCGTTTTCCAGACAGCACTGAGGTCGAAGCCAGACGCTCTCTGTGTGCGCTTAAAAAGTATTGTGTAAGGTATGCGCATGATTCAGATCTTGCACGCGGTGCATGAGTAACAAAGTATAACGTAAAGAATAAGAAAGTTGCTTTGCTGTCTGGCAAGCCTCCACATCCCAAGATGCCGACTGACATGTGACTTATGATTCATTGAAACAGATTTCAGGACTTCCCGCTCAATTTTTGAATTTTTTGAAATGCTTTGTACATTAACCTCGCTGATAAATTGTGTGTGGTTTTATAGAGAGAGAATAATAGATTTTGAGTCGCAATCAACTTATCAACTTTTATTACTTTAACATAAAAAAATAAGTAAAAAAAAAAAAAATCTGAGAAATTTCTCATAATTAGATATATATATAATGGAGTTATCAGCTCAGCAGTAGCTTCAAACATCAAAATTTAATTAAAAACATAAAAAATAATATAATAAATTGTTGAAAATTTTTTCGCCTTTTCAAGGAGCAGCCGAAAAATTTTAGCCCGGATAATTTAGAGTACACAATGTAAATAATTCAGCTGGAATAACAGAAGATTTAATGTTAGTAATTTTTTCTTAGAATTTCTGCGCTTTCTTAGAGATTAGATTTTTTAGACATATAGAATTTTCAAACTTTATCGTTGGAACTAATGTTTGACGCTGATTTACATTTATGGCAATGGGAAAATATAAATCGTGTTTGCCCAGAAAACGCCTTTCCAACTGAGCAGCCTTTCACCTAAGACCATCGAACAAACTTCGCAGAAGAAACTCTCCGACAACGTTCTAATAATCTCAACTAACGATTCTGAGCGTTCTCTACACAGCATTCAGACGCAGCTTATCGACGAACTTGGTACTGAACATCTCGCAGTACCAATAGAACAAATGCGGCCTACACGATCAAACAGACTTCTCATCCGTTGTCGAACAAAAGAGCATCTTCACTCCCTTAAAAAAGCTATTCAGAATAAGTCAACATTGAATGCAGCCTTTAAAATACGAGAACCCAAACCACTGAAGACTAAAATAATCATTTTTGGTGTACAATCGAAAATTTAAGCCCCAACCATACTACAAGCTTTTCAAAATCTAAAAGAAACTTCCACTACCATCAATCCTCTTCCACCACAACCTCGCCAAGACGGTCGTAATAACTGGATCCTTGAATTGGATATTACATACGCAGACTCCTTAGACAAGAACGGATTCCTATACATTGGATTTGTCAAGTGTACATTTCGTAAATGCCTACGAATACTTCGCTGTTATTAATTGCCAAGGCCTTGGCCATTCCAGCAGGAATTGTCAATCTCCGCCTGTCTGCGTACGTTGTTCGAGAGCCCATTTTGATAAATACTGTAAGGAAATCGAAAAGTGTGCAAATTGTCAACATTCTAATCTTAATAAACAAACAAACATCTCTGGATTGCAATCACTCAGCAAACTCTAGTTCCTGTCCAACTTATCGTGCAGCTCTTCAGCTTAAATTACAGCAGGATCTATAATTCTTCTCCGTGGCAACAAAATTACTTTCTTCGGACTTTTATCAACAATATTCCATAGCACAGCTAAAATTCTTGCAATGTAATCTTCAAAATTCAAGATCGGCCACTTCTCTAATTTTTCAAACAATCGCGGAGAATTCTATTGATATTGCATTTCTACAAGAATCTTACCACCAACAGGATTTCATCCCAGGTCTACCTAAGAGCTTTCAAGCTTTCTCTTCAACATCTATACTTGCAGTCCTAATCTCCACTGGTAAATATCAGCTTTCACTTTATAAGGCAACTCAACATACAATAACGGTTCGACTCTCTTTTAGAGATGTAACTTTTCTACTTACTTCTGTGTATTTTCCCCCAAGTTTCTTGGGGGTTATCTTCCCCTAAGTTCCATCTTGACCTTCAAATTCATGACCTCGTCATTTCCGTTTGGATACCAAAAATGCAGAAGTGGTTCTCTTTCTCAAGAAAGCCAAAGATCCTTCAGTTCCTTCCTCATATCGCCCCATCTGTCTACTTCCTGCATTTCGAAAATTGCTGGAAAAAACAATACTTCTACTTTTAAACCACTTCCTTTGTAAACACCAGCTTCTCTCCACCCACCAATATGGCTTTACCAAAACCAAATCTACTGAGCATGCTTTATCCGATCTACTCTCAACAATAACCACAAATCGACAAAATAATAAGCATTCACTCATCATATCATCGGATATACAAGGCGCCTTCGATAGACTTTGGTGGCCGGAAGTTTATGAAATAATGAAAGCTCTGGATTGCCCTTCTTTCTTTTTAGACATCATTAAAAGTTATCTCTCTCATCGCTCTGTACAGATCACTGCTATGGATAATGTTTTTACTCATCGTGTTCAAAAAGGATGTCCACAAGGGTCCTGCTTGGGTCCTCTTCTGTGGACCTCGTCGCTAATTCTCTCTTTGAGGAATTTACGAGATTACCAGATGTAAGAATCATAGCCTACGCAGATGATTTTTTAATTGTTATAGGTGGTCGCCTTGACATTACACCCAAAGCTCAATTCTGTTTGGACAAGTTTCAAAATTGGTCTCGCCAACATAAAATAAGAATCTCAACTACCAAAACCAGAGGTCTACTTATTGGAAAACAACGTCCTCTACAAAGAAATCCAACATTAAAACTCAATGGACAATCAATTACTTTTGTAAAAAATCTGTTGTACTTGGGTATCAAAATAAATAATCGCTTATCCTGGATCACGCATATGCAATATTTAAGAGAGGAAACTCTCAAGCTTCAAAACTCAATGAAAAGGATTTCTGGACTCTCTTGTGGCTCAGCCTGGAAGTTTCTCAAATTATGGTATACTATAGTAACGCAAAGAATCATCTTATATGCAGCTTCCATCTGGAGTACACACCTTACCAAGGGTGCAATTAAACGCCTTAATGCTTTACGACGTGCACATCTTTTAATAATTAGCAAAGCTTATCGTACTACTTCAACAGCTGCTCTTCAGATTCTAACTGGCCTTCCTCCACTTCCACTCCTGGTACAGCGAGAAGCAACAATAGCCAATGTATTTCGATTTCTAAAGCCCCAAGAATTATGGAATCATCACTTTCACCCAGACGACTATGAACTTCAACAATCTAACGATGCTTATCATCCAGCCTCATTCAATCTTCAACAAAACGTCTTCATTAAAACAGCATATCCCTTAAATTCTGATTTTCAAATTTACACAGATGGTTCACATGTCTTCAGGAACAGGCAGTGCTCTCTGCTTGTTTCAAAATCCTTCTCAGTTATACACTTGGAACAAACGGCTTTCAATTAAAAATTCAGTTTACCAAGCTGAGTTGATTGCAATACGCAAAGCAGTTCGACTGGCTCTTAAACTCAATTCAAGAATTTACTATAAATATTTATTCAGATTCTGCATCAAGTTTGACTGCAATAATAGATTTATTTAATAAAAATCCGCTAGTTCAATATACAACAACTTTTACTACGCCTTCCTGCTTCCCAACGTCCGAACCGCGTCTGGGTCAAAACACATCACGGTATCTTAGGTAATGAACTAGCGGATCAACAAGCCAAAGCGGCAGCTCAAGCAGTAGAACGTCCTATCTATGTTTATCCTCTTCCTTCTTCTTATGTTAAAAAATTTACATGGAAAATTCTTTTGACAAAGTGGCAACAAGAATGGATTTCTGGTACAATTGGTCGAAGAACATATAAATTTATTTCTAAAGTCTCATCAAAATTATATTCAGTCTCTTCCTCAGTTACCTGGTTTGCCACAGGACATGGCCCTTTCAAGAGCTACCTTCATCGCTTTGGCTTAAGCTCAGATAATCTTTGTGAGTGTGAAAATATTTCCGATCCCGATCATATCGTTTTCAATTGTACTCATCACGCGCAATCTTCTAAAAGCTCCATCCGAACAATTTTGGCCACAATGGTTCAATAATTTAATAAAATATAAAACAAGCCTCAGCCAACTAGACAAAATAATTTCACACTGCAGCTCTTCAACACTTACTGTTTCCCATAGCCAGATGTAGAATCTACTCTTCTGCTTAATGTTCAATGTTTTTTCTTTTTAACTGTTTAACAATAGCAATGTACTTTACTTTTTTTAAATTATTTTTATTATTATTATTATTCTAATTTTTAACATCAGAGTTCTGTAACTTTGCTAGATATGTTAAAATAGCTCCTCTTTTCTATTAGTTCCTTTATGAAAATTTTGTCAAAATATGTTTATTCACAAATCATGTACTCTTTGGTTGTGGTGTATATGCTAGTTTTTCAAATCAAAAATCTCAAAGTCCAAATTTCCAATAACCATGCCTAACTTTCGTATCAATGCTTTTTACATTTTCCCTTCAAGACATAGTTTTCATCCCAAATCATTTTTCTTTTTCTAATTGTACGAAGCACCTTCTGCACAAGGCACAATAGTCTTCATAACAAAAGCTTTCATTTTCTTATGACTATCGTTCAATTTTACCACATCTGATTCGCCACCCGGCCCTTCGCTGTGGTACGCTGATAGTGGTTAACTTCCTTCCTTGGGATGGCATCATCCTGTTTGTTGTCCTACAGCTTAGGTCAGGAGCCGTCTCGTCGGGTAGAGCTGTATCCCTTACGTCTGAATTGTAGCTAGTTTCGTGCGCAAGAAATCCCATTTGAGTTTTGGTAGTTTAAATTTCGCGATATTCCATCAATTTTTCCCAGGTTCACGAACTGAATTTGATAGGCGTGGTGTTTGTTTCGGCAGACCTAATACACAAACAGCCACTGGAATTGCATCGAGATATTGAAAAGGTTATCTGAAAATGAAACATATTACCGTTTCTTGTTCTATATTTCGTATTAAGCTGCCTTTTCCATTTTTCACTGCAAAGTTTGGCATAACTAATACTTAGTTATTTCCATTTTTCACAGCAGAGTTTGCCATTCCTCAGAACTATATGATTGGTTTCATTTACTGTTAATCATGGAATAGCCATGGATTACTCGCATCATTTTCCCCCTCTAGATTTTCGGACAAAAATGTTAGTTGAGAAAAGGGAGTGAAATAGGCGAGAAAATACGATATAATTATGGTGCTATTTTGGAAATGAATTAGGTTATTTTGTTAATTCCAACTGCGAAAGACTTCATTATTTCTTCTTTACATTTTGAATGTTTGTTGCAGTGCAACCACCTGCTTAAATATTTGGCAGGTTTTCTTCTTCTTCTTTTTTTTATATTTTTTTTATAACGAAAATAGACATTTGGCATAGACTCAACAAGATTCTGTAAGGTAGCATGAGAGATTTATAACAATGCATCCTGCAAGACAGACTTCAATGAACGAATAAGTAAATATTGTTACGGTTTTTGTGTTTATTTAGCTAATTTTTAGTAGTATTTGTAATTGAAATTGTTTTATATTCCTGTACAATGCAGCACGAGACTTATTTGAAGAAAAAGAGACTCCGGAAAAATTAAAATACAGGAGCACGTGCATTTAGCATTTCAATAAATAGATATATCGTAATTGTACTCTTCTGCTATCCAGAAAAATCGAGAAAATACCAGAATGTTCTCTTGCAGGATTTAAAAGCTGGAGGAAAACATTTCAATTCATTTGTTTACTTAGTGCAGTTATTGATTGTAGCGAATTCGCGGTGAGATCGGATTAGCTTTCTCTGTGTTTTTCAATTGCTGTTTCTTTCTCTGTGTTTTTCAATTGCTGTTGAGTTCTGTTTATGTTTTAGTAGTTCAAAATATAACTACTGTAAGATATTGCGATGTTGTACGAATATCTCTGAGGAAATTTCAGCATTTTGTTTTATTTCTTGGGATAAGAATAAATTTCATTAACTTCTTATAGACTTGGGCATTCGATCCATTACGCAACAATATTATGGTCAATTGCAGAGTTACAGCTATCGAGACCCCGGGCGGAAATCTTCCTGGGACCCCTTGCTGGAATGATCACCATACAAAATTTCGAAACACAAATATGTAATTAACATTTATTTAATTAAAGTTAAATTGATTTGGAAAACTAAAAAATCTTAAGAAAAAACAATTTACATCTAGCAAACAAGAAGTTATTTAAAAAAGCTTATTAATCTATCAGTTTTGATGAATTAAAAAAATGTTTAACTTTTCTGTCAATAACTTTTTTTCTTCTCTTTTGCTGCGATTTTTTTTCCCCCATTAAATCTTACATGGCTCATTGTTGGTCGAAGAAAGCTTTTAATCAACTTAAAACTTTGGAAAGCTTCTCTCGCAAGGAACAATACACACTGTCCGACTGTCCAATTGAAAGGGGGGAACTATAGTGCCAAATATAAATTAGGAACTTGTTCTTGTTAAGTCTAGTCCATTTCTACAATTTAACATTTTCAATGCAGACAACTTTTTAACGTAGTTCCTTTTTGTATTCCTACGTATAGGTATATAATTTTAAAACTTAAATTTCTTCAGAAGTCCGCCTTTGATAAGAGGCTTGAGGCAGTCCTTCCCCCCCCCCCGATACAACCCTGATTACGGCATTCGGGAATGTCTCATAAATGATAGATTAAATTGAAACAGTGGAGGAGGGGTTTACTTATGTCTGTGGTCTGTAATCGGTGGTCCCGTGAATAAATGAACATTACTAGGATCGAAATTTAAAGAAAACGTTTATGAACTTCTTAACACCCCGAAAATTTTAAAAATGGAGCTAATTAATTTGCACCGTGTCATAGATCTTATTTAAAGATTTGAAAATACAGATTTGATTAAATGTTATTAGTACTTTTCAAAATTTTTATTAGTACTTTATAATAATACCCTCAGTTACAAATATTTGCAATTAGAATAATCATTTTACAAGTGAACAGTCCCCCTCCTTAATTGAAATTTCTAGTAATTTTTCTCTAAGGTAACAATAAAAATCGAATCTCCAAGCAGTGCTGTTGTTGAAAGCTGTAGTAGGAAGCAAAGAAGTTTATAATTATTTGCATGCAAGTATGTTTCTTTTCTATATGCGTCACGGAAAATTTTTATAAATAAAACGAAAAGAATAAGTTGTCATTATATATTGTTGAGTTTTATCCTTTTAGGAACGTTTTCGTATATTTCTTTTTAGTTTAAATCAAGTGTAAGTTATTTAATGATTACTTTCTAATTTAGAATTTTTTGAATAAATGTCAGTTTGAAAATTTAATATTTAGCTGTTCGTACGTTTGAATTATGAAGTGTGATCAACAGAAATTTCTTGCAGATACCAACCTTTAAATTTCAAACTGAAAATAAGAAAAATTCAATGTATTTTGGAGTTTTTAAGTAGTGGATTACCAGAGAATGCCAACTTTTTGGCTGAAAGCTCAAACAGGTCGGCCACCTTTCTTCTGGAATTGAAGCCATTCTAAAATAACATATTCTTTGTGCCACATAATGCTATCGTCTTAGATGCGTTTTTATTTTCTTACCCCTGTAAGGCATTTTGATGAAAACTTGGAAGAACATTTAATAATGGTTGCGGTTTTTGTCGTCCACAGCTATATCTCGATGCACTATCCCAGCTTAAATTATATCCCGATGTATTCCGAAACAGAAATCAGATAAGATTTCATCTCAGAACATGCGAAATTATTTTGAATTAAAAAAATTTTTGCAAATGGAATTCTGCATTTAACGTAGCTTTAAGTTTCAATTTCAAGAAAATATTCCCATTGAGACCATTTAATCTTATCATATATGTGTGCACAGAAATATTCTAAATATGCTGTAGATCAAGAATGCCACTGTTCTCTTGTATCGACCCTTTAAATTTTTCTTTATAATGTACAACATAATTATGATATAAATAATTGCTCATAAAAAAGTTAAAGATAACTATTAGATTAAGAATGTGGAGAAAAGTTTTGAAAAAAAAAAAAAAAAAAAAAAAAATCTGAAATGTTTCAGATTTTAAATTACGTCCAAAGGGGCGTTTTTTAACATTTTGTGTGTTACCTTTCTTTATTAAATATCATGTTCCTCGCACTTAAACCATAAGATCCAGTGCAACAGCAATATCGCAAAATAGTTTTAAAACGAGCATATCTTTAGAATTTCCGATACAGAGACTCACGCGCTGGAGATAAAAATGTTTTTTCTGCACAACGTTGCCATTGCTCGCTTTGAAATCCTTGAGTTTGTTAATCAAAAATTCGTCAAAGTTTTAAAAAATAGGAAATCGATCATAAAACAAATTTCAAATTTCAAATTTGGTCTTCCACATGCTCATATTCGTTGGAGGATTACGTTATTCAAAATTCGATGACTCTATGTACCGTTGTCTTATCACAATACGAGAAATATACATACATTTATGCAGATTTTTCATTATTTAATTTCTTCAAATATAATGCAGGACTCTAACATTTTGTGGCAACAGTTTGAAAAGTGAACCGACATTTATGAGTCCGACGCAAAATGCCAAAACGAAACTAATAGTCCTTCGGGATTCAAATCCCTTTGGACTAAAAAATAGTTTAATAGATTTATGTTTAATTATTTTTTGTATTATTACTATTTATAATTATACAAATATAAACAAATTATCAAAAACAAAATCACGGATTCTAATGGTACTAAAATTCCATTATAATTAACATCATGATAGCGCGTGATGCAGTTTTTTAATATTTGGCATAAAATTCTTTTATCTAATTCTTAAATTGCCTCATTAAAAAATATTCAACCTGCTTCTTGTTTTCCGTAGTAATTTATTGACTTGACTGAAGCCTGCTGCCACTAAATAAATAATAATACATAAATAAATAATTGAAAAATATTAGTAATTAAAATTAATTATCTAAAAAATTAAATCTAAATAAATTTAAAATCTTAACGTGATCGCGATTAGTGTAATCATTCGAATGTTGTTTTCGAATTAACGAAGTTCCACCTGTTCATTTACAAAAACATGGAAAACGCATCGCTTAGTGGGATCAATCATTCGGCTATGATCAAGATATTATAGAATATATATATATATATATATATATTTATCTGAACTTCGCCAAATAACCTTAAAATACATCAGAATTTGCAAGTTGGAAAAACGAGGCCAAGTACGGAATTAAGTCGCCATTTATCTTGTTTCCAGTTTAGTCAACCATTTAAAATTAGGCAAAAGATAAGCTTAATTTGGCGTAAATTTTCAGTAACTATGTCCATTTTGAGATATATCCATCTTCTTCAAGGGGAGGAGGATTACATGCGATTTTTACTTTTCCCATAAAAAAAATTCTCTGAAAACATCTACCATCAACTAAGGGTTTCTTTTTTGCTTAATTCAAAATATTACATTGGGAATGTTCCATAGCTGTTAACTCTCCTAGTTTTTTATCACATCTCCCGATTTCCTGGTAGATCACCGAATCTTCCGGTTTTTAATTTTTTCATTTATTGAATTATAAAATTTAAATTAGACAAATTCTATTCCTACACTTCTGCTAGTTTTCAGAATATTTTTTATTAAATTTCATTTGGTCCGAGTTGCGTTAATCTACTATAGACGTTTATAAATTTTTATATGAAGGTTCAAACAATGATATAAATCAGTTAAAAGTTGTATTTAATTTTGTTTACTTTAATATATGGTACATTACTGCGTTTATTCGCGCAAATATCAAGTACATTAATTACTAATTTTATTTTCGTTTTATTTCAAATACTCTGATAAACAACAACTTGGGATTTTCCCCAGCATGAAAGTTTAAGAAAATTAAAAAATGAAATTAGTCAAAAGGCATAAAATTAAGTGCTAATATATTTTATATCAGAATTGAATTAGAAATAGTGAAATAACCTAAACCATGTATTAACAAAGTGAATTAAAGCCAGTTTGGAGTTCCTTTAAAATTGTGTAACCACAAAGCGGGAAAACCTCCCAGTTTTCTGGCAAAAATCTGTTCTCCCCCCCCCCCAGTTTCAAGGTTGGCAGCTATGTTCTCTTCTAATGAAGGATGAGTATTAAGATTAGGGATATAGTATCTGTCAAATAACTTGAAGAAACATTATGAACAAATCATAAACTATTACAGTTTTTCATTTTCTTAATTAAAATTCTGTCAAAGTGCCTATTTACATGTTTCTAGTTATATTAATTAAATTCAATTGCTATTTTGAAGAATCTTTTTTTCTTCATCATTGAATGTTATAAAAAAAGTGAGCACATTAAACTTCTCTGTTTCGATTTTTTTTTAAAATTCTATCATTCACTGATTAAATTTCTAAATATCATTATCCAACTTGGAATATTTTAGCTCTTGTTTGGAGGCCTTTTTCCGTTTCGTTACAGGCAAGTTCGTGTACCAGAATGGCTAGCTTATAATATTTGCTTATGGCAAAACAAACGAGAACTATCCACATGTGGAGAAGGGTGTCTTTGTAGAGGACTTTCTAAGGGAAACTGTTTGTTATTACTTATTTATGGAGAAAACCACAAAATCCAACCATGCAGCCAGACTGTTCCATCATCCTCCATTTCACTATTAGCACTGTCGCTAACTGCCTTATACATAGTAATATTTTCACTTCCATCAACACCATTGCTGATTATGTCCCATTTCAGGCTTTCGCAGATGAGACTTTTTCACAAATCATCTCATTTCAGCTTTTCTATTCAGGGTTAATCAAAAAAATCCCATGTGGATATAAAATATAGACAAACATAAAACATCAAGTACAGTTAAAAAAGTTGTTCTGTTAAAATTAGAAATTCTATGCAAAAACAAGCGATTCGGCCAGCGGACAAGAAGACAAATTTTTTTTGTGTGCACACTTTTGATTCCACTCGGCAAAAAGACACTGAAGTTGGCGCCCAAACTGACTTTTTATTGTACTAAGAGTTTCAAGTGTAAACAAATGGTGGCCTCGTTAGGCTTAATTCATCATTTAAACAATTAAATTGTTGATAATCCTACAACTACTGCATGCAGATTAACTAAAGTCATAAAAATCTTAACAGAACATAAGAAAACCATAATTCAATCATTTTTAAAGTTAAAAATGCGCAACATACCAACATGTAAGAATAAAAACACTAAACTCACTGGACTAGGAAACAGAATGGGTATATATATGTTTAGTGCTGCCGACTGGAACCAGAAAGGGAGATGCGCAACGACATGTTATAGCAGTCCCATATACAAAATTTCAGTGTTCTGAGGCTAGCCGTTTTTGAGTTATACGAGATACATATGTATATATGTATTTGAGAGCCATCAAAATTGGTATTTTCACTGAAATGTGATACCCCAAATTTTTTGCAATTGCATGCTCCCTTTACTTCATACAAGGAAGTAAAAATGTGACCCAAATTCACATCACTTTGAAGTATGTATGGAATAATGTCTCACTGGCATTCAGCCCTCGAATGTTGTATTCAGGTGATGCTTAGATACAGCATTAATATTACATAGTGGTAATAAGTCATACACAAGACATGATTTAAAAAAAATCTGATGTGAATATGACTTTTATGCCTATTAAGTTATCCACATTTTTTTAAACTTGTTTCATTTGAAATGGAGATAACAAACTTCCAGTTTAAAGTGCCCTTTCTGTACTGCAGATTTGCAATAAAAAAAGATTGTTGCACAACTAAACCTTATAGCAATCCCATATACAAAATTTCAATATTCCACGACTAATCGCTTTTTAGAGATTGGTACGAGAGGGTGTACTTCAACTGCGTGAATACACCCCCCCCCGTCCTGCTATAGTCCAAATGCACGGATCAAAATTTCTTCCCCCTTCCGTTGCATACAGGGTTACAGTTTAACTTTTTGAAGCCAATTGTAGCCAAGAGGAAATAAAAATAAAGAAAAAGAATTACATATCACAAGAACAAGTACAGTCAAAAGTCGTTAATCCGGACTCGTCGGGACTTCGGCGATTCCGGATTATCGATTTTTCTGGATTATAGATCATCAGTTTAAATCTGGTAAGATGGCATGCAGAAATTACAAAATTAAAAATATGAAACCGTAATTTATGAAATAAAGAACAATTATATGATCTAATGGGTATCAAAATTTACAAAACGAAAAAGCTTAATATTTATTTGTTTACTTTATTGTAAACAAATACATTTCTTTCAATGTAATTTGTTTAAGTTGCTTTGTTTCATGTGATAATACTTTCTCTTTAATTCTATTAAACAGACATAAAATCATATCAAAGATGGAGTACATCGAGATGAAATACTACATTTAGTAAGGAATTATAAGCCAAATAAAATAAAAACATCTGCCCTGAAGATAAGGATAGTGCTGACAGATCAACTTCCAATTCATTGCGCGCCGCGGCGTGAAATTGATAAACAGATTTCCGATTTCAAAACATACTTTCGCTTTGTAGATCCTTTACATATTAGTAAATATATATCGGAAATTCTATTTGACATAATCGAAAGTTCAAGCTTACTTTTATAAAATTGCTCTAACAGTCTGCAAAAAATAATACGCCGGATCCAATTCGAAGATTAGGGAACAACGCAATCTGCAACATTAACTGAATTAGATAATTTTAGCTTAGCTTATACTGTCCGTTACACATTAAACGCGCATGCGCACACGCATATTCGCAGCCGTAAAGGTCTTATGCGCACTCGTAAATGCCTATGCGCATGCGTGAACGCGACGCATGCGCAGAAAGTTTGTAACTTTGAGGTTCAAATTATAGACCATTCCGGATTTTGGGTGTCCGAATTAACGACTTTTTACTGTAAAGAATATCTAGCAAGCAGGCTAATTACTTGAATAACAGTAATAAATGCGATAGCTAACAAAGAAAATAAAAGGTATTGGTAAACATACATATTAGCATTACAAACATCTTTCATTAATTACAGTATTAGAGCAAAGGGTATTATAATAATATCATAAATTAATTAATTATAATGCATACCAGTCAAGCTGTCTGAATTAGACTGGAAAATTTAATATAGGTCACTGGCGAGCAAAAAATTATTCCATATCAAAATGTGTTAAGTACTAGAAATATTTTTTGTTAATTAAAGTAATCATGTAAATGTTTGCAGAAATTAATAGTTAAATTTAAAAAAAAAAAAAAAAACAGCTTAGCATGAAATCTATTATAACAACATTACTATGCATTTGGAATACTGATGTATAAATTGTAAATAAATTTAAATTATTATGCTAAGAAGTTTTTTCTAAAATTTATCTAGAAGAAAAGAATTAGATAAACAGTACTGCAAATAAATATAATCAGTCAGGCCTCTCAATAAATAAAAGCTTATTTTTTTAACAAAAAATTAAAAACTGGGATGCAAAAGTTTGTGTAATATACTTGGAAATATCTGAACATATAATTAATTAGAAATGTACAATTAAATTAATAACAAGCTAATTAACAGTAACATTAAGCTAAATTTCATTCAATCTAAAACAAGCAATCGATCAGGAGCTCCGCATAACTGAAGTTTTATTGCTATTTTAACGTAGATTTGCATATAAAATAAATATTTGCACTTGTGAAACAAATGAATAATGTACTGACAGTCAGCAGGAATTAAAATACAGTGGTTAAAAACATAACTAGTTGTCAGAAAGTATGCAAAGTAGCCATAGCTAGAGAAATTAACTGATAATAGAAAACTCATTATCATTCAATTAAGCGCTTCAGTGGAAAAAGAAAATTCTGGAATAAACATGTTAAGAAGATTAGATGGAGAAATAGTCATTAATTTATTGATATCCATATAAACTCTATGCTTTTGGAAAAGATTACATATAATTTGCACCGAGGTATCAATCACAGAAGCCGCATTAATTTCTTTCCTTATATTTTCTTATATAAGAACAAAAGTGGGCTGAATTAGAGATTTACATGTTTGGTGAATGAGTTAAACTTATCTGTATGCCATTATGAAATATTAGGAATGTAGCATAAAAGCATCAGTGAAAAAGGCAATGGCAATCTAAATCATTGTAATGTAAATGTATAACATTATCAATATCTGCTATTAATATCAATACTGCTGAAAAAATTATAAATGAGTTGTATTATAAATCACATGAACTCATTGCATTAAAAATTACAACTGTTACCAATATTATTAGCGTGATTTAGCGACCATCTTTCTTAATATTTTAAAATAATTAATTTTACAAATAATTCAGTCTGAAACTAGGTGAGAAAATAAGCTGCATGCTGAAGATTAAGCTTTACGAAGGTGTTAGAAGTATCTTCTGTTAACTTTAGTTATGATGCAAGAATTTGTAAAAATTATCATTTAAATATAAATTGGCATAAATACAATACAAAATACATAAATTCTACATACATGAAAACTTGGATACAGTGCAACAATATGTGAAAAAGGAATGGATTTTTTTATCCCAAGATATGAATATAAGGTTGTTTCCCCCCCCCCTCCTGTTTGTTATAAAAATTGTGCAGACACTTATAATTATCAATTTATTAATTAAATGTGTATTAGGAATTAAATGTATGCCAAAGTACATCAGGTAGAGTAACTGGAAAGCGTAATAAATATTTAAACATTTCTAGTATTAAAATATGGAATTTGTAAGAATGTTAAATAACCTTAAAATAACTTCAACAACTAAAAATGGAAAGCTTAATACCTCATATATTGCAATAATATTAGTGGGAATTTAGAACCACTTAAGAAATCCAATTTTTAGATTTAATAAAGAGAATTATTTAAATTAAATTATAACTTTTACCTAAAATAGTAAATTTGAAAATTAAATCCATTCTGCTAACTAAGAAGATTTGTTAATATTTAATCTAGACAAAAAAAAAAAAAAAAAAACTTAAATAATAATATCTGGACAATTAAATAATGAACTGAAACTAATAATTAATATCTAGACAAGAAACTTATTTAAGGTACAAATCCGATATTTGATAGGTTGATTATGTATCAGTTTTGTGTATGTCATTAATCTATCATTTTTATTATTCAAAACTGATATATATATATGTATAATTTAAGAAAGGAGAACAAACTAAAAAAGACCTGTGCGGTCAAGAATTTTGCATATTGAGCTGCAAAATTAGAAAACAAGGTAAAAAGGAAATTCTTCATGCTAATTGCTTTAAAGCAAATGTTATACTGTAGTTCCCATGAACAATTTTTAACAGTAAGTTAAAATAAATTGCAATTACTAAAAGTTTAAATACAAGTAAAATGAAGTTATAACAAGAAAACTGACAAATTAAAAGTGAATGTAAAACTCAAATCAAATTCGAATGTTGAAAAATGTTGATTAAAGTTTAAACAATCCTAAAACATTTTAACATAAACACAAAAGTTATTTAAAACGCAAACAAAAATTACAAAGAAGCGGTAAATGGTAAATTAGCCTAATTCGAATCTCATTACGCACTCTTCAAGGGAAATGCACAATGAGCTTCGAATCCAGCTAATTTCATATCGCGATTTGTCAAAACAGAAGAATTGAGACTGAACACGAAATAACTTTTTGACTATTAAACCGACAAAATAACCTATTAAAACTTAAGTCTTAATTTCTCTGCTTCATTTCCCGACACGTCCGCTGGTTAAAAGTAAATGAGAAACACATTAATGTTGCAAGGAAAAAAACTATACAGACTAGTCTGGTTAGGCAAGTGTACAGAATAAAATAAATAGCGAATTGCTATTAGTCAATTTATACATGATTATATATATATATATATATATCAGCGACTAAAATCTACAACTTGGAAAGTTTTTAATTCTTACAGAGAATAAAAAAGATCTGGCTCATCATTCTTTTAAGCATCATAAAACTTTAAAATGAGTGTAAAAGAAGTTCATTTTTACTTTAGCACACACCAGATGTTAAATTAATGTGTGTTTTTTTATGCACAATTTTTACAATATTGATAAACGAAAGTAGAGGTTTGCAGTCTCAATAAAATGTCCCATTAATGGTGATAAATGACTTTTTGTAGCACCCAATCTTCTTGGGAATTCAAGTTCTTAGAAAGAAGGGACAGGAAAATGTCGTGCAGTTCATGGATTAGATAAGAAGGGGGTTATCTCCAATCAAATTTCACGCAGTTCGTATCCTACCATGCGAGATACATCTGTATGTACACATGTGGCACCAGAATTAGTTAGAAGTCCTAAATACAAAATATCAACATTCTACAGTGTTCCGATTTTGAGTTTTGCGACATATGTACATATAGAAGTCATGACGAAACCAATCAAAATTAATGCGGGAATGATCGAAATGGGTGTTTTTGTTGAAATCTGAAAACCCAAATTTTTCCTGATTAAAATTCTTCCCACAAGGAAAGTGTTACTTCGCAGAAGGAAGTAAAATACTGATTCAGTGTTGCTGTTAGTTCGAGATATGAGCACATCGATTTCTAAAGAATAATCACAGCTAAAATCTTTTGAGGATTTTATACTTTAAATGAAAATGGAAATTAAGTATCTTTGAGGATTGAGCTAATGTTAAATCTAAGTAAAAAATTTAATACTCTAAAGATTCATTAAAATAATTAAATGATGCCGCTACTACAGTTTTCTAATAAAACGATTTCATTATTTTAATGATAAATATTTTTTAAAAAATGTAGATTTCATCTTCAAATAGAATGTTCAGCTGTATACAGGGCAGAAAAATTTTTCTTTTCCTTCTTCTTTTCTCTCTCTCTATTTCTTTTTTTTTTTTTTTTTTTCCTCTAAAAAAACCCGGTAATCTTGCAGACCTAACTTTATGCTATTCAAATATGGAATGCGTCCATCCTCATTTTTCGACTGAAATAAGTACTCTTCATCCACCTTAAAAAAACTATTCTTTTCCAGTTTTTCTTCTTTAATACACAATTTATTTCGGTTTATTTTTATTTAAAATGTATGAATTTTATTTTTGAATTTTCGAGTCCAAAGTAAATAATGAAAGTTTTTCGTCACTGATAAATGTTTGATGGCTAAAAAGCAGAAGAGATGTAATGTGAATTGAGTGGGGTCAGTTTGATAGGCACATAACATTATTTTAAACTGCGAATTGCTTGGAATTTTTAAAGATAATTATTTAAAAAAATTCTTCTTTGATCCAAAAGAGAGCTTGAAAAGGGATGAATTTTAATGCTCTTATCATAAGTACTTGCAAAAGAAAAGAAACAGCCTGAAATGGCATGATTTTTGTTACTGCCTTCAGAAAGCCTGACGTGAAAAAAGCTGAAATGAGATCTCCGAGGCAACATTTTTTGAAGGATGGAATGATACTTTTAAAGTGAATAAGGGCTTGGCACTCACTTTCGTCTTAGAGGTTTAGCTCAACGTTTCTGAACCTTTCTTTAGTGGGGACGACGTTTTGTAAATTAGAAAATTCTTCGGACGGGTACTATTAGAGTTTGGTTGATATTTAGCTTGTTAACTAAAAGTACCTAGTACTTGCATTAATGAGATAGATGAGCCTGCCAATTCTTGCTCAGCCTTTTTATATTTGGATGTATGCTGGTAAGCTAAAGCCTCAGATTAGCTTGTACATCAAGTCAATTTAGGTATTTTGTTTTTATTTGAGTTAGTGATGAAAACCCTTTCTTACACACATACATAGAAGCAAACTGAATTACAATCTTTATCCCAATAACAATATCATTTCCTGCTAAAAAAGATTCAAAATTTGGAAGTGATGAAAGAGTTCTCTGCTTTATACAACTAATCCACAAACCAAGTTTCCTCTCAAAGTTCCGTATTTTCTCATGACATCAGGCAAAGTATTACCTTGTAGACAGAGATTTAGTGCTTTTAGTTTTGAAAATATGTCTGAAAGATATGCTAATATATTTAAGCCACATGCCATCAGCAAGAAATTATGTAAAATCTTTTGTTTCAAATAACGGGACTTCTTTGGAAAAATCTAGGCAACCACAAGGACAGGCTTTGAGGACCTCCTGTGGTCTGCAGCCCATAGTTTGTGAAACAGTGCTTTAGATAACTAAAAAGACCAATTTTTCTGATTTTTGACGATATGTAGCTGGATAAATAGAATGGTTTTAAATTCAGTTTATACTTATATTTTCAGATTTGGATGAATTTCTGCTTCAAAACTGTACTATTCGTATTTTATATGATATTTACGCTATTTTTCAATCTCTTGTGAGTTATCCATTAAAGCTGTGTATTTCTCCCTACACCCTTCTGCTACTGATATTTATGTTGTGATGTGATTACAGTGTTAGGTATTTTCCCTCGTGAATAGCAAATAAACAGTAACTATAGGTACGCAGTTTTAAAAAAAAAAAGTCTAAACGCAACATTTCATATCTTTGTTCAAAATATGAGAAAGGTAAATTACCTCCGATATGAGACCATATATAATACCATATTTCCTCAAGTATTCCCGCCCCCCTTTTTTAATTTTATCATTCGAAGATTGAGAAGGTGTGAATCATTAATGTCTGAAGAAAGCGATTACACTAGGACAAAACAGATTAAAAGTAGTCATGGATAAGCTACTGGTAACTATCACAATATTACTTCTTCAGAAGAAACCTATATTCCAATAAGAATGCGTTGTAATATTCAGATTGCATTATTTAACAGATATTAAGCCAATATCTAACTGTAATTTAGCCAAGTATGCTTTGTCCGGCTGAGTTATGTTATGAAGCTTCAGGGAACTCTCATATGAATGAGTCTTGGCTGCAGTTCCAAAGAGGGGTCAAAGGACTGAAGGAAAAGGAGGACAAACAAAAGACCCGGATTTCGAAATAGTGAGCACATGAAAAGGATGTGAAGACGAAACGTAAATAATAGAAGTAAGTTGAAATCATATGTTTGGAAAGTTTCTTACTGTGAGAACATTTGCCACAATCTGGGTACCTTAAGAATCTGCACAAAATGTGTTTCAAATAATAAATGCGAGGAAAATTGAAATTGATGAAATGTTAATACAGATTGAATACACTGAATAAAAATAAAAATAATCAAGGAACTACAAATTACCAATAAACTAACCGTCAGAAGCGGAAACTGTGCATAATAGAGGAATGGGAAAATTAAGCAAATGTTTTTAAAATTTTCAGAACCTAGTGCTAAAAAACTGGGGAGGATGATACAGTAATAGTTCTAATAATTTTCATCTAATAAGTTGTTTGGAGGCTGAAAATTAGTTTAAAAGTTCTCTAATGGCAAAAAGCATAAGCGTAGCTAGCGCCCGGGGACAACTGAGATTTTTCTGTGTACCAAGAATGTAAAACATTTTATTCTAAAATTTCATAACATCAATTTGACGCTCCCTGGATGCTGCGCCGGGGGACAGCTGTCCTTCCTTGCCCCAACCTAGCTACACCACTAGCAAAAATTTTATGGATGGATGCTTTAAGCCATATTTTTCAACATGGGTGTAAGTATTAAGGAAAAAGGGTGGTCAGTTGAAAAATGGTTTAAGTATCGAGGAGCAATTGATCAGTTGAAAAATTTAGAATCTTAAATATCTTCTTGATTATACAAATAATACAATTTTGCATCGTTACAATAATTAATTGAAATTTTGATGATAGCAATAATCGAACCATATTGTGAGTGAGATTTGTGCGAAAGAATATTTTGCCTGTTTATAACACTGCTTTATAATATAGAACGCTTAATAGTTTTTGAATGAATGAAAATTTTAGAAATTGGTTTCTTTGGCAGTAACCAGTAAATTGAAAAGCGAGTATTTGGGTGCAATGTTTCCTTGCCTGTCTTCTATAAAATATAATACTTCCGTATTCTGAAATAAAAAATAATCATATTAACACTTTGAGTGGCATTGGTTTTTAGATCTTCACATGAAGACTTGTATTTAAACGGCATTTATTAGCTAAATTTTTATAATAACTTATTTTAGTCTTTGTTTTCATAAACTCACATTCATTAAGATGATATTTACATTACATTATTTAAAGAAAGTAAGAAAGCAAAATGTCTTAAATTATAAGCTAATACGTATCAAGTGATAAAAAAAAGTTTCGTGACCGGATAAAGCAGTCATGCCACTCAGAGGGTTAAACTTATTTAAAAACTTGATTTTTGATCAGTTTCTTCCATTAAAAATATGTCCTTATAGGATAGATTTCATGAAAATTAAGTCATCTCTAAGTAGGCTTACCAGCTGTTCCATTTTAACATGCAGTCCTTGCGTCGTGGCCAGTTTTTCATTTTGTCACAGTTATTTGGTAAAGTGTTTAAAGAGCCAAATATGCAGGAAATTAAAATATCCCCTCTGTTACACTCACTATTGCCAATCTAAATATTTTGCATCTAGATCGAAACACTTTTAAAACTGTGCAAATATTCTCTTCTCAAATATTTTTTTGCAAAATTTATCATAGCATGTAACCTATCAGATGCATATATTTTTATTTCTTTTTTAATAATTAACAGTGAACTAAACTGAAGTAAATTTTTTCACGCCATTAAAATAATGAAGACTCTTTTTAAAAAAAAGTTTCCTTAAGGAATAAATACTAACATATTCTTAATACAGTCAAAAGTCGTTAATCCGGACTCGTCGGGACTTCGGCGATTCCGTATTATCGATTTTTCCGGATTATAGATCATCAGTTTAAATCTCGTAAGATGGTATGCAGAAATTCTAAAATTAAAAATATGAAACCGTAATTTATGAAATAAAGAACAATTATGATCTAAAGGGTATCAAAATTTACAAAAAATAAAGCTTAATATTTATTTGTTTACTTTATTCAACATTTCTTTCAATGTAAGTTGTTTAAAAGTGCTTCGTTTTATGTGATAATACTTTCTCTTTAATTCTATAAACAGACATAATTTCTTGTTCAGTTACAAAGTTCCGCTGTTCAAGTCCCGTTAATTGCTGTGCCGAGAATACCGACTAACTTGTCAATCGAAATTTTTTCGTTTTCACTAACCTCTATGTCACATTCTTCATGTCTTTATCCATTTTTTGCAGCAATTCCACTTTTTATTTGTTGGACATCGAAACATACTTTCGTTTTGTAGATCCTTTGGAAGTTCCAGCATCGGAAATTCTATTTGACATAATCTAAAGTTCAAGTTTACTTTTATAAAATTGCTCTTACAGTCTGCAAAAAATAATAAGCGGGATCCAAGTCGAAGATTAAGGAACAACGCAATCATTAACATTAACTGAAATAGATAATTAGATAATTTTAGCTTACACCGTCCGTTATACATTAAACGCGCAGGCGAAAACGTATTCTGCACTTGCGCACACGCATATGCGCAGTAGTCAAGGTCTTACGCGCACGCGTAAAACGCCTGTGCGCATGTGCCAATGTAGCGCATGCGCAGAAAGTTTTTAGCTTTGAGGTGGTCCGGATTATAGATCATTCCGGATTATGGGTGTCCGAATTAACGACTTTTGACTGTAATAAGATTTGTTCAGTTGTTCAAAATTTCTTTTTACCTCACTTTTTTTTTTTTTTTTTTTTTTTTTTTGTTATTAATTTCTTTATTTAGCTTTTCCAATCATAGTTCAATCCTAGAAGTTTTATTTTCGGGTGTAAGTATTTTCTCAAAATTGTCTGTTTGAGAAAAAATATTATGATAAGCCTATCTCTAAGGAGTTAAGGTAGTATTAGAAACTTAATGCTTATTATTGTTTTAAAAATATATAAATTATTGCAGTACCCATTCAGATATGTAAATTATGTTTCCAGTTTGCAATAGAAATTATTCAACTTAGTTTCAAATATATGTAAGTATTTTTTCTATCTGCGTATTAACTTTTATGTCATGTAACTTAAATTTTATGCAGATTTTTTAACAATTCTATACAACTTGTTAAAAAGCAGTATTTTGGAAAATGTCATCAAAATAGTGATATTTTGAAAAAGTTAATAAATTATAAAACAAAATTTGCCTGAACATTCGAGATTATTCAATACTTGGAACTGATATCTGGAATTTTCAAGAAATTGATCCTTTAACTATTGCCTTATGTAAGTAAGATTTCAGCTAGGTTTTGTTTTAATGAGAGAGAACTGGTGAGTTTAAACTACACATTGAGGGTGGGTTTTTATATATATATATACTCTATATATATATATATATATATATATATTTGTTTATGCATTTAAAGGCAGCTCAGGTATTCAGTATTTACTGCAAATTATTAGATGAGAAGGAATTTATCTGGGTTTTCAAAGAGATATTTCTAAACCCAAACCCACCCTCTTTCTTTTATTACATATTGATTATATAGTGTTGAACTCTTAAGAACACAATAATGTAATTTTTCTTATAATCAGTACCTCTGTTATGACCAGAGGTACTGCATTCAGTGCATTTGAAGTTTTGATAGCATACCACAAAATTTTGTTACTTTTTGAAAATTTAAAGTATTTTTAAAGTCTTTTGTGTGTGTGTGTGTGAATAGCTTGGAAAAAAAATGTTAATTTTCAATTGTGAAAATTTTTACATCTCTCACAGTATGTAACAGCTAGTAGGTGGTGTCAGGTAATATATTTTTGTAGATCAACACATATTAAATCATGTCACTGCACTGTTAGTCTAATTTTATTATAAACACAATTTAATGTTATTTTCATTTCATCTCGCCCCTTCTGTCATTATTAATTAGCCCAGTAGGCTGGAATGTGCTAAATTTCTTGAATTTTATATGTAGCTCATGAATATTTTTTTTACATTAAATTTCGATTCTAACAAATTGGCAATTTGGTACACATCTCTTTGATGCTTGACACTAGCACAGTACCTATTTTCAACTATTATTATAATTCTTTCCAAACTTACTCATTATTGTTACAAGAAAGTAGTTGTTGCACTCTCCTTTTGGTTGCAATTGGCCGCACCAAATGTACTATATACGTATATATACTACACCCACTCTGTTAAATGGCTCGGTGAGTTCAGTTTTATATTTTTATGTATTGGTAAATTGTGTATTTTGGGCTTTAAAAGTGACAGGATTATGTTGTTCATATGTTCTGTTTAAGGTTTTTATGGCTTTAGTTAAACTGCGTGCAATAGTTTTAGAATTATCAACAATTTAAAAGTTTAACTGGTGAATTAAGTCTAACGAGTTTACCATTTGTTTACATTTGAAACCCTTAGTAGAATAGTGAATTAAATCAGTTTGTGTACCAACTTCAGTGTCTTTTTGCCGAGTGGGACCAAAAGTAAGCTTTCAATTTTATGCACCGAAAAATCTGTCTTCTTCCCCGCTGGTTGAATTGCTTGTTTTTCTGTAGAAACTCTAATTTTAATTGTAAATTATTTTCAACTGTATTTGGTATTTTATGTGTTTCTGTATTTTATGAATTTTTTATGAAGGTGTTTTGAGTTTTTATGTATTTTTACCTTGCCATGAACTGAGAACTGATTTAATAGAATGAGAAATGTATCTCTAACGAAATTTGAGGAAATTAGTGTGAATGATATGCAACAAAAGGTGCGTATAATTTAATTGGCCATACAAGGAAGTCGTGGTGTCCGCATCAAATTTTTTAATATTTATCTTCAACAGTAAATGAAATTCATTGAATTAATGGAGCTTAAATTGTGCAGATTTCATATCCTCACTCCTAATGATCTTCTGCATAATTATTATCATATTTTATTGGATTTTAATTGACTTTATCTACTGTTGTAGAGATGTATATGAAGATTCAAAGGATGTTTTAAATATTTGTATTATTATTTTTATTTTACTTATTTATTTTTTCTTTCTTTTTCCCCCTTTCTTTCTTCCCCCCTTTGCATTATCGTATTGTACCTTCACACAGTAATATGTATGCTAATTATTAATTTTGTTTCAGTTTCCTTAAAAGTGCTTTGATAAATTCAAGCTTTCTCTACTCTAAATTTCCTCAGTTTAATACTGAAAGAAAATTAAAAAATGAAATTAGCCAAAGAACATAAAAATTTAGAACAGTTAATTGAATATTAATGTATTTTACATCAATGGAATATCCTGAATCATGCATTATAAAGGGAATTTAAGTTAGTATAGAGTTCTATTAAAATATTGCCACTCCACAGTGCAAAAAAACCTCCTGGTTTTTCATATTTGAAGATTGGCAGCTATGCCTTACAATCCCAAAATTTCTAAGATCAGTGGCAGTATGTGCTCAACTACATTCTTCCTGTATATTGAAAACTGGTGTAACAAATACTGTGACACTTATTTTTATCAGAACTCCTATGAGGAATGTTTGATGCGTTCTTTATCACTTGTCATTTTAAATTATTAAAATGTCTTGAGTTATTTTTAGAATCTCAGTGTCTTTATATGTTTTGTTGTTCCACTTTCAACTGGTAACCAAAGATTTCAGTTGTCTGTAATATAAGTAATCCGAATGCAGTTTGCATCTGCAGAACAAAGAAATTTTATGCACAATCAGTATTATGTACATTTTATTAATTAATATTAAAAATTTAATAATTAATATTGCATTTATTAACAATTAATAATTAATATTGCATTAAGGTCAAGGTAAGTCGAACTCCACTAGAATGAACTTCCCTGAATTGAAGATTTTGATACTATATCCATTCTGATAAGAGAAGGAATTGGGTCACAAAAATAGTACAAAAATTTACTGATAAATCACACAGAAAGAGTGATTAGTATTGTCACAGCTGTTAAAAGTTGTTAATAATAATTTTAATTTTAAAAAAGTCGTGTTTCCCTTCAGTTACACATTTCCATATAAAGTACATATTTATAATTATGAATGAGCATAAAATTTTAAAGTGCTGTCTGAAAACAGCTGACAGGCTGGAATTTTTTTTAACAAAGTAAAAAAATATATTAAATAAATTTTTTATTTAGCTAATTAATATTTATCAAAACATACATAAAAATAATATCACAAAGGAAAAATATTCAAATTTATTTTCTATTTTTTGTTGGTCACACATTGTAATTCAAATATAGTGACAGCTAAATATTAAATTCTTAAACTGGCATTTCTTTCAAATAATTCAAAGATGTTCAATTAATTATTAAATCACTTGCCTTGATTTAAACTAAAAATTAAAAAAAAAATATGAAAACAGTTTTCAGAGACAGTTTTCCAACTGGGATAAAACTTAACAAATAATGACAATTTCTGTTTAATATATATGTTTATATATAAATAATTGTAAACTTTATTTTTTACTGTAATGTTCAACTTGAATTTTAGATGCTCATATGTCAGTGGGGTTATATTCTTATTAAATTTCAACTGTGAAACAAAGTGGTTTACATATAGATGTATTCTGAAACAAAGCGAATATTCTTAGTACAAATATTTGCAACTGTATTTTTTGGAGGGGGGGCAAGTTAATAAAAATTCCCTATCTTCATGTCTTTGAGTAAGATTGATATCATATTGCATATTAATTTAACTTCTTTTGAATGGAAATAAAAAAACTCAAATTCAAGTAACTAAAATCTTGAAATCTGCAACATTGGATTTGCATGTGTGTATATAACTACAATGTCTTTACGGGCCATGTAAAATTACTTTAGGTGGCCACCAGTTTGAGACTGCCGTCCTAAAGAATCATGACAGTAATTCTAGTCTTCTAGGTAAATAGGACAGCAACTTAAGATTGAAGTATTTTTATAACCAGGAAAGAGATTTCTTATGTACAAAAAATTTTTAAATGTACAACTTTTGTTGTTATACAGAATTTAATTTTAAAAAATTGAAGAAGTATTGGTTAAAAATTTTTATTCTCTTATTTTTCATATAAAATTTTATATTGTTATTACAGTCTCTAGTTCCAGACTTTGAGGGAATATAATGCTTAAAGTTATTGAATAACAATCCTAAATGGATGTTGATGTATAAAGCTTGCTGGAATAAGAATTCAGCATTTGTTTCTTTAATGTCTGTAACTGTTAAAATACAATACATATTTGAAATCAGACTACAATCTATAAAATGAGTATATCTGTCTGGTTATTTCAATGTACACACTATAAAAAATATGTTCAGCTGAATAAAGTTATTTTTTACAGAACTTATATTATGTCATTACAGATGAGAAGATTTTGCTGAGATGAAGTTAATTTAACTAATTTGTAACAGCCACTATTATTAATAATGTGCTGGTATTTCAAATGAAACTCTTTCATTTGAAGATGATGCTACCATTCATTTTCTTGTCATAATTTTACTATAGAAAGCATATGAATATATAGCAGTTGATGTACACACACGTTTTGATTTTTTTCCCTTTCAAAAGATAATACTCTGAATTTTTTGTATTATATGCATCAAAATACAAAATTATGAGGAGGACTCTGCTAATAGGAGAATTCACAATTGAAAAAAGGTAACAGGAATATCACATGGAAGCTAGGTAACTGTGTGTGCACGTGCAAGTGTGTGTATACCAAACACCTATATACCAAAGTTGTAGATATGTATATTACAGTCCATTTTCTGTGTATTACACCCTGTTGAAAGTCAGAAATGCATATGAAAAATTATAAAAGGTGATTTCAGTTACACTGAAAGAAGACAGTACTACAAGATTAAAAAAATAATAATTTATTTTAAAAGAGGTATGGAAGGCATCGGTGTTTCTTCATACTTACTAAACTAATGATGTTCTTTTTCTTTTCAATTTTTTTTTTAATAAAGAAGAGAAGCGTCCTTTAATGACAATACAAATGAATTGTTTGTGGGATTTCAGCAAAGTTGTATGGATGTTCAGCATAATTAAAGGAGCATCAATTAACTTTCAAAATTTTCTAGCAGCTGAAGGCGTAATCTGAGAATTTATTGTGAAGCTTGCACCATGGTGAGGAGGATTCCGTGCACCATGGGGTAAGTTGTTGTAAATGTAGGTCATCTGTTCGCAATATTTAGTTCCATCTGTACAGTCATAAACTATTCGAAATTCAATTGTGCTCTGCCTAAGGTCTTTTCAATGGTTCCTTAAATATTCTTCATAAGGCATTTGTAGAACATCATGGTGCAAGCTGCACAACAATTTTTCAGATTATGCCTTCAGCTGCTAGAAAATTTTGAATGTCTGTTCTTTAAATTATGCTGTAAAGATACCGTATATCTTTGGTAGTATATTTTAATGTTTTCACGTTGTCTGAATAAAAAATGTAAGTTCCTTCTTCTTGAGATGGAACATCGGAGACCCAAAATGAATTTATTTGCAGACATATCAGAAATGAGTTCCAAATGTAACGCTCGTGTAATAGCAGACGTAAACAATACAGTGTATGACTTTTGAATTCCATTTCCAGATTTGATGTAAATAGAATCTGTGAAATCCACAGCTGTAGCATAGAAAGGCGGTGTTTCGGCAATCCAATCTTTAGGTAACTGAGATGTCATTTGTTTTGCTGGTTTTATTGCATATTTTTGAGATATTAGACAATATCCTATGACTTCCTTGTCTGTTAGGTTTTTTCTAGTCTTCCATTAATTCGAAGAATTTGGTTTTCATCAAGAAACGTAGGTAAGCTGAGTATACTAAAGCTCGAAGAAATTGACTTGTTGGATTGGAAGAACCTTAATTTCAGATGTGAAGAAATCCATCTGAGCTTTGCGAACACAAAATATTTCACCGTCCTGGATTTTAGAAGCACTTAATGGGCCACTATCAGCAGGCAGTTTTCTTGCTGTAGCAACGAAATGTTTGATGATCCATGCCACAATTCTGAGAAATTTCAATACAATACTAAATTTTCTTATATCTAATAGTTAACTATCTCTGTTAATAATAATGCCATAAACAGATATCTTATTACTGCATTCTAGTTGGTCATAGTTTTCTATGTCAAAATTCTGTTGAAATGGCCACTTTATATACTGGTTTTGTAGCCATTCTGGTTTAAACCACCAAACTAAACAAGTCTTAAGAGACTTCAGGCTTAAATCTGTGTTTAATAAATCTGCAGGATTTTCCTTACCACTACAATATTTTCAATTATTGGTATTTCTCAAGGCTTGAATTTCTGCAAGCCAGTTAGAGATAAAAGGTTTTCAGTTGCTAGAAGAGTTAACCCAGTGTAATATGATTTGCGAATCTGTCCTGAAGTATATCTGTTGACAAATATGATTAAATAATTTAGTTAGATATTTTGCAATTCTAGCTGCCGTAACTGCTCCCAGCAGTTCTAATGAGGTTAATGTTAAGCTTTTAAGAGAGTTGACTCTGGTTTTCGATAAAATAAAACTTGTTTTGATTTCATCAAACTTACTTGTATATCTGAAATATGCTACACTTCCATAAGCGTAATTACTAGTATTAACACATGTATATAAGGAAATGTCACTGTTGAGTGTGTCAACATTTTGAAAGTATTTTCTGTCTATTGATAATCCCTTATAAATAAATTATTTTCACGAGCCACTTTTTAAATTCAGTTTTAATATCATTTGGAAGCTATGCGTCCCAATCAAGACCCTTTATCTAAATCTGGTGTTTCAGGATTTTAATTCTAATCCCGAACGGGGATGTAAATCCAAGTGAGTCCTAGATTTTAGCTGTAACTTGTAACACTGTTCTTCTAGTATATAATACTTAGATAGTTAAGGATAATTCAAAAGATTCCGTTTTCATTCCTAAAGACGGAATTGTTCAAGAATGAATTACATCTATTCTTGATACAACTATACGTACATTAGTATTATAAGGAATAACTAAACAATTATCTACATTTAATCTAGTTTAATAGAGTCATGTTTTGTGTCTCAAACAAGGCCTAAAATTTCAGCTTTTGTAAAGAAATCATTCATTGGTAAACCTTTTTTTTAACCACAAGCCTTTGAACTCTTTAGAATTTGAATTTAATATGCATAGATTCATGGTCACTTGCCTTAAAATGATAACTGTATCAAATGACAGTTGGTATGCCTTTTCTACTATATTTCCTCCATAGTATAAATGATCGGTATATAAACATGGAATTCAACATTTCATAAATTTCAGCTTTTGAGTGATGTATTTTTTAATATGTGCCTTATTGTAGCTGCTAGAATGTATGCACTGGTAATAATACCATTTAAAATTAATTTTCAAAATATAGCCGAATAGAATTCCTCATCCAAATATTTATCTCCGTAGCATGAAACAGTGAGCTGTAATTGATGACTAACCATAATTGTTTATCTGGAGGGGAAATCATGCTTTTGTTAACAAGAGTTTTGATTTTGATTTCAAATCCTACAACTGGATATTTTTTCTCTGGTGGTGTTGCGTACAAAAGGAATAAATGGAAAGTAATTCATAACGAATAGGTTGTAACTTACAGAGTATTCGCTAAATGCTCATTGCAGCAACTTGTTTGACTTCCATTATCGAGTAGGAGTCTAGTCACTTTAGAATTAAATTCTGAATTTGCAACAGTTGTACATGTTTGTGAATAAACATTTTTTGAACATAACATGCTTACATTACACTGTGAGACTGAACTGACAATTTCAGAATTAAAATTATTTAACACTTGAATAACCTAAGCATTACAATTTAAATTCAGTGATACTTTACATTTGTCCTCAACATTATTCATTTGATTAATTGTTGCAGTTTTATTATTTTGGTTATTATTCAGATAATTAGAATTATGCTCACTTATTACTAATATGATACATTTTGAAACAACATTTAGTATTCTTTAAAATTTTAAATTTATTTTGTCGTGGCATTTTATATTTAGATGAATCATGTGGTGCACAACAGTAAATGCATGAGATTACATCATATTGAATGCCATTACTGATGGTATATTTTTATAAAACTTTTAAAGAAAGTGTTTTGATTTTAAAGCTTTGTATTTGGATTACTAGTTTTCGTGATGGGATTTGAATTTTTTTCCCATCTATTTTAATACTTGTTCTATATTAAAAATACAATTCAGCAACTTATTTGAGGTTTTTGTTTCTGTACTTTCAACTCGTCTAATTTGCATTTTTGGTGATTTCTAGAACAATATCCTGTCGTATTAATTTCATCAATATGGGACACAGAAGAGCAAGTTTCTAAATTTACCCTAAGGCTACTAAATCACCAGCTTCTGTTTGACAAGTGTCTAACAATTCTCTAAGCAGCAAGACATCTGTAGAATTCCTAACGGGTGTTAAATTCAGCAACTTATTTGAATGAGAATTAAAAACTAAAGTCGTTTTGCTAAATCTTATTTCTTAAATGCTTAAAGATTTCTATTGCTTCTTGATAATTGGAGTAGTTTTCGTTTGTTTGTGTAATTCCTTTAAATGTATTCACGGCTACTCCAGTTAAATATAAATAATTCAAATTTATCTTCATAGCATAAATCTTCATTTCAGTACATTAGAGATACAAATTGATCCCAGAATCTTTGCCAATCAGCATGATTGCCATCAAATCTTCTTATTGTTAACGAGGAAAATTTAACAAACTGCTTTTCTAATTTTAAAAACTAATAGGCCATTGTTGTGTTGTTTGTATATCTGATTTGCAGTTATTAATAGCAGCTTTCAACTTACATGTGCAGTTAATCATTTTCATGATAATCATAAAACTTAATAATGTCAGTTTCGATTTCTTTAAACAACCATAATTTGACTTATCCATAATTTGACATCCATAATTTGAATAATATTCTCAGAATCAGGGTGCATTTAGCCTTTGCTATTTCCATTTTGAAATCAATCTAACAATTTTTTCAAACTACTTGATATCTTCATTTAACTAAATTTCTCTTTCAATTTTAAGTACATTAGGAAGAAGAGATAAAAGTAATTTACAGTATAAAGGTCATTCCTAACATTAAAGAACATTAAATCTTACTTTGTTGCACATTATTAATCTTATTTGTTTGTTCCAAACATTGCAGCACATCACAAAACTTTTATTTTATGTTTACAATGTGCAGATGTCGTTCAGACATAGAAATTCGAGAAGATTTCACCTTAAATTTCTATGGATAATATCACTCAGTCAGTTTTCTACAGAATAACAGAATGCTCATTGTCATTTTACATTTTTGAAAAAGTTTTAAAACTTTCTTTTAACTGTACAAAGGACAAAATAAAAACAGCAAAAAAAATTTTTTTTTTTTATGGTGTAGTAAATTATACAAAGAGTTCTTAATCTTTATGTGTTATAAACCTTCTAGCTATATTCGAGTATTAATGCTTTTTTTTTTTTTTACTAAATTTTATTTTTAAAAGTCAAATTGAACATGCTGCCCTCCCCCCCCCAAAAAAAGTTCAATGCAATAAAAGATATTTTCCATAGAAGCCAAAGCATTTTATAAAGAATTCAACAGAATTTTTCATGGATAATTTCTTTGGTATGTGATTTAAAAATATCGGGTTATTCATTTCAGCCATGTATAAAAATGTGTATATTTTTGTTGCTGACTTGTGTTATATAAAACCTATAGTTTGGTTTAATTATTGAATTTCTTATCAACTATTACACTTTAAAATATTAAACATTAGATGGATTGTTGGTGTAGCAGCTAGATAATTTTCAAAGACTGAATCATATATTACTTATACATCAGTTTTTTGTAATTAAATTCTGTAATGAAAATAAATTTCTTTGCTTTTGATATTTTACAATAGTTTCTATTTATGTAAATGTAACTTTTTATTCTTTGTCATATATTTTCTTACAATAAATATTTTATAATTTTTTACTTGTCAAGAAAACATTCTAAAATAGACAGCATGATGTTTTAATTTTTTTTATGGAAAATGTATTAATTTTTTCATTGAGTTACTTTTCAGTTAGAATAATGAAAATGCTTTTGGAAAGTGACAGCTTGGAAAAAGTGCCAACAACAGTCACAAATTGAAATTGCTTGTTTTATGAATCAAAACATATTTTCTTGATGTGAATATTTCTTTTAAATATTTGACGAAATCAAAATACCTAGAAAGAGAGACTCAGTAAATTTAGAATACTAAAACTATATCTGCAAATGTATCGGAATAATCGTGCATAATCTTAAAAGCTTTTCTCATATATATTATTAAATTAAATGCAATAAAAATGGTGCCTCAATTTTTTTTTATTATAACATATTTAATATGTACGTTTCTGCACTAGCTCATGCATGTCGACTTAAAGGGACAGAAAAATTAAACATAATATCACTATATTCCAGAATATTTGTAATAAACATTGTAAGCATTTCGTCATAATGAATCATATCCTAAAATTAGATTTATTTTTTAAACCACTGCATTAATCAGCAATTTATCAACACTTCATTAGCCACTTCTCAGCTCAGTGAATTTCAGAAAACCCCAAACTTGTCAATTTTTTTAATTACAGACTTTGAAAGATGGTGGTGTATTTAATTATAGCAAAGCACACTAGGGCTATCTGCCTAAGGGGAAGGTTGCTTTCGTGGAGAACTTTCTAAGGGAAACTGGCTCATATACACGTTACACATGGAGAAAACCACGAAAACACCCATGCAGCCAGCCCATTCACGGGATTCGAACCTCAGACCGAACTACCAGTGTTCAGCGACTTTACCACTCGGCCACTGGTGGGCTAGACTTTGAAAGAAAACTGCATTTTTAGATGAATTATATGCAAAAAAAATCATTCATAAGTCGAAAATAAAATATATGTACAGATTAATAAAAATTACAATTACCCCTAAAATATTGATATTCTCAAACAGGTAAATATGAGTAGTAATATTATTCCTACTATTACTACTAATAATAATAGTAGTAGTGGTAATAATTATTATTATTGATGGTAATAATAATTAGTAATATGTATTAATACTATTACTTTATTTTACATAAAATACTCTTGTAATGTTAGTTTTCTCAAACACGTAGGAATGGATAGTAATATTATTCCTATTATTAATAATAATAATAGTAGTAGTGGTAATGATAATTATTATTACTGGTAATAATGATAATTAGTAGTAGTACTATTAATATTATTACTTTATTTTAAATAAAATACACTGTAATGTTGGCATTTTTAACACACGCTGGTAAAAATAAACATTTTAGATAGTTTTACATTTTATACTTATTACACATCTGGAAATTTTAGCTGTAACTTAATATTTCATTTTGGTATGGTCTTTTTCAAAATAAGGAACAGTACAAGAAGGATATTTTTGGCACATTTTAAAACAAGTACCGAATGAAAATTGAAGCATGTAAATTACAATATTATAACAACTTAAAAACTATTCTATCTGCTTTTAATAATATTATAAAAGTTTATTTTAATAAAACTTTAATAAGTGAAACCTTCAACAAATGCAGCATAATGTTTCTGTAAGAAAGCAGATGTTTCATTAAGAATTCAGTACCCCCTCAAACTAAAAAAAATCTACAAGCTATGATCAGGTAATGCCATCTGGAAATGTAAAAAGTTAACTAAAATAAATAATATGGGGTAATCAAAAACTAAAACTTTGGAAATGAAAAGCCCCTACCACAGACAGGTAAAAGGGTTCCTTATGACTATAAGCAAATCTTTTAAGCAGTTAAAGGTTATTTGGCTAGGTAGGTATATGTAGTGAAACTTAATATTTTGAGGATGTTGAATCATGTTAGTAACAATATTCATCAATAGAAAAATGAATACACTAAATTATTTGAGAAGCTAAAAATAGTCATATGTAATTTTAGTTTATTTCTTTCTTTGAATGAATTCTCCTACAACTGATGTCAAAAAGCACTGAAGAACACTGCAGAAGATTTTCGTGGAAGATTCTAAGTAAGCAGATGTAACAAGACAAGCTGTTGTACCTCCGTTCCAGATGTGCGTTTACATTAGTGTCATCAGATATCTGTAAATGCATTTTCTGGAATGTAAGGTGGGACTGCCATTTCTTCAAAATGGAAAGAAGCTGTTGGGCGGCGGCGGTGGTTGTTGGCAGTGTGGTTAGCTGGTTGTGTGGCCTCTATTGGTACAACCACTATCCCTATTGCCCCAAACCATAGCTTCACACCCGACGGTGGACCTCTTCAGACCTGCTCTCACACTGAAACATACAAGTAGAACTGCATACTTCATTTGTACCAGTGGTCATCGAACTATTTTTATAGAACCTTATTACCATATTTCTTTGCATATCTACCCCTAGCTTTTTAGCACTAGGCTCTGAAAATTTTAAAGCATTTGCATAATTTTCTCCTTCCATAATTTGTACAGAGTTTTTCACTTTTAGGGCTAGTTGATTGGCAAATTGTATTCACTTGATTGTTTGTATTTTTATTTATTCTACTTAGTTTGTATTTACATTTCATACATTTATTATCTCTTGAATTTATTATTTTTTTTTCAAATTCTTCAATAAATTACCTGGATGTGGCAGGTGCTCTCATGCTTAAGAAACTGTACAAACATGTGATTTAACGTTGCTACTATTATTTACATTCTAGCTCATTACAGTCTTGTCACTGCTCATATATTTAATCTTTGGAAGTGCAGGTCTTTTGTTACCCCTTCTCCTTCCTTCCTTCATTCATTCATCTAGTGCATGGGTGTCTAAAGTATGACCGTTTGAGGGCCACAAAGAAAAAAAAAATTGTGGGCCACACATAGAATATTTTTTAACAAATTAAAATAATAATATAACTCTTGTTTTATTACAATCAATTAACTTTTTATTATTTTTTTAATTTGAATTAGATATGTATAGGTACATGTTTATTATTAATTTGTAAAAGTTTTGTTTAATTTAATTTGGATGAATTTGCTTTTGTTGAACAAGCTAATCAATAATGTGTTCAATAAATGAGGTTGCAATTCTTAATGCATTTTCAGGATGTTTGTCAGTGATCTTTGTCCTGTTTTTGTTTTTTTGTATGCTCCATTCTTGAAAATAATTGTTCACAAATATAGGTACTTCCAAAAGCTGAAGACATTAAAAGCATGATTGTGAAAATTAGGATATTTATCGCAGGAATTAAATTAGGATATTTATTGCAATTATTAATTAGGATATTTATTGCAATCTTTGTAAAACTCCAGAGAAGAAACATTTTCAAATTTTTCTTTCAGTTGAATGTCACTTTGCAGTTCAATGCATTCCATTTGAAGGTAATTTACTTATTTCCAGAGAAAATGACGTAGAAAATATTGAAATACTCTTCATTTTTTCAAAAATCTTGAAATCTATTTTTAAACTCTTGAATTAAATCAAAAATTAATGCAGCATATTTTACATATTTTGTGAAACTCGTAGGTTTATATGCAGCCAAAGTACTGAAATGTGTCAAATCTTTTACTTTTATTTGATTGTGCCAAAATTTTAAACTTTCTTTCAAACGCTGTTATTGTTTGGAACATATTATTAATAAGTTGATTTTTTCCTTGAAGTCTCAAATTTAAATCATTCAAAGGGTCTGTTACGTCTACTAAAAATGATAAATCTAAAACCCCATCTTTGTCTTCAAATTCAGCTACAGGTTTCCCTTTTGTTTCTATAAATATTTTTATTTCAGTTCTTAAAACGTAAAATCTTTCAAGCATTTTCTCCTTACTGAGCTATCTCACTTCTGTATAATAAATAAAATTTGCAACTTCAGTGCCCATTACCTTAAGAAAAATCTTGAAATTGTCTATGATTAAGTCTTTTTGCTCATATAAAGTTAATGGTTTTTATAACAATGCTTAATACACTTTTCATTTTTTAAATTTTTCCTCATAAATTGCCCTGATGTACAATACAATGATATGCCATTAAGATCATATTGCCGGCAGCGACAGCTTCATTACTAACCATCTTAATGAGTCCCCCATTTTTTTACCAACCATGGCAGGGGCTCCATCAGTTACGATAGCTGATAAATTTTTCATAGATAAGGAAAACCTTTTCATCGTCAGTTTTAATACATCGGATAAATCTACAGACTTGGTTGTGTCCCTTAACGATACTAAAGCAACCATTTCTTCCGTGAATATTATAATGTTCAACAATTCCTCTGATAAAGATTGCCAATTGTGCCATATCAGAAGCATCAGTGCTTTCGTCCACAGCTAATGAATAAAATTTTAAATTGATGCATTTACTTTTTAAAGGCTTTTCAAATGAATTCCCCACCTCTTCAATTCTTAGAGCTATAGTTTGGTGTAATAAACTGATTTTAGAAAAATCCAACTTTTTTTCAGGGTAAATTATGTTTGCTAAGCTTTCCATACATTCTTTTATAAATTCACCTACAATAAAGGGTTTTTGATTTTTTTCACTAATAAATTTGCTACAACATTACTTGCTTTTTCAATGTTATTATTTTAAGTAGCTGTCTTTTTAAAAACATTTTGTTCAGATGATAGCCCTTTTTTTAGTTCTCTTACTTTATCTTTATGGGAAATGTGGAGAGATACATCATATTTTGTGGCATGCTTTTGACTAGAATGTCATTTCAAATTGTAGTCTTTAAAAACTGGCACCAAGTTGCCTACAAATTAAGCAAAGTGCTTTACTATTCTCCTCAATAAAAAAATATTTCTCCATCCAGTTTTCATAATAAACTCTTTTTTTTAATGTTCTGTTTGTTTTCTAATGATATGGAGGCCTTGTAAAAAATTATGTATTTTAATTTTATAAGCAAATATCTGTAATGAATATGAATTATTCATACCTTTTTAAGAATTTGATAAAAGAATTAGGAACTTAAAATACAATGCAATATACTGCATAAAAATATTGTAATTCGTCGAAAATTTGTATACATATTTAAAATTTTAACGATGGCAAAAAGACATTGACAATTAATGGTTGATTATTTTTGGAAATATAAAATCTAGCGAATACACGCATAATTCAAAACGTAAATTCTCATGCGTAGTAAAATATACCACATGGAACAGTTTTAGAATGGATTTAAATATTTTACAAATTGTGAACTTTTATGAACTGCAAAAGTATAAATTAAACTACATGCTAACTAATTTGAACAACTAATAATATTACATCTACTTACTTATTATTACTTGTAAACCTGAAATTGTTTTGCAAATGACACAGTTCCCGCCAAGAATGAAAGAAGCAATAGATAAATAGATAGATATAAACCTGTAGCACCATCTAGGTGCAAAATGAGATGTGGAATATGAATATTATAATATTCTTGGCCTACATGAAAAAAAAAGTGGGATCCATATTGAAAATAAGAGAAATAAACTTATGCACACTATTTTCATGTGATCTGTATCACGAGATTGATTTTGCATCTCGTGTGAGCCATATGCAGAGGGTTTTAATACGTCATGACACACTAAGATGTTTTTATTTTAAAATAAACGGTAACAAATCGATTATACATAAATCAAATTCAAACATTTATTTCTTAATAAAAATGTGTAAATTTAAATACTTTCATAATTTGTGTTTGGACCGCATTTTAAAGACTTTTGGGCTGAACTTTAGACACCCATGATCTAGTGTTCCTCTAGAGAAGAACTGTAGTCAAGATTCATGTGAAGTAACTTGGAGCTTTATAAGGTAATTGAGCTGAAATGGGATTGTCCTGCTCAGTTACCATCAGATATCGTAATGTTAATATAAAGAAATAATATTGTGACAGTTACCAGTAGTTTATCCCCATGCATACGTTTCATTTGTTGCATTTTTACTTTAATTATGTTATTTGGAGATTATAAATGACTCACCTAATTTTCCCCTTTTGATTTTTCAGACAAGATTAGTTAATAAAAGGGGGGAATATGCGAGGAAATATGGTAAATAACATTTAAAAAAATTTTTGTTATGAAAACAATAGATATGTTATTGACTATATCCACAATTTTCCCCCTGATAAAGTGTATGCAGTATTGATGTATTTTGAATGCTTTTTTAATATTTATTTTCCTACTGATGGTAAAAGCTGTGCTTTAAAAAAAAAAGTAATAAAAAATACTAGTGTCGTTTTATGAGTACCGTGAGTCAACAGAGGTAAAAGATTACTATTCTCAACTATTTAAGGATATAAATTATTGTATGTGTAATGGCTAATTATTTGTTTTGTAATAGAGGATGACAAACCTGTTTCATAATTTTATACATATTTTTTAATATAACTTGATTTAACATATTAAATTTGCATTGGAAATAAAATAAATTTCTTTTGCTAGTATTGATTACTAATTGCAGCATTTCTTTTTAGGGCAGCATATGTCTCTTTTGGAGGTTTACTAATGAGATTGCAGGGCGATCCTAATAATTTACACGGGTTTGAAGTAGACAACCATGTATATTTATTGCTTAAGAAACTGGCATTTTGAAGCATTTATAAATTCTACTGTAAATAACTTTTATATTAAAAAAATGGGTTTTCCCTAATAAAAATAAAAGGTATTAAACCTGCATTTGTAGTACTTTTTTTTAATGACAGAATTGTATCTCACACTCATTTTAGTACACAGGTGCTGCTTAATGTAATCATGTTTGCCCAGGGCTATTTTGATAACACAATAAGAAAAATGTCTTTCAAAATATTGATATAATTTAACTAATTCAATACAAATATAAGTAATATTCATAAAACGTCCCTTAACCTCAGCTCAGAAAATTTATCTCGTGATGTTCTTGGATTTATTTCAAAAAACAACTAGCAAATATCTTCTGTCATTGATGCTGCAGCTTGAATTTTTTCAGATGCTTTGGCACAAAAAAGCAAGGTTGTTTAGAATTTTACTTCATATTTTCTAATTTTGATTAAATCAATAGATTTTCCTAAAACTTGAAAAACTGGCTCCTTTGCACATGGTAGACTTAAATCGAAGCCAAGTCACTTAGCAACATGTCTCTGCCATTTAGCAAATTTTGTAGTATGTTTTGACCTTATTTAGTGATTTTACATCAGTATTTTGATAACATTAACCAAATTTTTTATCACAATAAGCAATGTATTTTGCATTTTTTTATGTACAAATTATTGCTACTACATATCACTACTACTTGAAATAGATCATGCATCATACCATTTCTTTCATGACTACTGTTAGCCAAGTTGAAACATGCCCTGTATGCAATTGTGCATCGATGGACATAAATCATCTCTGTCAGGTATTCAATATTTGTATATTCAGCAAACAGTTGCTTTGCTGGATGAAACAGAGAACACATCAAAGCCAATAAGATTACAGGAAAATTTTTTCAAGCTACATCAGAATGAACTGTCTTCAAAATGTTAGTTTCCTAATTATGTCCTAAAAACAAGAAATATCAAAGAAGGACCATGATTTTTTTATACTAATGAAAAACTGCCAACAGTTAATTTTAAAAGATATTCTTTGATCAAATATGAACAGTAAGATTGAGTCACAGATCTTTCTTTACTAATAGAGTTTGATTTGCAGTAAAAAAAATAAAAAAAAAAGAAGGTATTAATTGCTATTATATGTTAAGATGAAATTGAAATGGCTGAATGATTACTCTAAAACAATTATATTTTCCTTGGAAATTACAAAAAAGTAGAAGAAAATAATTTCAAAGGTTGTATTTTAATGGCCACCTAAAAGGGCTATTTTAAAGTTTAACATAGCTTATGAGCAAAGATCATGAAAAGAAATGGTCCAGGTGTGGAATAGCGAAACATTTTAGAGGATATTAGACGAATATGCAATTAGACTAAATATGGACATATTCCATATCTTCTGCATGTTTGAAAATTTATATATATAATGTTATTCTATAAAAATATTTAAAATTTTTAACTCATTATGTATTAAATGCATTTTAATTTAAATCAGATTGAAAAGTAAATAAATAATATTCATATCTATTGTCAATAAAGAAGTTACAGTTTTGGATCTAGCTTAAAAAATATTTAAAATACTAAAATTTATAATTCTTAAACTCCAAACTGATACTTATACTACAAAAATACTGAAATGTACTTGATATATTTTTTTGGTTGTTTGATTAATGGCAAAAAAGCACTCATTGGCAAAGGTAAGAATTTCTTTTTGAAGGAAACTGGCTCATATTTTCAATACATATAGGGAACACCAAGAAAACTCTATCACAAAGGAAAAAACTCAGGATAAAATTAATTAAAAACTTTGTGGCTTTAATTGTTGCAACACTGACAATTTATTTAAAAGCTTTTAATAATGATTGTATTGAATATTTTTTTAAGTTGAAAGTACTTAAACATGAATGATTAATTTGTGCAAATTTGAATACATCATACAAAAGTGGAAGCCGAATGTTTTCAATATCAACTAGATAGCATTCTTCATTTCCTCTGATGCTAAGCAGTTGACCTAACTCTATCATATCAGACTGTTATATAGACTAAACTTTCACCTTCTATCATTAGATATAAATATTTTTGTTTATAGATGACTAATTCGATATTTACATACATTTAATTTTTGAATTATGATTTTTAAAAAGTAATTAAAAAATGCACAACATTTTCTGAATTGTTATACTTTAAGATCATAATTTTCTCACTCACTCGGAGGAAATGTTTTAAAAACTTTACAGTTTTGAAAAATTAACTAACAAATGTTAAACATGTTAATTAAATTTTACAGAACAATTTTAAAGTGTTTCAGAAGCTGTATCATACAGCTGGTATAGGAAATTTGTATGCTTTGAGTTCTCAGAAAGCTATGGAATGTTGTCTACCTACCAAACCGATGTAATGAATTTGTTTTAATATTTTCATTCATAAATGCTTAAGTTTCTATAAGTATATAATTATTTATTTGTATAATAAATGGCAATTTTGGTTTGCTGCTTATGATTTTGTAGTATCTTTTACTTTGCAATTTGGATGTTTTATGAAAATCAAAATAAAAACGATTTTCATGTATACTCAAATGCTGCGAAAATTTAATATTTAAACTGTGGGCCATATAAAGTTCAAAAGGAATTGTTGAGTTATCGATTGATTAATGCTTATTAAATCCAAATGCCATTCAATGCTAAAAAACACTGAAGATGCTTTACATCCAGCAGTGTTCAATATTGCACCAGATTTAATCTGTTGTACAGGAAAAAAAAGAAAGAAAAAAAAAAAAAACCTCATCCATATCATTAAAACGGAATTTTCTCTCATTCATTTCTGGCTACTTGAAATGAATTTCTTTTCATGCTTTTTCTTTTGCCACTTTTTACGTATCATTCACCAAACTGATATTTATATTTTTTAAGGTACAAATAATGAATAAAGATATAAAAATCTAAGGAATAAAGAAATATTTTATATCTTTATTCTATATTTAAAAACATGCAGTTGGGGGGGAATGATAAAAAGGGCTCATCTAGACTAGGATTTTTTTCTAAAGATAAAATAGCCTTGTGATAAAAATCATACAAAACCAAATTCTTTAAAATGCATTCATTTGCTTCTCAGTTAATATGCAGATAGGATATGTAGTGCTATTAATACTTATTTACAAAAATTTAGTTGCTTGTATTGAATTAATGAGATGAGTGAAACATGTAGAATGTGAAAATAAAACATTTTTGATGCTTATGTATTGTTCAAAAAGTTCTTTTTTTCATTTAAATAGTTTTCCATTCCAAATAATTTTAAATTAATTTCCATCATGTAGGGGAATTCTTGATAGGCATATGAGTATGTTAAATTTGGGGAATTAAATATTTACACTTAATTTCATTTCTACTTTCAATTTGCGTACACATAGCAAGGATGAAACACTGTTTGAACAGTTGAAGGGAGTATGAAATATAAACTCATTCAGTATTGTTTCATTATCTTTTCAACTGTTCATTTTTAAGTAATTTTCTTCATATGGCTTTAATTATCATTAACAAATTTTGTCACAATTTTATGCATATCCACTAAAATTGGCCATTGCTAGTAAAGCAATTTTTCCATGATGATTAACTTTTAATAATTAACATTTTTCTAAAACTTTTTAAAATTAAAAAAAAAAAAACTACAAGACATGAAATTAACAGAAGAACTGAAAATTAAATTTTGCAAATTTCTGCTTCCAATTTATTTTTTATTTTTCAAAAGAAACTTGCTGTAACTGAACCAAGTCAAGCTTACTGACACAAATTCCAGTGCTGATCCTTTACTGAGGAACAGTAGTATTTCATTTTGGTTCATCTTGCAAAGCAAAATCGAAGAATAGAAAAGCCTCAGATAAAACAAAAGAAGATAGATTCACAGCAGCAAGATAGTAACATTGAAAGTATTTTAATATTACTGAAGAAATGGAAAAATCAAAGCAAAAAAGGCTAAACAAATATAAAGCATTATCATATATCATAGGCGTCAACTTTTCTGATAGATCACAAAGTCTCCAAGTTTTTAACTTTTAGCCCTTGCTTATAAAAGTTTTTTTTTTTTTTTTTTCCAGCAATAAAATTTAAACTGTGCAAATTTATCCTCCCACTCTTTGTGATTTATTCCGCCTGAATTTCCTTAATTTACTGCAGACATTTGTAGAATTTTAACCTTCAACTCATGTTTAATCAATTAATATTTATTTCATTTTGTGTAACATCAATGTGCAGTACATTATTAAGTATATCCAAATAATACTAAGTACATTAATTATTAATTTTATTTCCATCATGTTTAAAAGTATTTTGATATGTTTAAGTTTTCCTTCTCTACTCAGGATTAAGTGAAAGTTTAAAAGTGTAAGACAATTACAAAATCAAATCAGCCAAAAAACATAAAATTTAGAATATCTAATTCAGTATTAATATATTTTATATCGGAGTCATATTATAAATAGTTGAGTAACCTGAATTATGCATTATAGAGCTAATTTTAAGTCAATCTGGATTTCTTTTGAAATGGCGTCGTCGTGCGAACTAGCGTCTCAAAACACTGATGGTTGTGAGCAGCTCCTTATGGAAAACATGTTAAGTGCATGTTCACAAACAGGATGAAAACTATTTTCTTTTCAAAAAGTGCCAGTGATCGTACGGTTACTACATTTGGCTGTTATATGCCATTGTATGTACATTTTTATCAATTAACAGAAAATCTGAATGAGAGAATAGTTTTTAACCCCACTTCATATGTATAAAATATTCTTCATTTACAGCCATATGATATCTGCTTTAACCCTTTAAGGTTCGGTTCCAAAATAAATAAATAAAATAAAATAAAATAAAAATAACTACACATAGATAATTAGCTCTTAATACAATGTTATTTCATGCAACCGCCCCCCACCACCACAGGTAAACCTTTAAGTAATTCATGTTGCGGTGGGATACCGTTTGTCCCAACGCGCATCTAGAGCAATAAATTGGCATTTCTGCCTGAGTGTAAATTCTCCTAACATGCTTATATAAAGTGCAAGTCTTAGCAACCAAATGAAACTGCAAGATATAAAAATTTTTTTGAATAATTATCTAGAAAATATTGATCATATTCACAAAATAAAAAATGTTAAAAAAATTATAGAATTTTTTTAAAAATAGCCCCTTGTATGACTTTTTAGATATTTTCTTAATGATTTCATAATGAAACAGAGAAGATTTCTGCACCAGTATTTTATTTGTTACAGGTATAAAAAGGAGGATATTTAGAAGGTGTCACGTTTATTTACATTTCAACCTCTCTTTCCTCTGCTTAGGATATTTTTTTATGGTGAATCACATTCACATAGCCATTCAGTATTCAATGACATTTCATGTTATAGAGTCATATTTTCATTTCTTTTGGAAAAATACTAAATCTTTAAGTTTTATACTGCCATTTATTAGAAATATAAATTTGCATTATCTTTATATGAAATGAACACAATATTTGAATTTTTTAAAAAATTTTGAGCTGTGCTGCCACCTAGCAGCATTTCCTACATGCACGATGGGACGTATATGTCCTACCTTTAATTTCAACAATTTTTAATTAATATATATGAATTCAAACAATTTTTATTACAAAAGGAAACTTTCAGATAAAAATTTTCATTCTAATACCATAAGTTTTGTTCAGACGATTTAAACTGCATAAGAAATTAAAAGGGAAAAAAACTGCTTCAAAATTAGACCTGCAAAGAATTTTTTCTACATTATTTCCATGAATGAATACTAGTGCTGCCCTCTGCTATACATTTAGAAAACTAAAAGGCATAATTGTATGTATTTTAAATGGAATTTTGCAGCTTTCATCTGGGAGATAAAAACTGATAAAAAAGACAGGACATCTGGTGTCCCACCTGTCTGTCAAAGGGTTAAATGCTGAAAATGTGAAGGCTTGCTATTTTCACTGTATTCAGTGTGAACAATGAAAAATGAACATTAAAAAATAAATTTTTTCCCATAAACAATCATGTTCAGTTTCTGAGCCATCACACGGTAGAAGAGTCATTTTTCAAATATTGCAATAGCATTTGTGAAAATAAAGTCATTGTTAATTCTATTGCAGTAAAATGAAAACATAACTGATAACAAACTTAAGAGCTGTCCGAGAAAAGACGTTACTAGAATGCATAAAATTTTAAAAGGAATTCCTGAAATCAGTGTCACAAATTTAAAACCTGAAAATATGCAGTTCAATATGAAATTCAAAGAAATTAAATAAAAATTCCATTGTCATAAAAATCAATATTTTCAGGAAAAATTTTCTACCTTAAAATTTATTTTACCAATTTAGAGTGTTACATTTTGTTTTGATGGTGAATAAAAGCAGTTTCTTTTGATAGTACAAATAAGTGATTAGATTGAAAACAACTCATTATGTGATTATATTTCTCTGAAATCAGATCACAGAATACCATAAAGGTATTGATTTTTGAAACATTTGGAGTCTGACATAGGCAAATAGGCTGGCTGCATATTTGGTTTTTATGATTTTCCTCATGTGTAATGTAACTAGGAGCCAGTTTCTTTTAGAAAATTCTCCCCTTAGGCATCCCCTCCCTTAGTATCTCCTCCCTTAGGCAGATAGCCCTTGTGAGCTTTGCCACATGAAATTAACCTGAAGGTAATAATTTTTTTTTTTTTTTTTTTTTTTTTTTGTGGTTTTACTTTTAGAAAGCTTTCAAATATTAAAAAAAATCTACAAATTTCAGAATTTTTTCTTAAATAATTATAATCATATTTATTTAGTTTTTATTATGATTATTTTACATTCATAGATAACTTTAATGCTCATGCAGATTGTAGAGTCTTCTAGTGGGTTTGGGGATCATAGACTCTACTGAAGACGAGATCATGACTCTACTGAAAGACGAAGTAATGAATTCTTTCTAGGTCTTAGAAGAACAGAGGACTGCAGGAGAAGGTTATAATAACTTTTTTATTTCAACTAAACGGAACAGAAATGCACTCACTCGGAGCTCACAATTTAACCACCACTTGTGGCTAAGTCGCTTGAACAGAAAATAGTATGAACAATCATAATAAAGATTAGCTACACCACTGACTTCTACTTTATCTAACGTGCTAAATAGGTGGCACACACCAAAGCCGAGCCTAGAATATCAATATAATCTTAAGAAAGTAGCTCGCACCAACTATTCAATTACAAAGTCACTAAATCAACCATGCAGCATAAATTCAAAACTAACTCTCCTACCACAAACTCTTAAAACTGCTGCTTAAATACTGTTTCCAAGTTACTTAAATTTGCATATACATCATTAAATTTACATTCTGACAGGAAAACAAAATCAGAAGAGAAAGGAAAGTTTCTTAAACTACAAATAATTGGTTAGAATAAAATAAGGTTTTAACAAGATTACGAAAAATGTTTTTCTAAATTCAAAAACGTACTATGGAACAAAAGATAATACATCTGAAGAAGTTTGTTAGTTTAACTGAACATGATAAAATTTGCGAGTGCTAGCTATTTGAGGGAAGGAATACCTTCACTGAGGACATTCTAAGGAATTATGGCAAAACACTTAAGGGCTATCTGCTTTTAAGGAAGGATGCCTTCATATAGGATTTTGTAATGCAAACTGGCTCATATTTCCTTTACAAATGAGTAAAACCATGAAAACTTTTATGTAACCAACTCTCTTTCACAAGAATTTGAATGGAAATCTGTGTAAATGTAACACCAAAAATTATAATGGAACAGGCTGAAGAGTTCTGAAAAGAACTTTTTATTACTGTTGTTATTAAACACATTGTTAATATATTAAAAAACATTGATTAAAATGTAGCTACTCTAATTCAAATGAAATGTGAAATGCTGGTGCAAAAGTACAGAAGGTTTACCATCACTTTTTGGTGATAGAAACAAATGACGTATGTGTAGTTCATTTAGAAATTTTCTAGTAAGTAGCCGCTTACATTCATCCCCTGTTTTGAGACACTAGTGTTGTGTGGTGCAAGAATCTCTTGGTTTTTTACATTTCAAGGTGGCAGCTATGATATACACAAAGAAAAGACATTTCAAACTAAGTAACATGCAATTAGTTAATTATAAACAGAGCAGTAAGTTGTATGCCAGAAATACAAACTGAAACATTTGGAACACTGTTTCAAAATGCATTGAAATTAAAGCAAAATGTTTATTAACAATTAACAAAGAATTATTGGGTTGGCAAAAAATTAATTTCAGTTTGCACAAATAGATACCGTTATGTTTCTTTCGTTTCCTTCTGTCAATCTTATAATTTTTTCCTTTTAAATTTTGGCAGCTGACACTTAGGTTGCTACAGAAACAAATTTTGTGTATTTTTGTTTACAACTGTTAGTTTTAACATGGGTTGCAAAAACATTTTCGTCATATTTTACATTTTTATTTTTATAAAGGCAAGAAAGTGGCTGAAGCTCACAAGAGATATTTGAAGTTTATAGTGTCTTAACAGAATGCATGTGTCAGAATTGGTTTAAAAAATTTTGTTCTCGAGACTTTTCACTTGAAGATGACCAATGTTCTGCCTGGTCTTCTGAAGTTGATAATGACAAAATTAAAGCTGTAATTGAATTGAAACATTGTGAGAGATTGCAAAAAGGGTAAATGTATCATACACAATAAGTAAAAATGACAAGAGGATTCTTCGATTCGTTAAGAAGCTCGATATTTGTGTTCCACATAAATTGAAAGATATTCACTTAACAAATCAATATTTGTGATACGCATTTCAAACGTAATGCAATCGACCCTTTTTTTAAATGAATTATCTATGGTGATGATAAACAGATCATCTACAATAACATTAATTGTCCAAGCATGATGAATCAGTACAAATCATTTCGAAAACCAAATTACATCATGCTTGTCAATCCAGTGCAGAGTATTTTCAGTTGCTTTCTAGCAACGAAATGATCAATTCATATGTTTACTGCCAATAAGTAACAAAACTGGAGGAAGCAGTCAAACAGAAAAGGCCAGAACCGGCAAAGGAATCATGCTCCTTCATAACAGTGCAATGCCTCACACATCAGCAACACATACAAAATTATTAGAGCTTTGCTGGGAAGTGATTTTGCATCCTCCATATAGATACTATCAGATTATAATTTATTTCGAAGTTTACAAAACTTCTTAAGTTGTAAAAATTTTGGTAATAAAAATGACCTCAAATTGCACTTGATTCAGTTTTTTGTTGATAAAAACCAGAAGTTCTATGAGAGCGGAATCATGAAATTACCAGAAAGATGGCAAACAGTCAACGAACAGAATAGAAGATATTTGACTGATTAAAGTTAATTTTTTTGTATAGAAAAGTTGAGATTTATTTCACAGTAATAAATTGGAATTACTTTTGTGCCAACCTGATAATTATGCTATGTTTGAAGCACACTTTGCAGTTTCTTGTAATTAAAGCACATTTCGTAACATAAGAATTCTGTAGCATGAAAAACATGAAGCATCTTAATGATAATGTCTTAAGGATTAGACATGCCATATTCAAAGATTTGTTCACTAAATAAGAAATGCAGTCTCCTCTGTATTACAAGAAATCATACTCAACCGTCTCCCAGTGCAGATGACATAGTGCATTTGTTTATCTGATTTTGATGGTACCCAAAAAATTGTACTTACAAGTAACTGGTAAATAAAAGCAGACAGTACAAAGTCCAATATCTGGAATCAGTGGGAATTCAGTAATTCCAGATATTTTGGGATTTTAGATTATCAGTTTAAATCTAGCAAGATTACACGCTGACAAGGAAGACACTGGAGCTTCACTTAGGTTAGAAAGAAAAGTGATAATTCCCCATAGATGCACCATTGATTCACCGAAAAAATATTCAAAATACTGAATCAAATTATCGTCACTAAAATTTACCAATATTCCGAGTTTTTCAGTAAAAGTGAAATGAGGAGAAGCAGGAGACATTGTTTCTTCTTCAACACACATCCTTACTGAGCTCATGTCATCATCCTCATCTTCTGTTTTACTAGACTCAAAAAATATCTCCAGAGCTATCATCTTCCAACTCAGAGGTACTACATTCAGTAACCTCAGACTCACTCTCTGAATCCATTATGAAAGGTTTGACATGCAAAAATAACATTAATGAAAGCAAAATTACAGAAAGTACAAAATGATTTCAATTTCAAGGCAGGAAATCTCACTGCAAAAATTTTGAAGAAACTAGGACTAGTCACACCATTTCTTAGCAATATTCAGAAATAAAAAAATAATTGCAGAATTTAAAGTGGCACGTGTGTTAGTGACAAATTCAGTTTCAACGGTGGAATTTTTCACTCTGTCACATGGAATGCAACGCAGAACCTTACGGGCATAAAAACACTGAATGTGTGAGATGCAACGCTGACTTAGAAAGAGCTAAATATCTTTATTTCATGTTTCTGCATAAGAATTACATATGATGAATCCTCTCCGAGATTCCTCCCAGTTCCAGACAATTTTATTGCAATGGTAATTTTTTAAAGTGGATATCTGTTTACATTCTCAAAAATACTGGTTATTTTAGGATGTGATCACCATTACAGGGTTCACTATATTTTTATATCTATATTAGTTTATTATAGTTATATTATATTAGTTTATAATTTTAGCTGTGATATACAATATACAAAATCAAAAGTTTCATCAACTTTTATTCACACATAACACTGATACCCCATATTAGAAAGTTTAAACATTTTACCTAGTAACACTGAACACCTCACCATTTAACATTCTAAGAACGTCACATCAGCAACAGGTATATAAACAAGACAGGTAAAAGGAGACTCAATGGTATCAAAATACAATTATATATACCACAGACAAGAAGTTTTGGAGTCCTTTAGCAACATAGTTATATCACAATACCTAATAATAACAATCATCAAACTCTTTCTTCAATGCCATCACTTTCTGTTACTAGAGCTCGTTCCAAAATGACACGGCCTTCTTTGTATCGCTGATTTTCTTCTGTAGCAAATTCATAGACCCAGCCAAGTTTTGTATCACAGCATTTGCAAGAAACATCACGAACCATGTGACGACCAGTTAGCATGACTCGATCTTGAACTTCACTGTATTAAAGGGGGAAAAGTTTACAATTTAAATAATCTGAATGCTACATACATACATTAAAACATGAATATTAATGTTATTTTTAAGGTAAATTTATGTACTTATCTCAGTTAATGGGGTGCAACTTAGCAACAGACACAAATGTTGGCACAAAATCTAAATAGATGGTGGCAATCCTAATGATATATAAAGCTTCATGCAGAAAACAATTATATATAATTAACTTATAGTTTGTTCTATAACTTACAGTTCTATTATAAGTTTAACATGAACAATGACAAGGCTGTGCACAATTCGGGATTTAAGTAATTTTTAAGTAAAAACATCCGAGAATTGCAAAAATTTGGCATTGTGCATGTTACTATGTATAACAAACAAACTTTTTAGTCCAGTCTAATTTTATATAGACTTAATGTTATTTTATACATCTATAGGGAACTTTCAAAATATATAAAGATCAAATATAAACATTTTTCAAGAATTTCTGCAACTTTCAACTAAAAAGTTGCTAACCCTTGAATTCATTCTGTTTAGGTCACTAAAATAATGACAAATGACTTTACTGCTGTTTTATCTTTATATGCACCTTTCTTTGTGCTCTTAACTATGTGAGGCAGGTGGAGAACTCAATTCTTGTAGAGCTAAGATACACAATAAGCATACCTTAGGAAATCCCAAGGTGTCACGTATTGAGATAAAGAACCATTGATCCATTGAGACAAAGACCTTGAATCTATCTTTCAATTCCATTCAATTTCTTTGATAGAGCTGTCAGTCAGCATCTTGTTCAAGGCACTTTGCTTATTTATAATTGTAAATGGAAATGTGTCATTGGAGGTCTAAATCATGACATCTACGCAAAGTAATTTTTTGCATAAAATAAATTATTTACGCATACTGAAGCTGAAAACGACAAAAAAGAAATTTAGTAATTGCAGGTAATAATAACTGTAATTCATTTTTAACATGCTTTTTAAAATTAAAGTTGCTATTAATATCTTTTAGGAGGTGCAACAATGCTAATTACTCTTTCTGAGTGATTCATCAATCAACTTTTACACTATTTTGTGAGATGATCCAGTTTTTCCTCAAGAGATCAGATATAGCAAACCTAATTTTCAGTCCCTCGAAGTTTGTTATGGTAGGGTTTGACTGTATACATATCAAAACTAATTATTAAAATGACTTCTGGTCCAAGCATATTTGAGTTTATTAAGTGGCTGAGTTTAACAAATGGCAATTTCAATTATGCAAATTATGCTATCAACTTTGAACTTATTTAGTAAAATTGTAACTAACAATTAATACCTACATTATTAGTCAAAAATTAATTATTCGCAAAACTTGAAAATTTATTTTTATTTAATTATTTTATAAAAAAGTTTTATAATTACAGAGTTAAAGAGTTCTTACAGCTTGCAGTGCTTTTCTCGATTCAGCTGTGGTTGGCATATAGTCATTTTCTACCATATCACTTTCACTGTGAGTTTCAGTTTCTGCAGCACTTTTAACACTATTTATAATATTGTATCCAGTGTTTTCACTTACTGTCTCAATATTATCATTAATTGCAACATACTCTAACAACAAATATTTGTAATTTCCCTCACTGATATTCAGAATATTAGAAATAGTCTGCAGCTCCTCTGTGGCTTCTTCTAAATAAAAATTACATTTTCTAAAGCATTATCTAGCTAATTTTGGGAGACTGCTTCCCTATGCATTGACTATAATATGCACAGCCTTTAGCAGAGATATTGATTTAGTTATCCCCTTTGAAGTGCTTACATTTTCAGATTCAATTTTGTTTATCTTTTTTTCAATGACACCTCTTCTATAACTACATTTGAAAGCTTTTATACTCTGGTCTAACTCCTGAATGACAGAAGTCATATTTGCAGGAACAAACACTAATTTAATGTTTTCCAGAAATGATATCAGAGTGGTGTGCAACACAGTTACCTAAGAGTAAAGCTATTTTTTCATCCTTCAATTCTCTGTCCGATTTCAAAAGAAAATCAGTAAAAACTCTGCTTGTCATCCAGGAATTCTGTTATTATGGTAAATTAAATTCTTGTCTTCTTTCAAATATCAAAATTTTCTACTCTTCCTGATAACCACCGATGCCTTTTTAATTGTTGCATCCAGACTGTATGTTAATAACTGTAACTCATTCTTTTAATATCTTAAAATCAGCTTCTGTTTTACATCTAAACATAAATGTGTGCTCTGGTAATACTGTAAAACAAACCAATTTTATCTGTGTTATAAAACTGGTTTGTTTTTCAAAGTTAAAAAACCAGTTTCATCTGTGTTCTGTTTCTTTTAGAAACTTAAGTAAAAAAAAAAAATCTTTAAGCCATTTCTTAGCCGAATGATGATCTGCTCTTTGCTCCTCACCATGTAGTTTCCAATAAAAAATGTTATCTCTCTTTCCATCTTGTGAGCCAACCTTCATGGTCAAAAGAGCACTAGACACTGAAACATTTTTCAGTCTCATAGCTTGAAATCATTCTAGAAGAGCGGTTTCAATGTGTCTCGATTTTCCATTTCTTCTGTGCTTCCTTGAGACATCTGCATTTTTCACTAGTTCTTTATCAGTTTTATTTCTTAAGCAAATTACACAAAGATGTTTGGAAAATCCCCATTTTAAAAGCTGCTTTTCTTTGGCTGCATTATCAAATGCATCATAATAATTTATCCTTTTTTTTTTTTTTTTTTCTCAGGCATTTCCACATGTTACAAATCATGCACATAGCAAATAAAAAATGTTAAAATGTCTCATCCAATGATTTTTTCAAATCCAAAATTCCCATTTCTTACCAGCAGGAAGATTGACTGTCACTGTCAAGCTGTCACTTCATGGTTATTACAGGTGTACTTAATGCTTTTCAGAAGCACTGAATCCGCTTTACTGAAGCACCACATAATTAAAAGATAAATAAATAAACTACAAATAGCTTTTATAAACCACAAACAGTTTATTCCAGATCTGAATAATTAGACTTTTACCAGTTTGAGTTTTATAAGTGGTAGAGATGAGTTTAATAAATGGCAGTTTTCCTACTGATTAGTATATACAGGTAGCTCTTCTACTATACGGCATCCTGTAGCATGAGTCATAAATTGTGAGAACCCTCCCACAACACAGTTTTGCTCTAGCATGATTCGTAAATTGCGAGAATCCTCCCACAACACAGTTTCGCTCTAAAATGAAAATTGCCCACACTACCTGGAGAAATTTAACAAACTTCGCACAAAGTGTTTCCATATTGTGCCAACACTCATATAGTCATTTAACACATAAGAATCCTTGTTTCATAAGTTCTACCAGTTGTCTTCCAAGATCAGGTAGCCATAAGAACAAATGTCTTCAGATGAACAAATGTCCTTAGATGGCACATATGAACAAATGTGCCCAGATAACAGCGAAGAAACCTTACTATTGCCAGAAGCTGAACAACATGAGATCACAATAAGTCCTCTTATATGCACAACTTGCATATTCGGCTTCTAAAATTCGAAACCTCGTCTCCATGGCCCGAAAACAACAGTGTCTCACACTGCTGGTCGGCAGTCTGCATCGAGCCACGGTGTGTTAAGGAATAACTTTTTCATCTTTAAGACATTAAGTTTCAGTCCTCAAACATGTCCGATAAAGATTAAAAAAAAAAATTAAGAGGACCTTTAGCTGCCTTCGAAATCGATTGAGTGTTTTAATATATGTACGCTAAATACAAGGTTATTATTGCGATTTCGATTTAAGAGGAAATTCATTTCTTTAAAAGTATAGATACAAATATTGGACCGTCTTTTAAAAGAAGAAAAGGCATCTGACATTGAAAAAAGTTTTAATTGGAATGAAGAAACAGTCCAGACTATTAAGAAAAATGAAAAATCCCTGGGGACGTTTCAACATCCGCAAAATGTCCCCAGGGGAGCCAGTAATTGAAAAGATGGAAAAGACATTCAGCATTTGAATTGATCATAGCTGTCAAACAAGAATTTTGTTGGATGGTAATATCATTAAACAAAAAGCACTCAAAATTTTCAAGCACCTCAAAGAACATGGAGAGACCTCTGTCAACCCAGATTTTCTGGTAAGTAAAGGTTGGTTCGAAAATTTCAAAAAACATTTTGTAATTCACAGCATAATTCAATGAGAATTTGCATTGGTTGATTATGAAACTGTTAGGACGTTTCCTGAAAAATTTCAAAATATTATAGAAAAACAAGGATACACAGCAGTCCAAGTTTTTGATACCGACAAAACTAGGTTTTGGTGGAACAAAAATGTCCAGCAGAACCTTTATATTGAAAAAAGAAAAAAACTGCATCCTGATTTAAGGTGTCTAAAAATTGTCTAATGCTATTTTTGTGCAGTATGACTTTGAACTTTATGACAAAACCCTTGTTAGTTTATAGATCTTTAAAACCTTGTGCACTTAAAGGTGTAAATAAAAACACCTTACTGATATATTGGAAAGCAAATCTAAGAGCTTGGGTAGCTGCGAATACATTTAAAGATTGATTTTTAAATTGTTTTATGCTAGACACTGAACGTTATTTAAGGCAGAAAAATTTGAGCTTCAGGGTGCTTATTACCATTAGATAATGTTCCATGTCACCCAAAAAATTTGAATCATCCCAATGTCAAAATACTGTTCCTACCACCAAACACTACTTCATTACTCGAACCATTGGATAAAGGTATTATTTATACCTTTAAAACATATTACATAAGAAGAGCATTACACTAGGCTTTATACGTAGTAACCGATTCAAAATTGATTATGTAATGGAAGCTTGGAAGATATTTTCAATCAAGAACTGAATCGACATTGTATCTTTATTGCTGAAAGAACTGAAAGCATCAACGTTAAATGCATGTTAGAAGAAGATATGGCCCTCTTCAGTTGAAATAGAAAATGTGCATGAATTGTCAGAAAATGAAATTGGTGATATATTAGAACTTCCTAAATCAATCAGAGCCGAAGGTTTTGTGAACATGGCTATTGAGGACGTTCAAGATTTATTACCGGAAGAAGAAATTGATGAAGATTTCATAGAAATGGCATACCAAGCTGTAAATCAAATCGATTCTGAGGACAATACCACTGATGAAGATTGTGAAGTTAACATTAAAAAATTAAAAGAAGGTCTACGTTTAACTGAAAATCGAGTTATTAATCTTGAGTGCAGATCCTTCCGCTGAAATAAACCAAAAATTCAAAAGGGAGCTGCAAAACTGTCTAGCTCTATATCAAGAAATTCAAAATGACCTAGTAAGAACTAGTAAGCAAAGCAAAACTACAAAACTTTTAAAGAGGGAATAAAATGCCAGAGCTTTAAATGAAGAAAGAAATTCTGAAAGTGAAAGCAATCTCGTTCCACCAAAAAAACTTTCTCTGTTGATTATGATGAGCAATGACAAAGAAGAAATTTATTAAACTAAAGTTGCATTAAATTAGAATACACTGGTTATCATAAATTAAGGAAAAATCACAAAAATAGTGATAACTCCCTCAAAAATAAGCCAAACCGTGTAAAATTTGAATATATTGGGCTCCTGAATGGAACGGTGCTTTGGTACACCAGGGTACCTGGGCCGGAGGCCCTACCCCTTGTAGAACAGTTGAAAGTTTCGAATTATGACCAAACAATAACCTGGTGATGATCTCAAAATTTTGATGAGTAGAATAAATTTTGTGATGACAAGAAATGTCGAAGATGGACTAAGTGTTGGGAAAGTTGTTCAAGAAATTAAGGAAGAAGTAACATTTTCAGAATACATCAGTTTTCGTCTTCCGCAATTTTCACAGGTACGTGACAGCTTGGAAGCCTGTAGAAAGTTTATCAGCAACAGTTCTTGCATTGAGAATTTTTTCAATGAGTAGAATGATATTTTTCAGGAGATCTTGCACTTTGTCGTCCAGAATCCAGTCAGTTACAGCGCTTGCTTCCCTCGGGATTTGAAGTTTTCGTCCTTTGACCTTTTCACTATACCTAGGTATGGCATTGGCGTTAGTATCCTTGTTTTCTCTACTTACATCAGTGCTTTTCAAGTTGGGAAAATCTTTTTTCGTCCAAATAGGTTGGGGTGGGTTCTTAACTTTTCTTTCAAACTTCTCCTGGTAAGCTTTACATCTGCGATAACTGCTGATATGTCCTTGGCCGCAAAAAGAGCAGGTGGGGGTATCTTCTAGTTTTTTAGGGCAACTCCTGGTGCTATGGTTTTCACCACCCTTGCAGCAGCATTTCAGGTTTTTACAGAGGTGTTGGGTATGTCCATAATCTTGACATCAGTAGCACTGTGTCGGTCTCTTCCTCGGGGCAAACTTCTCAATTTTGACATGGAAACTGAACATGTTATTCAGGTTAAAAATAGCGTTTCCAGCTTCATTTTTGTGTAATTCCATGAAAAATATGGGCAGTCTTTCAGTGAATCCCCGCCTGGTACGAGTAAATCGCTTGACTTTGATAATAGGAAATTTTCTGCGTTTCAAGTCATCAAAAATTGCCGCTTCAGTAACCGTTTCCGGGATATTCTTCATTATGGCTTTCACATTCTTTTCGCTTGGCAGTTGGTAAGTATGGAAAGTTGCCAAGTAAGAGTATCTGAGTAAAACTCCAATATGCAAATTAGTGGCACTGCACTCGGAATACGTCATCTGTGAGAAGCATAAAAGTCCATGTTTGAGAGCAAGCCCACATATTTCACTGTGATGGTGACATCAGAAATCTGAGATAGCCAATTCGTAACAATGAGCTCCACGCATCATTTGCCTGCAGAACTACGACAGAAAGCCATTGGGAGACTAGAGGCAGGACAAAGTCAAACAGAAGTGGCCAAATGGCTAAATGTGAGTCCTTCTGTGGTTCATAGACTGTGGAGGCAATTTCAAACCACAGATTCGGCATCTAGGAGGTTCAGCCAAGGATGGCCAACTGCTACGATGAGCGCCGATAACCGGCATGCAGGAATAAAACCGCTACTTCGACTCTTCTTAGATCCTCCCTTGCTGCAGCCACCGGAAGGTTGGTGTCAACGTAAACTGTGCGTAGAAGGTTTCACGAAGGTGGTCTGTATGCGAGGCAAACAACCACTTGCATGCTTCTCAAGTCAAGCCATAGGAGGGACCGTTTGCAGTGGGCATGACAACATGTCCACTGGATGCCTGAGCAATGGAGGGCTCTTCTCTATATGGATGAGTCCAGATTTAGTCTAGAACATGATAGTAGGCATTATTTTATATGGAGAGAACCTGGAACCCACTATCATCCGTCAAACATCCGTGAAAGAGATGCATATGGAAGAGGCAGTGTCTGTTTTTGGGGTGGCATCTCTTTGGGTGGACGCAGAGACCTACATGTTTTTGCAAGGGGAACCATGAATGCTCATGTTTATAGAGATGACATCCTTGATGCTTATGTGCACCCATATGCTGGGGCAATAGGTGATGCTTTCCTGTTACAGGACGACAATGCAAGACCACACAGGGTTCGCATCGTATATGATTATCTTCAACAGGAAACAATTATGCGCATGGAGTGGCCAGCTCAATTCCCGGACTTGAATCCTATTGAGCACATTTGGGATGCTTTAGGAAGACGTTTAGCTGCTCTACATCCGCCCCCTTAGACCCTTGCCGCGCTTGCAACTGCTTTGCAAGAGCAATGGTTCTCGCTTCCTATGGAACTGATAGATCACATAATTGAAAGCATCACACATCGCTGAATGTGCTGTATTGCTTCTAGAGGCGATTATATTCCATATTAAAGGTACTTTTACTATAGCAAACTGACATCTTCGATTTGTTCATTTTATACATGTGCTAATTTCTATACTACCATAAGTGTCTGGTAATTTCTTTTTATGTTAATTGATACCTTACTATGTGTTGTATATTGTGTGTACGTTTCATAAAATTCTACATGTAACTTTTTCAGTAATCGTGATTTTTGTGATTTTTCCTTAATTTATGATAACCAGTGTATGTAATATTTTTTGTTTCCTGTTGTACATACATGTATATTTTTAATAAAAAGTAAGGTGTTTATGTATAATTAAAAAACATATTTGTTTTTAATACATTTTCGGAACATAACACCCCTTTTTTATACTGCCTCTGGATCTCGTACAACAAGTTTCACACAATACGGCATTTTCTAGGAACCTATCTACCGTGTTATACAAGGGTTACCTGTATTTAATTTCTGCAAATTTAAGTGCAGTAAGTGGCTGAACTTATTGATCAGTGAAATTAATAAGTGGCAGACCCTGTATTATCACTGCACAGCTGTTCATGGTGTAATATAAAAAGGTTACCTCATTTGGCGAGTGGTGCCTTGCTAACAGAAAACTGCACAAATATAATTAAACTGTTGATTTAAAAACAAGGTAGAGCCAGCTGTAAATTAAATTATGAATATTATTTATTTGAAGTGAAACCATTAATTAGTAAAACTTCAGTAATTATTCCTCAAATTTTCCATTTTAAAGTATGGAAAATTCTGGTTTTAGTTCATAAAACAATGGATACTTTACTTAACAGAATTTTTTCTTTATGGAGAGTGAATAAAATACAGATCGAAGTCTGAAATATGGAACTGTCAGGACTTTGGCGATTTCATATTTAAAAACTTACTGGATTTTAGATCAGAATAAGATCGCATAAAGACATGGCAACAGTGAGACTTTACTTATTGCTTAGGTCAGATAGCAAAATGCTATCCAATCACAACTGCTCAAGAGCCAAAAAGTATCAATTAATGTACTGTCTTTGGCCACTGTGCCATTCCCTAGCCAACAGGTGTTTAAAAATGAGATTCAGAAATCTCATTTAGTCAGGGAAAAATATCACATAAATAAATAATAAATAAATATTAATGGCACACCTGCTTCCTTTTTATAAGAATTATAGTCTCTAATTCTAGACTTCTAAGGGTAGGGAGAGAAATCTCCCCCTCAGCTGATGGTCCAGGGCTCCAGATTTTAGACTTTGCACTGCTTTAAATTTTATTTTTACAAAAACTCTTCTACTCTCACTATTGAAATTGTTTCATTAAAATGAAAAAAAAATCTGATGTGTACACCACATGACTTCCTTGTACGGAATATTAAATTATACGCATTTTTCTTGCATTTCATTTAAACTTATTGGATTGAATTAAATCTACTTCGCCGACAGCACATAAACCACAATAGAATAAATGCATTCTTTAAAATTCACTCTATTTGTTTACCATAGCGACACTCTGGTGCTAGGTTCACTTAACAGTATTATACTTCGTTCATATTATAACTCAGAATGCACAAAATTTATATCATTTAAAGAATTATCTAATCGTTGCCACATGTTCTATTCAAATACTATAATACAGCTAGAACGATGTACAAAAGAAATTAAGCAAACAAAACAAAAAAGAAACAGTTTTTCACAGACGATTGAGTAGTTCTCATTCAATTAATTCAGTTCTCACTTCACAACAAGGCAAAAATACGTAAAAAGTCAAAATACCTGTATTAAAAATTACGAAGTAAATCTTAAACACTTATTTGCTCGAAAAAATTCCAGAAAGAATTAAGCATGATTTAATTTGCAATAATAAATGAAGGCGTTATCCTTGTTGTTGTGAAGCTAAGTTTCTCTAGATTGGCAACAAATCCACTATTCTGCTGTTTCAAATGTAAACAAGCAATGGCCACCATCAAAAACATTATTAGGGTTAGCGGCACTTAAACAACTTTAAAATTGTTGATAATTCTAAAAATATTGCATACAGATTTACTAAAGGCATAAAAGCCTTAACCGAAAGATAAAAACAACATAATTCAATCATTTTTAAAGCAAAAAATGTACAATTTACAAACATATATGAGTAAAGAAACCGAGATCACTGAGCCGGGTAACACAGTGGATATATATATAAATATATTTATATACGTTTGATGCGTCCGATTGCAACCAAAATACGAGGTGCACATCTACATGTTACAGCAGTCCTATACATAAAATTTCAATGTTCTGAGGCTACTCGTTTTTGAGTTATGCGAGATACGTACGTACGTACATACGTTTGTACAGACGCCACGAAAGATTCTCTTCAGAATTCATTTTAAAGCAGTTTTATAATTTTTTTGGAGGAAAAGAGTCTTTTATTCTGTCCTTAGAGATATCACGCAAAAACATAGTTAAATTTCATTCGATAGCGGTCAAAATGGATATTTTCATTGAAATATGCTGCCTGAAACTTTTTGAGATAACAATACTTCTTTTTTACTTCGTACAAGGAAGTAAAAAGACTCCAGAAGAATGATCCGATTGTTTTTAGTTGAAGATTGCAAAAAACTATTGCACTGGAGCAACATGTGTTGGAGGCACTGTTATGAATCAAAATTACATCCTTACAAAGAATGCCATGTTATTTGTTTCGAAGTGAAATTTTTTAAGACAAGCAGTACTTATCCATGATAATGCCTTGACATAACAACTTTATAGCAAACCTCTTTTTATATCCTAAAACACAATATATGTTACTTTCTACAAGGAAAATATATGCTTCACATTTTCTAGTGATGAAACATGCCTCCACTTTAAGAACTCTTATTTAAACTCAGATGTTGGGTGCAAAAAACATGTAAACATGTTTTACCCTTAAAGAGTTTACCAAGCTATGTCCTCACTGGGATTCGAACTCTGGTCCTCTCAAATGCTAGCTTGACATGCTTTCTCCAAATAACACAGCGAAAGCATGTGCAAGGAAGAGAATATAGCTTAAAACTAAAAGAAAATTACCACTTTCCTCATGATAGAATGTTAAAAGGTCCTACACCCTGCCAAGCTATTTTAATTTACGCCCTTCTGCAAGTAATGTGTCATTCACATTGCATACAATTTCAAATAATTCAGTTTCTGTGATATGCATTTATGAAAAAATGAGCATGAAATTTCCAGAAAAAAAAGGAAAAGAAAGTGACATCATTATTTAACTGAATGCATCAGGTTACTATCAATCAGTTAAAAATGGTTACCCACTTTTTCATCAACTTGCACATCTTTCTGTCTTTCATTGAAAAAAGCATACCCATTTTCATACCAATGTAATTAAATCATTCATCGCATATTTTCCATAAACTTCAATAATTTGCAAATCAATTTCAACCAGTTTGCCATCTGTTGCAATCAAGGTAATAACAAAATAAATTTCGCATAGGCAATATAATTTTCTTAGCTAGTAAAAACACATATTAAGATGCATACATATGCTAACAATACACGAAAAGGACACCAGCGCCTTGCCAATAAACTCAGCATACATCAGCATCATCACCACCATAGTCAAAGTTTCCAAACCCATAACATATTTTCTGAATATCTCTTGTATACATCTAATACTAATGTTTAAGGAATTAAAGCTTGAAAATACCTTATACAAGGTATTTGTTCTTTATATATATATTTTTTAATTCACTCAGGTAAAAGAATATCTCTTTACATTTCCACAAGGTTTTTGAGGTATATCAGATCGCTTGGCCAAGAAATTTAGGATAAAAAAAGATCCAGTGTTTCACATAGCTGTTAGGATAAGCAGCATTGTTTTGGGGTAGGATTTGTAGTAAGTAAAACTTTGCAGTAACTTGTAGTAACTAGAATCATAGACTTCAGACCTGTAAATGAAAGGATCTGTAAAGTGCGGATGTGAACTTGTCCTCAAAATTTTAGTATTATCAGTGTACGTGCACCTACTGAGAAGAAACACAATACTATTAAGGATGAGTTTTATGATAAATTTGAAGACTCCTATGAAAAATGCCCCTCAAATGATATAGAACTGGTTATTGGTGACTCTAATGCAAAGACTGGCATGCAGTTAATGGGGAACACAGTTAGCATGAGGATAATCACATGATAATCACAGTTAACACGAGGAAAGTAGTAACAATGGCTTCAGACTTAATGATTTTGCAAATGCAAATGCACTTATTATATGAGGTACCTTCTTTGAACACAGAAATATACATAAAGTCACACAGCACACCCCCAAGGAATAACACTAAATCAGATCATTCATTTCCTGGATCTAGACACTGAAAGTGCCTTTTGGTTGTCCACGGTTATCATGGAGCCAATACTGACTCCAGTCACTTTCTGGTGATTTCTAAGGTGAGAGGAAGAATAAGTAAGACCTCTTGAAATATGGAAAAAAAAAAAAAAAAAAAGGAGGAATATTGGATGTTGACTCATTGCACAAACCTGTGACATTGAAAGATTATAGAAATAAACTAAAAGAAAGGCTACTGAAATGCGATGATATACAGAATGGTGACTTCTCTTGGAAACAGACTGAAAAAATAATTAAGGATACTGCAAAGGAAATTATACCATAACTGAAAGGCAATAAAACGACACGGATGATATGATTGCAAATTTGCAAAAATTACTGAGGAGAAAAACAAAGTTTATAAACTTATGATACAAAAACACTATGCTTGAGGAGTAGAGGAAAAACATAAAGAGTTGAGAAAACAAGATTAAGGACTGTTCCATATGAAAAAGAAAGCATGAATCGAACACATGATTTCCTCCTACAGCAAATAAATTTTTATACTTTCGAGGGTGATGCTCAGTTTATGTATCTTGGTACTATCATCTCTAATGATGACAATATTAAAACTTAAAATTGACAGTAGATTTAGTTGGAGCTAATAGATGTTATCATTATTTAAAGAATTTATTAATGTCTAAATTATTAAACTTCAAGACAAAAATAAATCTATATACAACAGTTATTAGATGTATTAGATTTATTGCATGGTAGTGAATGCCGGCCATTAACAAAAACAAAAACAAAAAAAAAAAGATAAAGAAAGACCTCTAATCTTTGAAAGAAAAATACTCTGAAAAATATATTGGCCCACTGAGAGAAAATAACAGATGGAGAATTTTGTTTAGCCATGAAATCTATAGAAAATACAAACAACCTAATATTGTCTGAGTCATCAAATCTTATCATGTCGGGTGGCCTAGACATATTTTTAGATGTGACAACTTGATTCCTGTTAAAAAAGTGACCTTTGCAAGTGTAAAAATCACACAAAACGGATAGACTGTGCACAGGCAGATCTCAAGACTTTAAAAATCAGTCTTTGGAGGACCATAATGATGGATTGGGTCTGTTGGAGGATGCTTGTTGAGAAGACAGCCTTTGCCTGTAATAGGCTGTAGTGAAACTGGAGAAGATATTCTTCTGTTCTGGAGACTGTCATATTTGATATGACCTGGTAAATACTGATAATTTATCAGTGACAGTTCATTTCATAGCCTCATTGCAACTTATTTGACATGGAGCACTACATAAAGAAACAGTAGTTTTGACTGAAAAAATTCATTGCAGGGATGGTGAGTGTTATTCAAGACTGTTAAGAAGCTTCGTGCAATCTTTGGATGTGAACGTGAAGCTAATGAAACAATCGTTTGCAGACTGAACAAATCTGAGGACACAGATTTTAGACAGCAGACATTAAATCAACGTATTCTTGATCTAGCCACTCTGGTAAAGACATCTCTATTTTGTCTGATAGTGTTATTGTAAGTTTAAAAAATCTGAACTAAAAAAGAAACAAATAATAATAATTAAAGAGGAAACTGAACTTGGCATTAGCCACCTTCATAGGTAGATAAAGTGATTACAAATTTCATCAAGAGAGTGTGATGCTGCAGATCAAGCTGTAGAGGACACATACCATACATTATTTTTCATGCTTAAAAATTAGAAGATTTTCCTGTTGTAAGTACATTAAAATATTTTCCATTTTATGTTTGACTTAACTTGGTGACACTGGCACTTTATCACTGTCAGTTCAATTCACAGCTTTGTTGCAACTTAGTCAACATGGAGTGTTTCACAAACGAACAAAGAGTATTAATTGTGAAAATAAAATTGTGAGGATGGAGAGCATAATGCACAAACTGTTACAGAGCTCCATTTTGAAATTTTCATCCCATCCACCTAATTTTGAATGTAAACATGCACCTAATGAAACAATTTGCAGGTTGATTCCAGAAAGGTAAGGAAAAATAACCAATCATAAATTTTATTTTAGAAGACTTGTGTAAAAATTCAAATTTTCCTACATTTTCACTAAAATGTGTCCCGGTACTATTCCGTTTCGAGGACCGTAAAAAAATTGCAGTGAAAATGTATGCACAAAAGCACCAAATCTAGCAAACGCGCCCATTTAAAACAGTGCGTCAAATCTAGCATATGCGCCGATTTCAGATTGCGTAACTTTATATAATTCTATATTTCTTAAGATGCCATTGAAATATTAGTTTAATTTTTAAATCCTTTTTTGATATCCTATGGATTTAACAATTTGGGAATTGCCCATGGCAAAAAATCTGCAATAGAATTTGGGTAACGTGCAGATTCACCCACTGCTTGATGTGTTTTTAAGAATTGCACATACTCTGTATCCATGTACACATCGACCTATTTTCACTTTAAAAAAAAATCCCAGAATTGCACAAAAATGGCACTGCACACACCCTTGACTTTATCTATGTACACATCGACCTATTTTCACTTAAAAAGTAAAAGAAAATTGACAAAAATCCAATTGTTTTTACCCTTGTAAAAAGCGGCAAACAAATAAGTAGGCGATTCTGCACTTTAGCGATAATTTTTTCAAAGAAAAAGCATCATTCATTATAGAAAATTATGTTTGAACAACAAACGAGAGGAAATTATGCTTTAGCGATAACTCGGTAGCGAAATAACGATGCAGGTATCCATTCAGTTATGTTTAGCAATTTTTATATAAATTACAATAATGATCTGTAATAGTTATTTATTCTTGTGCTTCCATTCAGTCATGTTTAGCCTTTTTTATATAAATTATAATAATAAAAAAGTATTATATGAAATTAACCTTTCATCAAAATTAAAACATCAATCTTAGATTGTTATTTACTATTATATTTCCTTCCTTGCATTAGGGTTGCCGCAATTATTTTTGGCAACACTGGCATCAACAAGAGTTTCGTGATTTTTTATGACCCTCAAAACCAAATAGTACCGATTTTCCTTTTCCATGAATTTAAAGAAAGACTGAACTTCCATGCTCTTGCAGCAAATTAGTGAATGAAGGTAAACAAAAGATTAAAATAATTTTAAGCACAAAAGATTTAAAATAATCATAAATTTGCATGACAATGACTATATCTCAAGAAGCAGTATGGGATTTCAACAAGTAAGTAATAATGGTAACTAAAATAGTTAAACGTTAATAAATGTAAATGAAAGTGATAAAAATGTGATTGCAATCCTTATAAATTAAAGGGGAAAAAATTGTCATTTTTTTATTTCATTACTTGTAGTGCATAAATCCAACATTAAGATTTTGTGATTCTTGTCAGGATATACCTTAATTCTTCTCATAGAGATTAGCGTCGCAGAATTCTATGCCAAGGGCCCGGGTTCAAATACAGGAGGAGGCATAAATGTTTGTAAATGCATACTGTCCCTGTGGCATGGAGGCACTCTAAATATGTGACAAGATAAAAGGCTAATCTTTGGAATATGGTAACAGGTAGTTTGGCGACATTTTGGTAAGGCGATAAAGGTTACTAACTAGGACTTTAGCAGTGTACATGGATAAAGTCAAGAGTGTGCGCAATGTCATTTTTTGCAATTCTGGGATGTTTTTTTTAAGTGAAAATAGGTCGACGTGTACATGGATACCGTGTATGTGCAATTCTTAAAAACGCGGCAAGCAGTTTGCGATTCTGAACTTTTTCCCAATTTTGGACCTAATCTTCGTCATGATTAAGCACTTTTGTTCCATAAATGTTCTAGCATAAGCATAATTCAGCTAGCAGATTGTTGGTAAAAAATATTGAGTAAAAAAAAAAAAAAAAAAAAAAAAACCATGCCCTTACTTCATGAAAACAAAATGGCGTCCAAACAAAAACTATCAGGTTCCTATAGCAGGGCTAGTCCGCAAATTTTCGCCAAAAAATCGCCAAGTTACCATAATCCAAAGATTAACCGATAAAAGTCCTCTCGAGAGGTTGATGGTATGGGAAGATGGGTGAGAGACCCTTGGACTAAAGTGACCACACGTCCCAATTTTGGAGGGACAGTACCGCTTTTGGGAAAACTGTCCTGCATCCCGCCGATTTTTAAAAATGTCCCACTTTTTAGAAAACATCTACATTTTTTATTTTAAATGTGCTGTAAAAATATATTACCTATTATTTATTAATTATTATAGTGAATATAAAGAAATTTAAAAAAACACAAAAAATGCATGCAGTATAAACTAAATTAGGCGATGTAACTAGTTAGATTTACTCGGTGGTGTTCGATCATTGTCGTTACGTCTCGTCCAGTAATTTGTATTGTTAATGGAGAAACAGCTAGCATTAGCTGAAGCTATTTGCTTTCCACACCATAAACATCAAAGTTTCAAATCAATTGATTGTACGTCGCAAATGATTAAAACATTGTACAACAAAAAATTTGCATGTGCAAGGACAAAAACCGAAGCAACTATTTGTAATGTTTTTTTACCATATTCATTTTCACAATTGTAAAAAGAATTAGATTAAATGCACATTTATATCCATATATTATGATGCTTCCAACCACAAAGATTTAAAATTATTTCCCACATTTGTTAGGCTTTTTGATCCAGAAACAGGAATTAAAATCTGAATATTTTTTTCATTGCCAGGTGAAACTTCATAAATAATTTTTGATTCAACAAGTACTATTTTAAGAAAGAATAATATGAACAATAACATTATTACCTTTGTGAGGATAATACTAACGAAAATTTTGGTGGAAAAGCTAGAAGAAGCATCAATATCATTTTTACGAAACTTAGCGAACGTTTAAACAAAAAAAATTATTCGAGTAGGTTGTGCAGCACACATTCTGCACAATATTATTCAAACAGCATCTGACTTACTTCCAATAGATGTTGAAAATATTATTGAAAACTTTTATTCATATTTATATATATATACTGTATGTGTTGAAAGTTTGAAGGATTTTTATGAAAGCGCAGAAATCGAATATAAAATAATTATTGGTTACAGCAAAACATGATGGCTAGCTCGTTTACCAGCTGTAGAAAATATTTTTAAAATATACGAACCATCAAAAATCGTTCTTTTTATTACAAGGTAAATGTCCAAAAATATTGCCGCTCTTTTTCAAAAATGACACATCACAAATTTGGCTTCAGTTCATCCACAACCAAGTTACATTATTTCACAATGCTGTGGAAATTATTGAAGGGGACAAAATTTCAAATATGGAAGTGTAAAATGAAATCAGCAACTTAAAAACAAAATTGCAAGAAAGAATTGATAAAGATTACGTTCTTTTAATTATTCGAAAGGACATCACTAGACTGAAAGCACAAGGTGCCATTAAACGATCTGATTTTCAGAAAGAAGTCAGAAATTTTTATAATAACTGCTTGGAATATCTTGAAGAATGGACAGTTCAATTCGAGGATATTAAAAACTTTCATTGGGTGACATTAAAAAGGGAGATTTTAAGGGAATATGTGGAAAAAATCTTTTTAATATATTTGTAACCATTTTCCGAAAAATAATATTTGCAAAAATGATCTTTCTGATGATGGTAAGAAGACACATTACAGATGAAAAAATTAAATTTTGTTGTCTGCAAATGTGGAAACAAACAAAAAATGGACGGAGTTATCCCTTCACTTTAAACAGAATAATATTCCTTATGAAAATATTTTGAAAATTGTAAAACTAGCGATCTCCCTTTCAGAAACAAATACAGCAATAGAACGTGTTTTTCTAGTATCAATAAAATATGGACAAATGAAAAAACGCAGTTGAACATTAAAACTTTAAAATCTGTATTAAGCCTAAAATATAATTTGACCAATTCATGTGAGAAATTTAACATTTTGATACATGATACGAGTCTATTGCAAAGTAGTCACTCGGATAAAAAAATATGACCGTGAAAGAAAATCATAATTTTTAAAAATAAAATGCTAAATTAATTAAAAAACATAATATTCAAATTATTGTTTTTTACAAATATTTTTATAGTTACCAATAGTTAATAATAAATATAGTTTTGTATAATTATAGGCAATTATATGAATATATACAATAAAACACATTTTTTTGAATTATTGGTCTGCTTTCATAAATAAATTCTAAATTCATTCTATTTGTCCCGCTTTGTCTCAATGAATATGTGGTCACTTTACCTTGGACCCATTCTCCGGGGGGGGGGGTGCTCTCCATCAAAATTTATGGCGGAAATAAGCTAAATCACATTGTCGGCTGTAGGGTGCTCAAGCTTGTTGCCAACGGTAGGCATAATCTTGTCTTCCAAGCCACAAGGAATTTCATGGGCTTGGGCTGACTATACATCAGACAAGTGAACATCAGCAACAACATTTGAGGTGTGCTTCTCTTCTGTCTTTACAAATGAATATATTGAACAAAAATTAAAGTAATCAAAGGGATACAATTTACCAATGAACTAGTCCTCAGATGGAAAAATTATGTACAACACATGAAGGGAAAGATCATGCAATTATTTTTAAAATTTTCAGAATGTGGAGCTAAAATGTTGAGAACATATGCAAAAAAATATGGTATTTATTTTGGTTATCTATTTTTTCTATTTAGAAAATAATATGCCATATCTAAATTTAAGATACCTCATTTTATAAGTATAAATTATTTGATAAAACAATATAATTACAGAATTAAAATGATATAATTACAGAATAATAAGAAATACCTATAGACAAGATTGACGACTCTGTTGAACAAAAAAGCCCGGCCTGTTGCTCCAGTAAACCTGGTACTAATCAATTCACTGCGATTAGTTAAAACCGTATCGCAACTAGCACACAGAAATAGGCGTGAACCTCCAATATGTCTCAAGAAAAGTTTTCCCATATTATTTTATGTCAATTCTAGATAAGAATAAAAAAAGAATATTAGTCATGCTTGTAGATAAGTCAACTATATATAATTTATATGATTTCAATGAAACTACATATTTAACAGTAAGAATCGGAAATTATTTCAACTTAAAGAAATGCACTTTACAGGATATTATAACGTAATACAGTCCCAATCATCCGATCTTCTATTTATTCTGACCAAACCGGCAGTGCAAAAAATCTATTAAAAATTACAAAATATCGAGGATACACATAAACAGAGCTCATGCTTCAGTGTTGACTTAGATTCTATTACTCTGAGTGACAGTCATTACACTCACAGTAATAGGTCAGTGGTCTGCACATGCACAGTACGTTGACCTCAGTACCGAGTTGTATTTGCCAATGAGTTGATGCTTTGTTCTCCATTTCTGTGATAGTGTTGAAATATAAGGGGCAGCTGAAGTAAATTTCATTAACAGAGTTTTTATTCCTGGAGAAACTACAAGATCTACCAACGGCAAAACATCAAACTATTTTTCATCTAGTTTGGTTGTTCTTTGCAGCACATGCAGTACAGTCAAAAGTCGTTAATCCGGACTCGTTGGGACTTCGGCGATTCCGGATTATAGATCATCAGTTTAAATCTCGTAATATGGCATGCAGAAATTCTAAAATTAAAAATATGAAACCTTAATTTATGAAATAAAGAACAATTATAATCTAAAGGGTATCAAAATTTACAAAAAAAAAAAAAAAAAAAAAAGCTTAATATTTATTTGTTTACTTTATTAAAATTTCTTTCAATGTAAGTTAATTTAAGTTGCTTCGTTTTATGTGATAATACTTTCTCTTTAATTCTATAAACAGACATAATTTCTTGTTCAGTTACAAAGTTCCGCTGTTCAAGTCCCGTAATTGCTGTGCGAGAATACTGACTAACTTGTCAATCGAAATTTTTTCGTTTTCACTAACCTCTCTGTCACATTCTTCATGTCTTTATCCATTTTTCGCAGCAATTCCACTTTCTGTTTGATGGACATCGAAACATACTTTCATTTTGTACAATCCTTTGGGAGCTCCAGAATCGGAAATTCTATTTGACATAATCGAAAGTTCAAGTTTACTTTTATAAAATTGCTCTTACAGTCTGCAAAAAATAATAAGTCGGATCCAATTCGAAGATTAAGGAACAACGCAATCATCAACATTAACTGAAATAGATAATTAGATAATTTTAGATTATACTGTCCGTTATACATAAAAGGCGCACGCGAAAACGTATTCTGCGCTTGCGCACACGCATATGCGCAGTGGTAAAAGGTCTTACGCGCACGCGTAAACGCCTATGCGCATGTGTCAACGCGGCGCATCCGTAGAAAGTTTTTAGCTTTAAGGTCCGGATTATTTATCATTCTGGATTATGGGTGCCCGAATTAACGACTTTTGACTGTATATAGTTTGTCCAAGTTACCAGTATGCAATTTTTAAAATGATTGTATTTTGTCAGTTTTAAATGCTGTACGTCTCATTCTCCTTGTCATCCAACCAGGTCACCATATGTTTAGATTGAATAATCAGGACACCTGTAGCACTAAAACATTTCTCACACGGAGTAGCCTATATCAAGTTGAAAAAAGATTTGTTTTAGATTTTGATTGCTGAACAAGATGGCAGTAACTATAAAGACTTTCAATCACTAATGTTATCATTGTCAAATGTAATAAAAACCAATGATCATACACAAAAGACTGCATATGGTAAAAATTCTTATTCATCAAAGAATACACACTTTTCCAACTCTTACTGGTCCAGTTAGCATACACATGAGCCAAAAAGAGAAGAAATTAGTGGTGGTATGCTAAAACCAAGTGATAAAGAAAGTCATCAACTGTGGAAACTCATGCAGGGTTTGTGTGAAGTACACAGCCGTGTAGACTTTGTGTCAAGTAGCCAAACATCCTTTACCTGAAAGAATTGTCCTTTAATCAGATTTCCTGTCCTTGTCTTTTTCAAGTTCAGAAAAAATGCCAAATGTCCTTTATTTAGAAATTAAAAGCCTTTTAAAAACAATTATTCAAACTTCTTCTAATTCATGAAATTGTATAGAAATGACACCGGTTACTGAATCTGGTACTTAAATATTAACGCCACTACAGCGGAAGTTGCACCAATGTGCCAATAAAAAGCAATTCTGTTTTTTGCAAAAAGTTATGTTTCAGATTCCATTTTTGTCTTGTCGTTTGTTGATTTTTATGCCATTTTTTAGCGCTACGAAGATGCGTCTTTGGGATTTGCCAAACACAGAAGAAGATGCAATTTTATTTTTTCAGAAACAAAATATTTTACCAAAAAACGAAAATGTACCAATTTGTATGATATGAAACTTTATTTTAGTAAACATACATTTTGGAAATGTAATTTAAGACAGTGTGATCGGCAAGTGGGACTTAGAAAAGACAACAGGTTTGAAGGAAGCAGAATTCCATTTTGTTCAGCTTTAAGATTCATATACTGCTGGTGTGAGGAGTTGACGTCGATTAAATTTTGTGAAAAGCAACTTGATTTATCGGATAAAACTGTTACAGAATGGAACAATTATATGAATGAATTATGTGTCTTGGATATGGCGAATAAACCATATCCAAGATAACCATAAGTAGGTGGAAGGACCAGCTTGCATTATGGAAATTGATGAAAGTTTGTTTGCTAAACGTAAAAATAATTGTGATTGAGTATTACCCGAACAGTGCATGTTTAGTGCTATATGTAGAGAGACAAGAGATTTGTTTGTTGTCACTTCCTAATAAAACTGGCTCTACCTTTCTTAATAAAATTATTGAAAACATTACAGATGGTAGCACAATTTATTCTGACAGTTGGAAAGGTTACCAAACAAATAGAATAGAAAAAGAAGGATTCCTACATGCTAAAGTTAATTATAAATACAATTTTATTGAGCCTGATACAGGAGTTCATATACAAACAATTGAGGAAATGTGGGGCAGTGCTAAATGGAGGAACAAGAGCAGCGAGACATCATTTAGAATCTTATTTAGCAAAGTTCATATGGCGACAACATCACGTCAAAGAAAATAGAGACTGTTTTGAATCTATGTTAAACTCAATATCGGCCCCTTTTCCACTGAAATCCGATTGACTACTTTGATTTTAAATAAAGTGTTTTAATTTATGATTTGTCGCAAAAATTTTAGGTGTAGATTGGCGGCACTTAAAAATTGCCAAATCTGCAGCTGCTGTAGCGTTAATACGTAACTCCCCTGAATTTTATTGGTACTATTCGGTTTCGAGGGCCGTAAAAAATCGCCAAACTATTGTTGATGCCAATGCTGCCAAAAATAATTGCGGCAACCCTAATAATTGCAGCAAGAAAGGAAGTATAATAGTAAATAATTATTTAAGATTGATGTTTTAATTTAGATGAAAGGTTAATTTCATATAATACATTTTTATTATTATAATTTATATGAAAAAGGCTAAACATGATTGAATGGAAGCATAAGAGTAAATAACTATTTCAGATCATTATTATAATTTATATAAAAATTGCTAAACAAAACTGAATGGATGCCTGCATCGTTATTTCGCTACCGACTTATCGCTAAAGCATAATTTCATCTCGTTGGTTGTTCAAACGTAATTTTCTATAATGAATGATGCCTTTTCTTTGAAAATATTCTCGGTAAAGGGCAGAATCGCTCACTTATTTGTTTGCTGCTTTTTACAAGAGTAAAAGCAATTGGATTTTTGTCAATTTTCTTTTACTTTTTAAGTGAAAATAAGTCGATGTGTACATAGATAAAGTCAATGGTGTGCCCAGTGTCATTTTTGTGCAATTCTAGGATTTTTTTTTTAAGTGAATATAGGTCGATGTGCACATGGATACCGAGTACGTGCAATTCTTAAAAACGCGTCAAGCAGTGGGTGATTCTGCACTTTACCCAAAATTCTATTGCCGAGTTTTCGTCATGGGCGATTCCCAAATTGTTAAATCCATAGGATATCAAAAAAGGATTTAAAAATTAAACTAGTATTTCAATGGCGTCTTAAGAAATATAGAACTATATAAACTTACGCAATCTGAAATCAGCGCATACACTAGACTTGGCGCTCTGTTAAATGGCCGCGTTTGCTAGATTTGGCGCTTTTGCACATACATTTTCATTGCAATTTTTTTACAGCCCTCGAAATCGAATACAGTCAAAAGTCTTTAATCCGGACTCGTCGGGACTTTGGCGATTCCGGAAAATCGATTTTTCCGGATTATAGATCATCAGTTTAAATCTGGTAAGATGGCATGCAGAAATTGTAAAATTAAAAAATATGAAACCGTAATTTATAAAATAATAAGCAATTATGATCTAAAGCAGGGATGTCAAACTCATAGGTACACTTGGGCCAAACAAACAAGGTTTAACTTTAGGCGGGCCGCAAAAAAAAAAAAAAAAAATCAATATTCATAGAAACGTAGATTTAATTCGAATAATACAATAATAAACATATATATACAGAAAAGAACAAGAAAAATTTAATGTTTATGTCCTGATACTTGACATGTCTTCTCTGCTATTATCTTTCCTATTTCGGGAGAAATTTTGTTTGCAGTGATAACTTTCAATGCTGACCCAAGGTGAGCATCATTAATACAGTTTCTAATAGGAGACTTATTACCTTTCATGACTGAAAATAACTGCTCGCACCGATAAGTGCTACCAAACATGAAAATAATTTCATATGCGAATTTTCGAGTATTTTCAAACCTGGCTGGTAAATATTTGTAAAATTCAGGCACGCTCACTTCAATGAATTTTGCTTTCAAATTTGAGTTGCATTGAATCTCGATCACCTTCATTTGCATATGGCTGGGTACTGAGTCAATACTTATTGAGAAAATCGAAGAAAACAAAAAAAAATTTGTCTTTAAGGAATCAAAAAAATTTGTCTTTAAGGAGGGAACTAAAATCATTAAAACTCGTTTCAAATTCCGTTGTTAAATTTGCAATTTTTTCTGCGTATTTTTGATACGAACAAGTATCATCTAAACTTGATTTGTTCATGCTGCACGTCGGGAAGTGCGTCAAATCTTCATTTTTAAGTTCTTTTTCCTAAAGAACTAGTTGACATTTGAATGCTTTAATTATGTCAAACATGTTCGTAATGATATGATCTTTTCCTTGTAACGATAAATTTAAATCCGTTAAGTGTTTGGTTATATCAACCAAGAAAGATAAATCTTGTATCCATATTGGATCGTAAAACAAACTTACGTCTTGATTTTTCATTTTTAAAAATTGACATACTTCTTCTTTCAAATCCCAGAATTGTTTGAGAATCTTGGAGCAAGATAATCAACGTACCTCGGTATAGTAGGACAAACCCAAATATTCACTATCTAACTCACTTAAGAAAGCAGTGAACTGACGCTGATTTAAACCTCGAGATCTTATAAAATTTATAACTTGTTTTATATATGACAAAACATTCTCCATATTTATTACTTTCGTGCATAGAACTTCTTGATGTATAATAGAATGCATATGATAAAGGTTTGAACCGTGAATTTCACTAAGTTTTTCTCTTAGTAATGCTACAAAGCCCTTGTTTTTTCCGGTCATTGATGGAGCGCCATCTGTAGCTACAGAATTTAATTTTGCCAAAGGTAGATTGTATTTCTGCAGAAGTCCAAAAACACAAGTAAATATATCTTCTCCTGTGGTAGTACCAGGCATAGGTATTAGTTCCAGTAATTCCTCAAAAATGTTAAAATTCTTGTCACAAGAACGAAGAAACACTGCTAATTGAGCTTTGCCACTAATGTCCGTGCTCTCGTCACAGGCAATGGAGAAACTTTCGAAACTAGATGATTTTGCTTTGATCTGATCACTTAAATTCGCGGCTAAATCAGTAACTCTTTCCGCAACTGTATTTCGAGACAATGATATTGATTGAAAAGCCTTCACATTTCCAGGACAAACAATTTCTTCAGCTTTCATTAGGCATTCCTTGATGAAATCACTGTCAGTAAAAGACTTCGAATGTTTAACTATCAACTCGGACAAGACGTATCTTGCATGTACCGCCGCTTCACTTTCTTGCAATACTTTACTAAACATGGACTGTTGCTTTTTCACTCCTAACTTGAGCTCTTTCAACTTTTCTTCTCTCACTAATCCTTCGTAATTGTTATATTTCGATTTGTGTTGTTCGTAATGACGTTTAATATTATATAACTTTGGTATATTAATAGTATTATTAAATATCAAGCAGATTATTTTATCTTTTATTTCACAGCAAAAATATTCCAATTCCCATTTTACTTGGAATATTCTATGTTCGTCAGCGATTTTTCGTTTAATTTTACTACCACTTGGTTTTGATATAGACATACTAAATACAAAGGGCTGGAATAAACAAAGGTTAACGTTAAAAAGTTAACAAAAATTTATTCTTTCCACAAGAGATAAATCAAAATGCTGAAATATTTCTTCAAAAATATTCTAACAATATCACAAAATGTCAAACGTTTAGCAAAAATCAATTCAAAACAGAGAAACTAATTCTATCTCACAGTGAAATCGCTACAAATCAATCACAGCATTAAGTAAACAAACAGTTCGCTAGAACTACAGCTACTACTGAGATGAGTTGTTTGTTCTCGGCTTTTATAAGCTTTATAATTAATTTCTCGAATATACTGGAAACATCTATAAATATCTGGATTTTTGTGGATGGCAACAGCAATTACGAGATATTTATTTATTAGGTATTAAATGCAAGCGCTGTTCTATTTTTAACCTTCCAACGCAGCTGTCTTTTCAAAAATCGTCTGCGTTGCTAAGGCAACATGAAGCAAATCTAATTACAATTCTAAATAAAATAAACTAACTAGATAAATAACTATGAAATTCGTAACAATATGAATTAAGTAATAATTAATAATAAAGCAAAGTGCATGCACATGCATGCACCAATATATCATACAAAATTATGATTGGAAAACTGAGACCATCAGTTCGGCCACATTCGGTTATCGGGGGATGTGTACAAGTTCTGAATGCACGTGTCCCCCAAAATCCAAAGGTAGCTGAATGCAAGCTACTCACACGCATTTGTAATTTAAGTAGTGTGTGTGTCAGCTCGCTGTGAGTAATCTAACAACACTGAATAAATTATCGTTAATTACTTAGCAGTAAACATTTCATTTTTTTCTTCGTCAATATGTTATTTTATTATTATATATTATTATTTGCCGAAATATTGGCCGGGCCGCAAAAATATTTGTTGTGGGCCGCATGCGTCCCGTGGGCCGCGAATGTGACATCCTTGATCTAAAGTGTATCAAAATTTACAAAAAAAGAAGCTTAATATTTATTTGTTTACTTTATTAAACATTTCTTTCAACACGCGCATGCGTAAAGCATACCTTACGCATAGCCGAAATTAGAAAATTGCAACCAGAAAACTATTTGATTTGTATTTGTGATATTTATAATGACAAGGAATTTGATTTAAATCATATCAAAGACGGAGTACATCGAGATTAAATACTACATTTAGTAAGGAATTATAAGCCGAATAAAATAAAAACATCTGCCCTGAAGATAACGATAGTGCTGACAGATCAACTTCCAGTTCATTGCGCGCCGCAACGTCCCCCCCCCCGTGCAGAGCAGCATGAAATTGATAAACAGATTTCGGAACATTTAGATAAACATAGGATATACCTTTATCCATTTTTGTAGCAATTCATTTTTTGTTTGATGGACATCGAAACATACTTTCGTTTTCTAGATCCTTTAGGAGCTCCAGCATCGGAAATTCTATTTGACATAATCGAAAGTTCAAGCTTATTGTTATAAAATTGCTCTTACAGTTTGCAAAAAATAATAACTCGGATCCAATTCGAAGATTAAGGAACAACGCAATCATCAACATTAACTGAAATAGATAATTAGATAATTTTAGCTTATACTGTCCGTTATACATTAAACGCGCACGCAAAAACGTATTCCGCGCTTGCTCAGATACATATGCGCAGTCGTAAATGTCTTGCGTGCACGCGTAAAACACCTATGAGCATGCGTCAACGCAGCGCATGCGCAGAAAGATTTTAGGTTTGAGGTCCGGATTATGGGTGTCCGAATTAACGACTTTTGACTGTAGTACCATTTTATTTATTGTTCCCATGACATTTCATGCTGATATTCAGCTTAGACACTGAAGAACAAGAGAGAAAAAAAAATTTGATGTATATATTGCCAATCTTTTGATTAAATTAATAAATAAGCTTAAATCTCAATATGATGAGGAATTTTTTGACTCTCGAGTTCATCAACATCAACAAAAATTGTATAATGCACAATCTTTGCCACAAAAATAAAAAAGTATGCAAATTTTCTCAACTGTTCCAAAAATCAAAAAAAAATTTTAAAAATGAAAAGTTTACTTTTTTAAAGTTTTAAATATCTTTTAGTTTTCTACATTTTTGAATTAAAATTTTTTAACTGAATCCTAATAACTATTCTAATAATGCAATTTTGTGTTAAATGTGTCAATATATTATTACCTAAATTTCTGAACTAAAACTTTTTTTTAATTTGTTTTCAAAGATTTAAAAAACTGTTCATTCATATGAATGTTTGTTCTAAAATTGCAGTTGAACAATTAACAATAATAATAAAAAAAAAAGTCATATAAATTAATTTTTAGTATCCTTTATTGTGACTTGACAGAGTTGGCAGTCCTAGTTTCTTGTTCTAAAAGCTGCATACTATCAGATTGCATTTATATGCTAAATCTGTACTCAGCTTTTATAAACAACTTTTCTAACACTTATCCTACTATGTAACTTGTATATTACTTGCCGTAGTCACATTTCCTTATCTTCCCATTTCTATAGATTTTCATTGTTACAACAGATATATCCAATAAGTTTTGCTGTCTGAGTTATGGATATCCCTTATGCTGAGGTATCTACAATTATGCTCTTTGTAAAGAGCATTAAATAAGCTCTTTTGAAAGAGCATTAAATAATTACAAATTCCCATTTCTATCTAGGTGATAAGACAAAATACAGTCTATTGTAATGGCTTCAGTCACAGCACACGCTCCATCAGAATTAATTATTCAAAAACTATGGAAGCCAAGCAGTAGAAAGCATTAAAACATGGATTTCTAATAAGAAATGTGTGCCCTTGCTTCCAAAAAGATTGCAAGTGTTGTAAAAATATTTGTTTTTAAGTTTATAGAAAAACAAAGCTCAAAACATAACATAAAATAAATTAATAAAAATATATATGCATAAGCATAGGCAGATCCAAAAGTCGCTTATCTACAGTAACAGATTTTACATACACTAGTACAAACATTTTACAGAATTTCTACATATGCTCGATTATTTTCTGAATTGATTGATAGATTTTAATGAAATCTGTATGCATAAAGGTTGATATAACAAAAAAAGTATACCATAGTTATGGTACCCATGCATAAGACGTATCAGCACAGGATGATTCTAAAACAGTATGAAAATCCTCTTAATTTTAAACACCAGGATAGTTCAGCAACATTTATATATTCTGTGTATAAAATTTAGAGTATTTTAATTCTTTTCAGATATAATTTTTAATTCTTAGTTTCTTTGTACAAATGCAAATTTCATATTTACTAATAATAATGACAATGCTTAGCATATTTAGAAAGTCAAAAGGCATGGCTATCTTAAGACTAAAGAACATTTTCAATACTCACTGTTTGTGATGATTTTTACATCCACATGGAAGGCTACATTTGGATAATTTTATGTTATTATTTCATGAAATATATGTGACTTCATACAATAATGTTCAAAGATTCCCTAAAAAATATACAGCTATACTTCGGCAATTTTTTATTTTCCTTCAGGAGAAGAGAGAGTGAAAACTTAGTACTCAAATATTGTAAAATGCTACATATTATTATTATTATTTTGGTGGATGTGTATGGTTTTCTTCCATGATTTAAATAAAATATGTTTTGTTACATGATTTGAATAAAAAAATTATATGAGTGCAGAATTAGTGACAACATTTATTGAAACAAGCAAACTCATGAAATACAAACTCATAATCAACAACTAAAGACTCAAAATTACATACAAATTAATTTTTAAAAACTCAAAATATATTTTGACCATTACAAGTTGAAAAAATACAATCCTTACTTTGGAATGAAATCAACTGCGGGAGTTTCAAGTATTAAGATACTAAACACTTGCTATAATTTTTTTAAAAAATTCAAAATTACATAATGCATTAAAACTAATATTATATATAAGTTAGAAAGCAGTTCTAGAGGTTTTAGAGGTTATATCATTTATAATAGAGTAATAAGAATGCAGTAAACAGAACTGACATACTCTAATTTGGATACTTCTAGTCCGATATAAAATATAAAGATTTTTATAAGTAATACCAAGCACTTTTTTTTTATTTGGCACATTTTACCAAAAGGAAATTTAAATTCTTCATTTTAAAAATGTGCAAAAAAACATATTTACAAATAATAACTTCGCAAACAGAAGCTGCACTTTATATACATTATTAAGTAAAATTATCATAAATTCCTATATTAAAAAAATACTCAAATTTAAGTTAGGAATTAATAAGAAAATTCTACTCAAGGATAAAATAAATTTCTTTATGTGATATTTCAATATAACAAACCATCAAATTCTACGGACGAAACGCGAAAGTACGCGCTAGCCTCTAACCACGGAGTATAGAGATGAGTTTTTGATTAGTTTGTTATTAACTTTCTTGCATTAATTTATTCATAATTTTGCGTTCTAAAATGTTTCGTATTTTATTGAAATGTAAAATACTGTACTGTAAATTAAAATTTTTAAAGAAAGTGGTACTTTCGTATTTTACTGTCTAATTCACGAACACTCCATCACATAGATCGTTCTGCATTTAATTAAGTGATCACAAATAGATGATAATTTAATTAAATAACAAACAAATGCAAGTTATGAATAAAGCATATAAACAAAGTAAATAAATTTGAGCTTAAATTTTGTAATTTACCTGATAAACAAGTTTTTAAATTACCGCTAATCATTTCGGCTGCGAAAAATCCGTAATAGTTTGATATAGCATCGAAATTTTCACTCTTTTATTAATCTAGCTCCAGATAAATTCACTTTAATATAAATCTAAAAGTAGAAAAACATTTTTTTTAAATATAAAAAAGTTCAGTACTCTTCATCTGCACCACTTGGAAAAACTTGCTTCAATTAGTATTAGAAAATATGTAATCAATAATACTGTTAATCTTAATAATAATTTTTTTATAATATAACGCTTAAAAGTATGTTTTATACTTTATGGTTCCTTGTTAAACTTATGAACAGGAAAATGATTTTTTGCGTTAGGAAGATTGCCTCAGTTTTTAATTTTCAGTCTTTTCAATTTTTCTTTCGTATCTCCCAATCTTTGATCGAGATATGTCTTTAAAACTTTTAGTAAATATAATTTAAAAAGAACCTTTCACTGGTTAAACCCTATACTGGTCATCGTGCTAAAACAAGGTTAGAATAGACCTCCTTGGTTTAGACCAATAGCGTGTACATCCCAAAACGGCAGCCTATAAGAGAAGCGATTCTATTATTTTCATGGGGGGTAGGGAAGTTAGAATGGTTTTCTGAGGAACACAACGTCATTGGACGATGTTTGTTTACATTTGGAAGTTCAAAAAATTGCTAAGGTGGATTGCCTTAGTTTCTACGGTTACTTACAGGGAAATATTACGCACTTTTTTCGGTTTGCTGATAGAGGGCAAATAGCCAATTTACCGTTATAAATCCGCGTTCGTCTATTTAGACTTCAGAAGATTTAAGATGAAGTGAATATATTTAACACAACAGAACGCAATCTTAACACTTGTAAATCTTTTAAAAACAATACATCGATAATTAAAAATATTATTTATAGTTCATTATTAAAAACATGTTTATGAATGCATAGTTATCATATAATTAACAATTCATTCAGGAATTATCTCATTGTTTATTATAATTAGAAGAGAAGATATTTTTTACAGCAATGTTTAAAATTTGCTGTTATCGATGGGGTTTTTAAGGCAATTTCCATCTGAAAAAGGAATAATGAATATTTGAATGAAGGGATACTTTATATGAGGTGCCCCATCATAGAGGGAAGATTGCCTAAAAGGGAGATGGCAGATTTGTGGGATATTCCAAAGAAATCTGTCTTAGAGAACAGAAAATCTTATATGTAAAGTATTCCTCAAAAGATTACTACATTATGGATGTGCATGGAGGACCACATAAGGGATCTAATTCGCAAACCTTTCAAGCAAATTTGCCCTAAAAAAAAGAGATGTCATTTTATGGAGTATTTTATTATTTATTTATGGGAGAGTCTGATATTGTTCACTATCCAAGTACACATGAAGCAAAATCTCAGTTCATACCTTAAGAAATGATTGCATACATTATTTCTTGGCAACACAGTTTATTTCTATTTCCTCTTTTTATTTAATTATTTTTTCATAATCTCTGTGTATACTTTTTGAGTAAAGTAAATAAATAAAAAAGTCTGAATCTTTCAAATTTTATACTATGCCCAAATGGGCCTTTTTTGTCATTTACAGACACATACACGTTTCGAGAGCATTTGGGCTAGCACCACATTGTGCTAAATATATTTAAAAACAGCATATGTTTAGAATTCCAATTCACGGTCTCACGTGTTGGAGTTAAAAATGCTTTATTCCGTAGTGTTGCCATTGCTTCCTTTGAAATTGCTGAGTTTTTTTTTTATTAAAATTAGTTAAGTTTTACAAATTATGAAATAGACAATAAAGCAAATTCCAAATTCGGGCTTCCAGGTGCCCATGTTCGGGTGGAGGACTATGTTATTCAAAATTTATGATCCTAGGTACCATTGTTTTTTCACAATGCGAGAAACATATATACATTCATAGGGCAGTCTTCATTATTTAGTTTTGTCACATATATTATAAAGGAATAATATTTGATGGCAACAATTTAAAAAGTTATTCGACACAAAATGCCGTTTTGAAAGTTTTAATAGCCTGAGCTAATAAAAATTAATACATTTTTGTGCATGGTTAAATATGCCCAGTTATGAGGCTTTTGATTGTAATATTGATTTTTATTAGTCAGAATAGCACTTTTTATTTAATCCCACCAAGACACACACTGACAGCGATTTTCAACACATTTTGAGTATGCATTGGCACAAAATAGGTATGAGTAAATAGATATTACTTTTATTAGATATTACAGAGAAATATTTTCGCTCTAGGCTCACCAATAAAGGCTGTTACAGGATGATTCAAACAAAATAAATTAAACTATTACAGGATTCATAGACACTTCTGCTCACGAAAATTAAGTACTTTTAATGATCATTAATGAAAAAATTAGACTTGAATAAACTGAATCAACTAAAGCAATAATCTACACCCTAACTTCATTTTTGTATTTTGTAAGAATAAAATAAATCTGTACGTAGGATGTATTATTATTAAATGTAATCTAATATTTAACTGAATTCTAAAACAAGTTCAAGAATAAAATTAACTTCATAAATTTTTCAAGTAATTAGAATTAAATTATAAAATTTCTTGAAATATTTATAGTTAACCCTCATAACAGTCCTGCATGTTCTGAAGATTAGTGGCTTTTTATTTAAACATTACTAACTGCTAGTTTTATTTTGATTCTTTCTTATATGCCTTATTTTGTCACAACTCACTCAAATTTCATATCAAGTGGGTAAGTTAAATTGTGATGTAAAAGAATACACAACATGACTCATAACACAAGCTTGGCCGTTGTCACCGCAGCTGCTTGCTTAGAGACAGAAAGCTGCTGATCAGGACAGATGAGAACGCTTGACATTAGTATGGTTGCAAGTGTGGAAAGTTAACTGCACTTTGTCTAACCCAGTTAGTGTCAGAGCTTTATGTAGATTTTCTGGATTTATAATTCAGTTAATATACATTATTTAATATAAAGTTCCAATAAGCTGCTGAAGGACCAGAGATGATAGGTTGTTTTGTTTTTTAAGCTGTAAGGAATAAAATTTTATGTAAATTTTACATTTTTGTGTTGTATCTTGAATTTACAATAAGGATTAAGGAATGCAGATAACTCCATTCCATTTGTAACAGCCGTTAGTTACAAATAATTAAATTACGTAGTTTGATACCCATACTCCTAATATATTTATATGATCGTAGAGCCATTAGGTTATTTCGAAGCAGGAGACATGAAAAATGTACAATGCCCTTGCCAGGCTGTCAGGATTCGAACCATGGACCTCTTGAATATGCGCCAAGCGTGCTGACCACTACACCACGAAGGTGGGAGAAATACCTTATATGGTTACAATGCGTTTTTTTAATTTCTAAAAAAAACATATCCATTTAAAAAGCATTAAGAAAATTTTACGACAGTTATAATTTATGATATTGATTTTAAAATGATATTAGTATTATTAAACATTAAAACCATTAATTAATTATAAATAACTAATTAAATTAATTACATTAAAATCTCCAAAACATTTATGTTTTGCAGGTTTTCTAGTCTTTGCTTCGTCTCCTAATCAGTTAATGTTTAAATGGTTTACCTGTGAAGAATAATTTTTTTCTCTCTTTGTAGCACCAGTTCCTTTTTCAATTAATTTTATTTTCATTTCAGAATTAATTAAAGATTTCTGTTATTCTACAGAACTGCTTGTACTCAGAATGAATAGATGAAATTAATTTCGTTTCTTTAATAATATGAATAATGAAAATAAATATGAAATTATATTAGGTCAAAACTGGTGCAGCAACCAGAGTGGCAGAATTTTTAAATTTACTGAAGCACTTAGCAATAAAATTTAGGGCAGTTACTGAGGTATATATGGTGCATATAATTTTTGCTGGGGTTCATTCATGATTCCTAGTAAAAGCTCCTCTTTTTGGATAGCTGGAAAGTCTTCCAACACTTTTGCAACCTGTTTATAAATGAGTACTGTATTGTACTGACTGTCTTGTAATATTTTTACAGTTAAACCAAGAGATGATCTTCATCATCTTCATGCAATATTACATTCTCAATTCGGAATTCTTTCCTAATTTTTAAAGGATTCGAAAATAATTATGGATTTAATATGAAAAAACACTTTAAATGCAGATATTTACAAAAATTTAGAAGCAGTTTTTCTTACCAAAACAATAGAGCTTATTTAAAAAAAAAAAAAAAAAAACTTAAACAGAGTTGAGTTGTAAGTAGTAGCTGTTATCACCGAAATCAGTAGGAGGATGCTTGTCAGTGGGCTTGAAAATCTCGTGGTAGTCTTCGATGATGGGGTTAAAAATGGGAGCGAAGAACGTATATGCTTCAGCATCAGGTGCATAAATTCAACTCCACTATCCAAATTCTCAATACCTGATTGAATGCAGTCCAAAAGAGTGGCCCCCAAAGCGGTTTTCTTATTTTTGCAGGCATCGAAAACTTCCTTTGTCAAGTATTTTTTCAACAAAGATTTGCAGTCAGTAGCAGCTTGCAACTTTTTGAAGCCGGCTTCCAATTTGTCAAGAGTAGCTTGGTCAACCATGATTGCTTTGCTATAAATTTGTCGTCGATATCCCACACTTCGGAGTTTGGTCACTTTTGATAATATGTGATAAGATGGCAGATGCTTTTCGTAACTCCTATTATAAAAATTTTTAGTTCGATTTTCAAAAATAATTATTTTTTTAAGTCGTCGAAAATGTAAAATCAGAAATTTTAGACTAATGTTATGAAGATCCTTCCGTGTAGTGAGACCGTATCGTTTCGTTGGAGAATATTTCTGTCTTGTTTCATCCAAAATCTTCGACATAGGTATCCCGAGATTAAGAGAGGAAGCAAGATTAGTTTTTTTTCTTCTTTAGACAGAGGAAGCTTACCTACTTCTAGCTCATGGCCTGACTGATACAGAACTTTTATTTCATTTGTTTCATTAACAGTTTGTGCCGATACATTAATCATAGCAGGACAGGTACAACCAGATTTTACAAAACCTCTTGCTTTTAAGTGTCGCATTCTATTCTCTTTTGAGTTATAAATTCAATTTCGATGGCAGCTATAATAAGACAGCTTGACGCCATTTTCTTTTTCTTTTTTCTGAAGAACTCTTGAGCACGAACGACGACTGATTTTCTTTTTCAATTTTTTTAATCCACTCAATAAATTCTTCGTGAATGCCAATAATTCACGAAGTGAGTGAGTTGTGAATCCAAGAATTTCAACGAAATACTATGTTGCTCTAATAAATGATCATGTAGGTTCGATATAGTCCGGAACTTTCTATTACATATACCACAGAGCTCATTACATATCAGATCAGGATCTTCAGAATGCAGTTTCGCATATGAGAATATAAACGTTTTCGTTCGTTCAAACGTTGTTTGACACTTTTCACAAACAATCGGATAGGTTCTGAGAACGGCCATTTTTTTGGCCCTGAAAAGGGCCATTGCAAAGAATATGTATGTTCTTTGGCCGTTGTGTTAAATGTTTTTACACAGCGATCGAAAAGTAACAGCGAAAATACCCCGTATTTACTTCACTGTATTCACTTTTTGATAAGAGCGCATGCGCAGGACTTACTCCCCGATGGAAATAATAGAATCGCCTCACTCGTAGGCTGCCGTTTTGGGATGTAGACGCTAGTGGTTTAGCTAGTGGCTGGATTGTTCCTCCGCTATTCTAACCTTCTTGTACTAAACATCTAAACTTTCGTTGTATGCAGGTGGCCACACGTTATCTTTCATTGGCTTTCTGTGGCATAATTTTAATGTTTTTTTTTCTCTTAAGGAAAATGGCTGAAGATCTTTCTGCAAATTTACAAAGCTATCAAATTCAACTGCAGCAAGTTCGTAAATTCTTATTTTTATGTCAAATAATTGTGCGTTTATGTGCTTATGAAAATTCAAATATGATACATTGTTAGATATTAATATTCATCTCCCAGTAAATATATTTGTTTCATGTTTTTAAACTTATCCGAGATTTTATTTTGCGATGTTATATCCATATTGAAAATCCAAAGGATTTTACTTTTCTCATTCACATTTATTGTATCGTATATCTTTTCTTATAGAAACTGTGTAACGAAAAATGTGTGCATTTCGTGTACTTGATTTCTTCGTTAATGTTCTCTTATTTTAACTGATGTACTTTTATAATGCTATACTGATTCAGTATATTTTTATAGGTTGAAGCAGCGCTAACTAACGATCCAAGCAATGAAGAACTGCTAAAGTTAAAGAAAGATTTGCAGGTAAGCCATTTTTTCGTTTCTTTTGTAGTTGTACAATTTTGCATATCTATTCTAGTGTTGAATAGGAGAAGCCTGCATATGTGAAAAATTGTTTGTTTTTATTCGAGGTATTAGTTATCTTATTCCACTGCCTATCTGTACGATTGTGAAGTTAATACCTTTGCTTGTCTATCGTTATCTATTAAAAAAATTATTAGTTATTTATTCAAATCATAATAAATAAATTTCTCTTTCTGTATTTTGCTTGATGTTTTTTTATGAAAAGTGGTTATGAAACTGACTGACTAGAATTCCTGCCCCCCCCCAAAAGAACTAAAATCTCATTTTTGCTGAGATGATAAAATACTTTTTTAGCAATCTTGCATTATCCGTCCACCCATTCTGCAAAGTCCGCGATCTTTGGCTATTAATTTTTCACTAACCTAATACATGAAAAGCAGTAGTCTTTTAAAGAATGATGGTGCACTGAAAATTACATGAAAGAGCAATGAATTAACGAAATTAAAAGCAGTAAATATATGTATAACAGCAACAAATTACCTAAATTAAAAATGAAACGACCATCCATAATAAAACTTTCTTCTTTCCTGGCCATCTGTTCATATTCGTGCTTATCTGTTTTAATTTAATAAAACATAGTTTAAACAGGAGCTGCCAAATTCCTGATATTTCAGAGTAAATTGGCACTGCTTTTGATGTGTGCAACAAACTGTTTTAATTTCAAAATTTAAGGAAAAAAAAAAAAAAAAAATTGCACAAATTAATTTCATCGAAGTTTCATTCTTCTACTGTTTACTACTAAGCAAAATGCTGTATTTCTGAAAATATTTAACACTTTCTTTTCCATTAGCACATAAACTTCACAGGGGAATTAAAAATCTTTACAAGGAGAAAAAAATCACTAATCACACTAATCACAAAAATGATTCTCTAATTTCAAAAACGCACACATTACCACTATCACCAAGATAGATTACATGCTGACATAATGCATGCACATCCATTAGTATAGTGGCAGAGGTTCTTAACCAGAAGGGAATGCTGTCAGCTTTTATTTACTCATTGAGTTCTAGTGAATAAATATATAAAAAAAAAAAAACTAAACGTGTTAAAAAATACATTTCTATGTATTTTGGAATTTTAGAAAGGGCAAATAATCGTCTAGCAATGGTGAAAGGGGTGCAGGGGGCAAAAAAAAAAAAGAGATGAGAACCACTGCATTAGTGGTTTGCCTACTTTGGCAACATAGAGCTTTACCCTGGATTCTTGTCAGTGTTGGGCAGATAATGTAATAGTACCACTATTTGTGTTTCTGATCTTCAAATTTTTGCAAAATACATGTTCTTAAAGAAATAAAAGCAAAGGTTTTAAACTGAACAATTATTGTCATGTCTGATATTCTGTGGTATGCTGTTTACTTTGAAACACGTGTAAAGTTTTTAAGTGTCAATTTTTCAGTCTGCGGAATGTAGAAAATCTGAAGTCTACAGCCGTAATATGTATCATTACTGGGTCACCCAGTAATCTCAAAGTTGCAGACTCTGCTTCAGAAAGGGGAAGTGGCTGAACAGTAAGAAAATATTGTTTTGTTTTTACATTAAATTATTATTAAGGTAGGTGCAAAACTGGTGCCCTTCCTGCTCTTCAACATCTGTTAATTTTTTTTAGTAATTGTTGCTACCGCAGAGAACCTGTTTGATGACAGTTCAGTTTTTGCTCACCAAGCTAAGCGATGGTTTTAAACTTGACATTAAATGTGAAATTAATGGAAAATAAATGACATGAAACACATTGAAGTAAAATGTAGCTTGTTAAACATATTGGGTATATATATGAATTAAAGTTAGGAGAAATAGTATGACATCATTAAGCATGTATAAACTGAATTTATATTTACGTAAGTTAGCAGGTAAAAAAAAGTATATATATATACTTTTTTTTACCTGCTAATAAAAATTAATTTAATAAAAATTAATTTGTTAAACATAATATGTAGTATATATAAATTAAAGTTAGTAGGAAAAAAAAAACATGTTATTAAACAAATGTAAGTAAAATTTACCATTAAAAGTAAAATGTTAGCTATTGAAATCGATTTCTGATAGAATGCAGTAATTTGTTTACTTTTTTATTTCCCCAAAATTTGTGCCATTAAAGTACTTTATTGAGAAACAAGTATTCAAAAAGCAATCTGCTAGATTTTCTAGTAAAAGTTTACAATTGGGTGCCCCTTGTTTTCTGGTGATTCTTTTTTGACGCCAAGATTGGTGCCAAGAAGGCACAATTTCGAGATGGCCGCTACACAAAACCAAAATAAGAAGTCAAAGAATTGCACAAACTCTGTGTCCATATACACATCATTCTGTTTTTACTTAAAAAAAAATCCTAGAATTGCAGGCATTGCGCACTGCCTTAAATTTGCTTATGTACACATCAATCTATTTTCATTTAAATAAAATCAGGAAGCTAAAACAAAGTTAAAACTATCATGGTAACAGTAAGTGAGGTTTCATCACCAAAATTAAAAAAAATTATCGCTATTCGAAGGGGCACCAAATTCTACACTAGAGCCGATTTTCTTTGAGCAGATCACTTTTAGGAAAGATTGTATGAAAATCGTACAAAATAGCAATAAATAACTGAAAAATAAATTACATGTGCAAAAATAAGGATGAGTGGTACGGCAAGCAAGAGAAATGGTTTCTACCTATGAACAGCGCTGCAGTGAAATTTCTAGCTTTGAACTGTTATTTTTATATTTGGCAATGTTTCCATTTACTGGGCTCTCTGCGGTAGTGGTTCCGAACTTGTACTTTAAGTATTTTTTATGTAATACAAAATATTGATTAAATTTATAAGTAGGAAGTAATTTTAAATGTGATGAGATACATACATTTCTTTATAGTTATTGCATTTATTTTAGATACTTCTAATTTATGCAACACAATAAAAACTGTTTTATGTATTTTAATAAAGTTCGTAAAATAAAATGCAAACATTTCCATTGCTGTGAATTTCTTTCAATGAAACTATAACGCTGATTTTTGTTGTTTGACTTCTAAATTAATATTTCCATTGCAGTTGAAAACATTACTAAAATGTATCCCAATTCTAATATTGAGAATAAAATATATAATGCTGTGCTAGTTAACTTTACAAATAAAGTTTCCAGTATCCTCTACGTCTAAACATTTTGGAGGGATACTTTTTTGTTTAGCAGTTTCGTACCCTGCAGACAAAGATACTAGATTGTTGCCAGTTACCGAGACCTATTTTTCCCACCTTTATCTTTCATATTACAAATAATATGTGCCAAAGTGCATCATTTAACATGCAATTCCATTCATATTGTATAATAACTTTTTGCTAGAATTAATTTGAATCGTTAGTACAATAAATAAAATGTTTCGTGCATCGCATAACACACTGACTGCATAATTTTAATTAATGTTCCTTGTATACGCTATCATTTGCATTCAAAATAAAAATCTAGTAGTGATTAAAAAAATTAGGTTTATAACATAGATTGCAGTCTTTTATTTCCTGAGGTTTTTGAGTTATTTCAAATTCAAAATTTTTCAAAAATCCATTTATTTTAAGTACATTTTTGTATTTCTCTGTAAGGTATTTTTGCTTTGAAAAGCGTATTAGATTTCACAAGATCTTAGTTTTTATAAATTTATAATTTCATAAAGATTGCAAAACAGAATTATAGAAGAGCTAGCAGGGGTCATTTTATTTATGTGAAGTAATTATTGATACTCTTCTTAAAAGATTAAATATTTGCTGAGTTTTTAAATTAAATTTTTGTTGATATTGTTATTAAAAATGTTTATTTTTTATATGTCGTACTTCTAATTTCCTCTTCTTGGAAATAGACGAGACATAAAAATAAGGTACTTACATTAATGTCTTAGCAGATGTTGCCAAATTTTTAGAACAAGCCAAACTATGGCAACCATGCACATAATGATTCTTCAAGCAACCATGTTCATAGCAATCCTTTAACACGTTGAGCTCGGCGCCGAATTTGCTGTTCTTTCCATTCAGCCGGCGCGAGAGATCAAGCGGTACGAAGTTGCAGGGTGATCTGCGACTTCATGCACTGAGTAGAGCTTATCTTTTGGTGAGCTTTGTCGGCTACCGACATCCAAGCCCTGCCTGTGCGTGACAAAGCTCGTGGTTGTGAACGTTAATCAAGCCAAACGAAAATTCCAGTGCCGGTCTCCAGATACCGACGCCGGCCAAATAAATATTCCAGTGCTGGTCCCCAGGCTCAATTTGTTAATGAAGATATGATGCCGTTTTTGCATAATGCACTTGTTGAATTTACTGATGATGGATGAAACATCTATATTATTTCTTAAGGAATACAGAATTTTAATGCCAAATTTGTAAAGAAAGCAATGTGTTTAGCGACATGAAGTGGCAATTCTCTCTCTCTCTTTTTTTTTTTTAAGTGAAAACTTTTTACTGTGTACTCAAGAAGAATAGTGCCACCCTCCAGAGAAAATTACAGAACTATTTGAAAACAAATAAGTTTTATTTTTTAAATATATCACATAATCCTAATTTAAAAATTAAAATTTGTATTTTAAATTTCTAAAATATGTTGACATTTTAAATGTTGGCAATGTTTGCCAACTTACAATAATTATCGATACTTCAGGAGTCTTTTAGTGTAAAATATAAATTAACATTTCATGCTGAAATAGTTGCTTAGATCTGTAAACTGCATATCACATTGCCATTAGTTACCTTAAAAAATATAACCCATATTATTTTATAGACCTTTATAATAATCTTAATATTTCAATACCTTCCAAGTTCAAATTAATTCAAGATTGTAACATCATAGATTTTAATTGTAGATTCCAAATTCTTTCAAAATTCTATTTGAGTTTTAAAATTAATGTTGATTTGAAAGTTTATTTTGCTGAGTTTTACAGTTTTTAGGACGTATCTGAAAGTTATTTATTGAAAATTTTCATAAATAAATTTGAGTATGATTAATGTAAAGATGTATTGCATTAAGATTAAAAAAATCCCAAAATCGTTTCATTAAAGTGCTGAAATTTAATTGTTGAAAAATTTTTGGAAATCTTATGTGTGGATGAATATATATATATATTTCATTTTAATACTAAATTTAAAAATTACTGAAATTTTATTTTATTTCTTTTCAAATAATTATTGCATGTGATATTTATTGCTGTGCACATGTTAAAATAAAAAAAATTATCTTTCAGGAAGTTATTCTTCTCACAACTGAACTTATTACTGCAAATTCAGAAAAAGCTGCCCCTACACTTAGTTATGAAGGCTCCAGTAAAGAATCCAGTGCGCTCCAGTGTAGGTGGAACACTGGAGACAAGTGTCTAGCTCCCTGGTCTGAAGATGGGCAGTAAGTTTTCGTATACTTATTGGGAAACCATTAATTCTGTTAACGTTTTGGTAGTCATCAACAAGCTCGACTTGCATTCGAGTTACTTATTGCAGTGGGCACAAATGAACACAGCTCATATTGCAAGTTTTTGCCTAAATGGTAATGAACAAGTTACACTCACAAATGAAATTTTTACCCTAATGCGTGCAGATCAAGTAGGCTCATTCTTCAAAATAATCGTGCAATTTTTAATGTTTCAAATGAATTGAGCTTGCTAATTAGTTGATTTTACTTGGTATAGATGGCAGTAAGAATACTAGCTCTTGCATATCTGCTGGAAATTTTTTTTCGGGAATTTTTATGTTATATTTTGAATTATAACTAAAAATGACATCAGAGAAAAAGTTAAAGCGCTTTTTTTTTTTGAATGAGGAGTCTGATTCTGAAGATAAATCGGTACTTTTCCGTTTTGCCGATAAAGTCGCCGATAATGGTACAGCTGATGCCAAACAGAATATCTTCGCTGGTAACCTTTTACGCCTCATTTCCAAAACAAGTCGCAGCCATTTCTTACCAGCTTGATTGTTTCTTTCAATACTGGCATACAATTACATAGAATATTTACAAAGATAATTAAATTTTATGCCCTAAGACCATTCACGGTAATTAAGCCAATTAGGATGTATAGAATAGATGAATGAAATAGATCACACCTCCACTCGAAGGCGAAAATATAGAAAAGGCAAAATCAAGGGTTAAATTCATTAATTCTAATGAGAATGCACCAGCGAAGTAAAGCACTGCGGTTTTACATAATTTCTGAGTAAGCTTTTCGTACGAATTGAAATAATTCTTGCATTTAAACTTGTATTCTAAATTAAGATTTAACTTGAAATTAATGCAGATAATTACTGAGAGAATTATATTTTTGTAGCGTAGTTTGCGTGAGATGAGATCACTTAGAGTCACGTGATACGAACCGGCGAATCAGGATGTTGAACCATGATAGCATAGTAAATTCTTAAATTAATGTCTTTTTACAAATTTATTGTCTTTATTTATTGGCTTTTTACAAAATTTTAAACCATATTAAAATGTTTATGCCTTCAAAATAAAAAATTCTTAGAACTAACATTTGTTAACATTTTTTATGTGTATACTGTATGTTGTCGCCAACAAAGTCTGCTTGGCGAGATTTGCGTTCGCGAAACGGAAAAGTACCGATAAATCTTATATCAGATAATGACAATGATTCAGGTTAGGATACAGAAATTTGTTTTGAAAATTCAGCTGATGATTTGAGTGAAGAAGATTTAGTTGTGCGAAATTTCGATTTTTATACAATTCCATGTTTCGAAGTTTACTACACACAAGAGGTTATATAAATATATATGTATAATATTCAGTATACTATGACTTTTTTTATTATTTTCATATAGAACAGTGTAAAATAATAACTTTCTATAAAGATGCTTATGTATTTTCCCTTTCCAAAGGTTCTCTATATTTCTTGTGTAGTCTGAATGACCTTTAATGAAACATCAAAACAAGTGCTCTCTCTCTGTTCCTACAGTGACTGTCAAATTTTTAAGAAGGAAGAATCGCTTAATCTCATAACTGCCAAAGGATTAATGTGTTGTATGCATGTTATTTTTCATTGGCTGACATTTGTTATCGGAGACTTCTGTTTTTCAACTTTATTTGCAAATATCAGTTGTTAAATATTAGCAAAATGACTTCATTTTTCTTTCATATATACTATTGATCTTTTTTTTAAAAAAAAAACCTGCTTATTAAAAAAAAAAAAATATTCAAAATGCTTTTGGTAGAGAAAAGTTTATTCAGAAAGTTCTGAAATTGGAATCACATAAGTATTTGTACACTTTGAGCAAATAGTTTATATTCAATAAAAGCATGAAAATAATGGAACGTTCAATATTTCTTTGGATATCCTTTAGCTAAAGTTACACTTTTCATTTGCTCTGGCATGGATTTAATTAATTTTTCATGAAAGAATGTTTCATTTTGTGCTATTCCTCTGTAGTAACTGCTTTTAGCATATCTTTTGAAGAAGTGTCATGTTTCCCTTTTCTTTCCTTCAGCTCAGTTCATACATGTTCGAAGGAATTAGTCTCAAGAATATGGAGGAATTGGGTAACTTTAGGACAGTTATAAAATGGTAATAAGTGGAAATACTTCAATTCTTCATGTTCACACATCGTGACTGAAAGTTATGTGAGTCGAAGCTATAAAATGTGTATAATTTATTCTGTTCAAGGAAGTCATTTGATCAGGGTTCGTATGGTCCTTAAAAGTCCTTAGATTTTTTTTGGTCCTTAAAAAATCCTTAATTTTGGCCAAAACCAGCAGAAGGTCCTTAATTTTAATCATCTGAAATTTGTGTCTGTTTTTACGACTGCCATTTTGAGTGTGAATTAGCATTTTGGAGGAATATTTTTGGTGATTTGCTGACAAATATGGTTGTCTTTTGAATGGGTTCATGGGTTATAGTTTGTTTCTATTTCTAATATAAAGGATGGGATATAAAGGAATATAATATAAATGATAGAGGAAGATAGTATGCCATAAATGGGATTTTTTATTCAGACTATCTGAGGTTCCTGCTGTCTCTTTCAGAAACCTGCTGGCTAGGGAGTTGTGCCATGGCCAGTGCATTGATTGATGTTGGCCAGGATCACACTTTTGGCCTTGAGTGGTTATGGGTAGGGACAGGGCACACTAGATTGTTTACTGCCCTGATGCAATCTGTGCAGATCCTAAATTCTTCTGCCTTCCAAAATTCTGCACTTTCCCCAAAAATTCTACTGTCCAGTGCCTCCATAACTTCCAAAAATATTTCCATCCCTAATTTTTGCTACTTAGTGTTCCTTTAAATTCTAAAATTTTTGTGACCTCTAAACTTGCAGCTGGTGTGGCCACAATGGTTGCTTCTGTTCTGGTGCCAGCTCTGTGGGGAGATTGGCATTTTTCTGTCTGACCTGAGTACTAGATGAAGCCCCAATATTGCTGTGTTATTATATTAAACTAATGATCTGGAATTGCCAAAGTCCTGATGATTCTGAATGCTGGACTTTGTACTCTGTATTTTGTGTATGCATGCATGTTATGTAATAATTTTTTTCCCTCCGTACATACTATGTAATAATTTTTTTTCTTCTGTAGATACTATGAAGCTATTATTGAAGATATAACTGAAGATGGCCAATGCACTGTTCATTTTGCTGCCTATGGCAATACAGATGTATCAGATGTAAGTTTTTTAGTATTTATGCTGTAGAGCAAATCTAGTTAAATATGATTATTTTACATATAAATGTGATCTGCTTTTTCTGTCTATAATGTGTTATATTTTGTTTATAGCTCGAACACTTACGTCCTTTGGATAAAGATCACGATTTTCCTGAAAGTTCTTCGAAATCCAGGTAAAAGCACTTTTATACTTCATTACATTATTTTGCATTACTGTTGATGATCGAAAAAAGAAAGTCTGCTTTTAAATTTCGATTTAAATTTTTTTTAAAATTATTTTTTATTTAATTAATGTTTTGATTTTTTGTCGTTGTTCACCTCTTTGTGCAGGGGAATAGAAATCAAACTCTACAATAAATGTCATAAATATTTTGCTTTGCAAATGCAAACACAACATAACATTACATCTTTAGAACACAGTTGTAATAAAAATAATCGCGTGTTGCCACATTGTTGAAACAAAATAATGAAAAACTGTTTATATAAAAGTGGAAATAAATTATTTTTAGTGTTTTGTGAATAACAGCTGTAACACAGTTAATGTCATAACATAATATATGCCTCTGTAGTTTTTATTATTTCAAAACATAATGAAATATTATTAAGCAATTTATCCATTTCTTAGCATTGAAGTACGTAACTATGATTGAATAATTTTTTCATGCTGCTCATTAGTTTTTTTTTTTTTTTTTTAATTCTTTGGTATTAAAAAAAGGAATGGATTAACTGAGTTCACCATTTGTTGATACGTTTTTCTTGGAGTGCTTGTATGCTTTTACTTTTTCAGTATATGCTTGTACAGTTAGAGTAGAGAGAAAGGTACCCCTTTTATTATCGCAAAGTTGTTTCATTTATCCCCAAGTGATGGTTTATTTATGGTAGCCTGAATAGTTGAATGTTATGGAAACCCAATTATGACGTAATCGGTTGCATTATTGTGGTGAATTTGTAAAGGCTTGTTGTGTGTGTTGGTTAGGAAGTACATTGCTTGTTTTCTGGTTTAGATGGTAAAATCTCTGAATGCGGTAAGATTAATTTGAAGTGTCTGTATGATAAGGAAAGAAAGAGGAAAAGAGCATTACTTGACTGGTGTGTAAATAAAGGTTTATTTAGTAGCTATTATTAAGTGTCCTGTTTGTAGGAAGGAAATGCATATGGTCGGACGATATGGCGCTATGGAGGATAATTTTTACTCTTATTTTGTGAATTTATGTGCTGATGCCAGTATACAGATTCTAGTTCAGATAATTTTAGGAAGTTTTTGGATGCTGTTCAGGAATTTTGTTTGACTGAAGACGTGTTAATTTGTAAATAAGGTAAGTGGATATTTCCTTTGTGTAGTGCAAAGATGGAATTTCTTTTTTTATGTTATTTCACTGTTTGATTTAAAATGTAGTTTATTGAGATTATATATTTTTTTGTTGGCTGCTCCTTTGACTTGTTAAGTGAATATAGTTCGGTGTGTACATGGACAGTCAAGGGAGTTCGCAATATCTAGTTTGTGCAATTCTCTGATGTTTTTTGAGGTGAAAATAGATTGATGTGTACATGGATAAAGGGAGTATTCAATGCCAAGTCTGTACAATTCTGGGATTTTTTTAAAGTGAAAATAGGTCGATGTGTACATGGATACAGAGTTTATGCAATTCTTTGTCTTGTTATTTTGGCTTTGTGTAGCAAAAATTGTCGCTTTTTTTTAATTGCAAGAAAGAACAAATATTTTTTATTATATTTATTATTTATCATTGTTATTGTGTATCATTTTATTTATTTATTATTGAAAATATATAATTAATTTTAAAATTATGAACTGCTTTATCTGCTTTTGTTTTATAAAAAAAAAAAATTCTCGGTATTCACATGTTATCCCGTTGACCGTAAAAGTTGGCTCTAAATTGACAAAGATCTCCTCAGTCTTTGGCCAAAAGTTGTGCCAACCATTCCTGCAGAATTCTGAAAGAACTGAAGCCTCTTTTTTAATACACAGTATGTATTCAGCTTACTTCATTTCTGTACTGCATAAAAAGTTCGTCGATTTCTGCTACTTTGATAGACCTTATTTCACTGGAAGTTCTGTTTAGAATGCTTGAGTAAAAATTTCTACATGTAATTTTTCCAGTCTATTACTGTTTTGACAGTCATATTCAGCTGACCATCATGTTCATTAATACCCACTTCCTTCATGTCAATATCCCATAACTTTGAAAGAAATCCAGTGCTCGCTGTTCTGTAGACGTGATGCCTCAAATTTTAATCATTCTTTTTCCTCCTAAAATGCAAGAAAAAGTGTAAAATTAACAGTTATTTATATCCTTATTCATAAAAAAAAAAGGGGGGGCCTTATCGAGAATTAATTGGGTACTTCAAATGAAAGCAAGATAGTGTGAGTGTGTTGCGCTTATTCATAATTGGCACTGTACATGCTATTCGGCACATGAGTTTCACGATTGACTGGATAATATATAGTTACTAAATTCTCTTCATATGTATATAAAAATTTCTTTTGTTTCATAAAAAAAAATAGTAAAAAACTATATCTTGGTCAAACTAAATGTTTAAAAAGCAGCAAGACAAAAATTATGAATTTATCTTTTTTATTGTTTGTTTTCTTCAATTTATGCATTTATTGTATATAAAAAAATGCATATACATATTCAGACCAATATTTGTATAGCTTGAATAATTAAAATAGAAATTTAAAACTGTTATATCCACTTTAAAATATTTGCAAGTTACAAATTCAGAAAAAACTCACTTGCAAATATTTTTGAAAAAAATTTTTTTTGTCTTAATTTCATTATTTCTAGGAAAATCACACAAATTAATAATTAATCTGAAAACAACAATGATTAGCAAATAACTATGGTTTCAACAATGAATGCCATATTGTATATACATCTGAGTATTTTTTGATGAAAGAAATGGTTGAAACCTTTTTTTCTGTATTTATTTAATCTATTATATAGTAGCCTTATGTCGAGTCAGAATATAACTATTTCTGGTGAAAACCCAGATTAAATTAAATAAACATATTTTTAAAAAAATCTTGCATTTTTAGTTTGTGGGAAAAATTGGGGACTGGAGTTATTTGATAGATGTTAATCAGTTACTTTCCCATGTGTAAAATTAATAATTAATCTGAAAACAACAATGATTAGCAAATAACTATGGTTTCAACAAGTCAATATTCCATTGATTAGCATATGAAATTTATTCTACAGATTAAAACCATTTAAAATTTAGATTGATGAATAAATGAAAATTGCAACACTTTTTTTATAGACAGTGTAAATCATAATTAAAAAATTGTTTTTATATAAATTTAGTAATTTATATTATAAAAATTGTAATTATTATTTTATTACAAATTATATTGAAATCATAAAAATCTTAATTATGTTTCTGAAATTTAAAAAAAAAAAAAAAGTTACTGTTCTCTTTTTCTGTAAGAAGTTGCTAAAAAGATTCTTAAATATTTAATGTTAAAATGAAAAAGTACTGTGTCAGTTGTTACTATAATTAATGTAAATATGTAATTAATACATTTGGATGGGAATAAAATAGTTTGAAATGAAATTACTTGGCTAATTTATCTAATTATGGAACCTAAGTGCAAACAAACCCATTCTAATTGCAGAACTTCCAACTCAACCAGATTTATCAGGAGACTCACTTTTTTTTTTTTTTTTTTTTTTCTTTCTTTTTAATCTCATCTTCTGGTTTTTAACTTATCTGGATTTAGATTATTTCTTTTCCAGGTGTAAGAAAATAATGCAGAAGTTTTATAAGAATTGTTGATTTCCAAGTATGAAAGAAAAAAGAATTACTGTGAAAAAGATTTTGAGAAAATTCTTAGAAAATGACCTCACCCCCCCTTCCAAAAAAAAAAAGAGCTAATGCTTTTATATATACTAGCAGCTTCGCTGCCAGCCTTCGTCTGGCTTATAAATGTACCGGAAAAATGGATGAAGGGAACACCAAATGTTAAATTTAAAAACTGCGTAGAATTTTACTCTGCAGAACAACTTCATAAAAAAAAGTTATTACATATAAAAAATTACAAAGAAATAAGCACTATCCCTTAATACAAATATTAGTTATCCTAATAAATAAATTAACCAACTTCCCTTTGAAAAATCTTAAGAACTCTAATGGTATAAAGGAGGTTAAGAACTTTGTTTCCTAAAAAAAAATCACTCAAAACTTTTCATTATCTTAAAAACAGTGAAATGAGCAATGAATAACATAAAAGAATACCAAAAAAAAAAAAAAAAAAAAAAGGTTCTGAAAAGCAAAGTATAATTAATGATATTTTATCTTATATTTTCAAGAGAAAAAAATTACAATGAAATAAGCTACATCCCTTAATACGAATATTAATTATCCTAATAAAACAATTAACCAACTTTCCGTTGAAGAAAAAAAAATCATACAAAACTTTTCAATATCTTAGAAACAGTCAAATAAGCAAAAAATAACATGAAAGCAACTCAAAAAACAAAAAATTCCACGCAGAATTTTACTCTGCAGAACAACTTTATATAAAAAAAAAAAAAAAGAAAAAGAAATGTATTATATATTTAAAAAAATAGACAATGATTTATGTCAATCTCTTAAAAACAGTGATATAAGAAATACAATGAAAAATTGTTGCCAAACCCATATTTCTAAAAGAATGAAAAAATTCAAAATTATGCAATTTCATCAAAAATCTATCAACAACAATGAGAAAGGAAAATTGTTGCCATAACCACATTTTTAAAGATGTGAGAAGTGTACTCGGAAGCTTCATTTAAAAAACAAATTAAGCTACATCCCTTAATACAAATATTAATTATTCCAATAAAACAATTAACCAACTTTCCGTTGAAGAAAAAAAAAGATCATGCAAAAATTTTCAATATCTTACAAACAGTGAAATAAGCAAAAAATAACATGAAAGCAACTCAAAAAACATAAAATTCCGCGAAGAATTTTACTCTACAGAACAAATGAAAATGAAATATGCGAATCTTTTAAAAACAGTGACATAAGAAATACGATGAAAAATTGTTGCCAAACCCATATTTCTAAGAGAATGAAACTATTCAAAATGATGCTATTTCATCAAAAATCTATCAACAAAAATAAGACAGGAAAATTGTTGCCAAAATCACATTTTTAAACATGTGAGATGTGAAAAGTGTACTCGGAAGCTTCATTTAAAAATTTTTTTAAACATACAAAATATTATCCTTTTTCCAAAACTCTTCTTCTAAAAGCAGTGGCAAGGATGAAAGTTTACCGTATCCAAAAATCAAAGAAAAATAAACTGCACATTTTTAAAAATAAACTTTTTTACAAAAACTCCCGTTGAAAAGATGTTAAGCTCACTTTGTTAAATAAATTCGTATTTAATCGATTTATTGAAACACAAAATTTATTTTAAGTTCGTAAAATAGTTAAGCGCCTACGTTTCATGACGATGTGAAAATGGAGTGTGTAGAGTAAAATCTCGCTTTCCTATAACCCATTATGTCTCAAAATACGCGATTTCGTCGCAAAACATAAAGTTAAAAAAAATTCGAATTTCAAAAAAAATCGCTTCGAGGTGCACTGCTTCTTGTCTAGATGCACCTATGTACCAAATTTCGTAGCCGTGGGTTTATTAGCTTACGCACAGCACGAACGAAAGACACACAGACAAACTCTTTCTTTTATTATATGTAGAGATTTTAATCCTTTGATGAAACTTAAAATTGTACAAATTCTCTTTTCCCCCAGGGTCTAATTCTATTTGACCTGGCCTATTTTTAATACATTTCAGAGTTATATAAACCATTTTCTGAAGAGTTAACATTGATTACTAATTTTATTACATTTAATCATTCGCTAAAATTGCTGTCATATTTTTATGCACATAAAATTTTACAATTACTAATTGTAAATAAATTAGCATAATAATTAGTGGACTATTGCTAGATTGAAGATGAACAGCAATCAATATCTATTTTTTACTTGAAAACAAGTTGTGAAATAAAATCACGGTGGATAATGATAGTGAAGATAGATCAGAAGTGATTGAAGTAGCTATGAAGAAACACAAGAACTAAAATTGAAAGTGAGAGTAGAATAAATATGTGATTAATAATGGTGACGGTGATCCATCTGGAAGCACAAATGCATCGCAAAAAGAATGAATTTAACAGGAAATAGATTATGTGTATGTTTTACTTCAGTTTTACTAGTTTAATAATTTGATTGATGCATTTTAAAATAAAATTTGAAGTATTAAAAACATCATTTTTTCTTATTTCAAAGTTTGCAGCTGAGTTATTTGTATACAAGTTGGAAGTGAATGAGAATGTTAAATTATCTTATTCATTAGCTTTTTTTTTTTTTTTTTTTCCCTAAAGGATCTTAACTCATTCTTCATATTTAATTTATATTGGATTTCACATTAAACCAATGTGAATGTGTCTTTTGCAGAAAACAAATCATTCAAGCACAGAAGGAATATAAAAAGAAAAAAGCCCAGAAAAAGGCTCAAAGGATGAAGCAGTTAGAAGAGGAAAGAGAGAAGGAAAAATTGAAATGGCACAGTTTCAATGCTAAAGTATGTGTGCAATTTAGTTTCAAAATCTTATCAAATTTATGTAGACTCATGAAAAATTTGCATTAAAAATTATTTTAATTTGTGAAGCATTTTAAAAACAACTATTGCTGGTTGCATATATCTCATTTTGATTCCTTTGTCTTTGATTAGACTGTCATATTTTATAGCGGATTTTCTGCTCGAAGATTTTGTTTAATTTATTCACTTTTTAAAAAAGCTGCTAAACATTTGCAAATTTGGTGGTGTCACAAAATTTGTATTTTAAGCAAGTGTTCTTAGCAGACATTACATTAGCCAGTTCTTCCTTTTTTGGAAATGAATCATTTTATTGTGTGTCAGTTTGGCAATTTATTAACATCTTGGAGGAATTTTTTAACAGATAAAATTAAGTTATAATATTAAGAAAAAATGATGTGTTGCACTTTTTCTGAAAATAGTATTAAAAGTAATCATTTTTTGCCTACTTGTCATGTTTTAAAATGTCTATTTCATTTGAAGGACTTTTTGAATATTATGATTCAGAATTCTTGTATCCTTTCTGAACTATTACAAAGCAGTGTTTAGAAAACATTTTAGTGAAACCATAAAAGCTGTGGCAAAGATATTTAAAATTAATTTCATATTCACTTTTCTGTTATGGTAAAAAATCCTCTGAAATTACACTGGTCATCAAAATTAAAGGATAATGATAGAAATAAAACGGAACTGATACATGATGAAAAATTATTAATAGAAATTTTTATAAAAGCATTAGTTAATATAAATTATGATGTTTAACATTTGACTATTTACAAAATATTGAAATTAAAACCACTTATGGAAATTGGAAAATGATGGAAATATTGTCTCTTCTTGTGGAAAAAATTTTACTTTAATATTGTGTATAGTTATCTCAGACAGATATGCATACCTCAAGACTTGATTTCATAAACTTTACCAAAATGTTTATCAAGTCTAGTAGAACTGCACACCAGTCTTCTTAAAATGCACGTTTTTACTTCTGAAGTGTTCAGGAAGGTGTTTAATACCTTAAGACATTTCACACGTGCCCAAGTTGAGTGAGTAAGGTGGCCAGTCCATTCAAGTGATATCTTCTGTTTACAAGTATTCTGACACCACGTATGCTCGATAAGGCCAAACATTATCATCGATTAGTTGAAACTCTGGGCCAACAGCATTCCTAAACAGTTTAACTTGGGGTTCTAATACCTTGGCTACATATCTCCAAGTGGTTACAGAACCTCATTGAGAGATAAGCAGCTTTGTGCTGCCATTTGTCATTATTCCTTCCCAAACCATTAAATACTTCGGCCACAGACAAGGGTAGACAAGTTGTGTGTTTCTTCCTCTCTCCAGATCAAAACAAGTGTAGAATCGCTCTTCAGATTATATCTGGACTCGTCAGTAAACAATATTTTGGCCCATCCATCTTGGCTTCATTGAAAATGATGACGGCACCATTTTAAACAGGCTCCTTTGGAAGCTGGAATGAGTGGTCACAAACCATTGGTTTTCGTGCATACAGTTCAACCTAATTAAGCCTTCATGCAGCAGTAGAAATGGCTAATTCAAGTTTCTGTGGCAGCCTGAAAGTCTAAAACCAGATCTCTTGTAGTCTCTTTGCAGTTTATTGGAGCCGACATTGACAGAAAACAGCCTTCTAATGCGGCTGTTGTTCTTGGTTGCACTTGACCAGCTGTCTATCAACTGATCCACTGTTTAAGAAGCGACTCCAAACTCTTGATATGACACCAAGGAATATTCAAATTTAGGGTGACCTCTGTTTATGTTTAACCTTCGATTCTACCAATTATTTGCCACATTTGACCTTTGCTTAAATGATTTTTTTGAGTTATAACTACTGAATACTGATCATTTTCAGAAATCACATTCACTTTAAACAAAACTACAGACCAGAATTGCAACATACATCCATTGTGCACACCACATTGTCGGTAACCAAATTTGCATATTTCCGATGCTAATGTATGCTTAGAAGTGTAATTTTGTGTTCAATTGTATTTAATTAACATAAAGAACCACAGCAGTTGGCATTGGTTGCAATATTAACTTAGTTATGTTTTTTTTCTCTAACCTTTAATTTTAAGGATCAGCATATTTTTTAACATTCAGGTACATGTCACTTTATAGCTTTCTCTAAATTTTTTGCCCTCGTGAAGTTAAGTATGCATTACAGAGACCTTCAGCAAATCTCTGGGCTGATGTTTCCGTAACGTAATCAGAGACAAAAGAATAAAAATCGAATAAGATAGCTACTGTTTTTCTAGCAGACTATTTAAATTTTGTCAGATACATTATTAAAAAATAATGATTTATTTTACCAAGAAGTGTTTTTACCACTTCAAATTGTCCACCATGCTAAGGAATTATAGAGTGACAAGATTTACAAGTTTGCATAGAAGATAAGTTAATGGCTTCATACTCCATGTAATGAATAAAGTTTGGTTGGTAGTAGAGTGTAATATGATCACAAATCTTTGGGAAAATTCTGCAAGGAATATTTTTAATGTAAAAGAAAAAGAGCGAATGCTCCAAAAATTTCATCTAGTTAAATGGTTAAATTTGCTGATTAGGTAATATTAAATATTAGATTTAAAATTATTTAAAATCATTTTTAAATTGCCATATTCTAGAATTAGAATAAGGACAAGGCAAATGAGGTACTTAGAGCAAATAGCTGTGAGAGGTGCGAAATTAGAAACACATTTCTAAAATGAAATTTTCCTTTTTAATTTTCACATTAAAACATATCAAGAAGCCCCATTTAAAAAATATATATATATATTTACAGCAAAAAAGAAAGGGAGAGCACTGTATTCTTGATTTTGTGTATCATTATTGGTGCTGTGTGACAATCTGGTTTTCTGCATTAATGTTTAGTCAGGTTCTTGCTGCAATATCAACACGATAAACAATAAAGTTATTTATGTATGAATTATCTGATTTAAATTACCTTCTTTTATTATATCTTCTGTGGCTGCAGGCAAACATCTAGAAGCGAAATGTACTATACATAAATTTTTTCTTCCATTTTTCGAATAAAGTTTGCCTTTGAATAAAAAAAATGTATAGTTTAAGTTTTTGTTGCATTTTATCTGTATTTAATTTGTAGAACTGTACAAAGCATCCAAGCTATACATTCGGCTATTATGGTTATTGAGAGAACTTATAATTATCATTAGATATTGAGCTTAAGTTTTTTTATCACGAATAGACTATAAAGAGTCAGATTAAAGCATGATCTATGCTTTTCTGAATTGTTCTATTTTTTATATGAAAGAATAAAATAAAACATTTAATAGTAACAAAAAAGGGAGGGAAAGGTTTTGAATTGTTCACTAAATAATTAAAATAAATGTTCCCTTTAATTATAAAGAACTAATATTAAATAAATAGTATTTTGCTGAATTAATTAATGCAAAAGAACATTTTAAAGCTTTGATTTAGTACTTAAGTAGCTGATATAGTTTAAAGTCTTTAATCCAGACGTCCATAATCCAGAATGATATATAATCCGGACCTCAAAGCTCCAAACTTTCTGCGCATGCTCATAATACCTTTACGCATGCGCGTTTAATGTTTGATGGACTGTATAAGCTAGGCTAAAATTATCTATTTCAGTTAATGTTGCAGATTGCATTGTTCCTTAATCTACTAATTGGATTCGGCTTATTATTTTATGTTTGATGGACTGTATAAGCTAGGCTAAAATTATCTATTTCAGTTAATGTTGCAGATTGCATTGTTCCTTAATCTACTAATTGGATTCGGCTTATTATTTTTTGCAGACCGTTAGAGCAATTTTATAAAAAGTAAGCTTGCACTTTCGATTATGTCAAAAAGAGTTTCTGATTCTGAGCTGCCAAAGGATCTACAAAGCGAAAACATGTTTCAATGTCCATCAAACGAAAAGCGGAATTGCTGCAAAAAATAGATAAAGGCATGAAGAAAATGACAGAGAGGTTAGTGGAAACGAAAAAATTTCGATTGACGAGTTAGTCGGTATTCTCGGCACAGCAGGACTTGAACAGCAGAACTGAACAAGAAATTATGTCTGTTTATAGAATTGAAGAGAAAATATTAGCACATAAAACAAAACAACATGTACTGGGGAGCTAAAAAATGAAATTTCTTACCTCAGTACTTATTATTTTGTATCACAGTCATTACACATGCCAAGTTGTCTTCCTCTTCATCAGAGGAAATAATCAAAGATTTGCATAAATCTTCAATTCAAACCCAGTAGTCATTTTCTACATGAGTGCAGTACTTCTTCATTATGCATGAGTGCAGTACTGCATCATTATGCTTTCAAGAGCTTCTTTTGTAATTTTTACAGGAGCATTTTGTTTCACAAGCTCCATTAACATCACTTTTCGTAAAACTGGAGAAAACTACATTTTTGTTAAGTAACCAATGGATAATTTCTTCTTTTTGGCTTGCCACAGTTGGACATTTATTTATTTGAACAGTGTGGTAGGAGGCATTGTCTAGAATCACTACAGCATTTGGTGTAAGATTCGAAATGAGTTTTTCGGAAGTCCACTTTTCAAAAACAGTAGAATTCATTTGCCCGTGCTAGTCCCCGGATGTGGTATTTGCTTTGTATACTATAGACGTATCAGGTAAAAATCCTGCATCTCCTCCAGCACATAAAACAATTTTTTTCGATGCATTGCTGCTTTGCACGACTCCAAAAACTGCTTCCGATTGCCAACACTTTGAAAATGTTATGTTGCTGTTCACCCAGGTTTCATTCAAGTAAATGAGAGGTCTTTTACGACAAAATTGCCTCATTTTTCTAAGATACTGTGTTCTTTTTATCATAATGTCACTTCTTTCAATTAAAACTTTTTTCTTGTTTTGGCTTTTTCTCCATACAAATCCAATGTTATGCAGTACACTTCTTAATGTTTCTCTTTTCCATTTCAAATCAATCTTCTTGTAGCACATGAAGTAATTTTGAAAGGAATGAAATTTTTTTCCCCTTAATATAAAATTCATGAACAGTTCTTCGAATCACATCGTATTCAAAACCATCTAAACCAATCCTATTTAATACTTCTTTATGGGGCTTTTTTTTTTTTTTTTTTTTTTCCGGAGAACTAAAAACTGGCTCTTCCTCCCTTTCTGCCTCTCAGCGAATTTTCTTTATTGTCATCAGCGATACTCCTGCAATGTTGCTGGCTATTTTCGTGGGCTGTGAGATGAAAATGCTAAGTTTTCCATTTTCGGCTTTGATGTCACAAAATGTAATGACATTATGCAGCAGTTTCTTAGTATCACTGTGAAAAACTTTGTTTTTACCAACAGAACACATTTTAACAATAAAAACAAGCTATCTCTAACGCTTACACAAAAGATCGCAATATTGACAAATGTTAAGTAAACAATCTAAATAAATTCTGTGTAAATATGGTGGAAACCTATTGATTGGTTTTCTTTCTTTACGACAAGAAAGAATACATCTGCTAAAGAATATAGTTCCTTGATTTTAGTGACCTTATCTTTAAAAGTAAGCAATGAACTATACATTGTTCATATAAAATTCATACATTATGAAAAATATTGCAACATTCTAGGTTTCTGGGCTGCAAACCAATTTGAATCTTAGCACTTTTTTCTACAAATCTTAAAAGAAAAAGGAAAAAAAAAAAAAAAAACTAAAGGCGCAAAAGACAATTGATACAACATCATCACCCAATGACATAAGGATTTTCTCTCCTTCGATCATATAAATTCCCTTTTACGGACGAAGAGAGAACTTTCGCATGACCTCTCACCTTGCAGCACTTAACTGACGCCCCTTTTGGATGATTCTGTGTGTTTTGGTGAAATGCCAACAGAGGCTTTACAATAGACGGTCGAACAATAAAACTGTGCTTTAATCCAAGATATCCGTGAATGACAATTTAAGAATGACTTTTCATGAAGAATTTCCTAGGAGAAAACAAACTCGAATTCATGTTGTATATGTATAAAGGGACCATATTTTTCCAAAGCGAGATAAAATACTGTGAAAGTACTTTCATCAGTAAAAGCTTTCCCTCTTTAGTCGTAAGGTTTTCTCAGTATAAAAATGTAAGAAAATTTTAAAAATGAAATAAGTCAAAGAACATAAAATCTAAAATGTCCAATTTTATGCTAATATATTTTACATCAGAATTGAATTACAAATAGTTCAGTAATCTGAACCATGCACTGGAAAGATAATTAAAATCAGTTCGGAGTCCTATTGAAATAGTATCACTGCACAGTATAAAAAACGTCCCGTTTTTCAGATATCAAGGTTGTTAGCTATGTAATAGTATTTCTTGTTATAAATTGAGCAAATTTAGTGTGTAATGTGAAGTTGTTAAATATAAGTAAGTCATCTTCTTGCAAATAATTTTTTTCCCTCGATTTTTTAGGCATTTAACAAAAAAGGTCATGTAAAGAAGAGTATTTTTGCCTCACCAGACAACATTAACGGACGAGTCGGCATTGGGACTTGTGGCATCGGTGGAAGACCCATGACAGAATTCCAACAACAAGAAAAATGGAGACGGCCAATGGGAGGCCCATTGAGCAATTTAAAGGCAACAGCCTTAAAAGGACAGTCATCACATATGTAATAAAATCATTTCACTGTTTTCCCATCTGCCTGTACATATAAAAGTCATTTTAAAGCTGGAGTTCAGCATTGGCTAAACATCAAGTTTAAGCTGTTAGAAATCGTTTAGTCTTGCACGAAATACAAGTTGATTTGAAATGTGGTGTTGCTGTTAATGCAAAAGTACATTTCACTGAAAAGGCCTTTGTAAGTAATTTAAAGATTGACTGCAGTTTTTCCAGCGAAATATTTAAAAGTCACCAAGATTCTGTATTTCTCAAGACTTCTTTTTAATCGTGTAATGTTTATATTGTGAAAGAAGAGAGAATATGCTGAATTACCTTTTCATGAAAAATTGAGATTTGGGGATTTATCCCAATGTTGTAAATAAAATAATTATTATATTATTGTATTGCTGCGTTGGTCTAAATTTGAATATTTTGTATCACAGCTAAAATGTAAATTATACTCAACTTGTACATACACTCATTTATAGCTAAAGATGGTATAGTTTTTATAAAAATGGGTTAAACAACTTGGGATACTATAAAATGTTTCTTGATGCTCTTTTGTCAGAGGGGTCTGTGTTTCTGAGAACATGAATAAGCTTTAGTGCTGATAATTATATTCTTCTTCTCTAACATGATATTTATTATCAAGAATATTCTTTTGCATAATGCCAGTGTGCTTGGTATGTACCTTCTTAATTTGGCTGAGCCACCAACAGTATCTTTAATTTCAGTATATTTTCAAGTTCTAAAACAAACTTCACAGTGTAATTTATCTTATTAGCTTGTTTCTGGCAGAGTATATTTTAAATGATTCTTTCCATTCCTGAATTGATGGAGTTATTGATCAAAGATTTCAATTTTAAGAATATTTAATATTCATTCTAAGTACTTTTGTTATCATTCAATGTTCCCTAAATCATTGGCTTTCAAAGTTTGAAATATATTCACCTGTATGTGCTTTTTATTCATCGCCCCCTTTTTTTTTTAACTTTCTTAAACCGGCGGTACAACTGTAGTACTGCAAAATTTACTTGCTCTTAAGCGGGCTATGGTACAACTGCTGTACCAAGCTTTCCATTCCTCCTTTTAGAGTAATTGCCTATCTTTAGATTCTCTGGGTGGTCTAGTTTTCTCTTCAGAGCAGCCTCTGGCTATGTAATGTTTCCCATTTCTTATCTCTTTGGCTAGGTTTTTGGCGAAGACTGTAGGTTTTGTCTCGCACCAACGTGCTTGAGAAAAAAACAGATGCTATCTCTCTTTCAGTCATTAGAGCTTTTTCTCGTGACTTCTGTGTAACTCGCGCTCTTATTCACTTCTTATAATGGCACCTTGTTTCAAAGGTCTCAGTCAGGACGAAATTACTAAGTTGCTAAGAGATTTAGAAGAGGAAACTTTTGCTGATACAGATTCGGACTGTTCAGATACAGAAAAAATATGTTTTAATCAATCTTTCAATGAAGATAAAGTTGCCGATAACTTCAAAAGCAACACTAATAATTTATTTGAATGGAGACAGCCAAGTGAGCATGACAAAGCAAACATATTGATCTTTACTGGTAAACCTAGCATAAAAACTGAATTTTTGGGAATTCATCTTGCTGTTGATTTTTTTAAGTTATACTTTTCAGATGAATTTTTTAAAATGTTAACCATAGAAACTAATTTATATGTTTCTCAAATCTTAGTTACGGCCAGATATAAGCAGAAAAAGAAAACATGAAACCGACTGGACGCCAATTACATCTGATGAGCTTCAGAAATTTTTTGGATTAGTCTTACTCATGGGACATGTTGAAAAGGACAGCATTCGAGATTATTGGTCCACGAATGATTTAATTGACACACTAATTTTTCGTAAGGTAATGTCAAGAGACGGATTTTTAATGATTTTAAAATTTTTGCATTTTGAAAACAATAAAGAAAAACCCGATAAAATTATGAATTATGACAGACTGTTGAAAATTCGAAAAGTTTTTGATAATTTAAAAACAGCTTATAAACAGATTTACAGCCCCACAGAAGAACTCTCGATAGACGAAATTATTGTCAAATTTAAAGGGCGAGTAATTTTTAGACAATATATCCCAAAGAAACACAAGCAGCGGGGTATAAAATTATACAAGATCGCTGATAAGGAAGGGTACACCTACGATATGGAAGTTTACTTTGGGAAAGATAAATTTAAGGATCCCAACTTCTCATCGTCTTATAATGTCATTAAAGAAATGAGTGACACTATTAGACAAATGCCATAAATTATTTATGGAGAATTTCTTTTCCTCGCCAGAACTTTTCGTTTATTTATTAAATGAAAATAAAATAAATTCATGTGGAACTATTCGTCCGAATAGGAAGCATTTCCCAAAAGTTGTAAGCAAAGGAAAATTGAATAGAGGAGAAACCACTGTGCATTTCACAAATGGGATGACAGCTCTATGCTGGAAAGGTAAGTGTGACGTTTCAATGCTGTCAGATATGCACAATCCAATGATTATAGCCGATGAGCAGACAAAGCCAGAGATCATAACATGTTACAACAAAAATATGGGCTATGTTGATTTAAGCGATCGCATGGCCAATAGTTATACTTTTGGCAGAAGACTTTGAAGTGGACGAAAAAACAATTTTTTCATCTACTTGACCTAACAGTGCTAAACACGTACATTCTAAGCAATATCGAAAAAAATCACAAAGTTTTTTGCATGAATTTGATTAGAGAGCAGATTCATTATCCTGATCTTCAAGCTCATACGCTGTCTCCAAGTCGAAAAAAACAATGCAAGTATCTATGCTGCCATTTCCCTTTTGATACAAAGAAAAGACGAAGATGTGCTGTTTGTTCTGCAAAAGGTTTACAGCGGAGATCAACTGTCATATGTAAACCATGTGATGTAGCACTCTGCATAAACTGTTTTGAAGTTATCACATGTCATTTCAGAAAAACAGTTAAAAAAAAAACAGCAATAGTTAATTAAATGAAAGCACCTTCCTATAATAGCAAAAACAAAACAAAAAATTACTAATCTTACATCAAAAACAAAATCAGAATTTAATAGAGCATGTCTCTATTAAAAGCCTTTTTATAAGGGCCAAAAATTGAAAAAAAAAAAAAAGAAACTATACTCAAATGATCACAACGAACGTAACATTGAATATATAACTCTGAATTTTTCACGTCAAAACAACTCTGTTTAGATACTGGTGAATGGGCTATCTGTATGATCCTTTTCGTAGTTTTCCCGTTAAAAACGTGAACGTCAGCCGGTTCTGTCAGTCTTTTACGAAACATCACTTTTCAGCAAATAGTACTATTATACTTAATTAAATAATCCGTCCTGACGTTTAAGTTTCTTCCCTTACGCCAGTAAATATGGGATTTAGTTACATCGCTACACTCAGGTGATATGTAGATAAAACTATTGACTATTTCGTTTGGTAACAGTTACATATAGGTTCAATACAAGTGAATAAACAGGCTCCATAGGATTACCCCCCCATGTGTAACGTAATTATAAACCGCTTTCTCTCCAAATGTCCTTGACTATGGTTGCAGAAAAGCAACTCGAGGGCTATCTCTCTATGGGTAGAGATGTTATCGTGGAAGATTTTCTAAGGGAAACTCTCTCGGATTCAAATTATACATTAAAAAAGCCGCAAAATCTTTCATGTTCGTGTGGATTTTAATCCAGGTTGAACTACCAGTGTTTAGTGATTTTACTGCTCTTTTATCTGGTGGATTCCTCCGTGAAGGCATTCATATTTTTAGGCAACTTGTAAGATATTTTCTCCCTCCTTTCTGCATGCCTTCGTGGTGTAACGGTTAGCAGACTTGGCGATTATTTCGAGAGATCTAGATTCCTGTCCCGACGAAGGCATTGCACATTTTTTCATGTCTTCTGCTTCAAAAAATAATCTAATGACTCTATAGTGGTGCACGAACTGAAAGGTGATTCCTCACCACCGCGATTTAGCTATTGGGTCTCCTAATCTCCTCTCGACCTTTAAAAGGGCAAGTATATAAGGTATTTTCTCCTTCCTTCGACATCCCTTCGTGGTGTAATGGTTAGCACACTCGGCGCATATTTCGAGAGGTCCGGGTTCGAGTCCCGAGGAAGGCATTGCTCATTTTTCACATCTCCATTATCAAATTAACCTAATGATTAAAAATTAATCTTAGCTTGCTTTGTCAACCTCGAGTAAGCAATAAGCATTTCTTTGCTATAATAAACTCCATAAAATAAATAAAAAGGTTTTTCACTTGGCTAATAACATTTGCTAAAGATGCATATATTTTTATATTATGTTTCAAATTTCAGCGATCTTGCACCCTGTTCGAGATTTAATGTTTCTAAAGTGCCTTTTACAAAGTAGGCAAAACTACTTTTTTAGGGCCTGCTTTACACTTGAGGCTTAAATCTAATAAGATGTTACTTTGGCCTTTCTTGCTGCTGAGGTCATAAAACTGTTCAGTAATGTTAACTACGTTCGAACTTCTACTATTACGCATGCAACTTTCTCATTTATCCTTTTGTGATTTTCATTCATTCTTAAGTAAATAAAATGGAAAAATCCACATGTAACTAACCTGTTCTCTGGGATTTGATTGGTCTTATTTGGTTCATTCACTGGATTACACCGAAGCACTCGACAGCTATCTGTATAAGGGGAGGGATGCCTTCATCAAAGTCTTGCTCAGTAAAGCTGACTTATACCGACGTTACAACAAAAACCTTGAAAGCACCCATGAAGCCTGTGATTCGAACCCGAGAAAACTACCAGTATCCAGCCACTTTAGCGCTCTCCACTGGTGGGCCCATAAAAAATAGACCAAGGAAAATGATTGAAATAACCGATTTAATTTTCTAACCTATGTTTATCATTCGGCAATACATAAATTAAAAATTTTAGGTGATTGTGAATAAACTATATTGCAGTTTTCTCCAATGTTTCATATTACAGTTTTACATGGATTTTTCAATGTTTCATTTTACGATTTTACATGGAATTGCAGCACTATGGAATTATTTCTGATGCATTTATTTCGCTCCGTTCATCATTCTTATTCTTTAGTCTGCCAAAGAGAAGATTTCACACTTTAACAAAAAAACACATAAGAGGACATTTTATGAAAAATTTGTCGGAAACAATTTTCTTAATTTTGCTTTGAAAATATTCCTGGGTAATTGTTTTGATCACTGAAAGAAATATGAAAAACATATTTCTTATGCTGTAAATGTCAATACCCTGTATGCCCTTATTCTTTTGAAAGTATGAAAGATTACTCTTTTTAAAATAAATTAGAAAATTTATTATGTTTATTTATTTTGTATTTTTTATTTTATTATATATATGTATATCCATTTCATTTAAAATCAAGGAAAAATCAAGCTTTGGATATAACGATGGTTTTGAACGAAATCCGCCTACTAAAGAAAATTGACGTAGAATTCTTTATAGACATTTAAAACTGTTCTGAAAAATATTTTTGATAAATTTATATTTTCTAAAATTTTAAATCATACATTAAAATTCTACTCAACAAATATTAAACAGAAGCTTAAAAGTGCTTTCTCTCTCTCTTTCTACGGATACCACGAAAATGCAAAGATTTAAGAAATTATCTCATCAGACTTCACTTCACATTGCAGCTATAAAATGGATTGCATATATGGGTATTCGGAGAATTTTTTAACTGCTAACGTAAACAAAATCCAGTTTTATAAAGAAAATTCTCTCTACAGATATACCTCCTTTGTCCGATAGTCCGAAGTAATATTTGTTAAAATTATATAATCAAACGCAACTAATATATCTCTGATTTTCTTTTTTATATTACGATAACGTAATTATGAAAAAAAAGTTTTAAAGCTTTATTATTGGTATAAGTTCATCTCAAAATCTAATAGTAATGAATCATATTCTAAACATCTAACAGTAATTAATATTATTAATGAATTCATTACTGTTATTTTATTAATGAAAATAAATTATCAAATATTGCATTTCAACCTGCAGGCATACAAAGCTAGTTCATATTTGTTATATTTTGTCATGTTCTGTTCTTTTTTCCTAATTTCTAGTAAAAACAAAGAATTCACATAAAATTCACAAATTACCGAGATTGATCAGAATTAGTAAATGTTATATAAACATTGTATTCATTTTGCTCTTAATAAATAAATGCAGTTTAGTTTAAATTAAATCAAAATAAACCTCAAAAAAGTCGCAAATATAGTAACCTATTCCAGACTTGTCCAGCGTGCGACAAACATGTAAATTTTACTGCATCTATGGCGGGGACAAATGACCACCTTAATGACTTTTCTCATTAGGGAACAGTAAAGGAGGGGGAAACAGTTTTTTGGCTCGCGCCGTCCTAAAGGTTATATTATAGCCCCGTTCACAAGAGCAGATTCGACCGGTAGCGAAAACCGGTTCTTCCAACGTGTCCCGTTCACATGGGACAAGCATTAACTGCCTCGCCGAATTGGAGGTAGAACTTGGTTGAATTTTCCTTACCTCTCGGGAGCAGGGCAAATGGGGAGATTTCCCGTACTATACAGCGCGGTTCACTTAATTTTAGTTAGTGCTCGCTGGACTGTCAGCGAAACAATCGCGCTGATAGATGTCTGGGGATGTGATAGCATTCCCCCCAAAAATTAGATAGAGCTGTACAAGATACGGAAAGTATAGACAAATACAGACAAGGTTATCTGATGCTAGGTATTCCAGAAATATCGTTCAAATTAAAACTAAAGTTAAGACAAATGCTTATCGGCTTCAACGCGACAAGGGACTCGGTACCTTTTGAATGATTTTTTTAAAAAGCTTTAAGCATTTTCATCTACTTTTTATGAATATTATTAAATGGTTTTGTGAGACAAAATAATTTTGAGATAAAAAAAAGTTTTTGCTAGTAATTTTTTTATTTTAAATTTTTGAAGAAAAATTTTACAATTAAAATGTCTTTCTTCTCCTACAATTTTCAATGTCCCCCCTCCAAGGTTTTTTATTGTACTTATTAGAGTGTTCTTAATAACGTCAAGGAATGATTTTGCAATTAATGAATTAGTTTCTGAGAAAAAAATAAAAATACAATTTTATCTAAAAACTTTAAAACAAATATGATCTCAGTAACATTTTCATTTCAAATAATTTTTCCTTTCAGTATTTTTCGAAACCCATCCTTGTTTCTATAAAGTTTATGATTTTAAATAAGCAGTAAAAGTAATAAAAAATTTAGTCCATACCTGTATATGTTTTAGGAGTTTAAGTAAAAGTATTTATTGAAAAAAATGCGAAAGGTTTCTCAGTTTGCATTTGCAGTTTAAAGAATACAAACTGTCTAAACAGACATTTAATCATTTCAAATCTTTAAAATTTAATTATTGAATTTCAATAAACATATATATATATAAATCAAACCTAGGGCTATTTATTCAATTGGTAAATATAAACATAAATTACAAACCTTTTTTTAAAACTTTATGTGGCCAGAAAAATTGCAAACTCATAAAACGCAAGCAGAATTTTCCTTTACCTGCTTTTCTTTTGTAAAACACGTTCAAAACAATTTTAATACATTGATTAATTATAATATTGTTGCGTGCGTACAGGTTTGTAATAGATTGATAATAGTTCGTAAATGATTGTCATTGGACTCAAATCCGATGATAGCTTAATTAAATTTATTTTATAAACAGAAACACTTCAAAGTTCTGGAATTTTCCACAAATACTCGTACAAGTGTGTAGAATATCACTAAGTATAATCAGTAGTTATGCTTCAATCTAATAAGAACGTTAAACACAACGGAATGCAAAACGCATCTTAAGAGAAAGTTAATTCAGAAATATCTCCAATCTCACACTGAACTAACAACTGGTAACAATAACAACTTATATAGCATAAATAATGTCATAAAAATAGTGTGGTATAATGAGATTATTACTTTGAAACCGATGTTTCGAATTGATACCCAAGAAGAACCAATATTTCCCATTCTGCTTCATTGCATATCTTTCAAAAAAGTAAAAAAATTCCTCCAATTAATTTTCTTTATCATTTTTTTAAATGCGAAAAGTTTGTTTTATAAGCTGTGAAAATGTCGGAAGTTTGTAACCGATATATTTCTAGATATAAAATTTTAAAATTAATGGGCGTCAAAAAGTCTAAAAATATGAACGATTTTTGAAAATTCTCCCAAAATATTTTTAAAAAACATTACGCTAAAAATTTCATTTAATTTTTTTTTCCCTCCACAGTGTGTTATGGTGCAAAGTATAATATTCTGAGATTCTCAGTTTATTTGTTAATATTTACAAAAAACCGTTTCAACTTTAAATTTGAAAAAAAATCTAAAGTTCAGGTACCAGTTGCGAAAGTACAGATTGCAAAAGTAACAACAGTAAACAACGTTAAAAATATGTAAACAGTATTAGAAATCTGCCAATTCAGAGACGTGATTGTTCACAGAGGCTTAGGTGTAAAGGGTAGGAAGACGGTGGTCTTCTGAACGGGTCCTAAAGACAAAACTCTTTCATGTCTCCTTTTTCTCCTCTTGCTAACGGCAACTGTGCGAAGGAGCGTTGCATGTGAATGGGGCTTTATGAGAATTTAAGCCCGGTTTTAGAAGGTTAATGGGAAGTGGGAAAAGTAGCGTTTTTGACTACATAGGTTATGTCTAAATGTTACCATTTAGGTTTCTGGTTATAATTTGGGTTAAAATGATAATTTTTGTACTTTTATATTATAAGATTATGTATTTATAGGCTGTTTCACACAACTAAATGCATCATGGACAAATAGTCATAAACCATAATTCCAGTGTAAGAAATGAACTAGGAGGAATGCATATTTAAATATACTACAATAAGTTTTATCATTTGACATCTTTTAATAAAAGTGTGTACAATTTTAAAGCCTTGTTGAAAATTTTAGTGCCTATCTCTGAGCTAATATATATATTTGTTCTGGACAAGGGAGAAGCTATTTTTCACAATGTATAGCTATTGGAGAAGACAGGTAATAAATTACTTTCCTGTCTCATATTTTTCAAAGGAGAAAAACTTACATATTCTGTGTAAAAAATTTATTTCTCTCTGTACATTGTTTCTGTGTCATAAATTCATCTGTTTGGCAAGCTTAACATAAGGCTTTTGTATTGAAGGTAAAGTGAGTATTATGCAAAAAATACAAAATGGATGCAGACAAATCGATAGCATTCAGAAATACAATTTGTCCAAGTGTAATTAAAAATCGAAACTTTAATTTTTGCTACGTGGAAGAAATTTGGATGCATGGAAAATGTTGAGAAAGATGGACCATAGGGGTATTGAAAAAACATTGCTGACTTGATTTACACGTCAAACAGCAAAAATCAGCATTATATTTGCAAGTTTCCACAAGACTAGTTTCGATGGTTTTATCAAACCATCACCCTTAGCTGCCAAAGAGCAAATGAATGAGATAAGATATAGTGACAGGATAAGAATGGCTACTGGCACCATCTATTGATGAAAACAAGAAAACTAAAACAATTTCTGTAAAGTCTGAAGGTAAAAATGGATTGGAATTAGGTTATTATTTTTACCTAAATCATTGCTGAATTGGTTCGGCACTTGAAGGAACCGTAATCTCGGAGCTTAACTTCTGGAATTAGAAGTGCCAGAGCCTTATGGAAGGCCATCAAGCAAGAAGAATAAAAGTATTCTAAAAACTCAATAAAATGTAAACTTTTAGCTAAAAGTGTAATAAATTGTTATATGGATGAGTAGTTGAGTAATGAAATACTGCACGTCTTATTTGGGGTTCAATTCCAGCAGGCTCTGACTAAATTTAAACCTTCAATATACAGTATAAGAAACTATTTAAAAAGATTGTAGAAACTTTTATACTGAATACTTTTGAACTGTGATACTTAGTGAAATAAACTTCATGTTTATACATTTATATATAAACATGAAGATAAAGTTGATTGGTGCAATCCAGATTTATGTAAACATTTATCTGAAAATTTTACTAAAAACATTTCAAGAGAATTATAATTAAATTAGTAGCGCACATATGTGCATCTCTTAATAGAAATTATATATGATAATTTTTTATATTTTTCGGGGGGGGGGGATATTTCCCACCCTTAATTTTTTTTGCCTCATTTGAAATTTTTTTTTTAAATTTGGGATTAAAAAAAATGTAAAAAATATTTGATTTTTTTAATTATTTTGATTATTTTTGTTCTTTTTTTATTAAAATTAATGAAAATTTTGCCTAAGTTTTTCCAGGTTTAAAAAAAAATGAGAAAATGGGGGGACAAAATGGAAAACACCCGAAAATGTGGAAAAACGGTATGTTTTGCAAAAATGCTGTATGTTTTAGTTCAAAAATGGCTTTAAATAGGCAGGCTATGTATGAAACTAAGGTGTTCCATAATATCATATATAGGCTGCTCAAAACATTCAATGCGTTCCAGTTGTTTTTAGTCGCCTCCTATAGGAGGTCAGCTGCAGGTCTCTTTTCACTCCTTATCTAAATAATTTCACTAATAGTTTTCGATGTCACAGTTAAAATTTGCATATTCCCAACTATGTAAATTTTTTATTTTTACTTTTTAAAAAATTTCATTTCTGTTAAAAAAGTTAACGATTATATGATTATTTCATACCGAACTCGCAATAGCCCCTAACTGTTTCGAGCAGTGTATAAACGCTTAACAAGCAGATTTAACAAATACGATATAAATGCATAACTATACGCCAGTTGTCAACAAAGATCGTTAATGAATGAATGCTCATACACTCTTTGCAAAAATACATTCAAACAGTTTCAAGGACGATTCAAGAAACTTTTAAAATCTCTACACAGGTTTTTAGTGCAATTTCTACAGATCAAAAAGAATAAGTTATCTCAAGTTAATAAGTTAGCTGCAGTATTATCACATAAATATTACTGCAGCTATATTTCACATTCTAATTATATATTTATCCTGATAATCAATATATAAACCTATACTTATGAGCTGGCTTTTATTTTTGTTCTAGTGGAAATGTAGAGGAGATTGTCGACTTTACCGATTTTGCAACAAATTACTACATTTCTGCACATATGTTATTTAGTTTCACCCATTACTGGAAAACTCCACGTTTTAAAATTGAGTTTAAACCGAAAAATATCATGATTTGTCTGTAAAAACCATTGAGCTTGGAATACAACAGAAATAACGCATAAGAAAATGGTGATATTTCTTGACTGAAGAAATGTTACTAACATTCTTGTCAAAATTCTGAAGATGGTTGCGCTGATACTCGAGTACTGAAATTCTTTAGATACTTCTAAATATTAACACTGTAACCAAATGCAGGAGATAAAAATTGTCACTTTACAGATCAATTCTCAAATTCGGGAAAAATGTTTTTTCCTATCACATTCTGCTCGTCAGCTAGAATTACGTAGGTAGGGAATGATGATCAGAAAGCACCAGAAAGAACACATAAGAAAATTGTGATCTTTCTTGACTGAAGAAATGTTACTAAAATTGTTGCCAAAATTCGGAGACTTCTAAAGGTGGTTGAGCTGATACTCTTTAGATACTTCTAAATTTTAACCTTAGAAATATCGCATGCTACTTTTCCCATTTTTATGCTGCATTGTAATATATAGCATTCTTTTTTATAAAAGAAAATACATATTTCTAAACAATGACGTAAGAAACACTTATATGACCCTCTTCCTTTTTTTTAATCTCACATTACGTTAGCTTAAATTTATCGTATCTAATCATTTAATCATTTACACAGCCAGGAAAATTATCAATTCTGCGTGGTATTGCTAATTCACAAAACATAAAATTTTTAACTTTCCTTTCAACTCATAGCAAATTAAGTGATCTAAAACAATATACCTAATTTGAAATAATATTTTTGATGTTTTTATGATCAAAAATCAATAAAACACATTTCTAAAGCTTGGTATGTATCTCTGCAACAGGATTAGGCAAAACCTATTTTATTTGTCTTAGCATTTTCTCTTAATGTTTTACTCATTTAACTTCAGATTTATTAAACTTTTCAAACATAAAATAAGTTTATGGTTAATAATAGATTTTTAATTTGGTATTAATATGAAAAAAAAATCCCAATTATTATTCCTGAATATAACGGAACCTCGCGATAACAAACTGGGGCGGGTGGAAGTTTGGTTGATTATATCCGATACGATAAGAAAAATTGATTAAAACTGTTACAATTACTAAAAGGAATGAATAATTAATTTTAAAATAACCCCATTAATATTTAATTGTAATTATTATTATGTACTGCTATTAAATTTCTTGTTTAATCTTTTCCAGTCAGTTCCATATTGGCAGAGTTTAAATTGTGCCGAAGACCACTAGAGCTTCTCAATTTTTGCCATAAATCATAATTTTAGTCGAAGTGCACCTAATCCTAAATAACAAGGCTCCATCTCTTCTTTTACAGAAATGAAACATAATTTCAGGAGAAAATTCTTCTGATCACAAATTTTATTTTAATAGTATGTCAGGCTTTAAAAATCAATTCTAAACATAGGACTGTCTTCCCCTGGGAATCAAACTCTTTGAAGGAGATTTGAGACTTTTTAAGAAAGAAAAGCCCTACCCACATGTCAAGGACTTATTATCCAGGAAGTGCAACAAATTATAAGAACGGGAAAGTTTTTCATTTCCAAAAGCACTAAAAGTGATCATCCTGGTCATGCATGTCTAGTGCTAGTAACTTTACATGGAGTCTAACTACAGAATTTTGGGAACAGTGTAACAAATGTAGGAAATGAAAATCGTCACTTTACAGATCAATTCTCAAATTTGAGGAAAATGTTTTTTCCTGTTACATTCTGCTCATCAGCTAGAATTACATAGGTAGAGAATGGTGGTCAGAAAGCATCAAACTCTTCTTACTTTTCATATTCACACATCTCTGCATCACAGATATTCTCATTGGTGATATTTTAATAGTTTTAAAATTTTTGATTGGTGAGTTGAAAAAAAAGGTCTTAGTTTCTACAATCTTTTGAAATAGTTTCTTATACTGTACATTGAAGGTTTAAATTTAGTCAGAGTCTGCTGGAGTTGAACCCCAAATAAGACGTGCAGCATTTCATTACTCAACTACTCATCCATATAACAATTTATTACACTTTTAGCTAAAAGTTTACATTTTATTTAGAATACTTTTATTCTTCTTGCTTGATGGCCTTTCATAAGGCTCTGGCACTTCTAATTCCAGAAGTTAAGCTCCGAGATTACGGTTCCTTCAAGTGCCGAACCAATTCAGCAATGATTTAAGTAAAAATAATAACCTAATTCCAATCCATTTTTACCTTCAGACTTTACAGAAATTGTTTTAGTTTTCTTGTTTTCATCAATAGATGGTGCCAGTAGCCATTCTTATCCTGTCACTATATCTTATCTCATTCATTTGCTCTTTGGCAGCTAAGGGTGATGGTTTGATAAAACCATCGAAACTAGTCTTGTGGAAACTTGCAAATATAATGCTGATTTTTGCTGTTTGACGTGTAAATCAAGTCAGCAAAGTTTTATTTCACTAAGTATCTGATATTTCATGATTTCATTCCAATCAATTTTATATCTTTTAATTCTTCGATAGTATTTGATATCTAGAAACTAATTTCATAACTAATTTTTCAAAATAAAATTATTACTTAAAGTCTAATATTCTGATATTTTACTCCAATTAATTTTATCTTCATCATCTAAAATAAATTTTTCTGACAATTTTTGAGATCTAGATATAATATCCCATTTAATTTCATTTTCATACAAAATCATAAATGGTTCACATAATTTCTGATAAGCTGATATATTTTCTCTATCTACTCTATCTCTATATTCGCTAATAAAAGGTTCTGATAATTTTTTATATCTAGATATCAATTGCCAATCGACTGCATTTTCAAAATTTCTAATTAAATCTTCACTTAAAACTGTGTTTTTAGAAACTTCACCCCAGTTAATGTCCATTTATTAGGATGAAAATTCTTTTAGATTCATGAATAGATTTATATCCGTTTAATTGTCAGGATATTATATACCTTTCATCAGTAACAGGTATTTAAGAAAGTAAAAAATGTATATTTGTTACCTTTATTCAGACTGTGATCACCTACATTTATTAGGAGGAAAATTCTTTGGATTTATGAATATACACTGCTCGACATTTAAAATGCAACACCAAGAATGAGTGGTCAAAAAGTGATGAAATTTGGAAAAAAGACAGAGGCAGCAATAAGTGATCTTTATTTCAAAATGATAGTCAGAATACAAAGCGAGAACGGCGTCGGCTCAGTAGGATGTAGGACCACCGTTGACAGCGATGCACGAAGAAACACGTCTATGTATAGAGTGAATAAGAGTGCGGATGGTGCCCTGAGGGATGGCTCTCCATTTCCTTTCAACCATTTGCCACAGTTCGTCTTCTGAACGACGCAGGGGCATAGTCTGCAAACGGCGTCCAATCACATCCCACACATGTTTGATTGGTGACAGGTCAGGAGAGTACGGTGGCCAGGGAAGCATCTGCACACCTTGCAGAGCATGTTGGCAGATGCGAGCACTGTGTGGTCGGGCGTTATCCTGCTGAAAAATTGCATTAGGCAGCCCCTGCAGGTAGGGGATTGCCACCGGCCCCAGTACATTATCCAAGTACCGTTGGGCCGTCATAGTGCCCTGAATACGAACTAGAGGTGACCTGGAATCGTAGGCAATAGCGCCCCAAACCATTATGCCACGTTATTGCGCGGTGGGGCGTTCCACAGTTACTGCCAGATTAGATCTGTCTCCACGTCGACGCCACACACGTATGCGGCGACTTTCACTGGATAAACAGAAGCGTGACTCATCTGAGAACACGACGTTTCGCCATTTTGTCATCCACATAGCTCCATTCCGGCACCATCCTAAACGTTGGCGTCTATGCTGTAGGGCCAATGGCAGTCTTCTTAACGGACGCCGTGAGTGCAGGCTACGTTCAACCAATCGACGGGAAACGGTTCCGGTCGACACGTTCATATGCTGCAGAATCGCGGTACAAGTGGCTTGCGGGACCGCCACAGCTTGTCGGCGGATGCGTCGATCCACGCGTACTGACGTCACTCTGGCTGCACTGCACGCATCCTTCTTCCCACATTTCCTTGTTCCAACCATGTTCGCCATAGCCGATGCACCGTGCCAGTACCTCCTACATACAAAGGCACGGCACGGCTGACACTACGTCACTAAAATCGTCCTTCTCTACAGACAGCATGGTTCCCACATGAAGCCACTTATCGCTGTTATTCCCTTAAGACGAGAGAAAATGAAACGTAGTCCACCGCTTGCAGAAGGCTTATATCATTCGGTTTTAAATAAATAAATATGTATATCCGATTTTCCCTTCATCGACTGCATTTCCTAATTTCAAATACGTATCTTAACTTTCCTTAAATAATTTTACACTTAAAATAATAGAACAGAAATTGATTTAACATACTTCAGAGGGTGGTAATAAAATACATATTTAAGATCTGGCTGTTGCTGGTTTGTTTTTTGAATATATATTTTACTAAATATCCTCTTCCTTAATAAAAAGGCAACAATAATGCATAATGACAAGTTAACAGTTGATTATAACTGAAAATCCCTAATCCTAAATTTATTAATCATGTTTTATTTTTGCAATATCAGTTTTTAACAACATTTGCTATTTACACATATTTGTTTAGTATTTCTCCGGTTTTGATCTTGTTCACTTCACTGTAGGATTGAATTTCGTAACATATAATAAACCTGGAGTATGATTTGAATACTATTTTTGAGCAATATGAAAAATACTATTTTTGAGCAATATGAAAAATACTATTTTTGAGCAATATGAAAAATACTATTTTTGAGCATGTATTGGTATTTATTCAGTGTTAATTTTCAATATAGGCGCAAAAAATTTCATACATTTAAGCTTTTTCAATTAGCTTCCTATTTTTGAAGAATATGTAATTGCATCTTTCTCAATAACAGAAAAGGAAAATTGCAAAAATTCAACAAACTTTACACTTCTTTGGAATTCAAAATTCTCAAGTTTCATTCTCATCATTTAATGTCTGTAACATCCCTTTTGTTTAATAGGTACATGTACAATTTTTTTATAACTAGTAATTTTTTTTTCCTCAAAATCATTTAATTGTAACTTATCTAAGAATTTTTTAGCAATGATAAATATGAAGTTGTATAATTGATATGCACTTGATGGAATTTTTTTATCAGGATAATCAGCAGAAACTTTTAAAACATCTAAATAGATCAAATGCCCTGAATTTTTAGAATTGTAAGGAATAAGGAGTTTAGTGTTAAGGTAAGATTTAAAATTTTAAGAATAATTTCAGATCTTTATTAAGAAAGTAGCACAACTAGGGGGCAAAATGCATTAAAAAAAGACTTATTTTTTACCTGAAATGTTTCTACCAATACAATTATAACTAGAAATAATAGGAAATGACACCACGTATTATAGTGAGAAAAAGGGGAGTAAATGTTTATTTAGGCAACTTCACGCTACTTACTTTTTATTACAGTAAATCCCTTTGAGAAAAAATAACTTAGTACAAATGTATGAGGCCTTACAGCTGGGAAGAAATGAAAGTACTTTTTTATTCTAGTTTATTTTTTATAGAGTTATCAGATGCATTTTTCCCTGTATACGTACAACTATATTTCTGGAAATTTTATTTCTTTGACAGAATTAAACATAAAATAAAATGAAAATAATATATTAGTAAATATCTATAAAAATTAGTCATCTGGAATTGTATTTGACTACAAATTGTACATACTTCCTTCTTACAGTTTAAAATTAATGTAACAAACACTTCTGTTTCAATTAAAATAAGATTAGAAAATTTCAAGATATTGATTTTAAAATATAATCGAAAGTAATATTAATTGACAAAGTATTTTATCTTCAAAAAGGAATATTTCTTTAGTTTATGATGAAAAAACTTAGTATATTATATAACAGACCTTAGAGCTTTAGCACTTTTCTATGATAATTGCAAATGTTTCCCTTTTTTTTGTGTGTGTGTATGCGTGCATGCATTTTGGAATAGGTGGCAAAAACTTCACAGCACAAATAGAAAAAGCACATTTTTATTCAACATATTATACACATTCTGCAGAAAATATTCATTTAAAAAATGAATTACAAGTCTGAAAATATTAAGAAATATAGACTAGTTTCACTCTCTTATTTTGTACCTTAAACACATAACATATTTCATTTCTTCTACATACATAAACTATTTTTTTAATGTTTTCAATTTCCGTTGCTTAGTTAAATTATTGCTTAAAAGATTATCATTTAACTTTTTGCAGTAATTATTTAGAAAAATATTTGTTATGATTGTATGATATTTTTCAAAATAATCTGAGGGTTATGAAGACAAAGTGGAGAGACGACTTTCGTGACGTCAGAGCGTTCAAGCAACCCTAGAGCCTTGGCTTTGTATGTAGGAGGTACTGACCGTGCTCGCATCCATGTGGGTATCAGCTGCGATTTGACGTAACCCGCCCTTCTCATTCAGATTATTATACCCTACGTAAAATCGTCTATCTGCTGGAAGTGCCTTCGTTGACGGCGGTCTGGCATTATCTACTATTACACATATCCTCCGGGACAAAAACCAACTTTCTTCGATAATTCGTCTGGCAGAAATAGCGACACGAGTATTGCCCATTCTGCACATTCCTTCCCTTATATCTTACTTCACGTGCGTCGGAAAGCTGCGCATTTCACATCATTCGCATAACTCAGTGACGTGCGTCTATTCTAAAATTTGCATAAATTTCTGACAACTCCTTCTTGATGTTACATTTTCAATGTCGAGCAGTGTATTTATATCCATTTAATTGTGCTTTTTTATGTATTTTTTATCAGGAAAATATTTTTATTTATATATTATAAATATTAATTAAATCTCGCTTTTTAGATAAACTTGTTCTTCAGTAACGGATTTATTTGTAGGACCATCAATTATAAAAAAACATATTTCTATTGATTTATAACCCCTACCATTTACAAATAAAGTGGCTATGATGTTAAAATCCATTTTAAATTTTAAATCTTCCGACTAATAATAACGAAATAAATAACTTTTTTAAATATTGCATTGAAACGCTCATCTAATTTATTTTCAGATTCAATATATATAACCATATGTACGTATTTTTTATTAAACAGCATCAGTATCATTAACACGATTAGCCACATTTGTTATAATTTTATTATTTGCATTATATTTATCATTTGATAATAATGTTATTGCATTATTTTCTAAATATCTTTTATTAACTATATTTTTACCATTTATTGGATCTTTAATGTTACCGATTATTTTATACTTTGCATCAAAAACATGACCGTCTTTTGAATGCAAATAATTTTCCATTTTTTTCCCTAATACTTCGATCCAATGATTGTATTTTTTCGGCTGTTTCATTAACAAAATTTAAAAAAAAAATGCCATCAATATTATATTTATTTAAATCAACAATTTCCCTTAAATTTGCCAACGTGCCCAAAACGTACATTTTTGTACTCACATCCTGATCATCTATAGGTTTTTTAAAATTTTATTATCCATATAATTTCCATCATCACTTAATTTAAAGCCTTCTCCAAGCGGACCAGCTTTTCTTTTATCATCAAAAGGTGGATAAATAGCGATCAATTATTAGAATCGAAAACACTATTTGTCTTCTATACTATCAATTAATATAATTTTTTGCTCTTTCATATATAATTGGGTTTTCTTTTTTTCTTCAACAATAAAACAAAATATATAGTTTTTAGTAGTTACGTATTTTAATTTATAATGGAAATTTAATGTTAAGTTTCCTACAGTTGTATAATTTTCATGATGGGATAGATCAAAAGCGATAGTAGGATATAATTTACCATAGGATAAATAATCTATCATATATCCTGTTTCTTTGCTTCTATAATTCGTAATTTCTAGAAAAGCTTCATACGGTTTATTCCATTCTTTATTAGAAAAATCCATGTTATATTTTTCAGATGGTATGACTTTTGAATTTATCGTAACTCAACACTCGGTCATATCTAAATGATCAAATACCATATTATTTTTCTTATAATTTTCATTCCTGTCTACATATTGGGGAACAACATATAATGTTAAAACTTCATTCGATGTAGTATGTATAAGATATGATCTAAATTGTGCATTTTCAATTACATTCGATTTATGAATGGCATATTGATTTCAATGAATATCTGTAGGTTGATCGGTTAACAATAATTGTTTGTATAATATTTCTGCTTTGTTTTTAAATTTAATATGAGTTAAAATCAGAGACAAATCTTCAATTTCTATTTTACGAGGGGACCGAGGGGACGACAAATGAAAACCATAATTATTTTTTTAAATATTATTTATTGGTCACACAGGGTACAGAAGTAAATCACTTTTCAACATAGCCCCTCCTCGTTCAATGCAAGTCCGCCAGCGCTTCGGAAGAGCCTGAATACCTGCAGAAAAAAAGTCTTTTGGGCGACGGCGCAACCACTCGTGCACCGCGTTGCGTACCTCTTCATCGGAGTGGAACTTCCCGCCTCCCATTGCCTATTTGAGCGGACCAAACAGATGGAAATCGTTCGATGCGAGGTCTGGAGAGTAAGGGGGGATGTGGGAGGCATTCAAATTTCAGTCTGTAATGGTCGCAACCGTTGCGCGCGCCGTATGGAGCCGTGCATTGTCGTGTTGCAGTAGCACACTGGCTGACAGCAATCCACGTCGTTTCGTTTTGATTGGCAGGCCGGAGATGATTTTTTAGGAGGCCCGAGTACGTAGCACTCGTCACAGAGGTTCCTCGTGGCATGTAGTGTTCCAAGATGATGCCCTTTTCGTCCCAAAAGAGGGTCAGCATAACCTTCCCTGCAGACGGCTGTGTCCGAAACTTTTTGGGTTTCGGTGATGAGGAGTGGCGCCACTCCTTGCTCGCTCTCTTTGTTTCAGGCTGATGGTAATTCACCCATGTTTCGTCACCAGGGACGATTCGTGACAGGAAGGCATTGCCGTCACGTTCAGCACGCCACAAAAGATCTTCGCACGCATCAACACGTCGCTGTTTCAGTTCAGGCGTCAGTTGTCGGGGCACCCATCTTGCAGACACCTTATGAAACTGGAGAACATCATGCACAATATGATGTGCCGATCCATGACTCATGTGTACACATGCTGCAATTTCGTCTATTGTCACACGGCGGTTTTCCAAAACGATGGCTTCAACGGCTGAAATGGTCTCTGGAGTCACTACGCGCCGAGCCTTGCCGGGGCGTGGAGCATCGGCCACGGACGTAACACCATTTGCAAATTTCCGGCACCATTCATAGATTTGTGGCCATGACAAACATGCATCTCCATACTGAACCTTCATTCACCTAAAAATGTCACTCGGTTTCCCACCTTCACTTCGCAAAAACCGAATCACAGAACGCTGCTCCTCGCTGGTGCATGTGGCTAGTGGGGCTGCCATTTTGGAACTGTTGTTGCGCCGGTGTTTGTGCATCTGCCGGCTGCTGCCACTTAGGAGACATCTGGCATACTATCGCAAACAGGCATGCCAACTTACAGCTCACTGGCGCCATATGCGGATTTTTATTTCTACTTTTATGGTTTTCAGTTGACTCCCCTACGTATAATCAGGATTAGCAACATCCGTATTATATGCGCATTATTTTATTTCTCTATCAAATTCTATTTTTATTAGGAAACCTGTGTTTGCTTTCCTGAAATATTTTAGAAAATCAAAAATTTGATCTAGTGGTAACCACATTGTAACGGACTGACTATCTTTTGTCATTTTCCATCTTTTATCAAATCCTTTGCTATAATTTTTATGTTTTTCAACTTTTAATATATTACTTATTTCAGTGATAGCCGTTTGGGCTGTTACAGATCCATCGTCTTTAACGATATATTTTACTGGATTACGATGATCACTCGTATTTAAAAAAAAAAAAAAAAAAAAAAAAAAAAAAAAAAAAAAAACTTATCAGTGGGTTGTGTTGTTGTATAATCAGGTGTATATTCACCAAGTCTTATAACTTGTTGTATAATAGAAAAATAATCACTAGTATGTTCAATAGCTCTACCACCTATTGTCAGTTTTTTACCAGTAAATAAACCTACTCCACAATTTGCTGTAATATTATCATTACCTACAGAATGACCGTTATTTTTTAGAATTTTAAATTTTATTTTAATATATTCTGAATATACTCTCAAAGTAATATTATTGCCACTTTATTTTAGATAAAAAATTCATATTTACTAACTCTATTATATTCTACATTTGCTTTTTCTAATACCGACAATTCTTTACTCTCTATATTATCATCGTAATGATAAAAGTTTTTTGATCATCGTAATGATCAGTCATGATAATTTTCCATTTATTAAGAATAAAACTTCGGTAATTTTTTAAATCCTGATCCTTTTGTTTTAGATTATATTTTATCCAATTTCGTGCGATTTGAATTAGTATTACTATTATTATCAGTTAATGTACATTTTTTTTACTTCTTCTATATAATCGATATTCATTCATTTATTTAGAGATAAAAGATCTTGTTTATTTACCCAACTGTTAAATTCAGACAACTGTTAAATTCAGTGTACCTAACTGTTAAATTCAGAAAAAATTCGGAGATTCAACCTTCATAGAAGTAATGGTTAATAATGAACCAAGGGAATTTTATCTCACTAAAGCACATGCTCAACTTTCTCATGAGGCTATTTCTCAAATTAACAATTAACTCAAATTAACAACTATGTATTTAATTTTGAAGGTGTAACTAACGGCAGGTATATCTTTAATCTTAAACCATTAGAATAGATATTAAATTATGACGCCCCTGGGAGGAGGGTTATATTTTTAAAATTTTAGGAAAGAAAAGGGGGTTCAAGACCTCTCTTTTATTTTTATAAAATTTGAGTATTTTTTAAAAATTTATGAAAAAAAGGGGGTACAAAACATCCCTTCCTTTCAGGGTGTGAAAAAAATATATATAAGACCGTTCCTGTAAACCGTTTACTGTATTTAAAATATTAAATACAGATTTCAGTCTGATCCGATCCGACAGCAGTAAACATATCAATCAACCCTTCTACTGATAAGCAGATGCTCAACTTTCATACATTAAGTACTTGCTACGTCTTTTATTTTTACATATTGCTTGCTGTTCTAAGTTCCTATCACTCTTTCGCACCCTGATGTGAATTATTATGTCTGCATGATTAAGAACAGCTCAAACTTTCGATCTGGGCTAGGGCCTTCGGCCCAGGCATCTGGGTGTTCTGACACCGCTCCACATGAGGCTACTAATAAGTACGCTAAAGGAGGGATTTCTCCTTGATACGTAGGTCCAGTCCATGTCTTTACTGCCGGTGTGCAGCTAGTATATGCCAATTTACCGGCTTCTGATGAGTGGTGGCACCTGACAGTTGATGGTCCTGAAGAGTGGCGGTGGAACTGAAGGTCAGGAAAAGGGGGTGACCATGCGTCACAGAGTACAAACCAGATAATTGATATTGGAGAGCGTGGTGATGATGAAAAATTAACTTCACTCTTGATAAGTAAGGTGATAAAGTACAAAAATAGGATACATAATAAATACATAAAAACATAAGGATACATAAAAATATTTCTTGCATAAGTAGTTGAGAGTCTGGGATAAATATGAAATTGGTAAAGTAAATATCAATACAATAAGAAAGTTCCTAAAAATTAATGAGAAATTTGATTATGATACATATGTACAAGTATGATGCAAAATAATAAGAGTATTTTCTAGAGTACAGTACCTGAAACGGAAATACAAAATAAGTTATGTTACATATAAACAAAATGCTAGATTATATAATGCAAGTAAAATCTGGGTTAGATGCAGAAAACAAGATACGTAAAATAAAATATATTACAACTATGTACAGGAAATGTTGCGTGGGAAAATTTAGGTCACAGAGGTGGGCCGCCCAGGGTCTCAGGTCTCTGTCTTCTGCAAGTACAGTGTAGTTAAAAACTTGAAAATTTTTCATGAAAGGACATGTAATGGCTTTACGGAAGAAGTTGTCATTGATTTTCATCAAGTGATCTTTGATGTAATCTATTTTTAAGTCTTGGTGTAAGGTGGCATTCGAAACGTAGTAGTGTGCATTCGTGGTAAGTCTAAGGAATTTATTCTGTACAATTTGAATTTTCTTAATTTCTCTGCTCTTCACAGTAGCCCAGGCAGGTGAAGCGTAGCAAAGGGTAGGCCTGATAATAGCTGTGTAAATATGCTTTTTTCTTTTCAGATCAAGACAGGAGAGTTTTCCCAGGAGCGGCATCATAAGACTTTTCATGTTCCCGTAAGCTTTTCCTTTGATAATATTAATGTGATCCGTCCAAGTAAGCCTATTGTTGATTGTAATGCCTAGGTCAGGAAAGCGTTCCTGACCTAGGCTTTATTAACTTTATTAACCATTTTGCTTTATTAACTATTGGAATTTCCTTGTCAAAGAGCTTTAAACTATTGTTGATGACTTGACGGGTGCGTCTATTTCGGCTGATAATAAGGAGCTGCGACTTTTCAGCATTAATAGCGATTCTCCATTTTTTTTTACACCAATGTTCGATGCTAGGCACGATGCTTTGGAGTTTCTGTATGGCAGCGTTGAGGCTAAGGGATTTTACGGCAAGAGCCGTATCGTCCACATAGCATCCAAGGAATCTGTTAATTTCGTTATCCGGATGAGGGAAATCGGAAACATAAAATAAATAAAGAATCGGGCCTAATATTGAACCTTGGGCCACGGAAGCACGAATATATTTGAAGTCTGAGTTTTCCTGGCCGAAAGAAACATAAAATTTTCTATTCTTGATGAAAGAGTAGAGGAGCTTGGTCATTTCTGGAGAGAAGTTGTTACTGATTAATTTGAAAATAAGGCCAGACGCGGTCAAAAGCCTTTGCCACGTCGAGCATGAGTAAGGCGACTTTCTGGTGATTATGAAGAGCACTTCCAATAAATTCAGTTAGGCGAACAAGCTGTTTAGTGGTAGAGAGTGTTTTTCGAAATCCAAATTGCTCTGGACGAAATCTGCTGATATACTGTTGCATTCTGTTAAGTATTAGTCTTTCATAGATCTTGCGAAGTCCGGGCAGTAGGCTAATTTGGGTCTATAACCCTCGGGAGTAGTGGAATCTTTACCGGGCTTAGGAATGAGGATGATCTTGGCAATTTGGCACAGCTTTAGTATTAGTCCTTTTTGGCGAGAAATTTTGTTTGGCGATATTTTGGAGCGATAAATGTAAAATTATGATAACCTTGGTAACCCTAAATACTGAGCTTCAAACATGCCGCTATTTCTGTCCACGTAACTTTAACGAATTTGATAGGTATCAGAGCTTTGATGGCAGGAGGGATAAATTGTGTGTTTTTCTTAAAGTTACTTTTGTGTTAGGAAAACACAACATTTAAAATATTTTTTAAAAAGCCAAATTTTTTATAGCTAAAACTGGTGCTTTTAATATTACATCACATGAGTCTTGACATTTTTTCATATGTCAACTCTGCATATTATTATAAATGCCACCCCCCTCCCCAAGGAAAAAAAAAAACACATTTTCAGTAGCATGAGGTAAACTCTTGGTGTTTCCTTTGCTAAGGAGATCAAAATTACCATGGTCTAAAAATACTTGTATACCTCATATTAGAACTATAGGGATGTGTAATTGCATGAATTCATAGGTTCAAATCAGGTTTCATTATTGCTTTTATAACATTTTCATAATTTGTCTGACTATAAAAAATATAATGTTGCTTAGATTATGGAATATATTGCTTATAATTTAGAGTTCTCAAATTTTGTAAATCTTACAACCTAACAGCTGTATATGAATAACCTTCACTGAGTATTATTACTTTCATTAATAGTATGTTGACATAACAGTCGACTTTTTATTTTAAATTTTATGCAAATTTTCTACATTACTTAAACATTTTATCTAACAGAAATCTGAATTTTTTGTAATAAAAACTCTATAATAAAAGTAAGAGTACAATTTATATATAAAAATTTGACTACATGGCAAGCACTTGACTTGATACTGATTTCAATGTCTTTAAATGTTATTATCATAAAGTTTAGATATATTCTTATTAAATTAAGATATACTTTTATTCTATTATAAAGTTTAGATGTACAGAACAGAAGGCACACTTTGTACTTACCACTCGGTCAACCACTTGTGGCAAGATAACTTATGATAACAATTAAATTCAAATGTAAAATTTAAATTCAAATAAATTTGTAGCCCAAAGGCTGCACAAATCAATTTAATGCAAAGTTGGTTAAAAACTTAACTGGCATGGAATTCAACTATCAGCAATTATAATGCAAGGCTGAAGACTACAAATCTTTTCTTATCTACAATCTATTAATGTGGCCTCAAAAGGCAAAACACAGTTTGTTTTACAAAATAAAAACTTCATTTGGATTCTGGTGAGAAAACGGATGGAGGAAATTGACAGTAAAGATCCCAAGAATAAAATAACTCTGGTTACAAAATAAAGGAACGTTACAATATACTTTGTTCCCTGATTAATTATTCAGTACATGAGATAGTGTAATGCATTTTTGTTTGCATCACATACAAACTATTTAGTTTATTTAAATGCTTTCCAAAACTGACAGGATTTTGCAAACATATTGACCATATTTTTTTACCTATAGATGCAACACTTCTTCTCTTCAGAAGTAAGATTTAGAATTAAGAAATAAGAAAATAAGAGAGAATTATAAATAGAAAATAAATACGTATGCTGGCTAGCAGAAGAAGGATGCCTTCATAAAGTACTTTTTAAGAGAAACTGGCTCAGATTCACATTACATCTACGAAAAACTACTAAAACTCCCATATAGCCAGCCTGAACTACCACTGTTCAGTGGCTATCACTCCACCACTAGTGGATTCCAATGACTGTTCGAATTTTTCACAGAAATCATCATTTACGATGATTGTTGTATTATTACCATTGGTACAAAATTTACTCATTATGATAATTTAATTTTAGCTTTTAAATTATAATCATAAATTACTTGTAATAAATTGAGGGATTAAAAATACACATTTCTTAATATTTTTACCATTTACAATATTTAATCATAAAAAATATTTCTAACACTGGTACAAAACTTGCCCATTATAATTGAATTTGATTTCCTTCACTTTCAAATATTTTTTTTATTTTCTTTTAATAACAGAATCTAAGAAACTAAAGTAACATATACTAGTTTGAAATGCATTTATTAACCTTTTGTAAATTTCATTATTCATAAACATAAAAATTAACCTTTTGTAAATTTAAAATATTAGCTAAGTACTAATATAATAAAACATAGATATGAACTAACTACTTAAAATATTAATGTTTAATACATTATATTTTGTAATTAAAAAACAACATTTTTAATTACATTTTATAAATTTTTTAAATTTATTAAGTAAAAACATTTTGTAAATTTCATTACTCATAACATAATTGTTGTTGGGAATGGCATCACTACGCCAGCGAATAAAAAGCCAGATACAGACTGACGTCATGGGACGCCAGAGGAAAACGAACAGTTCCGGTTTAGTTAGCTAAGAACGATGTTTGCATGATGTGGCTAGATAGATATTGTAGCTAGATAAATATTTTATATTCTTTTAACTTGTCTTTATGTGTAAATAAATCATTTTGCTTAAGTTTAAATGAAGTACTCCATTTATGACAAGATAGCTGTTAATTCATCGGGTAGACTTACGAATCCCTTCTGAGCTAGCCATTGTTCGAACGTAACGCCTTACGTAACGTATCATTGTGGCGCCCAACGTGGGGCGCGATAACAGCTAAAATAAATTGAAAATGGAGCTTACACAGCTGAAAACCGAAAGAAAATGTCTAAGAACTTCCTTTACCACATGTGCAAACAAAATTGATGCAGAACTGAAATCAGATATTCCTGATTTGAAGCTACTTTCGATTCTGGAACAACAGCTTAGAGACAAGTTTAATCGACTTGAAATTTGCCAGAAGGAAGTAACGTCGCTAATTCTACAATCTAAAGAAGCTGAAAAGCTATATGAAGAAGATTTTATTTCGTCTGAGCCTTATAGAGATAAATATTTTGAACTGTGTTCTCAAATCGAAAAGCTGTCGAAGAATCCTTTACCTACTGAATTACCAGAGAAGCGCAAATTTAAACTGCCGAAGATCGAACTAAAGAAATTCAACGGCGAAGCAAAAGAATTTTTGACGTTTTGGAGCCAGTTTTCGAAGATCCATGAAGATCCGACGATTCCAGATGAAGATAAATTCCAGTACCTCCTGCAAGCAGTTGTTCCTCAGTCCAAAGCCGCACGTGTAGTGGAGAGCTTTCCGGCAACGGCGTCGAATTATCCGAAAGCAATCGTCCAGCTTCGAGAGAGGTTTGGAAAAGAAGACTTACTTGTACAGATATACGTCAGAGATCTTCTAAGCATGGTTATGCGTAATGCAAGCAGTGGACGTGTGAAGACGGATCTTCCCACCCTCTACGATGATTTAGAAACCAAGATTAGAGCTTTAGAAAGTCTTGGAAGAACGCAAGAGAAGTATGGTGATTTCTTAACGCCTTTAGTTGAATCCTGCCTGCCCGAAGAAGTATTAATTGCTTAGGAGAGAAACAGAAATTTAAAAGAAGCACCTCAGCCTGAGGACCGATGCCTTGAAAATTTGATGAATTTTCTGAAACAAGAAGTGAAAGGAGAAGAGATGGTCGTGTTAGCCCGCACTGGGTTTGGTTCTAATCATATTTCTAAGAAAAAGGATACACTAAATAAAAATTTAGATTTCGCCACCGCAGCTGCGTTAGTAAGTACATCAAATTCTGAGAGCCCAGGTAAGCGCAATTTTAACTGTCTCTTTTGTGAAAAACGGCACCCAACTAAAGAATGTTTTTCTGCTAGAAATATGACATTAGAAGCTAAGAAAAATGTATTAATTAAAAAAGGGGCCTGTTTTGGATGTTTCAGATTTGGACACACTTTTAAAACATGTCGAGTAAAAAATTCTTGCATGTACTGTAATAAACATCACCATTCTTTAATGTGTCCCGATCGCCAAGAAAAAAGCGCAAATGAAAAGTCTAAAAGGGACGTAACTGAAACCAGTACATTAACGAATAACTGTAAAATAGAAAATGTTTATTTAATGACTCTAATAGTTAAAATTAAATTTAAGAATGTTGAGCTTAAAGTACGCACATTACTGGATACAGGTTCTCAGCATTCGTATGTCAGTAAAAAATTAGTAGAGAATTTAAATTTAAAACCATTAAGGCAAATTAAATTGAAGCATTCGTTATTCGGTGGAAGAGAAACGCGAACGCAGATTCACGATGTTTATAATTTGTTGATTTCGGAATTACATGAAACTTTCTCCTTTCAAATCAAAGCACTTTCCGAGAGCAAAATTTGTGGCACAGTGCCAAAAGTGAACGATAGTAAAATTATTAATGAACTGAAAGATAGAGGCGTCAGTTTGTCTGATTTGGGTTCTTCTGATCGTGAGATCGGTCTGCTTTTGGGAGCAGGTATTGTGGGCAGTTTATTTACTAATAAATCTGTTCGATTGGAGTCAGGGTTATTTTTGATTGACACTTGTTTGGGACATGTGTTAACTGGGAAGCATGAGTCATTTGGAGATAGCAATGATGATACTGTTTTGAATGCAATTTCGTTGTACGTTAGTAATTATTCGATAAAAGATTTGTGGTCTTTAGAATCCATAGGTATTTCAGATCCCATTGAAAATAATAGAAAGAATTTAGAACGTTCTAGAGTTTTGGAAAACGAACAGTTCCGGTTTAGTTAGCTAAGAACGATGTTTGCATGATGTGGCTAGATAGATATTGTAGCTAGATAAATATTTTATATTCTTTTAACTTGTCTTTATGTGTAAATAAATCTTTTTGCTTAAGTTTAAATGAAGTACTCCATTTATGACAAGATAGCTGTTAATTCATCGGGTAGATGACTTACGAATCCCTTCTGAGCTAGCCATTGTTCGAACGTAACGCCTTACGTAACGTATCAATTGTCATAAATTCATTTACAGTAGTGTTTCAAGAATTTATCATAGCAGTACTAGAAATATTGAAAATTAGAGAAAGACTGTTTATTCTGATTAAGAGCTTATTTTTTAGGATTGTTATTTAGTCTAGATCGGGTTTTCTTGACAATCCGCCATTTTTTTCCGATCTTCAAAACCGGGTCTACCTTGGCGACCGAAGTTTGTCGCCAAATAAAAAAATCGCCAAAAGGACCAATACTAAAGATGTTCCGGCAATTTTCCATTTCATTGGGAAATAAGACTTATCAAGAGAAGCATTAAAGATGCTGATAAGCTTCGAGATGATACGTAGGCGCGCGAAGGAAAACGTTTATATACATTAAATTCCCAGCTGATATGCATTAACTCTAAAGTTTGTTGGTAGATGGCAGCATGATACAATGAATCCAGAACTTTTTTAATCGGAGAATATGAATACTCATTATTTTTATAATGATAATGATATCTCGTGATAATAAGTAGGTTTGATTTTTTTTAATTTAAAATTCGTGCATTCTTTTCAATACTTCATGGTGTTCGGTCGTCATTCAAATACTTTTCACGTTAAAAATCAACAATTATCGGTTATTTTTAAAACAGATTTTCGTTAATAGATGGCGCCATTAGTCTTTTACTTCGTTTTGAATAAAAATGATTTAAATGTTATCTAATCCAAGTTTTAAGTAATTAAAAAAATACTTTATACATATTCTTCAAATTATATGCGAAAAAAGTAAATTGAAGATTTAACGTTTTCAGTTTATAAATAAAATTAGATTCGATTATAAACGTTTTACCCGACAGACAAGCTGAAGAGTTATCGCTTATTCGTAACCTCCGACGCTGCGAGTTCGAGACTTCTGGAACATCGACAACATTGTAAAGGGGAATCGTAAGACTACGAGACGCCCTCCCCAATATAAAACTGATTAAAAATTCGGTTGTCCCTGGAGGGCGTTTTGCAGAAATTTTTCTTAAATTAATAAAAAATGATTATTTAATTTTAATACTTCAAATTAATTTTTTATATTTTTTTTGGAAATTCTAATATTTTTTGCCTTATTTGAATTTTTTAAGATTTGGGATTTGAAAAAAATGTAAATTAAAAATTTTTAAAATTATTTTGATTATTTTTTGTTCTTTTTATATATTTTTATGTCTTTTTTATTAATTTTAATAAAAATGTTACCAGGTTTTTAAAAAATGAGAAAATGGGGGGATAAAATGGAAAACGCCCCAAAACGGTATGTTTTGCGAAAATAGTGTATTATTTAGTTCAAAAATAATTTAAATAGGCAACCTATGTATGAAACTTATGGTGGTCCATAGTGTCATTTCCAGGCTATGGAATCGTTTTTTGGAAACTGGAAATTTTCGGCGAAGATCGGGACAATGTCGTACGCCCACAATAACGCAAAATGAGGACTGGTGTTTAACACTTAACGGCCAGAACAAACCGCATTATGAACGCCACTTTCTTGCAACAACGGAAAATAGGGACTGGTGGGTCAGAACAAATCACTCTATGAACGCCATTTTCTCGCAAGAACAATAGATTCATGGTTTGTGTTTCGTTGACACAGGGCTATCTTGCTCCCCTTTAGAAAGAGCACAGGAGCATCTCAGATGGGGACAAGATGAGTGGAGCAACGTACTTCTCACGGACGAGTCTCACTTTAGTGTGCAACCTGACAATAGGAGGATTCTGATGTGGAGAGGACCTGGTACACAGGATACTCTTATATTTATGCATGAAAATGTCCGATTTGGCGGAGGCGGAGTGATGGTCTGGTCGGTATTTCTTTCAATGACCGCATTGATCTGCACATTATTAGGAATGGAGCACTAACGTTTCAGCGATATAGAGGTGAGATCCTCGGCTCAGGCCCAACTCGAAAAGCGAAAAGTTCGCAACAATCGGTGCCCGAGTTTGATCGCTAACCCGGCGTAATATTATATGATTTTCGATTCGTTGAAATTGACGAACACTTGGGAACAGAGAATAGTGATTAGAAGTCCAACGGGTATGAGTCCATAATTGCGGAGTACCACGTGTGAGAGTCTGAAGGAAACACCTGCGGCAGCAGGCCTGAGGCGAAGGTAAGTGCGCAAGTAGAACATATGCAATTGATATGGCAATATACAAAGAAATGCCTAAATGCCCCAGTACAGAGAGTCCTAGTGACGTCATGAGATAGGTGAGATACATACGGTAGCAGTGTAACAAATACAGTAGCCTTTACGCTCTAGCCATCGAAAATGAATTCATTCTCATGGATGATGACGCCGGCCACGTCGTGCTCAACTAGTGGACAATTTCCTTTTGGGTGGAGGAATCCATGGGATGGATTGGCCACCATGCTTCGCAGATATAAACCCTAGAAGAAATGTTTGGGACTTTCTAGGGAGAAGGGCTGCTAGTCGCTTTCAGCAGTTTGAAAACTCTCTTCTACCAGGAGTAGAAAAGAATACCCCAGTCCCTCATTGATTCCATGCCTCGTACGTGTGTGACTTTTCGTCAGGGAAACCATACTCCTTATTGAAACTCATTTGTATCCGAGAAGTTACATTTTTTGTTTATTTGTATAATATGGACTAATTGAGTATCTTTCGTTTACGAACAAATGTCGTCAATAAAATTTAACTGTGCCTTGTTCGTTGCTTCTTTTCTTTTCTCATTATTTACAACACCTATACATCGTTTATCAGTCAGCAAAACATTTACTCAGTCGCAATTAATATCCAAACTCTTAATATCTCCTAATTGTTTTGAGCCATGTATATTTCAATATAAGCATGTTAACTTTACGTAAATACAAAAGATATTTTTTAGTATAATTTGTGAATGGCAACAGTATTTAATTCCAGTTTATTGTTCTAAAATGAGAACGAGGGTAATGGTTTGTCTTCATGAGTGAAGGTTGTGTTTCTGCTGTTCATACTGGTTTAACCACCGTCTATTCAGTTACGTCCCTGTTGTGCTTCACGAATTATGCCTAAGAAAAGAATGACGCATTTTCCAATTGATGTGCCTCACTCTAGACGTCTGATTAAAGAATTAGGCAAAGCTGATAAAAACTCTGTTTATTTCGATGGACTGAATGAGATTGCTCACCTACAGAGAAAAGTTCTTGATGGCTACCCGCTGGGACTATGGACTTGAATGTTCTGAGGAGAATTTTTTTTTTCTCTTAAGGAATGCTGACATCGATATTCGGCCTTTTAAAATTTCTGATTGGGCTGACCGCTCTGCGACCCCATTCGATGAAGCCTGTTCATCCAAATTCTGGAAGAACAGCCAGACCGCCCATTCTGATGTCTAAAGTGATACAAGCATAACCACTAAATCAGATGATAATGCGTCGATTTTTCCTATAAAATCTGCAAAATTGCCCCAGCTCTGAAGAAAGCTACCACTACTGCTCAGCCTAAGACTACTAATATGGGTACTTCTATTCCCATTAAAAATAATTTTGAAGCTTTGAAATACTTCTGGCCTCCAGAAATGTAATGGATTGCACATAAGAACCTCCTCAGGTAGAAAGGAGGCATGAGTTTACCATCGCTAATCTCTTTGTCATCACTTCAGTGAATCAGAGTAAAGAACGAGTGCTGCCAATTGTCTGTTCCCGACCGGAGGTTTCCTGGAATGAAGTCAGAAGCCTTTTTACCAAACATGGTGTAAATGATTATGCGAGAATATTAACGACAGACACTAGCATTAGCGCTTGCAAATCGCTAGCTTGCGCTCACTATTTTCCTTAAAACGGACCTTCAGTTTAGTACTTTCGACTAAAAAAGGACTCAACTCTTAAGGTTGTCATAAAAGGGTATCAGACCTGAATGTAATAAAAGGAATCAGACTCTTGATGTTAAGACATCAAGAATGAACTGTGTAACGACGGTTTCCCAGTGATTAAAGTCACTCAGTTTACTAGGAAAACTGCTGATTTAGAAGAAAAAATGCTTGTATTTTTCGGGTCACTGACGCGTAACGATATAGCTAGGACTGTTTACAAAAGAAAAATGGTACTGAGCATATTAAAATTTGCAGATTCAGATCTAATAGCAGCACTGTGATGTGCTTCCTTTGTTAGCGTTTTGGGCATGGAAAATTATTATGAAATAATTCACTGAGATGTTTTAAGTGTGGCCGTAATCGTCTTACCTACATTTGCACGTTAAAATGTGAAGAAAACTCTACACGTGGGAGATGTCAAAAATCGCATGTAGCTTCCTATAAGGGATATGAGTTTTTTCCTAAAGTTTGCACCAAACCTGATGTCAAAGCTGCTCTTGAGCCGCCCAAAAAGTAAAGAAGACCGTTTCGAAGGATAAGAAACCTATCTCTGATAGTGCACATACTTCGAAAGCCGAAACAAGTAATTTTACGAGCAACAAAACGACAGTAAATCCTGCCGCCTTGTCGGAAGTTCATTTGCAGAGCCAGATTTAGACTTGATAAGGCCCTAAGTTATTTGAGATATGGGGTCCTTTATAAGTCTGTTATACTATATTTATATTATATTTTAATTTTTGGAGGCCTCAAGTAGGAGCCCTAAGCTATAGCTTGTGTAGCTTATACGTAAATCCTGCATTGTTCATTTGGAAAACTTCTGTGAGTTCTGCAATAGTCTAAAACTTGCCAAGACGTTAAAAACCTTTTCTTCTAAAGAAGACAATTTGCACATGGCTATGCAATTTTTAGAAGTGATAGAGCAGTTGAAACTACTACGAACGATTACTAACTTTTACCTCCCATTTCAAACAACAGATGGCGCCACACCACGGAGTATGATTCTACATTTTCTTCTCCCGACGCTACTTCGCTTTCACCCTATCATGTTTTTCGTCTTTTGTTTATTATTATTATTTTCTCCTTATGAGTGTTGATTTTTATGTGAGATTGTTTATACATTCAGGTTTTCAATACTTTATAGAGCCGGAACACAGCTAGTTGTTATACTAGCTAATCTCGGCATAATAAAGTCATGTCGGCATAATAAAGCCAATGATTAAAAATTACGGAGTGCCTATGGCTCAAAACCATGTACCTTCTCATCAGAATTACATAAAAGCGAGCAGAAATAGGAAAATTGGATAAAGTAGTAAACTTGATGCTCACTAGAGGGAGCCACATGGCTCGAAAAAGGTTAGGGATAGCGAGAATTTATAAAACTTAAGAATACATAATTTTCTGTAAGTTTTAAAATTTTTAATCATTTTTTTGAATTTTTAATTTTTATAATTTTTTGGGTATTTTATATTTTTTATATACACGACGCAACACAAAAGCATAAAATGAAGAGGAAAGATTTTACGTTTAATAGGCTCATTGGCATGTGGAATAAAATGGGAGTGCAAATAATAAAGTTATCGCGAGAAAATATTCAAGGCAGAATTAAGTTCTGCGGGAGATGTGATTCTAGAGTGAACAGAATGATAACTTTGCATAATGACCACTTCTCAGATTGCAGGAAAGGATGATGGTAAAGCTTGGAAAAATAAGCAAATATATGGCAGCTCGCTGAGGGGACGTCCTTCCTTCACGGCGCGTGGAACTGGTGTTAGAGGCTTAAGTTTAAAGTTAAATTCAAGTTGACATGGTTAGGCAGCATTTAGTTGTACTAGCAACTTTAACTGCGTCGGTTGAGAGGTTGCCTTAGGCGTTGAGGAGTAATTGGAAAATAAATGCGATAAACACCGCGCAGTTACAGGCGAAGCTAGACTTGCACATGAGGTGCGATTTTGAAGAAGTAAGTGAAAAGCAGCCGTCGAGCTAGTTCGATGAGGAGGAGATGACATTCGATTCGTTGGAAGCCAGTCACATGGGTGGTCACCCATCCAAGTACTGACCCCGTGAGAAGCTGCTTGAAACTGAAGAGGTGAAAGTTGAACAGGAAAAAAATCTTTAAGCTGAGATAATTATCCTCCTGTTTCGGCGATTTCCATAAGGTACTTGGATGGCTTGAAAACCTATCAGAAGTTTTTCAGTTAAGTTTCTAGCTTTCCTTAATTTCTCAATCATGCTCATAAGTTTCTTCATGTGGAAAAAAATGCCTGCGTTTTGGGTGTGTGTGTGTGTGATTATGGCAAAGCCTCGAGGGCTATCTGCCTAAGGGGAGGGATGCCTTCGTGGAGGACTTTCTAAGGGAAACTGACTCGTATACACGTTACACATGGGGAAAACCACGAAAACGCCCATGCAGCCAGCCCGTTCGCGGGATTCGAACCTCGGACCGAACTACCAGTGTTCAGCGACTTTACCGCTCGGCCCCTGGTGGGACCCCCTGCGTTTTGGGAGAAAAGTTGAAAGATCTGGAACATACTATCTTGATTTTCTTCTGAGGGCTTGTTCTTCAAGATACTACTGAAACTGGCTTTACTATTAGCTTGTGAGTCATTAGTCTTCATGCGATTAAGTTGAGGGAAATTTTCTATATTTTTCTCCGGCACTGAGATTCTATTTTTTGGCTGGGGTTTCTCTGGATCTTTATCTTATGGATTTCTTGAAGTCTCTTCTGGTATTCCGGGCATCTGATAAAGGAACTTACGTGATTAGATTGGCAAAAGACGCACTTTGCTCAGTCTTGCTTCTTTAGATTACACTCATTTGTTCTATGGTTAAGTCCGCATTTATATAGCAGCGCGCTGCATGGTTATATCTATGCTGAGTGTACTTCGATACTTTTGATATGCCTGTTTCAGCAGGAATTATATCCCGCTATTAAAGGCACCTCAAATATATCTGGTTAGAGGAGACATAACATACAGTGCTTCGAAGGAATACCTTCATAAGGGACTACAGGAAGATTGTGTAGATGTGGCTCAGGCCAGCGTAAATGAAAATGTCATACTTTGAAACTTCAAAATTGGCTGAAAGAAGTTAAGATTATTTATGGGGGATTCCGATAAATATGAGTTGCATAGGGCCTTAAATTGATGTCAATTTCTAGGAGCTCGTACTTAAAATTTTCTGAATAATTTACCTCCGCGTTGCTGATGGCTTTCTTGAAAAAAATTATTATTTAATTTATTGATGAATAACGCCAGATTTTGGAGTTTAAGGTCTCTATGTAGCTGTTTATTGCGAACGAACCAGGGGGCTCCTGTGATTTTTCGTAAGTGGTTGTTTTGGAAAACCTGCAATTAATTTAATACGGAGGTGGGAACAGAGCACCATGCAGGGGAGGAATATGTAAAGATGGGTCTTAATACTGATGTGTAAATGTGCTTCTTGCCAGCAAGATCCAGTGGTGAGGAGGCGTCAAGAAACTTTCGGAGCTTCCTAGAGTCTCCTACGGCTTTCCCGATGATCATGGAAATGTGAGGACTCCATGTAAGGGAGCCATTAAAACGAACTCCCAAGTGAACTCCTCTCTGACTTTGGGTACTGTTTCACTATAGAGGGTCAGATCTGCATCAACGTTTTTTATTCTATGCCGTCCTATCAGTAATAATTTGGATTTTGTGGCATTAATGGACGTCGTCCATTTGAGACACCATTCCTCTATCTCGTGTGTGTGGTTTTGTATTCTGATCATGGCATGTCGTGGATTAAGTGAACTAGAAAGAATGGCGGTGTCGTCGGCGTAGCAGGTGGTGATGCAGTTTGTATCTTCAATCATAGGGAAGTCCTTAATATATATATAAGATAGAGAATAGGCTCAAGGATGCTTCCTTGGGGGACGCCGGCTTTAATTAATGTGTTTTCAGAATAAACATCACCCTGCCTGACATAGAAGGATCGATCACTTAGAAAGGAATGAAGAATCAAAATCGTTTCCCTGGGAAGATCGAGGGAAGCAAGCTTGTAGATAAGTCCGTTATGCCAGACGCGGTCAATGGCTTTTGCCACGTCCAGCATAAGGAAAGCAGTTGTCTGGCGCTTATGAATAGCTGCGCTTAAAAATTCAACGATTCTGACAAACTGCATGGTGGTAGACAACCTTTTACGGAAACCAAACTGCTGCATTGGAAGCGCGTTTAGAGCTGGCTGTAGTCTTCTGCAGATAATCCTCTCTAGAATCTTTCCCAGTGCAGGAAGCAAGCTGAATGGGCTAAACCTATCTACTCTTGTGTTATCTTTTCCGGGTTTGGAAATTAAGATGACAATCGCTTGCTTCCATTCAGCTGGGAAATAACATAGATACAGGCAGGCGTTGTAAATGCTACAGAGTTTGTTGATGAAATTACCAGGCAGATGTTTAATCATTGAATTAGAGATTTTGTTCTTCCCAGGTGCTTTTCTTTTATGAAGTTTAGCTATAATAGAGCTAACTTTTGTGGGAGAGGTAAAAACAGAGAGATTTTGGACACTGGGCTGGTTAATCCAATTATCGACAAACATGTTAATGTGATTAATGAGATTATGGTCTGAAGGGGTCTCATTTGGAGTGAACTGTTTGGTGAAGTGGGTGGTAAAGGCTTTGCCTTCGTTGCTGTATTTGAATCCAGTGTCGTCCTATAGAGGTTTGTTGCTTGTTTTTGTCGACTTAATTAAACGGAGGGACTTCCAGAATTCTCAGTCTTCCGCATTTAATTTTTCAATTTTGTTATTCCAAAGTTTAGTCTGGTGGGAGTCAATTAACCTTTTAATGTTGCGATTAAGTTTATTAATTTGCGATTTAATTGCCGGGTCACGTGAGTGGGCGAAGATCTTACGGAGTCTATTTCGTGTTTAGCTAATTAATTTAATTTTTTGCGGAAGTTTGAAGTAATGTTTTTTATTAATAATTTCTGTAGTAGAATTTTGCAATGCCTTATCAATGCAGGTGATGATGCTTGTGATAGCCTGGTCGATATCATGTGTATTTTTAAGTTGCTCTGTTTTGGGGAGGTGATTGTTAATTTCAGATTTGAATTTGTCCCAATCAGTAATTTTGTAAGTAGTGTTGGCTTCAGGCCTGCTAATACCCAGGTGTGCCAGAACTGGCACGTGATCTGAAGAAAGGTCATTGATTACTTCCGCAGTGATCGGTAAGTTATCAGATGTGAGGAAAAGATTCAGTATGTCTGGATACTGTCTTGGGTGAGTAGGCCGGAAAGTAAAATCTTCTGGGGGTGTAAATCTAGTATGGGTAATTGAACACGAAGGTTTGAAGGATATCACCGTGTTTATTTGCTTTGTGACACCCCCAGCTAACACGTTTAGCATTAAGATCAATTCCGATTATGGTGGGAAAGGAGTTAGTAAATTCTGTAAATGTTGATCTTGCAGCCTGAGATCTGGAGTGTTGTAAAGGCCGCATACAAGCATATTTCCCCAATTAGGGATCCGAACGACTACCCTTACTTCTTCAAACCCATGAGAATTGGCAGGAGTCCAAACTCCGCTTAACATAGATTACGGCACCTCCGCTTCTATGTCTAATCCTGTCGCAGCGATAACTGCAATAGTTAACAATACTCAGGGAGTGCGCTAGCGTAGCGTGTGTCTCAGTGATTAGTGCAATGTCAATGTTGTAGTGTGTGAGAAAGTCCTGCATTTCGCTAATTTTGGTGACAATGATATGCGCATTCCATGTCATGATCGTCACTGGGGTCATTTTTACTAAGGACCTACGACCCATAATTTATCTCAGTATCGGGCCTCACTGTATTTTGCTTTCCAGCCATGGCAGTTGTATTGTGTAAAAGCGCTATAAGATCAGCGAGATTCTTTATGACCTTCTGAGCGTCCGCTACAGCTTTCTGAATTTTCCCAGCGAAAATATCAGATTGAACAGACTGGGCGTAGGGTTTCTTCTTTGAGAAGGCTTCACAACCCCTCCAGTTGCTGGTATGCTTCCTGACACAATTACAACATTTTGGCTCAAAATCTTTGGGTTCTGGGCAATCTCGGCTTTCATGAGGGCCTGCACACTTACAGCGGCGAGACGGGTGGTGACACGCCGCCTGCGCGTGATGGTAGCCAGGGTCAAAGCACCAACCTACGGTGCTTTGGTGCGGTGCTCGTGGCCGGGGCCAAAGCACCAACCTACTATTAGCCTCTAACAGCAAAAGGAAGTGCGCAAAATCAAGTGCAAGGAAAATCAGAGAAAGGCGCTGAAGCTCCTTCACGCTCCGAGTTGAACTCAGAATCAAGATCAAGGTCGTTCTTTCAACAGCGAGGAGAAAAGCGTCCGTCTAACTCGAAAGTCAGGGGTGAACTCACCTGCTGAGTGTGCCCGTACTTCTGGCATTTATAGCACTGGGTAGGGTGCCTTCCTTAACATCTAAATTTTTCTATTCGGACAAAACTAAAGATGTTATTTACGTTATATATTGCATTACCTTCGGGTGAGTTATCTAATTCTATGAAGTAGAGAAGAAGTTTTTCACATGTTTCTCCTGATTTCCTTGTGAACTGCTTGATTTTCTTTACTGGAAATTTTATATCGGTTAGATTTTGAAAGAGTTCCTCTTCGGGGATGATTTCAGGGATATTCTTAATAACGGCTTTTATGGTTCTTTCATTATCGAAAAGATAGGTATGATAACTTCTTTTGAGCTGATCGAGCGTTAACGTGATATTCCTATGGTCTTCAGTGTTTTTCGGATAAATGAAGATGGACTTCATTCTGAGCTGAGATTTGTATTCTGCAATAGAGATATTCTTTAGGAAGCCGTCAAGCTCTAATCAATTTAGTTTCTCCTTCGTGATGACTATTGGTGGTATTCTACTTCCTTCATTACTGGGAGTATTATCGGTGCGGTTATCAACTGAAATTTCTATGGGTAGTTTATTGAATCTATTTTGCTGCGGGATTTCCGAGCTTACGGAATCGTTATCATTAATTTTATCCGTTTTGCGGAGGAGTGTCCATTCTGAGCTACCACCTGTAGACTCTGCACGTTTACTTGTTTCAGCTATTCCTTTCACCAAGTTCGGGAAAAATTTCTTCAGTTTTTCCTTATGTTGATTTTCTCTTTATCCTCAGCAGCTTCCTTTAATTTGCGCAGTTTTCTTTTGTGTCTATCTTCAATATATTCTTCCGTTTCCGCAGCAAGAAATTGCTGAAAGATTGGGTCATCTGGATTTACTGATTTATTACGTCCATATTCATTACGATAGGCTTCAACTGCTAAGTTAAAAATAAATTCCCGTTCTCGTTTGTTCATTTTTCGGTTGATTAGTAACTCGGTCGTATCGAAATATCCATCGGGCTACTCGAATTAGGTCTATCTGGGGGTACCTTCGGGTATTAGAGGGGCGTGTCTACGCCTTTTAGGTGGTGGGTAGATGCCATAGTCCCGACCAATGATGGCTCTTGGTCTCTTTCGTGAGTTGCGAATGGCTGGATCGTACTCTGGTAGTTGTTGCAATGCTCGGTTCAATCTTCAGTCTGTTCAATTTTGATGAAAAAATTTTGACCAAGTTTTTGAATAACATAATCCACAGGTTTAATGTTTAAGTCCGAATGAATCACATCTGTACGGACGTACCAGGCTGTGTTCAGGGCCATACGTAGCGTTTTACTCTGAAAGGATTGAAGTTTTTCCACATGGATCTTGGATCATATCTTTACTGCTGGCTTTAGCTACTAGGAGCTCTTACCAGTATATTATCATTATACCATATGCCATAAGGTTAAAAATTTAAGAGGTGTATTTAAAAATACACCGCGCCCGAAGTCGAGATCAATAAATGAGAGAACTCATCAAATAAGTTTTGCTAAATTGCATATCATGGCATAGCATGGGTGATTATATAAATGGCGGCGAGAGGCGAAATGAAAGTCTAAGCTTCTGGGTGAGTCTAGAAGAGCAGAAACACTTGATCAGCGTCCGGCATTTAGATTGGTCGAGGAGTCAGAGTTCGAAAAATGAAGTTTTTTGTAGTTTTTGGAAATAAATAAAGTTCGAACATAGTAAAAGCAACATCTATCTGTGAATTTAAGAGTCCTATGTCTTTTGAAACACTTGAAAATCTTCTAAACTTGCGATATAATCATTAAATGAATAGAAAACTGTAAAATTTTTCACATGAGTTATCCTCTAAAAAAGAATATTCTTTAAATTTATGTAGTAGAGTGGTGGATTATCTGGCTAACCTTCCGGTAACCGGGGTCAGTTGGCGCCAAACTATTTTTGGCGGCAATGAGAACACTAAGATATGATTTTTAAACGTGAACAGAATAGTAACTTTTAAGTTTTGCAGTATTGAAATACCGTTATTTTATGTAAAAAGAATAGTAAAATGGGATGATAAAATACTAGATGAGTAAGACAAAGTCCATCAGCCTTGCAAGTAAAAACATAGTCCTATCTATGTAATTCACGATAAAATAGTATAATGAATAATAAAATAATAAATTGTATTACACTTTCCTCGAACTCTAAACTGGTCAACCAAGTAATTGTCAATTTCATTAACAAAAGGTGCATCATAAACTCACTAAAATATACAAGTTACTATGGTCGTGGAATTCACACTAAATCAACTTTCCTTCAAAACTTTAAGCATTCCACATCTTTCGATTGCCACATGCAAGAAACAAAACTTAAATAATAATAATAATAATAATAATAATAATGAACTGACCCTGAAAACATTAACTAAATAAAATTAAATGAAAACATTCATAAGTTATAAACTTCACGTCATCTAAAATCCAACATTCTCCCACCAACAACAGCCTAACCTCCTGAAAATATTAAAACAGTAAAACCTTTAAAAACAAACACAGTATTTCATGATTAAATTAAAAAGAAGTATTTGCTGGCTATAGTAAACTCGCACTCATTACAAGCACCGAAATAAAGCTCTAGGTTTGCCACAGGAAAACATACAGCCAGAAACCACAACCAAATCAAAATCGCGTCAAATTAAAAACTCTCGCCAAGTTTGGCGCTCACGCCGATTATGGAAGATTAACTGATTATCTCGACTTGCCTGAAGAGTATACCCTGTAAACAAAAACGTTATTTGAGAATCTTTGATGTGTAATGTTTCTTTATTAAAATAACTGCCTTTGCGGAGGTGGAGGTTCAAAGGCAGATGGATTAAAAGCAGAAAATTCGGTTAATCTTCGCATTGTATCTTACAAAATTAAAGTAAAAAATGCATATTTTAAACCTAAAGTAAAGATTCCATTTTAATACTTCATGAAGTTGCTTAGTCCACTCCCCCCGAAAAAAAGTACGCACATATGACATTGTTTAATGGTAACATTACAAGATGGTGAGAAACTTTTTATTATGGTTTCACAATTTTAACACTTCTATACAGACAGTGCAGATTTCAACATAAATACAGTTTGATTGTTACAAATAAATATAGTTTACGCAAATAAAGGTCATATAAATAAAATAAAATAAATCAAAGGTTTATGTAAATAAATATTTTCATTTAAAATCGGAGAAATGTTCTACTTAGATAAAACAAACTAAAATCATTTTGAAAACACAGAAAAATAAGCATATATACATAAATAATTAGAAATGAAGTACATTTTCAAGCTATGCCACATGTTTGAAACCGTATACATCTACTTCGGCGAGTTGAAGAACATTAGCATCATTTTCAGGACAGTCATCGCAAAACTTAATAATCTGCACGCTGATATAACGGCCATGAAGAGGACAGGGAAGGCATATGAATTTTCTTACGACTGCATCACCGATTCCACCACCGACGTGTTCTCCACAGAGTGAATTTTCTTCAAAAATCTCATTGTCCCATTTTTTCCCCAGTTTGACATGGCCCACACGGATCTGAATGTCATGTAGACGAAAAGCTGAAATGCAACAAAAAATTCTTTTTATAGAAGAATGGAAATGTTTGAAGATTTTCTGAGATGCCTAGTTAGAACTTTTGTCGCCTCTTTTGATATACAAACAAATAACTGCAAAAAATGTTAATAAGAAAGACAAGTAAATAAATTAAAATTCTTCGTTTATTTTTGAAGTAAAATTTTTAATTACGATATTCTAAAATTATATTATTTTAACTGATTTTGTTCGCAAAACCATCAGTGACAATGTAGACGTAGGTCTATTTGATTGTTATTGCTGTTATGTACACAGTACAGAAATATTAAATGCAAAATATACATTTGTAGTTTCTAAATGCTTCTTAAATTATTTTAATTTAGAAAATGCTTCAGAGCAATGCCCTTCCACATTATTCTTTTGATTTTCCTGGCAGTAACGGAAATAAAAGTCTGAAATGTTTCTTTTTTAACTAGGAATTCTTCCTTATGAATGTCACCCTGCTCATAATTTAGTTGATATTGGTAATCTGCATTCAAAAGTTTCAACGAAATAATAATAAAAAAAAGTATAGCGAAAATAAGTACCTCTTGAAATCACATAGTAATTTCTTTGAATACTTTATTTAGTGAAAAACTATTTTTCTCAATTTAATTCCATATGGCAAATTAAAAGCCTAATTCTTCACCAACTTTTGATGATCTGCTAAACTGAGCCCTGTAAAATAATATTTCACGGTGTAGAGTCATTAGGTTTATTTTTGGATGCAGGAGTCATGAAAAATGTGCAACGTCCTCGCCGGGAATTGAACCATGGACATCTGAAATACGCGCCCAGCGTGCTTACCATTACACTAATAAAGGCACGTTAAGAAGGCGGTAGAAACACTTTATAACGCAAAAAATGCCGCCCGTGGCATACGGCCCCTCCTACCCACTTCTAACTACGCCTCTGTATTTCGAAATCTAGAGACAGGATGAGTAATTTGATTCATGCAGATTCATTTTCCCTCATATACACTACCATATGTAAACTTTCAAACTTTATTAATTATCCAATTATATAGAATAATAATACCTCCCATTTCCATAGAGGACCAAATCTTTTTATTGCCGTGCCTCATACATCCCGCAATTTTACTAAAAATCCCAATTTTATTCTATTTTTCAAAATTTACTAAAGAAATGGTACTGGTAAGACCCGCCTAACGCTAGAGGGCGCTCAGAGCGCCATTGAGTGTATGCTGAGACTCGATGGAAGTTGCTTGATGGATGATTTGGAATTGATTTGGATTGATGTGGAATGCTTGATGGCGATTTCTGAGATTGAGATATTATTATATTTAATTAAATCAATTCATATTTTATTGATTGGTGATTATTGAATTTGATTTATTGATATGAGATGTTTTGCTAAACCACCACACTTTCTACAGACTTGGATTACCACAGAACCTTAAAACCACCGATGCGCATTTGGTGCATCTACGCCAAGAACCAGGTAGGAGAATCTTTATTGAATTATTGAAACTGAATTATACCTGGATAGAAATTAAATATGGCTGTAAATCTGCCAAAGTTGAAGAAGAAACGCAGTTCCGTGCGTTCGATGTTGACGAAATTAATTAACAAAATAGAAGTTGCTATCAACAACGAAAACGAAACAGTTAATCAGTTGGAAGCATTTTTGGAACAATTAATCGGAAAAGAAACTGATTTAAATTCTTTAAATGATGAAATTGAAAATCTTTTGAGCGTCGAAACACTATCTGAAGATATAGAAGCTTCAGAAGAAATAAAAGAAAAAATAATTTATTGGAAATCGAAATTTCATTCTAAAATAAAGAAATTGAATTCTGATTCTATCCAAGTTGATACAGTTTCACGAAACATTCAGTTGATTAATACTGAAACTGAAAATATAAATATAAAATTGCCTAAATTACATATTAGTAAATATTATGGTAATTATTCTGGTTGGTTAGATTTTTACAATTTATTTGAAAGCTCTGTTCATAATAATCCTAAATTAAGCAAAGTTGATAAATTTAATTATTTGAAATCCTATCTCGGTGGTACCGCGGCAGCATGTATTTGTGGATTTGCTTTAAGTGATGAAAATTATGATATAGCACTTGATTTATTGAAAGAAAGGTTCGGAAATAAAAACGTTTTGATTAATACTCATTTGAGTGTTTTGCTGAATTTAACTCCCGTTAAAATTCCTAACGATGTTATAAGTTTACGAAATTTATATGATAATGCGGAAACGCAGATCAGAAGCTTAGATTCTTTAGGAATTACAGGTGAATCATATGCAAATCTATTGACAACAATTTTAATGAAATTAATTTCTTCAGAATTCGTTTTAGAATTTAATCGCATTGAAGGCGACAAAGAATTTGACTTAAAAACTCTTTTGCAATTCATTAATAAAGAAATTCGAAGCCGCGAGAGATCCTTTCCAATAAATAATTATAAATCATCGAATCAACGAGTGCACTTATGTTCCTCGCAAGAGAAAATAAAAAATAAAAATCCTACTTCCGTTAGACATAACTCTTCAAGACCTCCGCATAAGAGAGAGAATTCTTTCCCCTCCCCACACACGCATGAATTCCTGGCGTCAGTCGAAAATGTAATGTGTTTATTTTGTAGCAAAGATCATAAATCAGAATCATGCTCTACATTTAATGCAAACGAACGGAGAGATTTAATGCAAGCAACGAGGTCAATGTTTTCGTTGTTTGACCCCAAACCATCGAGTGAAAGAATGCTTGAAAAAGGATTTGTGTCCCATCTGCAGCAAACCTCACTATGTTTCAATTTGTTTTCGAAACCAAAATAATCCACACATTATTTCTCCAAAGGTAGAAACCGATAATGTCGTATCGGCGAATGTCGTATCCGCAAAAAGGAATACTATGTTACAAACATGTTCAACCTTAATTGATAATGGAAAAGAGCAGGAAATTATTAGAATTTTCCTGGACAATGGTTCACACAGCTCCTTTATTTTAGCAGCTATTTCCAAAAGATTTAACTTTCCAGTTGTTAGAAAGGAAAGCCTTTCAATTTGCACATTTGGTATTAAGGAAACGGAAACAAAATCATTTAATGTAGTTAAACTTAAATTAAAGAATAGAGATGATCCAAATTTATGCATAGAAATTGAAGTACTAGAGACAGAACATGTTTCGGGTACGCATTTACCGACTCCGGATAAAAATATAGAGAAACAATTTAGACGTTTAAAAAATGTACAACTAGTGGACTGTTATGAATTTAAACAATAAAGAAATATCAATACTAATAGGTGCAGATTACTATTATTATATTGTCACTGGTCGAATTACACCCTTAAGCAAAACCCTCGTTGCAGTTGAAACAATATTTGGGTGGTGTTTGCAAGGCCGAAACACGAACTTAAATGAAACGTTTGCAATGAGTGTTATGGTAAACGAATCCAATATTTCCGATCAACTCAAGGAATTTTGGGATTTAGAGAATTTGGGTATCGAGGCAGAAGTAGCTGAAATAGAACCCACTGAGAAAGAAGTAATGAGTGAATTTGAATCCGGAATTACATATCAAAATAAGCGATACAAAGTGAAATTGCCCTGGAAACCAAATATGAAGACATTATTAGAAAATAATGAGCAGATAGCAATGAAAAGATTTTTGAGATTGAAATCATCTTTTAAAAATGACTCGTCCTTATTTTGTGAATATAACACTGTTCTAAAGAATTAGCTTTAGGAGAATATTATTGAACCTGTCCCAATTGATGAAGTAAATTTACGCCAAAATACATTTTATCTACCTCATCGAGCTGTAATACGTACGGATAAGACTACAGGCAAATTACGAAGTGTGTTTGATGCTTCGGCGCATGCAAAAGATCAATTATCTTTGAACGATTGCTTATACATGGGACTTAATTTTATGCTTAACCTATTTCTTCTTTTGATCAGATTTAGAACGAATCCGATAGCAAATTGTTGCAGATATTAAGATGGCTTTTCTCCAGATTGGAATAGATGAAAGTGAACGAAACTACACCAGATTCTTCTCGGAAGAAGATCCAGGAGCTGATGATGAAAATAAGAAATTGGAAATTTTTCGGATGACAAGGGTGTTATTTGAGGTGAGATCTAGACCGTTCCTCCTTGCAGCCACAATCAAACATCACTTGAAAGGGTACGTAGATATATTTCCTCTGACTTCTAAGCATCTTAATGATGCTTAGATCATTGTACGTCGACGATTTTATTTGAGGGCAAATCACTGTTCTACAGGCTCTAAAGACTTGTAAAGAGAGTGTAGACATTCTAAAAGAGGCAAGCATGGACCTTCGAAAGTGGAAAACCAATTCTTCTGAGCTAAGTAAAGAATTAAAGAAATTAAACTTCAATGTAGATCAGGGTGAAGAGTCTTTAGATACAAATTTGATAGCTTAAAAAGTATTGGGAATTGGTTGGGATGAACAAACTGACACGTTTTATTTCGATACCAGAAATCTGGAAACATTTCTTTTAAAACGAACTAACACAAAAAGACACTTACTTCAAGCATTAGGTCGACTTTTCGATCCAGTAGGTTTTATAGAACCGTATACTATTAGAGTTAAGTACTTGATACAAGAAATTTGGTGTTTAGGATTAGACTGGGATGAAAAATTGCCCAAAAAGTTAGAAATTGCTTGGAATAAATGGTGCGATGAGATCCAAGATGTAAAGGAAATAATTATTCCCGATATTATTTTCAAAATTCTTTGCCCAGTCATGCAATCACTATTCAGTTAAACTGTTTTTCAGATGCATCTAAGAAAGCTTATGGTACTGTTGCGTACTTACGCATAGAATTAAAGAGTGGAAATATCATTTCTAGGTTTGTAGCATCAAAGAGCACGGTAGCTCCGTTAAAAACCCTTTCGATTCCTAGATTGGAACTCATGGGTGCACTTTTGTCTTCAAGATTGAGCAATAAAGTTGTAACTGCACTAAGTTTTCCAGTTACTCGATATTTTTGGACGGATTCCTCAATAGCTTATTAATATCCTTACATGGATCAAAGGTGATCCGAATAGACATAAGGTGTTCGTGAAGAATAGAATAAAAGAAATACAAAAATACAGCAATCCAAAAAGAATGGAATCATTGTATAGGAAAGAATAATTCCGCGGATTTGATTTCTAGGGGTTTATCCTTAAGCGAGCTCAAGAATAATCAGCTCTGGTCGCATGGACCCTGTTGGTTGATAATGAATAATACAGCATGGCCATCCATCCTCCTTAGAATCAATGGAAGAAAGCGAAGTAGATGTCGATAAGTTTGAGTTTAAGAAGTCAGTTGTTGTAAATGCAACTGTTGAAAATAGCCAAAATGAAAACGATTTAATCACAAGATACTCCTCATTCAGTAAATTAATTAGGATAACTGCTTTATGTTTGAGATTTATAAATAACTGTAAAGCAAACCCAGAGTTGAGAACAGACTTCATATGTGCTTCTGAGTTAAGACATGCTACTGAAGTTTTAGTAAAACTCGTACAGTCAACTGAATTTCAAAAGGAAATAAAGTGCTTGAAAAACGGACAATCTATTCCAAAAAATAGTAAAATATCATCTCTGAACGCATTTCTTGACAAAAATGAGGTACTGAGAGTAGGAGGAAGACTGGAGTATTCTGAGTTTTCTGAATTTCAGAAACATCAGATACTCTTGCCAAAGGCTCATCATTTCATTAATTTAGTTATTGAATATTATCATAGGAAATCCTTACATTCTGGCTTACAGACTACATTATCTTTAATAAGACAGTCATATTGGATACCGTCTGGTCAAGATCGAGTTAGAAGAGTAATAAATAAGTGCATGACTTGCTTTAGAACGAAAAATCAAACGGTAAGCCAGATGATGGGTAATCTACCTAGGGACAGAGTCGTGCCTTCTAGACCTTTCAAGAAGGTCGGATTAGATTTCGCAGGACCTATAATCACGAAACCTAATTTGAAAAGGTCAAAGGTGACTTAATTTGACCTAATTTGAAAAGGTCAAAGTCTTATATTGCATTATTTATCTGTTTTTGCACTAAAGCAGTGCATTTAGAAGTCGTTTCTGAATTAACAACAGAAGCTTTTCTAGCCTGTTTACGACGATTTATTGCCAGAAGATCCAAACCAGCCGTTATCTGGAGCGATAACGCCACGAATTTCAAAGGTGCGAGAAATATTCTTAACGCATATAATGATATTTGCAAATCTAACCCAATTCAAGGATTTAGTGCAGAAGAAGGCATCCAATGGAAATTTATCCCACCAGCTTCTCCTCACTTTGGCGGACTGTGGGAAGCAAACATAAAATCAGTGAAACGGATTTTGTTAAGGGTAGCAAAATCAGCTATCATGAATTTTGAAGAGTTAACTACTTTAGTTACTCAGATAGAAGCAGTTCTGAATTCCGTCCATTATCACCCCTTTCTTCCGATCCGAATGACTTGCAGCCTTTAACTACGGGACATTTTTTTAACAGGAAATGCTATGTTGTCATATCCTGAACCACATACTGCTTCGGATTTTCTTTCTTTTCATTCCAGGTGGGAACTAGTTCAGAGACTACAGAATCAACTACAGAATCGTGCCAAATGGAGCAGTTCGCAGCCAAACATGTAGATTGGTCAACTAGTACTGCTGAAGGACTCCAACCCCAATCCTTTGCATTGGCCATTGGGTCGCATCCTACAAGTGTATCCTGGTGGTCTGGTCAGAGTAGTTGAAGTTAAAACCTCTACAGGTGTTCTTCGGCGAGCCATCAACAAAATTATTCCCCTACCATTTAACCTTCTAAAACCGGGCCGAAATTCTCATAATATAGCTTTCAGACCGGGGCGATCCGAAACAGTTTTGCCCCCTCTTTGACATTTTCCTAATGAGAAAAGTCGTTAGTCCCCCTCCATGGATGAAGTAAAATTTACATGTTTGCCGGACGCTTACGTCCCATAGTAGAGGAGTTGCTAGATTTGCAATTTTTTCGATGATTATTTTGCTTTCATTTAAATGAAGTTCTAAATAAATAGTGCATAAATAAATATGCAGTACTGGATGCATATCCAGTGCACAATTTATTTAGAACAAAATGTATGCAAAGTTTATATTTCACTCACTATTTCTAATCAATCTCGTAAATAATTTGTGAATTTTTTAACTTTGTTTTCACTCTTCATTTATATTCGCGTATTTTCGTATTAGAAATTAGAAAGCGAGAACAAATTTAACAAAATATAGTAAATACGGACTAGATTTGTAAGTTTTCAGGCTGGAATGCGATTTTTAATAACATATTTTCATTAATAAAATAATGGTAATGACTAATTTAATGAAATAATAATAATAATATTTATTACCATTAGATGATTAAAATGAGATTCAATACAATTAGATTTTGAGATGAACTTACAGCAATAATAAAGCTTTACATAACAATAACAGAGATTTAAATCTGCTTTTTTCGATAATTTTGTTATTATAATATAAAAATCAAAGTCCGAGATACATTGGTTGCGTTTAATCATTTGACTTTAACAAATATTACATTGGACTATCAGGCAAAGAAGGTATATCTTTAACGAGAATTTTTCTTTGTAAAATTGGCTTTTGTTTATGTTAGCAGAGAAAAAAAATCTGTGACTTATACATGCAATCATCCAAAGTATTTTTCAGAACAGTTTTAAATGTTCATGAAGAATTAATTATACGTCAATTTCTTTTCATAGGTAGACATTTCGTCTAAAACCATCGTTATATCCAAAGGTTGAAGTCTATTTCATTTTCAACGAATATTCTATTTGCACATAATATATTTTCTAATTTATTTTAGAAAGAGTAATCTTTCACGTTTTCAAAAGAATAAGGACATACTAGGTGTTGACACAATGTAGTAAATCTGTTTTTCATATTTCTTCCAGTAATGAAGACGATTACCCTGGAATATTTTCAAAGCAAAATTAAGAAAACCGTTTACGCCAAATTTTGCATAAAGTATCTTCTCGTGTATTTTTTTATTTAAAGTGCGGAATTTTCTCTTTGAAAATATCAAAAATCATGAACGGAGCAAAATTAATTCATGAGAAATAACTTTGAAATGCAATAATTCCATCATAATATGAAATAGTGGAGAAAAGTGCAATACAGTTTATTTATTCACAAATAATCCGCCTCATATGCGTAATTTATGTACTGTCGATTGAGAAATATAGGTTAGTAAATTAAACCGGTTATTTCAATACTTAATAAATCAATTAATAAATCAATAAATCAATATTTTTACGGGCTCTTCAGTAGAGCGGTAAAGGTGGCTGAACACCTGTAGCTCGCTTGGGTTTGAATCCCGGCTAAATAGTTGGATTCACGGTTTTTGTGTAACGTAAATGCAAGCCAGCTTCTCTTAGAAAGTCCTCCGCGAAGGCATAACTCCCCTTATACAGGTAACTGTTGTGTGTTTTGATGTAATTCAGTAAGCGAACAAAATTAATCCAATCAAACCCGAAGAACGGGTTGATTACATGTGGAGTTTTCCACCAGGAGCGTAAATGCGAGCAGTTTTCCCTTAAAAAAGGTTTACACGAAAGCATCCATCCCCTTAAGCAGATAGCGTTCGCGTGCTTTTCCGTAAGCCAATCCTAATTTTCATACATTTAATAGTAAGTTGACATACACCTTATTACAGACAAAATAACAATCTTTTTAAGATATTTTTTTATTAACTTATCTGAATTCCCTTTATCTCTTGAGGAGTATAAGCAAATAAAACTGGCCAAAATTTTATACAATGTAACTGATGTTTTGATTCAATTTAGAAGTAACGTGAGCTTTACTGATATTTAAATACTTTTTGGCAGATCTCATCCTAAAAGAGGGTCTAAAGATAAATTGATTTTATTTAATTTACAATAAATGAAAATCATTGAAAGCAATCAGTGAATGAATGAAAATCACAAAAACTATTATGCATACAATTGTCTCTTATTTATCTCCTGATAAATCAGACAAAATTGCCTACATAATAGAAGCACTTTGAAAGAGTTAACAGTTCTTAAGGGTTTTATGCACTCCACAAAAAAATGTCAAAATAAAATCTTTTTATTCATAAGTATGAAAAGGAAGTAAACGATAAAAGCGGTTATCCTATTTTCTAGAAGGCATTAAATCTAAAATAGTAATCTATTCTTATTTGTTATGATTAAAAAACATTAAATATGGTAAGCTTAAAGAGCGTGCAAAATCGCTGACGTTTTAATCATAGCAAAAGTCAGTACTAAAAAAATTAGCATTAAAATTATGAGACAGATTGAGAAAAAGATGGCCTCTATTTGATTTTCAAGTATATTGGCGCGAGAAGAAACCTGCGGTTTTTGCCAAAATGTAGCCAAACTGATAAGAAGAGGGAAATAATGCGTAGCCAGCGGCTACTCTGAGCAGTGACAATGGATCACCCAGAGGTCTACAGATAGGCGATTCTCTAAAATGGGGAGGGCATAGATGGTACGACAGTTGTACCAGTGCCGGCGTCTGAGAAAGTCATTCTCCTGGTACAACTGCTGTACCAGCCGTCTTCAGAAAGTTAAAGACTGAATAAACTTAAAAAACTTTTATTTTATATTTAATAGTTTACCAATTTAATATTTAGTTTAGTGCAATTTTAGTGTAAATTTATTTGAATATCTGGAAATTGAAATGTAAACTCCATGGGAGTTTAAGCGGGGAAAATGGTAAGACCCGCCTAACGCTAGAGGGCGCTGAGAGCGCCATTGAGTGTGTGCTGAGACTCGATGGAAGTTGCTCAATGGATGATGTGCGATTTCTGAGATTGCAATGTTATTATATTTAATTAAATCAATTTATATTTTATTGATTGGTGATTATTGAATTTGATTTATTGATATGAGATGTTTTGCTGAACCACCACACTTTCTACAAACTTGGATTACCACTGAATCTCAAAACCACCGATGCGCAGGTACTTCTTCACAGTTATCAAGATACATAACAGGACACAGGCCCTTCGTTACATTTTGCTATAAACACTGATCTACCAGTACTGATGTACTGATCATTGTGCCTGTGAGGACACTGGATCTCCAAATCATTATAAAACTTACCTTAACGAAACAATACCATATTAAATTTCCAGAAACTAATGTCATTCCTATCGAAAGATTCCTTACTAAGCATAGACATCTTGTTCTTAAAATTTGTAAAATTATGAATCTGCATTGGGAAAAGATATTCGCCATCCCAATAGGAATATTGACTTCTTTAAAATTTCGTTATATTATTTATCTCCGGTGGAACGGCTTGGGCTCGAGACCCTATTCCTTATCAAATAAGTTTATACTTTCAAATATTAACTTTAACGAATGATCTAATTATTATTATTAATATTATTACTTTTCAAAATAATTATATTTTGGGTCATAAGGGACCATATGTTTAAAGAATTTACAGAAAGCCGTCTAGTACATGGAAAGCCGAAAGAGCTGATGTGTAATACATAATAAATAAGAAAGTACCAATCACTCAACTCCAATAAAGAACTTACTTAATACATGTAACATAATTCAATTAATAAAAATACACCAAAAACAATGAATAATAATCAATATATTTTATTTATTTATTTATTTACCATCAGATGAGCAGCTGCACCGCCTTTAAGACATTCAACTTTTACGCTCAACTGATGGAATCATCTACCAACTGTGTTGTTATGTAAAATACAATAAAATTTTGGAATTTTGATAATTACATAATAAAAATTAAATATCAAGAAATAAATATATAAATAATACAATAAATAATAAACATAAATAGATACAATAACTAAAAGTTAAAAATTTAGAATAAGATAAATACAATGTTGTTATATATGAAATCAAATAAAGTATCAGAATTTTGAGAATTATATAATAAAAATTTAAGAAATTAAACATATAAATACATAATACCTAAATAAATATGTAAGTAAATGAAACATAAACACGTAAATAAATACTTAAGAAGATCATTACAAATTTTGAAAATGGACAACATAATGTATGAGAATAGTAGAGGCTGAGAATGTACGAAGCAGGTCGTTTCGACGCCGGCGGTTCGAAGCCAACGTTTCGACGCATTATCTTTTTCATATTTTTATTTATTTTTAGAATAAATATGAAGTAATATAAATAAGTATTATGACTGATTTTTATTTATCGAATTAGCGATTGTTTGCATGCATATTTGAAATAAATATATGTGTGTATATGTGTGAAAATTTTCTAGATTTTTGTTTGTGTCCCAGATTAGTGAGAAGCCCCCTAGACAACGTCAAGGCCCCGGGACATGAGCGAGGGTTTTTTTATTTATTTATTTCACAAAACAGCATCAAAGGCCACACAAATGGTAAATAAGCATATGTTTACAAAGTAGTTATATTGCAAACAAATATAGTTACAGATAAATAAGATTAGAGATAAATAAGATTACACATAAATAAGATTAAAGATAAATAACATTACATCACAGAACTGTTATTATACTAATTAATTGCAAAGTTATACGCCACACCTTTCAGGTATTCCATTATTTCTCGATTTTCAAAATCTTCAACTATTACTTTAATTCTCATATCAGCTCTCAGGTACCTATTCCGCTTGTGCGGCGGTTCATCTCCAGGTACAAATTGTTCATAACATTGATCAATTGATTTTTGAACACGCATGAGACCATCTATGAATTCCCATAATGTGGGGTGTGAAACAGCAAATGATAATGACACCAAATTTATTTGAATGATGATGCAATCTTATTCTAAAAATAAATAAAAATACGAAAAGTATGGCGTCAAACAAAAGCAAAAAAGTATGGTGTCGAACTGACCCCGCGTCGAAACGACCTCGTGTCAAATTGACCACGCGTCGAAACGTTGGCGTCGAACTGACATGTACCGGAGAACGTAAGGTTTGTAAAGAGTAAAGTATTTTATTATGGAGAATGAAGAGCAGTAATTGAATAAAAGTTGATGAGAAATAGTATTTGAATGAATTAGGATGACTTGAATGAAAAGTTCGTGGAAATTCTTGATAGAGAGTCATTCTTGAGTAAAAGACTTAACTAATAATCTTGAGTTGAGACTTTATTAATATATTAAAGAGATGGAGTTAGAAAATATTCTTAAATTCTTGATTGAGCTTGAGAGATCTTGAAGGTGTACTTAAATAAAGATGGTCTTGAGTGAAAGCATTAAAATGAGGTAGTAGAAAGAATGGCGTATTAAGTAAGGTAAATGAACAAAGAATAATGATTTCAAGTTCCTTTAAGATTATGGATGCTTGCGGAGATATAATTTATTATATTATGAAGATGATTTCTTAGAATATTACTTTTTAATAACTGTTGAAACCATAACTGAGCAGAAGTTAAATTGTATGCTTTAAGATGATAATCTTTAGTAAGGTTGCAGTGAAAGAGATAATGATCTTTGTGCCTTCATTCCCACAGGTACAGAGATTTGTATGGTGAAGTCCGAATCTATGAAGGTATTCTGGAAATAGACTATGAGCTGTTAGGAAAAATGTAATTGAACGGCTGGTAGATATTTATTAATGATCTGGAAGGTTTTGATATGAAAATAAAAGTTCTTCTGCCGGTAGTTGCTTCAGTCCAGGTTTGCTTCCTGGACTGAAGTCCTAAGTGCATTAATTCTGTTTCTAATTTTGTTTTTAGTAATGATATTGGATATGGAATTTGAGTAATTTGGAAGGGAAGAATAATCAATATATAAAAATACACCAAAAACAATGAATAATAATCAATATAAATAATACAGATAATTAAGTTTCTGCCACAATGCCGAGATTTAACATGGCATTGGCCTTTTGTTATTATCTGCGTTACAACAATTGTAATTATAGATTCTTATTTCATAGTTGGGAATGCTTTTCATCTTAATGTGAAAATTTTTCGCTAATTGGTAATAAAAGGTGCGAAGCTGTAAAATTTTGAGTTCCTTGTGGATTGCAACATCACGCACATACCATGATGCACCAGTAATTTGACGGAGAACAGAGTTTCGCGCGGTTTGTAATTTTTTCTATACGATTTATAAGAATAGGCCTAGACTGGACAGGCATAACAAAGCATGGAACGCAAAATGGATTTATAAATAAATAATTTCTTATCTATAGATAGAACGCTGTTTCGAGCAATTGAGGGAAAGGTTTAGCTTCAGAACGCACTCGAAACTTCTGGATAATAGATTGTATGTGTGGGTACCATGTGAGAGTCTTTATGGGGATCACACCAAAATAAGTGACTTGTTTAGCCAAGGGCAAGGTGTTACCATAAAATTTAAGAGATTTTCCCCAACATTCTTCTTTTTTGTGAACATTATTGCCACAGTTTTATCTACGTTGACTTGTATTTGGCATTGCTTTAGCCAGTTCTATAATGCATGTAATGTGGTTTTGTAAGTGTTGGATGACTGAACTCAGAAATGCGCTTTGTGCAAGGATCGATGTGTCATTAGCGTACATTGCAAGTGCAGTGCTGGGAAATTTCACATAAATGTTAAAAAGGGTGGGATCCAAATGTGACCTTTGTGGAAAGCCTGCTAGAATATATTTTATTTATAAGCTCACACATAGTAACTTTATTCTATGAGAATAATGTGTAAAGACTTAATTAAGACATGAGTATTTGTATGATCTATTTTATGAACGTTGGATCGAACTTTATAGACTCCCTGAACCGCGGAATTTATGAACCTTATTTTTAATGCACTTACATTTTAGTTTTAGTTCTTTTATTATCTTTCATATAAAAATGTTTCAAAATTTGTACTTTTAAATTGTTTCTTGTAATATAAAAATATAATTAATTTTTTTATTATTATTTAAAATTAAAATAAATCTAGTTAATGCTGAATGTGGAGCAATACCTGTTAATGTCTGGTAAAGGCCAGGTGTTCATTTCTCACCGTTAACTGAGCACCTTTGTGCAATTAGCCAGTGTTTGAAAAGCTAGAACCTTTCATAAAGGCATCCGCACCCTCAATGAAGGTTAGTTTCTAACTTCCCCCCCCCCAAAAAAAAAAAAAAAAAAAAACAATCTCCGTTGTTTTCAGGATCCTTCAGAAAAATCTCCGATTCCTTCAGAAGTAGAGGACTGACCAAAGGCATCAGTTGGAGGGACAGAAGACAGTTGCAGCTAACTAGTTCATCACGAAATGTTTTGTAGAAATTCTTTAAGAAGTGAAAATTAGGAGATTCATCATACATCACAATAATACATCCTCTTATTCAGCAAGATAGACATTCGAATTTGTTGAACAAAAGTGCATTAAAGGTTCAGAACATCCAATCTATGTTTATAATCTTACCATGAGTGACTTTTGTCTACTTTTTAATCTATTTTATACTATTAAGAAAATTTACGTTATTTGCATTCCGAAGATGAAATTGGTGAAGCTATATGTATCTATAAAGCTATATATAGCTTTTATAAAAGCATGTTTTTCATCGATTCCAAAAAGCTGGTACTTCAAGCATTTAATCTTTGGAAAATTCGCACTTAAAAGTGCATGATATTGGAGGGAATTACTTTGATTTAATAATTTTAACTTGTAATATTTAGTTGTAATTTGAAAATTAGGGAGTGACCCATGTATTTAATATCCATTGATTTTTTAGGAAACATTTTCATTCTGATTTTAATCCACTAAAATTTGTGAATTGTTTTTGTGTTAGTACACATAAGTAAGTAATATGTTATATTCTACGGAATTATTTTACTCCAGTTCAAGCGATCATCTAAAATTGCTTTGGAGCGAAAAGCTACTAAGCCGTTTTGATCGGTATAATGTTGGCTGCCTTATCTATGGATCCAGGTTTGAATCACGGAGGTTTAGTTAGATGTTTGCAAGTATAATAGCGTTTAGACTAGAAGAGAAACACGCTAATGTGACAATCAAAATCGTAAAAACAACCTTGTATTTAGCGTAGGTACTATAATGAAACACTCAATCGATTTCGAGGGCAGCTAAAGGTCCCTCCTCATCAGGAGAAAGAAATACCTATAAAGAAGAAAATAAAGGAGAAGGAGTCACAGAAACACGTGGTCCTTATCAGCACTGCACGTGGTTATAACTAGATTTTTAATCAGAGTTGCACTGGCCGCCTACTTTTACTGAGCCAGGCTATCTGATCGAGCATGAAAAAATTAGCGAAGTTAAAATAGGGAGCGAGGGGCAAATGCACCTTACGCTCAAAATGTGAACTTCAAATAATGGAAAGCAACCACTGAACGGATTTTTATACCCTCTGGTAGTACCAAACGCGAGGAGGTAACGCCATCTATCGGCAAAAATAACTGAATTAAGATAGTAGAATTTTAAAGGCATTAGGAAGGACTGGATTGGACTTCAAAATTATTTTTGCCGATAGATGGCGTTACCTCCTCGCGTTTGGTACTACCAGAGGGTATAAAAATCCGTTCAGTGGTTGCTTTCCATTATTTGAAGTTCACATTTTGAGCGTAAGGTGCATTTGCCCCTCGCTCCCTATTTTAACTTCGCTAATTTTTTCATGCTCGATCAGATAGCCTGGCTCAGTAAAAGTAGGCGGCCAGTGCAACTCTGATTAAAAATCTAGTTATAACCACGTGCAGTGCTGATAAGGACCACGTGTTTCTGTGACTCCTTCTCCTTTATTTTCTTCTTTATAGGTATTTCTTTCTCCTGATGAGGAGGGACCTTTAGCTGCCCTCGAAATCGATTGAGTGTCTCATTATACCTATGCTAAATACAAGGTTGTTTTTACGATTTTGATAATAGCGTTTGTGCAGCATGGTCCTTTCGAGATGTTTGGTGGTAAGGTGATGAAAGACCTTCTGATCTGTCTCCAGGTTGTTCTTTCTCAAAACTCGAGCAGAAATTCTGTGTTATTCCGGTGTAAAAACGGCCATCCCCAAGCGGTGCACCTTGATCAACGTTCTCGGTGATTAGACAGTTTAATGACCAATGGGTTATTTCAAGGCAGTGCATTAGCCTAGTGCCCGGCCTTCTGTTATTAGAGAGCAGAATGAATGTAGCTATAGCTTTCATTTTTACCAGATATGTAAATTAAGCAGCAGAAAAAAATGATTAGGTTTTTCAGGATCGAAAAGCCGAAACACTCAGCAGGGCCAGACCTAGATTTCTTGACACAGGCCTGCGAATTCGAAAATTGCACCTTTCAGAAATTTTTAATCTTTCCTTTGCGTTTATTAGATATATTCGGGAGAGGGGGGGGATCAAACAATAAAATTATACTTGGAAAACAAATCTTTTTTTAAATATTTGACTATATATGATTAAGCAAATAAAAACTGTACACATATGTACAGTTTTTATTTGCTTAATCATATAAGATTAAACAAGCCTATTTCTTTGATCTGGTAATACATATAAGTTAAAGCTTTTATTTAGTTCACTGTGGTTGGAATTTCGCCATTGATTTTTAACCTATTTCCAGATAAGCTAGAGTTTAAATTTTGTATACACAGTGTTGATTGATGACAAATGCGAGGCGAATGTAAACAGCTTTTCTTCTCAAAATTCGTCTTAGATTTTTTTTTTTCTGTTGTTGTTTCATGTTTAAGAAATTTGTCGGACATATGTTCTTTTAACGAACAAATTAATATATGAGAATTGCACCATCGAATAGAACGGAAAAAATTCTTTTTAATGAAATTTGTATGAAAATTGTAACTTAATTTCTTAAATTTTGGCTAATTTTTCAAAATCGCTCGATTTTTTAGACTATTTGACATTTAATGATTTTAAAATTTTGACTCCTAAGAATATATCGAATATAAATTTTTGAAATTTTAACAGATTATAAAACAAACTTTTTACCTTCTTTGAATACAAAAATGATAACAAAAGTACAATCGAGCAATTTCTACATGTTTTAAAATGTGTGTTGTAGTTCGAAGCAGATGGCAGAAAAGAGAATTTCTCTCAGAAAAGTTGTTTTTGAGTTTGCCATCTTGGCATACTTAATGACGAATTGACGATATTAGTTTTTTTCATTTTAGCTTCAAGCAAAAGGCTTGTTGTAACACTGTTATTATTTACAATTTCCGAAACTGAATATTCAAAGCGATTTCTTCATTCTCTGAAATTACGTACGGTTATTTTTTATTTTATAATTTTCGTATAATTTATTCCTTGTGTTTTAACAACGTTTAAAAGTTTCATCATTACTAACGTATAACAGAGAATAAAAAACTGAAAATAAAATGCAATTAAAAATGATTTCTGCACAATAAGCTTTTATTTAATATAGAATATATAATTAATAATTCTCTTTATAGAAATCATGTACAACTTTATTTTGTGAATAATAAAAGCGTGGGGCGTGCATAATAAATTTTAAATGATAATGTCTTACACATTTGACAATGTTATTAAATTAACAGATTTCAAACAAGCACAAAATTGTGACTTGATTGTGCATTTAAGTTAATTTTTAGCTATTAATTTTGGTTTTAGAAATGGTCCTTCTCTGGTTGCAATGTAAAAACGTAAAATAAAAAAGTACTTCAGAATGAGAAGCTTTAAATTGTTTAATTAGTATTATCAAGGTTTTGCGCTTTTAATTTAAACTTGCTCTTACATCTCTTTATCCACAAACCTCATCGTAGACTTAGCATGATATGTTCTTTTTGTTACCCAATAACTCTGAAATCATAAAAATTTTTCATAGATCTTCATTTATAATTTCCGACAAGGATATAAAAATTTTCGAAACTTCCATGTCAACGGAGAAGGTTTGACTAATTTTGGTAATAATTTAATACAATTAGTTTATCTTTATTTCGGTGTGTGGGGGATGTTCGGAAATCGGCTTCTAACATAGCTTCGAAGGGTATTTTTTTTATCCTGAGCTTAAATTTTGTGCCACAACATAAACCCCACTAAGTACGACTTAATATGCTGTCTTGTTGTACAGCCTAGGCTTCTCGTTTCGCCATCTGGAAGAACCGCATACCAGCTTGATATTTTGCATATCAACTCCGGAATGTTAATTCACAAAATTGAATTTATACTTTTAAAAGCTCGAAACTGGCTTTTTGGAATTCTGTTTTATAGATGGCCCAGAATCAAAATTTGTCGCCCGCTTGTTCCCCCCCTCTTTTTTGTATTTTCTTTGACTGCATTCAAGAAAGTAGCGCCTCTTCGGTCGATCATTCTAACAAGAAAAGTTTCTTTAGCTTCTCAGCAAGTACCGCCAAAAATCCACCGAGGCTGCGGAAAGCGTCCAGCGTTTTTTTTACTTCTTTGTATAAAATTGTTTTTATTGCTAATCCACTTGGGGCAAGAAAGCCTACCGAAGTCCAACAACCCTTGTCGCACACATGAATCGCTGACATTATTCTTCTCAGCCGACAGCTGTCTCAGGGAGACCCCTAAACAATGCAGTAGGAGAGCGGGAGAGGCAGAGGGTGAACAGGCACACGTAGGAAAGGCCGTTTGGAGAGACTTAGTTCTTTTACTCATTAGTGACAGTCCTGGTTGCTCAGCGATATACCAATGGTGATCAGGAGAAATTTTCCATACAATGTTCGTTTTATTTTTGTGGTGGGAATGTATTTCAGATGAGCTTAAATCAGTGGATGTGGGGGTAGAGAGATCATATCCTTTCCTTGCAAAATCGTCAGCTATTTCGTTACCATACACCCCAACATGGGACGGTATCCACTGGAGATATATTGATTTACGCTGTCCAAACTCAAAAAGTTTAGATATGATATTCTGACCGGACTTATACATCATCTTAAGTCAGTTTTTAAGGTACTGAATAGAGCTTCTACTGTCTATCAGAATCCATATAATGTCGTAAGTCAAACAGAGAGCATAATCAAGTGCTTTGCTGATGGCGATAAGTTCTGATCTGAAGAAGGAGCAATGATCAGAGTTTCTGATGCTGCATCTGATGTCTTTTTCAGGAGTGTTGCTATAAACACCACTCCCTGTTCTACCCTTACATTATCTACTTCCATCTGTATACATCGCAAAGGCCTGGGCAGGAATATCATTCATGGTTTCAAGAGCCATTTGCCTGAGGTCCATCCGGATGATGGTTGCCTTTGACACTATTAGTCGACAATTTCTCACGGATGTTAACATGACTAAATGAAGTATCTGAAGCGTAACGGCTAAAAGATCTGGATGTTCCAACACTAAAAGTGATAAGAATCCGAATTCCAGACATAAGTGGGCTGTCCCGCTTTAGGCGCTTATTGCTTCTCCAATTTAAAATAAAGGCTGAAGTTCGATTATAAGGTTCGAAACTCTTGAGCTTGTTAAAGTATTTGTAGGAATTCACCTTAAAACGCATTGGCAAAGGCTGGATGTCCGCCTCACAGTACTCTCGTCTGTACGCTCTCCAATTTCCTCAAGTTAGTAGTCGAGACCAATTGATAGGTTTGGTAATTATATTCAAAAACAGGGCGGACTAGAGTGATGTAGGTTATTCTGAGGGCAGAGGCGTCAGAACCGCAGTACCTACCTGAGATATACTTTCTGATCCGAAGTCTTTTTCTTGCTTTATCAGCCAGTTTCTCGATATTTTTACTGCAGTTCACTTCGAGATCTAAAGTGAATCTGAGATAAGTAAGGTGCTTATTACAGTCCAAGCACATTCCTTCATAGATATGTCAGAAGTGTAATTATAAAGCTGTCTGTTTGTAATAAAGAGGCAGCTGGAGGACTTGGAAGCATTAAAATTAAGTTTTTGGATGTCAGCAAACTCTTGAACTGCTACCAGACATTTATTCACCTGAAGTTCCACTTTATTAATGTCAGAATTATTGTTCCACATTACAACATCATCAGCAAAAAGTGCGACTTCACAAGCATAGATGTTTTTCCCAATCCCTGAAATAAGCAACGAAAAAAGGATGGGTTTTGAAAAGCCTGAAAGGCTGTCTTGTAATTTGATACAGAATTTACGGTGATTCAAAAAGTTCGAGATCTAGGGCAGCGCTCTGCTTCTCATGTCAAAATCTTGATAGAACTTATTTAAGAGCTTATATTTCCAAACCCTGTCGAACCCTTTAGATAGATCTAGGAAAGCCGACAAGGTGGCCTGTGATTTTGGGAATCTCTGACACACTGTCTAAAGTATAATATTTGATCAATAGTGCTGTGGCCTCTTCGAAAAGAAAATTGCTCGGGTGGTAGCAGTGATAAGTGAGGTTTAATAAGTGATGAGTCAATCTCCTCAGAATAATACTTTCAATCAGCTTGCATGTGGTACAGGTAAGAGTAATTGGTGGATAACTTTCCATAAAACTGGCTTGCTTGTTTAGTTTGCGTATAGGGATAATGGTGGCCAATTTCCATTGCCTGTTTTCCAAGACAAGTTAAGTATGTGCAAAAGTTTCTCTCTGCCCAATGTACCAAGATGGCACAGGAAATCTCCGTGGATACCGTCTGGGCCAGGTGATTTAGAAGGGTAAAAATTCTGAAGGGCATACAATAATTCAGATAAGGTGAAATCCCCATTGAAAAGCCGATTAGATGCTGCCACGTCGCGACAGTATTTGATTTGACTTCTTGTGATCCTGGCTAAAATTTTATCAGATCTGTTAAAGTTCAGCCTACTAACTTTGGCATAGTGCTTCACCAGTGCATCTGCCCCTTCTCGATCATCCACCGAGACATGGCCGTTATCATCAATGATGGGATTAATATTCTAATTACCAGGCTTCAACTGGTCAGTCCTTTTGGTCAAGTTTCATAGTTTAGTATTCGGAAATCTATAATCCAGCCTTTTGCTTGGATTTTGCCAGTTTGTTACTGAAGAAATAAATGAGCCTAAATAGATTGTAATATCAATGAACATTTTTAATGACAGAGATTAACTTAAACATAGTTGCATACAGCAGAGAAAAAAGGCGAAGAAGTAAGAAAGGTATACATATAAACATACATACGTAATAAACAGTTACGTCATCATTCACTGCGCGGATAAACGCGAACGGCGCATGCGTCAGGAGAAGCTCTCTTAAGCTAAACGTCGTATTATAATTTATGATACAACAATCCCCCTTTCGACGTTTGGCGGCTGAAAAAAAAAATAAACATTAATCATTTACAGTTATTCCAATTAATTTACATCACTTAGAATGTTTCGAAGCAGTCAGTGTTTTTGTCAGTACATCAGCAGGCATTTTCTCTGTTGGCACATAGTTAACGTCTATTTCATTTCTTTCGTAAATTTCACGAATGAAATGATGTCTAATATCTATGTGTTTAGTGCATGAGTGATAAACAGCATTTTTCATAAGCTTCTGTGCACCTTGATTATCACAATATATAATGGTTGGATAATCAGCAGTAAAATTTAATTCTTTAAGGAAACGACGTAAATAAACTGCTTCTTTGGCACTTTCTGAAAGACTGATGTACTCTGCTTCAGTACTTGATAATGCAACAGTTTGTTGCTTTCGTGATTCCCATGTTATCGGATTTCCAGCTAGCTTGAATAGGTAACCTGTATACGATTTTCTAGTATTAACATCAGACGCCCAGTCGGCATCGGTATATCCAATAAGTGCTTTTCCAGTCTTTCGAAATTTTAAACAATAATTTTTAGTTCCTTTTAAGTATCGAAGAACGCGCTTTGCAGCCAACCAGTGTAATTTTCCAGGATTGTTATTAAATTGGCTCAGGTGACTGACGGCATATGTAATATCCGGCCTAGTAAACACAGAAAGATACATAAGCGAACCAATTAGATGGCGATAAGGTACATTGTTCATTTCTTCCTTTTCAGTTTCAGAAGGACACATTTCTTTACTTAATTTTACACTAGGATCTAAAGGAGTTGCTACTGGTTTTGCATCTTGCATATTGAACCTTCGTAGAATATTATCAACATATTTCTGCTGAGATAAACTAATAGAATTATTATTTACATCTTGATTAAATTCTATTCCAAGACAATAATGAAGTTTGCCTAAATCTTTAACATGAAATTCTTTAGAAAGATAAACTTTAAGTTCAGCATATAAATCACAGCTATTTGTTGCTATTATTAAGTCATCAACACATAAAATTAGAATTAACTCACCATGAGATGTTTTCATCCTGTATACACACTTATCTGATTGTAATGGTTGGAATCAAAAGTTTTTGAGTTTTTTGTCTAATTTTTCATACCACTGTCTTCCACTTTGTTTCAAACCATAAAGAGACTTTTGCAAAGCATAAACATAATCAGGATTATTTAGGTCTTCAAAACCTTTAGCTTGTTCCATGAAAATTTCTTCTTTTAAATCTCCGTTAACATAAGCCATAACAAAATCTAGTTGATATAACATAAGGTCTTGTTCAGCACTGTATGCAATCACAGTTCTTATAGAACTTGCTCTGGCTACTGGAGCAAAGGTTTCATTGAAATCAATTCCAGGTTCCTGTGCAAATCTTTTAGCAACCAATCGAGCTTTTCTCTTTTGAACTGTTCCATCTGCATTATATTTCGTTCTAAGAACCCAGCGACATCCTATTACCTTTTTGTTCTGTGGTCGCTTTACTAATTTCCATGCACCATTTTTAACAAGTGCTTCATACTCACTTTGCATAGCCTTATGCCATTCTTCAGCATAACTTCCATTTAATGCTTCTTCTAATGTCGGATTTGTATCTTCTTCAGCAATTTGTGCTTCTTCCTTTTCTATGTTTATATTGTGATACTCCTTTTTTGGTCTTCCTGGCTTCCCAGTCTTGACTTTCTTTGGACGACCTGGCCCCCTTTTAATCTGCATTTCAGGTATTGCTTCGGAATCAGAATCTTCATTATCAGATGCTTCAGCAGATGCTTCTGCCATATTTGAGGGGTCTTCAGTTATTTCATCAGCCGATATTTGCTTTACATTCAGAGGTTCTTCCTTCTTTTTGTCAGGAATATTTTCGAGAAATAAAACTTCTAAATCTTTATCATAATTAGTAGAGTTTTCAAATTCATCAATGAATCGATTGCCTCAAGACATGCGAGATCAAGACATTCAAGAATGAACGATTGCCTCAAGACATGCAAGGTACACCGATGATTCGAATTCCAGACACAGTCCAGGAATTGCTCGAACCACTCATTTTTCGCTCAGCAGCCAATTTGGATCCGTCATACCTCATCGGATTCTATACAAGCAGAAGGTTTGGAAGAACCTTCTGCTTGGCACTTGCCATAAGGCTCTTGCCTGAAGGCTGTTTCGACTTTGACAATCGGCTACTGTCATGAAAGTGCTGCAGTCCAAAGATAAAATCGAAATGGATATTAGATTCTAGCTGGACGCGATCACTATTAGACGACCTGTAGGTGCCATACGAAACAGGATAATGATCAATAGCACAATTATAGACTGGATAAAAAATCCATCTTGCTTATCCCATACAAATGACACAGGATTTTGATTGCTAAAACGCTTGTTTATGCCTTGGGACACCTGAACGATGACAAGACTGTTATGCAAGATCGTCGTCGGCCAGCCTTTGTGAAACGGGCAAAACAACTCCATAAAGCCCCAAATGTGCACATCCGGACCCTTGCAAATGTTAAGAATTCGCATATTTGAAGACCACCTATATATCTAAACTGCAGTCCTCTATTCGAAAAATTTGACCAGGAAAGTCTATTTTTTATCTCAGCAAATTAAAACTATTATTTTTCATTTTAAATATTAACATTGAAATTAACTAAATGGTATTTTACATTTAATGGTATTTTTCTGCAAAAGCTTTTAAAATCGTAACTTGATTTTAGTTCTTTTCATTATAATTGTTTTCTTTTTAATTGACAAACTTCTGGCTGCATGGTAGAATGGAGAAATTTTACCATGGTACATGGTAAAATTTGTTTTGTTACATGAATAATTTGCAAAAATAATTTTAAAAACGCCATTGGACAATTTTCAACATTCACGGCTGTGTTTCATTTATTCATGTGTTTATGATAACTTCGTTATGTTCCCATGTTAAAAATATTAACATTGAGCGTAAAACTGAGCAAAAATTTAGTGCATGAGGAATTTTTATTTTTATTACAAGTTTTTAGAATTTTAGATTATATAACCTTTCTAAAAATTGAATGCATGGCAAATTTTTAATTTTTAATGACACACTTTTCATTTTATGCATGTATTTCTGAAAATTTCGTTTTGTTTTCATGTTAAATTGTACATAATTTCATGTTAACATGTAAGAATTGAATGCACCGTGAATTTTCAGATGACTAATTTTATATTTTATGCATTTACGCAATTTATTTAGATGTTAAAAGTTATAACAGGTAAAATGCTGAATGTAATTGATTTCTCAAATAATGTTTAAAATTTTTTAGTTGGTCTATACAAATTTGTGGCTTCCGCACAGCCAATAAGATATTATCAAATCCCTCAAAGGAATTTTCGCCAGCAAATATTACTGCACTGTGTGTGAAAAACCATACCAGCGCACAGGAGAACACGATGCACCAAGGCTTGTCCTATATGTCTGCGGACCAATAGCGATCTAGACAGCTCCAGCAATGTGAAGATTGTAATCGTCTTTGCCGATCGGATGCTTACACAAAGCCTCACTGAAAACTATGAGTTTTCGCTTTGCGATAGGGTAAGTGTTTTGAAAGTTTTCGCTTTTGTTATCTAAACGTAAATTATCATAGTTATTAATCATTTATGTGAAATTTTAGGAAAGCTTTATATTTTTAATAGTTTTATGTGGATATATTTTTGTTTAGTTGCCATTACAGGTATATGAGTGCAGGGGAGGCTGCCAAGTGATTCATAGACGAAGTTGTCCTAAAGAGACTTGCGGCTCCAAGTGTCCTTCTTGTGGTCAGTTCGTCACAGCTACTGAGCCACCGCAAAATTCAATAGATGATTCCCCGAAGACAGTCCGTTTCAAAGTAAATAAAATATGAAATTTTCATCGGACTTCTTCATTCGTTACAAGGGCCACGGTTCTCAGTAACCACGACGAACTATCCACAAAAAGAAAAATAGGAAAACAAAATAGAAACAACGTAGAAAAACGATTATAATGGGAAGAGAACTAAAATCAAGTTAAGATTTAAAAAATCTGCAGAAAAAATACCATTAAATGCAAATACCTTTTATTTATTTCAAAGTTAATATTTCAAAGCAGAAACGGTTTTAATTTGTTGAGACAAAAAAACAGACTTACATGGTTTAAATTTCTACAGAGAAAATTTTTGGTTTCACAATTTTTGGTTTTACAAATTACAATTTGGATATCTAGGTGGTCTTCAAATTTGGCGATTTGTACAAACGTAGAAAGGCCTAGGGGCACATTCGTGGCCTTATTACTTTCTTGGCCCCAATCGTGCTTTACTACTTACCTCACTCACCTACGGCATTATATAAATGCTGGCCTAGCTTCTATCTGTACAACTTAATATAGACGACGGATTCAGAAGCAAAGACTGAAATTTTCTACCACTTATTTATTTTCTGAGAAAACCTTAGAATTCGTATTTATTGAATACTACTTTTTTAATCGAATTTAAGTTTTTCTCGTTATGATTGTACTGAGTTGCTCAGAAATAATTATAATACATCCAACTGAAGGTAATTCGATTATTTTTTCAAAATTTCAGGTGTAATATTAGCAACATTCTTAATCATTAGTGTGGACAGTATGAATTCGCTATATTTTTTTATATCAAAGAAAAGTTTTTGACAAAAATTTTAAAGAACTTTTAATTTAGAACTCAAATATTTTTTTTATGATTAGAATTTGATACATATTTACCCCAGTTCCTTCTGTTGAGGATGTAAATTCCAGTTATCACGTATTCGTCTTCTAAGTCTACCTGCCACCAAGGAAAAGGCTCGGAATCTGGACCATCTTTGGTATGGGCAAAATAAGGCTGCAAGAAACCTTCAACGTTTCTGTTGCCATCGTTCGCTCGATCTGCAGTGTACTTCACATTCTTTAATCGATACGTCGAACTTTGGTACGAGGGTTTCGCCAGAGCTAAGCTGTCTGATATAAATATTCCACTATTAGTGATTTATAGATGAGCATAAAAATCAATAAAAATGATTGGTACTTATGTATTAACGCAAAAACTTTGGCGATTTTTTTGCAAATGAAAAAGTTACTTATCACCAGTTAACAAGCTTGTAAATTTAGAAACTTTTTTTTTTTTTTTTTCAAAAGTATTCCCAAACTACCGATATTTGTCGTAAAGTGACAAACATCATTACATATCAAAATAAGAAAAGCTTTAACAATTTAAAATACAAATTCCGGTTATTAAATAAGTATTACAGGACACATTAAAAATTTAAACTCTTATATTTTCCGCAAAATTCTGCTCCATTTCTTTAGCATTATTTTTCTCTCCATGTATAAAGCGATTTATTTTCTCTGAAAACAAACATTGCAAAATTGCACAACTGGCTCACTGGCCATCTACCAACTAATCTGATTATTGTTCCCTTAACTTTGCGACAAAATGCTGTATTCCAAAAGAAATGTTATTCTAGTTTCTTCCGTTGCTGTCTACTTCCACATGTGCATATTTTAAAACTGAGTTGAAAGCAAAAAGTATCGTAATTTTTGTCTATAAAAACAGCTGGTGTTTGGAATACAACAAAAAGAACGCATACGAAAATGGCGACGTTGCTTTATTGAAGAGCTGTTATTAGCATGGTTGCCTGAAGAATGGGTTTACGTTGTTGCCAGAATTTGGCATATTCTGAAAATTTGGTAACACTTCAACTACGGCTTTGCGATATTACGTAAGTACCAAAAGGACTTACGTAATATCGCAAATACCAAATTACGTAATATCGCAAATACCTAATTTCACTGGAAATAGAATTTCCAGTGAAATTAGAAACCTCAAAGCGAGTATTCTCTGAACTTTTGATACATCAATATCAGTGGCAGCATATTTTATACAAATTTAAAAATCAACAGGCACATCTTGTAGGAATTTAAAATAATTAAATTTCAAGAATAAAATTTTTCTTACCTGTTTCTAGAGTTTTTTTGTACATTGCCTGAAAAACAGAAAGAAAACAAATAAAAAATATTAGAATATGTGCTGTAAATAAATTTTTATAATATTAATACATTCAGAATAACAAATCTAATCGGAAGTGTCATTTTGCTCTCTTCACACTATGTTCATAATAATTTTCAAAAGGGCCACTGAGTGCATGTTTAAGAGTATTTTTTCTTGTAAAATATTTTTAATGTTTACAATATTTTTATATTTAAAATTTAATACATATTTCAGATTTTACTTATTTTCCATTTTAATAGTATTTCATTTAAAAAGTTTACGCTACATTAATAATTTCTTATTTCCTAGGAGATAACCAAATTGAATTTAATTATTAAAGTAGCAGTAGTAGTGTATTTAATGACGTATAACCGGAAAGGCATTATGCACCAAACACATGTTAATGTAATTATTAAAATATATGCATATATATATATATATATATGTGTGTGTGTGTGTGTGATAATAATGTAATTCGTTGCAGATAACTTGGTATTAGAAGGCAGCTCAATTAGGGAATGCACCAATTTACTTCTTAATCATGTCCGAGAAAAATGGTGCGTATTGACTGGAAACTGCGATACAGGGGATGACCGGCTGGAATTTTGGAAGAAAAAAAGACTACCTTTTAGCTAAACATAATTTATTTCTGGATGATAAATTTCTTAGGATGTTATCTTTTTAATTTACAACACTGCGGGGAATAGTTAGCAGAGCCTAAGCGACACAATGCCAGCAGGCAAGCGACGTGGCTAAAGAGGAAGCGTGTTTGGTTCCGGTACTTTTAAAATAAGCTCCCAAACTCTTGATTTTTTAGTTCTGGATAGCGAATGGGGAAAAGTTTACAGCAATGGAAATACTGCTGAGAAAGTGCAGGCGCCTTGAAGAGATTGCACTTTAATTAAAATTTTGTAATTTAAAAGTCTATTGTCGATTTTTTCCAATTAAGTTTAATTTGTTCATAAATGTTTCTTCATATTTTTATATTTTATATACATATATATGTATAGCAAACTTCTAATTTTAATTGCAGTGGCCCCTTTTATTCCTCATTTTTAGTTGGTTACTTCCTCTTTCTGTCTTAAAAATAGTAAGTATTCATAACATATTTCGCATAAGATCTTACGTAGCGCTGCAATCAGTGATTGGATACCTCTTATCCAATCACTGATTGAAATTTCTATTGAAAGTAAAAAATTTGATCTCTCCCAGGCGTCTTTTGAATACGTCTTAAACTTTCTGCTTGGTTGCCTCAAAGTAACACGTCGCCACTCGCTTCTGTTCTCGCTGTTTACCATATCAAAGGTTTTTCAAAAGTTGGAATCAGAACCCACAGTCCTTTTCCAGAAGACGCAAGTGCGGATCGAGCACAGTTTTCCAAGACTGATCGGCGTCGTCTCTGATGAATTTTACTGCAGAATAGGGACTTTACTCTGCTTCAACTGACACAGATCGTCAACCAAGGCTCTTCCGAACAGATTTCAGCTCGAACCATGTGCACAGAATTGCAGACGATATGAATGTATAGTCGATTGCCTGTGAGAAAACCACTCATTTCTGCCCGACGTGCAAGAATTCGTTTGCAGGGGTGTCGGGAGAGACGACATGGTCATCTGAGGATAGGAAACCGGTAATGTGGTCCGATGAATCCCACTACACCTTATTTTGCACTGATGAAAGACGTTCGAATTTGGCGAGAACCCCATGAAGTCATGAATTCATCTTATCTTACTTGCACTGCGCAAGGCTCTGGTGGGAGTATCATAATATGGGGTATATTCTACTGGCATGGAAGTGCTGCCTTAGTGTTCCTCGAGACTAAACAAATAGCCATGAGATATAGTGGAAGATGAGCCTAGATATACTGGAAGATCAAGTGAACCCTGAAATCTTGCATTTTTACCCTGATGGCGACTGATACTCTATGGACGATAATGCAACTATACATCGTGCCAGAAGTATTCAAATTGGTTCGCTGAACATCAGTCTGACCTCCAATACTTTCCCTGGCAACCGCATAGCTCGGATCCTAACCCCCATAGAAAATGTGTGGGATATGGCGGAAAAACGCATCCGATAGCACCTTCCTCATCCAACTAATTTACAAGATCTAAAAAGCTGCATAGCCAATGCATCGTGTTCTCCCGACGTAAATGCACTCCAGAAGCATGTAGACTCGATACTCAAACGAACCTGAGCAATTATCAGTGCAAAAGGAGGTGTTAAATTCCTTTGAAGCCAGATGGCGCTGCCATCGTTACTGTTTACAAAAGAATATTATTACTTTGAGAGTTTTGATTCAATGGCGAAGGAGAGTGAGCGTGAAAACCTGAGTGTCTTCCACAAATGAGTAAAATAACACTGATGATATATTATAGTTTAGTTAGTTAATTAGTTTTAATTAAGTGTTACAGTCCACTGAAATAGCCGGACCAGGCGGTTTAATAAAATATTGATCTTGTGTTTATAATTCATTGGCCAGTGTGTGTAACATATCTTATTACAGGACACAGCGCAATGGGCACAATGGGGTAATCTGCACCCCACAATTTTAAAATACCCCAGAATTTTAAAATACTCCACAATTTTAAAATACGCAGCTACATTTTTAAACACTGGAGAATGTTAATAAGCGGAGAGACATGGGTTATTCAAGGCAAAGCAAGCAGCAAAAGAACAACATACTAAGTATCCGGCAGTATAATATAATCTCGGAACACTTTTTTTTAATCCTGAGCAGCGGTTAGTCAAAAGTTTGCAGCAGTGCAGATACTACAGGGAAAGAGTGACGCCAATGACGCAGTATAGATAGTTTGAAGGGGGCTGCACTTGAATTAAAACTGGGACTTAGAGAACTACTGCTCATTTGTTTCAATTAAATTGTACTTGTTAAGGAATTTCCGCCACATTTTTATATTTTATCTAACCATCTATTTATAAAGACTAAGCTGGTGTCCATTCGTAGAAGATTTATAACAAAAGAAGTTGTAACACATTCTGTATTTTCAAGCAAAGAATATAGGACAAAAATTCCCTTACCGCAGCATAATAAACGAATCCAGTTGTCTTCAGGACATTCGGATTACTGGTATTTGTAAAAGTTTCGCAAACTCCATTTCCAGTTGTGGACACCCTACAATTGTAGGATTTTTATATAAATTTTCAAATCAATCGCGATTACATAAAACTGAAACAAACATTTTGAGGAAGTTATAATTTTCATTCGAACTATCGATTATTCAATGTAATATAGGGGGGAAAATACCCCCCCCCCAAAAAAAAAAGTCTCAAAGGATTCGGATTTTACAGCCAAACCAGAAGATTATTAAGATTTTTTTATGCTCTCGCTGTGCATAGCAGGCTACAATCTGCTCTTGAACTCACTCCTGCTAATACAAATTTGCTGTCTTTTCAGCTTTATTATTCAGCATCGCTTTCTTCGCACTTACGCCGCGTATTTCTTTAAAAAATAGCCGCTCATGTGCGGCCAGCCACCTAAAGTTTTACCAGAAAAAAAGTATATAATGATTTTAATGAGCCTAACTAGTATAATTTCATAAAAACATTTACTATTTCTGGTTAGATATTTTACGATTTGAATTCAGCTTTATTTAAATCAATCATATTAAAAATTAGAAAATATATTCTGAAGGACTGCTTTTATAGCTTTTAAATCACTTGGTTTGTTATTCAGTAACATTTCAGATTAAATTTGAAAGTTAAATATACTAGGCTTTAGTGGATGGCAACGCGATGGAAGGTAAAAAATGAAAGTATTTTATTTCCGGCAATGGCAACACATTGTTTGTTGAGTAGCCGAGTTTGTTGACTAACTCTGAAATGTAAGTATCTTACATTTTTCAAAATGGCAATAATCTGGCAAGCAAGGAGGTAAAAATGTTTTTCTTCGAACGGTGTTGGCAATGTTCACTTTCAAATCTCTGAATTCATTAATCAAAAATTCATTAAATTTTACAAAATATGAAATAAATGAAAAACAATTCGAAATTCGGGCTTCGAGGTGCCTATGTTCAGGTGGAGGATTACTTATATTCGGTGCATCTTCGGCCGTTGTCTTTTCCGCAGTGCGAGAGGAACCTACACACGAGTACATAGATACATATAGGTGGAAGACTTACGTGTACGAAAAATTGCGTGGCTCTAGCTGCCATCGTTTTCCCATAATCCGCGGAACATGCATGCATACATATAGATTCTTCGTTACTTAACGTTTTTTCAATAATACATGGCGATAACATTTGGTGGCAACAATTTGAAAAGTTATTCTGATGAATGTGATTTTCGAGACTAATAATTAATACGTCTGGTCTTCATCTACTTGCTTCTTTACATCTCCAAATGCACGTAACAAGCCACAAAACAGGTATTTTATCAAAAGCAGGAAGGTGTTCCAAGATTCTCCGCATTGCTCTAAATTTAAACAGAACTTCTTTTTTCGTACCTCTAACACAGATCATCATTCAGTCACAGAGGCGAATTTATGGGGTCGTGCAAGCCGAATCTATGAAATGCCTCGTTTTCCAAGGCGATTTCAAAATCATTAATTAACTTTTAAAATATTGTAAAAATAACTTATATCCCAATTTCTGGAGTCCGGACCCCCAGATGGAGGCACCACTTCATATTCGCTACATTTCCAGCACATTTGATAGAAAGTTATTGTCCGTTAATGTAACTGTTTAAAGATGTAATTGGCCTGTCGTCATTGTTTTGTTAACAATTTTTTTCCCCATCTGAAACAAAAGAAATTCGCTACATTTCCAGCACATTTGATGGAAAGTTATTGTCCATTAATGTAACTGTTTAAAGATGTAATTGGCCTGTCGTCATTGTTTTGTTAACAATTTTTTCCCCCATCTGAAACAGGTTTTTTCCCCATCTGAAACAAAAGAAATTCGCTATATTTCCAGCACGTTTGATGGAAAGTTATTGTCCATTAATGTAACTGTTTAAAGATGTAATTGGCCTGTCGTCATTGTTTTGTTAACAATTTTTTCCCCCATCTGAAACAGGTTTTTTCCCCATCTGAAACAAAAGAAATTCGCTATATTTCCAGCACGTTTGATGGAAAGTTATTGTCCATTAATGTAACTGTTTAAAGATGTAATTGGCCTGTCGTCATTGTTTTGTTAACAATTTTTTTCCCCCATCTGAAACAGGTTTTTTCCCCATCTGAAACCAGGTTTTTTTCCCCATCTGAAACAAAAGAAATTAGTCCATATATATCAGTGATCCTGGGTGGCGCGTTTTTAGTGGCGTCATTTTCTGCTTGTTACATTTTTTGCAGGGTTTAGTGAGATGGAGCGTCAAGCACATGAAGAATAATTGGGTTCTAAACTGACATGCAGAATTAAATTGAGAAGAAAAGCGTTTTTAAAGAATTCAAAGAGATAACATCGTGATTTCAACGCATACGTACTTGACTTGTGCCTTTTTTATGGCGTCGAAACTTTGAAATGCATATTATCAACAGATACTAAATTCTGATTGGAGCGACATTAATAAGGAAAAAATTGCTTTTAAGAGGGAAATATTTCAAACTTTTATTTCCGTTATTGCTGGCAAATCGAAACATGAACGCGGAAGTCGTTTTGAATCTTTCAGTTTATTCTAAAATACGATCTCCAGAACAAAGTTTTAGATATTGTAACATTATATCAAATTCAAATTTTCCTCTCAATTGCTGTAAGTATTGATAGTTGTGAGAAGCATTTTTTAAAGAAAAATCACTTAAAATTTTTAAGAAATAAAAAGAACTTTAGCAATTAAGAAATTCTGGAACTTTTTCATTAAAAAAAAAAAAAAAACCTTTTTGTGCTGTCTACATAACAGCAAGAACAATCAAATAGAGCTCTGCAATGCCATGAATGGTTTTGAGAACAAAAAATGTATGCAATTTTAAAACATATATTTTAGAAATACTGGAAGTTTAAAATATTTTTAAAAATAAACATAAAGTTTAAATTTATTTCCCTACATAAAGTTTTGACACTATTTTTAGTTATTTGCTTGCATACCAAGAGCAGTGACAAAATTATGGAAGGGCGGCTACGCCACTTAAAACGTATAGGAGCAATATGACTTTGAGAAAGGACAGTCCGGACTAAGGTGAGGGATTATCGAAGGAAGTAAAAGATGACACGAAAAGGAGAGGAAACTTCTCGCGCTTTATGATGGCTTTAAATTCCAGACAAAGGGAGAAGCTTTGATTCACGCAGCTGGGTTATACTGGAAAATGTCCTATAGAACTTTATAAGAAAACCCAGTGTTAAGTTTCAATAGAATCCTTTAGATTAATGGCTCATTTTTCTATAAACTAGACCAGATATTTACTGTAGAATTCTATAAAATTTTAGCTATAGCTCCTATAGAGTTATGTACAGAAATTCTACAGAAATATGCTTAGATACTATATACAAGTGTGCGTAGAGATTCTATAAAATATTGTACAGATTTCAGAGGTCGCACATATAGAATCTTACTTAATATATGTAGAATGAATTAACATAATTCTACAAATAATATCAGATCCATTTTATAGAAAATTGGCCCATAATTTATCCGATAATCACTTTATTACCCTTATGAAAATGTCGTAAAGAATTCCATAAAAAATTCCAGCGTTAAACTTCTTTAGTCCTTTAGATCAGCGGTCGTCAAGCCTTAGAACTTCACGGACCACTACATATAGAATTTTATATTTGGCGGAACACCAATATGAATTTTAAAAAACTTTAAATCCGATCTTAAAAACAACATATTAATACGGAAAAACAATATTCAACCTTTCCAATACATGTAATTCTAATTTTCATTTCTTAATATAATTTGCGAAACATTTCGCGTTCAGCAACATGCCTTTATGGAAATTCAGGCTACGCCCCTGATTATGAGTAACAATTAAAACACTGTTAACATCTTACTGATACACATATTTCGTTAACAATGAAAAATTATATGAAAGGTACAAAAATCTTACCTTCTTGTACAGAAAGCTTCACATTTCCATATCACTGAAAAGAAACTTCACGAAAAGCAAGAACAAACCGAAAAACACAAAGCAATACCAATAAACTGAAAGTTTTATGCCGCCAATTTTTAATTATTGTAAACATAATAATCATCGCTTACTCAGCAATGGCGCCATCGATCAACAATTAGACAAAACAAAACGGAAACTTCCAGTGATGCAATTATAAACAAGAATGCAGATGGTTCTCATAAAAAATCCATCAAGTTGCCTATTGACACGGAGAAAAACTGTCTTATTAACGACTGCAATAGCATATGTTTGTAATTCAAAAGGAAAGAGAATTCCATTTAACGCTATTATTGATAACAGCAGCATATTCATGGATGCCAACTCTCACTTTCAAATGCCGCTAGATACACCTGCAAAAGAAGCTAAAAAGTCGCTAAATTCAGAAGGAATTTCGCTAAAAGTAGTAGCTAAAATGTAAAAAAAAAGTATAATTTATATTCCATAATAGGTTTTGTTACTCGTCATTCTGTAAACTGAATCTTCATAAAAATATAAATAAAGTCCAAATTTTTCTGCGGACCATCAAAACGTTTTCATTGACCACCGGTTGGCGACCGCTGCTTTAGATTAATCTGTAGACTAGATCACAAACCTTCTATAGAATTGTATAAAATTTTAGATACAGCTTCTGTAGAGTTATGTGCACCGATTCTATAGCGTTATGTGTAGATATTCTATACAGATTTGTACAGAGATTCAATAAGAATTGTATAAAATTTTAGATACAGCTTCTGTAGAGTTATGTGCACCGATTCTATAGCGTTATGTGTAGATATTCTATACAGATTTGTACAGAGATTCAATAAAAGGTTTTTTTCTACATATCCTACGAATAGAATCTTATGTAACAAGTATGAAATCAATTAATAGAACTCTACCGAAAATATCACATCCAATTTTTAGAAAATTAGACAATTATTCTAAAGAATTCTAATTAAGTTTTCTTGCTTTAATTTTATATAAATGATCCTACAGAAGCTTTTGAGTAGTTACAAGTATTATAAAACGTGATGTCCTCTTTCAGTTTTTCCTACTTCAAGCTTTCTTAAGCTGGGCAGCAAAAATCGCGCCTTTGTCTCTTTTTCACATCACGGAAGAATTTTCTTTAAATAAGTACTCTTAAAAATTTAGCGCACTTCATAGTTTAAAATTATATTATGTGCCTACCAAACAGACTTCCCTTACTCTGCATTAAATCTCCTCGGTTTCCTCTCCATTAAATCTCCTCGGCCGTGAAATGTCTATTAGTTAGAAAACACTCTCATTGTTTACTCTGGAACCAGAAACTCAAAAATCAAATTAACATATTTTAAATAATCTAAAATAAATTGTATGTTAAACAAGAAAAACCGAAGAAAGATAGCTTTCCAAGGTGGATGAAGAACACTTTAGACGAAAAGGAGGATACATACTGTATTTGAGTAGCATACAGTAATTCTGTTTGTTAGATGATCGTAAGAAGTAAAGCCATTTGTTTACTCTGTATACATACTTTGATCTACATTCTCTTTCAAGATGAAAAGAACATTTAAAAAAAATAATCATTAAAATTATAAGGTATTTGTCCCGCTATCCTAACGTGCCTTCGTGTTGTAGTGGTTCTGCACATTGGGCCGGTATTTCAGAGGTCCGTGGTTCGATTTCCGGCGAAGGCGGTTGCTCATTTTTCATCTTTCCTACTTTTAAAAAAAAAAAAAAAAAAAAAAAAAAAAAAAAAAAAAAAAAAAAAACCTGAAATGTTTCAGATTTTAAATTACGTCCAAAGGGACGTTTTTTAACATTTTGTGTGTTACCTTTCTTTATTAAATATCATGTTCCTCGCACTTAAACCATAAGATCCAGTGCAACAGCTATATCGCAAAATAGTTTTAAAACGAGCATATCTTTAGAATTTCCGATACAGAGATTCACGCGCTGGAGATAAAAAATGTTTTTTCTGCACAACGTTGCCATTGCTCGCTTTGAAATCCTTGAGTTTGTTAATCAAAAATTCGTCAAAGTTTTAAAAAATAGGAAATCGATCATAAAACAAATTTCAAATTTCAAATTTGGTCTTCCACATGCTCATATTCGTTGGAGGATTACGTTATTCAAAATTCGATGACTCTACTCTATGTACCGTTATTTTATGACAATACGAGAAATATACATACATTTATGCAGATTTTTCATTATTTAATTTCTTCAAATATAATGCAGGACTCTAACATTTTGTGGCAACAGTTTGAAAAGTGAATCGACATTTATGAGTCCGACGCAAAATGCCAAAACGAAAGTAATAGTCCTTCGGGACTCAAGTCCCTTTGGACTAAAAAAAAAAAAAAAAATCCTAATGTCTCTATAAAATAATTACTTTGGTTTATTAGACAACATCATTTTATTTTCGTAAAACTTTTGGGTATTACATTTTAAACTTAGATTTAACTTTAACTCAATCCTCAAAGGTTCTAAATTTTCGTTTTCATTTAGGGCACGGTTTCCTTAGAGGGGTCGGTATTAGCCCTATGAGGGTCAATGGAATTTTTAAGGGATCACTGATGATCAAGGCGTCGATAGCAGAATATGCGCCTGCAGCTGATCTACATAATCAATATCCCTTTCATTCCAAAACAAATTAAATAATAAAATTGATAATTAAGTGTTGATCGATATAAAGCTGTATCATGTAGTAAGGAAGAAATCGTATAAAATAAATAGAAGGGTGGAAATGCATCCCCCTAAAATTATTTAATGCACTTAAGAGAACCATAATATTATTTTAAAATACATAAATCGTTTATGCAATAATTGTAATATAAAGAAATAAAACGCAAAAACACAAACACACACAAAAGTGTACTAAGAATGAAAAAGTAAAGTGGAGAACAAGAAATAAGTTAAATATTTTTGAACGAGGGGATTTAAGAATTAAAATAAGCGATTTTATGCCAAATATTTTAATTAAATTTAACTTAAAAAATTCATCAAAACACCAAGCACAGGCATCATATTTATTAAAATTGAATTTTGGGCATTTAGAATTGTGATTTTGTTTCTGAAAATTGTTTACATTTGTAAAATTAAAAATATTAACAGTATAAAATATAATAAAACGTAAATCGAATGAATAATTTTTTTCAAGAGTTTTCGTCATCTTAGTCTGCCCACCAGCGGCCGAGCGGTAAAGTCGCTGAACACTGGTAGTTCGGTCCGAGGTTCGAATCCCGCGAACGGACTGGCTGCATGGGTGTTTTCGTGGTTTTTCCCATGTGTAACGTGTATACGAGCCAGTTTCCCTTAGAAAGTCCTCCACGAAGGCATCCCTCCTCTTAGGCAGATAGCCCTAGTGTGCTTTGCCATGATTAAATACACACACTACACCACGTCTTCTTAGTCTAATTATTACGTTTAATTATTTATGTGCTATTATTTGTATAATGAGTTTGCTGTATGCTGTATAGAGGGAAAAAGTAAGGGTTTCGATAAAGAAAATCATTCTTTTAAAAAGGGTTGATAAGAGAATAAAGATTGGGAATTCCTGATTTAAAGTGTAGGAATCTCAAATATTTTAGCCATAATTAATATATTTTATAAAGAATAATTGTATTATTATTTAGAAACTGACGTGTTCATATCTTAGTCTAATTATTACTTTTAATTATTTATGTGCTATTATTTGTATAATGAGTTTGCTGTATGCTGTATAGAGGGAAAAAGTAAGGGTTTCGATAAAGAAAATCATTCTTTTAAAAAGGGTTGATAAGAGAATAAAGATTGGGAATTCCTGATTTAAAGTGTAGGAATCTCAAATATTTTAGCCATAATTAATATATTTTATAAAGAATAATTGTATTATTATTTAGAAACTGACGTGTTCATATCTCAAGGTAACAGCACTGAATTGCAATCATGTTTTTAAAAAAGTAAAAGCCATGTTTACTGTACTATATATCACCACTATGTGACTTTAATGCTGTAAACATTGTCTGAATGTTATTACGTCATTTTAAGTATGTTTTTATCATCTTTTGATTTTCGGTCACATTTTGAGACTTAACGTTGACTCTGAATATAAAAACGAAATGATATGATTTTTGAAAAACAGTCAACTGGGAAAGCCTGGAATGGGATATAATCTTATTAAATGAACAAAATTTTCTTTTGGGATTAAAAATTTTGGAATTGAATTTTAACATATTTTTTTAACTTTTGAAAAGATCTAGGAGAGGGGAATAAAAGCTCTTGGAGCAGATGGAAATTATTTTATTAACAAATATTTAAGTAAATATAAATGCATTTTAAGTAGTAGTTAAGATTAATTAAAATTAAGAAATGCTTTCTCTTATCAGGGCTCGTATATAAAAATAAAGCTTTATTCCAAGGAATTAAAATTTTATAATTAACAGAGTAAGTTCAATCTTTTAACTAATTTTATAATATAAATTGATTTTACGCTTTTACAAGACTTAATTTTTCTATTACATGAACAAAATTGTACAATAATTACCCAAATTATTATATAAAATCAGAAATTAAAAAAAAAAAAAAAAAAAAAAAAACATGATCAAATACATTTTTAAAAATTTGTCATTTGCAGAATATTGGCTAGTGACATTAGAATTCGCAAGAGCATGTCGTTGCCTGAACGTTACGTTATTCGTAAAATGACTTGAACCAAACTCACCTGACACAAACGCAGGATGGAGTTAACTGACATCTTCCAAGACAACTTGCCACTTCAATTCTTTCAGGTACTCGACTGATACCAACGGATTTCTCTCGTTTGCCACTAGTGCGGATGTATGACATAGGTGTAGGAGCTACCTGCAGAATATATAAGCTGTTAGTCAATTATGAGCTTTGTTAATCACTTTTTAGTTAGCTAATGAACATGAGTTGTTAGCTAATTATCAGCGTCATTATATATATTATTGATTATCAGTTGTCAGTTTAACAAATATGAAGTATTAGCCAGATATCAGTCTTGTTAACCAATTATCCGCTGGCTAGCAAATATAAATTCTTATCTCAGTGTTATTAGCCAGTTATCACTTAACCAATAAATATAAGTTGTTAGACAACTATCATTGTTATTACATTGTTATCAATTGCTTAACAAATATAAGTTGTTAACCAGTTATCAGAGTTGTTAGCTAATTGTCAGTTGGTTAAACGTAAGTAGTTAGCTAGTAATCACAGTTGTAGCCAATTATCAGTTGGCTAACAAATATAAGTTGAAGTTTTTAGCCGGTTATAGGAGATTTTATTCTATTGACAGATGACAAAATATAAATTGTTAGCCATTTATCATGGTTGTATCCAATTTTCAATTTCTTAACAACTATAAGATGTTAACCATTTATCAGAATTTTTAGCCAACTGTCAGTTGACTAAATATAAGTTGTTAGCCATTTATTGTAATTGTCAATTATCAGTTGGCTAACAAATATAAAGTATTAGCCAGATAGTTTTTAGCTGTTGTTAGCCAATCAACAATTTATATTTGTTATTCCAGTATTGTTAGTCAATTATCAGTTAATCAATAAGTCATCAGCTAACTATCATTATTGTTAGCTGGTTATTAGTTGCTTGACAAATGTAAGATGCTAGTCAGTTATCAGCCTTGTAGCCAATTATCAGTTGGCTAACCAAATATAAATTGTTAGCCCTGTAGTTGTTATTCATTTATCCTAATAACGGCCCAAGAAATATATAAGCTATATCTACCTATCTATCTCTCTCTATATCCTATTAGTGTTGTTAGCCAGTTATCGTTTGCTTAACAAATATAAGTTATTAACCAGTTTTCAGAGTTTTTAGCACATCGTCAGTTGGCTAAATATAAGTTGTTAGCCAAATGTCAGTGTTGTTAGACAATTATGATTTGGTTAACAAATATAAGTTCTTATTCACATATATAGTTGTTAGTCAATTGTCTGTTGGCTAACAAATGTAAAGTACTATTAACCACATATGAGCGTTATTACCATCAGTTGGTTACTAAATATAAATTGTTAGCTCAGTGCCGTTTGCCAATTATCAGTTAACCAATAAATAACTATAAGTTGGTAATCAACTATGAGTGTTGTTAGCTAGTTATCCTTTGGCTAACAAATATAAGTTCTTAGCCAGCTATCAACATTGTTAACCAATTATCAGTTAGCTAACTAATATAAGTTGTTAGCGAATTATCAACATTGACAGGGCCAGCGCCAGAGCTGGTGCAACCAGAGTGGCAGCACCGTGCGGCAGAATTCAGCATAGTTTTTAGAATATAAAGAAGTATCAGACAGTAGAATATAGGTGTTGTAAAGTTTGCACTGGGCGGAGAAATATCTAATAGGCGGCGAATAATAGAGTCTCGCCGCCCCTGAGCGTTGATAATTGGCAAACAAATGTTAATTATGAAACAATTATCAGCGTTGTAGCTACTTATCAGTTTGCTAACCAAATATAAATTGATAGACCAGTATTTTTAGCTACTTATTAGTTAATAAATGTAAGATTTTATCCAAATATCAGTATTGTTAGCCAGTTATCAGTTGGCTAACAAATATAAGTTCTTAGCTACCTGTTAGCGTTGTTAGCGAACTATCGGTTAATTAATAAGTTGTTAGCCAGTTAACAGAGATGTTAGCTAACTGGTAACATATCAATTAACAGCGATGTTAACTAAACTTCTAATCTGAGAAGTATCTTAACTAAGAATTATTATTTTAATGAACTTAATATGAATTATCTTATCTGAGAAGATACAAATAGTTAAGTTTTAATGCAGGACTAATCCTGTTCGAAATATTTTCTGTTACCCATTAAGCCTTTTAATTTTGGCCCTGCTTTAGTTCAACAAACTATAGTTATCCTTTATATCCCTCAAAAGGAACCATAGGCAGTAGGATGTAGAAGTTTCTCTTAATCAGATTTTTTAATTTTGGCAATGAGATTTTGAAATAAGAGGAATTGCCAAAGTTTTATAATTCTTACATGACTGACGACGTTAAATTTAATTATTGTAAACAAGAAAATGCAGATAACAGGTAAAAAATATAAAAAAATTATATTTTTTACAAGATTTGTAGATTTGTAAGATTTTATTTGTACGATTACTATTTATTTGTAAGATTTACCCCTTTTTTCTTAAAACAATTGTAATAATTACAAAGAATATGTTTGTAACTTTCTGGAATTTAATCCTAATAATGTTATTAAAATATTTCGGAGAATAATTCTAATCAACATATAACAATAAAGTTAATTAAAAGAGTTTTTGTAGCATTTAAAAACTTAAAAAATAGCATTATAATTTTATTAATTTTTTCCTGTAATTTTAACTAATGTAATAGAGAAAAATATATTGAACATCTAAAAGGACTGAGTAACTACTAAAGTAAAGGACTGAGTAAAAGTTAATACTTAATAAAAATAACTATCTAATTGGTTAAGCTTAAGTGTGTGGTGTATTTAATTATGGCAAAGCACACTTCGGCTATCTGCCTAAGGGAAGGGATGCCTTCGTGGAGGACTTTCTAAGGTAAACTGGCTCGTATACACGTTACACATGGGGAAAACCACGAAAACACCCATGCAGCCAGCCCGTTCGCGGGATTCGAACCTCGGACCGAACTACCAGTGTTCAGCGACTTTACCTCTCGGCCGCTGGTGGGCGGTTAAGCTTAAGAAAGCCATGCTTATTTATTCTACAGTATAAAAAGCAATTTTTTTAACTGGAAATTTTATTTATATAGCCATTCTGAATATATAATATTCTTACTATAGTTTTGTAAATAGAAAAGTAAAGTATTTGCAAAATTTTTAAGAGCGATCATAATATTGAAATTTACTGCATAATCATTGTTGTAGTTTTTGTTTATATACACTAGAGTACAAAACTTAAGCAACAAAGTTAAGCAACATTTTTCAACATACGACAATTGCTGAAAAGGAACTTTTGCGATCAGTAGAGTGAAAAACCAACCCAGTAGAAAGGTGATACATATGCAAATATAAGCACCATGACGTCAAAGGGTACATCATCCATGCTAAACTCGAAGAATCAGCGCCCTCAGTGCAAGGCTATAAAGAAGAAAGGAATATGCTTTTCCGAGTATTATTCTGTAAGCGAAAGTGAGATTATACATGTAGTGACTACAAGAAAACACCAGGGTACTTTTACACATGGTAGAAAGATTGGCAAGCTTGAGGAGAGGCGTATTTGACGACTGTGGCCCAATAGTTTGGAATTGATAAAATGTTATTTCGCGATCTTTGGAAAGCCTTTCAAAGGAAAGGTACACCTGTAAGAAAGATTGTTGGTGGTCGGCCCATGAAACAACGGTGACTGATGATCGATATATTGCACTGCAGGAGAAAGGTGAACAAAACCAGGCAGCGGGCAACATTGCTCAGCAGTTGCGCATTGTAGCCGAAAGACAAGTGAGGCAGTTTACTGTCTCCAGAAAACTTCATAAAGTGGCCTATTTGACCACCGTCCTGAACGCTGCATACTGTCGATAACATCCCTTCGGTGGCACCGTTTACAGTGATAAGAGAACACAACGACTGGACACCTTATCAATAGAGTCTCGTCCTCTTTATCGGTGAAATTAGTTTCATTCTGATAAACTATTCTAGGTGCCCTTTAATATGAAGAGAGGTAGGGACACGATTTTATCCTACAAACATCAGGGAGAGAGACCGTTGAGTGATTCTGGCAGGCTTGTATGGGGAGGCATTATGACAAACGGCCGGACGGAACTCCACATTTTTGACATGCCTGAGATCATTAATGTGAGGAGGTACGAGTATCTTTTTCTGCGTGCCATTGGTCCCGAATATGTTTTTATGAATGACAATTCTCGCTCAAACAGGGTTCATTCTGTTGAGAAGGCTTAAAAAGGGAAGATATCCGCAGAATGAATTCGTCAGAGAGCTCCCATTATTTAAATCCTTTTGAATGTGCATGGATACTTTAGAGAAACACCTGGTGGCACGATCTTAACCTTCATAAAAGTACCAAACAAATGAAGCAAGTGATCCTTGAAGAATGGGAACTATTACCCCAGGAACTGTTAGATAAAATGGTGTTGAGTATCGACAGATGGCGCAACGCAACCATTGCAGTTAGAGGAGGTCATATCCCTTACGTAATCTTATTGTTTCTTATTCTCCCTCTTAGATAGACGGCCTTTCGTACCAACGTCATATCGTTATTAAAGCCTTTTTTCTGTTTATTCCGTACAGTACGTGTACAATTCTTCTTCTTCTTCTTTTTTTTTTTTTTGCTACAATACTTTCTCTATTCTTTAAGTATTATACTGTGTCTCATTAATATGAATTTCCTGTCTCCTAGTTGATTTTTTTGCGTAGAAATAATAAAATTGACATTGTTTTAATGTGAATTGATTTACCTTGTTTTCTAAATACATTGTTTTAATGCACAGAAATAATAAGAATTTTAAACATTCAATTTTTATTAAGGAAAATGGAAAAACCCTTTTTAGGTGCAATTTTAAGTTTGTAAAGAATACAAATTTCTAGACGATGTGGCAAAAGTTCGCATCCTTTAAAAGAAAAATTTAATAAAATTTGATATTCTTTTAAAACTTAACTTATTTCGAAAAAATATCTGATCTACTACAGTTAGCAAATACGAATTTAAAATTTTGCATTTCTTTGGAAAAACGCTACAATTATGTGAAACGGTCATCTTATAAAATGTAACAAATTACATTATGAAATACGTTCTAAATACAAAAATATAAACTTAAAGGAAACATAAAATTCAATACTTACTACAGCATTAAAACAATGAATAAATATGACAGCTGATATTAGTGAAATGCCCTTCCTTTCGATGCCCATGTTGGAAATTCTGAAAGGAAGAAAGTTAGAACTTTGAATAATATAACTAAAATATTGACGATTTAAAAAGGTATAAAATAATTAAAAAAATCTTCTGTTCAAACTAGAAAAGGGAATATTTCCTAGTAAGATATTTTTTCTCAGCATTTCTTCTTTTCTCAGTCAAACATACTTTCAAAAAACGGTATCGTTTATTGTGTTCTTAAAGATATGTAAAACGAAATTAGGGGAAAGTATAAAAACCGTTTTAATTATTAATAGATATGACAAGTGCGTGCCTTTATGATGACTTAAAAAAAAATTGTACCGTGAAAAATTTCCAAATGTATTTAGCGAATATGTTCTCTAACAAGTATATGGATTTCTTTAGTTTTGCTAACCAGTTATTTTATGTTAATTTGATTTCTTTCCATATCTTTCTCGCTTTCCATTTTCCTGCCAGAATGCAAATTCCTAGTTCGCGTGTATTCAAATTAAGGTAGAAAGTGAGGAAGTATTTAAAGGAAGGTTTGCTTATTGATTCTCTTGATTAGCAGTATATCTGAGGCTTTGCGTAATTCTAGCCATTAGGGTTGTAACTTTGATACGCGGTCTGAGTCAAATTTTGCGTTTGTCTGCCTGTGTAGCCGTTGGGCTAACCTTACATTCTACTTATTTAAGTCAAATTTATTTTTTTGATTTAAGTCATAAATACTGGCTGTTCTGTAAGCACGAGTAGTGTCTTCTGTTAAGTTTTATTTGAGTTCAATAAGGGTCTTTTGCACCTTTCGTACATTTCTGTCGTAATTTAATAGGCCTAGGGGTAATTCGCTTAAGACTTCTCGTACAATTGATGCTACCAAAGAAGACGAAAATCTCTAACGGAATTATAAATTCGAGAGTACAAAGTTAATATTCAAATATAATATTACTAGAAATCCCGGCGGTCATACGAAATGACCATACGAAAATGTTCTAGATATTATAAATTGTAATTAAAATGATTTGTGCAAAGGTGTCTGCTAATTCAAACTGAATTACCCAGGGCAGGCGGCGAGGTCGCCCCTTTGCATACTGCACCACGGGATTTCCCCCTTCTACTTGCTTAATTGCTTAAAGTAGAGTGCAATGAAGGAAACCACTGGCGGTACATTTCTTAAGAGCCACCGCTAGCTCAATAAATAAAGGTGATTAAAATAATAAAATATTAATTCACATGTCAAAGTTCTCTTTGCACGCAACATTTCTTGTGTAGATCTTTCCATCATTTTTAACCTCGCCTTGCAGAGGACCATCCATTATTTTTAATTTTACGTCCCTTCTTTCACGAGTTCTTGAACAGGCAACATAAAGTTGACCGTGTATAAATGCAGGCTCAGGTAAAAAAATGCCAACACGCTTGAGCGTTTGGCCCTAAGACTTATGGATGGTCATAGCAAAGGCAAGTTTTACAGGAAATTGTCTGCGTCTCAATTGAAACGGCAACCCTGTGCCGTGGCAAGGTCACCCCATTGGCTAGTACAGTTACGCAAGCAACCAATAAACTATCGGCGACAAACAGACACTTAAGCAGCATATTATAAAGATATTTATTTATTTCATTTTATTTTTTTTCTTCGTTGCCAGTTTTTGCCGGTTGCATATTTCCGAATTCTATTATATATAGATGTTAAATATATTTATTAAATGTTAAATGCACGTGCTCTTGTATTTTTAATTTTTCCGGCTTAGCTTTCTCATACTTTCTTTCTTTTCACCATCGACGCAACAGTTGGCCGACTGTGTTAGGTGCTTTTCAGCCTGTTGGATCCCGTCGATGGAATTAAAAAAAAAAAAAAAAAAAAAAAAAAAAAATGAATAAATATAAATAAAGAGCTTAGTACTGTGTCCTCCGGGGATTGGCCACGAAACGAGGAACATTGAAGTAAGGACCAGAACATAGAAAGAAGGTGCATGGTGGGGACTGCTGAGACTAAGCGGAACACTTTTCACTATTATCGTACTTGTTAGGCATACAGTTAAGGATGTGCTATAAAAATCAGGTACAGATGTAAAGATGACCAAATACATTACAAATTGTGGAATACATTAAATAAGTTCTGGATTAGTCATAAAATTAAATATAATTAAAAACAGCAAAACAAACAAACAAAAAAAAAACATTAAGTAAATTAATATATGTACAGAGCAGGCTGCTGACGGCATGGTGTCCAAGGAAAGAAGCCACTCCATTCCTTTCCTTTTCCCACTATTGCCGTGTGTAGCTTGCTGATAGCAAGCTGTATACCGGCTGTCATGAATTAAAAAGTACATTGCAGGTATAGCAAATGCATTAGTGTGTCCGGAGGACAGGATGCAAAATGAAAGAAGGTGTGACTACTTTGTCACGTGAGGCTATAGCGGCGTCTGGTAGGCTGGAGAGATGCTGGTCCAAGTTTCAGGTACAGTGTGCATTTTTACAAATATTTAGTGCATAAACTCATCAAAGTGCATTTTTCTCACAATTAGAAAGACTATATACAAAAGTAAAATTACGCAGGGAGTCCAGCAGAAGCAGTCAAAGATATCTCTTAGTAGAGGTCTTTTGACTGGCTGTTGAGACGTGTATGCGAAAATCATGAAAATTTGCTATTTACAAAATATTCAATTGCAGAGACATAAAAACATATTTTCCAGTAAACTAGAAGTTAAATTAAATAAAATAAAAGAAATTTGAAACCAATAGGAGCAGTGAGAGATCTACAGTAAGCAGTAGAAGACTTTAGTTCGTAGTCCCGTGGGAGGCCACCCTCCCGTGCCTTGACCCCGATAGTGTCTGCTTAACTTTAAGCATTTTAGTTTTCCAACTAAACGAAGCCACTCCAGATTGTCAGCAATGCTTTTAGCAATGGTAGTGCAGTCTCTAATGCGGCTGAGCGCATATTTATTCTTAATTGTGTTCTTGAACCATTCTGGCATATTGATTGCAGTTGGTCTTTTCAAATGTGAATTCCTTGTGGGCGAGCAGTCAAACAGATAGTGATCTGGGTCACCAGTACTGCCACAAATACATTGGTCACTGTCTCTTAGGTGAAATCTGCGAAGATAGGACATATATGGGCCATGTCCTGTCAGATACTGTGTGAGGTGCGAAGAACTACTATTTAAATTGTGGTTAACATTTGGTTGGAAATCATACAGTCTTCTGCCTGTGGTGCTTGTCTCCCAGTAGTTTCACCACTAGCTTCTCATACTATTCGTCACGCACTGCACTGCACTGCACGGGGAATAAAACAATTTACAGTTACGCAAACAACCAATAAACTATCGGCGACAAACACTTAAGCCGCATATATTTAAAAATTACCAAATAATTCAATTTTAGTATTAATTTTTACTTGTTATTTTAAGATTAATTAAAGAATTACTTCTTAGTTATTATTTTACATGAACATTTAAAACTGATATCATGGTAATATGATACAAAAATCTCCATCTGTTAAACTGAGCCTCTTGATAAACTCAAATGCTTTTGGAATGGAGGTAATTTTGATAAGAGGAGTGTATTGTAACTGCACGTAAATAATTTAAAGATAATAATTAGACTAAGAATATAAGCAAACGTTTTGAAAAAGAATTTTAGATCAGATTTATATTTTAGTATTTTTATGTTATTTTTAATTTTACAATTATAACTAAATGTTTCAGAAACAAAATCACAGATTCTAATTGCACAAAAGTTCGAGTTTCTTTAAATTGATGGGGATTGATGTATAGATGAATTTCTTTTTAATATTTGGCATAAAATTACTTTACTTTTAAATTACCTCGTTCAATAACATTCGAACCGTTTCTTTCTTGCCGTAGTAAATTATTGATCGTAGTAAATACCGTCGCATATTAAAGCTAAAGCTTGTTTCTATTAGGTAAGAAAAGTCAATAATATTGGTTCTGTAATTCTTTATTTTAGTGACAGTCTCAACTCCCTCCCCCTCTCCCAAGTTTCAATGTCGGTAACGGTTTTGGATCGCTTTTTTTTTTTTTTTTTTTATTTCCTCCGTTTTACTCTTTATATAGTGCAGTTATCTTCCGATTTGCCATTAAATGATTCACATGTAACTATTAAATTTTAGAGATAAATCTCGAGTTTAAAATTAGAAAAAAATTTTAAAGCAATGTAAAAGGTTTCAGATTTTAAATTACGTCCAAATGGTAGTTTTTTTTTTACATTTTGTCTGTTACTTTTATTTATTAAATATCACGTTCTTCGCACTTAAACCATAAAATTCAGTTCAAGAGCAATATCACAAAATAGTTTTAAATTGAGCATATCTTTAGGATTTAGGATACGCAGTCTCACGCGCTGGAGATAAAAATGTTTTTTCTGTACAACGTTGCCATGGCTCGCTCTGAAATCCTTGAGTTTGTTAATAAAAAATTCGTTAAAGGTTTACAAAATATGAAATCGATTGTAGAGACATTAGGATTTTTTCAGGAGCAGGCAAGGTGAAAAATGAGCAATCGCCTTCCCCGGGAATCGAACCATGGACCTCTGGAATACCAGCCCAGTGTGCAGACCACCACAGCACGAAGGCACGCTAGAAAGGAGGATAAATACCTTATAACCTTATAAGATAATAAAACAAATTCCAAATTTCAAATTTGGGCTTCCACATGCCCATATTCGCGGTAGGATTACGTCATTCAAAATTCGATGGCTCTATGTACTGTTGTTTTATCACAATGCGAGAAATGGACATATATTTATGCAGATTTTTCATTATTTAATTTCTTTAAATATAATGCAAGACTCTAACATTTGGTCTCAACAGTTTGAAAAGTGAAACGGTGAGCAACCCAAAATCGCAAAACGAAAACAATTGTCCTTCAGGGAGAAAGCCCCTTTGGAATAAAAAGCAATTCTAGATTGGAATAGAATTAGAATACAATTCTATTGATATCGAGAACGATCACGAACAAGTCTATCTTCTTCAGAAACAAGGCCCTCGTAATCGTAAGAATTTTATTCAAAATTTATGCCAAGCTAAGGTTATTTATTACGTAGCTTTAAATGTCGCATTGGCGGGTTTTTGTTCCAACTAGAAATTTAGAAATTGAGTAATTTCCTAAAGCTTTATTGTCTGTTCAGTATTTTTTTTTTTTTTCAGTTGCTTTTATATATCCCATTGCGCACTTTCTAAAATACCACTAGTAGAAACGATGGCATTATATTTTTCGGGAGACGATATGCTTTCTAGTATATTAAGTATTCTTAAGCTAGACTAAACACAAGTAGAGGATTTAAGAGTTCTTTTCGCTATCAGATTTTACGATGTATTAGTGTCTATGGACAGATGTTTTTGCAATATATTAAATTGATTCCAGATGGCACAAATTCCAAACCATTGTATATGTGAATATATAAATAAAATTATCGATCACGGATTTCTGGTTAACGTAATTTTTGTCTGCGTAGTGTCTTGTTGAACGTAATCTGTGTCTGTGTAGTAGTTAAAGCATAAAGATAAAATTCTGTTGAAGATTTGTATAAGAAAATATCAGGATGGGAAAGCAAATTAAGTAAATGTTTAAAACAAAACGAATCTCACAAGTCGAATCTGGGAAAAATTCTTCAGTTTTAAAGAATAAAAGTAAAAAAGAAAATGTTATTGTTTTTAGTTAGCGTGTTGCCATTTAATAAAGCCTAAACTAGTAATTTTCAAATTTAATATGCAAGGCTAAGGAGTAGCAAACTAAGCAATTCAAAAGCAATAAATATAGTTCTTAAGAACATTTTCTCTACTCTTTTAATATGGTTGATTGGAATAAAAATACATTAAAATAAGATGTTTAATGAGAAATATTAAATATTTTTATGAAATTACACTATCTGGATTAATTGAAATCATTATACACTTTTTTATGATCACTATTTTAGGCGGCTTTCCTTGCAAGCGGTTAGTTTTTAAATAAATAATATAGCAAATATATATTTAAAAAATGTATGGCAACACTAAACGCTTTGTAGGTAATTCCAAAGATATTCTGTTTTTAAATATTTAACAAAAATTTACCTTTATTTTCTGTATCTATGAAACACAGAAATTCTGCTTAGTCATGCGCAGTTGATCTGGTATGGTATTCTTATTCATATCAATAATGCAATTCAAAAGGAAGGTACTATACATTTGTAAAGGGAATGCTATATATTTTGTGGTGAAGATAGAACTTTTGCCTCCCGAACATGCTGCCTGCGGTTGTCATTGACCACCCCTCTTAATATGCAAACAAACAACTACAAAAAATGTGAAAATGGCTTCTAGGGAAAAAATTAAAAATCTACGTTTATTTTTGAAGATAAACCTTAATTACAATATTTCAAAAATATTATTATTTTCATTACTATTACTATTTGTTCGCAAAATCATGTGATTCCTGTTGCTGTTATATAGACAAGAAAGATTTCTTAAATGCGAAATATACATTTACAGTTCTTCAATACTTCTTAAATGATTTTTATTTAGAAAATGTTTCTCACAACTAGCAGCACTTACATTAATTAAAGCTTAAATACGGAAAATGGAGATTTTTGGAAGTTTGACGTAAGAGTTATCGCGAAAGAAAATTTGTACACGTAACTCGGACAAACAGACATCATCATAAAAGTAGTAAATTTGTGTTGTGAGGACTCTTAATACTTGCTTATTCACTGAAAACTGACTACCGAATATTTGGACCGGAAATATTATCTCCCTTACCTATGTATATAGGTTGGTAGGAGTTAAAAAGTTGCTACTGCATTGAAGAAAGATCGTGTTTTCAAGATATAAACCATTGTATATAGTATACAAACGATAATTACTTTTTGATAGTAATATAATGTCATTAGACTTTACAAACGTCGCTGTAGACTTAAATGAAAGATAAATTTCCATCTTTCGCGGCACTTTTCAATAAAAACTAGGTCAACTTTTTATCGGAAACGAGGGGCTCCTTACAGTGGGAGAAAAAATTTTATTCTCAGCTTCTATGACCCAGTTTAAAACCTGAAACTGCACCGGAGACTAGAAAGCTAATTGCGGCAGAAAACTTCAGCTAGTTTTTAGTCACTGTGAGCATGCTAAAGAAACTTCACTTGATCCTGATTGCGATAAGAAACTAAGTTTCAAAGTTCTGCGAGTTGTTACCCTTACGAAAATATTTTGTGGATCAGTGGTCTGAAACTCAAATTGTATGCGGGTCGAATGTATCACTTGAGAAACAGCCGACGGGCCAGAGCTTTTATTTATTTATATAATATTTTTTACAAAATGCACAAATTTCCAGAATTAAAAAATTGATAAATTTAAAATTTTGCTTACTAAATATTTATCAAAATATACGTAAACTATAGCAATAATATTACAAAGGAAAAAAAATCAAATTTATAGTTATTTTCTATTTTAACCCTGAAGTTTGGATCCTGTGGGATATTCTTGTTAGTTACACTTTGTAATTCAAATATACTAATAGCTATATATTAAATTCTTACACCAATATTTCTTTCAGGTAATTCTAACATGTTTCAACTCATTAAGCAACTTAATTTATTATAAACTTAAAAAAAAAAAAAAAAAAAAAAAAAAAAAAAAAAAAAAAAATTATGAAAATTATCTATGTTTTAAGAGAAAAACTTGCCAAGTGGGATGTAACTTGCTAATAAATAATAGTCTAGTCTCTTTCCCTTATTTATTAAATGTTTCTTCCATGGGTAAATAAAAATGCATCTGTTACATCAAAAATACATCATGTAAAATAAGCATAAACTTCTTCATTTCTTCCTATATCCTGATATTTTTGGCTTTTGGATTCTGGTAAAGTTTGTAGCCTTGGAAAGAAATTAGCTTTAACACGGATTTTAGATGCTCACGGATTAATTGGGTTCTTTTCTTATTGGGTGAAAAACAGCTGTTTGCATATAACTGTGTTCCCAAACAAACCGATAATTCTTACAGCAGAAATCGTCATTGAGCTTATTTAATTTTTTGACAAGTACAAATAAAAGTTAATCATATCTGTGTCTTCAAATCTTTGAATAAAAGGTATATTTATTACATTGTAAATTAATTAGCTCTATTTATAGATCTTCTGGTGCGTTATTAGTCCAAAGGAGCAATTTGCCCAGAAGGGCTCTTAATTTCGTTTTGGCATTTTGCGTAGAAACGGCGAATCACTTTTTAAATTGCTGCCACCAGAATATTAGAGCTTTGTATTATATTTAAAGAAATTAAATAATGAAGCATCTGCATAAATGTATGTATGTTTTTCGCATTGTGATAAAACAACGGTACCTAAGAGCCATCCAAATTTGAATAATGTACATCTTCACCCGAATATGGGCATCTGGAAACCCAAATTAGGAATTTGGAATTTATTTTATTATATATTTCATATTTTGTAAAGCATTTATGAGCCTTTAATTAAGAAGCTCACCGATTTCAAAACGAGCAATGGCAACACTGTACGAAAAATATAAATAAATAAAATAAAATTAAAAATTTTTATTTTTCCTTTAGCGCACGAGACTGTAAGATATGATCTTTTAAATATTACTTTGTGATTTTGCTGTTGAATTGAATTTTATAGTTTAAGTGGTTAAGTTTAAGTGGTTTAAGTTAAGTTATTTTATGGTTTAAGTGCGAAGAACATGATATTTAATAAATAAAGGTAACATGTTAAAACGTTAAAAAAATCTGATGTGTACACCGCATGACTTCCTTGTACGGAATATTAAATTATACGCACTTTTTCTTGCATTTTATTTAAACTTATTAGATTGAATTAAACCTACTTCGCCGACAGCGCATAAACCACAACAGAGTAAATGCATTCTTTAAAATTCACTTTGTTTACCATAGCGACACTCTGGCGCCAGGTTTACTTAACAGTATTATATTTCGTTCATATTATAACTCAGAATGCACAAAATTTATATCATTTAAAGAATTATCTAATCGTTGCCACATGTTCTATTAAAATACTATAATAAAGCTAGAACTATGTATAAAAGAAATTAAGCAAACAAAACAAAAAAGAATTAAAAGAAACAGTTTTCCACAGACAGAAGAAACAGTTTCCCACAGACGATTGAGTATTTCTCATTCAATTAATTGAGTTTTCTCTTCGCGACAAGGCAAAAATACATAAAAACTCAAAATATCTGTATTAAAAATTACGAAGTAAATCTTAAACGCTTATTTCCTCGAAAAAATTCCAGAAAGGATTAAGCATGATTTAAATAATAAATGAAGGCGTTATCTTTGTTGTTGCGAAGCTAAGTTTCTCTAGATTGGCAACAAATTCACTACTCAGCTGTTTCAAATGTAAACAAGAGCAATGGCCGCCATTAAATTAGGCTTAGCTGCAATTAAACAATTTTAAAATTGTTGATAATTCTAAAAATATTGCATACAAATTTACTGAAGTCATAAAACCCTTAACCGGAAGATAAAAACAACATAATTCAATCATTTTTAAAGCAAAAAATGTACAATTTACAAACATATAAGAGTAAAGAAACTGATATCACTGAGCCGGGTAACAGAGTGGATATATTTATAAAGATATTTATATACGTTTGGTGCGGCCGATTGCAACCAAAATACGAGGCGCACATCTACATGTTATAGTAGTCCTATATACAAAATTTCAACGTTCTGAGGCTACTCGCTTTTCAGCTATGCGAGATACGTTCGTACGCATGTACGTACATACGTTCGTACAGACGCCACGAAAAATTCTCTTCAGAATTCATTTTAAAGCAGTTTTTTAGTTTTTTTGGAGGAAAAGAGTCTTTTATTCTGTCCTTACGTACAGATACCACGCAAAAACATCGTTAAATTACATTCGAAATCGGTCAAAGTGGATATTTTCGTTGAAATATGCTGCCTGAAGCTCTTCGCGATTATAATACTTCCTTTTTACTTCGTACAAGGAAGTAAAAAACGCTTGGGTGTAATATAAAATCTGAAAGCTTCAATTTTTTTTCCTTGATTTATGTTTGTTTTAAATGAAAGTGAAAATAACATTAACTCGGCTTTCAACTACTAAAGTCCTGAAATATTTGCAACGTCATATTTCAACCTATACATAATTGAAACGGCTTTGCGGGCCGAAAAAATAGTTTCGAAGGCGAAATATGGCCCGGAGGCTGCCAGTCTGACACCATTGTGATAGAGGATTATAGAGCTCTAAAAACTTCTTATACATATTGTAGAGCCTTGTAGGTAATCTTTTAAAGAAATAATCCTCTATGAGATTCTATAGAAATTTTACAAAGCTTTCATACAGCAGAACTCTACAGAAGCGTTGCTTTGCAAACTCCTGTAGAGTTGCTCTCCTTTGTTTTCGGACACGCGTTTTTCAACTTTATTTACAAATATCAGTTATTATACACTAGAGAAATGAATTTTTCTTTCACGTATACAGTTAATATTTTTTAAACATGCTTGTTTGGAGAAAAGTTACTCAAAACGTTTTTTTTTGGGGGGGGAGGTAGTTTATTCAGGAAGTTCTGAAAATGAATTCACGTAAGTATTCATGGCTTTTGAGCCAATAGTTTACATTTAATAAAAACATGAAAATAACGGTCATTTTAATTTTCGTTGGATGGCATAAAATACACTTTTCATTTATTCTTGAAAGGACTTAACTATTTTTCTTGTAAAAATGTTCCATTTTTTTTTTCTATTCCTCCATAAGAATTGCTTTTAGTAGAGTTTTTGAGGAAATGTCACATTTCCTTAATTTTCCCTCCAACTCACTCTATACATATCCAAAAGGATTCAAGTACCAAGAATGTGAAGGAATTTGGGTAACGTCAGAACAGTAATACCAATCTATTTAGGATCGCTGTACTGACAGAATTTGAACGCACTTTCCTACCAGAAAGTGTTTTTAGAATCGTGTTTAACGCAAATGAGCAGTATTTAAGTCGAAGTTCCACTGACTTTGAGAGAGAGACTCAGAATTTCTGACTAGCGCACGTTTGCCTTGCTACATCGCTCTAAGCTGTTACTACGCTCGGCCGTATTACGTGCCCTTGATAGCTTCGCCAGCTAATTCGATATTTAGGGGCGAACTACTAAGAATTTTGATAGCTTCGGCTAGATCTCTTTAGTCAAGCATTAGTTCAGTCTTATTTCTGCCCTGAGAAAGGGGCCAACTGTTCACTGTTATTTTGAGCAATAAAGGATAATTAACCCTTCTCCAGTTTACGGTTCTGTTACTAAACTAAAGCGATTGTTCACTTAGCTATATACTAGGTTCCTACACATTTAGTTGTTAGATAAAAGGGTGGAACCCCACAATACTGTTGCGTGCGTACGGGTTCGTTATGAAATAAATGCACAGGTCCGATGAAAAATGAACAAAAATTTATTATTATCACAACAAAAATGCTTAAATTTTCTCAAATTATCATGCGGTATTACAATATCTCACAGTAGTTATCTTTTCACAACTCAAATGTCCAATAGAACGTAATTCAAAACAGCTAAAGAACGCTAATCCGCGAATTCGCTACAATCAACAAGAGCAGTTCTCTAAACAACAACAAACTAAGCAACTACCACGAACTGAGATGTTTTCCTCCTTTTATAAGATTTTAAAATCACGCGCTAGAATTTTCCAGTACTTTCTCGAAATCAAAAAGAGATATTTATTTATTTAATGCACGCGCTCTTGTATTTTCAATTTTCCGGCTTAGCTTTCTTTTAATATTCGTCACGCGCTGCACTGCGCAAGAAATAAAACCATTTAATTTATAATTGAACTAACATTAGCTTTTTAAATACCAAATTCGTAACATTGCCGCCTTTCCAAGGACTGCACGTCCCGGGCAGTACAATCCCTGGACAGGAAGCTAAATTTACAACTGTGACATAAATGCATTAATAAGCATTACATTACAATAATAAACAACATGAACAATAAATGCAATAAATTAAACAAATCAAATGCTATCAAATACAAATCAAATACTAAATGCAAATCAAATACTAAATACAAATCAAATCAAATACACATTTAAAAACAAAAAGGACCATGGTCTTATACTATTTACAATTATTTACATTATGTACTATGGCCATAGTAATGAGCTAACCTGTCGTAATGACCGACTTTAGGTTTAGAGTTCGAAGACTTACGGAGACTTCATTCAGTCTGTTCAGCACTGTACATGGACCATCCGAAGGTGACTGTAGTTTAGGACTGAGTCCCTTTCGTTGAATCGGGTTCCACAACCTCAACATGTCTCCTTTGTTGGATCTATGTCCAGTAGCTCTCGTGTTGTATCTGGTCTTCACTTTCTCCGTCGCCAAGTTCACTCGCTTTCGTGCGAAACGGGGCATCACTTCAAAACGAGCCTGGACATCTTGGATGTGTTCCTCAGGCGATGAAGGCGCATCCGTACGGCGATCAAACAGGCGGTTACAAGGCAGACGAAGGTCTCGACAGAAGAGCATCTGGGCTGGAGAAGAGCTGGTAGTCTTGCGTTTCTTTTCGACCCTAGTATGATTTCGGCAGCTTCCCGAGCTGGATCTTTCGGACAAGGCGTCGGCATTTCCAGGCTAGGATCCTTTTTGAGGATGGATAGTCATGCCATCAGATGCTGAAAGCAGTTTGTTGTTTTTCAAGTCTAAGGAAAAATTGTATTTCCTTAAAAAGTCCAATCCGAGTATGCATGGATCTGTGATATCCGCCACATATGCCGTGTGATGGTAGGCGGCACTTCCAAACGTGATGCTTACGTTTAACTTCCCAGTTATGTCGATCTTATCACCAGACGCAGTCTGAAGGGTAATACAGGATGGCGTCCAAATAAGTTTATCTTTAAACTGTTCAGCGAAATCTTTCCTAATGATGGTAACATTAGCTCCTGTGTCGATCATATTGCAAGGAACTCCATCGATATTCCCATTAATGGACAGTCTGTTACTGTTGCCACTCACTGTATAAATTTTAAGCGCTTTAAAACAGGGTTTTTCATTATCTGGCAACCTCCGTTCCTCGATATGGTCACTAATTTGTTTACTGCGTCGTTGCTGGGAAATGGTCTTATTTTCTGTACCTCGGGGTGTTTTGCAGTTTCTTCGTATGTGGCCTTCAACTCCGCAGTTCCAGCACTTTAGAACTAGTTTCTTTTCACTTCTGTTCCGTCTCAAGCCACTGACTTGTCTGGTAAAATCATCTGCTTTATATTCCGTACCCTGGGGCGTTCTGCAATTCCGTCTTAGGTGAGCTTCACTACCACATCTCCAACACCTTAGAGACACTTTCTTCTCGCTCCTACTCCGTATCAAAGCGTCGACTTGTCTGTCTAAATCATCGAAACGAGCCATCAGTTGATCCACTGGCTCATGGACTCGCACAGCTCTAACTGGGTAGCGATCTCTACTAGTTGCTTGCTGGGCTGCCTCGAACTTCATGGCGTACAACAGAGCGCTTTTTATGTCCTTTACATCTGCCATTCGAAGAGTTTTCTTTATTTCAGGATCCCGGATGCCGTCGATGAAATATTGCAGCGACAGGATTTCTCTTGTTTCTGTCGGGCACTCCGAAAAGGCGTGATGTGACAGCCTTTCAACATCCGTGGCGAGCTCCTGAAGTGTTTCGGTGGGCTTCTGCTGACGGGATTTTACTTGAAGCCTGCTGTAGTCTTTCAAACACTTTTCACCAAAGCGCAGCTCCAATGCGCCGGATAGAGCTTCAAAGTCTAGTCTCTGGTTTTCGGGAAGCGTCTGCAGGATATCCGCTGCGTCTGCTCTCAGAGAAGCGACGAGATAACAGGCCTTAGCTTGGGAATCCCATCCAATCGCATCCGCAACGATAGAAAACTGGGTCTTATACACTTCCCAGGATGTCTTCCCATCATATGTGGATAACTTCAGGGGTGGACGAGCAGGCATCGGTAAGAATTTAAAATCATCACTCCTGCTCCCTGCCGTCGCTACGAATTTCTTTAAAGTATCGACTTCTTTCGCAACGGCTGAAACCCTATCATCAATTTGTTGCTCGACGGCAGAAAAGTATTATATCAGCCTTTTATCAGTTCAGCATCTGTCATGTTTGTATCAGTAATGTACCAGTAATGTATCTTGAATATTAATCTGTAACTCTGTAACATATTATATTGTATGTCTTGTCGTGCACGTTGAATACCTTTCAGGTGGCATTATGTATTTTGAAGGGGTGCTATAGATAGTGGTGGACGTGGTGCTATACTAATTAACCGTTTGATAAAGGGATAGTGCCCACGTCTTCCGTTCTCTCTCTCTCTATATATGTTCTTTTACAGAAGAAACTCTTTCTTCTATTTCTTCTTTCACCGAAGAAACTCTTTCTTCAATTTGAACTTTTACGGAAGAAACTTTTTCTTCAATTTGTCCAACTTTATTTTCAACTGTGTCAATTCTGCCTTCCATAGCTTCAAATTTATTTTCTATTATGCAGGTAATTTCTCTTTTCATATCTTCTTGACCAGCTTGAACGGCTTTCATTTCGTCCTTAACGGATTCCTGGCCCAATTTCATTTCCTCCCTAACAGATCTCATCTCTCCTTTAACGGAATCTTCCATCTTCTCCTGACCAGCATCCATCTTTTCTTTCATTTCTTCTTTAAATGCAGCTTGGCCAGCTTCCATCTTTTCTTGGAACGCAGCAAAAGCACTGATGAGTTGCTTCAATTGCTCCTCCATCGCTCTTGTTATTGGCATTCAAACCCCACTCCTGACACCAAAAATTGTTGCGTGCGTACGGGTTCGTTATGAAATAAATGCACAGGTCCGATGAAAAATGAACAAAAATTTATTATTATCACAACAAAAATGCTTAAATTTTCTCAAATTATCACGCAGTATTACAATATCTCACAATAGTTATCTTTTAACTACTCAAATGTCCAATAGAACGTAATTCAAAACAGCTAAAGAACGCTAATCCGTGAATTCGCTACAATCAACAAGAGCAATTCTCTAAACAACAACAAACTAAGCAACTACCACGAACTGAGATGTTTTCCTCCTTTTATAAGATTTTAAAATCACGCGCTAGAATTTTCCAGTACTTTCTCGAAATCAAAAACAGATATTTATTTATTTAATGCACGCGCTCTTGTATTTTCAATTTTCCGGCTTAGCTTTCTTTTAATATTCGAGACGCGCTGCACTGCGCGAGAAATAAAACCATTTAATTTATAACTGAACTAACATTAGCTTTTTAAATACCAAATTCGTAACAGTACTATAGTTACTTATGTTTCTGTCTTGTACTGATTAAAAAAAAATTATTCAAACTTGATAAAGCTTGTACTTTTAGTTTAGAACTTTAAATTTAAATAAAAGATCCATGATATTTCTCATTTTTATTAATTTTTTATACACTGTTGCTTTAAAATTCATCAGGCATTAAGCCTCATTTGTGTAAGCCGCTGAATACTGAGCCTTCCAGCCGGAATTCATTCCAGAAAACGGGCTAGTTACATGGTTAGTTTTCATGATTTTCCTCATGCGTAATTTGAATATGAGCCAATTACCTCCAGAAAGTTCTGTCAAAAGGCATTCCTCCTCTGAAACAGGTTTTTAGGGGGGTTGGGGGGCAGCGACCGCCGCCCAGAAATATATTTCTAAAACTTTTAGCATCAATTATAACGACTGTTTTTCACACGATCGGTATAGCCTTCAAGCAATGGCTCCGAGTTTCAGAAGTTCTATCCTCTGCTAAACAGCATAAGTAAGAGCGACCTTCACAGGCGCCTATTGGCAAACATCGCCGGTAATATTTGAACAGACCTCACAACACTAGTTGTAGATGGTGTTGTGAGCGAGGAGATCGGAGACGCCTAAAACATACTTGCGCTAACAACACCCAGCAAACGCCGCCTCAGTAGCCGAGTGTGAAAATTGCTAAACACTTCTGGCTCGACTCGGGTTTGAATTCCGGTGAACGGACTGGCTGCATGAAAAATTTCGTGTGTAATGAGGATACTAGCCCTTTGAGAATTCTTCAGAAGACAGCCGTTTCCTCTGCTGATATCCTCGTATATTATGACATTGTATATGCGTCGCTATAATGATAATTAAGGGGAAAAAATACGATGTTCTTTGCTGAACTGTATATATCCAGCTGTAGCTCTTGGGAAATTTTTAACGCAGCTGACTTTTTCTGAATTCTGTGCAGCTTTTACTCACCTTAAATTTAGTATCTTCAGAAGGAACATGTTACATCATTTCTCTAGCCCTTTATTCAGAAAAATTTAAAGTTTACTTAATTACGTACTTAATAAACTTATAAATCAGAAACCTATATCTTAATTTTATGGTGATTTACTGACATATTTTCAGTAAGTAGTATAGTAATCTTCTATACAAATAAAGAAGTATATCTATGCATATGTCTTTCATAGAAATCCACAATTTTATTCCGATCTTGATGAAATTTGGCATACTTGGCCGTCAAAACAAGAAAAAGATCACTGTCGACATAAGATTTCTCAACAACCCAGAGGGTCCGTAATCTTTATAGATTTAAATTTTAGGTTAATTTAACGAACATTTGATTAAAAACTCAGCGATTTAAAGAGCTGAAGTGTGCTGCCAATTTGAAGCTGAAAATATTTACCTTTCAAATTTGTTAGAAAACTTGGCGATATAAAAGAAATGCGTTGCTATTCAGTATAACGCAACATTTGTCTTTCCAATTTAATAAACAAACTCAGCGATTTAACAAAAGAGTATTGGCACTGGCCAAATTAAAATATTTTTAGTCTAAAGGGGCTTTGTTCCTTTGGACTAAAAATATTTTGAATGAAGGAGTATTGTTTTCGTTTTCCGATTTTGTGTTGTATCACTATAAATGTCCGTTTCACTTTTCAAACTGTTGCCACCGAATGTTAGAGTCTCGTATTATATTTGAAGAAATTAAATAATGAAAAATCTGCATAAATGTATGTCTATTTTTCGCATTGTGATAAAACAAAGGTACATAGAGCCATCGAATTTTGAATAACGTAATCCTCCTACGAATATGGGCATGCGGAAGACCAAATTTGAAATTTGAAATTTGTTTTATGATCCATTTCATATTTTGTAAAACTTTAACGAATTTTTGAGTAACAAACTCAACGATTTCAAAGCGAGCAATGGCAACACTTTACGGCGGGAAGAAAAAAAACCTTTTTATCTCCAGCGGGCGCGGAACTGTGTATCGCAAATTCTAAAGATATGCTCATTTTAAAATTATTTTGCGACATTGCTACTGAACTGAATTTGATGGTTTAAGTGCAAAGAACATGATATTTAATAAATAAAGGTAACACACAAAACGTTAAAAAAACGCCCCTTTAGACGTAATTTAAAATCTGAGACCTTTCAGATTTTTTAAGTGTGTTTTCTTTCCTATTAGTTTTCTTTTCCAGAAAGGGGCCCACCAATGGCTGAACGGTAAAGTCGCTGAACACTTGTAGTTCGGTCCGAGGTGCAAACGGGCTTGCTGCAAGGGAGATTTGTATACGAGCCGGTTTCCCTTAAAAAGTCCTCCACGAAGGCAATCCTTCCCTTAGGTAGATAGCCTTAGTGTGCTTTGCCATAATTTCAATAAATCAAATCAATCGTTCCCCAAAGCGTGTAAGATACTTAATTTTCTGTTATTCTGCTCTCTGTTTGTATGTGTTCTCTGTTTGTTCTGTTGTTAATTAACAAACGAAATAATTTAAAAGCAATGAAAGCAGATTCATTTCAGTTGTTATTAAATAATAGCTGTAAGTATGAATTTACACTAGATGTACTCATTGAAATAATCAAATGTCAAATGTATTTTAGCGCGTCAAATGTAATATCAAATTTAAGTGTCAAATTTATTTTTTAGCATTAGCTTTTTAACATTTCTCTTACTTATAAAACATTGAAATAATCTATGTATCTAAGGAACAGCGTCCGTTTTTTTTGTTTGCGTGTATATATAATTCATACCAATCTACAGTTTTATTCCGATCTTGATGAAATTTTTCATACATGACTTTCAAAAAGAGGCATGTCACTATCTACATAAGATTTCGAAAAACAGCACCACATTCTAAGGCATTTTCGTTAGACCACTGTGCTGAAGTTATTCATCTTATATGAACGTCACCCATCTCAGGTTCACGTCGCTGTTGTTCCATTTCCTCTCTCAGTGGAAGACATACACGCTAAGCAAGGAATTTGTAATTGCTTTTTTAGGAAAAAAAAATATTAATATTTCCACATGGTTTCAATTTTGAGATTCCATCGCCCATCTTAGAGTCATATCACGGCCGTTGTAGTCACGTTATTAGTTTTTACTATAATCTTTAGATGATACATGCTAGTTTACTTTTGAGAAGACTGTGCAACGTTTTAAAAGAGTATAGACCGTTTAGAACATAATTAAAGTTCTCTCTCTATCAGTTTTTCGCGAATATTTCGAAAACACTAAAAAAATCTGACAAAGTGGATGGTGACGTTCCGAAAAAAGACTCAACCGAGAGCAAAGCAAGTATCAGTTCTTACTAAAAGCATCAGACAGCGCCGTGTTAGTTATCTCTCTAGAACAGTGTAGAACCTGTAGAGCGGAATTTAAATGTGATAACTATATCAGTTTTTTGCGAATACTCCGAACACAGGATTTCGAAAAAAATTACCTCCAGCCTTCTAAATGAAGCCTCTTCACTCTGCATAAACTCCGAGCAATGCCGGGACTTCAGGTAGGAGAAAGTAAAAATAATTAACCTTTTCTTTGTGATACGCGAAAAAAGACGTTGTCCTAAAATTTTTCAGTTTTATAAAAGAAAACATACAAGATGAAACTTTAGACTTTTCTCCTGTTGTTTTTATTAGCTATATTTTACTCAATAAGCGTGCATGCTGTGGACAATAAATTATTCTCTCATTTTTATTTCTAGCTCTATTTTGCTCCGAACTGTTATAAAATCGTAAAAGATTTACGCTATGGCTGACGTTCTCTAAAAAAGGAAGACATCTAATTAACCCAAATGGGAGAAACGCATTTGACACGGCGTTCTGCACTCTTTCTGACGTAAAGCTAGTGTGACTTTTGCAACTTTTATTGCTGGGGGAGAATGAGAAGGGAATGCATGAAATATTAAGAACACTATGACTGACTTTTGCGTGTTCCTCATTCTTAATTGAACGTTTCGGAAAACTATACGTTTTACAGTTCTAATTAAGAAAGCTAGGAAATGTTAAGCACTAACAATTATAGTGCGTTTCTATTTATGTAATTAGAGAAACATGAACGTTAACTTTTATAGAATTCGGAAAAGTTCTCAAAATTTCTTGTATCTTTCGAATCTCGAAGCTCTCTGATAACTGATATAATCTCTACTGTTGAATAATGAACAATCTATTTGCACGTTCCTCTAACTGCGGAAAAATGGCGACACCCGGAGCAACCCAATTTCGAACGTACGTAGTCCTCCACCCGAACATCTGCACCTCGAAGCCAGAATTTTGAATTTCGAGTTTGTTTTTGATTTATTTCGCCTTTTGTATTAATTTAACGATTTTTTTATTAATGAACTCGGCGATCTGAAAGCGAGCATGACAACACTGTTCGAAACAAAACGTTTTTATCTCCGACGCGGGAGATTTTTGCCACTCTGCAAAACGTAAAATGTTGCTCTTTCAGTTTTAATCAACAAATTCAACTATATAAAAGCAATGTACTGCCATTGCCCGAAAAAAAGTACTTTTTTCTTCCATGCACCGGGGTATTGCTGTTCCGTAAAACGTAAAATATTTAATTTTCAAATTTAATCTGCCTCATATTCATTAAGCAATAAACTCAGTTATTGCTTTATAATAAACTAGCAGCTACGCTGCCAGCCTTCGTCTGGCTTTTGAATGTACCGGGAAAATGCCTGAAGGGAATACCAAACGTTAAATTTAAAAGCTGCGCAGAAATTTACTCTGAAAAACAACTTCATTAAAAAAAAATCACCACAAATTATAAAAAAAAATATTACATATAACAAAATTACAATGAAATAAGCAATAACCCTTAATACAAATATAATTATCCTAATAAATAAATTAACCAACTTCCCGTTGCCTTCTCTCAACAAACGTCCAGTATCCAAGAGAAAACGTTAAATTTAAAAACAGCACAGAATTATCGCCCTCATTTTTCCAAGTGGCAACAGTGCTGATTTCAACAGTCAACAGTCCATTATACAATTGAATGAAAAATTGTTGACAAACCCCTACTTCTAAAGAATAAAAAACTGTTGCCAAAACCCCACTTCTAAAGAATGAAACTATTCAAAATGATTCGATAAAATGGAAAAGATAAAATTAAAAAAAATCTGATTCGAATTTTGAAAAAATCGTTTCAAAGTGCACTGGCTCTTGTCTAGATACACATATATACCAAATTTTGTAGCCCTGGGTCTATTAGCTTAGTCTATTAGCACGAACGAAAGACACACAGAACTCTTTCTTTTATTATATGTAGAGATTATTTATTAAAAATCTGAGTTTAAAGCTTTTTAATAAATTATTGCTTTTAAATAAATTTTTAAATAACAAATAAAGCAAAAAACATAGCTCTTAATACAATTATTTATTTGTTTTAAGCAAATAACAAGAACAAAGAACACACATACTAGACACCAGTGTAACAGCTGTGATAACTTTTAACAGTATTCCGTTTCTTCAAGGAAAATATCTTACGAAAATTGGCAATAAGTTAATGATCTTGACATACTTGAGTTAAATCTAATGACTTTTCCCCTTTGTGTAACCGTTTGTCCGGTAGATTCAACCTTGACTAGCCAAGGAAAAGGAAGGTAATAACTAAAAATTCTCATTAGTTTTTGGTCTTACCGAAGTTGAAGGAGATGAGTTGATACCTGAGTTTAGATTAAAAAAATTTTCGAGAGTTGATTCGATGATTCTCAAGAAATTTTTCCTTTTTTTCTTTCTTTCTTTGTTTTTTTTTTAATTATTCCTAAAAATTTCATCGAATAACTGTCAGTAAGGTTTTCCATAACGAATTTGCTTTACTTTCAATACTTTACTAATACAATTACAGCAAAATTCCTCAGTTGTTTACTAAATCTTATTAACATTTGATTGCAGCTTTAGGCAAGGAACAAATGCAACGTCGAAGGATGAAATATTTTATACAGCTCTGGGCATTTCAAGGCTAAATTCCATCACCAGATAAAGGAAAGAAATAACTCCCTATTACATTCTTTCTCACTCGGAACTTGGTGCGCGTGAATTACCCATTAACATAACAATAATAACAATAAATTAAGCTTTTTTTTAAAGCTTATAAAATAGTTAAACAACTAAAAGGAGAAGATTAATTTATCGTATACTTTAACTGCAACAAGATATTAAATAAAGCTCAATTTGTATTATGAACAATTAAAGCGTAGTAAGTCCTTGCTAAGTTTATAAAGTCAATGGCCTACATAGATAAAGTATTTCAATAAATCACCATGTGATTTGAACCAGTTGCCCGTATTTCTTGTGTATTCCGACGAAACTCTTTGATGCAGATTACAAATATCTACTAAATTATGGTCAGGAGGACATTAACAAGGAAGAATTCGTAATTAAGTATTTGAGAGTTTTATTTCCTTTATTGCCAGGGAAATTGAAAGCTGAACATGGAAGAGTTGAATACTTGGCAGTTTATTCTAAAATACAATCCCCAGAAAAATTCCAAATATTAGTGCGAACTTTCCTGTTAATTGCTATAAGTGTTGCTAGTCGTGAGAAATGTTTTCAAAATTAAAATCATTTAAGAAATATTTTAGAACTAAAAATGTGTATTTTTCATTTAAGAAATCTTTTTATATTGTTTACATAACAGCAAGAGCAATCAAATAAATCTCTAAAATTTCTATGGTGGTTTTACGAATAGAATGAATAATTATAATAATAGTATTTTATATTACGAGCCTTTGGGCTTATTTTAACGCCCGTTTGTACTGAAAATATTCAAAAACAGCATCTCTTAGAATTTCCGATAGACACTCTTGCGCGCTGGAGCAAAAATAATTTATTCCGTTGAGTTTTTTAATCAAAAATCATTATTTTAAAGTTTTATAAAATATGAAATAGATAATAAACAAATTCTAAATTCAAAATTCCAGATTCCAGGTGACCATATTCTGGTAGAGGACTACGTTGTTCAAAAATTTGATGGCTCTAGGTACCGTTGCTTTTCATAGTGCGAGAAACATACATACATTCTTGAAGATTCTTCATTATTTAATTTCTTTAAAAATTTTAATTTCTATATATAATACAGGGCGATAGTATTTGATGTCAACAATCAAGTAATTCAACCGCAAAAATGCCGTTTCGAGACTAATAGCCCATCTGGGCTAACGCCCCTTTGGCTAAAAACAAAAATAAAATAATAATAATTTAAATTCTTTATCTTATTTGTTTGTACATCAAGACAGGAGGGAAACCCAGTTACCCCCCCCCGGGGGGCTGCAAAAGTTTTAGCTAAGCCACTGCTTTATGCCAATTATGGATTGGAAGCAGATATTTGTAATTCTAGTAACAAATTATTCAATAATAACTCTTTAGTGTTTTTACCTCGTTAGGCCTTTATAAAATAATAATATGAAAATCTCCGCGACCTAATGAAACGTCTTCTTTTTTATTTTTTAGTTACGGTTTAGGTTTGAAGTGATCTATAGAGACTAAAAGCGAAAATTAAATATAGAGCAGGCTCCTCTGCTTGACCAGCTGGTTCTGGTTGATGTCCGCTCATGGTCAGGCGAGCATGACTTCATTCCGGCGTTAGTAATCAGCAAGATGGATATTTTAGCAAAATATTCTTGTTTTTCTTAGAAAAACCCTGATAATCGATTTGTTCTCATTGTAATTTTCGTAGCTGGTTAAGCTCGAAGATGAATTGTTCTCAAACACCTTGGATATCTTTTACCATGCATACCAAATAAAGCCGTAGAATATTCATGCTCTATTATACGTGTGACAATGCATTAAGAAGCAAAGTCGCTCAAGTCCTGTGGTGTGAAATTTTGGAAAAAAGTCAAATGTCTTTTTTCCAAAAAAGGAAAAAAGGGAATTTTTTATTTAGAGGACAACATACAAACAATTTTTTTTTTTTTTTTTTTTTTTTTTTTTTTTTGTAGAAAGAATTATACGCCATTTTGATACTGTGGTACTAGTCCTACTTCATTAGCCCAAAACAGACAGCTGTTCGTCTCAAAACGCAGCTTTGCCTTATTTCTCTTTTCATTCGAGTCTGTTGCCATTCCGCAAAATATAAGATATTTATCTTTCGAATTTAATCATTCTGTTATAGACTAATAAACTAAGTAATTTATTATTTTAAAATAGGCATTTCTTACTTATGTTTTAATCTGGGATGTTACGTATACCATTATTTCCTCACGTATTTCTCCCCCCTAACTGTTTTGCGCTTTTTGAAAATTTTAAACCTGTTAATATAATTTCCCCCTTCCTGTACTGTACGTAGTTTTCCCATTTGAAGGCTAGTTGGCAACTGGTAATTTGAATTCCTTCATTATTTCTATATTTATTCAGTGTATTCAGTTTGTATTTGCATTTTTGTATTAGCATTTCATCTATTTTATTTTGCTTTGCATTTATTATTTGAAACATATTTTGCGCAGATTCTTCTTTGAGGTACCCGGATGTGGGAGATTCTCAGACTTAAAAAACTTCCCAAACATTTGATTTTACCTTACTTCTGTTATTTCCGTTCCAGCTCATTGCAGCGTTTTGCAGCTCATTGCAAACTACTGCTGATGTTTTCGAATTTTTGAAATTTATGTCTTTTATTCACTCCTTTCTCCTTCCTTTCTTCAATGTTCTTCTCGGGAACTGAGGTCAAGTCTGATTCATGTGAGAGTCTCCCGGGGATTTTTAAGCTAATTGAGCCGAGTAAGTGTCACTGGCGTGATGTGTCTGACTCAGTTACCGTCAGATGTCTCAGTATTCATCAAATATTTTACTCTTAACATTACTATGTATTCTGGTTGGAATGTAGGTTGCTTTCAAAGAAATAATATTTTGATAGTTACCAGTAGTTCATATATGATTACTTTTCATTTATCTTCTTACTGTAACCGCGGACTTCAGAAACTAAATAACTCGCATAATTTTCCGCTCTCGATTTTCAGACGATAAAATTAGTTAAAGAAAAAAGGGCATAATACGTGAGGAAATGCTGTAATTCAGATGAAATACTTGTCACTTAACCTGTTTTGCAAGTAATTATAACAATTTCAAACCGTTTGATTTTTTAAAAAATGAAATCGCTTCACACACTTAAGCCTCACTAGTGATGTGAATAATTTTGGATGAAAAATGTAGTTAGAAGTTTTAACTTCGTTTTATTTAGTGCATGTGTGTGATACGGAATCTTTGAAAGTTCCTACGTAGTAGTCACTAACTTTCATCCTTTCAGCCGGCAGCAACGGGATCACGTCCATTTCAGATAAGAGGTTTCTCCGGATAATTAAAATTCTAGAACTTAGTTGATCATGTTTTATGAGATCATCTGGAGAAAGTGCAGCTTGCGAGGACACTCGCTCTTGATATATCGTCCAGAATGAAATAAATAATATTGAAAATCGTACGGATAATTTAAATTAAAATATATGATAAATAAATGCATTTTTTCCCTTCTAATATATTAACAGCAAAAGCTGCCTAAGTAGTTATAAAGAACGTATGCTATAGTATCTGAAAACTTTTTAAAACTGTTGAAAAACAGTTTTAAAAATCACTTTCACTTGGAACTCTAAGGTTTTCGTCAACCGATCAGAATATAAGATTGGTCATGTGCATAATGATCTAGCTATGACTCATAGCTTTACACCTTTGTATTAGCTTTCAATGTTTTTAGTACAAAGGGGCAATTTACCCAGAAGGACTATAAATTTCGTTTTGGCATTTTGCGTTGATTTACTACACGCGTTATTTCATTTTTCAAATTATTGCGATTTAAAAATCTTATAAAAAGGAGGAAAACCTCTCAATTTAGTCAGTTATTTTAGTTAGCTTGTTGTTGTTTTAAGAGTTTGTTTAGAAAATTGCTCTTGTTGATTGTAGCGAATTCGCGGATTAGCTGTTTTGAATTAACTTCTATTGAACGTTTGAGTAGTTAAGATAACTACTGTGAGATATTGTAATAGTGAAAGAATATCTGAGGAAGTTTTTGTTGTGATAGTAATAAATTTTGTCCCTTTTTCATCGACTTGTGCATTCAATTCAAACGAACCCGTACGCACACAGCAATATGTATGTTTCTCGCACTGTGATAAAACAACGGTACCTAGAGCCATTAAAATTTGAATCACGTAATCCTCCTGCGAATAAAAGCATCTGGAAGCCAAAATTTGAAATTTGGAATGTGTTCTATTATCGCAACGTTGTACAGAAAAAACAATTTTATCTCCAGCGTGCGAGATTGTGTATCAGAAATTCTAAACATATGCTCATTTTAAAATTATTTTGCGATATTGCTCTTGAACTGAATTTTGTGGTTTATGTGCGAAGAACATGATATTTAATGAATAAATGTAATTACAGGGAGACACGACACTTTTGCTGGCTGCCCAGCACAAACACTCCCGACACTCCATAGTTGCACAAATTTTCATGCAGACGTGCAAACTGGTGTGGTTGATGTCTGTCGGGGAAGCGTTATTGATAAATGCTTGCAGCTGTTCGTCTATTACCCTCAGCTATTCCATATACTAAGTGCATGTCTAGAAGCTTTACGTTAGTATAGCGTTCCACGCTGTTCGTATGGTTCCTACCACTGGAATCAGGCAATCCTCACCTTTCCACTAGCACTGTCCTGTACAGCACACCCTGACGGAGTACAATGAAGTTTCTGGGCATGGCTTCCTATGCAATTCTTAATCATTATGATATGCTTTACTTTTCCCAGAAGTTTGTCACAATATTTAAGGGACACCCTGTAGACATTTATAGGTGTCTTCCCAAAATAAACTCAAACTTTCTGAACCGCCAACAGAACTGCTCCCTTTCGGTTGGGGAATAATTTCTTTGAGTCGGATCTCACTAAAATGTACAACTGGATGTCCGTCTTGTATAGGCACAGCTCCTACTGCAAAGACCGATGCATCTGCTGAGATTTCTAATTTGCCATCCTTTTCAGAGAATTTTTAAGATGCGTACTTCAATTAATACTGCTTTCAGTATTTCAAAATCGTATTTGCTTCGGCCGACCAGGTGAATCTGGCTTTTTTTCTTTTAAAATTTAATAATGATTCTGCTATATGATTAAACTCTTCGATAAAAGTCCTATTATCGGAGCACAAGCCCAAAAATAATGCCTAACATTTTTTGCTGTTTTCGAAGTTGGGGTAATTTTTTATTGTTACAAATTTGGAATTTTCCGTCTTGATTCCCTTTGAGATCTTATAGCCCAAGTAACGAAGTTCTTTGGCTGCAGATTTACATTTGGCCGCATTTAGTTTTAACCCTGCTTTTTATAGAAACGAATACACCTCGTGTAAATCCCGACTATGTTAGTTTACTATCTCGCTGGTAACAGTTTTACTGTTTCAGTAAACATATGTCGATTTTCCGAAGACAGATCTCAATATAATATCCATTGCACTTTGAAACGTGGAGGGTGTTCCTCATAAACCAAACGGCATTCTCATGCATAAACTCCTGATTAGGTAATAAATGCGGTTTTTTACACATTCTCTAGTTTCACACATATCTAAAAATATCAAAGGGGACGTATAACGTCGTCATGTATTTTGTTAATTTAATTTTTCAAATAATTTCCTCAATTATTGGTATTAGATAAACTGAATATTTTGTTATGCTATTTGGTTTTTTGTAATCAACTGTAAATAAATGCCATACTTTACAGCCCGTTTTTTATTATCAGTTTTCTTATCATTTTTCTTTCGGCATAATACTTATGAGCTAGCGTAAGAGTTATTTATAGAACTCATATTTATTTAAGATTTCTTTAATATTAACTTTTTAATAATCTCTTCTTTGACTTCATCATAGCTGTAGGATTTTGCTCGGCAGAGAGGTTGTTTTCCGTATCTATACTGTGATTTACCACTTGAGTCAGCCCTGGATCGTCATCAAATAATTCAGAAAATTGTGTCATCAACTGCTCCAGCTTCTATTCCTCGTTCGACTTCGATTCCTTCAAGGGCAAGGTCGGTGGTTGTATTTCTTTTCTACCAGATTATTCATGTCCAGCTGCACCGTAGCTTCCTGAAAATTCATTTTTGCCTTCGCAGACTTACCCAATGTTACATGCGCCTGTAGATTTTTTACAGTAAAGAAAAGCACCTTCTGGCTTTCATTCTTCACCTGCACATGTAAGGTTATTTTACCTATGCATTGACAATGTTTGTCTTGGGCGGCTGTCACTCCCATTCCTCCAACACCAAATATTCTATACCGTATGGGAAAGCATTTTCTGAAAACGTTTTCTGCCATCAAATGTACCTGGCCTGTTTTATTGACTCTCGTACCTACGAGGAATCCAAAACTTTCCATGGGAGGTCTCGGTGCCGGCGGATTCTGCGATCTTGGCGTAGGGGGGGGCAGAATAAATGTCGCTTTGTCTTGTGATATGATTCGCAATTAGTTCGTAGGCCACTTATAAGGTTTTTCTTTATCTGCTAAAAGTTAAATAGTCAAATACCCTAATAGACGTATCAGTATGTCTGAAAGTAACTACAGACTTGGAAAGGTTTAAAATAAACCTTTTTATTTAAACATGAACTCTGAACATTAATGCATGTTATTATTATTAACAAAGCAGCCACAACTCGTATTCACACAACTTAAGTAACAATCAATTTCAATTTAAAACTAGTAGTCAAAGACTACACAATTAAAATTTTTATCTGATTCAAAAACTCTAACCGCAGTATCAAATTCAAATGTCGGCTGCAATAACGCAAACCCGAATAATTAAACAAATAGAGCTGGCAGGAACTAATGTAATGTGCCAGCAAAAGGCAGAAACACGCTCTGTCTTACAACTTACTCTAGCTAAACTGGTAGTCCTTGGCAGCGAGAATACTTATGAAATGTGTAGCGAATTATCACTGAGTTCACGTGGAAAAGAGAAGTCCAAGGAAGGGTTAAATTACATTTCATTTACGAATTTCCCCTCTCGGGCTTACATGAATCCTCCATGAGTGCTTTAATGTAAAATAAAAAATAAGAAACTAATGTAATGCTATACGATCCCATTATAAACGTATGTGATTGCAGCTATGTGCTTTAAGGGAAGGGATGTCTTCATCGAGAATTTTCTATGAGAAACTACCTCATATTTATCTGACACGGATACTCGAGAAAAACCATGAAAATGCTGATGTAGTTGGCCAGATCGCAGCAAATCCAATCTTGTGCTATATTACCTAGCACTCAGCTACGTTTCCACTCGACTACTGGCTGGAGTATTCCAGTCCAATATAATTTCTGAATGTAAAGTTGTTTGCACTTCCCTACCCAGATCCTGGCTACGAATATGTTCATCTTTATACTTTGGATGATTTCTGGACCCTTTAGTTGGATAAGTCTTCATACATTGGGCGGCAGAAATATAGCCCGAATGTTTTCAACATCTAAGCAATCAGATTGTTCAGTTCTTACATACCTCTTTATCTCATACGCCTAGTCTCTCAGACGGTATAGTGGTTAGGGAAGCCTGACTGAGAAAATGAAGGGCTCGGGTTCAAATGCCGGAGATTGCATGTATGTAAAATTGTCTTCCCTTCATAGGAGTTAGCGGTGGCCGCCTATTAATCGCCTTCACAATAAAATGGTCACTATTTCCGACCTTAGTAGTGACCAATGCAGTTACAAGCAAGTGCCCGTTAGTGGGGGGAAAAAATCTTATACGCCTAAATTTCGATTACAATGCAGACATTCAAAACTGTCTTTCTTTTGATGTTATCGATTAATCGAGTGCTGGTAACGAGGTATTTAAATGTCTAAGTATAGGAACCTGATGAAGATGTAAAAAGTTAAATTTCATAATTTTCGTAAAATTGATATTTTGGAATTCAAAAATGCACAAACAGGAATATTTGCATTGTTTAAAAAATTTTTGCAAATGGAAAGAAATACATATCTACGACCAACTGGTGCGAAAATTAAGGTCCGGTAGGGATTTTTATGGACATAGGTTATATGAAAGCGAAGATATTGTTTTATATATTTAATAGCTTAAAAGGGCGTTGGGCCAGCAGGAATGTTAGTCTCGTAAAGGGCATTTTGCGTTGAATCACTTAAATGCGATGTATCACTTTTCAAATTGTTGCCACCAAATATTATCACCCTGTATTTATTTAATTATATTAAAAAAAAAAAAAAAACTAAATAATGAATCTACATGAATGCATGCATATTTATAGCATTGTAAAAAAAAATAAAAATAAAAAAAGGTACCTAGATTCATCAAATTTTGGATAACATAGTTCTCTAACCGAACATGGGTACCCGGAAGCCCGAATTTAGAATTTGTTTTATTGTCTATTTCACATTTTGTTAAACTTTAACGAATTTTTGATTTAAAAAAACTCAAAAATTTCAAAGCAAGCAGTGGCAACACTATACGGAATAAAACACTTTTATTTCCAGCTCGCGAGACTATCTATCGGAAATCCTAAAGATAGGCCGTTTTTAAATGTTTTTAGCTCAAAATGGCGTTAGCTGAAATGCTCTCGAAACGTGTATGTGTCTGTAGATGAAAAAAGGGCCCGTTTGAGCGTAATATAAAATCTGAGAGCTTTCAGATTTTTTAAATATTTTTATTTATTTAATTAGATTCCTCATTTTTGAGGGAAAAAATCATTAAAACATGACGTAAATGTGGAATAAAAAATTATTTTGCTTAGGAAATTTAACCATTTCTTCGGTATTATATTAAGATAAGGCAGCTGAAATAGGATTTTGTTATACTGAAATCAGGCTGATGTTAATTCGACAAAGAAAAATGATAATATTGACACAAAATTTGTTTTGGTTAAAAAAACTATTAAAAACCGCACATCTGAATTTAAGATTTTTATTTTCTGTATAGGTATTCGTTTTATAGCACGGTAGATATGTTTCGTGTAGAAAATACCGTGTTATGCGATAACGTATTATACAAGACTAAGAACCAATACAAAATTGAGGCAAGCGTTTCGAAAATTTAAAAAATAAAATAATTTTTTAATAGTTCTCACTGCTGCTTCGTTTAAATGAAGACTTTTTGCAACATCAGATGTCTTTTTCTACTTTCAAGAAAGGATTCAGAATTTATTTTTCTCTCCAAAGAAATCAAAATGTTTTTTAAAGTTGTTTCCTCACTTTCAGGTATAGTTTGAGACCGAAATATAATATCGCTATAATTACTTCTAAAAAGGATTAAGCTAATTAGTAACGCATGTTCAAAAAATGTTCAAATATTTTTTTAAATCACTGTTACGTAATTTTCAATCTACCAAATTAACAGTTGAAATACAAGCTACATATTGTGTTAATAACAATAGGCACGACTCAATTTCAAAAGAATTTTGACGCGTGAGAATGTGAGTATTTTATTTTTGTGTGTATAAATAAATAAGTTACTCGTGTTATTGTACATGATGGCATAGTACGTAATTTAATTTTATAAATGTTTAAAATAAAAATCGTATTGCCGAAATGTGTGCATGCATACAGCGTTGTAAGGGGTTTTAAGTATATTCAGGAATGTACAAGAATAAAACCGTGTTGCTATGCTATGCGAAGGTTTCCACAGTTTTCTTACCTTGTAAGAGGGATACTGTGTTATAAGAGGGATACAAGTATTAGCTTTCTGTATCAGCGGTTTAATATTTATCCAGCTTTTAATGATAAAAGCTCAGAACTAAAACGCTAAACATGACGAAGTTTGTAAATGATTTAAAATCAAAGCAAGTTTTACGTATTACTATTTTACAATTTTCATAAGTGTGGATTAACTGCATTGCTTGAAAGTGTTTACTACTGTTCAAAATTCTTTTGAAAAATTTAACAAGAAATTGTAAAGAAAATATTCTTTTAAATCTTCTCAACTTTTGGGAATCAATAATATTGATGTCTCAGACTCAAACTCCTGTTAAAAATAATATATTCTAGTAATCTTAACCTGTCGGCACGAGGGCCGCATGGGGGCTTTAAAGCAATTTTATGCTGCCCGCGAAGACATTTAAATTATATATCTGTCGCAAAGATTTCGAAGTTTGAAGTCTGAGTTTACATTATTTTTATTTCCATTAAAAGCAAACATGAAATGCACTAGAAAATCTATAAGTAGAGCTAATTAAATTTCAAGCGGTATAAACTTTATTCAAAGATTTGATAAATTTTATTCGTACTTGTCAAAAAATAAATAAGCTTAGGTACGAAATTCGGCTCTAAGAATAATTGCCTTGTTTTTTGTTTGGAAATACATTTATATGTGAACAATTTCTTTTTTCACAGTTGAAAATTAATAAGAAAAGAACAGTGACCAATCAACATCTACAATTCGTGATGAATACAATTTCTAGTAATTTTTACAAACTTTATCAGAAACGAAAGCCCATCCAGTGTCAAGCTGTAGTAAGAAGAAGTTTATCATTTAGATGCAAATATATGTATTTTTACATATGCTTAGAAGAAATTTAATAAATAAGAGAAAGCGACAAGGTTTTTTTTTTATTTATTCCCATGTTTTATCTAACTTGGTAAATTTTCTTTGAAAACTTAAAAAGTTTTCATAAGTTGTTTAGTTTTCGTTTAAGTAAGTAATTTTATCATTGTTAAATGAGTTGGAATTATTTGAAAAACATGTTAGGCTAAGAATTTGAGATTTAGCTGTCAATATATTTGATTTACGAAGAATAAACAACAAAAATGACCTACAGGTTCTTTCATGTAGAAAAGAAACATAAATTGGATTTTTTCCCCTTTGTTATAATATTATAATTATTCGTGTGTGTTTTGACAAATGCTTAGTAAGCGAAATTGAAAATTTATTTAAAATATTTTTTTGTGTTCATAAAAGGTTTTATTTTGTTAAAAAAAAACTCTGCCCCTTCGGCTGAATGTATGATCTGAAAATACACATCGTGCATTCGACATGCAGTTTCATCAAGACTGTTGATATATTCGATTCGAATAATATTTATTCTTTCTGTGAGCGCAGAGAATTTTTTTTAAAAAATTTTTTTCAGAAGAAAGAAATTAGTTTTAAAATGCAAAATATTTTGGAAAGGAATTTAATGAATTAGACGAATGAAACACTACTTACCTGATACAGAAGGGCGATTTTCTGGTCCGGAATGGGGGGTGTGTTTTTCATAAAACAAACCTGACCGCTGGAATCACTCATGCACATCAGGGTCCGCCTCGGAGTCTTTACATTGGCTAACTGCTTATTGATGACACAGACGAAATCTGCGTTTAGTACACGAAAGATAAAGAGGCATTAATATTTTACAACGGAGACCACCTTTTTGATGTGACAAAGAGAAATTACCAGGATTGCCCTTTTTAGATGGAAAGTTATGACGTAAGTTGCCATAACACAAAATCTACCCTTTGTAATATGGCCTGTACTCTTTTGTATTTGGAACTTCTGTTTCGTTTAATACTGTGTAGAATGTTTTTGTGCTTATCCCGCGCCTAGATTTTTATCGACAGGTTTTGAAAATAAAAAAATTAAAAAAAAAAAAAAAAAATATTCGCGCCATTTTCTCCTTCCTCAGAGAATGAATTTCCGTAATTTTTTTTAATTAATTTGTCAGCCTAGTGAATACTTTGGTCTTAATGAAAAACACTCACCCTCGAAAACTACCTGCCGAAGAAACGTCGAAATTTCCCCTTCTAATTGTTAAATTTTATTCTCATTTAATACAAGAACTGACCCATCACGGCAAAACAAAACAAGATCTGGGATTCAGTCTACGAGTCACAGGTACACATTCACCTTCTGTAATTATTTATAGATGACTGACCTAAGGAAGTATCAAAAACAACAGTAAGAATGGGTGAGATTCAAGTTACCGGGAAGTAGAGATGAAGATATCTGATAAACTGCATTAAACTTTCAAAGGGACTCTTCGGTTAACCGTTAAAATCTGAACCCTTTCAGAATTAAAAAGAAAATTGATGTCTTAGATAATGGTGTAAATTAACCCTTAAATGGTAATAGGAACTTTTCGTGCACGGAAGGATTCGTGCATTCTTGATTTGTTCATAAAAATTTTTAGAAATGATTTTTTTAATCTTATTTTTTTTCTGTATATGTTTAAATTTATAAAAATTTTGTGTGCTATTCATCATAATTACATCAATCATCATGATATGATGAATTAATTGATCCTTGGTCCTCGAATCTTCGTGAAGTAGGCAACACGAGCTGCTGGCTAAAATGTTTGGAAACCCCTGTGCTATAACATGTTTCTTATAACCAACTGCGAGTTTCTAATTCAACCTTTCGATACACTGTGTGAGAGAGTTGAGCGAAAATATGAAACAATGCTCTAAGCGCTGCTCTAGTGCAAAATTTTGCTGCTAAGCTAAGAACAAGGCTGAATATGCAAAACAATAAAAATGTCCATGGAATTAAATATTATGAATATAATAATTGACGGATGTACAGACGACACTAAATTAATGAAGTATGGGCAATTGACTAACAAAACTATTTCCATCCCCTTGATATGTAAACATAAAAATATGATAAAATGTACGAAACTAGAAGTCCTAAAAATATTATGATTACTTTTTGGTTAACCTCCACCGCTTGGAATCGTGATGAACTCTCCTTTAAAAATTATATTATACTCGAGAGACATACTCCGTAAGTACAGTCGTAGAAAACTCTGAGATTGAAGTCTTTTTAAAGAAGTTAAGTCAATTTGTTAAAAATACAGTAATGCAAGAAAACTATATTTGTATCATTTTAAATAATTCTATTACACAAAAACCACGGGCAGTGACACTGTTTGTAAGCAGTTTGCTTTGGAAAGGATATAATTTTTGCATTATGTTTTGAGAGAGATGGTCTAAGCTGGTGCGGCATAGGTACATTTTTGGCCTTATCAAAGATATACAGTGAGTTCTTTTACTCTCGAGGCTAAATTTTGAATTCCTGCCAAGAGGGTTGTATAATGAAAGCAGAATTAGTGACCTCTGGTAGGGCTTTTTGTAGAAGTTTTCAAGTTTACAACTTCCTCCTATCGTAACGTCAGTCACAAAATATAGCCGCTAGTGACATAGATAAAGCTTTTTTGCTTGAGGGATGTCCGCTGATAACATCGCGGCAAAAACAGACGAAAACGTCGCGGAGAAAACAACGCAAGGCGAAAACGTCATGCTACAAAACATCGTGAGAGAAAACATTGCAGAGAGAAAACATCGCGGTTCTAAAACATCGTGGTACGAAATATCGTCGTCAAAAATAAAGCGGTTCAAAAACTTCGCAGTTTAAGAACATCGTCGTCGAAAATATCGTGGTAAAAGTAAAGTATCTACAAATCATCTCATGATGATAACATCACAGACATGCTTTTTTCAGGCTTTAATAATTGTAAATGGATATTCCCATAATGATTTGGGTGCAAGTTGGAAAGAAGGATAATTTTTACTTTCATATTTTTTATTTACTAATACATTTTTGTTGATAAAGTAAGAAGGAAACTTAAGCATAGAAAATTAATGCAACTTATAGCACTTAACAGAATTTTAAACCGACTAATAAATGATTTTTTATAAAGTTTTTACTGGTAATTTTTCATGAAAAGTATAATCTAAAAAAGATTAGAAAAAGGAAGGTAAGTAATTGCATGACCTTATCTTATCAGGTTCAATGTTCCGTCTTACTTTCTTTGGGAACATGCAAGGACCTGACTCCGAATAGGGAGCTTACTAAAGCTATGTTCAATAACTGTGGGAAGTAGACAGGATACACAAGAAGGATATACAAAACCCTTTATTTTTCTCTCTTTACAATATTTTCCGTACTTCGGAATACAAAGACCCACTACTTGTGGTCTAAACGTAAGAATATAAAAATATAACTAAACTCTAACTTAACTTTGAAATAATAAACGTGGAAGATTGGCCTTATATTAACAGGAAGCCGTATGTAGTACAGAGAACTGTTAACACTACAATACGTTTAAAAATTATCACGAGGATTAAACCTCTGGCCTGGAAGGCAACCAGCAACTGAGTAAACTTCTAAGGTAAGCGGTCTGCTTCGACTAACTCCTTCCTCTCTCTCGCTTGGCAAAAAGCCACCACTTAAGTACTTGGCGTTCGCCAGACAAATTTTGCATAAATAAGTTAACGCTTTTAATTCTGAACGGAAGTAGAAAATAAGAAGTGATAGTAATGATTTAAAATAAAATAAACGTTAGTAAAACTTAAGATCCTTACATACTTCCCGCCAGAGTTAATTAGTTTGAAACTGAGGTCTAAAACGACCTTGTTGAAAACTTTTAGCTCTAGAAACTAACGCGAGGCCAATCTTTTACAAACATTTCTCACTAGAAACTAGAAATTTAAAAAAAAGAAATTTGTTTTTACAATAGCAGCTCCAAGGACACGCAATTTTACATCTGTACTGCATCTAAACAGGAGCTTTTTATTCAAATCTGGTTCCTTCCAGAGATCTGGAAGGAAAACTAGTTTAATGAAATGTTACACAATGAAATGGCAAGTAACATGCATATTTATATTTCTCTTAACATTCTTATTTCCTTCATTTTAATTCATTTTAATTATCTAATTAATTCATATTAATTCATTTTAATTATCTCTCCCCGTGCTCTCTGACATGTGTTGTAAAAGAACACCAAACACGATTGTGTTTATGTATACGTGTTCAACACTTCCTCCTACAATCAAAACACTAACGTGTTAAAATTCAACATACCAAGACCTTGTAACACACCCTAACTTCAACTCTAAACCCTGAGGTACTATTCTGAAAGTGGCTAACTCTGAAGTGTAGCGTCAGAGAGCCTAACTACATTCATTCAACCTTTAACACATATTCACCATAATTTAGTCTTTTTACAGTCACACGAATAAAAAAAAAATTTAACATTACTTTCACTTTTACCATATCACGGTATTTCTTAACATTTAAAATAACAGTTCACATTGTATATAAGAACATATTAACATGCCGTTAATTTTACGCATTTGAAAACATACATTAGTAGTACATTGTTAACTTCTATTCTTTTCAAAGCAAGTGCCAATTCTTCTACATTGAAATAATACATTTCAAAAAGTCTTTCAGACTAAAACTTCTTTCTTGCCAGAATGTTTTAAATAAAATTTATACAATAACTTTTACAATATTTAAGTATTTACACATCGCTATTATACATCAACTTTAGTTTTACGCGCGAGTATTTGAAAAACATAATACCAAAATCGGTAACAACTCATTTCTCGCCTTTTTGGCGATAAAGGTAGACCTCGCATGAGGTAAAACTTCTTGAAATCTGCCACTTGCAGTAAGAATGAAAGATTAACTTAAGTTTGCAAAGTAACATAAAATTTTACTTATCTTTGTGATATTTGGTCATTCTTTTCTGAGCCCAGTCCTGGAAGGTAGCACAGATTCTCGTTTGATTTATCCTCCTTCTTGTGCGGGCACGCTCTTCAGTGCCTTCCTCTAGAAGCTTTCTTTTTTCTCCAGTTCGGTCACCCTTGAATACCTTCTTTTTCGCCTCTGCCTGTGGTCTTGGCCGTTTGATGGCAACTGGTCTTGGCGGAACCGGGAAACTTCTTTCGCGTTCCTGCTTGGACCTCGTTGCTGGCCGTTCAAATTTTCCTTGTAACTTTTCCTCCGCCGCTGGTGGCCCTTCCGCAGTTCGGCGACATTTGCTGCGGAGAGTCCTGTCGGATGAGTAGATCTTCCGTTTTAGAGCCGGGTTATAGTGGCCGTCATTTCTCCTGGCTCTCTTTGCATACGTCGTCCTTCTCCCTTCTTCATTCTGGGGGTGTTCGTGAGCTCTCTTTTCTGGACGGTGGAATGGCTTCTTTTTCTTGTTACCTTCTCTTTTCCGCGGGAAAACTTTCTTTTCACTTGCTCCTGCCTTTTAATGGCTTGCCCTTGTACTTGTCCTTGTTCCACCTCTGGAGCTTGTGCCTGCGGTGTCTGCCGTGCCGGATCCTGCAAAAGATCTGTAAATATTTGCATTTTATTACGATCATAGTAGGGTTTGATTTGATCAATGTTTGCGGAGCAGGTTTCACCATTCCTGGCTTTTAACACTACTACAACGTGAGTTATTTTTTCTATGACATATGGTCCTTCAAATGGTGGAAAAAATTTGGCAGTTTTATCTTCTGGTGCTGAAGAAAGTGAATGCTTAATTTTTAATACTTCATCCCCTACTTTATAAGTTACTCCCCGTCGTTTCAAGACATAATACAACTTTTGTTTTCTCTGTGCTACTTCAGTATTCTTTTTTGCTTCTTTAATTAGTTTTTCTATATCACCCATTTTAAATTCTGGGGCTCTTTGTTGCACATAAAATAATTTATCTAACGGCGTTATAATCTTTCTGCCTAAAAATAACTCAGCAGGAGTTTTGCCCGTTGTATCATGTTTTGCGGTCCTAAGGGCAAAAGCAAATTCATTGACATACTTATCCCAGCTTTTATGAAAATTTTTAACATAACTACGGATAATTTTCACAATATTTCTATTGACCCGTTCCGCTATATTTGATTGCGGCCGATACGGGACCATTTTTAAATGACGTATGCGAAGTTTTTGGCACATGTCTTCAAATACATTACTTACAAATTGAGGACCATTATCCGATATAACTTTTAGGGGCGCTCCGTATTTAAAAATATATTTATTTAAAATAGAATCAGTAACTAATTTCGCGGAGGCTCGTTTTAAGGGAGCAATTTCGGTCCACTTACTAAAATGATCAACTATAAGAAGGAGATAGCGACTTTTGTTTAACTGACTTTTTGGGAAAGGGCCCAATAAATCGATGCCGATTATTTCATTTGGAAATTCGGATTTAATACTATTTAGAAACCCGGCCGGGCGGAAATTAATATAATTAACGGCTTGACATGTTGGGCAGGACTGGACATACGCCCTTGTTAACTTTTGCAGTTCAGGAAAGTAGACTGCCTCGCGTACGCGTTGAGTAGTTTTTCGAATACCAGCATGAGAAGCTAAAGGGCTGTCATGGAGCTCCTGCAGGATATTTAATCTAAGACTAGCTGGGATAACAGGTCGAAATTCGTTGTTGGAATTCGTAGTTTTTGTATAAAATAATAGACCATCTATTAGTTCGTAAGGGGCCGCCCTATTTCTTATCGCCACAATATCTTGGTGGCTAAAATTTTCAGGATCCTTTAAATACTCAAAATGCTTCCAAACTCAGGATCCTTACCCAGTTCGGTTATTACAGTTTCTCGGGAATTTATTGTACATGCTGTGAGCATTGCCACCTTTACAGTATTACCTTCTTCATCTATTTTAATTCTGGATAGGGCATCTGCAACGATATTTTCTTTTCCGGGGGTATGCTTGATTACCAGATTATATTCTTGTAGCTTGAGTGCCCATCTTATTAACCTTGGGGATAAGTTTTTTCCTGAGTACAATCAAGTTACCGCCGCATGATCAGTGTACACTGTTATTGGCGCCTTTCCAAAAGAGACTCGGAACTTTTGCACTGCTAACAGAACTGCAAGTGCCTCTCTCTCGGTCGCGGAATAGTTTCTTTGTGTTTGATTTAAAGTTCGGCTAAAAAATGCCACGGGCTGCTGATTTTGCGAAAGTACCGCTCCTACCGCATAATCCGAAGCATGCGCTGAAATTTCTAAATTCTCATCCTTTTCAGGAAATTTCAACACAGGGGCTTGCGTTAATGCTTGTTTTAATTTTTCGAAAGCACTATTGGCTTCGGCCGTCCACGAGAATCTTGCCTTTTTCCTTTTTAATTTTAACAATGGTTCAGCAATAGCTGCAAAATCTTTTATAAAAGACCTATAATATGAACAAAATCCTAGAAAAGAAGAGAGCTTCTTCGCCGTGTTTGGAGTCGGATACTTTTGTACAGCGATTATTTTTGATTTGTCTGTCTCGATTCCTTTCTGAGATATTCTGTAACCTAAATATTTTAATTCAGGGGCTGCAAATTTGCACTTTTCGACATTAACTTTTAGACCGGCCTCATTTAATAAAGAAAACACCTGTCTTAAATTCTGTACATGTTGGTCGAGATTATCACTAGTAATAATGATATCGTCTAAATAGATAAATGTGGACTTTCCAAGAACAGGCCTTAACACAATGTCCATACATCGCTGAAATGTTGCCGGTGCCCCTGAAAGGCCAAACGGCATACGCAGAAATGCATAAGTGCCAGACTTGGTTATAAAAGCAGTCTTAGGCACGTCCTCAGGCCTAACCCCTATTTGAAAATAACCAGTCGTTAAGTCTAAAGTCGTCATATATTTGGTGGATATTATGTTCCTTAGAATTTCTTCAATAATAGGTAACGGATATACCGGATATTTAGTTATGGAGTTTAATTTACGGTAGTCAATTGCGAATCTCCACCTTTTTGGATGTGTCAAAGGATAGTCATTATTTTTCTTACATAAAACCACCGGGCTAGCATAACTACTTGAGATGGGCGTTATGATCTTTTTACGTAGCCTATCGGTGATATGCCATTCTATAATTTTTTCCTTATTCTTATCATACAGGTATGCTTTGTGGCGAACTGGCATTGAATCTCCGGTGTCAATACTATGGTTAGTAACCTGAGTAAATCCTAGAATATCACTAAATAACGAAGCAAATTCACTTACCACTTGTCGGATTCTTCGTTGCTCTTCATTAGGCAGGTGGTCAAGTTTTAACATCGGCGGTTCAGCCTTTCCTTCTCGAACTGGTTTCATTGTCAGCTTAAGGGACGCTTCATTAAAATCTAGCGTTGCTTGTGCCTCTGAAAGAAAATCTATTCCTAAGATAATATGTGCTTGAAGATTCTTTACTATGAATAACATAACCTTTACTTGTTCGTCCTTGATACGCACATACAGCGGTAATTTACCTATACACTTACATCTTTCTCCTTACGCAGCTAACACTGTCGTATTATCCGAATTATATATACGATATTTACGAAAATACTTCCTAAAAAAATCTTCTGATTCCTATAGATTACAATCTATAGGAATATAAGATACAGGCGCGCAGGAGCGCGCCTGTATCCAGGAGTGCGGTGGCTGGGATATTATTCACCAACACTTCAATCTTCGGAAGAGTCAAATTTTTCACCATTACTGTATTTAACTTGAAGGAAGAGGGGTTTTCGTGGCCTTCGGATTTCCGCAGCCTCCCGTCAGCAGAAATCCGTTTTAGTTTAAATTATTTTTCATTTCCGTGCTTTCCTTCTTTTTCCACTGGCCTTGAGACTTTTTTCCTGGATTGCTATTGAACTGTCGACGTTCGCCGGCTGTTTTTGAATGCTCGGGTTTCCTTGCCCACTGATTCGCTTTGCTTCCGTAGCCGTGTGCTTGAGTTTGCTGTAGTCTTGGCGCACCAAATTGGTTTCGCTGTTGATATTGGCGTCTTCTTTGAATGTCCGCCGTTCTTCTACTTTCAAACTGGATTGCTAGCTCAAATAACTTTTCCAGTGTAGTCGGATTTCTTAATTCAATAAAGTCTTGCACTTGGGGCAGTAACCTCGGCAAAATCACTTGAATTATCTCAGGATCCGGACGGTTTCCATATAAGAGTTTGAAGACGTGAATTTTTCTTAAAATAAAGCTTGAGAGATTTTCGATTCTTTGCTGATATATACTGAAAAGTTCCGTTTCTAATTTTGCACGATCCCTTACAACAGGGAAGGCTTTTAGTAGGGCAGTCTTGAAATTTTCGTAAGTATAGGTGGGACTTCCTGCTTGACCCAAGAGACTTCTGCCTATACATTTGAACCAATTAAGCGCTTGGCCCCTCAAAGCGCTGGTAGCTAAGGTAACTTTCTGAAATTCGTGTACGGGGTAGAGCATGAAGTGGTCATCCAATTTTTCCAAAAAACTGGTTACCGGTGAGTTTCCATTAAATGTTGCTTCTGGTTTCATCGAAGCGCGCATGGTCTGGACGATGTAACCAAATCCTTCCAGGGCGGCAGCTGGCATTTCTGGATTCTGAGCCGCTTCTGCAGGCAGCACAGGTTCTTCTTGAAACTCAGCCATGGTTATTCTTCTTCGTTGGGCGCCACTATCAGGTTCAATGTTCCGTCTTACTTTCTTTGGGAACATGCAAGGACCTGACTCGGAACAGGGAGCTTACTAAAGCTATGTTTAATAACTGTGGGAAGTAGACAGGATACACAAGAAGGGTATACAAACCCTTTATTTTTCTCTCTTTACAATATTTTCCGTACTTCGGAATACAAAGACCCACTACTTGTGGTCTAAACGTAAGAATATAAAAATATAACTAAACTCTAACTTAACTTTGAAATAATAAACGTGGAAGAAGGCCGTATGTTAACAGGAAGCCGTATGTAGTACAGAGAACTGTTAACACTACAATACGTTTAAAAATTATCACGAGGATTAAACCTCTGGCCTGGAAGGCAATCAGCAACTGAGTAAACTTCTAAGGTAAGCGGTCTGCTTCGACTAACTCCTTCCTCTCTCTCGCTTGGCAAAAAGCCACCACTTAAGTACTTGGCGTTCGCCAGACAAATTTTGCATAAATAAGTTAACGCTTTTAATTCTGGCCGGAAGTAGAAAATAAGAAGTGATAGTAAAGATTTAAAATAAAATAAACGTTAGTAAAACTTAAGATCCTTACAATCTATAAAAAATTGCTAACTTAATTATGACATCATTTGCTTCACTTTTGTTAATCTAATACTCTTATACTGAAAATTATTTCTTGTTTTGTTTCAGTTTATTCTTAAAGTGTTACTAAAATTTTCAAGCACAGCTTGGAGTCAGTTACTTGAATGCCGATTTGTTAGTTATGAGGAAAAGTTAGCTGTATAATATTTCAGTAGGGTTTGGATTTATTAGATTATGCCAAAGCACTCTACGGCTATCTGCTTAAGGGGTGGGATTCCATTGTGGAGTACATTCTCAGGAACTGGTTCATATGCACATTATCCTTCAGTAAAATCACTAAAATCTTCACGCAGTTTTTTGTTTCTTAGAAATAATGTATACTTGGAGTAAACCTTCTTGATGACTATCTATCTAAGATGAACAGTGTTTTTGAGAACAATAAACATAGGTTTTAATCATTACTCAAGTTCACCACATCCACACAAGATTAAAAAGATATGGAATTTTGAGCGGTTGCTTTAAATTGGATTGCTTACATTTGCTTTTAATATTACTAATTAAGGAACAACATTGCTAATTATAAGCAAAAACAGAAAAAATGTGTTTAGTATAATTTAATTACTATTTTTTTTCTTTTACATCTGGAATAGGAAATACATTACACGGTGATATTTTTAAACATGCTTACTAAATTCCAGGAAAAGTAATCCCAAGAATCGTTTTAGACGTTATATTTGTGCATCCATATGCAACACGATATCTCATATTTCAAAAATAAAGAAAAAGTAAAAGTTACTATGACGAGTCATAGTGGTTAAAGAAATATGACCACTGATTATTCCCTTCCTGAGTTGAACTTTTTATGAACCCTGAGATGGTTAAGGGTCCGCATGTATCTATGTTTCTTTCTTGAACTGCTTCGGAATGACCAATGGTTTCCGACCATTTCCCAGGCCTTTAAATAGCATTATGTTTTCCATCAGATAATTGCTTTCTAAGGAAAAACCTTGAGAGTTTAAACATGTTAAGTAAACTAATATTTTCAAATCCTTCATTTATCTTTGTGAGAATTTCGAGTCGTATTTAATGAATCACCTCCGTACTGAGCAAAAACTATCGTATACCGATTGGTTTTTCTTTAGGAGAGCAAACTTCGTCGTCTGGGAGCAGAGTTCCCGGCGAATCTGTGATTGCCACATTAACGGAGGGCGAAATTTTCCCGGTGGCTCTGCAACTGTCATCTTCACTCAGTTCTTCGTATTTTTGCTTGTTTTCCGTTTCGGTATTGACACTTTCTCGGTTTCTTTGAAATCGAACCTTGCAATTATATCAGTTCTTGAAAAAAAAAAAAAAAAAAAAAAAAAAAAACTCCTTCATTTGGATTTTCTGCTATTTATCAGCAGCCTGGTTCGTTGTCCAATTTCAATAACGTTCAATGTCCAATTTTTTTCGAACAACTACGGCCTACACTTTCAATCTGGTCAGCTCGAAATCTCGTTCTTCTCTCCTAATTCTCTTTTGCCTCTCTTCTTCTCTCCTTCTACTTCTATCTTGCCTTTCTTCCGCTTCCTTCTTAATTCTATTCTGTTCCTTTTTTCATTGAAGTGATATTTTCCAACAGACTTTTCACCTGTTCCTGTTCGTAGGCTTCATTTCTCATAATCAGCTGTCTTAGATCAGTATCCGAAGTCCGACCTTTTCCTCTAACTCTTCAGTCAAGGTTTTAAGGTCCTCTTTCCTAACTTTTTCTGAGAATGCCATGATATTATCACAATTTATAATAAAAAAATCTAACGACTCTGTAACAAATGGCAGTTTCAACTGCGAGGAGTAAAATTTAACCTTTAATTTTTTCCCCCACAACAACATACTCTACTGACCTAAAACACAAATTCAAGATAATTTACACAATACTATAATGTGCACATTATACTTTCAATTATTATTGGTCTACTTGAAGACTTATTGTAATACAAGTGATTATAAACCTTTTAAAGGCTTTACATTCTATTGCTTTAAAACTCAAATGTTTATGATAATACAGTATACTTTACATTTACTTATACGATATACTTTCATCAAAATTTTTGAAGTATATTAAAGTATGCATTCCAAGGTAGATTAAATTTTAAAAACAATGTATGTATACATGCTCATTGCTCATGTTCAGTACAACTAAGCATTGACATAACAACGATTAAAACATCATATATTGGGGATTTCTAGTCTTTCTCTTTAGCACATTCAATTGAAAACCTTTTCCATTGTTATAATTCTAGTTAAAAATAATGTTTTATACTTCTTATCAGAAAATTCTAATATTTAAAACAGTTAGGACGATGTCCACAGTCTAGTCAGGCAGTACAGAAGTCCGCAGTCTGTTTCCGTGGATTTCATATACCGTAGACTTAAAGATGAGCTATTGTCTTCTTTACCCGGACTGACATCTATCTTTATCCGGACTGACCCGGACCGGACTGCTTTCATGGATTTCATATTCCACCGCTGCAACCAATAAATTTTATTCGTAAGGTTTGCCGAACTTCCGTGATGGAAGTCCTGAGACCAGTTTTTTTTTTTAATGTTTATTTTGAAACTTAATGCAAGCTTTCTTGGTTAAATAAAAAGTAATATAAAAACTCAATTACAGAAGGGGAAGGACATCAGCTTTCCCGTCGCATGATGCCACTTACTCCTTCGGCATTTCTCAGACAAAAGCCCTTTTTTTTTACATTTTCCAACTGCGTCCACGGAAACGCCCAATGGGGGTGTCATTAACGAGACTTTCCCTTGATTTCTTTCCGGCCTTTGTAGCAGACACTGGGATATATTCCTATGAGAAATGGAAGTTCTCTAACATAAACCTGATGTTTAGCCAAATCTGATGTTTGTAACAGAGGAAAAACGGTTAAGAAACCCTCATCTAGAGTAAAAACTGTTTTTTTCTCAATTTAATTTCGAATGGGAATTCAGAATCTCACTATTCTCCACCTGCTTTCTCCCTTATAAAGTAGTATTTCGCCCGAAAAATAATCCCACTCCGCCCCCTGTAGCAACGCCATTTTAATAATTGTTATAAATCATATTTCCAGGTATGGCGTTAACATTTTAATTAGTGTTTGCTGTCTTCAGTATTCGGCTCAGCTGATTCAGTGTAGGTTCAATGAGCATCATATACTGAATGTGCTCTGCCCCTTCTGGTAAAAATCTTTATTACAGTTTCGCATTCCTTAAACTAGCCAGTATAAACATCTATAATAATAGCTTTGGCGATTAAAATAGCACTTTCGTTTAATTAGCGTTTAAAAATTTTCCATAGTGTAAAGACTAATTACAGTTTCATAATTATTATACTTTGAGAGAAACATTTTTCAATTTTCAAATGGTACTTAAGTATTAGCCCTTGACGCAGCTAACTGATTTTCTTATAGAAGAAAAAGGTGATTCGATGAATTTTTGGATTGCAACTTACTATGACTATGGCTACCTAAAGACTCTTATGTTGAACTTGTTATGAACTCTTAAACACCTATCACATATGTTTCCGCTACGCGGGGCTGGACGTCGAAAGGGACATTTCTAAGAACGCGCATTTCCACGAAACCTGCGGAGTTAGGTTACCATTTTCTCTTACTAAACAGACTCGAACGCCAAACAGTAATCGATTATCTTTCAGAAACAAACGTCGAAAGAAACGTTTGTTTTCAAATTCTATACTGTATCGTTCTTACGGAAGCGTTTCAATATTTTTTTCACATTTTTAACTTGTTTTTTATTATGGAAGATTAAATGTGAGTGAAATACATATGAGTTTTACTATGTTTCAGCACTTTCATAAATACTATACTATATCAAAATAGCACATATTCTGAATTTTATAAATTTTTATCAAAAGGATATAAATCTTGGTGTTTCACGCTTAGAGAAAAACTTAAAATATGTACAACAAAGAAATCTTTTGATTTAAAGATGATGATTAATGATGATCTCATTATTATTGATATTCAATCAATAATAATGAGTTATTTAAAATTAGATTTTATTTGTCATTAAAACTCCTAAAGCATTTGTTGATTCTGTAATACTTTTCTAAATCTTTTAGCAAGATTCATATATGTATATTTCACTTGCTATATTGTTACATTATACTCATATTTATGCCATAATGTGACCTAGTAAAAAATAAATATCTCAGAATGGTCAATTAATTTTCTAAGTCACTTCTCAAATAGTAAATATGAATATGTATACAAAATATATAATTAATGCTAACAGAAAGTGAGACTGAACTAGATAATCAGTTTTTGTAATTTTTCTATTGTAATTTGTAGATAAAAATTATCCGATTGAAATATGTTTTCCAAATGTGGTCGGTGACTTTGAACATTTTATATTCCTCAAAATAAAAACGTGAAATACAATATTATTTAGTTACTGAATTCTTATTTTTCTATTAATGTAATGTGTATCATAGTTATGCACAAAATAACCTTATATAGACTAACAGTAATATTACTCGTTGAATTCTTATTTTTCTACTCATGTGCATAATTAAGTGTAAAATAAATTTACATAGATTAAAACATATAGAAATAGAAGCCAATTTTATTTACACAACCATATTTTACATTTTGAAAAAAAAAAAAAAAAAAAAAAAAAATTCGTCTATGACGAAAATTTTGACTTGAGGATCAATTGCTGTATTTTTAATTTTAGCTCCTCTCTTTTGCGCAAGTCTGTAATATATAGAAGGAAGGAAGCTATATTCCTGCGCGTTTAAAAGTGCAGCGGGAGCAGAAGATATTAAGTCCTGAACATCGCTATCCTCCCTTTTACGTACGTATCTCGTCAATAAAATTGGCTTCTATTTCTACCGTCCACGATCTTACTACTCCAGCCATCGCCAGATTGGAAATTACCCGTGATCCTTCAGAAGCAGAACTTTCGTCTGATTGTTGATCTCTACCCGGGACACAGCTGCAGACGGAACATTTAGGCGAAGTTTAAAAACATCCCGCTTAGCCGCGACATCGTTTCCGTAGTTTAGCGGGACTTTTCTTCTACCGGAGCTGTTTCTTCTAGGAATCCCCCGTTTAACCCAATGTGACCAGAATCTCGTTTCTGTCGCTAGATGTGATAACCTCTTTATGGTTGTCAGAGTTTGGTGACTTTTCTAAGAACGCTAAGGTGGTTGCGATAATAACGTAAGTACCTCAAATTTATACGTCGTTCAGTTTAGCTTCTTTAATAAAACTAAAATTCTTTCGGTTGTTAATATTTTCATTTTTGGTAAAATTCAATTCGGAATTAAAAAGTAATGAACTTTTGTATAGTTGTTATGCCTCATACAATATTTCACTTATCTTTCATATTAGAACAGCGTCATTCTAGCCAAAGTGACACAAATAAAAACAATTATTGCTTTTTAGTAATATTTTGCAAGAAGTTTATTAACGTTTACACCATTAACACAGCCCATGAATGATGTTTCGGAAGGGAGATATTATGTACCTTTGGCTACAAATTTCTGTTCTGAATGTGCATTATCATTCGTATCAAAAATAAAAGAGAAAATAAGAATAAAATTCTGTAACAACTAATCGTCGCTACATCAGTTTTTCGTAATAATGTTTATCAGACTATTCATATTTTGAACAAAACCTCGAACTCCTTAAGTTGTTTAAATACTTAAGTGCTTATAAAAAGGTGATTTCATTGCAGGGAGAAATTCTTCTGGTTCTGGACAGAATACATTTAAATTAAAAGTTTAATGTTTCCACAGGAAATTTGGCTACCATTTTATCTGTTATCAAGCCATATATATATATATATATAATCGATCTGTATGTGCGTCTACCAGAAACTAAATTTTAATCTTATTAAACTGTTATGACTGTATTAGGCTCTTTAATAATTGTACCGTTAAAAATGTACATAAAAGCTAACACATGTTTTAATAAGCTCTCCTCCCGTATTTTGTCCGCACAAGACCCTAATCAGTCACTTCCGAGGTTCAGTTCCTAGTACTTTTGGGACTGAAGTAAATTGGAACGATGAAATGTAATGTTTGTGAGGAATTCATCAGTATCATTAACAAACATTTAATAGCGTATATGACAGAAGAAATTGAATCAGCAATTTACTACAGTCCTTTATAATCTGTACCTAATGTTTCACACATTGATCAGTTGACATTAGTTATAAGCAAAGGCGTAGCGAGGGGGCAGCAAAGGGGTAGCTTTCAGCGGATTTTTTGGAGGGAGGAGTTCGGCTGGTGACTTGGAGAATGTAGGACGTGTTTTTGAGTGCTCCGATTCTACCTCGTGCTAGCCTGCGCCATTTTCGCCGCCATCTTGGATGGTTTTGTGTTTTTGGCTTCTACTCATCTTGTTTTGTGATTTCATCTTGGATTACACGATTATTTCTGATCGATGTTTATTTCTCGGAATTAGTGTAGTGCTCCGCTTGTGTTTTTTGAGAATATTTTCGAAGATTTCTTGTGTTGTGGTGAAAGTGTGATTTCGTCCCACATGGTGGGCAACGACTTCCCGCCGTTACCGGATAAGCAGAAAATGGATGCGACAACTGTTAGTGGACAATTGTGTGCTTTCAGCTCTGATATAATGGATTACGGAAACAAAATTCTGGACTTGGACTGGCAGGAACTTTTCGCTAAAGAAATATGGACTTACAATGATTTTTGTCGTGGTGTGGAAATGGTTGCTAAAATTAACACGGATCTGATCGCGCGGGGAGACTCGTGCAAGAATGTTCTCAACCTGGTGACCGATGAAGTGATCGCAAAGAACATCCGGGAGAATCTAGACAGAGAACAAGCCATTGGAACGACACTGAGATCCAGCTTTGAAGGTAAGTGCCAAAGTGCTGCTTCTGCCCTTGGTTGTGATTTAAATTCTGAAAATGTTAAAAGTGCATGTAGAAATGTTTTAATCAATAATCTTTTCTCTATTGCAAATGATTTGAGTTCTTGTAAAGATAATGCTATGTCTAATGGTTTAAATGATTGTAATGCCGGCCAAAATAATAATCAGGCCGAGTTAACGAAACCTAGGCCAAAGCGCCCATCCAAAAAATTCTCTAAACGCTCGATAAATGATGACAGGGACGCAGATGGTTTTATTCTTCCGAAGAACACTGCGCGCCCAAGTAAAATAATAAAATGTAATGCTGAATTGCCACTGGCAAATAAATTTGAAAAATTAAGCACACAGGATATAAATACTAAACCTGATGATGAAATTGATGATGTGGTAATGGAAAATGTTGTTGTCAAAATTCCCAAACCTAAACCAATAATGGTAAAACCTGATATTAAGTTTAACGACTTTATGAAGGTGTTACGTGATAATGTAAAATGTGAATTTGCGGGCAAGGTGCAGGGGGACTTCCTCAAAATCTTCCCGGAAACTGAAAATGATCATCGTACAATTACTAAGTTTCTTGATGACAAAAAAGTTGACCACTACATTATTCTCTCTAAGTTTGACAAACCACTCAAAGTGGTTATCAGAGGTCTCCCAATTGATTGTGCTACGGAAGATATCCAAGAGGAATTAACTAGAATGGGTTATAAAGTACGCAAAGTCGCCCAAATGCATAGAATTAGGACAAGAGTCCCCATGCCCTTGTTCCAAATTCACATTGAAAGAACCCCTGAAATAGAAAAAATATATGATGTTACGAAATTTTTAAATTTTTATGTGAGTATCAAACCTTACAGAGTAAATGGGAGTGTTGTGCAATGTCATAATTGCCAGCACTTCCATCACTCATCTGACAACTGTAAGTTGAAACCCCGATGTGTAAAATGCGCTGGCACCCACAAAACTGAGAAATGTACTAGCAAATTTATTGACAATGTTAAATGTTGTAACTGCGGGCAGGCCGGACATCCTGCGAATTATCGCGGATGCCCTAAATTCCCAGCTCCTCAGGGTGCCAGAACGCGAAACAAAAAAATATTGTCTAACACTAACGGACCTGTTAAGGATAGTTATATCAAACCAGGAGTCTCATTTGCAAATGTTACGAGTGGGAAAACTCCCCAGAGTACGGATGAGTTAACCAAAAATGAAAAAAATTGTACAAACCGCTACTAAAACCAATCAGCCATGTAACCGGAATGATATGGGCCTGTCTGGCCTATTTGAAATGTCAAAATTAGTAAAAGACATTGTTAATATGTTTAATGGGGTATCTTTTGTAAATGTGTTACGTAAGATTACCAACAAAATGCCTGAACTACAGGCCACCCAAAATACTGTGGACAAATTATTCATACTTTTTGAATTATTTGAAGAGATTTTTGGTTCTGTAAATAATGTAAATAATGTATAGTTTGAATACTGTGTTAAACATAATTACATGGAACGCAAATGGATTATCTCATAGAATTCATGAGCTAAGAGATTTTATAAATGAGTACACTCCTGATGTTATGTTCCTACAAGAACACAAGCTTGGCCCAGCCACTCCAATTTACGTACAAAATTACGTGGTTCATCGATCGAACAGAGCTCCGGCAATCTCCCGCCTAAGAGGAGGTGGAACAGCACTCCTGATTAAACGCTGCATCCCACATCTTCCAGTCACAATACCGCAGCTTTCGGTCGTGGAGGCCTCTGCAATATCACTCACAACAAACACTTCCACAACATACATTCTTGTCTCTACTTACATTCCCCCAGGACGTCATGTTTCTGCAGTCCTGGCTGACTTACAAATATTACTTAGTCTTGGTAAACACATTATCCTAGGTGGAGACTTAAATGCACGACACCGCGCGTGGAACTGCTACAATTCAAACGACACTGGACGTGTAATTTTCAACTTAGCCCACTCGGCTGGATTACAAATAGCAGCTCCGAAAACCCCAACACGGTACACCACTAGGTCCACCGGGATCCTTGACTTCTTCCTGCTCGGAAATACCAGTGTTCCACTGGATATTTCCGTGCTGGACGAATTGTCATCGGATCACAACCCGGTTAAGATGATTCTGGACATTAGTAAGTATACCACAACAGACACAAGAGCCTTTAAAACAGACTGGCATATATTTGCCAAAGCTCTCAACAACATACACTATACACTTCCTACGATAGAGACTGGGGATGACATTGATAGTTTCATTCAGGAGCTCACGGAAAATATCAAAGATGCTCATGAAAAAGCAAAAATAGAAATACACAAAAGGATGCATGCAAGAAGTAGAGATCTTGATGCATTAATCAAACAAAGAAATGCTGCACGGAGGCTTTTTCAACGGACTAGATGCCGAGGAGACAAAAACCAGTTCAATCGCCTTGCCAATGCAGTCAAGTCTCTCACACGCGAGCAAGCACAACAAAGCTGGACCAGCTACCTTAACTCACTTTCCACAGATGATAACTCTCTGTGGAAAGCTGTTTCTAGGTATACAAAATGCTACAACAAAATTTCGCCCCTTAAAGGCCCCACGAGGATTCATTACACTGAAACTGAGAAAGCAGAACTGTTAGCAAAGCAACTGGAATCTCAGTTTTGCACGAACAACATACATGATATTTCAACAGAACACATTGTTTACTCATTTCATAACAATATCACAACAAATACAAACATAAACAACATCCCTCCGGTTATGCCTTCGGAGGTTCTTGACTGTGTCAATAAACTCAAGAAGAAGAAGAGCCCTGGTTTGGATGGTGTCACAAACTCCATGCTTAAGAACCTGCCATTAAAGATCATATTCATCCTTGCAAAGATCTTCACCAGGATTATGCAACTGCAATACTTCCCACAGACATGGAAAACGGCAAAGATTGTACCCATCCTCAAACCAGGAAAGTCAGCATCTGATCCAACTGCCTACCGACCGATCAGTCTACTCTCCTCCATGAGCAAGATATATGAAGCCACGCTACTCAGCAGGATCAATGATCATTTGGAGAGAAACAACATCCCAATCCCAAGCCAATTCGGTTTCCGGAAAGGCTTGGGAACCACCAACCAGCTCCACAGGGTGGTAGAGCTTATTTCTGATGGCCTGCACAAGAGGAGAGTAACTGGTGGTCTGTTTATTGACATAGCCAAGGCCTTTGATCGGGTCTGGCTGGAGGCACTAGTTTACAAAATACACAATCTGGGCTTCCCAGATTACATCACAAACATCACCAAATCCTACCTAACAGGTAGAAACTTTGTCGTTCACGTCTCAGGAACAAATTCTAATCTACACCCCATAAGGGCAGGGGTCCCTTTTAGGGCCCACCTACTTTAATATTTACGTGAACGACATCCCTACAACACAGAACACAACACTGGCTATGTATGCCGATGACATAGCAATCCTCACACAAAGTGCATTTGCTGGTTCAGCTATCCAACATTTACAAAATTACATACATGCACTGGAGACTTGGCTCACACAATGGAAAATAAAAGTAAATATTGATAAAACGCAAGCCATCCTGTTTACCAGGGAAAAGAAATTCAAGAAAAACCTAGTCATGTACGGCAGTTCTATCCCCTGGGCCAAGCAAGTCCCTTATCTTGGGGTGATCCTCAGCAAAACTCTGTCATGGAACCCACACATCACAAGTATTATCAATAAGTTTCGAGCCCGTAAAGCTCAACTTTTCCCCTTAATTGCTCGAAACAGTGTTTTGTCTATAGATAACAAGTTACTCATTTATAAATCCATATTGCGTCCATTACTATGCTATGCATGTCCTGTATGGGCGTACTCATGTAACAGGTATCGGGGCAAATTACAAACAGCCCAAAATTGTACTCTCCGTCAAATTGCCAACGCACCCTGGTACGTGCGAAATAAAAAAATACATGAGGAACTGGGCGTTCGCCCTCTAAAATCTGTATATTATAAAATTGCAAAACGATTCCATAGCAGGCAGCTCGAGATTGGAAACCCTGCCATTAAGATACCTGAGTACGACCCATACAATCTGGACAACAAATACAGGCCCTTGGCCATACTAAATGAGTGGATAATGTAATGGCATAGCATAGTAATGTATTTCTGCTTAGTATAATTATATATTTTCGTAACACCTTCCTTTTGTATATTTTTATATTATTGTCGCATCCTTATTCATGTATGTATATATGTAGATATTTATTTACCAAGGGCTGGTATCACTTTGTGCACTGCTTTGTGTTTAACCATCTTTACTTCCAGGTTTCTCACCACTCGACAGCTTTCTGGCATTTCGGTCCTTTACAGCAACTGAATAAGGAAACCTGTAATACAGGAAATAGGATTTTAGCAGTTAATATACAAAAAACCCTAAAATAGACCAAAAAAAAATCAAAAAATTCAAAATATACATAAAAATATTAAAAATTATAAAAAAAAAAAAAAAAAAAAAAAAAAAAAAAAGACTACTCTGTAAAAAGTTAATGAAAAAGCAACAAATCGAAATGTCTAAATTACATTCTACAAGGGGTAGGGCCTTCGGCCCAGGTACCCTGGTGTACCAAGGCACCGTTCCACTGGGGGTAGCTTTCAGCGCCAGGAGAAAACTCAAGATTTTCATGCCCCCTGCTTTTGTTAAAATGCAATGGGGAAAGGGGGAAAAAGTTATCTTGGATGTTGTGCACGAGGTGTCCTACCTCTGCTCCACTCTAGCTACACCAGTAGTAGAGCACTCTACCACTGCTATAGCTAAGAGTGCTGTTGTTGTTGTAGAGTGCTGTAAAAAACTGTTGTTGACTGAAGTTGTCAGCATCCACAGACGCATGCAGGTTCTACTTATTAATCTGATTTAAATATAAGAAAAAATTCATTTACCTTTTCTGGTGCGTCGGGATTGTAAGCCTGATGTCTCAGTTGGAAAGAAGAATCTTCTTCACGGAAAACACAATTTATTTCTTGACAGCACATTTTGATTAATATTAAACATTGAAAAAGAAAAAACAAATATTCAAATACTGTTTTTTATACAGCTTCTCTCTTTCCAATTAATAGCTGTAAGATCAACTGTTCGTCCATCCTGGCACAAATCGGAACTGAAAATCTCCCTGTCTACTATTTAAAAAAAAAAAAAAAAAAAAAAAAAAAAAAAAAAAAAAAAAAATTCTCATAATAAAATAAAATAAGAAAACTAAAAACTAATATCTTAAGAAAATTTCAAACAATAAAAAATTAAAGTTCTAAACTTGCATTCTGAAAATGTTCATATAGTTCACCAAATTGATAACTGGATTATCGTTCTTAGATAACTCCAGAGGGTAACGTTTACGAGTCGGTCGTATAAACTCCCCCAGTGGAACGGTGTTTGCGACACCAGGGTGCTTGGGCCAAGGCCCTACCTCTTGTAGAATAATTTAAGTAGCTTAGAAGAATGTCAGTAGCTAACTTGATCAAAAGGATATAAATCTCAATATAAATTTCATAATGATTTTTTTTAATTAAACATGTACTTTAAGTAAATGTGAGTCTGATAATTTGACTTAGTGCATTAATTAAAGATATATAAAATTTTAGATTAACGAAACTGGGAAATGAAAGCTGTGGATAATGTAAGGCACAGAAAAGCAGTCGTGCTGTGACTTGGAGAGAAAACATGGTAAGCAGCGAGAAGTTATACATAAAGCATATACAAATAATAAGATAAGATACATGGTACAAGAATACATGAATATGAATAAAACTATAACTATAACAGGCATGAAGTGATAGTACTTAACAGTGGGAAATAAAGGAAAACAGAGAGGTTTACATGATAGTTACATTCAACTGGGCCAGTGGTCTGTCCACGTTATTTAGGTCGTTGTAATCATAGTCAGAGATTTTAATGCATGAGTTATTGATGAGTTGCTGTCGAGCATGGAATTTAGTTGCAAGTTTGTAATAAAATGATCTTAGTAATTCCATGCCGAGCTCCTCGTGGATTCGATGTACGAATTACGAATGTACCATTCAGCACTGGTGATTAGTCTGAGTACTATATTCTGGCATGCCTGTAGTTTACTCCTGTTAGTTTTGCGTGTATGGGACTAGCATAACAAAGTTATGGTTTGAGAATGGACTTGTAAATAAGTAGCTTGCTGTCTATTGATAACACACTGTTCCGAGCAATTAAGGGGTTGAGTTGTGCTTTACGAAGTAGGAACATAGTTACACTGACCAGTCGTTTAAATTTTTAATACATAATACACATGGATATCACTTTGCCAGCATAATTAAGTAAAGGTAATAAAGAGTAAATAATGAAAAGTAGAAAAAAACACTATATACACTATGTACATCGATCACCACAACTCGTTATGGTGTATCGTTCTTGGTCTTTTGCAGCGTTGAATGACTGTAAAGCCATAATCTCCTATGCTACGCACAGCTTCATTTTCGTGATTATCGCATTTGGTGTAGAAATTATGTGAAGCAATTAAGATCTCGCTATCTAATGGTTTGATTTTCATTGTACGATGTATTGCAATGTTTCTTACAAACCACGGTGTGTCTGTAATAGTTCTAAGAAATTTATTTTGCAATCTTTGCAAAATCTGGCGATTTGATCTGGCTGTAGAGGCCCATGCTGGTACTGCATACAGTATAATCGGTCTTATAGCTTGAAGATAGAGAATTCTCTTTGTACTTAGTTGTAATTTTGGATGTCTCCCTATTAAGGCATAAATAGACTTAAAAGCTTTATGGGATTTTCCACGAATTTACATAATATGTGGCCTGAATGTAAGTTTATCGTCAAGAATCCCACCCAAGTACTTAATATTTTTAAATGTGGGTACTGGCGCCGTCTAGTGTTATGTTGTTCACTTCTTTGAGGTTGTATCTAAAAAATATGACTTGCGACTTAGTTGCATTGGTTTTGATCTTCCATGTGAAAAACCACTTGGTGTGGATATTAACGGCTTTTTGAAGCATATCTCTTGCTCTGATGGGGCTGATAGAACTGCACATGATCGCGGTGTCATCCGCATAGCAGACAAAAGTAGAATCTGGGATATTTGGCATATCGTTGATGTAAAGAGAAAATAATATTGAGGAAAGTAAACTTCCTTGCGGAAGTTTACTTTCCTCAAAGAAACCGGCCTGAATAATTTTCTTGCTGGATAAAGTATCTTTAATTTTGACCTGAAAGGTTCTACTGTCAAGATAGCTGGATATTGCGGTAATAAGGTCCGGTGGAAATTGATAATTTATCATTTTGACAAGGAGGTCAGCATGCCAAACCTTGTCAAAAGCCTTCTCGATGTCCAAAAATAGGGCAGCAACAGTTTCTTTCTTATTTAGATGCTGTCCAATAATTTCTGTAATTCTTGTGATTTGGTGAACTGTAGAATGACACGGTCTGAAGCCAAACTGGTAATTCTTTAACAAGTTGTGACTTTCAATGAAGTTTTTAACTCGATTTACAATGATACGTTCAAATAATTTAGCAAGAGCAGGGAGAAAGCTGATTGGTCTCGTAGTTGACCCGTCTTTTCATGATTTTCTTATGACTATAATTGTAGCGTGTTTCCAGATACGAGGGAAGTAGTTTAAATTTAAGCAAGCGTTAAAAATTTTTGTAATGAGGACTACCCCTTTCTTGTCCAGGTTCTTGATGGCTTTGTTACCAATTCCGTCATAACCGGCCGCTTTCTTTGGGTTCAAAACATCAAGACAATCTTTTACTTGTCTGGGAGATTTTTACTTGTCTTATGAGATTTCCTACGCTGCGACTATTAGTAGCAATGTAATCTTTTACATGGTTTTCAATGTTAACATCATTTGGATTGGAGAACTGATTTAAGTTGAATTGATCTTCGTAATCACTAGCGAAGATGTTTGCAATATCCTCAGCTTTATCAAAAGCCTGGTTGTTATGTTTAATTGGCCCAATGTTGTTGTTCTCTTCCTTTCTGAGCGCTTTACTAATTCTCCAAACAGTAGAATCTGCGTAGGACAGGCTATCTACGAAATTATCCCATGCCTCTGAACGATAATTAATCATCATGAGCCTAAGTTCTTTATTGCATTTATTAAAATTTCTTCTATCCTTCGGATTTTGAGTTCTCTGAACAATCATCCGAAGTCTGTTTTTCTCTTTAATTTTTAATCTGATGTTGTAGGGGAGGGTCATATCTTCATTTTTAAAAAACTGTGCACTTTTTAAGGCACTCTGGATTTTAATATTTAAGCTTTGGATAGCAGTGTCTATCTCTTCTTTTTAGTTAAGATCTGCGTTAGGAGTGATATTATTATTAATTTCATTCTGGTACTGAATCCAGTTTGTCCGAGTCTTCATGGGAGGTAATCCATGTTGTAGCCCGTAGAGGGTAAAACGAATAGGTAAATGATCAGAGGATAAATCATTGTCCACATTGAGATAAGGCTGTTGCGAAACATTAAAAGTAAGCATAATATCTAAGATATCAGAGTTGCTGCGAGTCATAGGGCAATACGTATGCTCCGTAGGAGCAAAAATTTGTACATTATTGTTTATTATGTAGTTATTTAACACAATTCCATCTTGGTTGTTTGTCCTGCAGTTCCAATTAGTATTTTTACAATTCATATCACCTGCGATGATTGTAGGATAACCCAACCTTGCAATATAATCTAAGTCCTGTGTATTGAGCGAGTTTCCGGGTGGCTTATAAATCGAAACTATGAGATATTCTACTCCTTTGCTATTCAGAATACACGCACATGCTTCTATGCTGTTAAAAATGGGTAATGCAAATTTGCAACATTTCAGGTATCTTTTGGTAGCTATGGCGGTGCCTCCAACACGGTTATGAATTCAGTCACTTCTAAACACATCGAAGTTTGCGATCTTTAGGGAGTCAGTCGTCCTGAGATGCGTCTCGTTAAAAAGAACGATATCTAAGCTATGCCTGTTAATGTAGTCTTTAATTTAAGTTAATTGCCTTTTTATGCCACTACAGTTAAGAAACATAAAATATTGCATAGTTAATATGCCTACTGTTACATGCTAAGTTGTTTTCGATGTGATTATACATTATACATGATCGATGTGATTATACATTCGATGTGATTATAATTATACATGATTGCTAATCCAGAAGTCAAACAACAAAAATCAGCGTTAATTTACAAAATTTTCACAGGACTAGTTTCGATGGTTTTACCGAACCATCATCTTCAGCTGCAAAACCGCAAAATTTGTTGTTTGACTTCTGAATTAGTATTTATTCGGCGTGTTATTGTGTCTTAATTATACATGATTGTTCATATTAAACATCTTAATGGCTTCAAGAGCCACGCTTAACTTATTCATCTGATCATCTGCTTCTTTAAATTGCAGGTACAGAGAGTATAAATTTTTAATAAATCTATTAAAACTTTCAATATCGTTTTCGTCATTATTTTGAGGGGTTTTTCCTCCTGGCTTGAATTTATTTCTAGTTATCTTCGGGGCGGCGGCGGCCGCGTACGTTTTGGAGTCGGTGCCTTTTTCTGATTGGCTCTCTGTACAGCGAGTATAAGTTTTCGCTTTTTCAGTCACGAGGCTCGGTATGATTTTCTTGTTTTCAAAGTGTTTGGGAGAATGTTCCATATTTCCAGGCCTCTTGGGGCAATCAAGACTACACGCTGCGTGCAAACCGTTACAAAGAACACACTGGGCTGCATGTTCTTTTTACTTCCTTGTACGAAGTAAAAAGGAAGTATTGTAATCACGAAAAGTTTCAGGCAGCATATTTCAACGACAATATCCATTTTGACCGCTATCGAATGCAATTTAACGATGTTTTGGAGTGATATCTGTACGTAAGGACAGAATAAAAGACTCGTTTCCTCCAAAAAAATTATAAAACTGCTTTAAAATTAATTCTGAAGAGAATTTTTCGTGGCGTCTGTACGAACGTATGTACGTACGTACCTCGCATAACTCAAAAAGGAGTAGCCTCAGAACGTTGAAATTTTGTATATAGGACTGCTATAACATGCAGATGTGCATCTCGTATTTTGGTTGCAATCGGCCGCACCAAACGTATATAAATATATTTATATATATATCCACTCTGTTACCCGGCTCAGTGATCTCAGTTTCTTTACGCTTATAAGTTTGTAAATTGTACGTTTTTTGCTTTAAAAATGATTGAATTATGTTGTTTTCATCTTCCGGTTAAGGTTTTTATGCCTTTAGTAAATCTGTATGCAATATTTTTAGAATTATCAACAATTTTAAAGTTGTTTAAGTGCCGCTAAGCCTTTTTTTTTATGGCGGCCATTGATTGTTTACATTTGAAACAGCAGACTAGTGGATTTGTTGCCAATCTAGAGAAACTTAGCTTCGCAACAACAAAGATAACGTCTTCATTTATTATTGCCAATTAAATCATGCTTAATCCTTCCTGGAATTTTTTCGAGAAAATAATTGTTTCAGATTTACTTCGTAATTTTTAATATAGATATTTTGAGTTTTTATGTATTTTTGCCTTCTCGCGAAGTGAGAACTGAATTAATTGAATGAGAAATACTCAATCGTCTGTGAAAAACTGTTTCTTTTTTGTTTTGTTTGCTTAATTTCTTTTATACATCATTCTAGCTTTATTATAGTATTTGAATAGAACATGTGGCAACGATTAGATAATTATGTTCTTTAAATGATATAAATTTTGTGCATTATGAGTTATAATATGAACGAAATATAATAATGTTAAGTGAATCTAGCGCCAGAGTGTCGCTATGATAAACAAATACTAGAGTGAATTTTAAAGAATGCATTTATTCTATTGTGATTTATGCGCTGTCGGCGAAGTAGATTTAATTCAATCCAACAAGTTTAAATGAAATGCAAGAAAAAAAAAAAAATGCGTATATTTTAATATTCCGTACAAGGAAGTCATGTGGTGTACACATCAGATTTTTTATTTTTATATGGGCATTGGAAAGATTTATGCGATTCAGTACAGCGTACACATCGCGGTTCGTTGTGACAAGCCTTCTGGGTATGCCCGTACCTTTGGCAATTAAAACATTTTTTTTTTTTTTTTTTTTTGTGAATTTTGCGTTGGTTCGGGCGGGTATGTCTTTGTAAGATTTTATAGTAACTTCATATAAGTATTTAACTTGCCATATTTTCTTACCCTCGTCATTACGGGGGGTTTCAACATAAAAAAACCGGCAGTTGCGTAGCAATACCGTCTCTCATTCTAGTGATGGGTTTGACTTTAATTATCAGTATTTTTTGAGCTCCTAACTCTTCTTTAATTTCGTCAGCCTTGTAATCTGGTGTGAGTCCTTTTATGACCAATCTGTTACATTTATCTGAGTTTAACAAAAAGGTGTGATACGGGATTTCCTCCTTTTCTAATTTATCCTGCACTTTCTTATAATCGTCGGCGGAGCTTAGTTTAAGAACCATATTTTCACCTTCTTTTTGCATTCAAATTTCTCAATTTTTAAGTTATCTTTTAATTCTTTCCTAAAATCCTTCCAGTTTATGGTCTTAGTGATAACTAGCGGGGGAATTTTCGCCGTATGAATGAAAGGATTTGGGTTAGGGGTAACCTTATCTTCTTCCAGGGTATTTTCCTCTTCCATTCTGTTGCCATCTGAATTTTCCTCTCGTAATGAATTGAATTGATTTGCAGATTTTAGAGGAGGGTACGTTTCCTCTTTCGAATTGCTACGTTTCCTACCGCGTTTTGAAACGGGTGTATCCTACCAACCGTTGTCTGTTTTTTTGTGAATTTTGCCTATTGTTAGTATTAGAAAATGCCTGATTTAGAACTTCTACACCATCTTTGCTATGTATCATATAATGTTTCGCTTCCAATTCGGCTCGCATAGAGCTAAGACATTTTTCCTGTTCCTCGGTGATACCTGTCGATTCCTTTAGTTCTTGAAGTTTATCAACATCTTCTTTTAGAGTATAAGAATGCGCGAATAATGCGTAAAGCGATCCGGGTTCTCCGTCCTCCATGCCGAACAGCTAGTGACGTTAAGTTTTTGATTAATTAGGTGAGTTAGCTGGGAAATTTGTATACTAAAAATGGATTCGAACTCTTTTATTGTTTGAAAGAATTCTAAAAAGTCTGATGGAGGTGTGTTTGCAGAATTTTGAGTGTTGTTTAAATTATGTGTGTTGGGAGTAGGGTTATGTTGAACTGAGTTGATGTCTGTTTGTTGAAAGTTAGGCTTCTGTGATTTATTTGCTATTACTTCCGAGTAGAGTTTCTAGGTTAGTTTGGATTATTAATTTTGGGTTTCGGGAACTTTAAAAAATAGTCAGTAGGTACACTGCCTATTTAGGTGCTATAAAGCTGTATGACTCTATATTCAATCTATAGATTATGTTATTTTTTCCCCCCAATGGCAGATTGTGAACAGTTACAGTGTAACACAGTCCATTAATCTATACAAGGCCAGATGAGGTGGTCTCTTTATTATCGAGGCACCTAATAGGTGGGCCAACATCGCCTCCTATGAAGGGACGGACAGTTACAACCCTGCCTTCTCCGGGATTCGAACCCAGGCCCTTCGGTATCGCAATCAGAATTCGACATTTCGACACCCGACAGTTTATTACAAATCGAAAAATGGGGCACTTCCGCATAAAAAGAAACATTCATAGTGTGATGGATAATACCAATTTGTATAGTTTAGTGAATATTTACGCAAATATCGCATCTTGGTTATTTTTTTATGACTAGCAACAGCGATTTTAATTATGAATTTGTTTTATAAAATTCTAAGCTGTTGAACTACAAAAAGGTATAGATTTTAGCAAAAATGTTATGCTTAAAGAATGAAAAATACCTTACGGTACCTTTAAAATTGTATACATCTTTCGATACTATTGATAGAGTATTCGATACTTTTATTTTATGTTCCAAACGTCAAAATGTTTTAAATAAAATAATTCTTTTCACATCCACATATTATTGTAACATGTACTTTTTAAATTTTTTTTTAAAGAGAGGCTTTATTGTTGCTAATTTTAAACTCATCATTTATTTTTATATATTGTGATACTTCTTTGGCGAAATGAAGCAACTCCAATGATGGAACACAGCAATAACTTTTATTTAACACTCAAAAAAAAAAAAAAAATGGCGACATACAAACAAGAAGAGAAAACAAATTCTTTCATAAAAATAAATTACATTCTTCGTGCGAGAGTCGCACGAGGCACTCGAGTCTGGTTTCAAATATTGCCATTCACAAACACCTTAATGTTCATCTATTTAAATTATTTAAACTACAAGATTTTAATATTATTTAAAGCTGTTACAACCTCTTCCCCAACGGAGAGACTTTTACCGAAGGGAAAAGTTCTGTAAATTTCGAAAGTTTATAAGCTCGGCTTGCTCATTTGCTTAAAGAGAAAAGGTAACTTCTCTAATAAGTTTCCAAACTTCAGGCCAAAATTTTCAAGTTTTAAACAAATATTTTTACACCACATTTAAATACGAAGAAAATGGACAGTGTTCAAATTAGTCTTCCTTTTTTTCCTTGACGGCGCCTAGATCTCTTCCATGTTGGACCAGTTCCTCGGCTATAATTCACAGCAAAACCTTTCCTCAGTTCATCTGTGCCTTTCGGAAAATATTCAATTGTCATTTGCTTTCGACAATTGTTTTCTTCGTCTATTAGTAGCGGCTTATTAAATATATATATATATTATCTAAAGATCAATATATTATCATATTATCTTATTAAATATATATATATATATATATCAATATAAATATATATATATATTATCAAAATTATTTCGGCTTTTGATATTAAATCAAAAGCCGAAAGATGATGATAACGCTGCATTGCAAAATGATTCTCAATATTAATTTCTTTATCGTTTTTCAAATTTTCGTGAACATCTTCCACGTTTAATTCTGGTGATTTAACTTCTTCTTCAAATACATCTCTGGATGCTTTATTTTCTTCCTTCATCGGTTCCAAGATCTGCTCTTCAGCTATTTTAGTTTTCCTTTGAGCTCTAGTAGAAACGGAATTAAAATGCTATCACTAAGTTTACGTTCACGTGATAAACTAATAAAATAAGGCAGTTCAGTGTTAACAGGAAGTAATAACCTGATATCACTAATATTACGTTCAGTGATGAACTAATAAAATAAAGTAATTCAATATTAACAGGAAGTAATAACCTGGTATCACTAATATTATGTTCAGTGATGAACTAATAAAATAAGACAATTCAATATCAACAGGAAGTTATGTTCAGTGATGAACTAATACAATAACGCAATTCAATATCAACAGGAAGTTACGTTCAGTGATGAACTAATAAAATAAGGCAATTTAATATCAACAGGAAGTAATAATCTGGTATCACTAATATTACGTTCAGTGATGAACTAATAAAATAAAAATACGCACGATTATTCGATCTCGGTCGGTGCCTCCAAAATAATTAAGTCTGTGATACTTCTTTGGCGAAATGAAGCAACTCCAATGATGGAACACAGCAATAACTTTTATTTAACACTCAAAAAAAAAAAAAAAATGGCAACATACAAACAAAAAGAGAAAACAAATTCTTTCATTTAAAAATAAATTACATTCTTCGTGCGAGAGTCGCACGAGACACTCGAGTCTGGTTTCAAATATTGCCATTCACAAATACCTTAATGTTCATCTATTTAAATTATTTAAACTACAAGATTTTAATATTATTTAAAGCTGTTACAATATCTGAAAAATAATCACTTTACTTATTTTGGTTAATTAAAAATAAAATAACCACCAAATGCTGCAATCCTCGTTAAAATTAATAAATATACACACAGATATGCCAGAAATGAAAAATATTAAATATGTATGGGTATTTATGCATGTCCTTGCAAAAAGCATGTATCTGCCTTTAACAAAATACTTAAATATTTATTAAATTATTTATAAATGTATTTGAAATGGAGGATTTATTCATTCATAAACTCCTGTGAAAGCTACTGTGAAAAAAACTAACTATTAAATGTATCTAAATTTATAATGGTTATAAATATTATCTCTACGTATAATAAAACAAAGACTCTGTCTGTGTATGTGTGTGTGTCTTTCGTTCGTACTGTGCGTAAGCTAATAGACCCACGGCTACGAAATTTGGTACATAGGTGCATCTAGATCACAGCCAGTGCACCTCGAATCGATTTTTTTGAAATTCGAATTCGAATTTTTTTTATTTTATGTTTTATGACGAAATCGCGTCATTTTGAGACATAATGGGCTATAGGAAAGCGAGATTTTACTTTACACACTCCATTTTCACATCGTCATGAAATGTAGGCACTTAGCTATTTTACGAACTTAAAATAAATTTCGTGTTTCAATAAATCGATTAAACACGAATTTATTTAAAAAAGTGAGCTTAACATCTTTTCAACGGGAGTTTTTGTAAAAAAGTTTATTTTTAAAAATGTGCAGTTTATTTTTCTTTGATTTTTGGATACGGTAAACTTTCATCCTTGCCACTGCTTTTAGAAAAAGAGTTTTGGAAAAAGGATAATATTTTGTATGTTTAAAAAAATTTTTAAATGAAGCTTCCGAGTACACTTTTCACATCTCACATGTTTAAAAATGTGATTTTGGCAACAATTTTCCTGTCTTATTTTTGTTGATAGATTTTTGATGAAATAGCATCATTTTGAATAGTTTCATTCTCTTAGAAATATGGGTTTGGCAACAATTTTTCATCGTATTTCTTATGTCACTGTTTTTAAAAGATTCGCATATTTCATTTTCATTTGTTCTGTAGAGTAAAATTCTTCGCGGAATTTTATGTTTTTTGAGTTGCTTTCATGTTATTTTTTGCTTATTTCACTGTTTGTAAGATATTGAAAATTTTTGCATGATTTTTTTCCTTCAACAGAAAGTTGGTTAATTTTTTTATTAGGATAATTAATATTTGTATTAAGGGATATAGCTCATTTCATTGTAATTTTTTTCTTTTGGAAGTAAATATCAGTATTAATATCAGTAGTAAATATCAGTAGTAATAAAATATTATTAATTATACTTTACTTTTCAGAATTTTTTGTTTTTTTGTATTCTTTTATGTTATTTATTGCTCATTTCACTGTTTTTAAGATATTGAAAAGTTTTGAGCGATTTTTTTAGGAAACAAAGTTCTTAACCTCCTTTATACCATTTGAGTTCTTAAGATTTTGCAAAGGGAAGTTTGTTAATTTATTTATTAGGATAATTAATACTTGTATTAAGGTATATTGCTTATTTCATTGCAATTTTGTTATACGTAATAACTTTTTTTTATGAAGTTGTTCTGCAGAGTAAAATTCTACGCAGTTTTTAAATTTAACGTTTGGTGTTCCCTTCAGCCATTTTTCCAGTACATTTAAAAGCCAGACGAAGGCTGGCAGCGAAGCTGCTAATCTAAATATATAATAACTTTAACATTGAATTGTAAACATAAATTGAAATCCTGTTGACAAATACATTATAAAACTATTTAAGCAAGAATTGTTCGTACTGGAAAGTAATCCGTTAAAAGGTAGTGTAAAGAAAATTCTATGAGATGTATACTTAAAAAAGTAATAAAGAAGAGTTTTGGAATATGTATTGTTGAAATTAAGGGTAAAAAAATCTGATAAGTATAATTAAAAGAATTATTCCTCTTACATTTTATAATAACTCAGTTACAAGTTTTAAATAATATTATTAAAAAATCCTTATTTTATTCTTCAGAAATATTCAGTGAAAGTAAAGTATTTCGCTATTAAAATAAAAGGTGCTCTAATTTGAAATGGACCGAATAGAGCATTAATTATATTTTTCGACTTTTTTTTTTCGATTTAAAAGATTCCTCAGAAGCTAAAAAACCATGTCATATTTGAGAAAGTATTTTTGGAAGAAGCTCTATAAATAGAAAAGAAATAATGCATAATTTTAATATTAATAATACAATAAACTTTGATCTAAATTATTGCAATCCTTAACCGAATAAAATCGAATTACCTTAAAATGTTTTTCTAATTTAATTAACGAAAACTTTTCATTCAAATTAAACCATTCTGAGCAAACTGTTAATGTGAAAAGTATAACATTTAATTCCGTTTAAAATGAAATGTTGTTTAAAAATGTATTTATTTTCATATACATAGGACTCTGAAGTATTGTAGAAAAAGAAAATATATACATTTGTATGTATATTTACGATGTAATTACAAAATATTTACATCCGATCTCGTCAAAATCCATTGAACCCAATGTTTCGGTCACCATGAAGGGATCGCCAATGCTTCAAAGGCAGGGTATGGGGTAAACTGGTTAGGGCCACTCCATCTTACTTCCTACCTCCATGAATTCTTCCCCTTCTCCCTATAAATATCCTCAGGGCATGGTGAAACCTTCTGTTAACAAATTAGTCACTGATTCCAAGTGCACTGTTAGTGCCTCCTAGATATATAATGTAGGAGGCACTGGCACGGCTCGGTACACAGCGCATATATAAATGACAATCCATACCTTGGATTTGCTCTTTAGAAAGAGAGAACGACATAAATCGGTGCCCACGATTTCAAAAACTTTCGAGTCCCTGGCTAGGTCAAATGAAAGATGAATGGGTGGAGTGGCAAACGGTTTTGAAGCTAAAATTTTGCATTTTATGCACTTTGATAGTTCATTTCGGATGTTACGCTTAACAGAAATAATCCAATAATTTTCTCGTAGAATGGAATCAACAGTCTGGTTAGAATGGAATCACCAGTATGATAGCTCTTTAAATGGCAATCTCGTATTAAACAATTTACTACGTCATGTTTTGACGGCAACAAAATTGAATATTTGAATGAAAATTCATCATCACGTTCTAACAACTTGGTTTTCATTCTTATTATGTTAATTTGATCTTTCACAATAACGAGACCTTTGACAGTATCTGAGACGCCACCAAAACTTTCTAACTGAATTCTTAACCAAAGAAATTTCTCTACCTCCTTCCTTTCTTCGATCGAAAGTTCAGATGGAAAAAAATTCTATCTCTATATTTTGATATGAATCTTTTCATACAACAAATAATATTTACAAATCTGCAAAATTTCGAAATTATTTCCTAACTCATGAATATATCTACTTTTGTACAGGTAAATAATGCTTTTTTTCTGACATAACTAAATCTTCATTAGGAACCTGTTCCAACTTGAGCCAAATTCTTCTTCAGTTTGGTCCCTCCCGCTATTTCATCTCAATAAGATGTTTACGGCTACAACCACGAGATGGCAGGTCCGCCGAATTCAGATTACCTGGGACAAGGTGATACCATCAGTGTGATTCTATGAGTTTACTTATTTCTCTAATTCTGTTACCCACAAAAGTACCCCATTGGTCATTTCTTCTGCTGCAACTATCGATGAGTCAGTCCAGCGATAAATTGGTACTGTAGGGAAATTCAGACCACTAGAATATAGTTTGCTAATCTGCCTCCCAATGTACAAAGAAGTAGTTCCAGACGCGGGATTGGCAAAGTCTTTTTGGAGGAAGTCGTGATTTTGCTCCTAGAAAGCTACACCAAAATTATTTTATCATTTTCACAGCGTAGAAAATTACTGTTGCGCATGCATTTTGACTCGCGTCACAAGAAACATGTATGGGCCATTTTTCTTTATTTTCGTAACCTATACGTCTGCTTACCTTTAAGTTAAATAACTGTTTCAATTCACTTTACCATTTCGAAAGTCCGTTTGAATTATCTCTGGAAGTGTAGAATATTATTCTGACTTAGCTGACCAGGCCTCCTGAATTATTAGCTTGACTGGAAAAAAACGCTTGGCTGGAAATTTGTTTTGCAGTATCCAGTTAAACAATCCTCTTTTCTATCCCATCTAATCCCTAAAACCGAAACTGGAGTTTTAAGAACTCCTCCAAACTTCTGTTCTCAGGTGACAACTTTTCTGTTTCTTCTACAGGACCGAATTGCCCTAATATGCATCAGAAATTTATTGTCATAATCTAGATACCCATTTATTACAAAAACAATTACTTATAAAATTAATAATTAACTGTTAATTGATATAACGCTAAATTATATACTAAGGAAGAAATCATAGAAATATATATATAAGAGAAAAATACACTAAAATCTTTAACACATTTTAAAAAATTAATTATATTTCTTTTTAAATATATATTTTTTTTAAGGAAATAAGGGCCCACCAGCAGCCGAGCGGTAAAGTCGGTGAACACTGGTAGTTCGGTTTGAGGTTCGAATCCAGCGAACGGGCGGGCTGCATGGGTGTTTTCGTGGTTTTTCCCCATGTGTAACGTGTAGATGAGCCAGTTGCCCTTAGAAAGCCCTCCATGAAGGCATTCCATCGCTTAGGCAGATAGCCCTCGAGGCTTTGCCATAATCACACACACACACATTTAAGGAAATAAGAGCAGTATGAAAAAGAAAATTACAAGAACAGATAAAAATACAATAAAAAAGTACTGAAAACGCAAAACTGGAATGGAAAACAAAAAATACACTGAAACCGGAATCCGCTATTTGGCTTCTAAAAACTTGTTTATATTTGTAAAATTAAGCATAATAATAATAATAATTAAACATGAATAAATAAAACATTTTTTCAAAATTATTGTTCATATTCTTAGTTTGATTGCTTTCTTTAAGTTTGAATGAGCAATACCAACATTATGATTGCGTTGTATGCTGTATATTGTAGAGAATAATGTTAAAGGTGTCGAAAAAGAAGCTTTTTAAAAGAGGAAGATAAAAAAAAAAAGGTTGGGAATCCTTGTTCTAGCTGACGGGTCAGAATTGCTTTCAACAAAATTTTTTAATTTTTTAATCAAATTAAAAATTTTTTCAACAAAAATTTTATATTTGATTTACTAATGTTTATTAAAATTTACATAAACAGTTAAATGCAGTACATCTGCAAGAAATTTCTGAATTTCTGATAATTAAACTTTGCAAGTCAAATGTATTCACAGCTATCGAATTATTCTATTGAGTTGAACAAATCACTAAATGACAACCTTTTATTAAAACTATAAATAAACAAATTAACAACTGGGACAAAATTCGAGAGTAAATAATGGCAACTTATTATCTTTCTTCATTCATTAAATTTTCCTTTAAAACATACAGAAAGTATACACATATTTGCATGTAAATAGTTCAACCTTCTTTATTTTTTACTACAATACCTCATCACATTCCGATTTTGATCAAGAATGCAACCTTGGAGAAAAATTATTGGAAACTATCATCATTACAAATTGTACATGGCCATCGATTAATCCGGATTTTTTCTTAGACTTATTACTTTTTAACTGTGGATGGAAGTTACATATTATCCCGTCGACCATGAAAGTTTGAGGAGATCCCGCCAAAGTTGAGCTAATCTTTCTTGTGAAATTCTGAGGGAACTGACTCCTCTTTATTTATTAAACAATCAATATTCGAAACGCTTCGTTTCTGTGCTTCTTAAAAACGTTTCGTCGATTTTGTTAGGCCTTCCGATTTTACTAGAAGCACAGTTTAAAACTATAAGAGTACAAACATTCCTTAAGTAATGGTATCAGGTTCAGTGTTTTTCCTTACTTGCTTTGGGAACATTAAATGACCTGACTCGGAACAGGGATCTTACTAAAGCTATGTTCAATAAATGTGGGAAGTAGACAATACACACAAGAAGGGTATACGAAACCCTTTATTTTTCTCTCTTTACAATGATTTCCGGACTTCGGAATACAGAGACCAACCACTTGTGGTCTGAACGTAAAAATATAAAAATATTAACTAAACTCTAACTAAACTAACTTTGGATTAATAAACAAGTGCCTACTCGAAGATTGGCCGTATATTAACAGAAAAGCCGTATGTAGTACAGAGAACTGTTAACACTACGATACGTTTAAAATTATCAAGAGGATTAAACCTCTGGCCTTGAAGGCAACCACCAGCAACCGAGTAAAACTGCTATGGCAAGCGGCCTGCTCCTAAAAACTCCTTCCTCTCTCTTGCATGGCTAAAAGCCATAACTTAAGTACTTGGCGTTCGCAACACAGATTTGCATAAATAAGTTAAAGCTTTTAATTCTGGCCGGAAGTAGAAAATAAGAAGTGATAGTAAAGATTTAAAATAAAATAAACGTTAGTAAAACTTAAGATCCTTACATACTTCCCGCCAGAGTTAATTAGTTTGAAACTGAGGTCTAAGACGACCTTGTTGAAAACTTTTAGCTCTAGAATCTAACGCGAGGCCAATCTTTTACAAACAGTTCTCACTAGAAACTAGAAATTAAAAAAAAAAGTCGTTTTTACATTATCAGTTCCATGGACAATTACTTTTCATCTGTACTGCATCTAAACAGGAGCTCTTAGTTGAAATCTAGTTACTTCCAGAGATCTGGAAGGAAAACTAGTTTAATGAAATGTTACACAATTAAATGGCAAGTAACATGAATACTTATATTTCTCTTAACATTCTTATTTCATTCATGACGTTATTTAATTCTCTCCCCGTGCTCTCTGACATGAGTTGTAAAAGAAAACACCAAACACGAACGTGTTTATGTACAAGTGTTCAACACTACCGCCTGCAATCATAACACTAACGTGTTAAAATTCAACATAACAAGACCTCATAACACACCTTATATTCATCTCTAAACCCTGAGGTACTATTCTGAAAGTGGCTAACTCTGAAGTGTAGCGTCAGAGAGCCTAACTACATTCATTCAACCTTTAACACATATTCACAATAATTTTCTGTTTTTACAGTCACACGAATAAGTTAAAATTTTTTGGCATTACTTTCACTTTTAACATATCACAGTATTTCTTAACGTTTAAAATAACAGTTCACGTTGTATATAAGGACATATTAACATGCCGTTAATTTTACGCATTTTAAAACATACATTAGTAGTACATTGTTAACTTCTATTCTTTTCCAAGCAAGTGCCAATTCTACATTGAAATACTACATTTCAAAAGTCTTTCAGACTAAAACTTCTTTTTTGCCAGAATGTTTTAAATAAAATTTTATACAATAACTTTTACGATATTCAAGTATTTACACATTCCTATTATACATTAATTTTAGTTTTACTCACGAGTAATTGAAAAACATAATAACAAAATAGGTAACAACTCATTTCTCGCCTTTTTGGCGATAAAGGTAGACCTCACATGAGGTAAAACGTCTTGAATTCTGCCACTTGCAGTAATAATGAAAGGTCCTTAAGTTAATCTTTCATTATTACTGCAAGTGGCAGAATTCAAGACGTTTTACCTCATGTGAGGTCAACCTTTATCGCCAAAAAGGCGAGAAATGAGTTGTTACCTATTTTGTTATTATGTTTTTCAATTACTCGTGAGTAAAACTAAAATTAATGTATAATAGGAATGTGTAAATAATGAAAGATTAACTTAAGGGTCCTTAAGTTAATCTTTCATTATTACTGCAAGTGGCAGAATTCAAGTCGTTTTACCTCATGTGAGGTCTACCTTTATCGCCAAAAAGGCGAGAAATGAGTTGTTACCTATTTTTTTGTTATGTTTTTCAATTACTCGTGAGTAAAACTAAAATTAATGTATAATAGGAATGTGTAAATACTTGAATATCGTAAAAGTTATTGTATAAAATTTTATTTAAAACATTCTGGCAAGAAAGAAGTTTTAGTCTGAAAGACTTTTGAAATGTAGTATTTCAATGTAGAAGAATTGGCACTTGCTTGGAAAAGAATAGAAGTTAACAATGTACTACTAATGTATGTTTTAAAATGCGTAAAATTAACGGCATGTTAATATGTCCTTATATACAATGTGAACTGTTATTTTAACTGCAAAGTAACACAAAGTTTTACTTATCTTTGTGATATTCGGACATTCTTTTTTCTGCCCAGTCCTGGAAGGTAGCGAAGACCAGCGTTTGGTTTATCTTCCTTCTTGTGCGGGTTCGCCCTTCCGTTCCTTCCTCCATGAGCTTTCTTTTCCTTCCAGTTCGGTCACCCTTGAAGACATTCTTTTTAGCCTCTGCCTGTGGTCTTGGCCGTTTGATGGCAGCTGGTCTTGGCGGAACCGGGACACTTCTCTCTCGTTCCTGCTTGGATCTCGTTGCTGGCTGTTCAAATTTTCCTTGTTTCTTTGCCTCCGCAGCTGGTGTTCCTTCAGCAATTCGTCGACATTTGCTGCGTAGACTCCTGTCCGATGGGTAGATCTTCCGTTTGGGAACCGGGTTATAGTTGCCGTTTTTTCTCCTGGCTCTCTTTGCATTCGTAGTACTTCTCCCTTCTTCATTCTGGGGGTGGTCGTGCTCTCTCTTTCCTGGTCAGTGGAACGGCTTCTTTTTCTTGTTACCTTCAATTTTCGAACGGGGAAAACTTTCTTTTCAATTGCTCCTGCCTCCTAATGGCTTGCCCTTGTGATTGTCGTTGTTACACCTCTGGAGCTTGTGCCTGCAGTGCCGGATCCTGCAAAAGATCTTTAAATATTTGCATTTTATTACGGTTATAGAATGGTTTTATCTGGTCAATGTTTGCGGAGCATGTTTCACCATTCCTGGCTTTTAACACCACTACAGCCTGAGTTATTTTTTCTATGACATATGGTCCTTCAAATCGTGGAAAAAATTTGGCAGTTTTACCTTCTGGTGCTGAAGAAAGTGAATGCTAAATTTTTAACACTTCATCTCCTACTTTATAAGTTACTCCCCGTCGTTTCATATCGTAATAAAGTTTCTGTTTTCTCTGTGCTACTTCAGTGTACTTTTTTGCTTCTTTAATTAATTTTTCTATATCACCCATTTTAAATTCTAGGGCTCTTTGTTGAACATAAAATAATTTATCTAACGGAGTTATAATCTTTCTGCCTAAAAATAACTCTGCAGGAGTTTTGCCCGTTGTATCATGTTTTGCGGTCCTAAGGGCGAAAGCTAATTCATTGACATAGTTATCCCAGCTTTTATGAAAATTTTTAACATAACTACGGATAATTTTCACTATATTTCTCTTGTCCCATTCCGCTATATTTGATTGCGGCCGATACGGGACCATTTTTAAATGACGTATGCCCAGTTTTTGGCACGTGTCTTCAAATATATTACTTACCAATTGAGGCCCATTATCCGATATAACTTTTAGGGGCGCCCCGTATTTTAAAATATATTTATTTAAAATAGAATCAGTAACTAATTTCGCGGAGGCTCGTTTTAAGGGAACAATTTCGGTCCACTTACTAAAATGATCAACCATAACAAGGAGATACCGACTTTATCTAATTGAGTTTTTGGGAAAGGGCCTAATAAATCGATGCCAATTATTTCATTTGGAATTTCGGATTTAATGCTATTTAGAAACTCGGCCGGGCGGAAATTAATATAATTAACTGCTTGACATGTTGGGCATCATTGGACATACGCCCTTGTTAACTTTTGCAGTTCAGGAAAATAGACTGCTTCGCGTACGCGTTGGATAGTTTTTCGAATACCAGCATGAGAAGCTAAAGGGCAGTCGTGTAACTCCTGCAGGATATTTAATCTAAGACTAGCTGGGATAACAGGTCGAAATTCGTTGTTGGAATTTGTAGTTTTTGTATAAAATAATAGACCATCTATTAGTTCGTAATGGGCCGCCCTATTTCTTATCGCCACAATATCTTGGTGGCTAAAATTTTCAGGATCCTTTAAATACTCATAAATGTTTCTAAATTCAGGATCCTTACCCAGTTCGGTTATTACAGTTTCTCGGGAATTTATTGTACATGCTGTGAGCATTGCCACCTTTACAGTATTACCTTCTTCATCTATTTTTATTTTGGATAGGGCATCTGCTACGATATTTTCCTTTCCGGGGTGTGCTTGATTACCAAATTATACTCTTGTAACTTGAGTGCCCATCTTATTAACCTTGGGGATAAGTTTTTCCCTGAGTACAATCTAGTTACCGCCGCATGATCAGAATACACTGTTATTGGCGCCCTTCCAAAATAGACTCGGAACTTTTGCACTGCTAACAGAACTGCAAGTGCCTCTCTCTCGATCGCGGAATAATTTCTTTGTGTTTGATTTAAAGTTCGACTAAAAAATGCCACAAAATGCCTTCCAGGGCGGCAACTGGCATTTCTGGATTCTGAGCCGCTTCTGCAGGCAGCACAGGTTCTTCTTGAAACTCGGCCATGGTTATTCTTCTTCGTCAGGCGCCACTATCAGGTTCAGTGTTTTTCCTTACTTGCTCTGGGAACATTAAATGACCTGACTCGGAACAGGGAGCTTACTAAAGCTATGTTCAATAAATGTGGGAAGTAGACAATACACACAAGAAGGGTATACGAAACCCTTTATTTTTCTCTCTTTACAATGATTTCCGGACTTCGGAATGCAGAGACCAACCACTTGTGGTCTGAACGTAAGAATATAAAAATTTTAACTATAACTAAACTAACTTTGGATTAATAAACAAGTGCCTACTTGAAGATTGGCCGTATATTAACAGAAAGGCCGTATGTAGTACAGAGAACTGTTAACACTACGATATATTTAAAATTATCAAGAGGATTAAACCTCTGGCCTTGAAGGCAACCAGCAACCGAGTAAAACTGCTATGGCAAGCGGCCTGCTCCTAATCACTCCTTCCTCTCTCTTGCTTGGCAAAAAGCCATAACTTAAGTACTTGGCGTTCGCAACACAAATTTGCATAAATAAGTTAAAGCTTTTAATTCTGGCCGGAAGTAGAAAATAAGAAGTGATACTAATTCAGAAGTCAAACAACAAAAATCAGCGTTATACCTACAAAATTTTCAAAGGACTAGTTTCGATGGTTTTACCGAACCATCATCTTCAGCTGCAAAACCGCAAATGAACAAGATAGGAAATAATGATTAAATAAGATAAGAAAGCCTGGACAAGAATAAGCATGTGGCGCCATCTGTTGGCGAAACCAGAACTAAAACATAATTTCTCTAAAAGCCGAAGGCAAATTTGGATTGGAATTAGGATCGTTAACTAGAACAGAAAGATTTTTATGAATGTGAATCGCCTCTAGAAAATCCAGTTCTCCAATGGAAGATGTTTTTTGAATAATTCTGGCAGCAGAAAAATTGAAAGAGTGATTTTCGGACCAACAATGTTGAGCAACAGAAGACTTCTGTGTTTCCTTTTTTCTAACATATGCCTCATGTTCTTTGACGCGAAATTTTAAGGCTCTCTTAGTTTGGCCAATGTAAATTAAACCACACTGGCAAGGAATCCTATAAATAGCCCAGGAATTCATATCCGGAATGGGGTCCTTGAGTATAGAAGTTGGAATTTTATTGATGGGAGAATAAACAACCCGAAAGTTAAATTTCTGCAAAATATGTGCAACTTTATAGCTAATTGATGGAAAGAAGGGAATGACAACAGAATTTTTATAATCTCCTAAAATAAGAGTGTGGCTTTTAGTGTGTTGAGATGTGATAGTAAAGATTTAAAATAAAATAAACATAATAAATAATAAAAATAAATAAATATAATAAATAATAAAAATAATATAATAAATAGAAGTGATAGTAAAGATTTAAAATAAAATAAACGTTAGTAAAACATAAGATCCTTACAGTGGTTCCAAATTATTACTGTTTTGTCGGTCATATTCAGCTGACCATATCTTGTCCATTAACATTGTTGCGTGCGTGCGGGTTCGTAACAGATTGACAACACATAGGTCCGATGATAGGTTGTAAAAATTTATTTTATCAAAAGAAACATTTCAGTGTTTTGGAACTTTCCAGAGAAATAATTGTACAGATGTTCACGGTATCACAGAGTACAATCAGTAATTACACTTCAAACTATTAAGAATGGTAAACACAGCTCAAGCAAAGCGCATCTAAAAAGCGAAGTATTCTAAAGGTCATTCTGACCTACCAGCTAGAACAAAAACCGAGGACAGACGCTCTGTCCGGCCTTATATAGTTTTCAAACGGCAGCCGAGATATTTCTAGCACTTTCCGCTTCTCAAAATTGCTAGAAGGCATATGTGGGCTGGTTACAGTACACATATGAAATCAATTAGAGTTATTCAATTACAATACCTATTACGGTGATGCAGGGACTGGACCAATATGTCCCCAAATGGTTGCCAAGTTTGGCGACTTTTGGTGATATCTCCCCAGTTTTGGTGACAAAAATTAGTCTTCGAAACCGTTGCCAGCTCGGCAAGACGTCGCCAAAACTCAAATGTTAAAAGATTTGTCCTTGTATTATTTTTCCGGCAGAGATCCTTTTCCTAGATTTTCATCTTACATTATGCAGAAAAAATATAACAATTTCATATATAATTTCACTAAAATTATCCGTATAAATACAAAATTCTGAACAATATTTTTTTAATGGTAGGATCACATAACTTTTAAAATAATCCACTGCTTGCTGTTCTGTAGAATTTTCGTAGGCTCCAAGTTTTAATATAATTTCTTTCAAAATGAGAGGAAAAATACAACAATAACAGTTAATTTATGTCCTTGTTCATAAAATCAAAAGGTGAGAATCAGTGTCGGTTATATCAGGCGGAAGTACAGATATTAGGAATGTATGCTGTTACATTACGCTTATCCATAACTGGAGCTAAATCGCGTTGTTTGGGGACAGTTTTATGGTAAACATGCTATAACGTAAAGTACCAAAAAATCTTTCTAATTAATAAATGTATTCCCAAACAAAGCGATTCTTCTTATTTCAAAAATTCGTAACTCAAATATTTATCTTTTAACAAGTACGGAAAAAAGTGAACCAAATATATCTCTTTGATAAAGTTTTATATCACAGTATAAATAAATTATCTCCACTTGTAGATTTTCTGTGACCTTACTCAAGATCGTTTTCAATGGTAATGGAGATAATGTAAAATTGGTCCCCAAATTATTAAAATCATAAAATTCTTTTCATTGTAACTAATATCATACCAACGTTAATTTACGTGATATCTATTCGCGGACCGCATAAATTTCCTTCGGAGGCCGCCCATTTGAGACCACTGATCTATACCGCATGCAAATGATACTAAATGTCTAAAAGTTATTGTATATGGTATGAAATGAAACTATGAAAGCTCTAAAACTGGAGGTCTCGGCGGGATGACCCCTTGGGAGCCACAGCCCTGCCTCTAAAGACTCTAGATCAGAGCTTCCCAACCGGGTCGTTATTGACTCCCTAGGGATTGATAGAATTTTATAGGTGGTATATGATGATTATAGGGGTCGACTATAATCATCGGCGATTAATAAGCTTAATTAAGATTCCCATCATTACAAAAAATGTGTTAATAATTGATGATTGTTTAAAACTACATCATACAAAATCATGTCTTATTCTGTAGAGTCATTATGTTAATTGAAAACAAGAGGATTGAAAAATTAGCAACCGCCTTCGCCAGGAATCGAACCACGGACCTCTGGAATACCAGCTCAGAGTGCAGAACCACTACACCACGAAGGCACGCTAGGAAAGTAATACCTTATAATTCAAAGCATATAGAACGGCTAATCTTTGGAATTTAAAAAGTCATTCAAGAGGAATATCCTGAAATAAAATTTTTTACCAAACCAACGTTCTTAACTTTTCTCTTGTACCTCAGAAAACAGGCATTGGTCAAGTAAATAATTTAATATGGAATAATATTTTTACCAAACCAACATTCTTAACTTTTCTCTTGTACTACAGAAAACAGGCATTGGTCAAGTAAATAATTTAATATGGAAAATGAAAAATAGATAGAATATTTTTGAAAGACTTGCGCAATTGGCATATATTTTCTCTTATGTACAACTAGAGATAAAATCTCGCCTACATAATATGCTTCCTGAATGTGGATTAAGAAGATCTATTGCTTTTAAACAATTTTATTTTGAGGGAGAGAGGAAGCTTTTGATTATCTTTTTTTGCAGGATATCCAAACTTCACAACTTGGAGTAGATATTCAAATTTATTGTATAGAAGTATATGGATTTTAGAAAACTGCACCCCGAAACCAATTCAGTTTTGAGAGCACCCTCTAGACTTAACTTATCTATTTAGGGGCTGCTGGTTATCCTCATCAGACTGCATTAATTCTATTTTGGGCGATTTCGAATTTACTTCACTTATTATATTTGAAAATGGTTATGGCATTTTTATTCTATAATTCCCAGCTAAAAATTATTCGCTAATGGTCAGAAATCTTAGTTCGTTATCAGTGCATGTTGAGAGCACTGCTTTGATAGTTTCTTTCTATAGCGTTCTTCTCATTCAAAATTTCTTTCAAGTGCGAGGAGTTTAGAACATTAAGCTTTTACTTTTTTATTTTTATTGCATCAAAAATCTTGCTTTAATCCCCACCTTATTACCTTCTTCGGAATTTACGTCCTATGACTTGGATCCATTCTACATAATCGTCTTGGAAACTTTTGTTCCGCAGCCTCAGTGGCTAATATTCGTTTCGGACACTTGTATACTTGATATTTATTTGCATGCATCTTGCAGTAAATATTTTGATACATAGACCCAGTTCCTTTTTCCTGATATATTATTTTTTCTCTAGTTCAAGCTTTGCTTGCTGCAAAATCGACATCGTTACGTGCGTACGGGCTAGTACTACATTGCACACACAAGTCCGATAACAGGTTAATAAAATTTATTCTTATCAAAAGAAATGTATCAGAACTCATTTTCCTCAGAAATATTCGTACAAGTGTTCACAGTATCATACAATCTAATCAGTAGTTATACTTCAAACTACTAAGAACATTAAATACAACGCGATGCAAAGCACATCTAAAGAGAGAGAGCTAATTGGATTTATCTCAGTTCATGCGCAACTACAACTCGCAACAACATTAACTAAGGAACTAAACTCAGATGGTCTCTCTCTCTCTCCGGGCTTTTATAGCTTTCAACCGGCCGCCGAGATATTTCTCATACTTTATGCTCCTCGAAATTACTGGAAAGCAATAAGAGCTTGGGATTACAGCTACAGCTAACATAGGGGCCAATTACATTTATTTAATTTCAATACATATTACGGTGATAGATGGACCAAAATATTGCTAAATGGTCGCCAGGCGACAAAATAAGTCGCAAAAATCATTGTCAGCTTGGCGATATCTCGTCAAGTTACCGAGACACCCATTTACTCAATGTTAAATGCACGTGTTCCTGTATTCCTACTTTTCTGACATAGCTTTCTCTTAAAATTTGTCTCGTGCTACATTACACAGAAAAATACCTATAACTCTACTAAAATTACCTATCTAAGTACAAAATTCGTAACATTGCGCCCTTCCCAAAAACTGCACATGCCAGGTAGTAAAATCCCTGGACAGAAAGCCATACTTAAAACTAAAGAAAATCAATGCAATACCTAAACAGTAATTGCAATAAATAACATAAAACAAATCAAATACTAAATCAATAAATGAGTGCACAAATTTACAAATTTAGAAACAAAACAGGATCATGGTCTTATACTATTTACGCTTTATACACTATTTACTATGGCCACAGTAAGGAGCTAACCTGTCGTATTGCACGACTTTAGGCTCTTTCAAACCGTACAAGGACCATTCAAAGGTGACTGTAGTTTAGAAGTGAGTCATTTCTGTCGAATCGGATTCCACAATCACACCTTGTTAAACCTTCGTTGAAACGATATCCTGTAGCTCTCATATAGTACGGGCTTCATCTTCTCCGTCGCCAAACTGACTCACTGTAGTGCAAAATTGTGCATCACTTCAAACCGCGCCTGAAGATCTTGGAAGTACTCCTCGGGCGATGAAGGCGTATCCGGAGGGGGACCAAAGAAGAGATCATAGAGCAGACGACCGACGGTCACCGTGGTCTCGTGGACAGCACTAAGATAGGCCAGTAAAAATAAAGGCAACTTTCTTCTCAGTTCTTTTGGTTTCTGGAAACAACAACAAGAGGTTATTAGGGAAGGTTCGATTAAATCTCTCTACCATGCCGTCTGACTGCGGATGTAAAAATGTCGTTTTGGTTTTATCAATGCCGAGTAGCCTGCAGAGTTCTTTAATTACAGCCGATGAAAAATGTTTTCCTTGATCGGAATTTAAAACTGAAGAGGCACTTTGAATCTGGAAATCTAATGCTGTGTCATTACCTCTGCTATTGGGACAGCCACTTGACCAGGAATAGGACACGTTTCACGCCACTTGAAGTAATCAATGACAACGATGATGTATTTCTTGAAATTAATAATTGTTTTTGGAAAGCCCAGGACGTCAAAGGCGATACGTTCAAAAGGCGCTCCTACATTGTAACGTTGTAGCCTCTCTCGGCTGCGTTTGTTCGGCCCTTTCTGACCTATACAAGCCTCGCAAGATTGGCACCATTTTTGCACGTCATCCTTTGCATCACACCAGTATAGGCGCTCTCGAACTCTCTGCAAAGTCTTCATTATTCCGAAGTGGCGTTCTGTAGGGCTGTTATGTAATTCTTTAAGGAAATTCGGGATCCGGGATCTTGAGAGAATCAGCTGCCATGTGTGGGATATGATTGGACGCCGTTTGCAGACTCTGCCCCTGCGTCGTTCAGAAGACGAACTGTTGCAAATGGTTGAAAGGGAATGGAGAGCCATCCCTCAGGACATCGTCCGCACTCTTATTCACTCTATGCATAGACGTGTTTCTTCGTGCATCGCTGTCAACGGTGGTCCTACATCCTACTGAGCCGATAATTTCTTCATAGTAGGCTTTTAATCAGGCCACTGCTAATTAGGCCGTAATTATTGTATCAACTTGAAACCTGTGCCATACTTCCAATAAGATCACGGAAGGTTCAAGTTTCCAAATTTGAAACAGATCCGTTAATTAGAAGCTGAGATACAAATTTTTGCACTAATTTTTGGACTTAGTAAAAATTGTGTTTTGTGACTCACTTGCGATTTGAAATAGTGTGTGCTCAATGAATATAACACCTGAATATAACAGCTTTTGGATTACAGCAAGTTTTTAAAACAGATGAAAAACAGAGAAGTTTAACGACCAAGTTTGTTACAAGTTTTGGAGTGCACCCAACATTGTTAGGTTATTAAGTACTGCCTGCCACCTTTACAATTGTTCAGTCATCGAGTACTTTAAGTATTTACAGAATTCTTCTTTGAAATATGTCCTGTCAATCAGTTCTCCCGATTGACGGTGATTCAGTACATCCAGAAAATGGACTTGATCCTTCGTTAGTATTGGCATCTGATTTACCTCATACTGATAAAATTACTGCACTGTGTGACGACATTCGAAGAATTGCAACTACTAAACGAAGTTCAAAATTTTCGCTGCCCACGGATTTACGCACTAGACTTTTAAATTCTCTTACTGCTTTACAAACTCTTGCTTCAGCGGGTCCTGAATTTGTATTAAAGCCCGCCAAGGTTGATATTGGTGTTAACACCTCCACAGTACTTTGTTGCGAATTAGCTCATTCCTCGCCATCACTACCTTCTGTTCCTTTGATAAGTGATTTACCGGCGTCTACATCTTTGCCTGCTCCTCCAATACCTACTTTTGCGGAGATTGCTAGAAAACATAACAAGCCTCGTATATATATTAATCCCAAAGCGCATGTCTCAGAAGTAGAGCTCAAAGTTGAATTAAATGCTAAAGTTCCTCTCTCAAAACTTAAGGTTGGCATTGAGAGAATTATTAAAACCCGCCGAGGCGGTTTAGAGGTGGTGTGTAACTCTAATGATGATGCCAATGTCCTTGAAAAAGAAATCCAAAACCATGACATCCCAGCGGAAATTAGCCGTCCTCTCCGGCACAGACCTCGATGCGCAGTTCATGACCTGCCCGAATCCATCAAGCCAGAGGATGTCGCTGCCGAAATCAGTGGTGCCACTGGCATGCCCAGTAACATCTTCAAGCCTCTCCATCGACTCAGAGAGCGCTGTAAAGGGCACGTTAAGTGGATCTTCGAGTGCGAGCCCCGAGGCTTCTGTGCACTTATGCAACAACACAAGATCTTCCTCGGCTGGCAGGCACGTAGAGTCTCGGAACACACTGCAATTAGCAGATGCTTCCTATGCCAGAAGTTCGGTCATCTACAAGCCAACTGTCGAAAAGAGTCGAAAACAATTTTGTTCCTACTATGCTGAGGAGCACAGCATCCGGGACTGTACAGCGCAAAATCCACTGTGTATCAACTGAAGTGATGCCAATGCTCGATTCGGAACTGGTTTCGACTACGACCATCCTGCCTACGACTCAGCCTGTATCCAGTACCACCGTCGTGTGCAATCCATCCGAGATAAGACAAAATGTAGTACTAATAATCAGTCCTTGCCTTCTATTGGAAATGCATCGGCTGATACTATAAACATGGATTTTATCCGCAGTGGACTTTCAATTAAATGTATACAGATCAATCTTCAACACGCTAAGGCTGCTGTTGCTCAACTTACGCATTACGCAGTAGAGCGTGAAGCTGATCTCATCTTTGTTCAGGAGCCTTATATTAAGGACGGACATGCTGTGGGTTTCCCGCTTCAGTGGTCTATCTTTCAAACAGGCGATTTGGAGAAACCACCCAGGGCCATCATTATCACTTGCAACAAGGATTGGAAACCGACTGTCGTTGCAGCTGATAGGGACAATGTAGCCATTCTTCTTGATGTACAGGAAACTTCCATGCTTTTTATTTCACAATATTCATCTCGATCCGAGTCCATTCTTCCTTCATTGACTTTTCTATCAACTACTCTACAGCGCATTAAAATCCCTCTTCAGTTTATTGTGGGTGATTATAACGCCCATAATACAACTTGGGGTTATGCTTCAACGGATGAAAAAGGCTATTCTTTGGAGGATTTTATATCAGCACATCATTTAATTCTGCATAACACAATTAATGCCCCTCCAACCTTCGACAGAATTCATTCACGTGGAGGCCGGATCTGACTATTAGTTCCACTTCCGCGGCTTCTCTTCTCCAGAACTGGACAGTTGAAGATGAAATTAGTCTTAGCGACCATCGCTATATTTTATTTACAATAGCTCAGCCTACAACCATTCAAATTATTCGACGCTACAATCTGCCAGGCAAACGGATACGTGCCTTTACTGATCGTGTGAAAGCATTAGTAAATGATCTCGATGGTCAACTTTCTTCAGCCAATACTCGGGCAGATTTTGAGAATTTCACGGTTGTTTTACAAAAGGGTCTTCAACAAATCTGTAATGATCTTTTACCCCAACATCATGCCAAAAAGCTAAATAATATACAATGGTGGAGCAGTGAACTTCGTTCCCAGCAGAAGAAATGCCGCTCTTTACGACGGCGAATCAAATATGAGCGACGAATGCATCTACCACCAACTTCACTCCCTCTATATCAACAGGAGAGAGCAAAATATAAACGTTCAATTTTACAAGCGAAATTGAATTCCTGGCATGCCTTCTGTACCGAATCGCATGATACATATGGAATTCATCATAAGATAATGACAGGCAAATTATTCAAACCTGCTTAATTATTTCTTCCTCTTGGCTCAACAGCCTCACAAGATTTTACAAAAGATACTCATATCTTGGATACTGTTTTTGGACCGTCTATCAAGCGAACTTTACGTCTATGAGGGTACTTCCCATCACTCATCGATATCTGAAGAAGAGCTCTCATCCACTGCGTCTCCGGACAAAGAAATTACTTTAAAGGAATTAAAATTCATTGTTGCCCATTTGCCGAAACGGAAAGCTCCAGGCCCGGATGGCATTGACTATGCCATCGTCAAAACTGCCATCTTGGCCTCACCAGTATTTTTTGTTATATTTTTCAACAAGTTATTGGCAACTGGTACTTTTCCTAGGTCTTTTAAAATCGGCCAGGTTGTCCTGTTTTAAAAGAAGGATAGAAACCCGACTGAGGCTACTTCATTTCGACCCATTTGCCTACTTCCAGCGCTTGGGAAAATTTTTGACAAGATACTGGTGACTCGTCTGAGTTTTCATCTACATCAGCACCAAATTATTAGTTCTCGACAATATGGCTTTCGGCCCGGTTCATCTACATTACATGCACTGCATGATATCACACAAGACATTCTGAATAATAAATTCTCTAGCTACCACACCGCATTAGTCAGCTTAGATCTTAAAAGCGCATTCGATAGTTTGTGGTGGGTAGCTATTAAGCAAGCTCTGGTAAACTCCAATTATCCGAGTAATATTTATAAAGTTTTAGAACACTATTTGTAAGACAGACGTCTTATTGCAGTACATCCAGTGAGAATTATCGAAAAAGTACAGACAAGAGGATGCCCGCAAGGTTCTTGCGCGGGTCCTCAACTCTGAAACCTCACTTTTAATAAGATCCTTCAAGCTCCCTGGCCTGATTATACGCATATATATGCATATGCCGATGACGTGGCTCTTGTTATCCAGGGACATTCTCGCGAAGTTTTATAGCAAAATTGCAATGAGTCTCTTCTACTCTTTCAACAGCATTGTGATGATCTGAAATTGATTATTTCTGAAAACAAATCCAAGGTACTTCTTGTACCTAAGAAAGGAGGTACCTTGGTCAGGTGACCAAGAATTGTCCTCAATGGCCACAGGTTGCAAATCCTCAGAGAAATCAAATATTTGGGAGTTATCATTGATGATAAGTTAACCAACCTGGATCCCACATATTCTGTCCATTAAAAAACGAACGCAGATGATTGCCAAACAGCTTCGTTATCTTCAGGGATATCGGTGGGGATTAAACCACCATATCCAAAAAATTCTATATACTACTGTCACAGAAAAGATTGTTACTTACGCCGCTGCTGTTTGGGCACTCCCCATGCAGGGGAGAAAAGTCAAACATCTTTCAACCATCCAACGCCCTTTTGCCCTGAGTATAACTCGGGCATATATTACAACTTCTTCGGACTCACTAAATGTTCTAGCCGGTCTACTCCCTCTTCATATTAGAACTGAGGAAGTAGCTGTTCGTCAATTACTTGTGCAACTACGCAGGCCTATCACATTTGATGGAGAACATTATTTGCCTGATGACTATGAAGCAAAATTGACACCTTTTTTGACATCCAGCAGACTATGGGGTTGGAGTTAGGCTCCATATTCCACCATCAGTGTTTCGTAATTCTTCAAGCCACGTGATATATACTGATGGCACAAAGATAGATGATAACGTAGGAAGCGCTTTTGTCGCTTTTCATGATAATCTTCCTCTAGCCCACTGGAAGGGACATTTATCTATGCAGAATAGTGTTTTTCAAGGGGAAGCAGTGGCGATAGCACGTGCTGTTCGCTACTTGCTGACTCAGAATATAACACAAGCGACAATCAATTCTGATATACTTCTGATTCTGATTCTGATTTCTGTCATCCACGCCATTGGCAATCCTGAGCATTCCTCCCCAATTATACGAGACATTCAACAGGACTTACGTACTTCTCCGTCTTTCACTATTCATATTGCTTGGGTTAAAGCGCATGTGGGAGAATATGGTAACGAACTTGCAGATGCCTATGCCAAGGAAGCGGCTTGCTTCTGGTGATGCTGATGAGAATATATCCATTCCTTGGCCACATTCTTTTCTCGAGCGAACTTTACGTCTTCGAGCAATTAGTAAGTGGCAAGAGGAATGGGACAATAGCTTCACCGGTCGACGTACTTTCTACCATCTTTCATATGTGTCGACAGATCGCTGCTGTGGCAATGCCCATCTTTCCCGTTACATTTCGGGGCATAGACCTTTTCCTGAATTCTTCGCACGCTTTGGCATTAGTGACACCAATGTCTGCAGCTGTGGTGAACTCGGCTCTCCGGAGCTCTATTTAGCCAATTGTCCCCTAACAGAAGGCCTACACATACGATTTCCTACGCAAAATCGTCAGGCATTTTGCAAACTTTTAGTTAAGCAAAGACACCTGATCCGCAAACTAAATTGCGTAATGGAGAAAGTCTCCAGCATTGGGCTTGACCTATGTCAAGTTTAAATTACACTATATGTCTTATTAGCAAAAGGTGGCATATGGACACTCTCTACAGGGTGCTCTTCTTCTTATTATACCATTCTAGTTGCGGATAGTGTAAGGACACTTTTTATAGGGTGTTCTTCTTCTGTTTATATACAACTTTTACACAGCCTTATTCTAGACTGACGTTGTATTTGTACTTAAAGCTATATTTCTGTAGAGAATAATGCTTTTCAGGAAATGTATTAAACATGTACTGTCTGCTTTTTGTAGCTAGACTTAATAACAAATGAAATTTAAGTTTGACTGCATCACGTTAGTTTGAGTGTATCGAACTCCATCTATCACCTTTTCAGGTTTGTTAGAAATTTTTATTTTTATTTTTATTTATATATATATGTATATTTAAATTCGTAATCGATTTTGTATTATTATTGTTATTATTATTATTAAAGCATGCCTTTACATAGTTCTCACATTGGTTTGATTGTACTGTACTCTTCTATCGATAGTATGCTTTTCTTATTAAGTTGATTGTCTATAACACAATCATTATCTTAATCATTGTATCATGCTTATAAGTATCTTCATTCAGTATAGTATTATTAGTAAACTATGTTGGTATGTTCTGTTGTAATCTATAGTGAGCCTTTGTACTATAACAGAAATTGTAAATGTTTATTTGATGGCATCATGTTAATCTAATTACAATGAAATCTGTCTCATGTTGTAAGAATCTGTACTTTTTATTTAGTACACAATTTCAATATCATTATTTCTTGTCTCATGTTAGCTAGTTTCATTCTTAAGTCAGCAAGTATAGCAGTATCAGTAAATAATTCTAGTCAGTCTGCAAATATCGCATTCAGTCAGTAATATAGTTCTGTCGGTACTATAACTATTGTTGACAATATGGATAGTTTCAGTCAGCAAGTATAGCTTTTTCCGCAAATTCTTTTTTGTTTTTAAGCAACTTTCTGCCTTTGTATATGTTTTTGTTTAACTATTGCATATTTGAGCCTAGTACTTGTTTGTTTGTTCTGTACTCTCCTACTGTTCATATGCATTTTTTATTTAGTTACTTCTTTTTTTTTCTTCATTTTATAATAGCAAGCATTATCATTCAGTCAGCAAGTATAGCATTATCCGTATACTATGTTACCAAGTTCTATTGTGCTATATGTTAGGTCAGCTCTTTAACATACCAGAAACTGTAAATGTTAGTTTGGCATCATGTCAGTTAATTGCATTGTACTATCTATTGCTGTATGAATCTGTAAACTCTTAATTAAAAAGTAAATATTATATATATTATATAGCATATAGCATCTGTATATATTCTTGTTTACCTATCGAATTTTGAGCCAAGCATTTATACAGATTTTATGTTGGCTTGTTTGTACTGTACTGTATTTTCTACTGTTCTTACGCATTTTTCATTTATGTACTTGTTTATAAGAAATTAATTGTTGTATGATTTTCTTTTTATATTATATTAGCATGCATTATCATCCAGTCAACAAATCTAGCATTATCAGTACACTATGTTACTGCTCTGCGAATCGTCTGCAAGGATGATTCCAGAGACATAACATCGGTGGATTCAGATTTCATCACCTCTATAATTGATGACCGAATTATCGATGGCTCTATCACCACCTGCAGGGTCCACAAGACAGTCCTGCAGCCGAATGGCCTCAACATTGCATGTGAGGACCAGGAGACTGTGGACGTCCTAAAGACTTTAATTAATGATCTACCCGGCCCTGAAGAAAACCATCCAGGTTATCATGCCATGGCTCTCGGAGACAGACCCCCCATGAAGAGGTTTTTCGCTTGGTTTCCTGGTAACAGGTCACCAAAAGATAACATCAAGCTCCTTGATGCCTGTAACAAGGGCCTGGATGTTAAGAAGATCGCCATCAAGGCAGTTATCCCTGGAGACGGAGGTAATACCTTGGTGCTGGGAGTAGAACATGAACTTATGGATTATCTGGAGGCCCAGAATTTCAAACTTTTTTGTGGTGCCCGTGGCTGTGTACAGTTGAAGGAACCAAGGCAACAGGAGAAATTAATTCCTTCGCCCAAGGATCCTCCAAAGAAACAGTTGACGGAAGAAAGGAAGACCGAAAAGGAGTCGGAACCAGAGCTTTCTTTGGAGGCTCTGGAGAAGACATCTGAATAGTTCTCCCCTGTCACTACTTCCTTTGAAGTAGTATGCTAAGGATACGGCTTTTAACTAAGTCTCTCCTAAAATCCTTCAGGGTAAGTTCTTTTCTTTCATTTAACCTGTTTTAATGGTTAAGGTTAGTCAGTTAAACCTGCAACACAGCAGAGCAGCTTCATACAATTTAGCTGCTCAATTAGGTAAGCAAGGCACTTTTGTTGCCTTAATTCAAGAACCTTGGGTGTACAAGGGTAATATCCTTGGTAGGCCCATGAACGCGCACTTCTTTTCGACAGAGGGACCTGATAAAAGACCTAGAACTAGCATTTACATTTCTAAAAATATAAAGGCTATGAAATTATCCCAATTTACATCAGAGGACTTAACTGCTATTTTAAATAAGGACATAAACAGTTCACTGAGAGGAAACATTTGTTTTTGCTCGGTTTACATGGCTTATGACCTTAACATTCCGCAAGAATTTATAGATCTTGTGAGTTTCTGTGAAATAAACAATATTCCTATGGTTATTGGTGGTGATGTTAACGCTCACCACCTGTCATGGGGCAGTTCTGATACTAATCCTAGAGGAGAAAAACTCATGGAACTTATAATGAATACCAACCTAACTTGGGTAAACAGGGGAAATCACCCCACCTTTGTTAACAGAAGAAGAGAAGTCATTGACCTCACATTAACTTCTTCTGATATTTATAACCTTATTGAGAATTGGCATGTAAGTGACAATCCCTCACTTTCTGACCATCGCCTTATACAATTTTGTATTAGAGATGAAATTCCAGCTGAATATTTCAGAAACATTAAAAACACAAATTGGGACCTTTATAAGGATTTCCTGGTTTCTAATGTCATTAACCTTCAGGTTTTAGACAATAATTGTACAGTCGAGGAGCTTGATACTCAAGCAAACAATTTGACAAATATCATTATTGAATCTTATCATGCATCATGCCCTCTCAAACGAAGGAAGTACTCTCCTAGCAAGAGAGTTTGGTGGACCAAGGAGCTTGAAAGCCTCCGCCTAGAGGTTCGGAGAGCTCACAGGAAAGCAGTCAGAAATAAATCTGAAGTTAACTGGTCTAACTTCAAAATTATACAAAGGAAATTTAAAAGTGAAATCGGGAAAACTAAATACAACTCATGGAGATCGTTATGCACAGATATTCTGTCCTACCATGAGACTGCCAGAGTATATAAGATTCTTAAAAGATCTCAGGAGTCTCAACTCTCATCGGTTATGCGACCTGATGGCAGTTATACTATAAACCCTTTGGATACACTTTCGACCATGTTGAATTTTCATCTGGGGGACAAAAGTGTCACTTCTGACCCCCAGGAAAATCCATTGGAACTACTTCATAATCCATTAGATCTGGATTTTGCTAAGACAATTGTGAATTTTGAAAAGGCTAAAGCGGCCCTTGATGTATTTCTTCCCTTTAAATCTCCAGGGAACGATGGCATTTACCCAATTCTGCTTCAGAAAGGCTGGGATATTTTTGGTCACATTCTCGTGGACATATTCAGGTCCAGTTTGATTTTAGGATATGTTCCTAAGGTTTGGAGAACTTCACGAGGTGTGTTTCTTCCTAAACCAGGAAAAGATACATATGAGAAACCAATACCCTTGAAATTTTAGAATGATCACTCTAACATCCTTCCAGCTTAAGCTGTTGGAGCGATTGATTTTCTGGCACCTCCAGTCAGATAATAATCTGAAACATACCTTTGGCTTAGACCAACACGGTTTTAGGCCTGGCTTCTCCACTGAGTCGGCCTTACACCAACTCGTGTGGAGAATAGAAAAAACAATTATAGACGGACACTTTGCCATTGGGATTCTACTGGATATTGTAGAAGCCTTTGATAACATCGGTTTCGAGAAAATACATAAGGCCCTTACTGGAAGTCATATTCACCCTATGATAACTAGATGGGTAATCTTCATGATTAAAAACAGGAATATCTGTGTTAATCTCGCTGACTATGAAGTAAAGAGAGATATTACTAAAGGGTGTCCGCAGGGTGGTATTCTTTCTCCGTTCCTGTGGAACCTGGTATTCGACTCATTCTTAGTACTTCTACGGGAGGAACCTGGCATGTCACAGGCTTATGCAGATGACCTTATTGTGTTATTACAGGGTTTCGATATCGGAACCCTACATAATCAAGCTCAGCAGATCTTAAATAAAGTTTCACACTGGGGTGATACAAATGGCCTTTCTTTCTCTGCTGAAAAATCCGAGGTCATAGTTTTCACGTGGAGAAGGAAATGGAAACTGGCAGATTTATATCTGGGTTACCAGATTATTAGGCGTAAGGAATGCGTTAAATACCTAGGATGTTACCTGGATAGTAAACTTACATGGATCACCCATATAAAAGAAAAGGCACAAACGGCCACAAATGTTCTAGTACTTTGTAGGCGAATCGTTGGTAAACAATGGGGCCTTAACCCAAAATCTACTCTATGGATTTATACTGCCGTAGTCCGGCCAATGCTTTCTTACGGATGCGTGGTCTGGATTAATGTTATTAACAAAAGCACGTATTTAAAGATTTTACAAAAGGTGCAAAGACTTGCTTGCCTAAGCATTAGTGGGGCTTTAAATAGTACCCCTACTGCTGCATTAGAATTTTTACTGCAAATTCCACCCTTGAAATTATTCTTGAGCGGAGAAGCAATTAAAGCCATGTATAGATTGAATAAAAATGGCACATGGTGCCAAAGGACAGGTTTTGGTCATAAAAGCCACCTGAAAAGCCACATTGACATATGTCTGGACTTGGGCAATGAGATCCCTATAATCTATATGCCCAAAGATGCAATTACTAAAACGATAGTTCCAGATAAACTATTCTCAACTCATATACCAAAAAGGAATGAGATAGAATCTCTAATTGACCTAATTCCAACAGGACCAATTGAATGTTACACAGATGGATCAAAATCCAACTTCACTGGAGCTGGAGCTATTATAAGGACCAAGGGATCTGAAGAAGATTTCATTAGATTTCATCTATACCTTGGTAAATTAACAACTGTTTTCCAAGCCGAGGTTTTGGCGATCAATATGGTCGCCAGGGAGCTCTTAGCTAAAAATACAGTTGATAAGTAAATATATATTCTCTCTGACAGCCAATCAGCCATCCTTGCCCTGGCTAATCGTGTCAAGTTACAAAACTGTGTTTTGAACTGTACTCAAGATCTCAATTCTCTGGCTCAGGCCCATAATACCATTAGTTTAGTCTGGGTCCCAGGTCATTGTGATTTTGCTGGAAATGAACTAGCTGATAAAGTAGCTAAAGATGCTTCGCAACTGCCCATGTCTGGCCCAGAACCATTTTACCCAGTTTCATATCAAACGGTTAAAAAAGAAGTAAGAAGCTGGATAAAGAACAAACATGATGATATATGGTCTAAACTACCAGACTGTGCTCATTCTAAATTGGTGCTCAGTACACTTAACTTTTCAGGTAAACTCATACACCTCAGTAGAACTAACTTACGCCAGGTAATTCAAATTGTTACTGAACATGCTTATCTAGCTAAGCATCTCCACAAATGTGGTCTTGTCGAATCTCCTCTCTGCCCAGCTTGTGGAGAAGAGGAAACACCTTTTCACTTTCTGGGACGATGTCCGGTGTTCTCTGTCCCTAGAAACAAATTCCTTGGCTTTCCCTTATCAGGTTCAATGTTCCTTCTAACCTTCTTCGGGAACATGCAAGGACCTGACTCAGAAAAGAGAGCTTACTAAAGCTATGTTCAAAACTGTGGGAAGTAAACAGGACACACAAGAAGGGTATACAAGACCCTTTATTTTTCTCTATTTACAATGACTTCCGTACTTCGGAATACACCGACCCGCTACTTGGGGTCAAAACGTAAAAGTATAAAAATAAAACTAAACTCTAATTTAACTTTAGAATAATAAACGTGGAAGATTGGCCTTATAATAACAGGAAGCGTATGTAGTACAGAGAACTGTGAACACTACAATACGTTTAAATTTATCAAGAGGATTAAAACCTCTGCCCTGGAAGGCAACAAGCAACTGCGTAACTCCTAAGGTAAGCGGCCTGCTTCGACTCTCTGCTTCCTCTCTCTCGCTTGGCAAAAAGCCACAACTTAAATACTTGGCGTTCGCCAGACAAACTTTGCATAAAAACCTTAACGCTTATAATTCTGACAGGATGTAGAAAATAAGAAGTGATAGTAAAGATTTAAAATAAAATAAACGTTAGTAAAACTTAAGATCCTTACATACTTCCCGCCAGAGTTAATTAGTTTGAAACTGAGGTCTAAAACGACCTTGTTGAAAACTTTTAGCTCTAGAATCTAACGCGAGGCCAATCTTTTACAAATATTTTTCGCTAGAAACTAGAAATTTAAAAGAAAGAAATTTTTTCTTTTTACAATAGCAGCTCCCAGGATACACACTTTTTTTTTCATCTGTACTGCATCTAAACAGGAGCTTTTATTCAATTCTGGTTCCTTCCAGAGATCTGGAAGGAAAACTAGTTTAATGAAATGTTACACAATGAAATGGCAAGTAACATGTATAATTATATTTCACTTAACATTCTTATTTCATTCATGACTATTTTAATTATCTCTCCCCGTGCTCTCTGACGTGTTGTAAAAGAACACCAGACACGAATGTGTTTCTGTCTACGTGTTCCACACTTCCTCCTACAATCAAAACACTAACGTGTTAAAATTCAACATAACCAGACCTCTTAACACACCCTAATTTCAACTCTAAACCGTGAGGTACTATTCTAAAAGTGGCTAACTCTAAAGTGTAGCGTCAGAGAGCCTAACTACATCATTCAACCTTTAACACATATTCGCCATGCTTTAGTCTTTTTACAGTCACACGAATAAAAAAAATTTTTAACATTCACTTTTACCATATGACGGTATTTCTTAACATTTAAAATAATAGTTCACGTTGTATATAAGAACATATCAACATGCCGTTAATTTTACACATTTGAAAACATACATTAGTAGTACATTGTTAACTTCTATTCTTTTCAAAGCAAGTGCCAATTCTTTCTACATTGAAATACTACATTTCAAAAAGTCTTTCAGACTAAAACTTCTTTCTTGCTAGAATGTTTTAAATAAAATTTATACAACAACTTTTTTCAATATTTAAGTCTTTACACAACGCTATTATACATCAACTTTAGTTTTACGCGCGAGTAATTGAAAATCATAACACCCAAAATCGGTAACAACTCATTTCTCGCCCTTTTGGCGATAAAGGTAGACCTCGCATGAGGTAAAACTTCTTGAAATCTGCCACTTGCAGTAAGAATGAAAGATTAACTTAAGTTTGCAAAGTAACATAAAATTTTACTTATCTTTGTGATATTCGGACATCCTTTTCTGGGCCCAGTCTTTAAAGGTATTGCAGATAGTAGTTTGATTTATCCTCCTTCTTGTACGGGCTCGCCCTTCAGTGCCTTCCTCTGGAAGCTTCCTTTTTTCACCAGTTCGGTCACCCTTGAATACCTTCTTTTTCTCCTCTGCTTGTGGTCTTGGCCGTTTGATGGCAGCTGGTCTTGGCGGAACCGGGAAACTTCTGTCGTATTCCTGCTTGGAGCTCGTTGCTGGCCGTTCAAATTTTCCTTGTAACTTTTCCTCCGCCGCTGATGGCCCTTCCGCAGTTCGGCGACATTTGCTGCGGAGAGTCCTGTCGGATGAGTAGATCTTCCGTTTTAGAGCCGGGTTATAGTTGCCGTCATTTCTCCTGGTTCTCTTCACATACGTCGTCCTTCTCCCTTCTTTATTCTGGGGGTGTTCGTGAACTCTCTTTTCTGGACGGTGGAACGGCTTCTTTTTCTTGCTACCTTCAATTTTTCCGCGGGGAAATTTTCTTTTCACTTGTTCCTGCCTCTTAATGGCTTGCCCTTGTACTTGTCGTTTTTCCACCTCTGGAGCTTGTGCCTGCGGTGTCTGCCGGGCCGAATCCTGCAAAAGATCTGAAAATATTTGCATTTTATTACGATCAAAGTAGGGTTTGATTTGATCAATGTTTGCGGAGCAGGTTTCACCATTTCTGGCTTTTAACAGCCTACAGCGTGAGTTATTTTTCTATAACATATGGTCCTTCAAATCGTGGAAAAAATTTGGCAGTTTTATCTTCTGGTGCTGAAGAAAGTGAATGCTTAATTTTTAAAACTTCATCCCCTACTTTATAAGTTACTCCCAGTCGTTTCAAACCATAATAGAGCTTCTGTTTTCTTTGTGCTACTTCCGCATTCTTCTTTGCTTCCTTAATTAGTTTTTCTATATCACCCATTTTAAATTCTGGGGCTCTTTGTTGCACATAAAATAATTTATCTAACGGCGTTATATTCTTTCTGCCTAAAAATAACTCAGCAGGAGTTTTGCCCGTTGTATCATGTTTTGCGGTCCTAAGGGCGAAAGCAAATTCATTGACATAGTTATCCCAGCTTTTATGAAAATTTTTAACATAACTACGGATAATTTGCACTATATTTCTATTGACCCGTTCCGCTATATTTGATTGCGGCCGATACGGGACCATTTTTAAATGACGTATGCCCAGTTTTTGGCACATGTCTTCAAATATATTACTTACAAATTTAGGACCATTATCCGATATAACTTTTAGGGGCGCCCCGTATTTTAAAATATATTTATTTAAAATAGAATCAGTAACTAATTTCGCGGAGGCTCGTTTTAAGGGAACAATTTCGGTCCATTTACTAAAATGATCAACCATAACAAGGAGATAGCGACTTTTATTTAACTGACTTTTTGAGAAAGGGCCCAATAAATTGATGCCAATTATTTCATTTGGAAATTCGGATTTAATACTATTTAGAAACCCGGCCGGGCGGAAATTAATATAATTAACGGCTTGACATGTTGGGCAGGACTAGACATACGCCCTTGTTAACTTTTGCAGTTCAGGAAAGTAGACTGCCTCGCGTACGTGTTGGATAGTTTTTCGAATACCAGCATGAGAAGCTAAAGGGCTGTCATGGAGCTCCTGCAGGATATTTAATCTAAGACTAGCTGGGATAACAGGTCGAAATTCGTTGTTGGAATTCGTAGTTTTTGTATAAAATAATAGACCATCTATTAGTTCGTAATGGGCCGCCCTATTTCTTATCGCCACAATATCTTGGTGGCTAAAATTTTCAGGATCCTTCAAATACTCATAAATGCTTCCAAACTCAGGATCCTTACCCAGTTCGGTTATTACAGTTTCTCGGGAATTTATTGTACATGCTGTAAGCATTGCCACCTTTACGGTATTACCTTGTTCGTCTATTTTAATTCTTGATAGGGCATCTGCTACGATATTTTCCTTACCGGGGGTATGCTTGATTACCAGATTATATTCTTGCAGCTTGAGTGCCCATCTTATTAACCTTGGGGATAAATTTTTCCCTGAGTACAATCTAGTTACCGCCGCATGATCAGAGTACACTGTTATCGGCGCCTTTCCAAAATAGACTCGGAACTTCTGAACTGCCAACAGGATTGCAAGTGCCTCTCTCTCGGTCGCGGAATAGTTTCTTTGTGTTTGATTTAAAGTTCGGCTAAAAAATGCCACGGGCTGCTGATTTTGCGAAAGTACCGCTCCCACCGCATAATCCGAAGCATCCGCTGAAATTTCTAAATTCTCATCCTTTTCAGCAAATTTCAACACAGGGTCTTGCGTTAATGCTTGTTTTAATTTTTTGAAAGCACTATTGGCTTCGGCCGTCCACGAGTATCTTGCCTTTTTCCTTTTTAATTTTAACAATGGCTCAGCGATAGCCGCAAAATCTTTTATAAAGGACCTATAATATGAACAAAGTCCTAGAAAAGAAGAGAGCTTCTTCGCCGTGGTTGGAGTCGGATACTTTTGTACAGCAATTATTTTTGATTCGTCTGTCTCGATTCCTTTTTGAGATATTGTGTAACCTAAATATTTTAATTCAGGGGCTGCAAATTTGCCCTTTTCAACATTAACTTTTAGACCGGCCTCATTTAATAAAGAAAATACCTGTCTTAAATCCTGTACATGTTGGTCGAGATTATCACTAGTAATAATGATATCGTCTAAATAGATAAATGTGGACTTTCCAAGAACAGGTCTTAACACAATGTCCATGCATCGCTGAAATGTTGCCGGGGCCCCTGAAAGGCCAAACGGCATACGCAAAAATGCATAAGTGCCAGACTTGGTTATAAAAGCAGTCTTAGGCACGTCCTCAGGCCTAACCCCTATTTGAAGATAACCAGTCGTTAAGTCTAAAGTCGTCATGTACTTGGTTGATGTTATGTTCCTTAGAATTTCTTCAATGATCGGTAACGGATATACCAGATACTTAGTTATGGAATTTAATTTACGGTAATCAATAGCGAATCTCCACCTTTTTGGATGCGTCAAAGGATAGTCATTATTTTTCTTACATAAAACCACCGGGCTAGCATAACTACTTGAGATGGGCGTTATGATGTTTTTACGTAGCATATCGGTATTATGCCATTCTATAATTTTTTCCTTATTCTTATCATACCGGTATGGTTTTTGACGAACTGGCATTGCATCTCCGGTGTCAGTACTATGGTTAGTAACCTGAGTAAATCCTGGAATATCACTAAATAACGAAGCAAATTCACTTACGACTTGTCGGATTCTTCCTTGCTCGTCATTAGGGAGGTGGTCAAGTTTTAACATCGGCGGTTCAGCCTTTTCTGAATGAAGTGGTTTCATTGTCAGCTTAAAGGACGCTTCATTAAAATCCAGTGTTGCTTGTGCGTCTGAAAGAAAATCTATCCCTAAGATTATATGTGCTTGCAGAATCTTTACTATAAAAAACATCACCTTTACTTGTTCGTCCTTGATACGGATATACAGAGGTACTTTACCTATGCACTTACATAGTTCTCCTTGCGCCACCAACACTGTCGTATTATCCGAATTATATATGTGGTATTTCCGAAAATACTTCCTACAAAAATCTTCTGCCACGCAGGAACACTGCGCGCCGGTATCCAGGAGTGCGGTGGCTGGGATATTATTCACCAACACTTCAATCTTCGGAAGAGTCAAATTTTTCACCATTACTGTATTTAACTTGTAGGAAGAGGGGTTTTCGTGGCCTTCGGATTTCCGCAGCCTCCCGTCAGCAGAAATCCGTTTTAGTTTAAATTATTTTTCATTTCCGTGATTTCCTTCTTTTTTTCCTGGCCTTGAGACATTTTTCCTGAGTTGCTATTGAACTGTCGACGTTCGCCGGCTGTTTTTGAATGCTCGGGTTTCCTTGCCCACTGATTCGCTTTGCCTCCGTAGCCGTGTGCTTGAGTTTGCTGTAGTCTTGGCGTACCAAATTGGTTTCGCTGTTGATATTGGCGTCTTCTTTCGACGTCCGCCGTTCTTCTACTTTCAAACTGGATTGCTAGCTCAAATAACTTTTCCAGTGTAGTCGGATTTCTTAATTCAATAAAGTCTTGCACTTGGGGCAGTAACCTCGGCAAAATCACTTGAATTATTTCAGGATCCGGACGGTTTCCATACAAGAGTTTGAAGACGTGAATTTTTCTTAAAATAAAGCTTGAGAGGTTTTCGATTCTTTGTTGATATATACTAAAAAGTTCCGTTTCTAATTTCGCACCATCCCTTACAACAGGGAAGGCTTTTAGTAGGGCAGTCTTGAAATTTTCGTAAGTATAGGTGGGACTTCCTGCTTGACCCAAGAGACTTCTGCCTATACATTTGAACCAGTTAAGCGCTTGGCCCCTCAAAGCGCTGGTAGCTAAGGTAACTTTTTGAAACTCGTGCACGGGGTAGAGCATGAAGTGGTCATCCAATTTTTCCAAAAAACTGGTTACCGGTGAGTTTCCATTAAATGTTGCTTCTGGTTTCATCGAAGCGCGCATGGTCAGGACGATGTAACCAAATCCTTCCAGGGCGGGCATTTCTGGATTCTGAGCCGTTTCTGCAGGCAGCACAGGTTCTTCTTGAAACTCGGCCATGGTTATTCTTCTTCGTTGGGCGCCACTATCAGGTTCAATGTTCCTTCTAACCTTCTTCGGGAACATGCAAGGACCTGACTCAGAACAGAGAGCTTACTAAAGCTATGTTCAAAACTGTGGGAAGTAAACAGGACACACAAGAAGGGTATACAAGACCCTTTATTTTTCTCTATTTACAATGACTTCCGTACTTCGGAATACACCGACCCGCTACTTGGGGTCAAAACGTAAAAGTATAAAAATAAAACTAAACTCTAATTTAACTTTAGAATAATAAACGTGGAAGATTGGCCTTATAATAACAGGAAGCGTATGTAGTACAGAGAACTGTGAACACTACAATACGTTTAAATTTATCAAGAGGATTAAAACCTCTGGCCTGGAAGGCAACAAGCAACTGCGTAACTTCTAAGGTAAGCGGCCTGCTTCGACTCTTTGCTTCCTCTCTCTCGCTTGGCAAAAAGCCACAACTTAAATACTTGGCGTTCGCCAGACAAACTTTGCATAAAAACCTTAACGCTTATAATTCTGGCCGGAAATAGAAAATAAGAAGTGATAGTAAAGATTTAAAATAAAATATACGTTAGTAAAACTTAAGATCCTTACACCCTATATTACCTTTGATCAAGCCCTTTTATACAAAGGGCTCTCTGGCATAATAGGGTTTCTGATGTATACTAAACACCTACAGGTAAGGTGAATATGAAACCACAAGAAACAAGCATTGAGACGCCCTATGAGTTCTTTTTATTTTTTATTATTTATTTATTTATTTATTTTTTGAAAAGAAACTATGCAGGGATTTCCCTCTCATAGCTGTGTTTTGGAATATAATTTGAAAACAGATATCAAATCTTTATACACTACCTGGCCATTTGGCTTGAGAATGCACCTCTGCCCTCCTTATTTATTTATTTATTTATTTGACTCTCCATCGCACTCTTGTTTGGTCAAGAATTTGCGTTTGGTGGTTTGGGAGGGATTGAATCGGTTTTCCATCCAATAGGGAAGTTTTCACGATCCAGCCGACACCTTGAACTTAGAGATGGGATCTTTTGCTGATACTATAGATTTGGTGTCAGTTTGAGATCTTATCTATTTATTACTTACCTTTTACGGGAGTTACCATTTAAATCCCTTGATTTAAATGATCAAATGGCGGAAGAGTAATGGGCAATTTTGCCTAAACTCCTTTCCTTCTTTTCATAAGAAGGAAGCGCCCCCTATTGTTATGTTATGTTACACTATGTTACTGTGTTCTATTGTACTATATGTTCAACCGTATTATTTCTGTCAGCTCTTTACCATAATAGAAATTGTAAATGTTAGTTTGATGGCATCATGTTAGTTATTTATTTTGAACTTATCTAATGTAGTAGGAATTTGTCACGTTAGCCTGCATCGGGCTCTTAACTATTTAGCCAGTTTGTATTGTACAATTTTTTACTGAATGTAAGAACCTTAATCCTACTGAGCCGACTGCATCCTACTGACTTGCAAAATCTGCAAATTTGAGCAATATGCATGAATTACATAAACAAAATATTTAACTTTCAGACTTTGATCTATAGATTTTGTACTATATCTATAGAATATGGACTATAGACTTTGAACTGTGAATACTGAATATAGACTTTGAACTATAGACTTTTCTTGGAACTACAAACTACTCTTCATCACTACTATTTTCATTTCGTCGCATATTATGTTCAAAATTCCGCACATATTTTAAAGAGTTATGTCATATATTATGTTTAAAATTTTTGTATTACATTCAAAATTCTGTACGTTTATAATTATGCTATTTTATACATTATGCTTCAATTTTTTTGTATCATTCCAAATTATGTATTCATTTCAAATTATGTATTCATTTCGATTATGTATCATTCCAAATTTTGTATTCATTTCAAATTATGTATCTGTTTGCTAATATCAATAAACGGCTGGGATCACGTAATCGGAAGACGGCGCTAAACCAATTAACCAAATGGTAAAGATGTGGTGCCCGCCTTCCCCGTTCCTAAATCCTAAATCCTACTGAGCCGACGCCGTTCCCGCTCTGTATTCGGACTATCATTTTGAAATAAAGATCACTTATTGCTGCTTGCTGTCTCTGTCTTTTTTCCAAATTTCATCACTTTCTGACCACTCCTTCTTGGTGTTGCATTTTCAATGTCGAGCAGGGTATTTAAAGAATTAAATAATGAAGAATCAGCATTAATGTATGTATGTTTCTCGCATTGTGATAAAACAACGGTACCTAGAGCCATCAAATTTTGAATAGCGTAATCTTTCTTCGAATACGATCATCTGGTTGCAATAATTTGGAATTTGTTTTATTATCAATTTCCTATTTTGCAAAACTTTAACGAATTTTTGATTAATTTCAAAGCGAACAATGGGAACATTACACAGAAAAAACATTTTTATCTGCTGCGCGCGAGACTGTGTACCGGAAATTCTAAAGATATGCTCATTTAAAAATTATTTTGCGATATTGCTATTGAACTGAATTTTATGGTTTAAGTGTGAAGAACATGATATTTAATAAATAAAGGTAACGCATAAAATGTGAAAAAACACCCATTTGGACTTAATTTAAAATCTGAACCCTTTAAGATTTAAATTTTTTTTTCGCGGTGTACCTTTATTTTCAGAGATCATGTGCTAAATATTGAAAGACAGATTCTAAGTTTTCTCTCCAGTATGTTATTTTTTCTCTCTTTTAAACTTTGCTTGTTACAAAATTGGTATGATTAAATTATTTCTTACAATGAAATAATTCATTCAAAATTGTTTAACTCGCATAATTAATTATTCGGACGCGTGAAAGTTTTGGTTAATTTTTTTGTTTTAAATGAAAAAACTTCACAAGAATTACCATCCGCATTTGGAAATCATTAATTGTTTAGCAAACTATATCAACTGTTCGCTCACGCGTCAAAATAAACTATTACGCTACCAGAGTATCACGGACTCTAAGAGACTACTAAAAGTATTCTTAAGTATACATTTAAGTAAAACATAACCTCATGTAAATAACATGTCATTCTTCCTTAATAAGCCCAACTAACTGCAGAAGCATATTTTTCTGCTAATTCTATAAATTGTTTCGTTGCCACTTCTAAGAAACTAAACTAAAAATAATTATTAGTGGCAAACGACATTAAATAAAAAATTATAGGAAAGCAAGTAATGCTAAATTGAAGCACATATAAAATAAAAACTACATTCATTTGAAATCCAACATCAACAGCTCCATATCTGAAGTTAATATGGCAAGAAGCTACAGATTAACTACAATTTCTCCACGACATTTAGCAATTCCTTATTTTAGAGATAGGAAAAGTATAGGAAATTTCCCCGCCCCCCAAAAAAAATCCTTGCATTAAAATATTAAACAATCTTTGATGTTACAAAAAGATGTGAATTATCGCTGGAATGGAGCTGTCGAACAGGCACTAGGATATAGATCACACTGCATATTAATAAACACAAAAGAATCGGAGATTTAACATACGAAAAATCAAGGAAGTCTAAAAATTTAGTGTTATAAAACTTACAGTGAATTCAAAAGGAAGATTTTCAATAAATATAACTGCGAAACTGTCACATAGCTACAATAAGCAATCAGCAAAAAGAAAATTCCATATCAGCAAGAAGACAAAGAAAGTACTCCTGGCGTTCATAAAAATCCACGGTAAGGAGAGATTTATCTTAGTGAAGCAATACTATATTTGCACAGGTATCAAAATTTAATGCATTGGAAGAATTACTGGAGGAAACAAACGAAGAATTGAATTCAGGAAACGTACTGGATACTCTTAAGCATGCGGTTAAAGGAATAATAATTCAGGAATGCTGCTTTGCTTTTTTAATGAGAAATTTAGTTTTATAGAAAATAATGTGAGTCGATATAAATACATATTCTCAATAAAATTCTAAAAGCATCTATAAGAAAACTTGAAATGCAAAATACATCCAAGTTCTATCAAAGTAACAATCCTAAATGTTCGCTTATAGATATTATAGAACTGTTCTGAAGTTATCAATACTTCTCCACATTCTTCGTACTTAAATCCTATCGAGCATGCATGTAGTGACTTGGAGAAGCTATTAAGGAAGCCTGACATTTTTTCGAGAGCTCTACAGAAAGCATTTCTCACAGAGGAATGTGGAAAAATGAACATTCAAAGCGCATGAAAACTGTAATGTTAACTAAACGATAGCCAATGAAATATTAAATATTCCGTTGATTTCATATATTATTAAATATAAATTATTTGTTCAAAGTGTTCGAATACTTAAGTGAGTTCAGAATTTTCCGAATTTTTTTTTTTTTCGAATTAAGGGACGTTTCCCCAGAAGGGCTATTAATCTTGAAACATCATTTTGCGTCGACTCACTTTAAAAGGCTGTATCATTTTTCAAATTGTTGCCACCAAATGTTATCGCCATGTAAAGAAATTAAATAAGGAAGAATCTGTATAATTTATATATGTTTTTCACATTGTGAAAAACCAACGATATATAGAGGCATCAAATTCTGAATAAGCTAGTCCTCCACCCAAACATGGCCACCTAGAAGCCCTAATCTTGAATTTCGAATACGTTTTGTGGTGTTGCCATCGAAACACCGTACGAAGTTTTGTGAGTTCTGCGCATGCCCGCCTCGGATGAGCGGCAGATGGTAAGGAGAGAGCGGTGTGTATGGAGTGGGAATTTCCCTTTTCATCGGAATGTTATTATTGATGTGTAAAATAAAGATTATATATTTCATACTTGTGTCTTGCCTCACCATGGAACTCCTACATTGGTGACTGACGTTGGACAACGCACATCTTTTGATCGTTTCTTGGAATCTGGACAAAATACGAAAACGATAGTATCCAAACATCATAAACAATGGATGAAATATCTGCAGTGAAAATACCTCCTTTCATTCCTTCTGATCCATCTCTTTGGTTCACGATGGTGGAATCTACTTTTGAATTAGCGGTTCCAAAGGCTATAACAATCCAGAACCAAGTATAACCACTGTGTGGCGCATTTACCTCCTGACATCGCTATGACCGTGAGGAATATCATCATTTCTCCTGACCACACGGATCCATATGGGAAACTGAAGAATGAAATCATTTCTCGCTGTGGTGAAAGCAAATCACAGGAAATACGTCGCTTACTTGTCGGTGCGCAACTAGTGGATCGAAAGCCATCTGAACTCTTACGCGTTATGCAGCGGCGTGCAGAAAATCATAACGTGACGGATACTTTTGTTTTGGAATTATTTCTGCAGCAACTACCTACACATATGCAATCTATTTTAGCATCGATCACCCCTCTAACTACACAAAAGGCTGCTGGAATAGCAGATAAAATAATGGAAGTGTCATCTGCTCAGGTAAGCGTAGTTTCTGATTCTTGTGCATCATCTAGTGTTGCACCGAACTCTGAACTGCTTAAAGAGATAAAATCGCTTCGCAAGGAAGTTGCATTTCTACGACGTTCAAGAAGTCAGTCTCGTAATCGTAATTTTCGTCATGCATCAAATCGTGAGAAATCTGAAAAAAGTGATCTATGTTGGTACTACCAAAAAATTTGCTTCTAGAGCAAAAAAGTGTACCCCACCCTGCAATTTTCAGGGAAATTTCCAGGGCAAGGAGTAGCGGCGACATACGCCTCGCCTTCTAGTTCTCGTCGCCTATTTGTTCGTGATCGCAAAACCAATATTAATTTTTTAATTGATACCGGTAGTGATTGTTCCTTAATTCCAGCCTCAAGATCTGATAAACTGACTATTCCTATTCAAACTTTTCTGGCTGCAAATGGTACTCAGATAAATGTATATAAACAAAAGTTATTATCTTTAGATTTAGGTTTAAGAAAACAGTTTGTTTATCCTTTTTATGTATGCAATGTTCAAACTGCTATAATGGGTGCAGATTTCTTACATTATTTTAACCTACAACCAGATCTTAGAAATCGTCGCTTAAACGATACTTGCACCAAATTAAATTCTTATGGTATTTTATATGTTGCTAGTATATATTCAGTTAAATCTGTAATTTGTAATGATTATTATGCTAAGTTATTAAATGAATTTCCTCGTATTTTTCAAGCTCCCTGTGCAAACCAAATTGTCAAACATTCAGTTCAGCATCATATTGAAACTTTTGGCCCTCCCGTTTTTGCCTAACCACGTCGGCTTGCACCCGATCGTTTGAAAATTGCAAAAATGGAATTTCAACATCTGTTAGATTTAGGCCACATTCGCCCATCCAACAGCAATTATGCTTCGTCATTGCATATGGTCTCTAAAAAAGATATGAATGATTGGCATCCTGTCGGTGATTTTAGGGACCTTAATGCTCAGACTAAAAAGGACAAATATCCAATCCCTAGTATTATTGATTTCACAAGTGAACTCCACGGGTGCAACATATTCTCCCATGTAGATTTAGTCAAAGCATTTCATCAAATTCCGATTGCTCCCGAGGATGTCCATAAAACTGCTATCTGCACACCATTTGGACTTTTCGAGAGTACTCGGATGCAATTTGGTTTGTGCAATGCATAAAGTACATTTCAAAGGTTTATCGATGAAGTGATGAGAGGTTTAACCGGTGTATATGCATTTATTGATGATATTTTGATTGCCTCTAAAAGCCACAAAGAGGATATTAACAATTTACGAGCTCTCTTTCAAAGGTTAGATCATTATGGTTTAGCAATCAAACCCTCAAAGTGTACAATTGGAGTTCCTACCTTAAATTTCTTAGGATATAAAGTCTCTAAAGAAGGTATTTCTCCCATTCCCGATCGAGGTGATGCCATTTCTAAATTTCCTAGACCAACAAGCTTAACACAGCTTCGCAGATTTCTTGGCCTATTCAATTTTTATCGCAGATTTGTGCCACATGCAGCGCACAGTTTTCCCCCTTTAATTAAGCTTCTCGAAGGTCATTCTAACAAAACGAAATCATTCCGTCCAACTAAGAAGACTGAAAATCCTCTTTCGTGGTCCGAAGACGCCGAAAAGGCATTTTTAGCAGCTAAAGAAGCTCTTACAAAAGCTACCCTCTTAAGACATCCAATTCCTGGTGCTCAACTCAGTCTTTGGACTGATGCATCTGATGTTGCTATTGGCAGCTCTCTCATGCAACTCCAAAATGGTCAATGGGAGCCAATAGCATTCCTTTCTTTAAAACTGAATAACAGTCAACGGAAATGGTCTACATATGACCACGAACTTCTGGCAATATATGAGTCTATCAGGAAATTTCGGCACATGTTGGAAGGTCGCAACTTCATCATATTTACCGACCAAAAACCACTAACATTCGCTTTCAGACAAAAAGCAGAAAAGTGCTCTCCTCGACAATTGAGACACCTTGACTATATCTCTCAATTTTCTACTGATATACAATATGTTAAAGGTAGGGAAAATGTTATTGCTGACACATTCTCCCGAATAGAATTAGATTCTGTTTCTCGCCCACCCATTCTGGATTTCAAACAGTTAGCCTCAGCACAACTTACAGACCCTGAACTACAACAATTACTAACTTCTAAATCTTCTTCTTTGAAGCTCTCCAAACAGTATTTTCCGCTTGAAGATATTTATCTCTATTGTGACTTCACAACCAATGTCCCTCGTCCTTTCATTCCCTTTTCATTTAGACCTAGCATCTTCCAAAGTATTCACAACCTTTCGCATCCAGGTATATCTGCCACTTCAAAATTGATCCGCAGACGTTACATTTGGCCTAACATGCACACTTTTATCAAAAACTCTGTGAACGCTTGTGAGAAATGTCAACGTTCCAAGATACACAAGCGTACAAAATCACCCATTTCGACATTTTTACTTCCTGATGCCAGATTTTCTCATATTCACATAGATTTTATTGGCCCATTACCAATTTCTGAAGGTTATCAGTATTGCTTGACCATAATCGATCGTTTCACGCGATGGCCGGAAGTAATTCCTACATCTGATATGTCGGCTGAAACAACTTGTAAAGCTCTAATTAGTGGATGGATAGCTCGTTTTGGATGCTCTTCCACTATCACTACTGACCAGGGTCGGAACTTTGAATCGCATCTTTTCAGGGAGTTCACGAACCTGCTGGGCACTCATCGTATTCGTACCACTGCCTATAGACCTCAATAAATGGAATCATTGAACGTTTTCATCGCCAACTGAAAAACAGCATAAAATCGCAAGAGAATCCTCGCTGGACAGAATCGTTACCTCTTATACTTTTGGGTATTATATCTTCCGTCAAAGACGACATCCAAGCAACTTGTTCTGAGTTAGTTTATGGTACTACCTTAAGACTGCCTTCGGGCATTTTGTGCTCAGATCAGCTTTCTCCGCCATCCCCGACACCAACATATGTAAATCGTTTACGATCTATCATGCAATCTCTGATTCCCATCGCAACATCAAAACACTGTTCAGAGACTATCCACATTCATCCATCTTTAAAATCGTGCTCTCATATTTATTTGAGAATTGACTCAGTCAAGCCTCCTCTTCAACAACCATACTCAGGTCCCCCATCCAGTCATTGAGTGATATGATAAAAACCTTTATCATCTCCGTGCACGGTAAAAAATCAAATTGTTTCAATTGATCGACTCAAACCTGCATTTTTTCATTAGTGATAAAACCTTTATCCCTAACACTAAACCTTCCAATAAGACAGACACACTGAAAACCTACCATGTCACATGTTCCTAAAACTGTCACAAAATCTGGACGACATGTCAATTTCCCTCAACATCTGTATACCACCTACTATATATAATTTATATATATTGTCATTTATTCAGTATTTCATTATGTAGTTCAATTTATTATGTGTTTTTATATTGTACCTTTTTACCTTCAACATTATCATTGTATAATATAAATGCTGTATCATTTTTTTTTTGTGTATCGTTTGGTCTCCCTCACTGGGGGTAACTCTGTGGTGTTGCCATGGAAACACCGTACGAAGTTTTGTGAGTTCTGCGCATGCCCGCCTCGGATGAGCGGCAGATGGTAAGGAGAGAGCGGTGTGTATGGAGTGGGAATTTTCCTTCTCATCGGAATGTTATTATTGATGTGTAAAATAAAGATTATATATTTTTATACTTGTGTCTTGCCTCACCATGGAACTCCTACAGTTTTATTATCTATTTCATATATATATTTTTAAATTTAAGGATTTTTGATTAACAAACCCAACGATTTCAATGCGAGAAGTGGCAATACACTGTACGGAATAAAAATATTTTTATTCTCTAGATATGCTTTTTTTTTTTTTAAATATTGTTAGCCGAAACGTTGGAGATGTAATTTCTCATTTTATTACCACAGTGTGCTCACATCAACCCTTTTCAGGAAACTATATCTTGTTCTAATTCTTCAGTAATAATTATCATATACATCACCGAAAATCTAAGCAGGTCTGTGTTTGGCACACGTTCATATTTGATATTATTCATTACCATATTTAGTAACCTTCGTCCGCAGTGGAACCTCCACATATTTTGCGATTTTTGAAGCATGCTTTTGAGAAGAACACAAATTATGAGTCTCATTAAATAATGATTGATAAATTTTTTCTTAATGATCCAGGCTTTTGATACATCAGTAAATCTCTATTTCATGAACGAGAAAATAATTCAGTATCTCTGCCTCTTTCCAAGACAGGAACAGAATGTCCTTTGGCGGTTGGTATCATAAATAATAACTTCAACTTTGATATTCCGTGGCAATTTCATTTTTCGCCATTTTATATGAAGATGATAAATCCGCAGCAAATTGTAGAAAAAACACAATCTTTAGTCTGCTGAAGCAAAATGCATTTTATTAAGCTTAAAAAAAATATGTGTTATTTTTATTGATCCTTACGGAAGGCTTAAAATGATTATATAAAATTATGAATTCGTATTTATTGGAAATCAACTGTTTCCCGCCATGTTGATTGGTAGTGGAATTGTTTTTATTATGAAACTGTGCCGTACGCTGCATAAATACAGGAGTTATTAACAGAAAAAAATTGTGTACGTTTAAAGTTAATATCAAGGATATACAATGTGTAAGTGCCATTGTTTCGCTATGGATATTTACGGAGTTTTTCCACACATGTCAACTAATGGTCAGTGCACTCTCAACGGCGTGTGTGTATCCAAGATGTAAACCTTTCTGTGTTAACGTTTAATTGAAATTTAAGCCAGTGGATTACAATAATTAAATGGCTTATAAACTGTGAATAACCAATTTTAAATACATTTCGAAAAAAAAGTGCATATTTTTTCTGGTTTTATTTTCCGTTAATAACGAATATATTTACACATTCACATGTTTGTTTATTTGGCTAGAGATAAATTGTGAATTTTCATATTTTCTTTAACCACAGGAACAACAAATGATCATATTTCAAAACACTGATGAAGAAAAAATAATAAATAAAATGCATGCGATTAACAATATTTTGTTTCAAGTTATTTCTTCCATCTGCATAGTTTCACGTGATAGTGAGGTATTCAGAAAAAAAAAAGTTTTCGTTATGTGGGTGACATTTAACTTATTATTGGCCATTTGAGCCCGTTGAAGTAAGTTTTTCATTATTTGAACCACAGCAGTTGTATTAGATCAAACGGAAAAAATAACTCCAAATATAAATTGTGGAGAATAAGTAGTATTTTAGCAATACAATGTAATTTTTTTTTTTAACCGAAAAAATGTAAGCAACATTATTTAAAAGTTTTATTACGATTACTGTGTACGGGAATAATTCGTTTTTTTTACCCCTTATCTAATTGTACAAACTTTAAATATGCATTTTAGCTCATCTATAATGATAGGTGACAGAATTTCAACATTAAAGCAATAGTACAATTTCAGTATTAAAAACATTAAGTACAACAGATATGTGTATCAGTTTAATTTATATATGTATACATATATATTCATATAGCTCAGTAATTTTTTTTTTTTTTTTCTTTTTCTCACCTCTCTCTTTTTTTTTTTTTTTTTTTTTTTTTTTAAGAATTTTCATTATTGAACAGATTTGTCTACTGATCACATGTATATCAGTAAAAGTTTCTTTTTTTGGTAATTAAAGTAATTGTAATTGTAAGCGATAAAATTTTTTATTCAGCCTTATTTTCTATTATTAAAATTAACAGCATGCTAGTTTGTAGTACAATTTTATATCAAATAGAACTTAATTACATGTTTTAAATGCAGGGTAGTGTATTTGAATGTTAAGAGTTATTACATTATTTGTTTTAATTTTTGATTGAAATAAATAGCCTTTAATAAAGTATTTTGTAAAAAAATCCCATTTAATAATATAAGCTGCCCTTTTTCTAAAATTTTAATGCAATAAAAATGTATTTAGGAAATATCCACCTAAAATATAGAAATGTATAGAAGAGAAACACGTCAATGTGACAATCAAAATTGCAATAGCAACCTTGTATTTAGCATACATATATTAAATATATATGTACACTAAATACAAGGTTGTTATTGCGATTTTGATGGAAATGTATATTCCTGTACCTGTATCACATTTTAAGTTTTCAGCTATATAAATATTTATTAGATCTCAACTTTTCATTTTAAGAATGTATTTTAATTGTCATGAAGGAATTTCTAGATGTTTAAAGAAAACATAATGTAAAAAATAAGGACAGAGCAAAAAGTCTGAAAATATCATGAAAATAGTCATATAACCCAGACAGTTAATTATTTTGATTTAATTTGTGTTTGCTAGAACAAAAGTTTGAAATATTTGTATAAGGTGTTTTAAATTTTTTGCTTATCAATTGGAATTAAAGAGGTCTCAAAAATTAATTTATTTTTTTCTTTTTAATATGAACTATTTCATGTTATATGAGCACAAAATTAGGAATTTTATTACCTGGTAGGATTATACTGAAAAGAAAATATTTGTGTATTTCTCATTTGTTGTTAAAGTGTTTATGTTGCAGATGGAGAATTCTACTGATGCACATTTAAATTGGTTAATAACATTTTTGTAAATTTGCGAAAATTTCTCAAGATGTTATCGGATGTCTCGGAATGTTATGGGTGGATTTAGTGTATGAATTGAGAGTGTATTTAGAGAATTGGTTGGATTCAGTAGACGTTCAAGATTTTGAAAGTCTTAAGGAACTTATGCTCACTGAGCAAATTAAGCGAGTCTCTCTAGAAATAAGAGAGCACTACTTAGGTTCCATTTTAGCAGAGAAATGCAACAAGTATGAGGCTTTGTGAAGAGATACGAGGAAGTTAGAACAAAGAGCGGGGTTAAAGAAACCATTTGAGAAAGATAGAGAGCAGTATATAAATTCTAACTGTAGTTATCATCAGAAAAGTAGTGGTCATCAAAACATTAAATCAGAGGAGCATAGAAAAGTGGAGGCTCCTAAAAAAAAGCAAGTTTTCAATGAAGCAGGTTTCAAGAAACAGCGAAAAATAAGGTGTTACCAATGTGGAAAGGACAGACATATCCGACCTAACTGTCCATCGCTGGGAAAGAATAAGGCTAATCTAGGAACGGAGAGTTTAGTAAAATGTTTTGAGCCTTATTTCAAGAAAGCAGTAATTAATGGGATAGAGAATATCTGAGAGATACTGGAGCTGGTATAGATCTGTGTAATAGTACTTGGATTAATATTAGTGACTTATTAGGGGAAACTGTATGGGTGAAACAGCCTTTGGACACAGAATGTAAATGTTTACCTTTGGCGAAAGTCACCATTGAAGGTGATTTTGGTGTGGTCACCACAAAGGCAGCGGTTACTCTGGTAGAGTTAGATGAAGAGTACTATTTGTTAGGGAATAAAACTGCACAGTTGATTGAGGAAATTAGGGAACGACCGGTTCTCTTGAATACTGTGGAGACTCATAGTCAGGCGCATGCACGCAGGAGTTTAGAGAGAGCGAATGCAAAAGACTTAGATTCCAGATCGGAAGAAAAGAAAGAGATAGAAAGTGAAAGGGCCATCAATAATGAGCATTCGGACGAAAGGAAGTTAACCAGTAATACGGAGGAGGACATTAAAATTCCAGACATCAGTTTAGAGGAAAGGGCTATCCTTGCGGATGTTTCACCAGCAGAATTCTCAGAAGCACAAGCAACAGAAACTCATAATAATGTTCAACACCAAACAAAATTTATTATATCGCATGCTGAAGGAACACACGATCTGCAGAATTCGATATTCGAAAAACCCACTTCTATTAAGGCGTTTTCTTCTGAGAAATTGTTTCCAAATAACCTTGCTGTAAAAATGATGTTCAATTATAATGCTGAATCAAATGCATATGCTATATGGTGTGCAATGTATAAGTAGACATTACCAGCCATTGGCGAGTTTTCTTTGGATGAACTGACAAATCATAAAGTCAGGAAAAAGAAATTGGGACCTCATCCAAATGTAGTTGTAAATGTTGAAGAGTGTCCTATCTCAGTGATTGATTATTCGAAATCAGATCTACGGACAGCTGGAACTTTAGCATATGAAGTCTATGGAGGAGCCAATCCTTTTTGTTCTGTAAACTGTTGTTTGAAAAGTTATTTTTGTAGCGTTTTGGAATTATACTTTTGTAGATTTAAATTTGTTTGCATAATGTGTTTCATTTTCAAAATTGTTAGAATTAAATGTTTTATCTTAAGTATTAGCATTGTGTAAAATTTGAGGAATATGCTTTGTATAAGGCAGACATTAGGAGTAGTTTAAATTATTTTTGTTGTATTTATGCGGTTATGATATCTAGAAATAAGTGCAGGGTAATGTAACTGGCTTCTCTATTATCACTTAAATGGTTACCACTTGTGTTTCGAAAGCAGTGAAAAGTATTTAGAATTTTTCCTTCCATAGTCAAGAAAAATTCCTTTATGAGGGGAGTTGTGATAAGGTCGCATAAATCTACGACGAATGATTTCAAATTGCGAATTCAGAGTGCAATATACATGATGAAATCACGGGACTACATATAATTATTTAATTGTTTTTAAAATAATATTAAGTTGTAAAAAAATAGTTGTTATTAAAATAATATTAAATTGCTGACAATGTTAGAAACGCAGGCTCGAGAGCCACATATGGCTCTCGCATGATTGATTGATAGAATTTGATTTTTTGAAAAAAGTTTGTTTCTCTCTTGTAGAATTGTATGTAGCCATTTTTTTTTGCGTTCAATAAAATTTTTATGCTGTGTTTTGTTTTCATCCTGATGTCACTACCCAGGGTTTGCGTAGCGGTTTCGGCCACTACATCACAACACCATATCCAAAATAATTAGCAAGGAACCTGAATATTTTGATTTTCTTTTACCTTTTTAATTTTCATTATAATAATCACCAAGACCAAAGGTTTTTAAACATGATTAAAAAATATGTTCGTTTGCATTTCAACTCTCTTTACAAAATCAGAAAAGTGTTAATGAGATTTATGTATGTAATTTGCATTTTTCAGCAGATCAGTGCAGTGGTCTCTGACTGGTTGCCCGTGAAGCAGTTTTATGTAGCCTGCAAATACATTTCAAATATGTATTTGTTCCAAATATGGTATAAGGTCCACCAGCGGCCGAGTGGTAAAGTATGTGAATGCTGGTAGTTCAGCCCAAGGTTCGAATCCCACGAACGGGCTGGCTGCATGGGCGTTTAGTGGTTTTTCCCATGTGTAACGTGTATACAAGCCAGTTTCCCTTTGAAAGTCCTCCATGAAGGCATCCCTTCCCTTAGACAGATAGCCCTAGTGTGCTTTGCCATAATTAAATAAACCAAACCAAATGTGGTGTAGCAAATATTTCAAGATTTCAGTTATTTGAAGTCTGTGTTATTATTTTCATTTCCTTTAAAAACAAATATAAATAACACATCACAAAATCTACAAATAGAACTAATTAATTAACAATGTGATATAAATGTAATTCAGAGATTTTAAAGATATAAATTTTATTAAATTTTATTGGTACTTGTCAGCTCAGGTATAAATTTTTTGTTAAAAGTATAGTTTAGGGTACCCCTTGGCGACACTTGGGGATTTTGGGCGGTACATGGACACCGATTTTGTGCAATTCTTTGACTCGTTATTTTGGCTTGTGAAGCGGCGATTTTTGGTAAAGTCAAAGGAGTGTGCAATGCCATTTTTGTGCAATTCAAGGATTTTTTTAAAGTGAAAATAAGTCGATGTGTACATGGATACCGAGTTTGTGCAATTGTTTGTCTTGTTATTTTGGCTTTGTGTAGCAGCGACTTTTGGCGCAAAAATGGCATTGCACACTCCTTTGACTTTATCCATGTACACGTCGACCTATTTTTACTTAAAAAAAAAAAAATCCAGAATTGCACAAACTTGCATTGCGCACTCCCTTTACTTTGTCCATGTACACATCGATATATTTTCACTTAAAAAGTCAAAGGAGCATCAAATTCTAGAACACAGGCAAACAAAAAATACATAATCTCAATAAAATACATTTTAAACCAAACAATAAAATAACATAAAAAAAGGAAAAACATGTTATACATTTAAGCACTACCAAAAGCAAATATTCACTTACCATGATTTTCAAGTTCTTTTTGTACACCCAGAGCCACTTAAAAATCAAAATATCAATCATACTCAAATGACTTTTTTTAAACCATGTACTCTTTCTAATCGAAGGCTTCACATATTGACCATCTGAACCTTTCTTCCTTCAAATCCATCTAAACGGTTTTTACGTTCGACTAGACGCATATCCTTCGTGCATACAGGACACTTGTAATGGCTACTAAGTAAACCTTCATTTACACACCAGTCGATTAAAGTTTTCCCCTTTCGCTCCAAATCGTACAGAAACTTCAAATTAATCTTACTACATTCGGCCATTCTACCGTCTAAAGAATCAAACCAACACACACCACAAAAATGCTTACAAAACATCCCACGATTCAAAATTTCCCAGAATCATGCACCCGATTACGTCACAATAGGGTTTCCTTAACATTCAACTATTCAGGCTACCATAAATGAAACAACAACTTGGCCATAATACAAGGGGTACCTTAAAGTCTACTCTACCCAATTTTTTTTTGCTAAGAATAATTGCTTTGTTTGGAAACATGTTTATGTGCAAAACAGCGAGCACCTAAAATCTATAATAAGACGATTTCTAGTAATTTCTCTCCTACTTTATTAGAATCGAAATTCCATTGTCAAGTTATATTAAGAAATAAATAAGTTACTTACATGGAAACGTATGTATTTTTTATTTATGTGTTGGAAGAAAAATTTAATAAATAAAGAAAGCAGTCTAAATTCTCTTCATTTATTCTCAAGTTTTATTACACTTTGAAAATTTTCTTGAAAACTAGGAATAATTTTGACCCGTTTTTTAGCTGTCTATCTTTGTATTTGAAATAAAAATTTCAACCAACAAAATTGTGTAGTAAATATCAAACTTTATTATATCTCCAATAAAAATATAGATGTAAATTTTTTCCCATTGTGATGTTACTACTCTTGTTAACATATGTTTTGGTAAATAGTTAGTAAGCAAATTTTAAAATTTATTTAAATTACTTTTATTTTCTTAAAAAACAAATTCTGTTATGCCAACTGGCCTACATGCAGTTTCATTTTGAGTTTACATTTACTAGCGAACATAAATAATGTGAATGAGATAAAATATTAATGTAATTTAATAGTCATCAAAAAGTAATATTTCAATGTGTTTGTGTATGGTAGCTTTTAAAATTAATTCATATTGGTGTCTATCATATTTAAAGATAAAAATTAGTTGAATTCATGACAAAGTGTATAAAAAATGTAGTTTTAGCTAAAGGATATTGAAAATATTGAATGTCACATTATTTTCTTGCTTTTATTAGATATAAACTGTTTGTTCAAAATGTCTGAATACTTCAAGTTATTTAGCAAGTTAATTTTCAGAATATTTTGAATAAAATTTCAATAAACAGATTTTTCAAAACAAGTAAGTTTTATAAAATATGATCATTAGTATGTGTGAAAAAAGTAGTCATTTAGCTAATATTTAGTTATGGATACACTAATATTTAGTGTTAATATTGCTAATAGATTTTAATATATAGTTAATAATATAATAATATTTAGTTAGGAATAAAGTGTATGAAAAATGTAGTTTTAGCTAAAGGATATTGAATGTCACATTATTTTCATGCTTTTATTAAATATAAACTGCTTGTTCAAAATGTCCGAATAGTTAAAATTATGTAATGAGTTAATTTTCAGAATATTTTGAATAAAATTTTTTTAAATCAAAACCTTTTTTAAAACAAGTAGGTTTTAAAAAATATGATTATTAGCATGTGTGAAAAAAATAAAGTCATTTTGCTAATATTTAGTTATGGATACACAGCATTGAAAAACGTGTCCAAAAACAAATGTGATCCACTGTAAATGTAAATATTCTGACAAAAAGCTTTTCTGTTAGTACATGATTTTAAAGTATGCTGTTTCAGTTGATCTAAATTTTTAACTTTTAATAATAGTTTAAAATTATTATTTTTTAGGGACTTCAGGGACGGTGGATGGAGTGTGGAAGTGGTCCTCAGTAGAAAGTTAAAAATGATTGGGAATGTTTGAATATGGCCCAGAGTCTCTTGACTCAGCGTGGTGTGGAGTACGGCTCCACGATGCGTACACTCCAGGCTGTTGCAGCTAAGAAACACCTGGCAAAGAAATGGAGGTCACGGAATCAAAGTTGTAGTGAATCTAGCAGTTCGAGCAGCGACACTTGCAGCAGTAGTGATTCTGATGGGGAAGGCAGCTCGAGTCGAAGTTCGACAACTGCAGAAGAGCGTGAATTCTCCATTGTTAAAGAAAGCAATTTTGCCAATGGTCCATTAAAGCTAAAAATAGCTGCAAGAAGAATAAAGAAGGCTCAAGATGTAGCTAATGGTACTTTTGATCCAGAAGACTATTCGGTAGAATCGCAGTTGCAGGATGGTAGTGATTCTGTACACGAACCTGTTATTAATAAAACAAGTGGTGTAACAAAATGTGCAGGTGTGAAATGTGAAACAGAAGAAAAGAAAGCACCGCATTATTCCCATAAAACAGATCAGGTAATTATTTTAATGATTTATTTTAAATTATTAGTTTTATTAAGCATTAAGTCAAATCATCTTTATCGAATATACTTTTTGAGGTTTTAAATGCATCTGATTTATTGTTGTGACAGTTCTAATAAAGAGCAGTAATTGGAACTGTATGAAAAAAATAAAAATAAATTTTCCAGTTTTCATAAATTTTCTAACGTTGTAAAATATTTAATTTATTATTATTGCTATGAATATTAATAACTTATATGAAGTCTTGAATTGGGAATAAATATGAATGTTTTTGAGTAGACAAAAGAAAAATATACTAATTCAAAATCAAAAAATTATTCCAGAAAAGATTTGACTAAGTTTGTTATTCTAATTTTTGCTCAAACCATGACAGCTTTGTAAAAATACTCAATAGAGAATAAAAATGATTAGGGTATGTGTCTCTTATGGTAAAATCTAAATAAATAAATAAATTGTTAACAACAACAAAAAATAAATTTTAAATACAGTCAAAAGTCGTTAATCCGGACTCGTCGGGACTTCGGCGATTCCGGATTATCGATTATTCCGGATTATAGATCATCAGTTTAAATCTCGTAAGATGGCATGCAGAAATTCTAAAATTAAAAGTATGAAACCGTAATTTATGAAATAAAGAACAATTATGATCTAAAGGGTATCAAAATTTGCAAAAAGAAAAAGCTTAATATTTATTTGTTTACTTTATTAAACATTTCTTTCAATGTAAGTTGTTTAGGTTTTGCTTCGTTTCATGTGATAATACTTTCTCTTTAATTCTATTAAACAGACATAATTTCCTGTTCAGTTACAAAGTTCCGCTGTTCAAGTCCTATAATTGCTGTGTCGAGAATACTGACTAATTTGTCAATCGAAATTTTTTCGTTTTCAATAACCTCTGTCACTTTCTTCGCTATCGGAAGGGAATTATAATGACGAGGAACTTGTTTTAAATCATATCAAAGACAGAGCACATCGAGATGAAATACTACATTTGATAAGGAATTATAAACCAAATAAAATAAAAACATCTGCCCTGAAGATAAGGATAGTGCTGACAGATCAACTTCCAATTCATTAGGCGCCCGCTGCGGCGTTCCCCCCCGCCAAGCAGCGTGAAATTGATAAACAGATTTCGGATTTAAAAACATACTTTCGCTTTAGATCCTTTACATATTAACAAATATATATCGGAAATTCTATTTGATATAATCGAAAGTTTAAACTTACTTTTATAAAATTGCTCTTACAGTCTGCAAAAAATAATAAGCCTGATCCAATTCGAAAATTAAGGAACAACGCAATCATCAACATTAACTGAAATTGATAATTATTTAGCTTATACGTCCATTATACATAAAACGCGCACGCGAAAACGTATTCTGCACTTGCGCAAACTCATATGCGCAGTCGTAAAAGGTCTTACGCGCATGTGTCAACGCGGCGCATGCGCAGAAAATTTTTAGTTTTGAGGTCCGGATTATAGATCATTCCGAATTATGGATGTCTGAATTAACGACTTTTGACTGTAAGAGGACATGCATTCCTAGTAAAAATTAGTTGTGACCGTGTTATTTCAGTTTTGTCTTATTTTTCAGTTTGATTTCTAGAATATACTTCAAAGTGCTAAAGTATCTAAAAGGCCTTCAAAATGTTTTAATATCTTAAAAATGCTTTAAAAGTGGAAAATACTAAAAAAATGCACATCTTCGAAGTCCTGGGCTTTGTTTTATGCAGAATCTATTCAGAATAAAGGTTGAGGTGACTCTGCTTTTGAGTAAGGCCAGGGAATTTTCTTCAAAAGGCAAGAGTAGGGGCCAGTTGTCCCATCTTATTTAATTTGTTTTAGTATTTTTATTTATTATTTTGTAATTGTATAAAGTTTAGATACTGGTTTACCAAGTTGGCAGCACAGTCTTGTTTGTAGGTTAAAGTTGCCTTAGGCAGCATAATAAAGCCTTAGGCTTTGCCATAATCAAAGTAAACCCAAATCAAGGCTTCAGTGTGGCTACTTTTTTTGCTGTTTATTTCCATTTCCTCTTTATTATTCTCAGTATTACTCTCCTTGCTGCAATTCGTTTTCTTCAGATCTATACTGCAGGTGATTTCTTAGTCACTCAAAACCTTCACATCTTTTTGTGCTTTGAAACACGTCTGTGACTTCATTGTCATTTACAGTAAGCACATCTTAATTACATACGTTTTGGTAATGATGTGGTTACTCCATAACTATTTTGCTGACATACTTCGTTGCATCATGAATGCTTTTCTGTGGTTTTTCAGCAAGGCTGCAAGTAAACAGAGAGCAGCTTAATTTATTACTAACAAAAAATTAACTTGTTGAATGTAAAAGGATGAAGCTGAAGTATGTGATGGCATTTATTTTTGAGGTAAAAGTATTATTAGGTACTAAACATGTGAAGTAAAATGCATTTGTTTTTACACGCAATTAAAATTAAACATTTCCTTAGGGTTATTCTCAAATTCTTACTCAGGAATCCCTCATTTTACATCTATGATTAAGAAGTTTCGAGCATGTAAAGCTAAACTCTTCCTTTTAACTGCTTGAAACAGCATTCTCTCTACTGATAATAAGTTTTCATTTATGAATCCATTCTCAATCCAAGCTTTGCTGTACCTGTCTAGTCTGAGGTTAATCCTGTAAAACAAATTACAAGCAGCTCTAAATTGCTAAGAACTGTGTTCTGTGGAAAATCAGACTCTTCCTAAACAACAACAGAATCCATACAGAACTGAAAATTGTCTAATTAAGATGCATTATTATTATTTGGCAAAAGCTTTTCATAAATGTCAGAAGAACAATAATCCTACTGTCAGAATTTGTAAATATAACTAATAATCCCAGGTAATGGGAAAAGGCCCAGGGCCATATTGAATGATCAAATGCTTCTGCTATACAGTCAAAAGTTGTTAATTCGGACATCCATAATTTGGAATGATCTATAATCCGGACCTCAAAACTAAAAATTTTCTGCGCATGCACTGCGTTGACACATGCGCATAGGCGTTTACGCGTGCGCGTAAGACCTTTTACGACTGCGCATATGAGTGTGCGCAAGTGCAGAATATGTTTTCGCGTGCGCGTTTTATGTATAATGGACATATAAGCTAAATAATTATCTATTTCAGTTAATGTTGATGATTGCGTTGTTCCTTAATTTTCGAATTGGATCAGGCTTATTATTTTTTGCAGACTGTAAGAGCAATTTTATAAAAGTAAGTTTAAACTTTCGATTATATCAAATAGAATTTCCGATATATATTTGTTAATATGTAAAGGATCTAAAGCGAAAGTATGTTTTTAAATCCGAAATCTGTTTATCAATTTCACGCTGCTTGGCGGGGGGAACGCCGCAGCGGGCGCGTATTGAATTGGAAGTTGATCTGTCAGCACTATCCTTATCTTCAGGGCAGATGTTTTTATTTTATTTGGCTTATAATTCCTTATCAAATGTAGTATTTCATCTCGATGTGCTCCGTCTTTGATATGATTTAAAACAAGTTCCTCGTCATTATAATTCCCTTCCGATAGCGAAGAAAGTGACAGAGGTTATTGAAAACAAAAAAATTTCGATTGACAAATTAGTCAGTATTCTCGACACAGCAATTATAGGACTTGAACAGCGGAACTTTGTAACTGAACAGGAAATTATGTCTGTTTAATAGAATTAAAGAGAAAGTATTATCACATGAAACGAAGCAAAACCTAAACAACTTACATTGAAAGAAATGTTTAATAAAGTAAACAAATAAATATTAAGCTTTTTCTTTTTGCAAATTTTGATACCCTTTAGATCATAATTGTTCTTTATTTCATAAATTACGGTTTCATACTTTTAATTTTAGAATTTCTGCATGCCATCTTACGAGATTTAAACTGATGATCTATAATCCGGAATAATCGATAATCCGGAATCGCCGAAGTCCCGACGAGTCCAGATTAACGACTTTTGACTATATATATTTTCTTATTTGCTTTACTTTGTAAACTTCTGTTACTTGTTTCCTGATGTGAAATTTATCTTAATATATTTCTGGCACTATCTGATTGTCACTTACTGTATTGAAATCTTTACAGTGCTAACTTTGATAGCTTTTCATATCTGCTGATCAGAATTAACATTGTGGCTTTGGCTTGAGTATTCTCAACATATTGACTATTATTAATCATCTTAAGTTATTTTGGATTAATCTACTTCAAAATTTTAAACATTTTCGGCTTAGAGTAGGGCTTCAGGCATCACTGGTATTATTATGACCATTATGCAAAGGGAGATAATTTGCAAAGGGAGATAATTTTTAAACTCTAGGCATGGGTATGTTTTTTAATGTCCTATCGTTGGGCATTTCTGTATTCCTGGTATTACAATTTGTGCAAAATTGCAATAAAGTGAGTATTCAGTATTGTATATTTTATTTTAAGAGGCAGAAAGTGATTGTTAAATATTTTTTGAATTTTTTTCTTGATTAGAAGTTTACATTTAACCCCAAAATCAGTAATCATATAGTAGATGATCTACTCCTTTTAGTTAGCTATTTAGTTTTTCAAATGGTGGCAGTAAAATTGGTTGTTGTTTAATCATATCCTTATGTTGCCATTTTATCACACACTCAAATTTCAGAATGAGTGTTTTAGTGGCACCATCTGAGAAATAACAAACTAACTAAAAATGGTAGATTGCATACAACATGATTATCCAAAAAGGCACTCTTGGATATTACCTGCCTAACACTCTGTTTAAAGTTGGCAATTGTTGGCAACTAATTTTTCGCCAACCTCAGTTGTGAAAAGCAGTAGCCATTTTAAAAAAATGGCAGTGCATTGAAAACTGCATAAAATAGTAGCAAATTAACGAAATTAAAAATGCAAGAATATGATGAAAACCTAAAAATTACATATAAAACAGCAACATATCAACTAAATAAAAAATGCAAAAATTATCTCTAATAAAATACTTACCCCCCTTGGCGCTTCTCCCACGAGCACATCAACCTGTTTTAACTAAAATCAGAGAAATGCGTAATTCAGAAAGAAGTATTATCACAATCACTTAAGAACAGTCGATAAACAGCAGCCACAAAAGATGACGGTGGAATTTCAAAAGCTACATTTTGCATTTGTTCATGTTTTGCCAGATAAATACATTTTTGGGGAATTTTAGGTTGCCATCATAGTGCATTACCTGGTGATTCTTCTCAGGGTTAAGCAACTAATCAAAGAGTATACCCAAAAGATTTTATCTTGTGACTTTATACAAATGTTTATAAAAATTATTTGTTGCAGAGTAGTTTGGAAATTTTGAATTTGAATCTACTTTATTTTCAGAAGGGTTGTCTGCAGACGAAGGATGCCAGAGTACCATGCAATGGGCAATATACAAATTGCAAGACTCTACGCACATCTCGACGGTGTAGTACTAGTGGCAGCTCAAGTTCTTCAAGTTCCAGTGGCAGTTCTAGTGGTTCCTCTGGAAGTAGCAGTAGTGGCAGCAGTAGCGGGAGTAGCAGTGGCTGCAGTAGCAGCAGTGGGAGTAGTTCAAGTGGTTCCAGCAGTAGTTCAGGTAGCTCAAGTAGCAGCAGTAGCTCAAGTGGTAGTTCATCTGGTTCAGAAAGTGAGAGTTGTTGCAGTGCATCAAATTATGGTACGTGTAGAAGTCGGAAAAAACTCAGACGGAAAGCTTCTACAAAGTGCCAAGCTACATGTACACTGCAATATAAACCATCACATGATGGTACAAATTCTTCTAGACGGGATGCAAGAATTTCATCTGAAAAATCAGAGTGTAAAAAAAGCAAAAGACTTGGGGGTGAATGTGCTCGAAACAAAAAACTGCAAGTCAGTGATATTGAATATTTTTCAAACACAACATCAGAGGACAATGGTTTTGCAATGGAAGATAAAGATGGCAGCAGCCAGGAATGTTTCAGCATGTGGAGAAAAGTGGAAGAAAAACACTGTGCCATTATTGAAGATAACTTTAAAAATCAAGGTAGTACAGATTTGCAAATGCAGATATTGAGTGTAACAAATGCAGAAGTTGAGTGCAACATCAATGTATCCACTAAAATAGGGCTTTTGAATTCAGAGACTGATAAACATTTGAGTGTAAATAATGTTAATTGTAAAAATCAAAATAGTGCAGATTGTGAATTTGGTTTCTCTTGTGTGGAACAAATACCTTCCATAATGAAAGAAAGCATAATTCTTCCTGCTGCTAGTCTCGATTTAGATGTCTTGCCAGTAACTTTATCTAATGTTTCTCCAGATAGTGGAATTCAGTCTTCTGGTGATTCACCAACGCGAATGGAATGTGAATTATCTACTAGGAATGATAATCAAGTGTTAGTGAATACTAGTTTTAACGAATCATTTGAAAGAGCTGATGCAGCAAATGCTGCTTTAAATAAAATTGGGGATCAGCATTCTAAACATGTTTCTCCTACACCTTCTCCACCTGTTTTAACACCTCTTGAACCTCTTTGGACTCAAGGCAGTGTTGATCCTCAACCTGTTGTTGGAAAACCAAAATGCTCTGTAGATGAAGATTCAGCCCCTCTTCTTGTGCAAGAAAATATTGGTTTGAAATGCAAAAGTACAGTTAAAGCAGAAGTTGATTCTTTATTTTCTGACTACAAGCAAATAAACTTTCCTTCTGATAGGGAAGTTATTGGTTTGAAATGCAAAAGTACAGTTAAAGCAGAAGTTGATTCTTTATTTTCTGACTACAAGCAAATAAACTTTCCTTCTGATAGGGAAGTTATTGGTTTGAAACGCAAAAGTACAGTTAAAGCAGAAGTTGATTCTTTATTTTCTGACTACAAGCAAATAAACTTTCCTTCTGATAGGGAAGTTTTGCAGCCAGAAATTTTAGAATCTTCCGATGACCCAAATAAAATAAATCGGCTTTCCTTGAGCCCCACCACTACAAGTTTGTCTTGTGATAACAAAGTGTCCAACTCAGATTCTTTTAATCAAAGTTCCCTTCATCTCATTTTTAGTGATCAGTCAATGGGAAATGAAAAATCACAATCATCCGTTTTTTCAGTCCATACATCACCTCAGTTATTACCATTGCCATCATCTGAAACTAAACGTAAAAGGACTAAATCTTCTAAACGCCAAACTGACACAAACTCAAAAGCTGACAATGAGCTGCAACTTCTTGTTCAAAGTGTGCAAGATTCTATAAGCTCTCAGTTTCAGGGTGTGGAATCTGATGAACTAAGTGATGTTGATGTTAACAGCATACCAGTTACAGCTTTGACTTGTGACACTACTGGTGATAGTTTCTGTGATAAACTCTCAAACGATGACAACATTGATATATTTCTAGATGATAGGACATCAAATGATATGACTGGACATCATATTCAAAGCAATGAAAAAACTAGCAAATCGAGTGATCAGTCTAAAGGTATTAATATTTCATGTATTGAAAATGAATCTGAAACTCTTTCTATACCCTTAAGTGATAAAAACACTATAAACAGCTCAGCATACTCAGAAAATATTAACAAATTTTCTTCAGATGAATTGCCACATTCAGATACAGATTTATGTAACAAAAACGTAATACCTTTGATAGGCAGCGATGAGAAACCTGTAAAAGTGGCTGATGATGTTGATTTGCAGAATACAGACTCAAATCCTCCTGCTTTTAACAAGTTACCTATTAATGAGGTGTTTGAACCTTTAGTTCCTGAACATTCCAAAGAACCTGAGCAAGTGTTTAAAGATCCAGTAACATCAGATAAAGCTGAAAATGAAATAGTTAACCAAATATCAACTAGTGTTCCTTCATTGTCTTGCGAAGTATCAAACCAAGAGGCTGTGGAAATGTCAACAGATCATGAGATAACTTGCCAAAATTCTGTAGTTTCTAAGTCAACTAGAAAGAAATCTCTGAAAAGAGGTAAATCTCGAGCCAAAGCCAGGACTTCTAAATTAGCAAATAATAGTATAACAGAAGATACTGTGGTCCCTGCTGCAATTGAAATATGTAATGAAGCACCTTTATTTGATTTAAAAGATACTAAATTAAATAACATAAGCAATAAAGATACTTTTAATTCTGAATATGAACCTGATGTAAGTGATAATAATAAAAACAGATCAGAAAAATCACCTTCCATTAATACATTGCCTGCATTAAATGTTTTAAAAGCCTTAGAAACTAGTACTGACAATTCTAATGATCATCAACTAGCTGCTGATGTAGTTGTTCCTGAAAATAAAGATCAAAGTAAACCTTCCCAAGTTGATTTTACTGTGAGTGAATTATTGTCATCTCTTGAAATATCTACTGTTCCTACTAATTCAACTCCAGTAAATACAGTTGTGACTAGGAAGAATTCTAGGAGAAAGAAAAATTCAAGCTTGGCTAAATCAAAAGGTAGCATTAAAAAGGCAAAACAAACAGTGCAAGATGAAAGTGAAGAAATTAATTCAGCCTCAGAAGGTGTAAAATGTATGGAAATTGTTCCTATTAAGGATAATGAATCTGATAAAAAGTTAGACCATGAAAGCACAAATGAACAAAAAAGTGACAAACTAGATGATGAAGTTGTGTTAGCAAAATGCGAGGCACTAACTAGCAGCATAGAAACTCTTAGTTTGAAAACTGTGCTACCTGAATTAGCTGCATCTGAGATAGCTTCAGTTGATAAAGAAAATGATCAGATTAATTCTGCCATTGTAAAAGAAGATAGTAATCCTCGTATTAATGGTAAACCAATGGATTTGGACTTACCATTAAAGTTGTCTCATCAAAATTCAGGTCAGAGTGAGTTAGAAAATAAGTCTGGAACAATAGTTTCATCTTCACCAATAAAAAGGAATAAAAGCACTAGAGGGAGAAAAAGTAGAAAAAGTACTGCTTCAATAGTATCAGAACACAGTAAATCACTACCAATAACAAGTGATGTTTGTGAAAATAATGTTAAAATTGATTTTACTTTACCGAGCAGCAATAAATCTTTGCTAAATTCTTGTGATCATATATCAGTTGATTCTGAAAACAAAGATTCTGAATGTAATGACAAACGAAAAAATAGGACTAAAAAATCACAGGCTCAAAATATTGATAAATCTGAAATATTCAATACTACAAATTCGAAGCATTTAGAAAATCTGACCACTCCAGTAGAAGAATTTGAGAAGCCATCTAAGTCTCGTAACAAGCGTAAGAAAGATTTTCATAAAAATCTGGATTACGACAATATTGATGCAGTTATAGAAGAAGTTGTTAATGTAGGTGTTTCAGATAAATGTAAGTTATCTCGGAAACAGTTGGATGGATCTCAGAAACATGCCGAGAATCATAGTTTAGATTCTAGTAAAGAAGAGATGTTATCTTCAGATGCAGTTAAAAAGAACTTTACAAAAAAGAAATCGCCTAAAAAGACTGTTAAAATTTGTGAAGAGGATATTGAAAAACTTGATTTTTTATCCAAGAAGCAGGCTGAGAATTCAAACACTGAAATAAAAAAATCAGTTACTAATTCTTTAGATAATACAGAACATACTGAAAAATTATCAGTTAAGTCAAAAAGTGATAGTGTACAGGAAACTAGGCATTCTTCAAAACCAGATTTTGATAGTGATTCAAAATCTCAAGTCTGTTTTGAAGGCAGCGATCAAGAATCTTTGCCTTTGTCTACTTTTGTTGATAAACCTACAAAACGAAAAATATCTTCTATTGTAAATGATTGTCTAGAATCACATCCAATTTTATCATCAGATAATGAACTGGAGAAAGTTCAAGAAAAATTCAAAAGTAAAAAAACAGGGAAGAGAAAATTAGCTTTATCCAAGAAAAAGGATTCTGTTTATTTACAGTCTGTTAATAGTAAAGCTGTAGAGAAGTCTTCAAAACCTATAAGCCATTTAAATGAATCATTTTCATCAGAAGTTGAAAAATGCAATACTAAAGTTGTAAATTCAAAATGTATGGCAGATGTAAATAAGATGCCAAAGAAAATGGTGTCTAACACCAGTATTGACACTGTGAAAAATAATTCTAAAATAAATAAAAAGCAAAAACATTCTACTAGAAAAAGTAAGAAAGAAAGATTTTTGAACAGGAATAAGAACAGAAAGAAATACAGTATGAACAATGAAGATGCGACTAATTCTGATGATATGGTAAAAAGTGGAAGTGATTTGGAAGACAAGAATGCATCAGCGCTAGAATCAAAGGATGAATTTCAAAGCAATGAGGATAATGCTAATCGTCTATGCTCTAGAGCTGCCAAAAAAGATAAATCAAAAGTAGATGAAGAAAAAGAAAACTTTGGTGTCAGAAAAACTGATCATAAGCTTTCTTGCAAACAGAGATCGAAACATGGGAAAGAGGGTAAAATTTCTTCCCAGAAGCTAATGCCTGAAGATTTAGAGAAAGCAGTTAGTCAGTCAGTTATTTTGGATAACTCTGGAAATAGTGGATTTGATATTCTCGATAAAGGAATAGAAAAAGATGATGTCTTAGCATCTCTTTCTGTCAACGAAGAATATCGAGCACCTGATAGTTATTCTGATGCCTGTGGTTCTAGTGGTTTGGATCGACATTCATCCCTTGAAATTAAGCACTTGAAGAAGAAAAAGGGTGTTAAAGCTAAATATACAGAGGATCCAAACTTTATTGCTGAGTTGGAAGAATTAGCTAAATTATTAAAAACATGTTATATTTCTAAAAGGAATGTGAAACTTAAAAATGGAAACTCTTTGATCCCTTCCATTTTTGAATTGAAAAGGTACATAAAAACTAAAAATGATAAGAGTTCACGTAGTGTATCTAGTTCTGTTAAAAACACTAAAGTGCCAAAAGCAAAATCGCTAACTATGAAGAAAAAGCCAAAAAGATTAATAAAAGCAAAATTGCCCAATGATACACCAAAAATGTTGCCAAATCAGAAATCTAAAAATTCAGTTAGTGAAAATTGTCTTCCTCTAAAAAAACGAAGATGCCACATGGCATCTAGTCAAGTACAAAGCACAAAACCAGCAACTATTGATGTCAAACCAGTACAAGGAAAAAGAAATTTCAGTTTGACAAATTCTTTTGATGAAACTATTGAGGAGTGTATTCGTAAGCATATGATGATGGATGAGGTAGCTAATGAGAAGACTGTGCCAGCAACTTCTGCAAAACTTAAAGGTAAAAAGAATAAAGTACAGCCTTCATCCGAATCAATTGATGAAACTATTGATAACTGCATTAAAAATTTCACACCATGTTCAAAAGAAAAGTCATCTTCTGAATCTACATCAAGGATGCATGACAGTGAAGGAGAAGATTTACCTCTAGCATCGTTAGCTAAACTAAAAAGTAGGAAAAATGGCCAAATCCTTCAGAAAGGAACAAAAATTTCTGCTGCAGCTTTAGAATACAGACAAAAGCGAAAACGTCTTCTGAAAGAAGCATGCATACAAGCTAAGAAACCATCTAAAGAAGAGCAACCAGAAGTCGTTATTAATGGGCAAAAGAAAAAACGCCGATTCAATAAAACAGGATTTGTTAAGGTGAAGAGGAAGAAAACAAGGCCTACGAATAATGAAGTCATTGAGGTATCTCAAAACAGTACTCATGCAGATGGAGAAGTTATTGATTTAACAACTGAAGATACTGTTTTAGATGCAATTGAAAGTGTCGTTAAAGCATCAGTTGAACCGGAAATATCAAGATCTCGTAGAAAAAGGAAAAATGTTGCTCAGAAATGTGAAATTGAGGTTTTGGATCTCACAAGTGGAAATGATGAGAATGACATCGAAGAATGTACTGTACCTAAAAAACCAAAAGTTTCTGAAGAAGATGAGGAACTTTTAGAACCAAAGTAAGTGTAATTCTTTCTTTAAGATGTTTTAAAATATGTATTAATTGCAGATCAGAAGTTTTGGTACTTGCATTAATGCATCTTAGTGTAGTTTGGCAGTTTTTTACAGATGAAAACATAAAAGTTACTTATCGAGTGCAAATTGGTGGTTTTCACTTCTTTTTTAAAAAAGGATTTTTAAACTATCGATATTTAAAGTCAGCAAACATTATCAGAATATAAAAAGGAAAACATATATAGCTTTAGCAATTTAAAATGCAAATTTTAATTATTGAAAAGGATTACATGATACATTAAAAAAATAAAATTCATATGTTATGGTAAAAACCCGAAGTCTGGTAAAACCTAGCTTTTACCAAAGTGGCTTGGTAAAAGTCCAAAGTATGCTTTAATATGATTCCATTTTGGCCCCTTTGTGGTAAAACCTAGGAATTACCAACACCTTCTGGTAAAAGCCCGAAACGAGGGTCTAGCATGATAGGATTTTGCATTTGCAGATATATTTTATGCAGTGTGTCCCAAAAAGATTAAAACACACATTAATTTTTTAATTGATAATATAAATTGCAAAAGTGATCAAAATAAGGTATATTTAAGATATGTCAATGGAACCGTCTTGCAGTTATTTTTCGAAGAGTAACAAGAAATAAAAAAAAGAAAAAGCCATATCTATGCCATTTCACAAATAAGATCTCATGTGAAAAAGCTTAACTAATGCACAGTTCTCTGTTTAACTCGTGAAGAGATTTCAATAATTTTCAAAAGTTTGGGAATAGTTAAAATAATTAAATTGATAGTTCAGAAAAAAACAAAAATTATATTAAAAAAGTAAGAATACTACTGTAATACTTCTTATTACCTATTACAACTAGTTTCATTGTTATGGCATTTTGAATTAGAAAATATATCAGCTGATTTGCACAAACACATGCATTTTCTGAGTCCTTGTCCCCGAACTAAAGTTTTCTTACTACTTCACATATATCTATTTCTTCTGTATCAACTTCTTCGATGTTTAAAAAGTTTTTTTTGCAAAAAGTAAACTGCTTTCTTGTGTGATTTTAATTTACCCTACATGGTACCAAAAGCATAAAACTCATCATCTTAAATATCTGTAATAACAGCTCATTACTGATTTTGGATCTGTTTTTGATCTATCAATATCATGTACTTTTATTTTAACATTTTGCCCGAAAGTGGGTTTCATAACTTTGCGATCGACTATGTCTCGGTTTACTGTGAACTATTTTTATATCACTCTGCATTTCACATAAACTGTTTATGATTTGGTTGCAAATTTCCCTCCCATTGTCGAAATGAAGAATGTTTAGTGCTCCAAAAGCTGTGAAAATATCCAGAAGGTGACTTCATCAGCTCTTTTACTGTGTAAACTTTAGAGTAGAATTTTATTATATAAGATGGTCTTGGTACACTAAAATGAATTTCATATCAGGATTGGATTGCATATCTGTTAGGTCGACTTGGAATTGAGAATTCCTTTCGATATGCACAGTTGGTTTGATTATAATCATAATACAGGATTCCTGCTTTTTTTGCAGATACTGGTGCTATGAGTTTGTCCTCTCCTTGAATATTTAGACTATCACAGTATTTCAATCTTCTATAATAAACTGTTTGTTTTTCCATTTTTTGTGTTTAAAGCATGTTGGGCTCATATATTGCTGCCAGGGGTATATGTTTTACTGAATTAAGTGAATTTCTATGTTTGTTGCTGCTTTTTTTAGACAGGAGTGTATTTCTGTATCAACCAGTAATTTTGAAACAGTTCTGTATATTGCTGATATTTTATAATGATAAAAAAGTACTTATACTGATAAAAAAGTAAATTACACCTTTTGCAATGTGTGCCTCAGTCGCTGAACCACTTTCTTGGAACAGTACGTTAATAGGATGGGAGGGCAATTTGGGCTGCAAACTTTGGAAAAAATTTCCAATTTAGAGAAATTATAAATATTTCCTTAACTGTTTTGCGATGGGTGTCTCGGTCACTGAACTGCTGTCTCAGAATGGTGCATTAACCGGACACACTGTTTTTCTGGGACGGGCAGTTTTGGCTGCTGAGCGTAACTTTGGAAAAAAATTTTGCATAAATTTGTAATCCATTTGTTAAAGTTTTCAGCACTTTATAAGAGGAATGCTTAAGCCAAAATGAATTTTAAAACTTTATTATTATATTTTCCTTGCCATTAAAAAAAATTGCTAAACAATACACAAAATATTCATTTCAATGGTAACCTAAGAAGAATGAATAAAACTTCTAAAGCAAAGAGACATGCAGGCCCATATTGCCAAAAATAAAAGTATTTATAAGCATTGAGAACCTCCCCCCCCCAAGTATTTATATCAGCCTACTCATTTAATAGCCAGCTCTTTTTATTTATATTACTCATGCCCACGATTTCTGCATTCATTCCGAAACAAAATACCGAAAAATTAAAAAATAAAAATGACTGGAATGCAGTGAAGGTCAACATTCTCTAGTCTGGGTAAATTGTACCATAACAGACATAGGATTACATCTAGTGGCAACAAAAAATAGTAATTAAACTTTGTTTAAAAATTCATATGTGGTACACCTATCCTCAGTCAGTTTAAATGGTGATTCATATATGACACACGGCTGTGAGATAAACTTTGGTGGCCGCTACATGTATAACACACTTGTCTGGAAAGGGTTAAGATTAGCCTTTCATTGTTTTTAAACAAGTAATGTTAAAATTGTTGGTACTATTCTGTTATTGTGACCGGGTCCGAAAATGTATGCATGCATGCATGTAATGTACACTGCACACAAAAAAAGGGGGGACAGTTCTATATCTCCTGTTCTACTGGGCTGATTGACGAAATTCCACTTGCGTTTTTCATGTCTCGAAAGTGCAACTTAGGTTATGTATTAAACTTTTATATAGTATTATTCTAATATAGGTATTTAGACATATTCTGAAATAACATACCAATTTTTCTTCATATTTCTATTCTACAACTCAAGTTACACCAAACTACCAAGTTTTTAAAAATCGCACGAGTAGTTTTTTAAAAATTAGCTCTCAAAATTTTACCTCCTCAATGCTAATTGTGTTTGGTATATATTTATTAATCTCTCTTTTTTTATTAAACTTATTTGATTCTTCCCTTCACATTTCGAAATTCAGGTTCATTCCAAATAAAATTCACCCATTTTTTTATGATTTATTTTAAAATTTTATAAATTTTTCAAAAACATTTTGAATTATAATCTATAAAATTTTTACCATCATTTTAAAATAGACATATTTCAGGTCGCCCAGAAGGTATAGCAGTTAGGGTAGCCTACTACACTACCAAAGGGCCCGGGTTCGAATCCAGAGTAAGACATGGATGTTTGTAAACGTATAGTGTTGGTGCTGCATGGCAGCATGCTCTAAATATGCGTCGAGCCAAACGTCCTCTCGTATGGATTGGTGGGGGAGGAGAGGGGTGGGAAATCACCGGATCCCCCTGGGGGTGCTCTCCCTCAAAACTGGCTGTGGAAAATGAGTCCAACCTCTCTTCGGAGTAGGCTCTGGCAACCATTGTTCTATGCAATGTGGAGACGACAACAGCAGATGTATTTCTAAGCATACCTGTAAAAAATTGCAGTTTTTTATTCAAAATTTCCAAAGATATACGTGAATTTATATAATGGCACATTTTGAAATTTGCCATATTTGCTGAAAACATCAAATGTAGACACATAGCTAAAATTATTTGAAAATAGGAGCAATGTGACTTTTTTTTCCACTTATGCACGATGTAAAAAAGGTAGGAACGAGGTGCCTTTTTCCCCGCTCCCAGCATAATAGAAGGGAAAGGAAAATTGGTTTCCGTATAATAAGAAGTTTGCCAAGTGAATTATTCTTGGTGTAAGCTGAAAAAATTGCACCAAAATAAATTTTTGAATTTCTTCGTAAATGTCACACCAAATTAAAAAAAAATTAATATCCAGACATAATTTTAAGTTGTAGAATCAAAATATGGAAAAAATTTGGTATGTAATTTCAGAAGTCCGATTTTTTCTCAAAATACCTATGTTAGAACAATTCTATATATAAATCTAATATATATCCTAAGTTGCGCTTTCGAGACGTGAAAAAAACAATTTGAATTTCGCCACTCGGCCCAGTAGAATGGGAGATATAGAATAGCCTCCCTTTTTTTTGTTGCAGTGTACATATGTACATATGTGTGTGTACATACGCATATAAGTATGTACATACACATATGTGCATATATACATACATTTCTGAATCTTGTCCTGGTAACAGAAAAGTATCAATTTGTTTGACATTTTATAGTTTTCTCTCTTATAGATATCAGCAGGTGATCCAAGTGACAGAACCATCATCTGGTAGAAAAGCTGCTTTATCAGATCCAAGAAAAATGCGACGAAAGGAAGTGCATTTTCCCAAGAAGAAATATCTGAGGGCTGGTTTTTATTCAGCTTTCTTCAAGCAAGACAGGTTAGTTAACATTTAGGTATATAATGAATTTTTACCATATAATGTAAGATGCATTTTTCTGCTGTGATCAGTTTCTGTCAGTTTGTTATTTTACTAATTGTTATAACTAATCATTAGTGTAGATTATGTTCCATGTATACTTTTATGAATTTTTTTTTTTTATGCACTGGTATTGCTATGTTCAGTAACCTTTCATTACTGTGATTTTGAATTTTTGGCTCATTACATTCACTTAAGGTTACTAAGTTATGATGTTTGCATTTAATATTTTTTTAAAGATTCTAATACAGACATATTCCCATCTTATGAACGAGATAATTTCCAAATTACCATTTGTACCATGAAAATTTGTGTGCAAAATATTACTAAGTCCACTACTCACATCAAATATGGTTAGGATATCTGTTAATGATGTTTATGTTAGTGAGATAAGAGCTGTAAATATTATATAGTAAACAAATAAAAATATTAAAAAAACAAATAATACATTTCAAATTTAAATTTTAAAGAAATACTTGACTGTACATACTTTGGATTGTGTTCTTTGAGGCATGTGTGGATGAAGTGAGTCAACATCTAACATGCTCTCTAAAGAGCCATCAACAAATAAGCCCGAACATTCAAAGATGAGGAGGTTGTATGAGAAGTGGCTTGTTAGGTAGTGTGATACTTCTTTCGCAATTTGAAGCAAACTTCATTGATGGAATAGAGCAATAATTTTTATTTAACACTCAAAAGGGCAACATGCAAACAAGAAGAATAAAACGTATTCTAACATTTGAAAATAAAATAAATACATTCTTCATGCAAGAGCCACACATGGCTCTCGAGCCTGCGTGCCAAATACTGCCTTTAGCATATACCTTAATGTTCATTTATTTCAATTATTTATTTTAAATTACAAGATTTTTATAACAATATTTAAAGCTGTTACAATTCCCCCCTCCCAACGGAGAGACTTTTTCCGAAGGGAAAAGCTCTGTAAAAGTCAAAAGTTTATGAGCTCGGCTTTCTCATTTACTTAAAGAGAAAAGGTAACTTCTCTCATAATTTTCCAAACATCAGGCCAAAAATTTGAAGTTTTAAACAAATACTTTTACACCACATTTAAATAGAAAGAAAATGGAGAGCGTTCAAATACATCAGTTGAAAATACATGAATAATCAGTAGAACATAAATAATAAAATAAATTATAAACTTTGTTATGTACACTAAGAGATATTTTATTACTTAATTCTACTCAGAACATCCACGTTCTTGTGCAAAAATCCTTTGCAATCAATGACCTTGGAATTATAAGGTTGTAATAAGAGTGCCCAGTGCATCAATCTAGTTGCATTTGGCATTGGATTGCAGCCAGACCAAAGGGTTATGATCAATTTGAATCAAGAATTCTTGCTGATCATCCAGATAAAAATGCAGTTTCTTGATAGCATAGATGATGGCTGCTCACTCCTTTTCAGTAGTACAATAATTCTTTTTAAATTTAGTAAATTTTTTCCTTATACACAAGATAAAATGTTCATGTTATTCATCATCTAATTGGCATAGTACTAAACCCATGCCATTGTCTGAGGCATTGGTTTGTATAATAAACTTTTTATCAAAGTCAGGAGCATACAGAAATGGTTTCTTGCATAGCAATTCTTTAAAATTTTTAAAAGCTTTTTGGTTACACCCTTCAAAGTGTCTGTGAGGGGTGAATCAATTTCCGAAAATTTCGGTATGTACTGGTGATAATACCCAACTAGTCCTAAAAAAGCACATAATTCTGTTTTGGTCTTAGGTGTAGGATACTCCTTTGCAGCTGGTATCTTTATTTCATCTGGAGTTCATTGTCTTTGTCCCACAACATGGCCTAGGTATCTCACTTGATCTTTTACAAATTTACATTTTGATGGTTTTAGTCATAAGTATGCTTTCTGTATTCTGTCTAGAACAGACATTAAGCTTTTAAATTGCTCTTCCTAATTTTCTGAGTAAATGGCAATGTCATCCAGGTATGGTACAGCGAATCCTTCGCATCTACCCAGGACCTTAGTCATAGCTAAAAATATATGGGACATTTTTTAATCCAAAGGGTAGAGATCTGAAACTTCCAAAACTAGGTACAAATGTTGCATATCTTCGGGCTCTTTCTGTTAACGGAATTTGCCAGTAGCCTCTAGATAAATCTAATAGGGTAATATATTTTGCTTTTGCTACAGTTTCGATACATTCTTCAATATTAGGTTTTCAGTTTTAGTAACAGCATTGAGTTTACGATAATCAATACAAGGCTGAGGATCCTTTGACGAAGATTCTATCAAAATTATGAGAGATGCATAGTCCGATTCTCCCGGCTCCATAATTTTGAGATCAAGTATTTTCTGAATTTTTTTTTTTGAGAATTTCAGTCTGTCGGGGTGACAGTCTGTATGGCTTTATTTGTATTGGTTCTTTATTTAATGGCTCAATATCGTGACAAACTAAGTTTGTTAGTCCAGGATTACTTGAAAAAAAACCCAGATTTCCATAAAACCTTTTGTAAATCTTCTGTTTGCTCAAGTTCCAGCCTTTTCTCGAGTTCATTCTCCTCTATGATGCCCAAGAAATTTAATATATTTGGATTGGAAGGTAAATGAGGTATGTCATTTCTAAGTCTCCTTCCACTTCAGTTATCATATTAATCATTTCTGGTCTTTTGTAATATGGTTTATGCATGTTAATGTGATATACTTGCATCAGGCGGTAAGATATCTAGTGCTAGCCCTCAATCAGCCTTAAATATATGTGGGAATTTATTTTTCAGGACTCAGATAAGACATAAGCATATGCAAGAAATAGACATAAGACAATTCAGGCATAATTGTCTCATTGGGTGATAGAAGCAAGATAAAATTTAGCGGAACAATTTGTCGTTAGTCGCCAATCTTGCGATACATAGCCAAATATGTATAGTTGTATAGTGAACAATAGCTAAATTTTATGATGATAGCCGTGAACTTCAAAGGTTTTTGGAGATCGCTAACCAAAGGTGAAATTTTCCAATTAATGGATTTTGTGAAGAAATGTGGAGAAGCGGTAATAAATTAAGATGATATAAAAAAGGTTTTTCTTTATGATGACAATGCTGCTCAATCATCAGTCAGTTAATGGATGGTGAAATCTGTAGTATGGTTCTAGATCCAGAAAATATCGCTATCGATAGTGAAGAAAGTGACAGAGAGGTTGCTGAAAATGAAAAATTTTGATTCACAAGTTTGTCGGAATTCTCAACACAACAATTACAGGACTTCAACAACGTAACTATACAATAAATTATGTCTTCCTACAAAATTAAAGAGAATAAGCAACTTGCATTGAAAGAAATGTTTAATAAAGTAAGCAAATAAATATTAAACTTTTTTTTGTAAATTTTGATACCCTTTAGATCATAAATGCTTTATTATTTCATAAATCACGATTTCACATTTTTATAATTTCTCTATGCCGTCTTACAAGATTCAAACTGATGATCTAATATCTGGAAAAATCCCAAATCTAGAATTGTGGATGTCCCGACGAGTCCGGATTTCGGACTTTATACTGCATAAGCTTTAACCATATTAAAAACTAAGTTTCTTGGAGATCAGGAAACTGACTCGGGCCTTTGATTGTGTGCCTTATACCCCAGTATGCCTTTTGGGTATTAGCATTTGGTATTATGGCTAATTTTTTTGAATTTTTAATAAATTAATTTTTGTAATTTGTTATAAATTAAGATCTTGACCTTAAAAATAATCCAGAAATTTTGCATTGTTATTAATAAAAAATAAGATATGTTCATCTTAAAAACTTTTTTCATGAAATATTTATGAATTATTGTATTATATCACATTTTAAAAATTTTGTAATCATAACACAAATCGAAGATCAGCTTTAAAATGTGTAATTGAATTTAATGTTAGTAACTGAAGTGTTTTTTGTATTTTCAACTTGCAGAAGTAAGTAAGGAATAGTTAATAAGAATTTTTGCAAGGGAAAAATTCAGAAATCATCTTTTAAAAAATAATTTCTCAAAATTTCATTTTTAAAATTAAAAATTGAGGCAGAAACTGAATACACATAAAAAAAGATAAAAGAAGGGGGGGAAGAAGATAGGAAACATCTTTCATTTTTTGTCGTGGTTTGGAACCAAAAACATGCAAAGGTGAAGGAACTATTGAGGAAATAAAGTAAATGGATATCAACTGTTTGTCTTAATACTGTTCTTAATATAAGTTTTGACTGATGTAAACCTTACTTTCATTAGTTTTATGAAGAATCTGAATCTGAATTCATATCAGAACTTGTATTTTCATCCAGAACTACTTATGTATTATCCTGTCAGTCAAGAAAGTTAATATGTATCATCAGGGTTCGTATCTGTCCTTACAAGTGCTTATAAGTCCTGATATTTGAAAATAAAATATAAAGGCCCTTATGGGTCCTTACTTTTTCTTTAAAGCCCCATTTTTTTGTTTTTAGTGCTTTTTTAACGAATGCACCTTTTTCCCCCGTATCAAAGCCGAAATTAAATAAACAACTTTTCTTCCTTATAACGTCAGATGGTGAATCATACACCTGGAAGCATATTTCACAAGTGCACATCAGCGTAGCCACCGAGGGAGTGGTTTTGAAAATGGACCAGTGAGCTTCTATTACTCTTGTGACGCTAAATCTTTGTGCATGTGAGCATTTATGTTTTAATTTGCGTAAATTTCGTATGGCGTAAATTTCGTAGTGCTTTTGTTTTATGATTTTAATTATTCGCTGGCATTTCACTTTCGCGATTTTTATCACGCATTAGTATTTGGTTTGATGTTCACGGCGTATTATTGTTCTTTAAATCCAGAAAATGACTCAAGCTACAATTAGCCTCGAATATTATGCATTTACTAACAGCTGTGGATTAAGAGAATTCAAGTGTATAGTTTTTTTTTTTTTTTTAATTGAGCTGAGAAGGACTGGAAGTGTTAACAATGAATCTAGTGTTTTCTTATTTCAGTGCTTGCATTCTTTTGATTTTGAAAGTGTAAGATGAAGAATACATATTGTGTATAACACGATTATATCTATTGTTAGTATTAAATGTTATATCTGAATAAATTAAATATATTCTTTGTGAATAAGATAAATTCATTCTGTTTGATGAGCACTGCTTGTGTAGACAGTACATTTAAGAGTGAGCAGTTATTAAATTTGAAATTTAACTTACTAATTATATACGAATGCAAATTAGTAAAGTTTACTTATTGCATTCGCAATAAGTAAACTTTACTAATTTGCATTTTAATTAATTTGCAATTTATAACCAATTCAAAATAAAATTCTGCATTGGCTATTATTATAGAACATCTTTTTCATATAGACTGCAATAAAAAGAGCTGACTTCTATTTACATAATATACAAATGATGCAAATATTTTTCTCCTATACATAGTTTTATGTAAAGATAGCACTTGGGCTCAGATGTTTATGGCATATTTATTTCTTCATGTTATTTACCACTTATTAGTAATACTTCACATGGATATTTTTGCGGGGTGTCCAACATTTATTTTCAAATTCTTTCAACCAGTGAAATCTTCAATCTTCAGGTAGTGAAATCTTCACAACTGCTTAAAATTTGCAGAAGAAATCGACGATGCTTTAATTATTTTGTACAGGAAATGGCGTGGCAAAATGTTTTCATCCATATTAAAGCACACGAAAGGGCATGTGACATGACAGAACTATTACTGGATACTCATTGGTCCATCCTAGAAGCCACTCCCTCAGTGGCTACACAGATGTGCACTTGTGAAATATGCCTCCCGGAAATAGCTTTTCCCCCTTTCTCTGCATTAACATAACCTATGGTGCACGCAAGAGTACAGACAGGTGCACTTCGTTCTATTGGTCAAAGAATTGCGAAAATCGTAGAAAATTCCGGTACATTCGATATTCTTTTCCTCCCACCCAAATACTACACATGTTTGAATTTCTATCAAGATTTTAATAATTTGCATTCTCATTCCGCTTGGTCAGGTTCATATTCATGTTTATTATGATCGTTATGCTTATATTATGAGCATATGTATGAATATTTATAATAATATAGTTGCAATAACTGCTGTAGTGTAGATAAACTTCAGAAAATGGGTGTGTTTTTACCCAGATTAGCTTTCTGAGGAATAATATTCGGAAGGGTTTAAATAAAAGGAAAGTAATCAAAATAATTTCTTTTTTTCTCTCTTTTTTTTTTTTTTTTCCTCCAATACATTATAAAGTGTTTAGGTTGGGATGTTCTCCCCTTTCTCCACAAAATCTCTAATATTGAAGCAGCAGACTTTTTTTTTTTCATCATTGTCCAATCTGGATTGAATAGGATTAAAATTTTTGCGGTCTACCCAACCCAAGCGAAAAATTATTCTATTCCGGAAATTTAACGCAGTCTGTTCAAAATTAAAATCAAAAACTCCCCAGATTAGTAAGTCTCTTTCTTTTCCTTTATGTAGTTCTTTATTCGGATTCCCAATGTGTAATATTACATATGGAAGAATTACGCTGCACATATTGTGCAATAACGTTTGTGGTATTTTTCAGAGATAATTACTTTTGATGTTCAGTCTGAGATTTATTTATGAACACTTAAAAGAGTTTTACTGTGCTTTCTAAGCAGAATATTTCTCAGTTCCGTTGGTTTATTTTTATATGATGCACATATTGAAATGTCAAATCATTTATTTAGCTGAGAAATCTAAAGAACGGCTACAATCTTCCCCCTCTCCTCTTTTTCCAGTTGCGTTCGACTATCCGGAATATTCGGCAATTTCCGAGTATGCAGGTTAGTAAAGTTTTAAACTTTTAAAGGATGACTGTATGAAGCAATTTCCCGTCTCCTGATTTCAGAATTGTTCCTCTTTTTTACTTAAATTACTTTGCTTGGAATATACGTTAAGGGAAAACTGTTATGCAATGAAAATTTAGAACATGTTCATAATTTTGATTTAAGTTAAATTATTTAAATATTAATATGAGTGGAAAAATAAATTGTATTTATTATTAGGTGCCAAGTGAATACAATTAATATGGCTTATTATTTATTTTCTATATTTTGAACTGAAATTTCATCATTAAATTTTGTAATATAGTTTAGTTCTGCATAGTTTTTTTTTCTCTCATTGTAAACTAATTCTGTAAATTGAACTGTCATTTAAAATTAAAAAAAAAGTTAATTGTTTTTCATGGTTGAGGTAATGCTCATTCTCTTAATAAATATTGCACTGCTCATATTTATATTGCAAGTCTAATTTTTCTTTTAAGGTTATGCAGTTGTGTATAATGTAATTAGACAGGTGCTTATTTTTTTTCTTAAAATGTGCTTGAAAAGGGCTTATAGGTGCTTATTTTATTAACTAAAATGTGGCTACAAACCCTGATCATCCTGTCACTGGAATCTTTGAACCATCAAAGTTTATTTAGTTCTTGCTAAAGCTCTGCCAGTCGCTCCTGTGGAGAATTCTTATGAAACTGTTGTGTCTTTTTCTTTAATAAACGGTGAAATCAGTATTTGAGCTGCTTTGTTTTTTCACTTTGTAAAAAGGCTTTTGTTGACTTCTAATATTTTGTTAGGCCCTCCTATTTCACCAGAAGCTCTATTTTGAATACTGCGAGTACAGAATTCGTGCAAATAATAGTTCCAGTTTATTTCTGTTTTGTCAGCCATATTCAGCTGACCATATCATGTCCATTAATACACCTTTTATTTATCATTGAATCCCATAACTTCGAAAATAATCTACTATTTGCTGCTCTGTAGAAGTCTGGTTTCAAATTTTATTAATACCCCCCCCCCCCCAAATGCAACAAAAATACAATGATAACAGTTAATTTACAAAAACGAAAGATGGCTTATCGAGAATCTATCAAAGCAATGTTATATGTTAACATTGCTTTGATATTGAATTAACAATGTTATTGTTATTCCAAGCAAAAGTGCACATGTTATATGTTGCTACATCATGCTTCTCCATAATTGATGCTAAATACTACTACTAGTGACAGTTTAATGGTTGGATGGGTTAATATATAAATGCTCATTCAAGTTCTGATATCAGTTTAATTTCAGAACCTGAAATTTCAATTTTAGTTAATTTTATGCTTTTTTGTATTCATGCTTCAAAGTAATGTACTTATTAATACTTTCTTTTCTAGTACAAGTTGCAAGAAAAGTAGTAAAAAATCAAAGTCAAGAGAGGTAAAGGAGTATAATCCCGAAGAGCACGAGTTTGGTCTGATGCCGCCTCCAATTCACGTAGGAAGATATTTGCGAGAAAAACGTTCAGAGTATAAATTGTCCTATGATCTCTGGTGGTTATATAAGAATAAACAAGTAAGTTCAATGTTTATTGGAAGAGTCCACCGGGGGGGGGGGAACCACCTTTCTAAAGAAAAGTGTTGTTTTAACCTACCTACAGATTTTTCTTTATTGAAAGATGGCTTTCGAAATCTTTACACATGGAATATTCTGTCATCTCTTGATGGATCCGAAATTGTGTCTTGCAATTTTTTTTGGCCTAAGATTTTTCTCCTCAAAATCGCTGAGGACGAATATTCTGTATTGTCGCCCCCCGACCTTCTGTTGTGCTTAATAATTGGTAGTGGGGAAACAGTGATCATTAGAGAACGATGTTACAATGGGAGGGTCATAAATAAAAATCTCAAATTCAGCAGTACCATCTGCTGACCTGAGGCTAATTTTTGTACCGAAACTGGAAAAGACTTCAACCGGAAGCTTTGTGTATGCAAAAAATTTGCAAAACAAAAATTCTTCTGCAAAAGTAAATGTAATTTGCACAGAACCCATGAATTACTTTTAAAAGAATTTAGCATGACCTAATTTACAAATGATTTCTTTTAGCATAGAATAAATACTTAAACAGGTATCTTACAATGCTTGCAGAAACACAGACGTTTGAGATATTTTTTATTTTTAGCTGTGCACATTGATTTAAAATGCTGTATTTTTTCAACTACCAGAACAGTTCACAAAACCAGTTACTTCAATACATATTTTCATTAATTGTTCTGAAATAAAAATGATATTTTTGAAAGAGTTCAAATCATATAACTCCATTTTAAATTGATGTATCATTTATATGTTTGTATCAAAAGTCATTTAGTTGTGTAAATGTGAAGTATGAGCGTTTTATTTTTATACATTGAAATATGAGGACAAGATGCATTTCCTTAAAGAAAAATTCATTTTACTCTTCTGATTTCCCATCTAAAAAGAACTACTAAGAAATTTTCTTGGCATGATATGAAAATCATTCGCGATTAATATCGTAAGAGATTAAATCGCTTTTGGGCATTGGTAAAATAAAGTACTGAAAGTACATGAAATTATATGATACATTTTTTTTTTATCCTAATCAAAATCCTTCCGTTTTTACTAAAAGTGTTATCTAATGAAAAGGGTCCTAATAATATTTGATTATGAATATTTTACTGGTATGAAGATGCGCTTATTTCCAAATTTCGAAATGGTTGGGACATAAAATTCTCAGCGGATAAGACTAAACATTTATGAAAAATAATTGTTAGTAGAAGATAAATGTAAATAGCTTTTTATAAAATCATTGCAATCATTATACGAAGGTGGAAAAAATATGATGGTGATCTGGGTGATGCAAAAAATTTTGCAAAAGGAAATAAAAATTTCCATTTCTTTGTCTGGATCAAGTTTTGAAATGACACAATTAGATAAAGATAAATTGACAACATTAACTTTTATGGAGAACTTTCGGAAAACAATTTGTTATTTACGACTGCGGTTAATTGATTAAAACAAAGGAGGGCTATCATTGTATGGGAAGGGATGCCTTCGTAGAGGACTTTTTAAAGGAAACTGGCTTGTATTCACATTACACAAGGGAAAAACTCAAGTGCAGGTCGAACTACTAGTTTTCAGCGACATTCCTGTTCAGCTGCTAGTGGGCGTTATTGACGACTAAGTATTGATGAGCTATGTTAAATTAGGTAATGATTGCCATTTATTTTTAAATTCATTAGTTAACCCTTTGACGGTTAGGGAAATTAGCAGTTTTCGTTTACTTAATTCGCACAGCATTACGAGTAAACAGTAGTCGAAAATGGTAGCTGTTTTACCCCGCCGTTATTTCGAAAGTGTCACCCTTCTCTGGTGATGCCGTAGATAGCTGGCCTCACGCGTTTTAAAAATTTCTTAAAGTATTTGTAGTACACAAATAACAGTTTTTGCATACTTTAAAATAATTAATAAATAATAATTATTAAATAGTAAATTATAAATGATTATAATCAATTGTATAAATAATAATAGTTAATTATAAATATAAGACAAATATTAAATTGAAAGGACTAAATAAATACTACTAATGTAAAACTTTATGAAGCATTTAAATACAGTAATTACCTAAAAACAGCTCGAAAGTACTCTCGTGGATCAGAAATATTTATCATGCAAGCTTTCATGCCCACATCGCCAGTAAAACTAAATCGGCTAGGAGCGTGAGAACTTGAATCAATTTTACACCACTGTCGAACACTCGGAAAATCTTCCTCATCACTTGAATCGTCTTCTGAGCTTGTAATGTATGCGTAATGTATGCTTTACGCATGTGCGCGTTGAAAGAAATGTTTAATAAAGTAAACAAATAAATATTAAGCTTTTTTTTTGTAAATTTTGATACCCTTTAGATCATAATTGCTCTTTATTTCATAAATTACGGTTTCATATTTCTAATTTTATAATTTCTGCATGCCATCTTGCCAGATTTAAACTGATAATCCGGAATCGCTGAAGTCCCGACGAGTCTGGATTAAAGACTTTTGACTGTATATTATACACGTATTTATCATAAAATTGAAGCATTTTTCCAAAGATTTTCCTACAGAATTTTACTCACAGGAATGCATTCTTACATTCTGCTTTCTCCTACAATATTGAGAAATGTTTGGCCTTTATTTTTAAAAATAGATCAAGTATTTTCAAATAAGGTGAATGTTGAAAAGAAGCGGTAATGTAAAACAAATAGAAGAAAGAACAGGATATGCATAGAAAATAAGAGCAGAGACGATAAGAATGAAAGGCAATGTGCATGGTCATTCCACGTATTATATATGCTACCTTTGATGAAAAAAACTTCTTTTCCACTGTTTACGAGTCAGGATTCCATGGACATCTATAACTATTATCTGTTTCTGTTCATATACTGGGCTCACACTGTAATGGTGCAAAAGAAAATTTAAAAGTGCAATTTACATTTAAATTTTTCCATTATCGATATTACCTGCTATAAAATAAGCTAACTACAGAGCACAAGAAACATAGTAAGACTGGAATTCTCTTATTGCAGGTGTTGAGTTTAGTACTGTATGCGAATAAAATTTTTCAATTGGTTTCATGTAGCTAACCTTGCTAACAGCCGGATGATGAAACATGTACTGAATACTGAAAGCTTGATTTAAGTTAGAACATAGGTGAAAGGGCTGACTGCATCATAGGTGTTTTGTGAAAAGTCGATTTCCCTTAAAAAGCCCTTAACAATTGCAGCTCTCACATGCTTGCAATAAATAGCTCTCTTATGCTATATGCTCTAGTCTAAACTATTTTTAGTTGAATATAAATAAATTATGCATTTTTTTTTGGTAAAAAAAAAAAAAAAAAAAAAAAAGATATCTTGTAGAATTTTGGTTTTTTAAAGAAAAGAAGAAAAAAAAAGATTATATATTTATTTCTAACTAGGCCAGCCAGCCATGTGAACAAAACTTAATTTTGTATCTTTTCTTTGAAGCAGAAATACATTGTGCATTTTGGTGATTAAAAAGGTTAGGTTAGGTTAGGTTATTTAATTACGGCAAAGCCTCGAGGGCTATCTGTCTAAGGGGAGGGATGCCTTCGTGGAGGACCTTCTAAGGGAAACTGGCTCATATACATGTTACACATGGGGAAAACCAAAAAAACACCCATGCAGCCAGCCTGTTCGCAGGATTCGAACCTCGTACCGAACTACCATTGTTCAGTGACTTTACCGCTTGGCCGCTGGTGGGCCCAGGTGATTAAAAAGGGTTTTACACTTTTTAATCACCTGGGCATGCCATCTTGCCAGATTTAAACTGATAATCCGGAATCGCTGAAGTCCCGACGAGTCCGGATTAAAGACTTTTGACTGTATATTATACACGTATTTATCATAAAATTGAAGCATTTTTCCAAAGATTTTCCTACAGAATTTTACTCACAGGAATGCATTCTTACATTCTGCTTTCTCCTACAATATTGAGAAATGTTTGGCCTTTATTTTTAAAAATAGATCAAGTATTTTCAAATAAGGTGAATGTTGAAAAGAAGCGGTAATGTAAAACAAATAGAAGAAAGAACAGGATATGCATAGAAAATAAGAGCAGAGACGATAAGAATGAAAGGCAATGTGCATGGTCATTCCACGTATTATATATGCTACCTTTGATGAAAAAAACTTCTTTTCCACTGTTTACGAGTCAGGATTCCATGGACATCTATAACTATTATCTGTTTCTGTTCATATACTGGGCTCACACTGTAATGGTGCAAAAGAAAATTTAAAAGTGCAATTTACATTTAAATTTTTCCATTATCGATATTACCTGCTATAAAATAAGCTAACTACAGAGCACAAGAAACATAGTAAGACTGGAATTCTCTTATTGCAGGTGTTGAGTTTAGTACTGTATGCGAATAAAATTTTTCAATTGGTTTCTTGTAGCTAACCTTGCTAACAGCCGGATGATGAAACATGTACTGAATACTGAAAGCTTGATTTAAGTTAGAACATAGGTGAAAGGGCTGACTGCATCATAGGTGTTTTGTGAAAAGTCGATTTCCCTTAAAAAGCCCTTAACAATTGCAGCTCTCACATGCTTGCAATAAATAGCTCTCTTATGCTATATGCTCTAGTCTAAACTATTTTTAGTTGAATATAAATAAATTATGCATTTTTTTTTGGTAAAAAAAAAAAAAAAAAAAAAAAAAAAAAGATATCTTGTAGAATTTTGGTTTTTTAAAGAAAAGAAGAAAAAAAAAGATTATATATTTATTTCTAACTAGGCCAGCCAGCCATGTGAACAAAACTTAATTTTGTATCTTTTCTTTGAAGCAGAAATACATTGTGCATTTTGGTGATTAAAAAGGTTAGGTTAGGTTAGGTTATTTAATTACGGCAAAGCCTCGAGGGCTATCTGTCTAAGGGGAGGGATGCCTTCGTGGAGGACCTTCTAAGGGAAACTGGCTCATATACATGTTACACATGGGGAAAACCAAAAAAACACCCATGCAGCCAGCCTGTTCGCAGGATTCGAACCTCGTACTGAACTACCATTGTTCAGTGACTTTACCGCTCGGCCGCTGGTGGGCCCAGGTGATTAAAAAGGGTTTTACACTTTTTAATCACCTGGGCATGCCATCTTGCCAGATTTAAACTGATAATCCGGAATCGCTGAAGTCCCGACGAGTCCGGATTAAAGACTTTTGACTGTATATTATACACGTATTTATCATAAAATTGAAGCATTTTTCCAAAGATTTTACTCACAGGAATGCATTCTTACATTCTGCTTTCTCCTACAATATTGAGAAATGTTTGGCCTTTATTTTTAAAAATAGATCAAGTATTTTCAAATAAGGTGAATGTTGAAAAGAAGCGGTAATGTAAAACAAATAGAAGAAAGAACAGGATATGCATAGAAAATAAGAGCCAAAGCCTCGAGGGCTATCTGTCTAAGGGGAGGGATGCCTTCGTGGAGGACCTTCTAAGGGAAACTGGCTCATATACATGTTACACATGGGGAAAACCAAAAAAACACCCATGCAGCCAGCCTGTTCGCAGGATTCGTACCTCGTACCGAACTACCATTGTTCAGTGACTTTACCGCTCGGCCGCTGGTGGGCCCAGGTGATTAAAAAGGGTTTTACACTTCAGTTTTCCCATAGAATGTTTGTTTTGTATTTTATTTTACAGAAGTTTGAATCTAAATTTTTTTTGTTGCAAACCGTAGGTAAGGAAAAACATTATCTATATAAAATAATAGCAGTCCTACAAGCATAATGCATAAATATTCTTGATAAAACCTAACTGAAGGAAGATGAATCTAATCATAATCAGTTCTACACAATTTATTTTAAAATTCATTATCATTTGCATTTTTTGAGTGCAAACATAATTTTTTTTCTTTTCATATTTCAAAACTTCAACCATTTACACCCTTTAAAAATAATTGCATATTATTATACTGAAAAATAAAATTTAAGAATGTAGTGAATTCTGGGAAATAATCTTTATTCAGTAGATCCAAAACAAAATTATGACTATAAATATTTATAAAACGTTATGTTTCTGTATTAGGTAACTACACAGAAAGTAATACTGATCGAAAATGTTTAGTAAAACTAAGCATTACCTCTATATAACTATAATATTTTGAAACAAATATTTTCAGTTTTCCAAGTGCACATACAAAACTCATGTTCCATAAAGCCCATCAAGAGCGTTGGTCCATCAGCGGACGATTAATAAAGTCTCTGAACACTGGTAATTTGCCCCAGGATTCATGTCCTGCCGAACAAGCTCAATGCGTAAGCTGTTTCTTTGTTTTCCCCATGTGCAACGTGTATACGAACCAATTCCCTCAGAAATTCGTCCATGAAGTCATCCCTACCCTTAGGGACTAGTGTCTCTGTTTAATTCTTTAATTCTTTCTATAAATAGTGAGAGAAAGAATTAAAGGTATAGAAACTAATAAAACCACAAGAATCAATCCATCAAAATCCGATTTTTTTCATTAATGCGCTTATAATTTTTTTAACATGAGTAACTAAGAGCAACTAACATAACTAAGACCATCTGTTTATTTGCTCTTAGTCCAACTTCCCCCCCCCAAAAAAATAAGTAGTGGAATAGTAAAATATTCTGATATTTTCTTAGATTTTAAAGAAACAATATCATTATGGCACAATTAATAAACTCTTGGCTTTCTTTACTTATTGCTGTACACAAAAGCAGAAAATTGCATGACAAAAACTTAGGCGTCTGTGATTATGATTAGCAAGTAAACAAGTTTTTTACTTCATGTTCAGTTAATTAGTTCTGTCATTATATCAAGTAAATTGTGAAATTATATATATATCCACAGTTTAAAATAAATTCTGGATGAATAATACCCAAAGCTGGAAAAAAAATTTCTAAGTTCCCAAGATAGTTTACTTTTTACTTTATTAAAAAAATAAATAAAAAATCATAGTGTTTCAGTGAGAAAATATTCCTTCTACCCCAAGCAAGCAATCATATATAAGAGGTAAATTAATTAATTAAAGTGAAGGGTGTTAGAAACAGAAAAATATTTTTATATTATAGCCGTATGCATACAGATTGTACATACAAATTTAAATAAATATATGTATATTGTTGCGAAATGTACAGGCACTGTGAGATAGCTACCCTGCAAAGCAGTTTTAGGGTTGCCATAAAATGGCAAGGGAAGACAGGGTTGCCACATTTGGTGATAAAATTGGCAATATGCCATGGACAGATGGAGAACCTTCTGAAACGAATTCTTACCGTTTTCGCCCAGAATGTTCTCGAACACAAGCCGAAAGCTATATAAAAACTGCTGGTGCGCAGTCAGTCAGTGTGTGTGCCTCGTGTAGAGTGCGAAAGAGTTAGTATCAAGTTGGTGTCTCTCATCTAGTTAGTCTGTGCGAAGACTATGGAGTTGACAGCCGGGCAGCGAGTGCCGAGTGGGTCGTCGAGTGCACCAAAGGAGTCTCTTAGTGTATCACAGTTAGTGCATTGTCGAGACAGCGTGTTGAGTTCTGGGAATGACTGAACTGAAGAGTCGGGAGCTGTGCTCTGTGTGTCGTCGAGTGCATCACGAATTGTAGCGTGGAGAGTCTCTAGAGTACGTGGAGTTTTGAGAACGACTGAGCAGAGTCGTGAGCTGTACTCTAGTGCTTTGCAGTGAAGCTGTCTCCACCATGATAGCTTGATAACCTGAAAGCTGTGTCGCTGAATGTGTCAGCGTGTTTATAACAGTTCGACGACTGTAAAAATGATTTTGGAGCTATCTGATTAATATTGGTAAATAAAGTGTGTTTTGATACTTCATCAAGTGTCGTCGTTATTCACTCCAAATCTACAAACCCCGTATGAACGTGAAGGAAGAAAATAACGTAACAACTGGTGTCAGAAAAGAAAAATGCAGCAATATATATATATATATATATATGCATACATACATGCATACATACAAATGCAGAATTTATGAACAGGGGAAAAAAAAATAAACATTTATAATTCTTTTTAACGTCTTGGTTTGCAGTTTTCCACAAAATTTTAATTTGGTACCATAATTCCTGACTAAAGCGAACAATTACTGTTAGAAGTTGGATCATTTTTGAAATGCTTCCTTCTTGAAAACTACCAAAGGGCAAAGTTTTGATAGTGATTGATACTTTTATAGCTGACAGTAATCAGTTCACGTGATCATTATCTGCAGGTGTGGGAGGGGGGTTAAAAAAAAACTACTTAACGCTTTTGATGCATTCAGTGAAAGAAATGTTCCACAGTTTTCAAAAGCTTTGTTGACAAAGCTGCTGATGCTTTAGGAAACAATATCTTATCTTTCTCAAAACCTCCAGAGCGTTAAAATTTCTTTTCGTAAGAAAAATGTCAATGAATGAAACAATGAATTTTTTATAGGTACTTTCTAGGAATTGAAAGCTGTATAAGATCAATGAGAATTTATTACATATGTTAATTTCAAATGTAGAATTAAGTTCCAAATAATTTTAAAATCATTTGAAGGGAATTTATATTTTGTGTGGGTTATGCTGCATGAACAAAAAGGTGAAATTATGCTCAATAATAAAAACTGGTAAAAGTTTAAAAGATGAAAGCATGAGAACCTGAAATGAAATGCTTGAGAAAATCTGTATAATTCAGTTATTTAAGGATTATGTTTAAAAGAACATTGGTTGAGGTTTTTTTTAACTGTTATTTTTAAAACATGTTTTACTACAGTAATCTTTAATGATGTACCGATTGTAAAGATTTGACAGTATTAATATAGTATACTGCTTTAAAATAGGAAAATAAATATAAATTATTAAGACTTCATAAGGGAAAATAATTTCATTAATTCTTTAAATAACATATTCAATTTTTAATTCCAGTAAATTTAAATTGCTTCCAGTTTTACAAAATAAAAGCCCTTAAAAACAAACAAAAAAGCTCTGAATACAATTAAAAGGACTATTTTATCAGTTTTTTAACCATATGCATTATGAATATTGCACAGCATGACCAAATATTAATCATCACTTTAAATAATGGATCTCTGTCATGCGGCTTAGATAACATAAAAATATTTGCAGTATGGTACTTTGTATATTGTGTAGAATCTTTAGCCCCCCCCCACAATATGATTAAATTGTATGAGTGTTAATACCATCTGCAAAGATTGACGATGTTCTCTTGGTAATTTACAGTGTGATGATTGTAGATACTATCTCAAAAGCTGTATATCTCATACTGTTCAATACCAATTTGATTACTGTATTTTCATATATATTGCAGTTTCATGTACAGTTATTACATTCTTTTAAATGTATTTTCAGCTTGTTTATAATGATGAACTGACGAATAATTATAAGAAAATAAAGACAAGTAAGTGCTCTTTATTTTATTTTTGTTGCATGATTCTGATTTTCATAAGGGAAACAACATAAAATAATAACAAAAAAATATATAAAATAAAATAAAAATAAAAATCAGAGTAATTTACTTAAAAATTATGCATTTTAACCACATTTTAACTTATGTAGCAAATAAAGTAATATCTCAGGAAAACTGGTCAAGATTCTATCAGGTGATTTAATAAGATGCCAGCTTGAAAAAAAAAAAAAGTTTTCTTAACATATATTAAAAAAATTCAAAATAATTATACTAGTAGAAAACTGTATCTGTAGGAAACATTTTGAAATGAGTTGTGATGGTGAGCCATAAAGGCTAGTATCTATGATTCTGTTGGACATTTGCTGCCACTCAGATATGATTTTGAAACTTGTCACAGCATTGGGAGATTGTTATTGATTCTCATCAAGAATCTATAGTTAATTAAATTAGTGTCTTATTTTTTTTATTTCCTCAACACATACTTAAAAACATGTTACATATAGGATGACATGATATTAAGTAGAAGTTTGATACTTTCTAAGTTGATAATATTGAGACTTCTTTATGGAGAGATAAAAGTTGAAAAAAATTAATTAGTTTTGCAGTTTTTTTAGTATACATTTCTGAAATATTTTCATTAAAATTTTAGATGTTTATGTGGATATCAAACCTGATTCTAAAAATGATGATCAGCCATGCAATTGTGTTCCTCCAAAAGACTCCAGAAGACGAGGTTGTGGAGCGGAATGCCTAAATAGGTATTTATTGTGTTTTACATTAAAGGAACTGTGATAGAATAATGATTCGTGTCATCTTGGGTCAGGACAAAATCTTTTGCTTAATATTAATATTTACTATGTTCAGTGAGAGTTTTGGACATCTTTTATTTGCCATGGGTGGTGGAAATCTACTGCATAAGGGTGGAAAGCATATCTATGCTTGGAATGAATCTTTTTTTGATACTTAAGGCGTTTTCCTGTCCTTGGTAACATGAATCATACTGTAACTGGTAATCAAATTTTAGTGCTGATTGAAAATTTTTGAAACTTTACAAAGTATTTACCAAACAAAGTATAGACATAAATAAAGATGATAAAAATTATGTATAAAAGTATAATGTTTATTAATTTGCTCAGTATTAAATGTAAATTATAAATGTTTGTGTACATATTGTAAATGATTTAAAACTATTATTGACATCTAGTTAGTTATTTTTTAGATGGCAGCACTAAAATTGGTTGTCATTTTAATCGTTTTCTTTCTCATGCCATGGTATTGTACATTCACATATAAAAATAGTGTTTTAGTGGAACGTTTAAGAAATAACTAACTAACTAAAAGCAATGACTGCATGATTAGCGAATTTAATAACAAAATATGCGTTTTCTCAGTTTATAGTTTAAAATTTGTATTAGTACATTAGAAAACAATCAGTTCAAAACTTGGCAATAATGACCTTTCTCATGTTTTGTAAAATTTTCATTTTTTTAACCTTCAAATTAGGCATTTTAAAAATGTTATTTCTGTGCTAGTTTAGGATACAAACATTAATTGCAAGAACTACTAGAGATAAATAAAATATAAAGAATAAATGAAATATGATACCAATTTCTATTTGTTAAAAATCTGCAGAAACTCAGATTTTGAACTTTTTTTTTTTAAGAAAAAAAAAGTAGTTTTTCCTTTTTTGTATCTGCATTTTTCTTTTTTAACATTCTGTTAGCAAAACAGAATTTGCAATTTTATTGGAGCATTATGGAAATATAGTTTAGATATTTTTTGCATTTAAAAAAAATCGGTACTTCATAGATATTATTGTTATTATTATTATTTTTTTAAATGGCCATCCATTTTATTTAGTAGCCATTATCCTTGTGCCACTACAAGGCCATTTCATTATGGAGGTTCCTAATAGGTGACCACTATTGCCTCCTATGATGGGACAGACAGTTACAGCCATGCCTTCTAGAAGATTTGAACCTGCATCCATTGCTATGGCAGTCAATCACTAACCACTGTATCGGCTGGGTGGCTTATAAATATTATTACTCAGTAACAATTAGCAGAAATGATAGAAATATCTGGTTGTAACGAAAGTTTTCTGCCAAAAAACAGTAGCAGTACCTTTAGTGCGGGTAGTAATCACCACCAAAATCTATGATTTTCTGCCAACGTTTTGGTAGTTTTTCAAAGCCTTCAGCCTAGAAACTTGGTGGTTGCAAGTCCAAAAACAAGATAACCCCCATTTCAGACGTCCTGTGCAGAATGGAAGATAGCACCAGGAAGATGTAGCTGCAGGTGTGAGAAAAGGTAAAGTCTGTAGGAGCGATGTCAGGGCTATATGGTGGATTCATTTTTCATCACCAGTGACTATAATGAAAAAAGCCCTTTTGTTTATGCCTGGCAAGCAGTGTTTAGTGTGTAAAAAAATAGTGTTCAATGTTTCTCAGCTTCAGTTCATACGAAACCCAATTTCCTTGCTTTTGATTCATTCCCATTGATTTTAAATGATGTGAAAATGTTTGTTGAGTCATTCCTAATATAAATGCAAGTGTTTGGCATGAGTCTTTATCCAATAATACTTCCAATTCTGTATCTTCGTACACTTTCATTCTTCTGTTATGTACTTTGTCCTCAACGTCAAATTCACCATTCTTAAACTTTTGAAATCACTCACGGCATCTTTTCTCACTTAAAAGCAGGCCCACCTTATGCTTCTGCAAGAAATCGATGTGCAGATTTCTTCAAATTAAAAAAGTAAGTCAAAAGTTCCCACAGATGATGCTCATTTGGCTCAAAACTCAACATTTTCACATGAAAAAAATTATGATGCTGATACAAAATTATTAATTTTTCAAGGTTTTGTTGTTAGCAGATGTCCAACCTTATGATAGGATGTTTTACATCAAATAATTTTAACCTTAACTTACTGATGGTACCATTTTTTTTTGTCAAATGGTTGAGACTTATTTGCACTCTCAGTGATAATAATAAGAACTGCCTCTGTTGCTTTTAAATAAGTTAGTCTGTTAATCATCAACAGACAGATTAAATATAAATACCTTATATTTTGCAGAGTGGCAACAAATGAAAAGTGAAACAATGCAGTATTGTGTTTCAAGACTAATATCCCTTTTGGATTAATAAGTGGCAAATTTATTAGTAATACAAATGAAAAGTATTTGCAGCCATTTTCGTCAGTGTTCTAGATGTGTACAGTTGGTATTTTTTAATGGTTAATGTGAAATATTTCAGTATTATATATTAAAAGATAGATATTTAGTTTAATTCCCACGTTGAAGAATTTATTGTGAGTAAATATCAAAGTTTTATTAAAAGCCATATTTAGATATGAAGTTTAGTGCAATACGTTCAAAAAAAATTTTTATTAATGCTTTATCATTTAGGAACTTCAAATTCTGTACTGTTTTATATTATAATGGCTTATTTTGTGATAGTAATAATCTGCTTGATTAATTTTGCTTTGAGTTATAAAAAATATTATAATTATTATAAATCCTTCACCATATATTAGTCTTTTATTGATACATTAATTCATTATTGCAGGATGATGTATGTAGAATGCACACCTCAGCTATGCCCATGCAAAGATCAATGTTCTAATCAAAGAATTTTTAAACATGAGTGGAGTCCTGGACTTGAGCGTTTCATGACTAAAGACCGTGGTTGGGGAATAAGGACTACTGAGTTTATTCGATGTGGTATGTAATAGTTTTTAAATGTAGATTCTGAAACTTTTATAGGTTTCATTTTTTACCATCATACAAATGATATCTGGGCATTTTAGCTTATTGTTTGCCAGTTGAATATTAGCATTATAATAAACAAGGGTGATTGTGGTCTGGATATGGCCAGAATTCTGGATTTTTTACTTTCTCAAATCTGGAATTTCTGGGTTTGTGAAATGTTCATTCATCATCTTTTTTAAATTTTATTTTAGATAAAATATGTCATTCAGATATTACATAAATTGAAAACTCGTAGACTATGTAAAAGTATATCACCAGAAAGTTGTATTGACAGAATGGTTGTTATTTAGACAGTTGTATTGTACAGAAGCAACTCTTATTAAGATAAAATGGAAAACAAATCCCCAGCATTTATTTACTTTTAACTAGTTACTTTTAACTCGCTTCCGTGTATTCATTGTTGAAAGTGTATTTAATGATATGGTTGCCATATCATATATTGCCATTATGATAGAACACCCTTCAACTCTGATAGCCTATTTGTGGGGCGAGGAGGAATAAATGTCTAGTTGCACATTTTTTGTAACTGCAAAAAATAGTATTGAAGTTAAATATTAGTAAAAGTAGGCAAAAGCTAAATAAAGTAAATTGTGATGCATTTTTTAATATAAATTATGACAATATTTGAAATTTCTGTCTGATATTCTTTCTTTCATGTGTCGTAAATTGCTGTAATTATAAATTGTGTTGTATATTGATGACAAAACTTTTTCACCACCATTAGCTTTATTTTTCATTATCCTTCAGTTGAGCTTAATAAAGTTAATGCCAAAGTTTCTTTGTTACTCATTTTATAAGCTTAGCTTTACAGAACTTCAAGTTTATTAGAATGTTCTTATATAACTCTAAAGTGTGTGAATATTTAAGTAATCAAGAAACACCATTTCCAAAGGCTATCATCGCAAATTTTCACTCCACATTAGGATAAGGGGGGGATCAGTGGATAAAAGGAGAAAAATTTTTGTAGCCATATGTGGACCAGTAATGATTTTAGTGATTCTTTGGCCATTTTTGCAATTTAAAAAAATATTTAAGATTTAAAGCTTAAGGAGGATATTATATAACAGAAAATGGTACTCTTTTGTTGAAGCAGCCACAACATATGCTTTGGTGCGGCACTTAACATTAATTAGCAAAAATTAAAAAAACACTGTGCCAACCTTCAAAAAAGGAAAACCTACAATGTGAATAGGAGGTAACATTTATTTACTTATGTGGTAGCCATTATTCATCAAATGTTATTGTAATAGAATCAATTATTTACCCATGTACTATGAAGTGCTGGCTTATAAATTCACCTAAATATGAGTTAAAAAATTCAAATGTAATTAATATGAATTGAACTGAAATGTAATAAATAGAAATCCATTTAGTTGCACTTCAAATTCATTTGATTTTCTGTGTATTTGCATCAGAGGTTGGATCTACCAAGTTGTATCTGTGGTGATTATGGTCCAGATATAGTCAAAATTACATACTTTTTACTTTCTCAAGTCTGGAATTTCAGGATTCATGAAATATAGATGCATAATCTTTCTCTTATTCATGTTTAGAACAATGATATTGTTGTGTTGTGTGGATTTGGAGTGATTGATGACAACACTTGATGAAGAATCAGAACATAATTTATTTGTCAGTATTACACAGGAGAGTTCCAAAGACACGTTTACAGCCATCAGAAAAGTGCGATAAACATGCTGAAACAGTCGGCAACACAGCCTTCAGGCTATAACGGAGAGGAAAGCTTTACGTTGGAGCACTAAAGTACAGCTTCTGACTCAGTCGATTGCTCTCGAGCTAATCTCTGAACTCAAGACACTATTACCGAACTCAACATATTGTAGATTCTTTCAAAATAAACTGCTACTCCATGTACAGGTGGGGTATTTATAGCTTTTGATCTGCCTTTGGAGAACATTATCAGAAAAACTGGTAAGAATTCATTCTAGAATGTTCTCGCTCTGTGTATGGCATGTCGCCAGTTTTGTTGCTAAATCTAGCAACCCTTGCCACTTTCTGGCAACCCTAACCCTGCTTTGAGGGGAATCTAGCTTACCGCTGCAGCTGGGCATTCCTAACAATATCATTCGGACATTGTAAAAATTTAAATTTTTAGTTTATATAAAGTTCAAAGACTGAATGAAGTTCAGTGAGAGGTCAAACTTCTTATATGAGCAAACTGAGTTTACTAAGAAATTTTTCTTGTACAGAAAAATTATTTTTTTGTTTTTGTTATACAGAAAATTGGGGGGGGGGACCAACAACAACAAAGTTAAAAGAAGATAGAAAACAGAAATATCCAATGTTAAAAAAATTGATTAAATCTGTTGTAACTTTCTTTAACTTCTTAACCCATTCCAAGAGTTCATTTATTTATATGCATAATATTAAAAAAAGAGTGCAGAACATCCTTGACACATCCCTAATAGCTTAGATGCATACAATCCTTGACACATCCCTAATAGCTTAGATGCATACGGGCTGTGAAATATTATTTATTCTCATTACGCAAAAGTACGTATGCAACTTTTGGGTCAGATCTTATTCCCATTGAGCATGTATGAAACATGATTGGGCGACAAATCCATCATTTACAACTAGCTTAGACCATTGCTGATTTGACTTACCTAGTGCAAAAGGCAAGCAACTGCATGCATGCTTGCATTCAACATCGTAACGACAACAGCAGCCATTTCATGTTTGAAATGGTTCTAATAAAAAAGTGATATGTTTATTATTATGTAAATTTGTATTATATTTAAACAACATAAATAAGAAAAGTTGAAGTCCAAATGCAGTTAACATGAGATCTCTGTGTAACTTTATCAACCCGTTTAGGTCAACAAGAGGGCTCATATCAGTGGTGTCATGGTCAGTCTTTGCCATGAGCCTTTTATGACAGTTTAAATCTGCCAGTTTGTAGTTGAACTAATATTCTTCTGAAACCATTAAATTCATGATCCTGAAGTCCTGTATTAACTTTTAAAGCAGCATATAAAATGCAGTTCTTACATGTAGCTTTTACTGTATAAATTTACTCTTAATAATTTCATTCATGATACTGTAACTGTTAAAGGAACAACCTTCACGAAAGTTATCTTTTTTCTTTCTCTTGTTTTTCAAGGCAATTTTTTTTCTAGCTTGCCTGGCATCTTAAAAAAGAAAAGGGGGGGGGGAGCTAGATGGAGCATGATAGCAGAGATAATTGGGTATATTATTCACATAAAAATATTACACTAAGTCATGAGGACCAACAGCCCCACCAGTGGCTAAGCAGTAAAGTCGCTGAATACTCATAGTTCAGTCTAAGGTTCGAATCCCGCAAGCGGGCTGGCTGCATGCCATTTTTGTGTTTTTACCCTCCTGTGTAATGTGTATATGAGCCAATTTCTCTTGAAAGTAATTCACAAAGGTATTCCTTCCCTTAGATTCCTTCCCTCAAGTCTTTGTGTGTAACGTGTATATGAGCCAATTTCTCTTGAAAGTAATTCACAAAGGCATTCCTTCTCTCAAGTCTTTGTTGTAATCACATAAACCAAACCAAAATATAAGGACCAACTGCATTAATTCAAAGCTATATAATTTTAAGATGAGCAGTTACCTATACATATGCAGTAGATAAGTAATCGTTGTCATGACTTTTATTTTGATAAATTCTCATTTATTAACCATTTCAAGTCATAAAATCATTATCTCATTTCATTTGATTTTGTTATGTAACAGATAGTAATGTTGCAGCATGTCTGACAAAGTTCTATATTGAATCTAAGTGCCACATCTAAATTTCTACCATATGGTTCAGTTGTATTCCTATTTAAATCAGCATTTAACGTAGTTTAAAAAGGAATTTATTAGACTACCAACACAAATTATTCTAGTCTAGAATCTATTTATCATATGATCAACAACATTCAAGATACATCAAACAATTAAAAAACAAGTTCCAAAGTTCACACTGGTGCCACGTAGCATTCTCTAAACTTCTACCAATTTTTACATTGCTATTCAGAGGCAGAGAAAAGTGTCTATTCAAACTGGAACATCCTGTCACTTTTTGGAGGATTCTGTGACATCATTTGGGAATGGAAGTGAACTGATATTGGAGACAGCTGGAAGAAATATTCCATCTGATATTCTGACGTCTATGACTTATAATAGTCCATACGGACGAGGAAAGGTCTCTTCAATGCGAGCTAGTGTCCACTTCATGGGAGTCTTGTTTTTATCTTTTAGCAAAACTAATTCTGCTACTTTGAATTTGCATATCAATTGATTTCATTTTGAATTGGTCTGCAAATGGTGTAAATATTCCTCCCTCTAGAAATTAGCTCTTAAGGTTTCTGAATTAAGGTCCACCTAGAAAGCAAGGACAAAGAATCTAGGTGTCGACAAAAGTGGAGCTCCTGCTAGGAAATGACCTGAAGTCAAAAGCTGAAGATCTGTTGGAACAGCAGAAATAGCTGATAGAGGTTGAGAGTTCAAGCAAGTTCTATTTGTGTAATTAATGTGTAAAGCTCTTCGAAGCTTAAAATTGTTGTCTTTGCAAGTCAAATTTCTCTTCATTGATTTTATATTAACTTCCCACAATCTGCCAAAATAAGAAGAAGGAGGAATAAAATATACATTATGCCTTCTTTTTACATACATTGAGCTACCTAACCTGTACAGAAAATAAATCTCAAATAGAGTCTGTAGGCAGAGGATACTTTAAGAAATAAAAGATCAGACTTTAAACATTTAGGGGAACAAAATTTCACATTATTGTCTGAAATTTTAAGCGATCAAGCAGTGGATCACTGTACAACTTTTTGTTTGGCTACGAAGCTTTCATGAAGGATGTGTCAGGCGTACATGTTGATCAAAAATTAGGAAGACAAAAAATATCTATAGATTAAAAGAAGTGTAATGCTGGCATCAGAGCTGGGGCAACCAGTGCAGATGCAGCGGGCAGTAACTTAAGGGTGAACAATCTTAGATATGCCAGACAGCAAAATGCCTTTAACCTTGTGCGAGGTAGAAAGAAAGAAGGTCATCAAACAAGAAATCGAAAAATACGAGAAAATATTATAAGCTAAAGAGATTTTACCAATATCAGTGTGCTGATTTTGGCAGAAACTTTGGAGAAGAGAGTTGCTTGTGTTCTGTTGATCCATCATTGCTTGAAGCAATATTACTGATATGAAGATTTGATAATTAAGATGAAAGATCTCCATCTGGAATAATTACGAATTTGATAATTGGGAATTAAATATTTCGATTAAAATTTAAATTGTTGTCAAGCCAGTGATTTTTCCTGTCAGCCATTAATTCTTTTCATGACTCCAAATATTTCAGCCATTGGTGAAATAAATTATGATCTCTGCCTAGGATTACCAAGAAATTATTATGAAAGATAGAGTTTCATTTGGAAAACGGTTTCATTAAGCATATTATTGTAAATACTTGCAAAATATGTGAAACAATTACATAAAAAGGCTTGACTTGCTTAGTGATGCAAAATTACTTTCAAAGGAGTTCTACAGAAAATTGAGATAAGTCTCCTAACCAAGTAAGAGGCTGAAGATTCATTCCACCAAAAATTAAATCTTCATAAAATTCTTCCACAGATTGAAAATAGCTCTATATGGATCGCAAGGTGGAACAGGTTTCTTCAGCAGTTATGCCATTCAAGGACTGAATAAAAATAGTACCCTACAAAGAATAACAAATCTTCCAGGTGGATCGCAACTGTTGTGAACATTGGGATCATACAGGAATGTAAGCAGATACAGCCTAATGTAAAATTAACTTGAGAGAAAAAATATTACGGAGAACAATTAAATATAAATGTAACCCTGAGTTTTAGATAAACTTCGTATTAGTGTATTTCAATGACCATTGCCTGTTCAAAAAGTAATATAAGCAGAATGGTAATTACCAGAAACGGAATTATTTGTAATTTTATGTATTTGTTGCTGTAACTATAAGCGAGCACTGGACTGTTTGAAATTCTTCAAATTTTTGCATACATAATATCAGAAATTAAATTCGTGATTAATAAAGAAACGTGGCACTGCATGATTTCAAATTCCATTTATGTTAAAAAAATTATTCAAAACAAATTACATTTCAGATGGCAAATGATCACAAATAACTCGCGAGCCACAGTTAAGGTGTCAGAGAGTGGCAGTTTGCCCATGTCTGTTATATATAGTTGAATAAACTGAATCATATTATAAAGTGAATTTAAATCAGTTTTGAATTCTTTTAAAATGACACCACCTCACAATGTGAAAGCGCTCAGGAAACTCGCAGTTTTTTAAATTTTAAGGTTGGCTGCCAGCTGTGTTTATATGTTCAGTACAAAGTCCGTAATCCGGACTCATCGGGACTTCGGCGATTCCAGATTAAGGGTTTTTCCAGATTATAGATTATCAATTTAAATTTGGTAGGATGGCATGCAGAAATTATACATTTAAAAATATGAAACCATAATTTATGAAATAAAGAGCAATTATGATCTAAAGGGTATCAAAATTTACACAAAAAAAAGCTTAATATTTATTTGTTTACTTTATTAAACATTTCTTACAATGTAAGTTGTTTAAGTTCCTCCGTTTTTTTGTGCTAAACACGCATGCGTAAACATTAAATGCGCATATGTAACATTAAACGCGTATGCATAACATTAAATGCGTATGTGTAAACGCATTACAAAAAATAAAAGTTTGTGGCTTTGAGGTCCGGATTATAGATCATTCTGGATAATGGACGTTCAGATTACAGACTTTGTACTGTAGGAATATATTCTATTAGATAAAGAAAATGTTAAATTGCTGATTGGAGGGTGGAATCTGGTGAGTCAAATGTGATGAACTCTGTATAGCTGATGTGAAAATGTAAGAAATGTTGATGTTTATCATTCAACAATTTTTTTTTTTTAATACATGTTTTTAAACTTCTGTAAAATTTTAAATAAGAAGGGTGGACTTGATGTTTAATTTTATAAAGATGTTCTATAAGGATTGTACAATGATATTACATTTTTGTTATGTTTTACTGCTTTATATTTATTTTAAAAATGCATTTCATGAAATTATTCATGTTAGAAGGCATGACATTGAATTGCTTTTTATTCTCTCTGTAGGTGAATTCATATTAGAATATGTGGGAGAAGTAGTAAGTGATACAGAATTCCGTCATAGAATGGCAGAGCGATATCGAAATGATCAACATCATTATTGTTTGAGCTTAGATTCTGGAACAGTTATTGATGGTTATCGCTTGGCTGGCGAAGGACGTTTTGTAAACCATTCTTGTGAACCAAACTGTGAAATGCAAAAATGGTAACTATGTTTTTCAGGAAAATTGCAATTTACTTCACATTTATTTTAAAGTACCTTGAATAAAGTTTGTGTACTGAATTTTTTAAATAAGTATTTTTAGTAGTATCTTGTAGATTCTAACCTCATGTCTTGCAGAGTATAGAAATATGCTAATAAGTTAATAAGAGCAGTTTAATGTGTCTAAAAGAATTTCTGAAGCAAGTTAAACATGTAATTTTATGAAACCACTGATGACTTTTTTGGGAGTAGATTTAGATTTTTTTTTTTTTTACTTCGTTGTATGAAGTAAAGAAAGTATTGTGATCATGAAACATTTTGTATATCATATTTCAATGAAAATATCCATTTTAACCATTCTTGATTGCATTTGAGTGATGATTTTGTGTGATGTCTGTACGTAGGGACAGAGTAAAGGATTCTTTTTCCCAAAACGAATTTTTAAAATGGATTCAGAAGTTTTCTGCGCAACATCTGTATGTACGTACATAATGTATGTATCTTGCAAAACTCAAAAATGAATAGCCTTAGAACATTGAAATTTTGTACATGGGACTGCTATAACATGTAGTTGTGCACCTTCCATTTTAGTTACAATCAGCCGCACCAAAAGTATATACCCACTGTCCTACCAGCCTTGGCGAGCTCAAGGTTTTTATTCTTGTATGTTGGTAAATTGTGCATGTTTTGCTTAAAAAAAGTGATTGAATTATGTTGTTTTTATGTTCTGGTTAAGGTTTTTATGCCTTTAATTAAACTGCATGCAATAGTTGTAGAATTATGAACATTTTAGATAATAAATTGTTCATAATTCTACAACTATTGCATGCAGTTGCTACTAAGCCTAATGTAGCCAAAAGTCGCCAGCGTTTGTTTACATTTGAAACTCTTTAATAGAATAGTGAATTCAGTTTTAGAACCTTCAGTCTCTTTTTGCTGAGTGGAACCAAAAGTAAACTTTTAGTTTTGTGCACCGAAAAATTTGTGTTCTTGCGTGCTGGCTGAATTGCTTATTTTTGTGCAGAACTCTAATTTTAATTGTAAAAAGTAATTTTTTTTAACTATTTAAACGGTATTTAGTGTTTTATGGTTTTCTGTAGTTTACAATTTCTAATAAAGATGTTTTGAGTTTTTATGTATTTTTACCTTGCTGTGAAGTGAGAGTTGAATTAATTGAATGAGAAATATATCTTTAATGAAATTCAAGGAAATAAGTTTAAATGAAATGCAGCAAAAAATGTGTATAGTTTAATTGGCCATACAAGAAAATTTTGTGGTGTACTCATCAGATTTTTTTATTCATTGATGAAAACAAATTTATAAATGTGTTATTTTAAAGAGAAAATTTCTTGTATCATACCTCAAAGATTTATCCTTGCTTATTATCTACATAGCTTAATAAAGGTATTTATTTGACATTTTATGATAAAAGACTAGAATTGTTTGTCACAGTTTATATTCCTTAACCCTTTGACGGGCGGTGGGACGCAACTTTTTTATTAGTTTTTATCTCCCAAATGAAAGCTGCAAAATTCCATTTAAAGCACATATAAATTACACCTTTTTTTTCTTTAAATGTATAACAGATGGCAGCATAAGTATTTATTCATGAAAATAATGTAAAATAAAAATTCTTTGCAGGTCTAATTTTGAAGTAGTTTTTTTTTTCTTAATTTCTGATGCAATTTAAATCATCTAAACAACTTTTGGTTTTAGAATGAATATTTTAATGTGAAAGTTTCCTTTTCTAATAAATATTATTATTTTAATTTATATGTATTTATTAAGAATGAATGAAATTAAAAGGTTGGACAGATGTGTCCCACTGCGTATGTAGGAATTGCTGCTACTAGATGGCAGCACCATTTAAATATTTTTAAGTTCAAATATCATGTTCATTTTATATGTTGATAATGCAAATTTATATTTTTTAATAAATTGCAATAATGTTAAAACTTTTAAAATATTTAGTATTTTTCCAAAAGAAATGAAAATATAACTCTGTAACATGAAATGTCATTGAATACTGAATGGATATGTGAGTGTGATTCACCATAGAAAAGTATCCTAAGCAAAAGAAAGAGAGATGAAATGTAAAAATACATGACGTCCTTCTAAATATCTTCCTTCTCAGACCTTTAGCAAATAAAACACTGGAACGAAAATCATCTCTATTTCAAATCTATTACGAAATCATTAAAAAAATATCTAAAAAGTCGTACAGAGAGTGATTTTTTAAAAATTATGTAAATTTTTTTTTGAAAAAATATTTTTGTTTTGCGAATATGAGCAATATTTCCCAGGTAATTATTCAAAAACGTTTTTTATATATTGCATTTTCATTTCATTGCTAAAACTAGCACTTTAGATATGCATGTTAGGAGAATTTACGCTCAGGCAAAGATGCCATTTTACTGCTCTAGATGTGCGGTGGGACAAGCTTTATCCCACCACGTCATGAATTACCTTAAAGATTTACCTGTTTTTTTTTCCATGAAATAACATTGTATTAGGGGCTAATTATCTATGCATAAAGTTATTTAAAAAAAATTATGCACCGAACCTCAAAGGGTTAAAACTTTTTTTGATGTATGATTTACACCTCCAGGACTATAGAGTAACTTCTAAACATGAGATTATTGACACTGCTTCAGAAAATGTTATTTTTAAATAACATTGAAAGTAGAGGAAAGTCTTTAGCATTTTTTAAGATAAGAATCATTTGTAGTTCTGAATGGTAATGAATGAATTAAAATGCATAAATTTTTTAAATTACTCTTTAATTCCTCTTAAAAACTCTCTCCTTTGCAGACCTTCTGTTCTCAAAAGGAGTGGGCAATTTAATGAGTGATGTTCTGTTTTCAGTAAAATTTAAATTTTTCTTATTGGTGAAATTCTTTTGTATTAATATACTTTCAATACTTTTACATAAAAAAAAAAAAAAAAAAAAAAAAAAAAACTAATCGTAGAAATGTAGACTATTTTGGAAGCATTTTATTTGAACATACTTTACTCTTATATTGTATTGTAATTTTTTTGTTACTTTATTGCATTTGTTAATGCTTTACTTCCATATTGTATTGTAAATTTTTGTTACATTATTGCATTTGTTATTATTTATTTGTTACAGAATTATGGCACTTGTCTATACCATTATACTTCATATAGAACTATTATTTGCCATTTTTGCCCAAATTAAACTTTTATTAACCTACATAGAACTAAAACTAGCATTATATTTCCTAATTTTAAAATATATGACTATGTTACAGAATGCATTTCTTTGTGTTACTAACTGGTTTGAGTATTTATTTTATAGGTATGTGAATGGCCATTACCGAGTTGGTTTATTTTCTTTGAAAGACATATATCCCAACACCGAACTTTGTTATGATTACAACTTCATCAACTATAATTTGGAAACCCAGGTAAGAAGCTAATTGCAGGGAACAACATGCTGTATTATACTTCCCTTTTTTTATAATGTGGTTAAATGTTATAAGATATACTGGCATTTTAATTTAAAGTTAGACAACATTCAGGCTTAGTCTGATGCTGAGTAAATGCACTGTTAGATTTGGTATTAATTATTATTATTATTACTATAGTTGACTAACATTAGTAATACTGGGGGCATCATCCACTGTTAACCCAAATTCATGGTTATCTCTGCTGCAGTTAAAGAAAATGCAGGAAAGGAGGAGGAACCTATACTGAAATTAAAACAGAAAAATATTATTAACATTTTACCCATATATTTAAGCAGTTTAATTTGGAGAAGTTCACTTGGTTATAGAAATAAAATCAACATAAAAAAAAGGAGAGAAAGAAAGAATGCACTTGAACAGGTAATGAACAAGGAGAATGCATTGATAATTTTGGGGGAAAAATAGAGAGAGCTAGGTCAGCATTTTATGTAATTTATAATCATATAAAATGTCAAAGTAATTTCACATAAAAAAGATCTTTCTCCGTTGTCTCTCTTTTGAAAGATTAAATAATTCTCTTTAGATACTGTGAGCTAAGCCAAACTTAAGACAACAGTCTTGTATTTATTTTAATGTAATATAATGTGTGTGTATAAATGTGTGTATAAGTTAAACAATTATTTAAAAAATATCTGTTGTTATATAAAATTAGAAGAGAAACACACAAAGGTAAAATTTAGAACTATGTCAAAAAAGCAGTGTAAGATTAGATTAAATTTTGAATAAAACTTGATGCCAAGGGCAGTCAAACATAAGTTCGTCTCCTTTAGCTCATAGAGGTAAGAAAGGAAGGAATGGCCAAACCGGCATTAGTAGTGAAGTACCACTCCTTGGTCACCAGATGGGATGTTTTTTGTTTACATTCAGAAGCTCGCTTGACTGGGTCTGATAGTATTTCAACACATGACAGTAAATTCCTTGTGTGATGGATAATAGCAATTTGTATAGTTTAGTGACATTTATGCAAAAATCACGTCTTGGTTATTTTTCGATAACTAACAACAGCGATTTTGATTATGAATTTGTTTTATAAAATTCTAAGATGTTGAACTACAAAAATATAGATTTTAGCAAAAATGTTATGCTTAAGAATAAAAAATACATCACCGTACCTTTAAAATTGTATAAATCTTTCGATACCCTTGATACAGTATTCGCTACTTTTATTTTATGTTCCAAACGCCAAAATGTTTTAAATAAAATACATTTTTTTTCACATCCACATATTATTGTAACATGTACAATAATTATGTGGGTGTGAAAAATATGTGGACATTTTAAAATTAGTGTAAATTACTTTACTCGAAAAATATAGTGAATGCACAGAAATTAAAGATTTCCACATGCTGGAAATGAAAAATGGTATTTTTGCATGTGCTTGCAAAAAGCATGTATCTGCATTTAACAAAATATGTAAATATTTATTAAGTTACTTATAAATGTATTTGAAATGAAGGATTTATTAATTCATAAACAACTGTGAAAAAATCTAATTATTAAATGTATCTAAAATTATAATGATTATAAATATTCTCTAAATATATGTACCTTAATATTGAATTGTAAACATAAATTGACATCCTGTTGACAAATACATTATAAAACTCGTTAAGCAAGATTTGTTCGTACTGGAAAGCAATCTGTTAAAAGGTATTGTAAAGCAATTTCTATGAGATGTGTACTTAAGAAAGTAATAAAGAAGAGTTTAGGAATATGTATTGTTGAAATTAAGGGTAAAAAAAATCTGATAAGTATAATTAAAAGAATTATTCCCCTTACATTTTATAGTTACAAGTTTTAAATAATATTTAAAAAATAATCCTTATTTTATTCTCTTTCAGAAATATTCAGAGAAAGTTAAGTACTATTTAAAGTATTTTGCTATTAAAATAAAAAGTGCTCTAATTTGAAGAGAGTTAATTATAAATTGACTTATATTTTTCGATTTAAAAGATGCCTCAGAAGCTAAAAAATCATGCCATATTTGAGAAAGTATTTTAAAAAGCTCTATAAATAGAAAAGAAATAATGCATAATTTTAATATTAATAATACAATAAACTTTGATCTTAATTTTTGTAATCCTTAACCGAATAAAATCGAATTACCTTAAAATTTCTTTCTAATTTAATTAATGAAAACTTGTGAAAATATTTCATTCAAATTAAACCATTCTGAGCAAACTGTTCTGTGAAAAGTATTAGTGTTATTAGTGTAACTCTTCTGTGAATTTAATTCCGTTCAGAATGAAATGTTATTTAAAAATGTAATCTTTTATTCTTTTCATATACTTAGGATTCTGAAGTATTTAGAAAAAGAAAATATATACATTTATATGCATATTTATACCATAATTACACTTAGGATTCTGAAGTATTTAGAAAAAGAAAATATATACATTTATATGCATATTTATACCATAATTACAAAATATTTATATCCGATCGTATCAAAACACATTGAATTTAATGGTCAATTACCTAATGTTTTGGTCATCAATGAAGGGATTGAAAGTAGTGCTTCAAAGCAGGGTATGGGGAAACCAGTTTAGGGCCACTCCATCTAACTTCCTACCACCATGCTTTACCTGCAGGGGGGGATAACATATATACTCAAAACTATGCCAAACTAAGTTTTCTTTTCTTTTTTGCCTAACTTTAAAAAGCTGTTATAGTTATCTTAGAAAGAGTAATAGAATTCCCCCACTTAGTATACAGATGAAGAAAAGATAATGAGTGCCATATGTTTACCCTTCATGATTTGATAATAAATGCTCAGGTGGGGATCCTGCAACTTATAAGAAAACATAGCGTATTTTGTGTATTATTTTTAAATTGATAAATAAGTATTATTAACTTTTTAAACATTATAAATGCTTACAGTAATAACATCTTCTCTTCCAAATTAAAGCTGTTTTTTTTCACACACAGTTTTTTTTTCTAATATAAAACATTTATTTCTTTGCTGCGAATTGCATCTTTGCAGTCAGTGTCAACATGACTACATCATCACTCCTCACTTCCAGTTTCAAAGCGAAAATCTCTATAACTAGCCCATCTCTTCTAAGCCTTGGGAGTTACTGAATAAATGACCTATTTAAAGGTGCCATGTTGCTGTGCTGTATACTGTGATGCCGTTATCTCATAAACTCATTTTTACTTCCCTGTACAAAGTAAAAAGGAAGTATTGTAATTGCGAAAAGTTTCAGGCAACATTTCAACGAAAATATCCATTTTGACCGCTCTTGAATGCAATTTAATGATGTTTTTGCGTGATATCTGTGCGTAAGGACAGAATAAAAGACACCTTTCCTCCAAAAAAATTATAAAACTGCTTTAAAATTAATTCTGAAGAGAATTTTTCGTGGCGTCTGTACGTACGTGTACTTATCTCACATAACTAAAAAACGAGTAGCCTCAGAACGTTGAAATTTTGTATATAGGACTGCTATAACATGTAGATGTGCACTTCGTATTTTGGTTGCAATCGGCCGCACCAAACGTATATAAATATATATATATCCACTCTGTTACCCGGCTCAGTGATCTCAGTATCTTTACTCTTATATGTTTGTAAATTGTACATTTTTTGCTTTAAAAATGATTGCATTATGTTGTTTTTATCTTCCGGTTAAGGTTTTTATGCCTTTCGTAATTCTGGAAGCAATATTTGTACAATTATCAACAATTTAAAAGCTTTTTAAGTGCGGTTAAGTTTTAAATAACATGGCGGACATATTTGTTTACATTTGAAACTGCAGAATTGTAGATTTGTTGCTAATCTAGAGAGACTAAGCTTCACAACACAAAAATAATGCCTTCATTTATTATTGCGAATGAAATCATGCTTAATCCATTCTGGAATTTTTTTGAGGAAATAAGTGTTTAAGATTTACTTCGTAATTTTTAATGCAGATATTTTGAGTTTTTATGTATTTTTGCCTTGTCGCAAAGTGAGAGCTGAACTAATTGAATGAGAAATACTAAATCGTCTGTGAAAAACTGTTTCTTTTCTGTTTTGTTTGCTTAATTTCTTTCATACATCCTTTTAGCTTTATTATAGTATTTGAATAGAACATGTGGCAACGATAATTCTTCAAATGATATAAATTTTGTGCATTCAGAGTGTCGTTATAGTAAACAAATATAGTGAATTTTAAAGAGTGCATTTATTCTATTGTGGTTTATGCGCTGTCGACGAAGTAGATTTAATTCAATCCAATCAATTTAAATGAAATTCAAGAAAAAATGCATATAATTTAATATTCCGTCATGTGGTGTACACATCAGATTTTTTTGTCAGTTATCATATGTTTGGCGTATATGCCAATGCAACTTACCTACTCAAAAGTATGGTACTTACTTTGCTTAATAGTTTATCCAGCTCTGTACCAATTTTTAGACTTTGGATAGGCAATAAATATAAATTTGAATTTTTTCCTTTATGTTATTATTATTATGATTTGATAAATATTCAGTAAATGAAATTTGGAATTTATTGTTATCTATTTTCCTTCTCTTGCTTTATGTTGTTAAAAATGTTTTTAAATTTAGTTAAAAATATGATCTGTCCTGTCAGCTGTTATCAGATTGAGCATGCGGCCCACATACAATTTGTGTTTGAGACCACTACTTTATATTTGTATTTCAGTTGAAGCCAGTGGAAAACAAATTAATGGCATATATGTATGATTTATTTTTTAGATTTTAGATTGTTTAGTTTGTTCACAATGAACAATTTTCCTGATTATGGACTGTTGTGGTTGAAAACACAATGTGTGTTGATGGAGTGAATTTCTGGTTTTCAGTTAGTTCATTACCAGCGAGTGTCTGCTGAATAGGAGTGTATTCGTCTCTTGCTTTTGAGGTCCAGGGATTCAAGAACTGTATTAATAGAGAACGTCTGCAAAAAGAGAGTATGTATAAGTGCGGGGTTCAACTGTATGTCACATGTAAAGATTTACTTCAAAATAGCTAATTTATGAAAAAGCAGAAACATCAAAGAATCAAGAATACCTCATATCCTTGCACATTCCCCCTTTTTTAATTACTATATATTTCCGTCTATAAGCCGAGAAGTTTTGGAACTTTAGAAAAAGTTTCAAAAAGTTAAATTACAAGTGTCTGCTTATGTATGCATATCTGTTTAACTTGCAAAAAAATGCAAGTAATTTTCCATTAGTCGCACACAAGATGAATTACCAAATATAGCACTTATTCTGTAGTATGTAGTGCTTATGTTTATGAAAAATTAATTTTAAATGAGTTATTATTTTATGAAAATGAGTTGTCTTATTTTTGAAATTTCTTTATATTGCTGGTTTGTTTCATCGTTGCCAAAATGAAAATAACACTAACACAGATACCACATATTGTATGCAATATAGAATGAATGGAAAAAATGTTGTAACTTCATATAGAGCTATCTGAGTTAAAACTATTGTTGCCATTGATGCCTTACTTTGCAACAATTTGATTGGAAAATATTTGAGCCATTTTACTTACTTGGCAGCATGTCTGAATATTACAGAAATTTTTCCTTCTTCTTCCCCATCCATTTCAACTTATTTACGAGCTTTGAATTTTGAGTAAATTATTAAAGAAAAAGTGCATCTTTATACATGGATCAGATTATATTCTGTAATATATGGTATTCTCATTGTCTGCAAATTAAGAGGGGAAAATTATGCAAGTAATTTAATTTTTTAAGGACGTGGTTACAGTAAGAACGTGCAAATAAAAAGCAGTCATGGCTAAATGACATTGAACTATCACAGTATTATTTTTTATGAAAAAAATTGACATTCTAATAAAAATACATAGCAGTACTAACAGTACAGTGTTTAATAAAGTACCTTCATGTCTTCTTCATTGACTGAATTTCAGGTTGTATTTGCTTCACCATGATGGATCAATTTTTATATTAGACTGGCATATAAAGTTCAGGAGTTAAAGGGAAAGTTTCAACTTGACCTTTTGACATAGTTTATGAGGTTTTGTCTTTGTTAGTAAGATGCAAATAATCACTTCATAAACAAACCCATTTTAAAATTTACGGGAACTTGTTTTCCAAACACATTGAAGAAGGGAAAAATTATACAAATATTTAAACAATTTTTAAAACTTGTAACTAAAGAGCTAGGAGGGAATACAGTAATAATACAATGCCATATTGTGTTGCATTAAATGATTCACTGCAAGATACTTAATCTATGAAATAACAAAGAATCCTGAATATTACATTTAAACTGAATTTTTACCATTCTGTAAGGAAATTCGTCACTGACTGATCAGGCATGTGGAAGCATTCCAGAAAAGTATTATAAAACATGTTAATTAAAAATTGTTAAATTAAAAATATTAATCATGAGTTTAAATGAGGACTCTGTTAGAGTGCTATTGACTTTTGTATCTTTCTTCATTCACTGGACAATAATTGAAAAATAATTTATTCAGTAGTTCTCAAAAATAATTTTAACAAAAATTAAAAGAGGAAAAGAAACATTAACTGAAGAAAAATATAAAGAATTATTCTGTTATGCTGGATGTGCTCATTATCTAAATACTGTGCACTGAATAAGCAGCCTGGGAGATCTGTTGTTTGAATTCTTGCAGAACAACAATTGGTGTTTTATGTTTTTAATTTGAAAAATCTGTTAAATTTTTGTACAAATTTAAATTTTGAAAGCAGGGAAATATTTAATCTTCCTTAGAGTGTAACATTTGTTATATATATAAATTCTTATTTTTAGCAAGTTTGTAGATGTGGGAGTTCAAAATGTAGAGGCTTCATAGGAGGCAGATCTCAAAGGCTTAATGGCCAGACTAAAGAAAAGGTTAGGCAGACGAAGCAGATGAAAGCTATTGCAGATTCGAAAAAGGGTCCTGGTCGTCCCAAAAAGAGGAAAGACGATAAGCCAGTTGAAATTCAAAAAGAGGTATATGTTGCTTGGTTATTTTTTCTAAGGTTATAATTACATTTTGTTTTATTTATATATGAATATGTATCATACCACTGACCTAAAATAGTTATTTAAAAACAATGAAAAGATATATTATGATTTTAACCCATTGACTGCCTCAACACCCGTAATCGTGTGGTGGCAAAAAAATTGTTTAGTCTGTGTCACTCGTATTCTGGTGACGGCAAAATTCTAATCAGGCTGCATCATCTGTATTCAGGTGATGCTTATTTAAGTCCTTACAAGGTAATTTAGTATGTATTTGGAAAAATGAGTATTGAATAATTAAAGAAAGAAAAAAATGATTGTTGTCAACAACTGAATTAATTCCCTTCACTAAACTGTAATTCCTTCGGTACCAATTTTGCTTTCTTCCTCAACAACCAGTTCTTGTAAAATATGAGTGTATTTTACAAAATACAAGTGCAATTATTAAAAAAATGTGCTTATGATCAATGGTATGCATACCACATTCATTATCACTGCATTTATAAGTCATGACAGGCTTTCCCACAAGTTGTGAGTGTTACATTTAAGAATTTTTCTACATGATATTTCTTAGGATTATATGCAGAGAGGAAAATGTAATTGCACATAATGTTTTCTCCACAGATAAAGTTGAAGGAAATCTTGTGTACATCAGACCTAATTTCAACTTTTAAATTGTTACAAGAGCAAAATATGTAACTTGTCAATGGAATAAATTACATTCATAAATTATGGAGCGTTTCAAAGACGGCCAAAGGCAAAGTTTCAAATAGAACATTTGCTAAATTTGTTTTGACTAAAAACTGGCAAAATTTCCATCATCTTGACAGGAGAAGAAGGGTCTTTTAAAATTGAAATATTAGTACTAAGTGATGCACATTTTTGAAGTATGTTCTACTAGCTATAATAGATGTGAAGAGAAACTTCTCACAATATAAAAATTATATACTGACAATAGAAGAAATCACACTTTTGAAAACATCAAGAGGCACTTAATAATTCAGTGCGATTGTAATGCATTTGTGCAAGGTTGAAAATTTGGACGAAAAATTAAAATTCAAGTGACAAATAACGTGTCTTTGTTTTGGGTTTCAATCCATTTGTCAATGCTGATCAATTTTGTTATTTTTTATATAATTATTTTTTTATTTTTGGAGGACTTTATAAAAAAATAAATAAAGGCACATTTTCTGTTTTAATTGCATTTTCCAATATTTTTAAGAGCATTTCCAGTGAATATTTTAGGTAACCATAATCTGGGCCATGGTAATTTCATTCAGTGTGCAGAATGAGTGCACTCAAATTCAAAACAAATTTTTATGGCTTTAATGCAGTACCCATCAATTAACACTAATAATAACTTTTAGAAGTTATGCAATCTTGTATTTTAAAAAGTAAGTGTATTTTCAATTCGTTTTTTATCCTTTTTTCAACTTATTCTTAATTGAAATATATCTGTGCTTTAAGTCTTTTTATAATTTAAGAGTTGTAGTAAGTATTTTTAGAGCAATGTTTCTTGACTGAATAATATATTATTATTTTTGGTCACGATACTTTTTCAGTAAAACAGTACTACTTATAGAATTTAAAGATTATCTGATAGTACAACTGATAGAAATTTTATAGTTCCTATGCCTACCAAACCCTGCATTTCTAATGAAAAAATATTTAGACTGTATAGTATTTTGGGTACTTGGATATTATCATAACCACCTTAATAGAAGCCGCCAAATTTTCAGAAATTGCAAGCTCTGCTACTGTGAGCCTAATGGTTCTTTAGGTAAGCATACCATTGTACGAGGGTTGGAACTTTAATAGTGGCAACTATTTATTTACAAGGAATACAAAAGTGATTCATGTCACCATGTTTTACAGTCCTTCAATCTAGTCACCAGCATTGTGTACAACCCGTTTCCAACGATGTGGAAGTCGCAGAATACCTGTAGCAGCACCTGTTGATAGTTTGAATGGACCAGTCTACTGCCGCAAGAATCTCAGGAACAGTTTGGAAGCGAGTGCCATGAAGTGGTTCCTTCATCTTAGGAATTAAGTCATAGTCACAAGGGCTTAGATCTGGGGAGTGTGGTGGATGGTAAAGCACTTCCCAGCCCCATCGCTTGAACAAATCGGTCACAGCTTGCGATGCATGCGGCCGAGCATTGTCATGCAAAATGAGAAGAGCGTTCTGCAGAAAGTGTTGCCGTTTTTTTTTTTTTCAAAGCTGGTTGGAGACCCATCTTGCTACGGTTCTGTAAGGCAATGCAGATTCCCCGCAAGCCTCTTGAAGCCCTTGATGACACTGTCGTGCTGTACGGCCTCTGGCACATTCAATTTTTATCCAACATCGTTGTTCTTGTTTTGAAAACATCCTGACAACACTTATTTTAGACCGCGAGCTAATACAACGATTCATTCTTCGCGTCACTCCGCATGCGCGTGACGTAGGCAGGAGGGCACGAGTCTTTCTGCTGAGAGGTAAGGTAGGTATGTAGTTCACGTGTGGTATATGTGATATTCTTTGGTTTTGTTGAATGCCGTTTTTCAGCTGTGTTGTCACTATTAAAGTTCCAACCCTCGTAAATTGCAATCCAAAAATTCACTGAATCAGCTTTTTCTTCTGTAATAAACTGCTGTACTGCGCCAAGGTGGTTGCACTAATATGTAAGGACTGCTTTTTACATGCTTAGCATAAGGGAAAAAGCAGTTAAAAAAAGTGTCATGAGATTTGCAGACGTACATACAATATTGATTGTATATTACTTTATTGTTTTGCAATAAAACTAAAAACCAGCCACATTAACTCTGATATCATGTCCAGCTAGTGATTAAAAGCTTATTAAGGTATAGAGGCTTATGCTGATAAGAAATATTTTGATTGTAATTACTGTAATTAAATTTTACTTTAATTAGTTTGTCATAAGTTATTGCATTGTAAAATCAGTATGGGTGTTGTGTAATGTTACAATTATACTTATTTGTGTACACATGCAGTGAATTTATTTTTGTCTCTCTTAATTTTATTATGTTGCAGCTATGTATAATGTTTTAATCTTTGAAATATGTTGATGTGTATTTAAATTTATAGGAATTATATATTTTGAAACTAAATTTATGTAATTTAAGAATTTCAGTTTGGTATTAAATATGTTTTGTTTCCCTTTTATTTTACAGCACATAAAGAATGAATACCTCCCTTACAATAGACAATCATTTACAATTCAAATGAAGCCAATGTCTCATCAACAGAGATGCTATGTCCAGAAGCATCATTGTTTCCTTTTAAGAAATTATGAAAAAGTTAAGAAAGCCAAAGATCAAGCTCGTGTTGCTGCCGAAAAAGAAGCTGAACGGGAAAATGCTGTCAATAAACAAGGTCTCTTGATTTATTTTAATAAGTTAAAGGATTCTTATTTTTATTAGTTTGCATAAAAATTAACTTAGTGATTACTAACTTTATATTGAAAATACATAAAGTTTAGATTTTTGATTGATTGAATTTGAGCAAAATAATATTAATGTGTATATAATGTAATAATATTAGAGTGAATAAATGTGCATAATTGCCTTAGAAAGTATAAATATAAGAGAATTGAAGTATCATAGACAATCATAGAGAATATAAGAGAATAAAGTGAAGAAATATGCATAATTACCTTAAAAAGTGTAAATATAAGAGAATTGAAGAATCATATAAAAACTTATATATGATGGGCTATCAAAAAGTTTCAAGATTAGCTCTATTGATGAGAAACTACAATAAAAGCCCAACTATTGAGTATTTAAGTAACTGGAATATTTCAGAATTTTTTTTAAAGGAAAAATTTTTCCAGTAGGAGATTTTATGCACAATTAGTTTATTATACATTTAGCTTTTATTACTTAGTTTGCATTAAATTTAATTTAGTGATTATTTAATTTGTATTGAAAATACATAAATTTTTAAAATTTTGGTGGATTGACTTTGAATAATTTTTAAAATTTTTGGTGAATTGAATTTGAACAAAGTCGTTTTAGTCAATAAACTTGCAATGCATAGTTGCCTTAAATAATGTAAATATAAGAGAACTGTGTAATCACATGAGAAATTTAGGTATGATAGTATATAAAAAAGTTTCAAGACAATTTCTGTTGATAAGAAACCACAGTAAAAGTCCAACTCCCGAAAAGTTTAGATTTTTTTTAGCCCAAAGCAGCAGTTTGATCAAAAGGGCTATTAATTTCATTTTGGGATTTTTCGTTGATTCACTATAAACGGCGAATCACTTTTTAAATTGCTGCCACCAAATACTGCAGCCCTGTATTATATTTAAAGAAATTAAATAACGAAGAATCTGCATAAATGTATGTAGTTTCTAGCATTGGGATAAAGCTATGGTAACGAAAGCCATCAAATTTTGAATAACTTGCGTCTTCACTCGAATATGGGCATCTGGAAGCCTAAATTTGGAAATTGTTTTATTATCTATTTTATATTTTGTAATGCATTTATGAGTTTTTGATTGAGAAACTCAACAATTTCAAAGTGAGCAATTGTAACACTGTATGGGGAAAAAAAAAAAAAAAAAATTATCTGCAGTGTGTGAGACCATGTATCGGAAATTCTCTTTTGTGATATTGCTGTTAAATTGAATTTTATGGTGTAAGTGCAAAGAACATGATATTTAGTAAATAAAATTAACACACAAAAATTTTAAAAAATACCCCTTTGGACATAATATAAAAAAGGCTTTCAGGTTTAAAAAAAAAAAAAAAAAAAACTCTTTTTTTTTTTTTTTTTTTTTTTTTTTAAGTGAAAAATTTTACTAGTGGGAGACTTGTAAAGGCATCTTACTGCAGGTATAGAACCACGACTTGGAATTCCATATAGCATCTAAAATGTGAATATATTTACACATCTGAATTAAAATAACACGGCAAATAATGGTTATTGGAGATGCTAAGGCAGCAAGACTCTTCTGTCAATAAAATTTGCAGATCAATATTGAAAGAGCCCATTTCAGATATGAACTCCTGTGGTGTATACCGGATTGCACCGTAGTGGTTAATTTACATTGGTCAAACTAAGAGAGCCTGAAGTGTTTAACATTCATAATAATCTTTCTGTTCTAGTTAATGATACTGATTCCAATCCTTCTTTACCCTTAGCTTTTAAGGAAATTATTTCATTTTTTTTTTTTCCATTTTTCATCAATAGATGGCACTAGTAAGTAGCTTGACTTCCTTCCTCTCATTATCATCTAAGCACAAGCTTCTCTTTTGTTATTTGCTGTTTTGCAACAAAAAATGAGGGTTCTACATTTAAATTTTCAAAACTAGTCCTCCAAATTTATGAATATTATGCTGTTTCTTTTTGCCTTAGTTCCTTCAGTGAACATTTATACAAATTATAGAGCATTCATGTAGGATTCATTTATACAAATTCTGTTTACGGATTATATATACTATTAGAAGATAGTATATATAATGTATAGCTTCGACCATTGTATTTTATTATATTATCTTAAGAGTCCATCGTTAGAACTGAACACTTTAAATAAATGTCAAAGAGGTTTTTTCTCAAATGAATTTTGGCAAACCAACACTGTCGCCAGATAATTTAATTTGGTTCAGATAATGGATAAGGGTGACATCACACACAATTAGAATATATTTGCCAGGCTGATGTAATCCTGATTAGTTCTCAAAAAGCTTGAGGTTTAATTTTTGTAAAGAAGGATATGAGTTTGCTGCAATTTATCTATTTTCTCATCACTTTTGAAAAAAATGATTCAAAGTTTTAGACCTTTCTTCTGTAAAATAGTATGTAGTGGATTATTTTCAAATACAAAAAAATCTGTTAATGAAGCTAATTAGTTTACAATGTGATACAAATTTTGTTTGAAGATGCCAATTTTATTAACTTTTATTAGTACTTGTAAAAAATAAATAAGCTCTGTTACGAATTTTTACATCAATAATAGTCATTTTGTATCTGAGCACATTTATATGCAAATAGCCTTTTTCTACACAAAATTTGTGAGAAAAGAACCTGATTAATGAATGAACCTCTACAGTCTGTGATAAAGATAAGTCCTAATAATTTTTCTTCAAGGCTGCAAACTTTATCAAAATTGAGATGCCATCAAATGTCAAGTTGTAGTCAGAAATAAGGAAGTTTATAATGAATTACATACTAGCATATACATTTTTGGTTATCTGTTGAAGAAAAATATAAAACATTAGAGAGAGTCTAGGTTGTTATTTATTTTCAAGTTTTGTCCCTTTTGGTAAATAAATATTCTCTGAAAACAACCATCTGGGCACTTCTGTCTAACTTTGTCCTGCCTCTAGTTTCTCAATAGCTCTGCATTACAGTTCTTCGGGCAAATGATGCCTTGAGGGCATTGTTATAGATTGGCTGACCGAGATTTCTTATCTGAGTATCGGTGAAATTTGCAAGCAGGCTTGCTCTGAAACATGCAATTTTATGCTCTTCGCAGATTATATATTTCGATTCCAGCACCACTAATTTGCGTACTGCAGTTTTACTCAGCAATTCTTATTTTACAATACATTCAAATCTTATATTGATTGGCTTATTTTTAAACAAGACATCTCTTTTTTTTTTTTTTTTTTTTTTTTTTAAATTTTCTCATAATTTTTGGAAACTAGTGTATTTGAACAAAGTGTAACCAACAAAAATGTCTCTCAGGTACCAAACTTCATATTTCAAATAGAAAGTAAATTTGTATTTTCTTCTTTGCAGTATTATTATTGTTGTTTATTTGATAAATATTTAGCAAGCCAAATTTAAAACTTATTAAAATATTCTTTATTTTGTTAAAAAAATTTAATTTCTCTTTAAAAAGAGTACTTGTGTGTCAGCTTTTTCAGATCATGGATTTGACAACGTGCAATTCAAATTTGAAACCTCTGGTTTTGTTATTTTAATATAGTTAAGGCCTACAATACTATATCAACTTTATATTTGAATTGCAGTTTATTTTAATCTTGCATATTTTTAAATGTATTTTTTGATAAAAACATAACTTAAAAAAATTAGAGTGAAATTTTTGTCTTTCATTAATTAGCTTTTTTTAAAAAAAAATCTGACTTACAATATTCATAAGCTTATCTATCAGGAATTTTGCTGTATCTGGCATTTGGCATTTCCTGAATTTTGTGGGTAATCAAGCTTTTAATGTACTTTATTTATCCTGTGTATTCTGTGTATGCATTGTCAACTTCGAAGTTGGTCCCTTGGATTCTTGCCACTTATGGAATATGTCTTGAAAGTCCTAGCAAGTATTTTCTGTGATTTGCAACGGATTTCCACACTGATGTCAAAATGATGCTGTCTAGGCTGATTTTCAATCATAGGAAGAGGTTGAAATCTGTGGAAGCTTAACTCTAATGAGCAGTATGTGCAAAATATCAAATTGTGTCTTTTGAGTTTGCATTGTGTCTTCCTGAACTCACTAGTGAGGAGAGAAATATGTTACACAGCCAATTTTTGTGACAGCTGTGATCACTTTCACCGAATGCTGTCTTTCACCTGTGTAAAAACCTGGCAATAGTTATTGACTATCTCCCTGCATGATGCTGTCTGTTGATGTATTATAGAAGTAGTATAAGAAGTTTTAATACCACCTCATATAACAATATTTATGTATTATAATAAATTATACTCGTAATTAAATATACATTATCTTTAACCTTCTCAGCATTATGAATGGAAAATTCCTTATGGAAGGGTGCCTTTAGTATTCATTATACATGAAAATTTCTGCCAGCTTTTATATATCTGATTTCGGGTTGGATGTATTTTGGAAGAAAAGGAATCAAGGTACAAAGTGAAAGCATTTTAAAATTATAATCAGGAAAGTACCATTTATTTATGACACTTTGAGGAACTAACCTATAATGCTTGGAGGGTTAATATGCAGTGCTATTGATATTCATATTGTGTGTTGTGTTTGAAGTAATTTTGCCTTGAAAAGGACTCTTTTATTTTTAAACATTTTATTCATTGAGTAAAGGTATAACTAATAAATAATACTTATTATTCCAAAATTAAATAAAATGATTTCAGTCACAAGTGTTCTATTTTTAAAAAAGTATCTTTAAATAAACTTATTTCTTTTTTTCAGAAGCATTTCACACTCAGTTTACTGCATTAAATACATCTCGTTCTGTGAAGACAAGGTAATCTTCTAGTCAGCATTATAAAGCTTTTTATGAAACGTTGCGTTAAATTTAATTGTGTTAATTTATATTTTTAAAATTTAGGCGTTTAGCAATTGCAGAAGAAAATACTGAACTAGCTAGAACTGCAAAATTAGCACAAGTATTTAAAGACATCTTTACTGCAGTTACCTCGTGTAAAGGTATAATTTTTCTGTTATAGTATGGTTATTATAAAGTAATGATTTCTCTTCAATTTTTTATATGATATCTGGCTTTTCCATTTAAATTTAATGTGGATTCCATTGTAAGGATCTTAAGTTTTACTAACGGTTATTTTATTTTAAATCTTTACTATCACTTCTTATTTTCTACTTCCGGCCAGAATTGTAAGCGTGAAGGTTTTTATGCAAAGTTTGTCTGGCGAACGCCAAGTACTTAAGTTGTGGCTTTTTGCCAAGCAAAAAAGAGAGAGGAAGCAGTGAGTTCGAAGCAGGCCGCTTACCTTAGAAGTTACGCAGTTGCTATTTGCCTTCCAGGCCAGAGGTTTTAATCCTCTTGATAAATTAAACGTATTGTAGTGTTCACAGTCTCTGTGCTACATACGCTTCCTGTTATTATAAGGCCAATCTTCCACGTGTATTATTCTAAAGTTAAATTAGATTTTAGTTTTATTTTTATACTGTTTTATGTTAGACCCCGAGTGGAGGGTCAGTGTATTCCGAAGTACGGAAGTTATTGTATATAGAGAAAAATAAAGGGTTTTGTATACCCTTCGTCTGTATCCTGTCTACTTACCACAATTAGTGAACATAGCTTTAGTAAGCTCTCTGTTCCGAGTCAGGTCCTTGTATGTTCCCGAAGAAGGTTAGAAGGAACATAGAACCTGATAGTGGCGCCCAACGAAGAAGAATAACCATGGCCGAGTTTCAAGAAGAACCTGTGCTGCCTGCAGAAACGGCTCAGAATCCAGAAATGCCAGCTGCCGCCCTGGATGGATTCGGTTACATCGTCCAGACCATGCGCGCTTCGATGAAACCAGAAGCAACGTTTAATGGAAACTCACCGGTAACCAGTTTTTTGGAAAAATTGGATGACCATTTCATGCTCTACCCCGTGCACGAGTTTCAAAAAGTTACCTTAGCTACCAGCGCTTTGAGGGGCCAAGCGCTTAACTGGTTCAAATGTATCGGCAGAAGTCTCTTGGGTCAAGCAGGAAGTCCCACCTATACTTACGAAAATTTCAAGACTGCCCTACTAAAAGCCTTCCCTGTTGTAAGGGATCGTGCGAAATTAGAAACGGAACTTTTTAGTATATATCAACAAAGAATCGAAAAACTCGAGCTTTATTTTAAGAAAAATTCACGTTTTCAAGCTCTTGTATGGAAACCGTCCGGATCCTGAAATAATTCAAGTGATTTTGCCGAGGTTACTGCCCTAAGTGCAAGACTTTATTGAATTAAGAAATCCGACTACACTGGAAAAGTTATTTGAGCTAGCAATCCAGTTTGAAAGTAGAAGAACGGCGGACGTCGAAAGAAGACGCCAATATCAACAGCGAAACCAATTTGGTACGCCAAGACTACAGCAAACTCAAGCACATGGCTACGGAGAAAAAGCGAATCAGTGGGCAAGGAAACCCGAGCATTCAAAAACAGCCGGCGAACGTCGACAGTTCAATAGCAACCCAGGAAAAGTCTCAAGGCCAGGGGAAAAAGAAGGAAAGCACGGAAAGGAAAAATAATTTAAACTAAAACGGATTTCTGCGGACGAGAGGGTGCGGAAATCCGAAGGCCACGAAAACCCCTCTTCCTACAAGTTAAATACAGTAATGGTGAAAAATTTGACTCTTCCGAAGATTGAAGTGTTGGTGAATAATATCCCGGCCACCACACTCCTGGATACCGGCGCGCAGTGTTCCTGTGTGGCAGAAGTCTTTTTTAGAAAGTATTTTCGCAAATACTGCATATATAATGCGGATAATACAACAGTGTTAGCGGCGCAAGGAGAAAAATGTAAGTACGTAGGTAAAGTACCTTTGTATATCCGTATCAAGGACGAACAAGTAAAGGTGATGTTTTTTATAGTAAAGAATTTGCAAGCACATTTAATCTTAGGAATAGACTTTCTTTCAGACGCACAAGCTACACTGGATTTTAATGAAGCGTCCCTTAAGCTGACAATGAAACCAGTGCGTGTAGAAAAGGTTGAACCGCCAAGGTTAAATCTTGACAACCTGCCTAATGACGAGCAAGATAGAATCTGACAAGTGGTAAGTGAATTTGCTTCGTTATTTAGTGATATTCCGGGATTTACTCAGGTTACTAACCATAGTATTGACACCGGAGATGCATTGCCAGTTCGTCAAAAACCATACCGGTATGATAAGAATAAGGAAAAAATATAGAATGGCATATTACCGATATGCTACGTAAAAAGATCATAACGCCCATCACAAGTAGTTATGCTAGCCCGGTGGTTTTATGTAAGAAAAATAATGATTATCCTTTGGAGCATCCAAAAAGATGGAGATTCGCTATTGATTACCGTAAATTAAATTCCATAACGAAATATCCGGTATATCCGTTACCGATCATAGAAGAAATTTTAAGGAACATAAAATCAACCAAATTTATGACGACTTTAGACTTAACGACTGGTTATTTTCAAATAGGGGTGAGGCCTGAGGACGTGCCTAAGACTGCTTTTATAACCAAGTCTGGCACTTATGCATTTTTGCATATGCCGTTTGGCCTTTCAGGCGCCTCGGCAACATTTCAGCGATGCATGGACATTGTGTTAAGACCTGTTCTTGGAAAGTCCACATTTATCTATTTAGACGATATCATTATTACTAGTGATAATCTCGACCAACATATACAGGATTTAAGACAGGTGTTTTCTTTATTAAATGAGGCCGGTCTGAAAGTTAATGTCGAAAAGTGCAAATTTGCAGCCCCTGAATTAAAATATTTAGGTTACAAAATATCTCAAAAAGGGATCGAGACAGATGAATCAAAAATAATCGCTGTACAAAAGTATCCGACTCCAAACACGGCAAAGAAGCTCTCTTCTTTTCTAGGACTTTGTTCATATTATAGGTCCTTTATAAAAGATTTTGCGGCTATCGCTGAGCCATTGTTAAAATTAAAAAGGAAAAAGGCAAGATTCTCGTGGACGGCCGAAGCCAATAGTGCTTTCGAAAAATTAAAACAAGCATTAACGCAAGCCCCTGTGTTAAAATTTCCTGAAAAGGATGAAAATTTAGAAATTTCAGCGGATGCTTCGGATTATGCGGTAGGAGCGGTACTTTCGCAAAATCAGCAGCCCGTGGCATTTTTTAGCCGAACCTTAAATCAAACACAAAGAAACTATTCCGCGACCGAGAGAGAGGCACTTGCAGTTCTGTTAGCAGTGCAAAAGTTCCGAGTCTATTTTGGAAAGGCGCCGATAACAGTATACTCTGATCATGCGGCGGTAACTAGATTGTACTCAGGGAAAAATTTATCCCCAAGGTTAATAAGATGGGCACTCAAGCTGCAAGAATATAACCTGGTAATCAAGCATACCCTGGAAAGGAAAATATTGTAGCAGATGCCCTATCAAGGATTAAAATAGACGAACAAGGCAATACCGTAAAGATGGCAATGCTGACAGCGTGTACGATAAATTCCCGAGAAACTGTAATAACCGAACTGGGTAAGGATCCTGAGTTTGGAAGTATTTATGAGTATTTGAACGATCCTGGAAATTTTAGCCACCAAGATATTGTGGCGATAAGAAATAGGGCGGCCCATTACGAACTAATAGATGGTCTATTATTCTATACAAAAACTACGAATTCCAACAACGAATTTCGACCTGTTATCCCAGCTAGTCTTAGATTAAATATCCTGCATGAGCTCCATGACAGCCCTTTAGCTTCTCATGCTGGTATTCGACAAACTATCCAACGCGTACGCGAGGCAGTCTACTTTCCTGAACTGCAAAAGTTAACAAGGGCGTATGTCCAGTCCTGCCCAACATGTCAAGCCGTTAATTATATTAATTTCCGCCCGGCCGAGTTTCTAAATAGTATTAAATCCGAATTTACAAATGAAATAATTGGCATCGATTTATTGGGCCCTTTCCCAAAAAGTCAGTTAAATAAAAGTCGCTATCTCCTTGTTATGGTTGATCATTTTAGTAAATGGACCGAAATTGTTCCCTTAAAACGAGCCTCCGCGAAATTAGTTACCGATTCTCTTTTAAATAAATATATTTTAAAATACGGGGCGCCCCTAAAAGTTATATCGGATAATGGTCCTCAATTTGTAAGTAATATATTTGAAGACATGTGCCAAAAACTGGGCATACGTCATTTAAAAATGGTCCCGTATCGGCCGCAATCAAATATAGCGGAACTGGTCAACAGAAATATAGTGAAAATTATCCGTAGTTATGTTAAAAATTTTCATAAAAGCTGGGATAACTATGTCAATGAATTTGCTTTCACCCTTAGGACCGCAAAACATGATACAACGGGCAAAACTCCTGCTGAGTTATTTCTAGGCAGAAAGATTATAACACCGTTAGATAAACTATTTTATGTGCAACAAAGAGCCCCAGAATTTAAAATGGGTGATATAGAAAAACTAATTAAGGAAGCAAAGAAGAATGCGGAAGTAGCACAAAGAAAACAGAAATTATATTATGATTTGAAACGACGGGGAGTAACTTATAAAGTAGGGGATGAAGTTTTAAAAATTAAGCATTCACTTTCTTCAGCACCAGAAGATAAAACTGCGAAATTTTTTCCACGATTTGAAGGACCATATGTTATAGAAAAAATAACTCACACTGTTGTAGTGTTAAAAGCCAGAAATGGTGAAACCTGTTCCGCAAACATTGATCAAATCAAGCCCTACTTCGATCGTAATAAAATGCAAATCTTTTCAGATCTTTTGCAGGATCCGGCACGGCAGACACCGCAGGTACAAGTTCCAGAGGTGGGAAAACGACAAGTACAAGGGCAAGCCAATGAGAGACAGAAACAAGTGAAAAGAAAATTGCCCCGCGGAAAAATTGAATGTAACAAGAAAAAGAAGCCGTTCCACCGTCCAGAAAACAGAGTTCACGAACACCCCCAGAATGAAGAAGGGAGAAGGACGACGTATGTGAAGAGGACCAGGAGAAATGACGGCAACTATAACCCGGCTTTAAAACGGAAGATCTACTCATCCGACAGAACTCTCCGCAGCAAAAGTCGCCGAACTGCGGAAGGGCCATCAGCGGCGGAGGAAAATGTACAAGAAAAATTTGAACGGCCAACAACGAGGTCCAAGCAGGATCACGACAGAAGTTTCCCGGTTCCGCCAAGACCAGCTGCCATCAAACGGCAAAGACCACAAGCAGAGGAGAAAAGGAAAGTATTCAAGGGTGGCCGTACTGGTGAGAAAAGGAAGCTTCCAGAGGAAAGCACTGAAGGGCGAGCCCATACAAAAAGGAGGATAAACCAAGCTACGATCTGCAGTACCTTTAAAGACTGGGCCCAGAAAAGGATGTCCGAATATTACAAAGATAAGTAAAATTTTATGTTACTTTGCAAACTTAAGTTAATCTTTCATTCTTACTGCAAGTGGCAGATTTCAAGAAGTTTTACCTCATGCGAGGTCTACCTTTATCGCCAAAAGGGCGAGAAATGAGTTGTGACCGATTTTCGTATTATGTTTTTAAATTACTCGTGCGTAAAACTAAAGTTGATGTATAATAGCGTTGTGTAAAGACTTAAATATTGTAAAAAGTTATTGTATAAATTTTATTTAAAACATTCTAGCAAGAAAGAAGTTTTAGTCTGAAAGACTTTTTGAAATGTAGTATTATTTCAATGTAGAAAGAATTGGCACTTGCTTTGAAAAGAATAGAAGTTAACAATGTACTACTAATGTATGTTTTCAAATGTGTAAAATTAACGGCATGTTGATATGTTCTTAGATACATGTCAACTGTTATTTTAAATGTTAAGAAATACCGTGATATGGTAAAAGTGAAAGTAATGTTAAAAATTTGTTATTCGTGTGACTGTAAAGATTAAATCATGGCGAATATGTGGTAAAGGTTGAATGATGTAGTTAGGCTCTCTGACGCTACACTTTAGAGTTAGCCACTTTTAGAATAGTACCTCAGGGTTTAGAGTTGAAAGTAGGGTGTGTTAAGAGGTCTCGTTATGTTGAATTTTAACACGTTAGTGTTTTGATTGTAGGAGGAAGTGTGGCACACGTAGACAGAAACACATTCGTGTTTGGTGTTCTTTTACAACACATGTCAGAGAGCACGGGGAGAGATAATTAAAATAGTCATGAATGAAATAAGAATGTTAAGAGAAGTATATTCTATATGTTATTTGCAATGTCATTGTGTAACATTTCATTAAACTAGTTTTCCTTCCAGATCTCTGGATGGAACCAGAATTGAATAAAGCTCCTGTTTAGATGCAGTACAGATGAAAAAAAAAGATTGTTGTATATCCTGGGAGCTGTTATTGTAACAAATTTCTTTCTTTTAAATTTTCTAGTTTCTAGCTAAGTTATGGTTATAAAAGGTTGGCCTCGCGTTAGATTCTAGAGCTAAAAGTTTTCAACAAGGTCGTTTTAGATCTCAGTTTCAAACTAATTAACTCTGGCGGGAAGTATGTAAGGATCTTAAGTTTTACTAATGTTTATTTTATTTTAAATCTTTACTATCACTTCTTATTTTCTACTTCCGGCCAGAATTGTAAGCGTGAAGGTTTTTATGCAAAGTTTGTCTGGCGAACGCCAAGTACTTAAGTTGTGGCTTTTTGCCAAGCAAAAAAGAGAGAGGAAGCAGTGAGTTCGAAGCAGGCCGCTTACCTTAGAAGTTACGCAGTTGCTATTTGCCTTCCAGGCCAGAGGTTTTAATCCTCTTGATAAATTAAACGTATTGTAGTGTTCACAGTCTCTGTGCTACATACGCTTCCTGTTATTATAAGGCCAATCTTCCACGTGTATTATTCTAAAGTTAAATTAGATTTTAGTTTTATTTTTATACTGTTTTACGTTAGACCCCGACTGGAGGGTCAGTGTATTCCGAAGTACGGAAGTTATTGTATATAGAGAAAAATAAAGGGTTTTGTATACCCTTCGTCTGTATCCTGTCTACTTACCACAATTAGTGAACATAGCTTTAGTAAGCTCTCTGTTCCGAGTCAGGTCCTTGTATGTTCCCGAAGAAGGTTAGAAGGAACATAGAACCTGATACCATTAACTTTGGCCGCACCAGTGGTCAAGTAATTAAGACTACTGAATACTGAGAGTTTGACTTGTATGATACCAAGCATATGGGATAAATGTACAATTGGTTTCATGATTTTTCCCATGCGTAATATGAATATGACCCAATTTCTCCTTACTATTAATTGTAATGCTTTGTCATATTCAAATAACCTATCCATTAATTTTGATTGTAACCTTTAATAAATTATTTATTAAAATGCTTAAAAAATCCAAAATTTTGGTTTTTGAATAAAATAATTATCTGAAATATCCATTTAAAATTCTGTGTTAAATAAATTGTTCATATTAAAAAAAAATGTTTTTATTAAAGCTAAAAAGTTAAATATGTTTATGTTGAAGTCAAGAAAACAGTTTTAATAATCTGCTGGAATATTAGAGAAAAATATTTCTGAGAAAGAGTGACTATTTTAGTTGCGCTCTTGTTTCAGGGAATTTTTTGTAATTTTTTGTAATTTTTATAGTGTTTTATAGTGTGGTGATATATATTATCATAAAAATATTGCATGTATGAAATGATAAGTGGATTAATAGATTTTAAAAACAAAATTTTTCCTTAGATGATGATGGAAATACTTTAGCAAGTCCATTCTTTCAATTACCATCGAGAAGAAGGTAACATTTTTTTTTTTTAAATTTTGGCAGTGATTTATTATAGATTAAAAGTAAGCTCTTTGAATGAGTGTAAAATTACTTAAAAAAAAAATTTTTTTTTTATCATCCACATTCATGTAAAGTTGCTCTTAAAGATGGAAAAAATTTTTTATTCTTTTTATTTCTTGATGTGAATTGATTGTGATTTCTATTGCAAGTTAATTTTTTTCCTCTGAATATTTTTTCTATATGTTGCATTTCACTCATTTACTTAGATGTGTGAAATGCATAATTTACTATTTAGAAGTTTGGATATGGGAAAGGTTTAACCCTTTCAGGATCAGCGCTTTACTCACCGAACTTCTTGTCTTCGGATGGTGCACTAACGGGATGCATTTTCTTGTTGGATCATACAATTTGTGCTGCTAAGCCTAACTTTAGAAACAAATTTCTATAAATTAAATTTTCTGTCAAGTTATTCTAGTTTTTGACACATTATGAGAGGAATAGTCATGAAGTTATCAAAATTAATTTTAAAACTGTATATTTTTCTTAAAGATTCTATGAAATTATAATTCTAGAATAATAAAATTTTGCCTCAAATAAATCTAAAATGGAGAAAAATATATAAATAATGAGATTTTGTTATACAGTACAAAGTCCGTAATCCGGATTCGTCGGGACTTCGACGATTCCGGATTAAGGGTTTTTCTGGGTTATAGATCATGAATTTAAATCTGGTAAGATGGCATGCAGAAATTATACAATTAAAAATATGAAGCCGTAATTTGTGAAGTAAAGAGCAATTATGATCTAAAGGGTATCAAAATTTACAAAAAAAAAAAAAAAAAAAAAAAAGAGCTTAATATTTATTTGTTTACTTTGTTAAACATTTTTTTCAATATAAGTTGTTTATATTGCTTCGTTTTTTGTGCTAAACGCTCATGAGTAAACATTAAATGCGCATGTGTAACATTAAATGCGTAAAGCATGCAAAAAAAAAGTTTGTGGCTTTGAGGTCCAGATTATAGATCATTCCAGATAATAGACTTCCGGATTACAGACTTTGTACTGTATATTGTATTAATAAAAATAAAAAATATTGAAAAACCTCTTTCATTAAAAAAAGCATGTAAACAACAAAAAAGAAGTAATAATTCAAAACATAGATTAGTCTTTTTTATTATTCATATCAAAATTATCAAAAATACTTTCATTCCTTTGTTGTCACATCTGAAAATTTACCGATTTTGAAGGAGATGGGGTAACTACTGTGGTCAATGGTTTCTTACAAAATCAGAAATTTCAATCAGGGATAGTGTTCTGTTCAAAAGTTAGATAAGTTCAAAAGTTCAAAAGATAGTTTCAGTTCAAAATGTATGAACTAAGGTGCTTGTCCTAAAATGTAGAAGGCATGCATGCTATAATATCTGTATTCTGGTAGTATGTCCGTTTTAGAATTATTATCACGACAGTTTCTGTAAGAAATTTCATCATCATGACTAGTGTTGGAAATTATTGTCAGATCATATTAGAATCGTTATAATTTCTTTCCAATTCTTTAGAAATATTGTCGCTGCCATTTGTGTCAGAAAATGACTCATTCATTTTATGTGTATGCTCCTCATCTATTGAATATTGTTTTTGTTTTACAAATTATAAATTGAAATTTGAATTATAAAAAAGTATTTTGCTAAATGATACACAAAGTATTGTATTACGACTAACCAAGCTTCAAGAGGAATAAATGAAACCTCTAAAAACTATAGAACATACAACCATAGATAGAACTACCCCCATATTGACAAAAATAAAAACATTCAAAAGCACCCAGAACAGTGTATGTGTTTCTATCAGCTGATCCAATTGATAGCCTGCTCTATTTATTTACATTACTAATCCCCACAATTCCGGCACAAAAAATAAAAAAAATTCTGCTATAGAATACATTCTGGAATCATTATAAATTCCACCATACCAAGCATTGAGCTGCATCTAGTGGCAGTGAAAAATACAATCAAAAGTCTTTAATCTGGACTCGTTGGGACTTCGGGATTATCGGTTTTTCCGGATTATAGATCATCAATTTAAATCTGGTAAGATGGCATGCAGAAATTATAAAGTTAAAAATATGAAACCGTAATTTATGAAATAAAGAGTAATTATGATCTAAAGGGTATCAAAATTTACAAAAAAAAGTTTAATATTTATTTGTTTACTTTATTAAACATTTCTTTCAACGCGCGCATGCGTAAAACATACATTACACGTAGTCGAAATTCGAACATTGCAACCAGAAAACTATTTGATGTGTATTCGTGATATTTATAATGACGAGGAATTTGATTTAAATCATATCAAAGACGGAGTACATTGAGATGAAATACTCCGTCCTTGCTTATGTCAACATGGAAAAACACATTTTTAAGATCAATCGTACTAAACACATGTGATCCCTGTAACCAATCTAGAATATCTTCAATTAATGGAAGTGGAAACTTGTTGTTTACTATTACTTTATTCAATCTCCTATAATCAATGCATAAACGAGGTGTTCCATCTTTTTTTTTTTTTAACGATTACAACTGGGCTACAATATTCTGAAGAACTAGGTTCTACTATTCCCTGTACTAACCATTCAGCTACCTGAGCTTCAACAATTCTTTTTTCTGAAAATGGCATTCTATGAGGCTGATGAAATATAGGTTCATTATCTTTTACCGAAAGGTTCATTTCTATGTTATTTGTTGTTTTAGCTTTACACGTTACATAACTTGAAACTAATCGTTGCACCTTATCTCTGAAAATGTTTGGAACATCAGATTCAATATTTACTTCGGTTTCGTCACAAATTAAATCTACTGGAAGAATAAAGGAAGTACAGTTAAAAGTCTTTAATCCGGACTCGTCGGGACTTCGGCAATTCCGGATTATCGGTTTTTCTGGATTATAGATCATCAATTTAAATCTAGTGGCATGCAGAAATTATAAAATTAAAAATATGAAAGCGTAATTTATTAAATAAAGAGCAATTCTGATCTAAAGAGTATCAAAATTTACAAAAAAAAAAAAAAAAAAAAAAAAAAAAAAAAATTAATATTTATTTGTTTAAACATTTCTTTCAATGCGCGCATGCATAAAGCATATATTACACATAGTCCAAATTAGAAAATTGCAACCAGAAAACTATTTGATGTGTTTTCTTGATATTTATAATGACAAGGAGTTTGATTTAAATCATATCAGAGTACATAGAGATGAAAACTGCCCTGAAGATAAGGATAGTGCCGACAGATCAACTTCCAGTTCATTGCACACCATGATGTTCCCCCTGCCCCGCTGAGCAGCGTGAAATTGATAAACAGATTTCGGAATGGTTAGAGAAACAAAGGATATGCCTTTATCCATTTTTTGCAGGAATTCCACTTTTTGTTTGATGGACATCGAAACATGCTTTCGCTTTGTAGATCCTTTGGCAGCTCCAAAATCGGAAATTCTTTTTGACATAATCGAAAGTTCAAGCTTACTTTTATAAAATTGTTTTGACAGTCTGCAAAAAGTAATAAGCCAGATCCAATTCGGAGATTAAGGAACAACGCAATCTTCAAGATTAACTGAAATAGATAATTAGATAATTTTAGCTTAGCTTATACCATCCGTTATACATTAAACGTGCATGTGTAAAGGTATTATGCACATGCATGAATGCATATGCGCATGCGTAAAGGTGTTATGCTCATGTGTCACGCATGCGCAGAAAGTTTGTAGCTTTGAGGTCCGGATTATAGATGATTCTGGATTAACGACTTTTGACTGTACCAATTAAATGTTCTGTCGTAATAGTTCATACGTGATACACCTATCCTTAGCCTCAATTTTTAAACGGGGATTTATTCATGGTACACCCAGCTGTGAATAACATTTGCAGCTGATGCATATGGTATGCCTATCTCGGTAAGATTAAAATAATATTTTACACCATCATTGTAATAATGTACCCTTTCTTTAAAGTACTGTATTTATATTTTCATGTTATGTAAACCTATATAATGGTTTTATAAATGCATATAGTAAATTGCTACGGATTGTTGACAGTTGGGATCGTATGAATTACTCCTTTGAAGCTCTGCTTCTCTCCTATGAATTTCAATCAGCACAGTTGATTCATATGCCTTTTAGCTCATGGCTTTATAAACATGCCTGTATATGAACTGTCTCAATATACAACTACACTTTCAAAACACCGTGTTGTGCACTGGGAGAAGATTATGTAGCATTGGATTATTGTTTTCTTGGAGAAAAGAGCTGACGTATTTAGAATTATTTGCTAAAGTACTTGCTTATGCAGTTGAGTACTATCTAGAATAAACTATGGAATTTCTGACTGCAATCAATAGATGGTATTGTATTCGTAAACTTTTGGGAAAACTTGTATAGTCAGTTCCTACAATGATCTTAACACATTGCTTTAAAACATATTAATTCATGTTTAATTTTCTCCCAATCCTCACAGATATTTAAATTATGAGTGCTAATTTAAAATTAGCCATTCTTTGGTTCTCATGCATGATAAGAATATGATCCGTTTTAAATTTGAAAAAGCTTGAATAAATTGAAATTTCAATATATGTAACTTCATCAAAAACAAGGTTGTTGGTTTGGCTTTTTCTGTTCTGTCTTGACATATAACATTTTTTTTTTTTTTTTTTTTTGTAAAATTGACGTTTTCTTATGCATAATTTAGCACTTTTCTGAGTTTGTACAGTATTGTTTATGTTATTTAGTGCTATTGTTAAATGTTACTGTGTTAAAAATGTTTAACAGTAATGTAGAAATGTAAACAGGGTAAATATTAAATGTTAGTTGAAATGAGGACAGAGCTAAGAGAAGCCTGGTAAACTCATACTTAGAATTTGCCTTGATTTTAAAAATAATTTTATTCATTTTTAGACACAAGATGCATAGAACTTTTTTCAAATCAGTATCTTTTGAATTTTGCTTAATTTTGAAATTATTGTATTATGAATAAAATAAATTTCCCTCTGGCTTATTTTTTAGGAATTCTATGTACTATAATAAAATAAAGTACCCAATAGATTTTGCAACTATAGAGAAGAACATCATTACCGGCCAATATAAGAGTGTGGAAGCATTTGAAGATGACTTTTTGAGGTTGTTTGAAAATGCTGAAGTAAGAAGGTGTTTCCTTATTTTAAAAATTTAGTAAAAATTCAGTTGTATAAAGGCTCATAAAATATATAGTCTTGAATGGAAAAATTAACTGGAATAGTTTAAATTCTAAATTACTATTTTTCATATTATTTTTAAGAAACTGTTGAGAGATCATTGATTGGAATGTAAAAATTGTCTCTCGTTATTCATTTCAACGTTAATAACAAGATGCTAGTTTATGACTTGGCTGCTTTCAACTTTTATTCCCTATTTTGTATGTCGTAGCAGTGTGAGAAACAATAAAATGTATGTTGAACAATGGTCTTATGTTTTTCACTGTATATAATGCATTTTAAATTTATCAGTCTTGGTGTATTTGTTGAAACTGAGTTATGAAAATTGTTTTTTAATATACTTGAAAATTAAATATTTTAAACAGACCTTATTTACTAGGGATGTGTATTTTAAAGCTGTTTCCTTTCTCTCTTCTTTTTTAAACAAAATGTAAAAGCAAAACTAATTAGATGAGTGTTTGAAAGGCAAATACTTAAGTTGCAAATGTATTGTACAGAGTGATAGAACTAAAAGTTAAATGACTTTGAAACTGTGCTTCTTTGAAACTTAATCCTCTGATTGTGCAGTTTTTTTTAAAAATCAAAATTGCTTCAAAAATTGCATGTTTCAAATCTACATGTATTTGAGATCTGAAATAAATAACACAATTTTGAAACCAAGATTCCCCCCCCCAATATAGTTTTTGTGCATGAGAACAAAAAACTTTCAGGCTTTCAAAAAACTCAGTTTTAAGAGTACTTCGAAAAAGACAGAAATTTTGAAAATAAATCTTGATTAAATTGTGATTTACTTTATACACTGCTGGCCATTAAAATTCCAGCACCAGGAAGGAATGATCTGATGAATGTCAAAATCATATGAAAGGAAGAAGTTGGGATATGCAAATGATTAGTATTTCAGCACATTCAGACAATGCAGGAGGGAGAAACATCTGAAGAACTGCATAAAAGAAAAGTTGTGTAATGGATTTCTCATTCGGAAAATGCTTATTGAGGTTGGAGTTTGCTCAGAATATTGTGTTATGCCATGACTAAGAAGAGGAAATGCTTACCAGCAAGTTTTGAAATTTGATAGAGGCAATATTGTTGCCTATTGAAAGTATAGATTATCGTTCCATGGTAGCGCCAGTCGACATCCAACCACTGTCATGTGAATATGGAATCAGTGGATTGCTGAGGTACGTACTGAATGCCATGCAGGATCTCAATGCCCTCCCATGACAGAGAGGGCAGACATATTGTGAGGTCAGCCTTGCAAAACCGTACGACAACATCATGGACCATTAGTCAGGAAATTGGTGCTCAACTCTTAAGGTGCATCCATGTTTGCAGCAATGTGGACTAACTATCAGCAGGGTGACCATTACTTTGGCTTCCTTTGACCACGCAGCATAGAGAGAGATTTAAGTAATTTAAGTTATTTTTTCACTATCAGTAAAATTCATTTTTCAATTCTTAAAGATCTCATATATACTTTTAATTATTGTGTTAATTTAGCATTGTTTGATATGTATCCATGGGCCTTATAAGAAATAGACCAACCCAAATGGGTTTTCTCCCTTGCCTTGGTGTATTGCCGGCTATCATCTTGACCACATCCGGAGGAGTAGGGACGACTTGCTGAAACTTAACAATAGTTGGCTATTGCAGCGCGTATAATTTTCAAGAAAAAGCTGGTGATAGCACTTCATTTCACAAGTTAGAGTTTTTAGATATTTTTATTTTTGAAACTGAGATTGATTTTTAAAAATCTAGCATGTTTATCAAGCGTAATTAATGTTCTAAATAATTATAAAGCTGTTATATGCTTTCAGGTCTGGATAATTTTTAGCTTTTCCTATGCTGTAAGGAAATTTGTATCGCCTTCTTTAAAAAAAAAATTTTGAATCTGAACTAATAGAAAAATTCAAACAAACAATTTTCTCTTAAAATTTTTATGCTTTTTATTGGCGTAAATAAGTGAAAAATACTAAAATCGGGGAAAAAAAAAAAAAAAAAAAAAGGATTTTTGAAAGTTTTTGCTTAAATTTCTTACTTGTACTGCTTTTTTTAAACGTATATCTGAATATTATAGCATAATATTCTGCAAAGAAGTTTTATTTCAATAATATTTCATAATACATAATAGTGATTAACACTTTAATAATTTTTATGCATTTATTCTAATGTTAAAAATTGTATTTAACTGTAATAATTAATTGTGCTAGTATTTTATAGTGATTATTTTTTTTAAATTTATGTCTAGTTCTGCATAAGTTTTCTTGTTTATTGCTAATTTATTTTATTAACCCAAAGGGGCGGCAGCTCAGAAAAGCTATTAGTTTCGAAACGGGATTTTGCTTTGTTTCACTATAAATGTCCGTTTCACTTTGCAAACTGTTGCCACCAAATGTTATCGCCCTATATTATATTTAAAGAAATTAAATAATGAAGAATCTACATGAATGCATGTATGTTTCTCTCGCAATGTGAAAAAAACAACAGAATTTAGAATCATAAAATTTTGAATAATGTAATCCTCCACCCGAACATGTTCACCTGGACGGCCTAATTTCAAACTTGTTTTAATCCATTTGATATTTTATTATATATTTGATTTGTAACTTTAACGAAGTTTTGATTAAGAAACTTAATGAGTTCAAAGCAAGCAATGGCAACCCTGTACAGAAAATAACAATCTCTAGGGCGGAAATTCTAAAGATATGTCATTTTCAAATATTTTGTGATATTGTTCTTGAATTAAATTTTATGTGGTTTATTTGCGAAGAACATGATGTTTAATAAATAAAGGTAACACGCAAAATGTTACAAAACTGCTTCTTTGGGCGTAATATAAAATTATATTGCTGAGTGCTTCCAGAGTTTATCCTTTTTTCCCCCTCATCACACTCAAAAAAGTTTATGCTCCGAATTTTATGAATTACTAAAATAAATAATCATCTTGCAATGTTAATAATTAATGATTATATAATCAAATAAATGATAGTCTTGTTATGTTATAATAATTTTAAAAACTACTGCCTGAAAATGCTCATAAAATCAAAGAAAATTATCAGATCTTGTTTAATTTTACCTTATTTGTTTCAAAGCATCATATGCTATCAGTATTCTTTAATTTTACTTTATTTGTACACAAAAGTAAGTTCATAAGTTTTGCGCTTAAAATTTTTACCGTTTTACTAAAGTAAAGAAATTTATACAAGAATTACGCTTGAAAAAAATGCGCAAAATGCAGTAAAAAGTGCTTTTATGAGATATGTTAAATCTTGTTTGCAAAAACTGGGACTTTCATAATCTCATCACTTATACAACGTATCACATTTAATAATTAAAAACAGTTATGTGATACAAACGCCAGCGGTTTCCGTGTTAAAGTAATCCAGATCGTCCCTACACTTTCTTACGAGCCCACCAGCGGCCGAGCGGTAACGTCGCTGAACACTGGTAGTTCGGTCTGAGGTTCGAATCCCGGGAACGGGCTGCCTGCATGGGTGGTATTGTGGTTTTCCCCATGTGTAACGTGTATACGAGCCAGTTTCCCTTAAAAAGTCCTCCACGAAGGCATCCCTTTATAAAGCGCTGAAATTTCTCGTCAGGGAATATGAATGAAATTTCGAAAGGAAAAACGAATATTTTTAGCTAAGTACGGCGGTCACTTAATTACATTTTAATGTGAGATCTTCAAAAATTATCCATAAAGCTTCTTCATTTAATCAACTGGGTTCTATTGAACACTTTCACTTCATTAATAATTTTTCTTGTTTACTTAATAATATTAATTTTCCAATCTCGCTCTTCCAAATGCTTTCAAATTGTTAATACCTTTATGTTTCATTACTATTTTACACATCACATTATGTTACATTCTTTCCCTTACTAAATCGTGTGGCCAAGCGGTAAAGTCGCTGAGCCCTGGTAGTTAAGTCCGAGGCTCGAATCCCGCGAACGGGCTGGCTGCATGGGCGTTTTCGTGGTTTTCTCCATGTGTAACGTGTAAACGAGCCAGTTTCCGTTAGAAAGTCCACCACAAAGGCATCCCTCCCATAGGCAGATAACCCTAGTGTGCTTTGCCATAATTAAATAAATCAAAACCAAACCCTTACAAAATCGTTTGGCTCTTCCCACTAAGGAAATTTTCTTTCCCTGTCATGAGAAATCTGAATAATGCAATAAAAATTATTGTTATTCATGAATTATACATTTTATGGAAACATATGGTGGTGAGGGTTAGTTTAGCAAATATATTTTATTTTGGTATTAAAAACAATTTAAAAAAGTGAATTTTTAAGACAAGCAAAGGTATAAATTATTTATGACCTCTATAATTTGCAGTTCATGCCACCATTCTTGAGATAAAAATTCTGTAACATTTTATTGATTACGCCTCTCGCTTAAAATACTTACTTAGGTTAATGTTTATAGCCCTAAACTAGTGCATAATGTTTATTTAGAAGTAAAATATTCTTTAAAGTTTTGTTTTATTCATTTTCGAGAAATTTGAGCGCTTTTTCAATTTAGCCAATGTACACCAAACAGCACGATACATATCAAACAATGCTAAATTAACACAATAATTAATAGCACATGTGAGATCTTTAAGAATAGAAAAATGAATTTTACTGATAGGTGAAAAAAGTGACTTAAATATTGAACTTAGTAGTCGAGAAATTTTGTAATTGATAGTTTAAATAATTTTTGGGTACGTGTCTGTTAAACGTCACTGTCGGCTTAGTAACCTGTTGACTAAGTGTCTTGACAGGTAAGTGTCCCGTAGCTAAATGTCCTAACAGCTAACTTTCTGCGTCGGCCAAATGTCTTGTCAGCTAACTCTCCGTGTTGGCTAAATGTCCTGTCGGCTAGCTGTCCGTGTCGTCCTGTCGGCCAAATGTCCTGTCAACTAACTGTCCGTGTCGGCTAAATGTCCTGTTGGCTAAGTGTCCTTGTCGGCTAAATGTCTTGTTGGCTAACTGTCCGTGTCAGCTAAATGACCTGTCGGCTAAGTGTCCGTGTTGGCTAAATGTCTTGTAGGCTGAGTGTCCATGTCGGCTAAATGTCCTGTTGGCTAACTGGTGTCGGTTAAGTGTCCTGTCGGCTAAGTGTCACGGACCTCTTGTTCTGACCTTCCTTGAAACTTAGGGTATTCGATTGCTACCCTGAGCCCTGCACGGTCTCCAGATCTGTCACCCATTTAAAACATCTGGCTATGGGTTGCGGAGAGACTGGCCCGCCACCACTCTCCAGTTAATATGGTTGATGAAGTGTGGCTTAGACTTAAAGCAGCATGGAATGAGTTGCCCGTTTCTGCCATCCAAGCCCAGTTTGACTTCATGGCCAATGGGGTAAGGGCTAGTTTAGCTGCTAGTTGTGGCAACTGTTTCTTCTAATTTTTCACCCCTGTAAACCTTCAAAATGCTTATAAATTTAATCATTTTGTCTCTTCATGCAATACTGTTTATATGCAATAAATATCTTTTTTTTTATTTGCTTTCCTTCATGGTTCATTCTTTTTTTTATTTGTTTCCTTCTTCAATTTTAATGGCCAGCAGTGTAAAATACAAACGTAATGTGTGTGTACTAATGAAAATATTCAATATTTACATAAGGTATGGTAGGAATTAATTAAATTTAATGTGTACATTGCATAATAAGGTTCCAAGGAAAGTCCTACTTCATGCACTTTGCACTAAGTTAGTGTTTCTTTGTGAATTTGTTTGTCAGTTGCACTGTTTTGAAGCAACAAAGGTACATGCTCTATATACTAAGTTAGTGTTACCTTACAAATTTTTTGTCAGTTTCTGTGGGAGCACATTGTCAGTGTGACTCTTTTTTTTTGTTTGATAACATGCTCTTTGCATTAAGTTAGTGTTTCTTTATAAATGCTTTTGTGAGTTGCAGTGGGAGCACAATCTCAGCGTGCCTCTCGTTTTATGGAATTAAGAGGCAAGTGGCTTGAAAATGAAGAACTGTCAATCTAAGGGTTGTGAGTAGAACTGGAGCTTCCAGGCGTAACTTATATTCCATAGTTCAGAATAATCTGAAATAGTTGCATTATTTGTCAGATTCATGGTTGTTCCTGTATTGTCTAGAAAAGAAAATGAGGCAGGAGCTGGCATAATATTTTTGACATTGCACCATTACCAAACAGTTTGGATGGTTGTTAAATCACTTTCGGATTTATCACTATCTGGAGATGAGTCTACGAAACAACAGTCTGTTTTGCTATTGCTATCTTCAAAGTAATTAAAATCACTTTCAGTATCAGAAATATCATCAGGAACATATATTCCATCACTTTTTCCTGAATACTTCCTGCAAGCCATATTCGGAATAAAAAAAAAATAATAATAACGGAAGTGCTTGCAAAATCAGTTGGTGAACAAAAACAAATACAAAAATTTGGATGACCATAGTGCCATCTGTTGACTAAAACATGATTTAAGGTTTAAATATTGTGAAAAAATGCTTTATCACTGATTAAATAAGGTAAAAATGGTGTACACCTTTAAATAGAGGGGAAATTTGCATGTCTGCAAAAATTTCAGGATAAGCAAAGTTTGTGACCTTTCATCTTAACTGAAATTCATGAATAAGCAGTCAGAGGCATTCTGTGAATTTTTGAAAACGTTCGTTAGTTACAAAGAAAGTTATGGAACAAAGTTGTCTAGTTTATGTAAATGATGAAGGCTTTCAAAAACCTTTTGCAGTGCATTGGTAGATTACTTTAAAATTTTTCCTTCTAGTTAGCCAAATTATTTACAGTGTTTTGTCACATGATTAAGAAAAGGTATTTTTTACATGCTATATTTCTCTCTTTCCAGGATTTTTATGGAAGAACATCAGATTTAGGACACAAAATTTCTCTCTTGAGAAAAGTTTATGATTCTTCTAAGACTGATGCTATGATATTGTTTGAAGATATCCTTGGAGAATCTATGTCATCAATATTTTCATCCTCTAAGTCAGATGGTAACTTTTTCTCTTGTTGATAATCCATGATTTACAATGTATAATATATGTATAATAATGTATACTAATGTATGCATATTTTGTGCATCATGCTTAGGAAACAAAACAGATGAAGATGATGAAGTCATCAGGTGTATTTGCAATATTTACAAAGATGAAGGTCTCATGATTCAGTGTGAAAAATGTTTTGTATGTATTATTTTTATTTTTGCTTGCCATATGGCTAAAGAGGGTATAAATTGTAAAATAATAATATAATAATTGAATTATAAATTTATAAAGCAAAAATAAATTATGGATTAAAGTATTAAGAATTATGTTAATAAATTAAATGTATTTAAAACTTAGTTTTGTGATTAAATGAAATTTTTTCAGGTATGGCAGCATTGTGATTGCATTGGTGTTGATGGCAAAGTCGAAAAATATTTGTGTGAGCAGTGCAGTGGAATAGAATTGTCAAAGGTACATTTGTTGCTTTATGGTTTTATTTGTTTGTAAAGAAACTTATTGGCCTATTTTATCATATTAACCTTGATGTATTCTTATTACAACTCCTGCTAAATGTACGTTGTTGTGAAATTCAGTCAAATTCTTTAAAAGTTTCTCTAAAAATTTTGGGAATTCGGATTTCCTCAAATAGTAGAGTTGAGATTTCTTTTTCAAATATTTAGTAAGTGTGTCAGACACAATAAATAATTGGTATATAAAATTTGTAAAAATTTTTATTTACACTTCTGTTGCTATGCTGCATAAGTATATGCAGTATATGCTACGTGGCATACTGCATACTTTTGTTGTTATTTCTGATCTCACTTTTTGGACCTAATCTGAACAAGCCCACAAATTATATCATGGCAAGGAGTACAAGATTGCTTTTGCCATTGGCATCAGCCTTGAGCACCATATAGGTGATAGTACATCTTTGCCCTGCTCCACTCCAATTTTGAAGTAAAGAACCCGGAGACTTCCACCCCTCGTCCTCTGGCATACAAGTCAGTCAAGAAGATTTACGGCTCACCATATATTTTGAGTGCCCCATGCTGCTCAGGCACTGTAGATTTACAAATATCCATGCCTTCTCTGGGATTCAAACCTAGGCCTTCATATTGGCAGTCAGCGTCACTAGCCACTATCCTGTCTGGGCAACTTGATACGTTCTTCTCTAAGGTAATGAGGGAATATGTGTGAGTATTTGAAGTGCAATTCCCTCTTATTAGTTCTTATCATTTAGTGAACCTATGTTATTGCTAAAAGATTAAAATTCAGTCATAAGCTTATAAAAGTATTCTAAATTCTTCTGACACACTGTCAAACATTAATACTAGTGGAAGGGAGTTATTATTTAAAAAAAAAAAAAAAAAGCTCTCTTACGCATAATGTAGTTATGTGATTTGTATATTTGATGGTATGCCAGTTTACAAATGTTCAACTCAATTTGGACTGAGAAAAAGAATTAAATAAAATTGACTTTTTTAGTAAAGCTTGCTGCAGGGCATTTTGCTTTTAAAAAGGGGAAAAAAAGAGGGTTTAATAACTTTTTTGCTTTTGGGAAAAAAAAAAAAAACCCGAAGATATTTCACTTTTTATTTCCCCTGGGAAAAAAATGGCTGAAAAGGGTTATTATAAGTTAGTATATTTCTCTGTTGCATAGAGTAAAATTTTCTATTTAATCTATAACCTCACCAGTGCCGAGTGTAAACCTGCTAAATACTGGTAGTTTGACTTAGTTTGGGTTTGATCCCAGGTGAATGTTGGCTACATGTTTGGTTTTTATGGCTTTCTCTATGTGTAATGTGAATACAAACCTGCTTTCCTTAGAAAATCTCCCAAGAAGGCATCGCTCCTCTTAGGCAAATAGCCCATATAGTTTTGCCATGTTTCAATTAACCTAATTTAACCTAACCTTTTAATTTATATTTGTTATTTATTTGGGATACCTTCTTCTTTTCTCATGATGGTCACCAGGACAAGGATTGAAATTCTATAAAAGTGCTTTTTAATCTATACACCTGTGTTAAAATAATATGTCGAGTTGTGATTGTTGGAGGTGTTAAGGCAACAAGAATTGGCTTAATATTGTGTTGATTCTTGTTGCCTTAACGTCTTCAATAATCTGTAAATATGTGTCAAGCCAAACTGGTCATTTTGTGAATATGATACAATTCCACTGTCCTTTTTAATGTTGACTCATCTGTGGCTGAATGGTTACATCAGAAAATATTGGTACAAGTAGAAGTCGTTGGGCTGCCAGAATTTCACTATTGCTCATACAGGATATAGCCTTGCCCTACTAACTGGGCAATTCCACTCTAGTTTTAAGGGAGAATATTCCAAGGGCAGTCTGAGGGTCTTCCAGCCTTCTTTCCCGATCACCAACCTTTCGAGAGGATTTTTGGCTCGTCATGTATTTTGAATACTCCCCGGCCACCAAGACACTATATGCTTATAAATATCCTTGCTTTTTTAGGGATTCAAACCCCGGTCCATTGGTATGGTAGTCGGTGTCACTAATCACTATACCGGCTGGGCAACACTGTATATTGGTAGTTCAACCTTGATTAAAATCACAGCAAATGGGCGAGCTGTGTAGGCATTTTCGTGGTTTTCTTCTATGTGTAATATGAAAATGAGCCAGTTCCTATTAGAAAACCCTCCTTAAAGGCATCTTCTCTTCCTAGGCAGATAGCTATCATGTGCTTTTCATAATCAACCAAGTCAAACCAAGTCCTTTCTCTATTATTTTATAATGCTATAAAACAGTATATCCCTTTTCTATTATTTATTTTTATTGTTTTTAATGTTTTTGACAAAATCATATTAATTATTGCTGTGTTTGTGATTTTACTGGAGAATCATAACTTCTGAATAAAAGTCATAAAAAATTTTCAACTTATTCTTCCATGCTATAAAATATATTAATTTTCCAAACATAATGTTTGGAATAATTAATAATTATGTTTGGAAAAAATTAATGTTTAAATAATGTTATTCCAAACATAATATTTTCCAAACAAATTGAAATACTCTTCCGTCATAGTTTAATAAATTTGCTGGACATTTTAAGAAAAAGTCCACAACTGTAACTAAATGCAGTATGTGGGAAAATTTGAGTTATTTTCTTTATTTTAATTGTATTTATTGGCAAATGAAAAATTTTTTCAAAGTCACTTATGAATGTTTTTTACTAATTAATATTATACTACACTAAGTATTTATTATTGTAATTTTGTCAAGAAATATTTTCTGGTTCATTGTGAATAGTTATCAGAATGCTTTTAATATAACCACAAATTGACAAATTTGGAATCTTTTTATTTCTTTTGCAATATAGCTATCTATTAGTGTTATTGGCCTAAAAGGGCTGATAGTCTCGAAACGCGATCATTGTTTCAGTTTTCATTTGCATCTGTTTCCATTCAGAAAAGCACTAAATATTATTTCCTATTTAATCTGTTTTTTCTTTAGAAAACTAAACTACTATTTAAAAGCAACTGATGTGATTGAAGTAAAGATGTATTGATTGAAGTAAAGATGTATTTAATTCACAGTATGTCTAAATAAAAACATTATAAGTATTTTTATAGAGTTACATACTTTTTTGCTTTTTAAATGTACAGAAGATATATAACGTTCCCATGTTAGTCTAAATGCATATTCATCTAATATCCTATAATATTTTGCTGTTCCACCTGTGCCATCTCTGTTGAAAATTTCTGTGTCTTTTTCGGTGACTGTAAAAATCTCAACCCTTTCAGTTCTTTTTTATAAATTTTTTTCTCTTTATAGGAAATACTCATGGTGCCTCGACCTCATTATGCTAATCCTGAATGCCAGTACTATATTACTCTGTTAAAAGATGATCTGCAAGTAAAACAAGGTATTGATTATCATTTTAATTAGCCTCTATAGATTTTATATTAGCAAAATGTGCATGGAGACAGTGTTTTGATGAAGCAAAGTTACAGAGCAATTTTATATATTGCACAGCTTGCCTTTCTGCCTTTTACAGGGAGACTTCTGGTTTTTCATCACTTTTCTTGATCTCTTGGTAGATGATTGAATCTCCTGTTTTTTAATTTTTAGCCTTTGCTAAGTAAAATGTTTCTCATGAATAAATAAAATTTAAATTATTCTATTTCCATTTCACCACCTCTAATGATTTTCAGAAAAATATTTCTTATTATTAAATTTATTTCATCTAGATTGCACTTTTTTCTTATTACATTTTATTAATTTTGCTATCTTAATTTTTTTTATTAAATTTTATTTGATGTGAGTTGTCTTAATCCACAGTAGATATTTGTAGATTTTTATATGAAGATTCAAACAGGCAGTTAATATTTGTATTTAATTTTGTTTTACATCAATAAATGGTACGCTACTAAGTTTATCCACTCAGCTGAATATCCAAATAAATGCCAGTATGTTTTACAATTGAATTGCAAATAGTTCAATAACCTGAATTTACATTATAAATTGAATTAAAGGCAGTTTGGAGTTCCTTGGGAAAGGTATCACCATGTAGTGTGAAAACCTCATAGATTTCTCACAGAAATGTCCTGTCTTTTATAAGCTTTTATTGTGTCCACTCATGTTGTTTCATTGTGAGTGGAATTTTGTCATTGAATTGTAGCCTACTTTTTGATAAGCTATCAACTTCAAATTTTGTACACATACATTTGGTCTTTGGCAGTGCAATGAAGTGATTTTTTCAAAATTCAAATTATTTTTTTTTATATCTATAGATTCATACTGTTGTAGATATTTTGGTAAGTGTTTGAATTAATCCTATTGTTATAAACACTAGATTTACGGGACCCATCATTTTGATCGATTTCGGATTTCATGAGCAAAATTATAAAGACCATTATTTTTGTAGTTTTCTAATTTATGTTGACAATTATTGATGCAATGAGATGAATACGTACCCAAATTTAATTCTGTTTAGACCTATCTGTACAGATAGCCGTCAAAATAACGGGTAATCTAGTGTCATAGTTAATTATAATTAACCACTTTTTTATGAAATTATTTTTCTGATGACAAAAGTAAAAGTAGTTATAATGTAGATACTAAATAAAAATCATTATTCAAAGGAAATATCTTTCAATAACTTCAAACCTGATATCAAAACGCTGCAGTTGACCAGAGCAAGAGCTATGTCACGTGATTATCTGTCAGTTGTGTAACATTAAACATCTAAGTGTCAGTTGTGTAACATTAAACATCTAAGTGTTGTGTAACATTAAACATCTAAAGTGTAAAAATTAAGTGTTAGGCTCAAGAGTAAGGAAATCTGTAATTCTTTGTTGGCAGTCAATGTGACAAGATGTTTTAAAAAAAGTTTCTGTTAGTGTGAGCAGAGATGATTGAGAAGAAAGTATTAAAGATTATTATGAGTAATAACGAAATAATTTTAGAATTACAGGTAGGCACTAGTTTTGCTTTATTCTGACAAAATATGAATCTTTAGTCATCATGAGTACTTTCTAAAGAGGTCCTGAATTGCTAGAGAGAATAGTTAGCATCAGCGAAGATTGCTCTGGTATGTTTGTTAACAATAAAACTGCCAGAACTTTTTTACACTGATAAAAACAACTACAAATTCATCAAATTGACGGTTATCTGTAGTTTTGGTGTTAAAATTGTAAGTGTTTTTAAATTACATTAATAATTTTTTAAAGCAAGTACATGTTTTTTCTATACCCATCAATTTGACTGATGTCCATAAATGTAGTTATACAAAAATGTCTGTAAATCTAGTGTTGAATGAACTGTAAATATTTAAATTCATTTAATTGTTGTTTTTGTCTATTATCATAATATTTTCTATTGGTTTATTAACTTATTTCTTTTTTTTAGGGTGATAATTTCAGGGTTTATAAAATGTGTAATTGAGTTCACAACCGTGTGTTTTGCGTATGAGTTTTTATTACTTATGTAGCATTGTATATCTTGCTATTGTGTATCTCACGGGTGGCCAAGCTTTTTGGGAAGAGTGCCACTATCTGGGGGGGGGAGGGATTATGCGTGCCACTTCCAACTTTTCCAGCAAACTATAAAGTAAGAAAAGGTGAAAAAACATTATTTATAGGCTGATTATGGGGTTGTTAGACAAATAGTACGCTTTTTTTCAGCTAAGTCTAAAATAGTGGAGATTTAAAAAATAATATAATAAAAAAAATAAAAGTACAAATTTTGGTTTTATTGTTAGTAAACATTTTTAAAGATTTAGTCAGTTAGGTTATGTATAAAATCAAAGTAACTTGAAACATTTATTTCTAAATAGTTATTAAACAGTCAATACTTACTTAATGTGGCTTTTGAATTTGTAGGTTTTTTTTCACTAATATTAGGATTAGGTCTTGAAGGTGCTAACAAAATTAGGTGTTTTAGGTGCATATCAGTTAATCTTAAACAACATTTTGATTTTATTATGTTTCTAATAGAAAACATGTGTTTACAAACATACATCGATTCAAACCTACAACAATATCTGACGGCTAAATTGTGTAAATTTGGAAAATTGCTTGTTGTTACAAATTTCCAAAATTCAATATGGTTCGGATCACTTGCAGTTAGAATAAGTTCCTTGCTTTTTAGAGTAGTATGGTGCTGTAGATCAATAATTTCGATTTGGATATCAAGTGGGTAACAATTAAAGTCTTGCAGAGAAATTGAAAAAGGATCTGTGAAAAGATCAGCATTATTTTTATCGTCTTAAAAATCACGAAACCTAGTACTGAATGATTCCTGCAAAATGGATATTAAATTTTTAAATCTGTCATAGTTTGGAGCATTATTAACTTTAGTAGCTAGTTCCTGCATTAATGTGAAATATGTTAATTATTTTACTCCAAAATCGAGACAAAAAAGCAAGAGTTTGTTCACAAGATATGTGACTAACTAGGGTAATAAAAATGCAGTCTTTTCACTGTAATCTTAAATTTAAGTTATTTAAGTGTCCCATAATAATGGTAAGAAAAGCTAAATCCCATAGCCAATCTTCATTCTTGAGTAGCGAGCACTCACTGGGCAGTTCATTGTTTTCTTCTAGATATTTTAAAACGCACTTCTTCAAATTTCAAAATCCCACGAGTGCATTTCCTTTGGAAAGCCAACGCATACTACAGTGAAGGAGTAACTTGTTATCTTCCTCCATTTCTTCTGGGAAAGCTCATGAAATCATCATCGATTCAGAGTTTGAGCACGTATTTTGTTGATACAGCACACTACAGTTCAAGAACAGAAGACAAATTTAAGTCATTGGCACAAAGAGCTTCTTGATGGATAATACAATGATACTTAAATACATTTCTTCCCAAATAATTTTCAAGCAATGTAACAAAACCTTTTATCCTGCCAACCATTCCAAGGCATTTCATCTGTCTAATTTTGTCCACTCTACATTGTTAACTTCAATTACATTTTAAAGTTCTTTAAGAATGTCCTCACCTGTAACTAGTTGGCACAAATCAAAAAGTATCAAATTTATCGTTTGTGTAACACACAAATATGCTTAACTGTGCATTGTCTATGATGTCGCAGCTTAAAGTTAATGAAAAGTATTTGCAATATTGTAATCCAGAGGCAATTTGCGTGCCAACTTCCTCACCCTGGTCACCTATACAACACATGACGGTATTTCTAGACAGAGCTATTTTATCAACTATATTTTTGACGTTTATATCACCAACATTTTGGGTGAATATTAAAAGACTTTTTTATTATCTCAGAATAGAGGTTTTCTTCCAGGGTAACAAGAAAATTCATAAGAAGACTTCACTATAATTTCCATTTCGACATTTCCTTTCTGGAACAAGGATTGTTGGCCAGATAAACATGTCTTTTTTTTTTTTTTTTTTTTTTTTTTTTTGTAAAATTTTGTTTGCAAGTTTGATCCGACAGGATATTTACTGTTGAAATCACTATTTATGTTTATCAATCAGTTGTTTATCAATCAATTTTAATAATTCTTTTCGTATTATAAAGCAACAAAGACACACTGCGTTGCGTCGTGGTTTTCGAGACAAATGCAGCACTTTTGCGCCGTGTAGCAGTCGAACGGTTAAATTTTGTGAATATATTAAAATTAATTAATTTTAATATTTGAAGTCTTTGGCAGTTGTCTTCAAAATCTGCATTACACAGAACCTAAGGGTTCTGCAAGTCAAAATAAAGATTCTGAAAGAAAATTATAAATGACTCATATTAATTGGCTATTGTTTATTAACAAAAAATATAAAGATGCATTTAATTAGCTTTGAAAATTAATCAGGAATTTCATCCATGGGCTGTCGACATTCATAACGTGGTATCAGCAACGACATATGTGCAAGAGTAGCTTCATTTTCTTTATTGTTCAAGCTGATGCAAAAACATTTCTTATATAGCTATAAACATTTTAATGCCATTCGGAAGAACATATTGTTGCATGCGTAAGGATTCTCAGTGGATTGAATGCACGCAGAACTGATGATAGCTTGGTAAATTTCTCAAAAGAAACACTTCACGTTCTTGAACTTTCCACAAAAGTACTCGTACAGCTCTTCTCAGTATGACAGAGCACAATCAGTAGTTACACTTCAAACATTAAACCCAATGCAATGCAAAACGCATCTAAAGAGTGAAGCTCACCTGGAGATCTCTCAATACTCCAAAGTCTATCCTGAACTGAGAACTGGGAAACAGGCTCTCTCTCCAGTCTTATGTATTTCTTCCCCGGCCACCAAGGAATTTCCACTCTTCCATTTGCAAAATGATTGGAAGGCATGTAAGGTTAAAGTTACATATAAGAACCCGATGTGGTTACACTTACATAAGAGGATCAATTACATTTATACAGGAACCAGACCCTCACCAAATTTGGTGACAAAAATTACTCACCAAAACCATTGCCAGCTTGGTGGTATCTCGCAGATTTGGCAAGATAGCCATCTATCAATGTTAAATGGACTCGTTCTTGTAATCTTATTTTTCTGGCAAAGCTTCATATTTCTTCAAGCTGTTCATGTTACATTATACAAAATTTATAACAATATTTAAGTAAAAAAGTCTTTCTCAATGTATATGGCTCAAAAAACAAGACAGAAACAAATTAGATGTAGAATATGAAATATTATCACAGATAGCTTCAATAGAGGTCTTTGTGGCAAGCTGACCACTTGCCTAGAGCATATGCTGATGCACCCTGGGGCCCAAGGTCAAGAAAGCAGATTTCTTGGCGCTGCAACCCGTGGCCCACTAGGGCTTCAATAAAGCTCGACCTAGAGGTTTATGTAAAAAAAAATGCAAGCATACCTCAGTCACCATATGTAATGCAACTGTAGATGACTCCTGGAGCATGAATTAATGCTATAAAAGAAATAAATTACATTAATTTTATATTAATAGTTTTTAATAAAGAATAGTACAGTACTTTACTTCAGTTGTCTTTACATAATGTATCTGTAACATATTGATCTACTCTTTAAGTATTTTTTTTAAATATCTTTCTTTAAGCATGGAATGATGTTCACCGAGGCAAAAAACCTTATAGTTCTAAACGGTTCTGTGAATCGACAAAGTTTGAAAACCATTGATCTGTAGTAATAATCAGATTCTGCTGTTAAATATATAATCAATATAGAAATTATTGTTGTTTCTTTTCCTTTTTTTATGAATAGGGGATTGTGTTTATATTCGGCGTGATGATGATGGAACTACACCGACTTCAAATGAAAATGTCCAAGGTCAGATTCTTGGTCAGGGGATGGAAAATGGAGATGCGGCTGCCAGGGAAAGTCTTCGAAGGACAAAAACAGAACAGCTGGATATATTTCGTGTAGAAAGGTTATGGAAAGATGAAAAGTATGTGCATAATTTGATAACAGTTATAAAGAATATTTTGGAAGGTATTAAGTGTGCCCTTGTATAATTTGTTTTATGCAATTGACATTGGAGAAAATCTTTCTTAAAAACCTCAAAATTATTGCTGCAGTTGATCATAGGTATTTCCTGTACTTTTATTAGAAGGAAGCAAAACTGTTTGGGAGCATGGTTAATATGTAATAAAAGTTTATTATATGATATAGATTTGTCAGTTAAATATTAGCATTGATTTAATGATAAGAATTAGGAATTCTAAAAGTATTACCGTTTAGAGAAACAGTGAGTTCCTTAATAATTTGTGCCAATTAGAGACTGTTATGATTGGCTGTTCTTTATATCTTCTTTATATTGGCTGTTCTTTATATCTATGTTCATAAAGGGGTTTATCTTTGCATTTTATTAAATTGTTAAAATTACCTGAAACAATGCAGCTGGTGTAACAGGGGAAAAGTAAATCCTTTGGAATGCTTTAAATTGACTAAAAATTATTTCTCTTTTGTGTAAAATTTTAAATATTTGTAATTCATAGCATTGTTCTTAAAATAAATACTCTGTTCTTAAAATTGGTACACATCCAATCAAGCAGAAGTAAACAGGATGAATTTTGCCATTATTAATAAAATACATTCAATTAACTGTAATATATTTTAAAATTTTTTTCAAATGTGTATTGGTATATCCTGTCATTCAAAATCCTGTTGTCAAAGGTTTATTGGTATATCATGTTGCACACTTGTGTGCAAAATTAAGATAATTTTCAAATTATGTCTGTTTTTACGAAAAGTACTAATTATGCTGGCAAAGAATAATGCAAACATTCTGAGTTGAACACGTATGCTTCATTGTCTGTGGAGCTACGTTGTGTATGGGTTATAAGCACACAAGGCATTTTTGGCAATTTATATGTTCACAGTCCTTCACAACATTCGCTATTTTTAGTTATTAGGTAAAACGCTACAAATGTGTGGATGACAGAGTGAGAGCAGAATTATCAGTAAATTGAAGGCAGGCGAATCAGATGCTACAGAGCTCAATGTAATGACTAGTGCCATCTGCAGTTTGTGGAAAGTTTCAGGACATTGGATCCATATTGAGGATACCTGGACAAGATTGAACGAGGTCCACAAAGACAAATGAGAATCATTATTTGGCACTTTCAGCGTGGTGACATAAAATTGCTGCAGCTTCACATCTTTCACGTAAGCTGTTTTCTGCCACTATAATCCAAGTTTCATAGTCTTAAGTTGCCTGAAGGCTTCGTAAGATAGGGCTGTATGTCAGAAAAACCTGCTGTTTGCATCTTGCTCACTGCAGCACACAAAAAAAATGCATTTACCATGTTGCAGACAACATGCACCTTGGACCAGACTTCAGTGTAGCACCATGCTTTTTATGTATGAGTTGAGATTTGTCCTGCACACTGATTCTTGCTGTTCCTGTACTTGGGTAGAGCCTATCCACGATAACATCCCTCCATCATCAGGGAAAAGGGTCATTACAGATGTGGAGGTGTAATGATTTGGGCAGGCATTATGTTTGATGGCCATGTACTCCTGCATGTGTTTGCTAAAGGCTTCCTGAATGCTATGAGGTATAGAGAGGAGATATTAGAATCTTATATTTGAATTTTCAGGAGCACAGATGAACCTGGATTCCTGTTAATAGACGACAATGCTTGTCCACGGAGAGCTCAGCTGGTTTGCGATTACCTGGAAAGTGTGAATTGGGCAGCCAGGCTGGATGTTCATTTTCGGCGTATCTGTATCTGGAGGGAGTCTGGAATGTAATACTGTTCCTGCATCATCAGGGAAAGGGTTATTATAGTGGTGGAGGTGTAATGATTTAGACAGGCATTATGTTGGATGGCTGCACATCCCTGCAGTTTGACAAAGGTTCCCAGCCTTACTGCTGAGGTATAGAGAGGAGATCTTGGATGTTCTACTTTTCAGGGTCGCAGTTGGTCCTGGGTTCTTGTTAATGGATGACAATCCATTAACAAGAACCCAGGACCAATGGATGACAATCCATTAACCAGAATCACATAAGAACCATTAACACACTTGTCCACATAATGCTCAGTTGATCGTAAGTTACATGGAAAGTGAGGATATTCATCGCATGAATTGGCCAGCTATATCTCCTAACCTTAACCTTATAGAGCATATCTGAGACATTCTTGGGAGGGATATATCATCTCTTCCATCCAAGAGTTGAAAACAGCCTTATTGCAAGAGTAGGATTAACTATCCAAGGGACTCCTCAACTGTCTCCTGTCCAATATGCCATCACACTGTCTGGCTGGGAGAGCAATCTATACCTATGTAGATTCATTTTCAATTTGATATCACAATGTGGATCCAGTATGCCATCACACTGTCTGGCTAGGAGAGCAATCTATACTCATGTAGAATCATTTTCAATTTGATATCACAATGTGGATTTTGGACATCCCTTCTCTGTTAGCTGTACTGATAATATTGAATATGTAAAATGACTTGAATGGTACATCGCTTTCTCTATTATAAATGTGTATTCATACAGAATTTCATTGAAATCTGTCGTATAGTTCAGAAATTTGGCATAATGTGCCAGTTCTCTTAATTTTGCTCACAAATGTCTAATATTTAATGAGGAGGATGTAAATAACCTGTAATAGTAGATGTAGCTCAATTAAGCAAATGCTGTGAGTAAAAGCTTGATCATTGATTTTGAAATTTATGGTAAGATATTTAAGATTGCAGATAATCAGTTCTATTCACAACTTAAATATCTGTTGTGAGTTAGAGATGCTGATAAAATTTAGTTTTGAAATTGGTAAAATAATTTGCTTTAAAGTTTAATTTAATTTTTATAAAATCGAAAGTATAATTTAATATTATTGTTGAGTTCTAAATACACTGTTGTAGGTTTTTATGAAGCTGAGTGATTAAAAGAACATTGTAGTAGATGTGTTTTAGAGTACAATTATGTTTGTGAGATAAGAATCCACTGGCCAAAGAATGACTAAAGTCAGCAGTCTCAAACTGGCAGCCTCTGAAGCAATTTTACAGGGCCCATAAATTAATTGACATTATTGTGACAAGAATTTAAAGAAAAAATAAAGATTTTAATGGTTTGAAATCCATTTTTACAGTATTTTCGTTACCAAAACTTAACATTTGTAATGCTCCAAGAAATTTGCAAATTGAGCTACTTAATTTATACTGTGATACAAATCTTATTTAGAGATTAAAATTTGATTAGCTTTTATTTGTACTTGTCCAAAGACAAATATCCTCAGTGACAAACTTTTGTAATAAAAGTAATTGCTTTGTTTGGGTGTATGTTTACACATGAAATTTTTTTTTCCATACTTGAAAATTAATAAATCTAAAAAAACGACAACTAGATTGCAGGGAACATCTACAGTTCGTTGTGAAGGTACTTTCTAGTAATTTTTCTCCAAAGTTGCAAACTTTATCAAAGCTGAAATGCCATGAGGCGTTGTAGCCAAGAGTTGTAATATGAAATGAAGAAATTTATAATTATTTACGTATAAAAATGTATTCTTTGTGCATGCATCATAGAATAGTGTAATAAATAAAAGAAAAATAATAAGTTAACATTTATTTTCAAGTTTTGTCTTTCTTGGGAAATTTTTGTTATTTGCCGACTTTTAATGCAAGCTGAAAGTCAGTTATTTAGTGAGTTTTTACTTCAGTGAAGTAGAACTATTTAAAAATAAGTGTCAGTATAAATTGTTGTTTATGTGTGCTTTGACAACTGTGTAGTAAAAAATATTTTTAATTTAGTTAATTTTTTTCATTTTCTTTGTTCAATTCTTGCCCGTGAACTGCTTTCAGATTATGCATTCCTTCCCCATGCAATTCCTGTTTGAGGCTGGTAACTAAAACCATGCGTATCATATTTCATCTTGTATTTGGTACCGATAAGGTCTACGAGGCTGCATGGAGTTTTTACAGTTTTCATTTTATTTGACAATGATATGAGCCATCTGTATTCAAAGAGTCCTTCACAAAGGAATCCATGCTCTGAAATGAAAGTAACCCTTGAGTGCTTTCATGTTCAATAAATTGTCAGCAATGAGGCCTCTTTTTTGAGAGTAGTAAGAGCTGTAGCATGGGAGAAAGAGTTTATGTCGTAAATCATGGCTTAAGTATTTTTGATTTTATTTCTGATCACAAAGCTGTGGCGTCTTCATTGAAACTTTTTTGTAGTGATTAAGGTGATGTGATGGCAATCTATATTTTGACATCTTTCTCTTTGAGACATGAAAGCACAAAAATTTGAATCTTGGTGATTGAACCAACTTGACGATGTAGAGGTTATAGTGTTTTTCTTTTCCACTGATTATATTCTGTCAAAAATGAAAATAAAAGTGAGAAACTTACGTAAAGACTGTAAAACAAACTTTAAAAAATTAAGAACGGGAAACTATTTAGTGGTGACATTTACCTTTATTTCTCATTGCCAACTTGTCAACTATGCTATGGTTACAAGTAAATGCTTTGTGGTTGTATTTAATCCTAACCCTCTATCCTGCTATTTTAATGAGCAGCATGAAATTAACAAAATTTGCTCATCCTGCGATTTTTGCTGGTATGCAGAGTTTCTTTCTATTAAAAGTTTACGCTTTATTCCCCTCCTCCCCTTTTTTTATATTTTTTTGGTTGATAATGCATTTTCTACTTTCAGTCATATTTTGGCACCTAAATTTTTGTATTTGCCTTGAGTTCTTTAACTATTTTGCAGAATGCTACTGCTATTATCATTTTCATAATATAGCTGCATGAAGCATTCAGTGAGAAATAGAATGTATGCTTTTTATGATATTTTCTGATACTGGAAATGATTGTAGTTAGAAGATAGCAATAGTGAAACAGATTATTTCTAGCACTCATCTCCAGATAGTGACAAATCTGAAAATGATTCAATAACTATCCAAAATATTCAGCAATAGTGTAAAATAGATATAAAAAATATTCAGTCAGCTCCTACTTCATTTCCCTTAGTTTGAAATCGAGGAATAACCATGAATATGATGCATAATTGAACTATTTTCTATTATTATGACTTTTGGAACATGTGGTGTACATGGAAGAGCCAGTTTTATTCTCAAACTTTTGAGATTGACAGATCATTTTGCAAGCCACATACCTGTAATCTCGTTAAAAAAATGCTTTACAGATAGTGTGCTCTTTGTTGCTTAAAAAGAATCTGGAACTGGCAAAAAAAATTCGTGAGTAAAACAACTTTGGTGGAAAGAATATGAAGTAGTGCTTTGCCTAGAAACATCTTTTGAAATTTACTGCACTAAATTTCTAGTGTGATTTGTTTAAATATTGAATATTTTCATTAATATACATACCTTAAATTTGTATTTTATAAAATCATAATTTAGTCAGGATTTATTTTCAGAAATTTTGTCTTTATATGATTATTCTTAAAATTAATTTTTATGGAAGTATGTTCTTATGCATGATATCTGCATCAAAATGTCTTGGTTACAAAAATGTACTGCATACACTGTGTTTCAAAAAGAATATACGTATTACAAATTGTTATTTTGTCCAAACTATTGATCAGTGAGCCTCGGCTCGGCTATTTCCGAAACGAATACATAGTCTAGTTTATATTAATAGTTGCTAGATGTTAGTTGTTTTCTGTTTTGCGTGGTAACCATCACATGTTTAAAATGGCTACTCCACAGCAGAAATCATTTTGTGTTCTCGAGTTTGGGAAGTGCAAAGACGTTTCAAGTTGAGGTACCAAAGTGATCATCTGAATGGATAGAACATTTGCAGATGGTATCGACAGTTTGTAAATACAGGATGTGTATGTAAAGGAAAGAGTTCTGGCCACCGTCATGTTCCCGACAAAAATGTTGCACAATTCAAACTGCTTTCCAACGAAGTCCTTCAAAATCAACTTGTTGTGCCAGTTGGGAGTTAGAACTGCCTACGACAACAATATGGCGTGTTTTGAGATGTCGGTTGGTTATGAAGCCATACAAGTTACATTTGTTACAGACTCTACTTCCTGATGACAAACGCAAACATATGGAATTTTGTTATGAGATTATTGATGCTATTGACAATTATAACACTTTTGCACAACGCATCGTGTTCAGTGATGAAGCGACTTTTCATGTTAATGGTCATATAAACAAACACAATGTTCGAATTTGGGGCCACATGCAGCCATTGAACATGTACGAGATTCACCCAAAATCAATGTGTTTTGTGTGACATCATGATCATCTGTTTACAGCCCATTCTTCTTTGATGGAAACGTTGTTAACAATCAGCAGTATCTCACTATGTTACAAAACTGGTTGTTTCCGAGGCTGCACGAAGACAGACAACTTCATTTTTCAACAAAATGGGGCACTCACTGATGTCCTCACTGTTGTCGCCAAGTGCGTGATTATCTGAATGAAACTCTATTGAACCGTTGGATTGGTCTTCAAGGAGCTGGAGACTTGACATGTCTCAGCTGGCCTCCATGGTCACCGGATTTGATACCCTGTGACTTCTTCCTGTGAGGTTTCATTAAAGACAATGTTTATGTACCACCACTCCCACAGAACCTGGAAGAGGTGAAGAACTGGATCCATCCTAGCATCAGTTACGTTGGACATGCTTGCCCAAATATGGGAGGAATTTGAGTATTGTTCATGTTGCTGATTGGGGGACATATTAAACATCTGTAATCTGAACTTGAGAGGTTCGCACATATGTGTGTAAAGTTTCATATTCGTATGTCGTACATTTTAATAAATATATGCATTCAAAATATGTGTATTCTTTTTGAACACTCTGTATTTTGATTCTGAAATTCATGTAGATTTGAAATATATAATGAAAAAATATCCACTTTTTATATGAAAATTGAGATGTCATAGAGACTTTAAAAATTTTTCTGTCAAACCTATTATCAACATTTTCCTCCCTTTATGTCGATGTTATACAAAACTCTTTCTTTTATAGGAATAACAAATTTGCTTTTGGCCACCATTATTTACGTCCCCATGAAACATACCATGAACCATCTAGGAAGTTTTTTGCCAATGAGGTAAGTATTACTCATTTACACATAGTTTTTATAATGATAAAAAAAAAAAAAAAAAAAAAAAAGGTTCTTTTTTACTTTAGCTATGCAAAATATTTTTCATTTCCATTTATTAAAAGTACTTTTATTATTTATAAGATGCTTAGAAATTTTTTAAATAAAAGCGCAATATGATAAATTGCTCATTACTGCTTTAACAGAACAATTTTAAAAAAAAGTTTTTATACTTTTTAGAAGTATTCATTTGCTACTAGAAAATAACTTGCTGAGAGCTAATAATAAATGGTTATTGTATGTAATAGCTTATGAAATTGTAATATATGCTTTCTAATTAAGAGAAATTATTCTCGGACATTGCTTGTATGAAATATGGACAGGAATGAATCGGGACTGAGGTAAAATAGCAGATAAATGTAAAAGATTTAAAAAAAAAAAAAAAAAGCATTTGAATGATGTTTCACTTTAATATATATATCAAACAGTATAATATTAGTTTCGAGTGTATTAGTATATTGGAAGGGAAAGTGTTGATTTGATATGATTTTTTTTTTTTTTTTTTAAATCTAGGTTTTCAGAGTACCATTGTATGAAATTATTTCATTTGACTTAATTGTTGGCCAGTGTTGTGTATTAGACCTACCTACATATTGTAAAGGACGTCCCAAAGGGTACAAAGAAGATGATGTATACATCTGCGAGTATCGTGTTGATAAAACAGCTCATTTCTTCAACAAAATATCAAAAATAAAGTAAGTAATTCAGCACAGTAGGAAAACTGATTGTAAAATTAAATTCATTGAAGAAATTTGATATCTTAGTGTTGAGTTTTTATAATGTTAAGAATTAGTTTAGTGCAAAAAGTTTATTGAATACCTAAGAAGATGCAGTGAAACTGCAATTCATGAAATTAATTCTTTTTCCATAAAAATTTATAAACCAAAAAAATGTTTGTGTGAAATTCATATAGAATGGATTAATCTATAGGTCATTACTTATCTTAATTTTGCAGCTGTTCTTTGTCTACCGGCTTATAATGCAAAGGCAGTAGAAATCATTAAATCTATGACAAGAAAGATAAATACAGTATTAGACAGATAAAAATTTAATTTTAATATACCTGTAGAAAGAGGAGTAAATGGTAAGTGATGGAGTAGAGAAGGGGTAACTGATGAAGTAGAGAAAGGAAATGCATGTTATATTAATATTTATATGAGGAGTCTCTCTACATATAATTATTGGGTAACTGACTACTTTTTCTTAGGACATCTTCTTTTATCTTTTCTTTCTTTCTTAGTGCCGCTCTTCTTGAGACTTACTGGGTCTCTGTTTTACTCATTTGTTTCATGGGAATTTTTGTCTATATTTTAAAAGATTTTTATAGTGAGACATGGCTTGTAATTGAAAATACACATTCTGGAGCTTGATATTGCTTTATCAAACTAATGTAAACTTGACATTTTATCTTCTTTTGCTAAAGCTTTACAAGCTGAGAAATTAGGCTTCCCCTTCTCTGGAAGACATTTCTTTCACAATGGCCTTAAATTGCTGCTTCTAAAGCTGTTGCTATTCTTTCTTCTTGAGCTTATTTTTATAGTCCTATAGTAACTCCTTTATGCATTAATATTTAATTTTCAAGCACTAAAAGTTGCTGCTTGTACTACAGTTTACACATAATTTCCATCAGGCTGAAGTCATGGTCCTGTAAATCAGTGGTCTCTAACTGCACCCATAATATGAAAACAACTAGTGGTCTAGATTTTTTTTTTCCTTTTTTAAAAAGTGAAAAAATGTATTAACAGAATAAATATTTTAAATAAATTTTAAAATTTGCTGACTAAATATACATCAAAACATACATAAACAATGATATAATTATAAATGATTCAAATTCATATTTATTTCATTTCTAAAGTTTGATATTTGTAAAACAATTTTTATACTTACATTTTGTAATTCAATATACTGGCAGCTAAATATTAAATTCTTAGACTGACATTTCTTTTAAAATAATTCTAACATGTTTAATTAATGTTAAGTATTTACTTAAAATGAAAATGAACAAATTATGAAAACTCTCTAAGCTTTTATAGAAAATTTACCAAGTGGGGTAAAACTTGAAGATAAATAATAACCTATACCCTTTCTCTTAAAAGTTCTTTTGAAGTTTCACCTTTCCTATCTCTTTGAGTGGGACAGCCTTTTGGATCTGCTTTTTTTTTTTTTTTTTTTTTTTTTTTTTTTTTTTTTTTTTGGAAACTTCATTTAAAAATTTTTTTGTTGTTTGCTTAAATTTGTATAAATAACTATTTTAGTTTCTGTTTTCATAAACTTTCACTACTAAGGTAATATTTAGATCATTAAAGGAAATAAGAAGGTAAAATATTCTAGATTGACATGTTGAAACTACATTTAAACTAAGGGGGGGGGAAAAAAAAAAAAAAAAAAAAAGCAATAAAATAATATGCATCAAATGACAAAAAAATTCATGATTGAATAAAAGCATTTATGCTACTAGGATTTAATTCCTTTCACCATATGTTTTATAGTTCAATCACGAAGAAGACAGTGTAAAAAATGTGCTACTGCTGAGTTTAATTAACATTACTGATATACTTTTTCAACTTCACTTTATTAAGTGTGCCTTTTTTAACTGTTCTGCAGTTGCTAAACTGGCAATTCTTGTATTATTTTTAACTGCTTTGTAATGGGCAAATTGTTAGGGAATCTTTCTTTATATAATTGGTTTAATAGATTCTGTGGCTTAAGGTATAGACTATTAATTTCTTCATAAATCTTTATGAAGAATATATTTAAGAATATTTTGCAATTGCTTATCTTAATTTATTTGGTATGCTGCCATTATTGTTGGGGAAAATATTGTTGAATTCCTTTGTAAAAACAGAAAATGTATAATAAAAAATAATTGGTAGGTAAAGTAATTTGAGTGGTTCATTGCTTGTTAATTGATATCATTTGATTACATATTGCATTACTATGACCTGCATTTTGTGTTTGCAGTGTGTGTTAAAATGAATAAGATTTTATGGGAAATTTAGCAAACAGTGTATTGTTTTACATAGCTTTTAAAATCCTGCTATATTTCCATTGAATGGAGAAAAGATGAAATAGTATGTACTTGAGGTTTTATGTTTTTAATTTTAATTAAAATTGTTTTTGCTCATTTTCTTAGATATCCTGTTTGTACCAAGAAGTATGCATTTGAACATTTTCAGAGGAGATTAAACCCTAAAAGGACATTTTTGGTAAGTTTTGTTTTAAAATTGTGTTTAATCATGGATACATTACTTTAATTAAAAGTGTTGTATAATTTATGTGTTGCTCGAATTTTAGTATACATAAATTTTGAATATATCAAAGTCTACTGTGCTCATGTGATAGCTCTGATCATGAAAGTATTTCAAACTTTTATTGTCTTGGATTGTTTTGGAATTATTATTTTTGTATTCTAGTGTATCAGATGACCGATTATGAAATTATTGGCTTTGTTTTTTAATTAGACAAAATTAAAAAATTAATTTAATTTTAAATTTTGTAAGTGTTGATATCATTATCTTGCTATTTAATTATAATAGCCAGATAATGATATCAACACTGACACAGATACTAATTTGATTGGAGGGAGCATGATGAAAATGTTCTATTTCTATATCGGTATCTAAAAGAAAATACCGACACAGAAACAGACAGGTGAAACCGTAACTAACTAAATACCAAACTGAAAATAAAACTCTTATGGCTAGTTAATTTCAACATTTTTAGTGATCATTCAAGTAAAATTATAATTGCGTTGTGTTTTATGCGTCCAGGACCGTGCCGTGAGAGGATCGGATAAACAAGAGGTAAATACAATATATACATAAGGAAACACATAAATAGATATAAAGAAAAACATAATAATAGGCTTCCAGATCAAAAATACAAGTTTGTTCAGATTCCTAAAAATTTTAAATTAAATTTCACATACTAGGTAATCAATACTCAATTCCTTATTTCAGTTACACATGTGAACTAATCAATTTATATTATTTACACATTTAAATTAAGGATTTACAAATTACATTTTTCTTTCAATTAATGAATTTAGTCTCAGAATTCCCTTTATGACCCATTTAATTTAACTTTAACCAGAACTACTGCAGTAAATCCTAGGATGGTTGTCAAAAGAATACATTTTTACTCTCTGCAGGTACACCTCTGAAATTCAACATCTATGCTAAGGATAATTTCACAAAAACAAACTATATTTTATACCATAATTAACTTATTAAGATTTTCCATTTTAGTCTCTGTAAAGAAAAAAAAAAAATCGGAAGGGGAGAATTTTTCAGGCATTTAGAATTGAATTGGAGATTCAATACGAAGTATACAGTCCCAAATAAAGTTCTGGAATTTCTTTAAAGTTCATAGGAAAAATTGATAACACACACACACACAAAAACCTTATCTGTTATGTAAGCAGCTTGAAGAGGCCTTGAAATGACTGGGTGAGACCTTGCATTCTCCTGGTAAACCTTATCGTCCGGAAAAGAGGTACTGAAGATTGATTTAATTCACCCTTTTTTCGGAAATCCCGCCGAAGTTCGAAACACGATTCTCCCGCATCCTTACATTTTCGATTCAGCTATCTCAACAATGGAGAACGCCTGCAACTGGTTTCCATAGTGAAAATTTTTCCCACTGGAAGGCAAGAGAAGAGCTTGCGCCGCACGGCTGTCGGAATAGAATCTACGCTCAACAAGGCAAAGCGTAGACTATTAAGCTAGGTATTTTGCAGTTTTCATTAGTCTACGGTAACAGAATTCCTTCCTTCGGTTTCAAGTTGAAGTTCAGAGGACAATGTCTTGGCTTTAGCAGATCTAGATGAAGACCAAAGTCTCTGTTAATTTTTTATTATTCGCTCAACAGTTTAGTCTATCGCCACTCAATATCGTCTTCTCAAAATTCTTAGCTGAAACACGCGGCCGGGCAGCATAATTGCCGCTTCCTGCCAGAAGCACTGCTCGAAGACGTCTACATCCTTTTTCTCACTTCACAACAAGAACAAGTTTAAAATCTGAGTGTCAGTCAAAAAGTGATTCAAACTCAAATTTTCTTCATCTCCTTCAGAAACATGGGCTCCCATAGTGGCTTCATTTATCGCCCCCTATTTGGGACTAAATTTGCATTTCTTCCCTGAATAACCAAAATAAGGTTCACCACACATGCACACCCCTCTTCATTTAGCCAACACCGGACACCCAGATCGCCAACCAAGATGACTTACATCCAGTGGTGTGCGGTAGGTTTTCATGCAGGGTGTGCAGAGAACAACAACAATAATAATAAAACCATAAAAATGTACATTAAACACTTCTTTAACTTTTTATTATTCATTTGTACACAAAATCCATATGTCTATCCACATTACTAACAAAATCATCAATTACATGATCATAAAACTCTGGTTTTGACTGTAATAAGTGTAACATTTCTTTTTCTATTGTTATTAGAGATAAATTTAGATCCTGGCTCATTGTATTGCGTGCATAATTTTTTACTCTTTTCAATGCTGAAAATGATCTCTCCACCGAAGCAGTTGGAAATCGAATTGTACAAATTAAATGTGCTAAAATATTTACTTCGCTTAGGGCATCTGTCAAATCATTCAGCATTATATGCTGAATAAGTTTCAATAAATTCATTTCATGGTATGACTCACTACGATAAAGAACGCATAATTCATTGGTTAGCTTTACAAAATCGAAATGTTTTGCATAAGCGTTCTTTAACAAATTAAGGCATTCATCCGGAAATTTACTTTGATATTTCTTAAAAAAACTAAAATTCAATAGTTCAAAAAATTTGAGCGAATTTAATTTTTTAAAACCGACGTCTAACTGACAATAAATAGTGTCTATTATTTCATAATATAAATTTTTAAAATGTTGGTCTTGGTCTACACTTGAGTTTTGTAAATTTACACGACATTTTTTTAAATTTGGGGGACCCACTACAGAAATAGTCTCTTCATAAACTTCATCAAATGCAACAGAAGTTCGCATATTTTGAATTGCATCTTTTACTTCCTCTACTTTTTGACTAGAATATGCTATATCTAAGTTAGTTTTTTGTAAAATATCAAATAGAACATCAGTATAATTAAACACTTTGGCAAAAATATTTAGAAGAAAATTACAGTTAAATTCTTCAAAAAACATGTGATAACTCTTTGCAATATTAATTGTATCGTTATCCCAGCCTTCTGGATTCTCAATAATATTTTCAAATAAATCAGATAGGCCTTGCCTTTCACTTTTTAAGGTGTTTACCAAATGAGATGAATAGTTCCAACATGTTGTAGCTAATTTTGGAAATTTTCTTTTAATAATTTCATTTAAAACATGATTTCTTTTTGTAGACACCGAAAAAAATGAGGCTGTGCCAGAAATTATTGCAAAAAATAATTTACAATCTTTTATAAACAATACAGATTGCGACAGAACTAAATTAAGTACATGTACGCAACAATGCACAAACATAGCTTCTGGGAAAATGCCTTTTACTTTTTTCTGCATCCCATTCAACGCTCCTGCCATATCTGCTGCCCCATCTTACGTTTGAGCAATCAGTTTATTCTCACATCCCCAACTCAAAATCGTTTCTTGCACAACATTACACAAAGCTTCCTCTGAACGATCACCACTAACATCTTTAAAAAACAAAAGTCTTTCCACTGATGCATTACAATTATTAACTCCATTCGATATAAGTCAAGTTATTAACATATCGTAGCACAGCCGATAATTGCGATTTGTGAGATATGTCAGATGTTTATCCAACATAATAGCAGCAAATGGCATTTCTTTTACCTCATTTCTAATTTCTGAAATTACAATATTTTTTATCGATGCAATAATATCATTTAGAGGTTCCAGAAAGTACAGTTGCTGTTCTTAGATGGGTTGCTAAAAGATCATCATATTTACTAATTAAAGTTATTAATTCTATATAATTTCCTCGATTAAGGGAATTTATAATCTCATTGTATCCACGAAATGCATCTTGTTTTGCTAAGTAACAAGCTACATCTATTAATCTCTTGAGAATATTTCTATTTTTTGTTACTTTTCATTGTGTTGAACAATCTATGAAGCCTTTTGTTGAACTAACATTAAATCTATCCTGGCGGTACCAAATGTTTTTAATAGTATTACGGAATTTATGTAAGATTGTGTTTTTTCATGTTTCTCTGCAGCTTTATGGAGATGATTTAAATCACTGTAGCCTTGTTTTGTCCAAATATTCTTGTCCTTTTCAATTACAACAAAAAGTAAACATGGCCAACAGTACAACTTATTCAATTCACTACAACCGGTTAACCATTTAAATTTTCCATATATAGATTTTTGAAAATGTCGTACACACTGTTGTTCTTTAATCTTAACATTTTGCGACAGAATAATATCCGGAATCGGTCTACTTAATTTAACTATTTCGTTTTTTGTAGTAACGTCTCGTCTCGAAAATGGATTTTCCAATAAATCTTTAATTAATTATTGAGACATCTGAGTTCTCCATTCTGAAATGGATTATTTTTTATGAATATAAATTTAAAGAATACAATAAATAAAATATTTACCTACAAGTAGTCGAGGTATAACTATAAAAACAGCTAAACTTACGAGAATTTTACTAGCACTGAAGCAAAAATCATGTCTTGTGTTGTATGGTGTCATATCGGCGGTGAAAAAGCAATGCTTCGGGCTTCCACGAAAAACTTATATTTTCAGCAAACGTACCACCACACGGCGCCCGCCGCTGTGGTGCCTCATCATCAGGATGCTCATTGGTGCCGACAAACCGAACGTCTATTCCACGTGCAGAGGATTTCACTGCACGCTGGCACAATAGAACAAACTGTTTCTTGTTCGGTCAGCGGATTAAACTATATTTATTAATTGTTTTTAACATTTTGAAATCATATATTCTACGAAAAACATCTTGACAATTTTTAAAAACGAAACCAGGGATATGGTGTTAGACAAATAAATAACTTATATACTGTCTGTAAGACACAATGAATAGTAAAATTTGGACTGTTCTGTTAAAATTCGTTTCTTTTTTGTCTAACAAAACAAAATTGTTTTTCAGCGAAATTTTTCTATAAATATAATACATCACCGAAATTACTTTACCACACTAAAACATTTCCCCTTATATTGATGAAATACTTCTTTTATATTTCCATAAAAACAAAATCTTACAATATATAAATTTAAACATTAACCATCTGCAAAATCGTATGGCCAGTTAATCAGTTAAAAAACCAAAAGTGCTTCAGCACGTACGTCCCTGCTCTAATACAACACTTAATAAACCATACCTTCGGATGATTCTGAATGCCAAGTGCAGGAAAAATAGCTGCACTTGCCGCAGTGCTATAATATGCTGTGTTTCTCCGGTAGCCCATACATATAAAGTGTGATTTTCTATTAGTGCGCAGTGCATACACATCAAAACTTCCTATGTTCATTTGCTTTTGAACGCGCCACGTGGTGCAGTATCTAGTACAGCACGCACTGCGGGAATGCAGGCAAGCAAATCAACATAATATTTGAATATATTATAAATAATATTTATTATATACCATATAAAGATAGGTGCAGAAAATTATTGTCTTTCATAATTTTGCCAGGGTGTGCAGTGCCCCCTGCACATATGGACCGCATGCCACTGCTTACATCGAAGGTGAAGTGGCAGCCTCTGACCTTTCCGTCACATACTTCCTGTCCTAAAGGTCAGTTGCACAAAAGAAATTTCTTCTAGAACTTTCCAAGTGACAAAAACAACCCACGAAAATCATGACTTGGCAAAATCGCCTCCCTTCTTGAATTCTTTTCACAATGAACCCAATCTTGGACAAAAATTTTAAATAAAGGAAAATAAATAATATTCTTAGAAGCTAAATAATATTCTTAGAAGCATCCGTTTTCCCCAAAATTAAAGCATTAAAATAACAATTCAGAATTAAATAAAATTAAGATTTTCTTAAATCAGAAAAATAATTCACCTGGTTTTATAACTTGATCAAAAAATTATATACACAACAAAAAATACCTAAAATTTTTAGAACAACAGTGTCACATAGCAAGAGAATAAGTACTCTACAATAAGAGCAAGAGAATAAGTACTGTATAAACAAAAACAAAAAACTTACTCTAGAGGATTCTAATGTTTTAAAATAAACCTAATAAACAGAAAAATGTTTGAAACCTATTAAAAAACGAAATATTTTATGCTTTATTAATATCTCTTATTTTCAAGTGACTTTATTGTATAAGTCAGCGATTCTCAACCTTTTTTTGTTGCGGCACACTTTTAACGATTTCAAAATTTGACGGCACACAAAGAAAAAGATAAGTTTTTTTACTTACCTATAATACACTGTGTAAAATAATTTTGAATTTAAAATAAAATATGTACTACAAAAACAGCAGTACGTTCATTAAGTGATTAATTACAAATTAATAATAAGAATGCTTTTAATGAGAAATTTGAGCTTTACGGTTTTGATAGTTTCGTTTATATTTGGTCATAAAAATGACAATGCTACTCTCATATCGTCCTCTACATTCAACAGTCTCAATCTTTTTTACGTTTTTCTATTGGTTAATACTGAAAATCCGAATTCACAATTTTAAAGCTTTTTTTGGCCGTCATGGGATAATTGCATCTAATGTTAATCTATAATGAATTAATTGATTCTTCCAAATATTTTAAAATTAAATCTCGATTATTAGAAAGCGAAATTAGTTCTTCCTCTTCGTTCAAAGTTTATTCAAATACAGAAGTCTTCTGCACCAAAATTGGCTTGAATATTGCAATTGGCACGCTAATCAATATCTTAAAAATCGAATTTCGCCAATTCTCATGTGTACTGTATACGAGGATTAAATCCATAATAATTTTTACTATATAATTTCTAAAATTTTGCAGCACAGTGGTTGAGAATCAGTGTTTTAGACAAAGAGAACTGTATCCAAAGAAGTGAAATTATATATTACTTTAGTGAAAAGTCTTAATCCCAACAGACTGAAAGATAAACTCACAAGAAATAATTAAACACTTAAAGTACTTTTAATTAGAACAGAACCGAAACTATTAACAAGATCGTTGCTAGTAGTGTTTGTATATGTCCTTATTTATTTTGCACTTTTAGTCTAAATATTGATTTATCCTTTTTGCCTTGAAATTAATCATCAACATCCTAAGTCCATACAATTTCTGATCTCAGCATTGCAGATTTCAGGTCTTGTACTATATTTATGAAATTATGAGATCCTTTTTATAAAAAAAAAATTATGTGTTATGAGCCACAGTGTGTGATGTAAATTTGAAAATGTATATATTAAGGCTATGCAGTGTGAAAAATTGTGACAAGTGGTTTAATATGCTGTATGTCTAAGTTAAATATCATGATAATATAACTGTATAAATAATGATAAGCTCTTCTAAATTTTTGCTGAAATGATCGGTACCAGTTTGGCGAGATATCCACCAAATTTAATGGTCGACAAGATTTCATAATCAGATAAGGTGTTTTATTTTCGCATGTTTAAAGCCTATGAAAATATATTGGCTGAAATGTGGTTTTTTTTTTCTCTTTTTCTTTCTTTTTTATTTTCAAATTTTGCATAATCTTATATAATAAGAGTAAGCTTTTGATATTCCATTTGATAATACATAAGATAACTGTTTTTGTAATTTTAGACTGGAAATTTCTTCTTTCATTCATTTGGTTTTTCTACCATTAATTGCACTTTTTATATGCTGAGCTCTCCAGAATTTTTATTTATTAGCATTTGCATTTATCTAGCTGTCTGGATGATGGTTTATTGTAATGTAATATAATTTATAATTAGTGCAAGAGTGATTGTGGTCCAGATATAGCTGGAATTCTGCATTTTTAACAGTAGTTAGCTCCAAAGTTTCTAGATATGTGTAATATAGACTCAGCATCTTTTTTTTTTTTTTTTTTTTTTTTTTTTTTTTTTTTTTTTTTTAAGGAAAACATATATCATACACATATAACATAAACTTAAAACTTTTAGACTGTTGAAAGAACACAGATAAGAGCTGAGGCTTTAGACTAAAATGCTATAGAAAGCAGAAGTTATTTTAATTATATGGATAACATTATGACAGATTATAGAATATCCATGAACATTGATGGCTAGATGTTGTCACAGACTGAAATATCTCTTATTTTCATTACAAAACAATGCAGGTGAAGATTTTGGATCAGAAAATCCCTCGTAAGACCCTACTGATTATGCAAAAATGCAAAGGAAGGTATTGGAGGTCTAAAAGATTTTAAGGATAATTTAGTGAATAACTTTATGTTTTACTAAATTCCTTTCATTCACAGAACCATTCTATTCCATTTAGCAGTTCTTCATCTCCAACACCTGGTAATATGAATATTTAAATTCTTAATATCATACTAAGCCAAATTATCAGAATGTTTTGCTGATCCACATTGAACTTCCAGTTGCAGCCATTGATGCAGCAGCTCCCAAAAATTTAATCTGATGGTTGTGAAAAATAAATTATTTTTTTAAAAAATAAAAAATACTTTTTTTTTCTTTTTCTAATGAAATTGTTTGAAAATATGTGTGTTTGCAAATATCCTAAATTACTTGAAAATTGTGTCAGATTTTTTACTCTGCATTAGTGTTCAGGATTTTTGAATTTCATAGAAATGTGACATCCCCTTTTTAAATATGGACACAAACTTGCACATGAAAAATTAATTATTGTACTTTTCAGCCACATACGGTTCCTACAACTTATCAGAGAAGGGGTTCAACCGGTGATAGAAGGTCTTATTTAGAGAAAAAGACTACAAAATCAGAAGGTGGTCAGAAAGAAGAAAAGAAAAAGCGAAGTTCTTCGAAAGAAATTGGTACCAGATTGGAAGAGAGTCCTGAAAGTGTAAGTAGTTTTACTATATTATTATGCACAAACTAATTATAATTTAAATTCGCCTTTGTTTAAATGTCTTACTAAAACATATAATTTTTTAAACTTGTTTTATGGCCATTTCTTCTCATAAGAGGCATGACTGCCTTATCTGGCAATGAATTTTTACATATTTAGTGTGTGTTGCTGTATTACTTAAAAATATTTTGCATTCTTTTTTTCTTTCATGATCTAGATAATATCTTAATGACTGAAAGTTTATGAAAACAGAAACTATAAAATAATCAATTATTCAAATTTACCTGAAAAGGGCTGTTTGAATATAAATCCCAAAAGCCAGGGTTAAAATAATGTTGGAGTTAAGTATGCTTGTCAATGATGTGGCTTTTTGAGTTGAGTTAGTTCTTGAAAAGTAAAACTAAAAAATCTGAGAAGAATTTGAAATTTTAGTATGCATGATTGCTTTTGTACTAGTAGGTTTTAAATTTTTATTACTTTAAAAAAATCCTGTAAATAATTAATGAAGTTTTCTTCTTTTCCAATCATAAAAATTGAACGTTAGATGCTTAATTTTATAATCCAGTTGGAAATTCGGAAAATTTGTCCTTTGCCCCCCCCCCCAAATCATATATTTGGTCTTTAGATTTGGATTTTTAAAGTGTAAATTTATAGAACTGCCAAAGTTTCTATGCAAACAGACCTCGTAAGGCACTGGCATTCTGAAGTATAGTTCTGTTCTTATTATACCTTTCAAGGTCTTTATTGTTTTGTCAATGCTATTTACTAATCATTACCTAATTAAAAAAGGAAAATGTAGAAGATTTAATTTGTGCTTGGAATTAATAGGTGCACAATATAATTTGTAGAAGCCCCATGGTTAAAAATTATTTATTCTAATAAGAAATATACTTTGTTATATGCAGTTTTCTTTCAATTAATTTGGTGTGTGTTTCAAATTTTCCATTAACCCTTTGAGGTTCGGTGCATTAAAAAAAAAAATTTTTTTTTTGGAAAAAATAACTTTACACATAGATAATTAGCCCCTAATACAATGTTATTTCATGGGCGGGGGAAGTAGACCTTTAAGGTAATTCACAACATGGTGGGATACTGCTTGTCCCACCCATAGAGCGGTAGTGTACTAGAGAGAGAAACAGCAATCCTGAGTGGGAACAGGAATGGGAACCACGGAACATATGGAACATTTCCCAAATCGTATTTCCCGCGGACCTTTCTTACCATTACAGTTCTTTGGAGAATTTGTGAGAAGCAAGTATTTTGCGAGTACGCGTATTGTTTTGGACTTCAAAAATGGTACATTCGTGCTCCGCATGTGGGTGTAATTCCAGGTACGTGAAAGGTAGAGGAGTAACATTTCACATGTGAGCTCTTTCTAATGTTTTAAAACCTATTTTCTATAAAATGTAGAGGTTTTTTTATCCGCTCTACTTGCCGTTTTCTAATAAAAATAGAATTTCTAATTTTATATAATTTATGCATACTTGAAATAACATTTAAATAAAAGTATCTTAATATATATGTATGTTTTTAATAACTTTGTTCTGAAAAAAATTTTAAAATTTTAGTAATATGATATAATTTTAATTAGTCTAGTATTCTGCTTTGGTGACATTTTTCATATTCCAACAGACTTTGCGTTAAATGTGTTTGTTTATATATTCTTTGTATGCATTTGCTTATGCGGACATGTAAGAAGTAGTAATGTATGTATTTAATACTTGGTAATGTCTATGTAATACACTGTGTAAGAACTGCATAAAATTTTGATATTTTTTTGACATGAATGGTCTTATTTTATCCCCTTTTCTTGCATCCACATATAACAAATATGTTTACTTTCAATCACATATTTTATTTCTTATATAATATATCATGTTTCTGGCATTTATTTTAATATTAAGAATTTGTTAAGTATTAAGAAAATAATCATTATATAGCAGTTAAATTTCAAAACTTTAATAGTTTTCTTTTTAAAAATAATGAGCATTATTTAAATTTTACCTTCTAAAATTATTTAAAATAAGTGCGACTACATTGTGCAACATGCATAATATATTTATTTTTGCTAGTGAAAGAAAGTTACCACTTTTTGCTTCATAATTTATTAATTTACCTCTCTCTCTTCCTTTTAATTTATATCTGCTATATTGACATTCATTTTTAGTTCATTTAATTTAATATCTTTCTCATTTTGGTTTGTCTACTCTGTAGTTCTTTGTAATACACCGTATTAACATTAAATTTCCTTTTCGTATTAACATTAAATTTCCTTTTTGTATTATTTTCTGTTTTCACTCATTTTTCTTATGTTATCTATTTTTTATTTTCTAATTTTTTATTCTGTCCTAAGTACTAAAAAACCTTCGTCAAGAATCGTTCTGCATTTGAATCTATCACTGAAATTTTTGTATTTTTAATTTCAGATTATTATTAATTTAGTTTGTTCTCTCCAGTTTTTTAAATTTTATTTTTTATTTTGTAGACGCTGATGGACATTATATTACAAAATTTTATTCTGCAGCATGAAAATTATCTTGCTAAATTTTAAAATAAAGTGTCCAATTTTAGGAAAATTATTAATTTTGGCTGGTGTTTATCAATGTAACCTCTTCTACAAATTCAACGGCAGCTTCTGCGAAATGACATCTTTCTAAGTTCGCATTTCGAACTGAGAGAAAAGAAGGGAAAAAATCGCCACCTGTGGTGATAGTATGTCAAAGTCTGGGTTCAGTTCCATTTCATGCCCAAACTCCTGCAACTCATTCCTGTGCCGCTTTTTCATGGCAGTGCTCAGTTTAGTGTATAACAAGTCTATGGTCCCACCCACTTTGTTTGGGGGGAGGATTTTTGACTTTATTGATTGGAATTGGCAGCTAAGATTCATTTCATTGCAACCTGAACGTGTGATATTCTATTTAGTTAGATGTGATATTCTATTAGATGAGAGCTTGATCAGTTCACTTTTTGATAATGGCTGATATGTTTTGGAGATGTAACTTGCATGTGATTACCTTGAAACATTTGCATAGTAGATGACTGGGTGGAATTTTTTAAAAAATCACAAGTTCTGAATAATCACAACATAATTTTATTTTCATGAATGTTCATGCAGTCCACGTCATTCTTGGATGCATGATGCACCCTCACAGTTTTTATATCATGCTTATATCTTCAATAATGGAGAATACAGCTAAGTGATTAGACATGAGTTAATTAGGCGTGAACAAGCAGAGAAAGAGAGTGTCTATATCACAGCTTGTTGCTTTTTTTAAATCCTGAACAGCGATTGGGCAAAAGCTTTCACTTTGCAGTTTACTGCAAGGAAAGAGTAACGTCAATGAAGATGCTTTGAAGGGATTGTAGTATTAAAATTAGGAATTTAAAGGGCCAATATTACCAACTTAGTAATTCGTTAATAATTTTCTTTCCTATTTTTATCTCTTATGTATATATGTAATAATGTAGAAAGTTGAATGAATAAATGTTGATATACACTTAGAAATATTTGAAATTACACCTATCCCTCGATCTACAAGGAAGATAGATTCTGCCCAAAACCTTGTTAATAATCTTGGATTTTGCTATGTAAAACAAAAAAAATGCACTAAATGTGCATAATTTAGTTATTTATTTACATAAAACGAAAGTAAGCCATCTTAAAATGGATAAAGTTATACTTTGTTCATAAAATAGCAAATATATGAAGTAATAGAAGACATATTTATTTGACATTAGGAAAATATAAGATCATACAAAAAATTATTATAAGTTTAATCACTGTCATCACTTTCATGAAATATTTAGACTGTTCTTCTTGATTGGTATGGTGTCACTTTCATCACTTGAGCATTCTTGATAAGATTCTGCTTCAATGGTTCATGAATTAGGGAAGAACACAGATCGACAAGAAATTGTAGAGAAATCCAGAATTAACAATTATCTTTTTTTTTTTTTTCCCCTAAATCTTTCTAAAACTCCTCATATTGATTTAAGCACTTACTAAGCTTTCGTTGGAATCAGAAAGCGTGTTCAACATTCGTGTCATATTGTAATTTTCTTCACAATTTAAGTCCTACGCTGATGACTCTTGCTGTGAACGCAACTGGTTCAGATTTCTCTTCATCACAATCATTTTCTTCATCATGTTTATTTGTTTTATAAGGTATTTCTCCTGTCTTCTTAGCATGCCTTTTTGGTGTAGTGGTGAGTACACTCGGCATATATATTCGAGAGGTTCGTGGTTCGAGTCCCAGCAAGGGCATTGCTCGTTTTTCATTCCTCCTGCTTTGGGAATAAAAAATGAGCAACTCTACAGTGGTGCCCGAACAAAAAGAAAAAAGCTGGTGGATGATGATTCTCCACCACCAGGATTTGGTGACTGGGTTCCAGTCGCTCTTTAAAAGGGGGAGTATATAAGGTATTTCTTCTGCCTTCTTAGCATGCCTTCGTGGTGTAGTTAGTAGTCAGCACACTCGGCATGTATTTGAGAGATCCGTGGTTCAAGTCCTGGCCAGTGCATTGCTCATTTTTCTCCCAACTCCTGCTTTGAAATAAATCTCTACAGTTTCATGAATCATATTAACTAACTCATCCTCATTATTTGTTCAGCAGCCATTATTTCTTCAACATCTACCTGAGCTAAATCCTCAAAACCTCCTCTTCCTATAGTTTGGTCCAATTTAGTGACCTGAGAATATTCATGCTCTAATGGTAATCTATTATTCTCATCTTTAGCATAGCAGCATCCAGCCATATTGCTTTCCAGCATGCATTGAGTGTTGATTGTTTAATCTAAGTACATGATAATCCAACATGCTTAACACAATCTAAGATTGTAAATTTCTTCTAAGCATCCATGAAAATAAGAGATACATCATTTGTTCTAAAATATACCTGAAAGTTTGTTTGATATACAACGCCTTAAAAGTCGGAATTATTCTTTGATCTAAGAGCTGTAATAAGAAAGTTGTATTCTGTGGTAAAAGACAACTTCTACGTTTTCCTATTGTAAATCTTGAGGATGACCAGGTGTATTATCAATTAATAGAAGAGCCCTTAAAAGCAATCCCTTTTTACTTAAATAATTTTTAATATTTGGGACAAACATGTTATGAAACCATTCATTGAAGCTATGGCAGTGACCCATGCTTTCTAATTAGTCATCCAATAAGTGGGAAGGTTAGTTATGTTTATTCCTTCAAATGAGCGTGGTATTTTTGATTTGTTAATAACCAATGATTTTATTATATAATCTCCTGAAACGTTGCAACAGAAATAAATTGTTATAAGACTTTTCACTACCTTATGACCACTAGCTGATTTCCAAACTATAGCTAAATAGGTTCTTTCAGGCATATTTTTCCCAGAACAACCTGGACAACCAGCATTGAAGATCTGATCAGAAGTGTATTAGTTAGTGACAGTGATTTCAGCAAATTTTGCTTGATATTGTTGTGCTGCATCCGAATCAGCAGATGCAATTTCTCCTTTCAATCTAGATTATGTAAAGAATGTCTTTGTTTAAATCTCTCAAACCAACCATGACTTGCGGAAAAAAGATACCTTTTTTTCATCTGATGAAGTCAGTGGTGACTGATTCTTAAGTGCTTTATAAAGCTTTAAAGCCTTTTTTGTAATTGCATTAGTATAAATTGGAATCCGTTTTTGATTTTGGTCTTCTCTCCATATCACTAATGCCTTTTCCATTGTATCATCTTTTACATATGGAATTGTGCTCTTACTGCTGCAAGTTCCAGCTGCTATACTTTTTCTAATAGAGTCTTCATATTTTACAATTGTATTGTGGCTTAATTCATGGAGTAAAATTTTGCTCGTTCTCTATTACGTTGACAATCTAATATTTTTTGTTCCTAAAGAAATAACTTTTTGTTTGATTTTTTTCAATTCTTTTGACATTATAAAACCTTAAAAAAGTTACTTAAATTATAAAAATGCCACAAAAATTATATATGTTGAAAACTTACCAGTAAACATTCAAATGTGTAGATAAAAATGATGTAAGCTTTGCTGAAAAAATACACTAGTTCACATGAATCAAATAGCTTTACTGTAGTGAAATACATATACCTACTATGGGGATTTCCCTTTTACAACATATGGGGAATCCCCATCCTTGTTGTTCCCACCAATGTTACCAAGGGAATGAGATTCAAAAATGACTTCAAATATATGTATTTGTGTATATGCATCCAAATATAATTTTACAAAGTTTTTGAAATCCATTAATTTTAAACCATTTGTCGGGTCAGTCCATAAGTTCGTGTACACTAAAAGTATGCATGGAATTCACTATGATGCATTTACTAGAACAATACAATTTCGAACCTGTTGAAACTTGTCATCGTTTGACTAACAAATTATTGAGTTCATCACCAACTTTCGTAAATATCGAACACATTTTAGTACATAGAAGATGATGAATATAGATAATCAGTACAAACGTGCTATGCTACATTTTTTATTTTCATGTGTTAATCTCCCAGGTTTGCAGCGATAAAAATTAATAGTGTGCATGGTGAACACGCTATTAGTATAAGGACTGCCCAGAAATGATTTAAAAAATTTAAAGCTGGAAAAATCAGCATTGATGATGAACCTCATTGAGGACATTTTGAACTGTTAGAACCAAATCAGACAATTAATTCAGAAGTTTATAGTGAACAACTTTATTATCTAAACTCAGAATTGATCAAAAAATGCTCATGATTGGTGAATATCAAGAAAGTGTTGTTTCATCATGATAACGCTAGATCGCATACGGCTCGAACAACGCTGCAAAAAATTAGTGAATTTAATTGGGAGCTTTTGCCACATCCTATTTACTCCCCAGATATTGCATGAAGTGATTTTCACTTATTTCGTACCTTACAAAATTTTTTACTGGGAAAAAAATTAAATTCTAAACAGGATGTACACAATAAACTTTCAAGTTTTTTTGCATAAAAACCAGAGTCTTTCTACAGCAGTGGCATAAACAATCTGCCTGTAAGATGGCGAGACATTGTAGATAATGGAAAAAAATATATATTTGATTAAAATGTTAAATTGTGTCTTTTTATATTATTTAAAAATTTACCAAAAAATGCGCACAAATTTATGGACTGACCCAATAAAACCAAAATCGTGTAAAATGAATACTGTGTAAATCAAGGGATAAGTGTATATAAGATACAATTGAGAAACAATCATGCGGATATAAAAATTAGTTTTTAACTGACATTTGTAGTAACAAATAACTTGGCATACTAATCATGTCTGTTCCAGAACATAACATTTTGATATTAATGTGGTAAGATGAGAGTAGCACAGCAGCAATATAGGTAGGCCAAGTCGCAGAAAGTGAGTGTTCGGGATGAAATCTTAATTCAGAGTTGGTTTAGTTTGAATTTCATATAGCTTTGTTTGGTTAACTCTCTCAGATTCTTATTATTGGTTGGTTGAGTTTTCGTTCGCAAAATCATTTACATAACATTGACATGGATTAATGTGGGGATGACACAATCCAAAGAGATTTATTTTAAGAAATTAATACTTTTAGAAGAGTAGGAGGAAATACTCAAATTAAAATAAAGAGTTAAGGGGCTGTTGCAAATTTAAGTTCGAATTTTGATTTACATATTTTTTATCTTAACAGCCGCTCATGTATACATGTAAGATAAAAAATGTATAAAAGAAAAAGTTTTTGAGGAATGGTATATTGCAAAAAATATTTCTGGGAAAGATAAAATTACATAACTTCTCAGTGAAGTGAAGCATCATCATTTTGTATTCATATATGTATTGAAATTGAAGATTGGATTTTGTTGAAAGAAAAAAATTGTAATATATTTTTCTAGCTCAAAAAATATTTCATTTGAAAATTTTGTTTCAGTTGTGCACAAAACATCAAAGATATTGATAAGTATTTCAATAAAAAATTAAAATTAGTCCTGCCTTACATTTTTCAAATTACATTTGTTTTACTTGCAATGCTGTGATGGCTTCTTCTGAGCATGTACTAAGTTAAGCGCTAAGTAATTTTGTCTTTGAAGCATGGGGGGGGGGGGAATATGTAAAATTTTTAATGTTAATTTTGCTAATTTAATTTTCCGTAGTTCGTTAATTCTCTGCTTTAATTTGGATATTTTGTCTTCTCTGTCTTTTTCATGATGCTGAAAATGCAAATAATTTTCAAACTGTAGTTGAAAGCATCAGTATTGAAACTTGTAATAGCCAGTGAGGGGAGTGCAAACCAACACTTTTCTCCTTTTGAACTAGATCCACATCCTGATATATGTCACTTCTTTTCTTGCTAACAAGGCTCGTACTTCTGATATCATCTTATGTTTTTAAAATGTAACAGTACAGATAAAAAATATTTGCCTAGATGAGGAATAAAAGAAATATTCTGATGCAGCCCTGACTGCAAGTTTCAGTATTCTATTATACCTACAGTGCCTACAGTGCCTAGTATACCTACAGTGCACTTACATGGCACCAGCTTTTCTACAATTTATTACACATAAACATATCTTGAATTTATGGGAATTGCTGTATATTTCTGTATACAAGGTGTGACACAGAAAAGAAAAACAAGACTAGTCCACTAAATCATTGTCCTTACAGAATCAGTTCTTTGTGCCATTATCACCTTCAAAGTAGTCCCCTTCAGCATTCACACACTTCTGCATTCTGTGCTGCCATGGTTGGTAACAGTTCTGGAATGAAGTTTTTGGAAGGCCCTTCAAGAGATTCTCCTTTTTTTGCCAGAACCCCTTCAACTGTGGTAAAATGGGTTCCCTTTAAGCAAGATTTAACTTTAGGAAATAAAAAAAAAGTCGCATGGAGCCAAATCAGGTGAATAAGGAGGATGCCCCATCACAGTAATGTTTTTACTGATCAGAAACTGCTCAACAGGTAGGGCAGTGTGAGTGGGCGCTTTGCCCTGGTGCAACAGCCATTCTTCACTCCCCAATGGTGGCCTTTTTTCTCTAGTTTTTTTTTTTTCTGGACGAAGTCTTTTTAGTACTTCAATGTAGTAGTTTTGATTAACAGTCTGACCACTGGGAACCACATGCTGGGGGCCCCCAGCAAGTTCATCATCTTCCACTCTGTCCCTTCTCCCTAAACACCGCTTATGCTATTTAAACACATGTGCAGGAGACAAATTTTCATCTTCATAAGCCTTGGTTAACATTTGAAATATTTCCTGCATGGCTGATTTCTTAAGTTTCACAAGAAACGTGATATTGATTCGCTGTTCAGTTTTTGCATTAGACATTTTCCCGGCAGAATGAAGTTGCACGTGTTCACTCAATGACGCAGTACTCCCAACTGGCTGGCTATTACAGTCAGGGCTGCATCAGAATGTTTCTTTTATTCCTCATCTAGGCAAATATTTTTTATCTGTACTGTTACATTTTAAAAACATAAGATGAGATCAGAAGTACCAGCCTTGTTAGCAAAAAAAGAAGTGACATATATCAGGATGTGGATCTAGTTCAAAAGGAGAAAAGTGTTGGTTTGCACTCCCCTCGCTGGCTATTACAAGTTTCAACAGCTGTTGCCAATTCCACTCTTTTTTCAAGCTACACACTTAACTTAGTCTCTCTCCCCCCTTTTTTTGTGTGTGTATGTGTCACACCTCCTGTAAGTGAATAATGTTTAACCCTTTGATTGCTCAGTTTTTTTATTAAAATCACTTCACAAATTGCATATTTTAATTATATATTTCAAATATGCATGTATTTGAGAGTTAAAGATGTAGCACATTTTCGTAACCAAGTTTTTTATAATATAGATTTCGGTCATAAGAACAGGCTTTCATAAAAATCAATTTTAAGAGTAATCATACAAAAACAAGAATTCTGAAAATAAATCTTGATTAAATTATGATTTACTTTATAGAATAGAAATGTTAAAAAAAAAAAAAAAATGTTTACTAATGAAAATATTCAATATTTACACAAATGATGCTAGAAAGTAAGTTTCAAAAAAAGGTTACAGGCTAAGTCCTACTTCACATTCATCGTATTTATTTAGGAATTTTTTTGGTTCAGTTCCAACTTTTTATTTATTTTTTGGTAGCAACAATCAGCACATACTGTGCAATTTTTAAATTTTTTTTTTAATTTTTTTTTTTTAATAATTTTTACTTAGAAGATTAGGCAGTGTGTAGTTAGGTCTTCCAGGTAAAACTTCCACATGTGTAGTTCATAATAATCCATAATAGTTGCATTATTCATTAGCTGAAAATGAGTCTGAAAAATAAAAATTTGTTTCTCTATTGCTATCTTGAAAAAAACTGAAATCACTTTCTGTATTAGAAATATTATCAGGAACATAAATCCTAGTACGCAGTAATCATCTTCCTGAGCATCAGTATCCCACCTAGAATTTTCTGACAATTTTTGGAAATTTTCCAATGCTACAGAGAAGTCCAGAGCGAATTGCATTGGGCTTCATTTCACCATTAATACTATCATCTCCCATTTCATACAAAGTACTGTCTTCAGTTCTTTTCGTAGCATTGCCGATGCAATATTCCTTTTTAATCATGGGACAATAATTTCTGCTGTGGTTTCCAAATGGATGAGGATTTGGTACTAATTTTCAGCTGCTTTAATAGATCTAGGTAAATTAAATGACTAATGATATGGACTTCTGGTGATATACAGCTGGATTTACAGGGTGATTTTAAATTTAATTTATACATGCTTTTCTGTTTTGACTCAGTTTTTGCAGCAAATATATGAATTTTCAGAAAATTTATTACATGATATGCTAGTATTTTTTTAAACTAGCATATCATGTAATAAATTTTCTGAAGAACATAAAGATGAAATTAAAGAATTCACTATGAATGCTGATAAAAGAAAAGGCCTCCAAATATTAAAAAAGATATACACAGCATCAATCAAATAACTTCCAGAGGTACTCACATCAGAGGCAATTTAATAATGAATTTTTGCATAATTGCTTGCAGACAATCTACTAATCATGACTTTTTAAAATTAAAATGCTCTGAAAATACATATTTGTGTGTTTCTACTTATATTTATGTTTAATTAGTTAAATTCCATTGCTGATTTGAAAAATATTTTTCATCATTGTTTAATGTTATCAAAATAGCCTTGTATAAATATGATCACTAAGTGGCACCTGCTGCATTAAATTGCAATTTTTTTTTTTTTCTTCCTTTCCTTTTTCTTTACCCTTCCTCCCCCCCTCCAAAGGAAGCTTTAGACTCTCATTACTATGTTAGAAAATGTACTCTTTAATATTTTAAATGTTATAATGTAATTCTCTGATTTTTTTTACTCCCCAGAGGGAGAAGAAACGTGCACACTTAAATGAACTGCTGTTGAAGCTTCTGCGTCTCATGCCAAGTAAACAAACTATTGATTTGTCTTATCTCTTGGAAGGAGGCCTTGGCAAGAGGATACGAAGGAAGCCTAACCAGTCTTTGAGCTGAGTATAGTGGTTCGCCAGCTGGCGAACGTATTTATGAGTTCTATTGTGGTTGAGATCTGCTACTGTTTGCTCATGCACTGCCTGAAACTGCAACGATGCATCGCAGCCTCTTCCGAACAGAATAAATTAAAAGCTGCACACGCTGCAGGTTCCATTTTGCTGATCTGATTTCCGTGATATGTACAGCAATTTGTGATTTCCAAACACAAATACATGTTTTTTAAGTGTCCTGCATCTGCATTGTATTTAAGGTAGACATTTTGCCATCTGGAGCTCTACTATCACAGATCATCTCGTGTCTGTATCATTAACTTTATTACAGTGTTTGTTTCGTGTCTTTCGAGTCCTGTAGTGTCCATTGTAGATGATGACTGCCGATTCTAATGAAGAAAGAATGAATGTTTAATTTAACTTTGATTTACGTATGCTGCATTTACAAGTTTTTTTAGACTTGTCAGTGTTATGTTGCACATAATTTTTACAAAAGAAATTTTTTATATTGTAAATAGTGAGATTTTAATTTGGCTAAATCACCCTGTAGCTCAGTAGTTTTTCTTCCTGAACTTTATTATTATTATTTTGTGGCACACAGTGTATTCTATGCAATATGCAAAAATTTATATTTCTGTAAAGATTGTTTTGTTAATTTGCGCTTAGGCTATTCTGTGTCATATCCAAAATCCATTAAATTAAGCATTTTAAAATGTGAAATAAAATATGTAGTATATTATATACTTTTGATAATGTCCAGATTGTACAAACTGTTGCGAATTGTGATGCATAGATTTGCAGCAGCATTCCCCCACTATTCTTTTAAATAGATACAAATTATTAACTGTGGCTTTCATATATATATATATATATATATATTGGAGTATTTTGTTAATTTGGAGTAAGGCTTTAAGATATGATAATTCATTTTTCTAATATGCTGCATTTGTTCATGATTTATCATAAAATTAGATTTTACTCTTTAACAATGCTCATTTTAGTAGTGTTTCATAATAATACTCATTTTATGTAAAGCATATTAAGTTGTGAATGTAGTTCAGTATTTTGCAATATGAAATTTTGGAGGTGTCAAGGCAGTGAGAATCAGCATAATTTGCAGGATTAGATTAAAAAACTTAAACATAGAACCGTCTACTGCAGCTGCAGAAGTGCAGATGATGAAAGGTGATACAATGAGAGGAAGGAAGTCAAGCTACTGCAGTGATGAAAAATGAAAATATGATATAATAATTTTCTTAAAAGCTGAGGGTAAAGATTGATTGGAATTATGATTGTTAACTAGAACTAAAAGATTTTCATAAATGTGAAATGCTTTTAGGAAATCTAATTCACCAACAAAAGATATTTTTGAGTAATCTGAGAAAAATAGAAAATATGATTTTCTTATCTACAGTATTGAGCAGCAGAGGACTTACCTCAATTCCAGTCTATTTTTATGATCCCAATTCCAATATATCTTTACCCTCAACTTTTAAGGAAATTATCTCATATTTGTTTTCATTTTTCATCAATAGATGCCACCAATTGCCTGACTTCTTTCTTTTCTCTGTTATTGCCTGACCACAGATTTCTCTTTTGTCATTTGCACTTCATTTGGTGTTGAAGAAGGTTCTGTGTTTAAACCTTCAAAACTAGTCCTGAAAAATTTATGAATTATGCTGATTCTTGTTGCCCTATTATCTTCAATAATCATTATTCAACATGTTATTTTCTCTCAGACAAGTCTACTTGAATTACAAAACTGAATACATTTCTCTTCCAATTTATTGGTGGGGGAAAAAATATACAATACTTGTTTTAGTCTTGCTTTGTACTGAAATTAGTTTATCATGAAAGATTTATATGAATTTTTTACCCCTAATTTTTCATTGGATTTTTATTTGGAAATACATGATAGTTTTCCACTTTAAAATATTACAAGGTGAATTTATATTGGTAAAATACTTTGGTAATGTTTCTCTGCTCTTTAATCATGAATGTTTTAAATAATGAGCATATGTGCAATAAATAGGTCTATTTTCATTCTTAAGATGCGTAAACTAGTCATAAAAGTGTGTCATGTCAGCATTAAATCTTTTATCTGTACAAGCTGTAGAATGGATCTGCAGCTATTTATTGTTGATGTTCAGTAAGAGCTGCAGTTCTAAGCTTGATATTGTTCAAAAGTAATATTTCAATGATTATGAAAAATCTGTTTCAAATAAACATAAAAACATTTTTTTTTAGTGAATCATGATTTTTTAGCTGTGTTAAAAAAATTTTTTTTTAGTTACAATTTAACTTTTTGCCTTTCCCAAAATGGTGAATTTTCTTTTATATCTATTAGTACAGTGGATGCTTATATTAAATTTAAGCTTTCTTTAGACATATTCCTTTAATGTATTGGATGTAAATGTTTTATAAAATTATAATTTTATAAATTAAGCAAAATAAAATAATTCAGATATAAGAAATGCAGTTCATAAGAAAAGGAGGTATATTGATTTTTGTTAAAATTGTTCTGTTTGATTAAACATTTTTTACTCTAGGCTTGTATACTAAAATTGTGCTGATTTTGAGATGTAAAAAGCAAAAGTAGTTTAGACGTATATCAAGCAGGCAACTCATTTTAACTTTAAGCTACATAATATATTTATTTATACCAGTGTGTGAAAACTTTCAGTGTTGTTAAAAAAATCCCAAATAGTTTGTAATTGATCTTTGGGGGGGGTGTCTCAGTTTTTTAATTAAAAAATAAATTAAAACTGTATTATGTATTAAAAAAGTAAAAATGTTTTAAATAGTTCTCTTTCATTTTTGAGTGAATGTAAATTAAATAAAACAACTTTAATCAATAGAAAAGTTTATTTTAAAGGCTAAACATCATTAGTCTTAAATTTAATTTTCATCTAGATTTATTTCTTTTAAAAATAATCATAAAAGAGCACTTTCTTAAAACTGATTTTTAGTAGCATCTACTGTGTATTAAGAATGCTTAATTATGTTATCAAATTGGAGATAATGAGTTATTGTAAAAGTAAATGATGCACATCTGTTTTGGTATATTTTTGGACTAATTTTTTTTAGTAGCCTTTGTTTAATTTTTTTTTTCTTTGATTAAAAAATAGTAATTCTTACCATTAGGAAAAGATTTCCTCAAAATTCTATAAATTTAATTAAATTTCCTGTTTAGGTTAACAGGGAGGGTATTTACAAAAACATATCAGCCAATTTGGAAATGTGCCACAATTGCATTTTGCAATTAGAGTATGTAGAGAAAATGGTTGAGGGCTTTTTTTCTCATTTTTTATTTGTTAACTTCTTGTATGCCTATAAATAATCAGTATGTTTCATGAAAGGTCAGTGAACAGATGAGTTAATTTTACTTTTGATTTGAGCGGCGGCTTTCATTGTAGGATTGTCTTCAGGTGGAATCTGTAAACTCAATGCTTTATTTATGGAATTTTTATCATGACTGCCATATTTTATTTCATTTGATGTTTTTCTTTATTCTAATCATGTTTTTAGAATTTCATCAAGTGAGCGCTATACAAAAAATCATTGTTACAATGTAAATAGATTCATTTCCTTGCTGTTTACATAAACCAATGTATTAAATTTTTTAACCAAGTCACTATGCTCTCACATTTACTGTGTCATGTGTCAATTTTTTTTTGTTTTGTTTTTTGTTTTTATTTTGCATCATTAATTTTTGCTTTAAAGATGTCCATTTCCTCACAGCCTGACTTATGTCAGTCTCAAATGCATACTCTAAAAACAGCTTATGAGTCTTTCCCCCCCCCCTTGACAAAAGGAAAAATTTCGTTAACAAAATTTAAATTTATTAAAATATTTTTGAATTTCACTTACAGAATATTTATCAGAGGTTACATAAAGAATAATAATATTACAAGGGGGGAAATCATGTTTATTTTTTGTTTGAAATCTAAAGTTTGGTACTCGTAAGACGTTTTTATTGGTTACACTTTGTAACTCGAATGTATTGATAGCTAAATATTTAATTCTTAAACTGAAATTTCTTTCAAATAATTCTAACATGTTTAATCAATCAATCATGAAGTAATTTAATTTAAAATATAAATAAACATAGCTTGAAAACTTTCTAAGCATTCAGAGAAAACTTACCTAGTGGAACAAAACTTGAGAATAAATAATAACAATTTAGTCTTAGTTAGTAATAATAACAATCCTGTTATTTACTAAATTTTTCATGGACACATAACTAAAAATATGTATGTTTGTATGTAAGTAATTATAAATTTCTTTATTTCTTACTACAGCATGACACTCAGTAGTGTTTCAGTTCTGATAAAGTGTATAGCCTGGGGAGAGAATACTGTGAAATTATATGCATTGTAAATGCTCTTCATTCAGTCAGGTTCTTTTCTTATTATGTGGGGAGGGGAGCTGTTCACAGAGAAATATATTCAAAGTAAATAAATACCCTTAGTGCAAAAGTTCATAACTGATTTATTTTTTGAATCTCAATCTTTAAATATGATGATTTATATCAGATTGTAAATTAACTCTTATTTATAGATTTTCTGGTATAATGTTCCTATTCTTTTTTAATGGAAGTAGAAATAATGTAAACTCTCAAACTTCAAATAATTAAAATTTTGAAATCTTTGCAGTGTCACATTTACAATAAATACATAATCGAAATGTGTTCAAGGCCCACAAGTGGGCCACAAGTTTCAGGCCTCTGTCTTTTATCAGAATGTTGTTGGAAAAGGTAAGCAGGTGCGATGTGGAATTTGGTAATGAAAGTGACAGTATGATTTTCAATGAGTATGAATGCTTAAATAAATGAACTGAACACACATCTTTAAAGCCATGAGCAACTAATAAATAAGGATTCCCACCAGGATAGAGGCAAAAACTGAGTGATATGAACAATTATACACCTGATAAAGCTGCCAAAAAAGATATATTTACTAATAATGGATTGAACTTATTTTAAAGTAAATGTTTTATTATTTCTATGTTAAAATGCAAAGTATCTGGTTGTAATGAACATTTTCCACCAAAAAACATGAAAACAGTACCTTTACTGTGGATAGTAATTATCACCCAAATCTATGATTTTCTGCCAACGTTTAGGTTGTTTTTCAGAGCCTCCATTCCAGAAACTTGATGGTCGCAAGTTCAAAAACATATCAAACTCATTTCAGGTGTCCTGTGCAGAATGAAAGGTAGTACCCACAAGATTGTAGCTGCAGGTGTGAAAAAAGGTAGAAGTCTGAAAGAGCGAGGTCAGGACTGTATGGTTGGTGTGGCAAAAGATCCCATTTGCATCCATATAGAGTCCAGCTGATGAATACAAACGTGTGGTCTTGCATTAACTTGATGGAATATTACTTTTTTGCACTGGAACTAAGTTTGACATTTTTCATTGACAAGCAACATCAAAATGGGTTAGCATCTCGTTGTACACCTTATTGTTGAATGTGGTACCTTTTTCCAGATACTCTTTGTCGATAATACCACAGCAATCCCACAAGATGCAAACCATGATCATTTTGTATGTCGAATTGCTCTCTGTGACACAGCCAACAGGCTCACCGGGTGCATATTTCACAAGTGCACATCTGTGTAGCCACCGAGGGTGTGGCTTCTAGAATGGACCAATGGGCATCCAGTAATATTTCTGTCATGTCACATGACTTTACGATTTAAGCAAAATGGTTGAAAATATTTTGCCACGCAATTTTCTGTACAAAATAATTAAAGCATCGTCGATTTCTTCTGAAAATTTTCATTGCAAAGTTAAACCAAATATAAGCAAAAGTGAAGATTTCACTACCTGATTGAAAGAATTTAAAATAAATACAAACACATTTTGGATACTCCGCAAAAATATCCAGGATAGAGAATGTGAAATATTACTTAATGTGAAATATTACTTAATAAGTGGTAAATAAGATGAAGAAAGAAATATGTGATAAACATTTGAGCCCAAATATTATCTTTACATAAAACTATGCATATGAGAAAGATATTTACATCAATAATATATGTATATAGAAGTCAGCACTTTTTATTGCAGTCTATATGAAAAAATATTTAAAAAAAACTATACACTTGAATTTTCTTAATCCACGGGTGTTAAGTAAATGCATAATATTCGAGGCTAATTATAGCTTGAGTCATTTTCTCAATGTAAAGAGCGATAATATGCCGTGAACATCAATCAAATATTAATGCGTGATAAAAATCGCGAAAGTGAAATGTCAGGGATTAATTAAACTCATAAAACAAAAGCACTACCAGATTTTCTTCTACTACGGCATACATTTTTTACCGCAAAACAAATGCAAATTAAAACGTAAACGACATACACTCACATACATGAAGATTTAGCATCACAAGAGCAACAGAAGCTCATTAGTCCATTTTCGAAACTCCTCCCTCAGTGGCTACGCTGATGTGCACTTGTGAAATATGCTCACTGGCTGTGGAGCAACCTCCTTTTTGGCCTGTGTCGTTGAAGTTAATCCTCTCTTCATCATAAGTGATGATTCGGTCCAGAATTTTGACCTTGCGTCAATAGTCGATCAGATTAGTGTAGGCTGAACACATCTGTCTCGATCTGCTTGAATCAGCTCATGTGGCATCTAATGATTGAAATTGTATGTCAAGTTTAGTGCATAGTGTGACTAAAGGACATGTCAGTAACGTCTAACTCCTTAGCAAGCTCTCATGTGGTTGCATACTGATCTTCCGCAAGTTCTCGCAGGTGAGCTTCATCAGCATCAGTAGGCTGGCCAAAGCACTCTCCTTCTTGAATGTCATAGTCCTTCGTTTTGAACTTTTGGTACCAAACCTTTACAGTGTCATATGATAAAAAATTAGTACCTAAAGCTATATACATGATTTGGTGACATTCTGAGGCTGACTTTTTGCAATAGAAGTGGAAGTAAATGCTGGTTCTAATCTGATAGTGTGATAGTTCCACTTCAGACACCTTGCACTTAATGATAACAGTATTTTTTTACAAATTTCACAACACATTGCTTCAAAGCAAGTCTAGTTGTTTGACAAAATTTGATTAAGCACGCGAGCGCAAACTGCTTGTGCAGATGATATTTGTGATGGCGTGAACATTTTTGTTAAAACACGATAATTAAATATCTTTCCTTAAAAAAAATCCAGAGAAATGTGTGGTAGAAGTAATATTTATTTAGAGTATGCTACACTACCCTAAAGGTGATATAAATTCAGTTTTTTATTAATTAAATTTTTGTTTTCTGCTCTTTCAGAGTAAGTATGTTAATTTTTTATTTATTTTGTTTTATTGCAGTTTGGAACTGAAATTCAGTTTCAAAATCCATCCAGACTGATATGAAAGCAGATCTTTTAGCCAGACAAAAATGCATATATATATATATATATATACTAGAAAGCCCGGCGGTCATACGAAATGACCGCTGTTCTAGATATTATAAATTGTACTTAAAATGATTTGTGCAATATGTCTGCTAATTTAAATTGAATTGCCCAGGGCAGGCGGCAAGGATGCCCCTTTGCTTACTGCCCCACGGGGTTTCCCTCTTCTACTTGTTTAATTGCTTAGAGTGCAATGAAGGAAACCACTGGCGGTACATTTCTTAAAAGCCCACTGCTAGCTCAGTCAATAAAGGTGATTTATGAAATGTTAATTCACATGTCAAAGATCTCTTTGTACACAACATTTCTTGTGTAGATCTTTCCATCATTTTTAAGCTCGCCTTGCAGAGTACCATGCAATATTTTTAATTTTATGTATGTTCTTTCATGAACTCTTGAACAGGCAACATAAAGTTGACCGTGTCCAAATGCAGGCTCAGGTAAAAAAATGCCAACACGCTTAAGCGTTTGCCCTGAGACTTCTTGATGGTCATAGCAAAGGCAAGTTTTACAGGAAATTGTCTACGTCTCAATTGAAACGGCAACCCTGTGCCGTCGCAACTTCACCCCATTGGCTAGTACAGTTATGCAAGCAACCAATAAACTATCGGCGACAAACAGACACTTAAGCCGCATATACATATATGGGGTGAAGTAACATCATCTCCTCCGAAAAGGCTGGCTCCCGGGCTTAGCGAAGCATTCCGTTGGATTCCGCAGGTCCGTAGCACGTCATTTTGACCATTCGCGTCTTCTTGGGACTTTAATTATCGGAGAAATTAATTAAAAACTAATTTTCTCCCTACGTTTTCCCAACATTTTCCTCTTTCTTTCTTGGGTTTTCCCTATTAGAGGGATTTGGCTACGTGCCAAATTATTTTTTCTCGAATATCTGCGGAACGGAGCCGAGTTGAAATTCAAGAAGCGTATCCTCAGATTCTAAAAAATTCTCCGAATCCATCAATACCGTTCTCATCTTCGTACGACTTTAATCGGTTGAGATATTAATTAAAAACTGCGTAAACGTTAATTTCTGTCCTCATTTTTCCGAGTTTCAACAATAAACTATCGGCGACATACACTTAGCAGCTTATATAATGTAACTAGAAAATCCGGCCGTCATACGAAAGGATCGCTGTTCTAGATATTATAAATTGTAATTAAAATGATTTGTGCAAAGGAGTCTGTAAATTTAAACTGAATTACCCAGGGCAGGCGGCGAAGACGCCCCTTTGCTTACTGCCCCACGGTCTTTCCCCCCTTCTACTTTCTTAATTGTTTAAAGTAGAGTGCAATGAAGGAAACCACTACCGGTACATTTCTTAAAAGCCACAGCTAGCTCAATAAATAAAAGTGATTTAAATAATGAAATGTTAATTCACATGTCAAAAATCTTCTTGTACAGAACATTTCTCGTGTAGATCTTTCCATCATTTTTAAGCTCGCCTTGCAGAGGACCATCCATTATTTTTAATTTTACGTCTGTTCTTTCACGAACTTTTGAACAGGCAACATAGACCGTGTCCAAATAGAGGCTGAGGTAAAAAAATGCCAACACACTTAAACGTTTGGCCCTGAGACTTATGGATGGTCATAGCAAGGGGAAGTTTTACAGGAAATTGTCTACGTCTCAATTGAAACGGCAACCCTGTGCCGTGGCATCTTCATCCCATTGGCTAGTACAGTTACGCAAGCAACCAAATGTCTGTTTGTCGCCGATAGTTTATATAACCAATAAACTATCGGCGACAAACAGACATTTAAGCCATATGTATATATGGGGTGAAGTAATATTATCTCCTCCGATACGGCTGGCTCCCGGGCTTAGCGAAGCACACCGTTGGATTCCGCAGGTCCGTGGCACGTTATTTTGACCATTCGCGCAGTGGCGTAGCAAGCATAACTGGCGCCCGAAGCAAAATACCTTTGTGGCGCCCCCCACAAAAACAAACTTTCAGTAATATAATATATAGAATATATTCGTAATAAGAAAATAATGCAAATAATAATAAAATGCTGAATCTGCCATAAAATACTAAAAAATATATTAAGAATACTCACTACCTAACTACACTAGGCTTGGATTCGGAAATGCATCTGTGTCGGCGGAAAAATCAGACATACGCTGATCTAGAATTAGTTAAAAAGGTGTTATTTATTTTACATACTTATATAAGTGTTTAAAAAAAGTACAGTTTTTAAACAATTAAAAGTATAATATACATTATAGATAAATAGATATGTGGCAACTTGCCTACTACAACTGAACTCTGCCAGTCTGGTAACCCATAGCAACGAAAAACAAAATAATATTTATTCTATTCAATTGTTATAATTATTTAACGATCTGTCTAAAAAATTGTACTTCCATAATTGGTGACCCGTTTTTATTACGAATAGCAACCTTCAATGTTGCACGAATATGGAGTTTATATGTAAAAATTCTAAGCAGCAGTAAGTTATCCATTGTGATGAGATACAGGTAAGACATTTCAAGCGTTGTGCCCCATTAACTTATTTTCCATTAACTTATTATAACTATTTGTGAGTCAACTTATTTCTGTCATAATTTCAGCGGATATATCTATCGTCTGCTGCATTTGAGCCACCAATTTCTCTGATTTCAAGTACCAAGAAACTGTGTCACTATATACATATTGATTATTTTTCTATACATATTATTATTGTGCATATTTGGTTGATCTAAAGTGGTTGACAACGATGCTGTTTCACAAATGGCACGGGTAGCAGTTAAGCCACCACCCTTTTGTCGCCGAGACACGTCATTATGGTTCATTCAATTGAATGCGCGTTGAGCAGGTTCGTAGCTAGGGTTTTCAGGGACAACTGAAGATTTCGCGCCCCCTACTGCTTGCCAAGGATGGAATACATTTAATTCTAAAATGTCCTAACATCAGTTTGGCGCCCCTTGGATTCTGCGCCCGGGGGCAGATGGCCCCCTTGCCCCCCTCTAGCTACGCCCTGGCATTGAATCACATTACTGCCGACGAAACTTAATTTTATACAGCGATCGACGCGTTAAGAGGTTATTACATATGTGTACAGTCCCTGCTAGACGAGACTTTTCTGAGAAACGAGATTCTGGTAGCACTGGTTTAAATGGGAGGATTCCTGGAAAAAAGAGCCCCGCTGGAACAGTACCTGATGTATGTAGGAGGTACTGGCTGGAAGCGAAGTCCCGCCTAGCTACGAAAAAATGTTGCGTCTACGCGCGATTTTTTCAAACCTCACCGAAAATGTCTCGGCTGGACCTCAGTCCCGGGTACAGACAACCAATCAGACGAAAGTTCTGCTTCTGAAGGCTCACGTGATCCCAATTTGAGCGATAATCGATTACTGTTTGGCGTTCAAGGTCTTTGTAGTAAGTAAGAATGGTAATCTAGCTACGTGTGTTTCCTGTGCGGTTTTGAGAATCGTGCGGGTTTTGAGAATTGTCCCTTTCGACGTCAAGTTCTGCGTAGCCGAAACATAATATGATTGGGGCCTTAGAATCAGAGGTATTGCAATCAGCTCGTGAAATAATTTTTGAATCCACCGGCGACGGACAAATACAAATCTTTAAAAAAAAATTAATTTCTGTTTATGAAGAATCCGAGACAGTTCAAATCAAGCAGTTGTTGCACGATTTATGGTTGGGTAATATGAGGCCTTCTCAATTGTTGTCTAAAATGTCAGACTTAGCCGCCGGTAACCTAACGGATAACATTCTTAAAACATTATGGATGAATAGACTCCGATCTAAGATGCAAACCATTTTAGCTAGCCACTTAAAAAATCTTCCCGAAATCACTGATAAATTTCACGAGCTGGCCATTCCGAATTAAATACACTCAGTGCAGGCTCCTGGTCCAGGTACTGTGGCGTTACAGGCTCAAATTGGTGATTTGTTCAAACAGGTTGCTCAGTTAGTAGCCATCCATGCTGAACACTTTCAGCGCAACCGCTCCACATCACGTGGTCGAAATACACATCGTAACCCACTGAGGAAATGTTATGAAAGCCCTCCTACGGATATTTGTTTTTACCACCAAAAATTTGGAAACAAGGCAAACAAATGCCGCTCACCGTGTCGTTAAAACGACTACGGAAACGAGAAATGCCGTTGCTCGAAGTTGTGAACGACAGCGGCCGGAATTTTGCACGCCTTTTCGTCATCGAAAAGAATTCGGGCTTAAGGTTTCTTGTAGACACCGGGGCTGATGTTTCTGTCGTTCCACCACATTTTCACGAACAAAAGCGCCTTACCAAGTTACAACTTTTTATAGCAAATGGAACTCCTATTCAAACTTTTGCTGAACGCCTGATATCTCTTGATTTAGGATTGCGCCGCAACTTCCAATGGCCATTCATTATTGCTACTGTTTCAAGTCCTATTATTGGCGCTGACTTTTTTCAAAAATTTTCTTTGCTTGTCGATCTTAAGAATCGCCGTTTGATAGATTACACAACCAGCTTAGCTTATCTGGGAGTAATTCGCAATAGTCAAAATTTGAGCATTAAACTGATTTCGGGTAACTCCCCATGGCATCAACTTCTCAGAGAATTCCCTACAAACACGCGCCCAGTTATGGGTATTTCCGAACCCAAGCACAATGTACTTACATTATATTGAAACTACTGGACTTCCAATTGCCGCTAAACCAAGACGCTTACCTCCGGACAAGCTTAAAGCCGCCAAAGAGGAATTTCAATATATGATGGAACAGGGAATTTGGGGTCTTTCAAAAGGTTCATGGGCCAGTCCGCTCCATCTAGTTCGGAAACGAAATGGTAAGTGGTGATTATCGCTGGTTAAATGCAGCTACAATTCCCGATCGTTACCCAGTCCCGCACATTCAAAACTGTATGCAGGTTTTAGAGGGATAAGCTATTTTTACAACCCTTGATACTGAGCGGGCGTATCACCAAGTGCCCGTTAATCCAGCTGATGTTCCAAAAACTGCGGTTATTACGCCTTTCGGACTATTTGAGTTTCCGATTATGACTTTCGGCTTATGCAATGCTGCTCAAATGTTCCAACGCTTTATGAATCAGGTGTGAAACGGCCTCGACTTTTGTGTACCTTATTTTGATGACGTCTTAATTGCCTCCTCTTCAGAGCAAGAAGACCTATCACATTTGAGAACAGTTTTTGAACGTTTTCAAAGGGACGGTGTCAGTCTTAATCCTTCCAAATGCGTTTTGGCCAACCAAGAGTGTCCTTTCTTGGTCATGAAATTTCCGCTGAGGGCATTCGACCCCTTCCAGATAGAGTCACCGCTATCCGCGACATGCCCGAACCATCTACAGTGAGAGACTTAAGATTTCTTGCTATGGTCAATTTTTGTCGACGTTTCTTACTTCATGCAGCAACCATACAAGCACCTCTAAATTCTTTTTTGATTGAAAGCAAGAAAAAAGATAAACGTGTTATAACCTGGACCACAGAATCTCGCGAAGCGTTCCAAAAATGCAAAAATGATTTAATTTCGGCAACAAATTTGCAGTATCCTTCCGAATCGAAACCATTATCACTCTACGTTTGTAAGGTATTTCTCCCGCTTTCCTAGCGTGCCTTCGTGGTGTAGTGGTTCTGCATGCTGGACCGGTACTCCAGAGGTCCGCGGTTCGATTTCCGGCGAAGGCGTTGCATATTTTTCATGTCTTCTGCTTCCAAAAAAAAAATAACCTAATATCTCTACACGTTGACGCATCAAAACTCTCACCAGCGCAAACCAGATACAGCACTTACGATCGCGAATTATTAGGAATTTATGAAGCTGTTAAATATTTTCGACATATGCTATAGGGACGCGTTTTCATGATCTTCACAGATCACAAGCCCTTAACCTATGCTTTTCAACAGCGTTCGAATAAAGCTTCTCCTCGTCAAGTGAGATACCTAGATTTCATAGGGCAATTTTCAACAGATATGCGTTATATTGAGGGTTCGCAGAATATTGTTGCAGACACCTTGTCTCGTATTGAAGAACTAGCCGTTCCTTCGCCAATAAACTTTGCTGCCCTTGCGGACGAACAACACCGGGATTCAGAACTATTTAAACCCTCTTGAAAAGCAAATCTTCCACCAATCTCAACTTGCAGCCTATGTAGCTGTCATCTGGAAAATCACTTTATTGTGATGTTCAGGATTTAAGATTTCGACCTTATGTTCCTTCCGGGTTTCGCCATGCCATTTTTAGTCAGTTACATCGTCTGTCACATCCTGGCATCAAGGCTTCGAGGAAACTGATACAGCAACGTTTCGTATGACTTAGCATGCAAAAGGACATAGCCAACTGGACACGTTCGTGCTTGAAGTGCCAAAGATCGAAAATTGTCAGCCAACTTAAAAATTTTAATTTGCCCTCATCTCGCTTCAATCACGTGCACCTCGACTTGGTCGAGCACTTATATTTATTAATAATAATATTATACATGAAATACAATTAATTACTATGTATACATTTTTATTTTTCTTACCTTGGATGAAGCAACTGTATCATTGACCAAAGTCGATCCTTTCAAATTTTTCTCTTTCCACACTTAAAAATGCTGGATGACTTAGGGGATCTTGTCCCATCGTTGATTGTAAATATGTGAAAATTTATTTTAACTTGCTGAATGAAAGTTCATAGCTAGCATTTGATAATTAAATAGTAAGTAGTATTTGAAGTGTGACTCTTAGGTTTGGAAAAACATTTTCTCTATAGATCTGTAGTGGAGTTTTATGTTCCGTTTCTTTTCTACTGCGGAGTAACGTCATGCAGTCACATTCACTGCTCAAAACAATTAGGGGATATTGTGGGTTTGGTATGAAATAACCATATAATCGATAACCTTTTTGAACAAAAGGAAATAGAAGAGATTATAAAGGAAAACTGTAGCGTTTATAAAGTTGGGAATATGCAAATTTAGTCTGTGACGTCAAAAAGTATGTGTTTTAGATAAGGAATAAGGAACGACCTGCAGTTTTCCTTTTGTAACAGGAGATTAAAAACAACTGACATGCGTTGAATGCTTCGTAGCAGTGAATATACGATGTCTCAGCAAGATGACTTAGTTGAATGGGTAGCCAGGAAGGTCATCAGTCGTTTACAGGAGAGTCAAACGTAATCCATTGTAGCGGAAGCGTTAGGATTTTCCCAAAATGTCATTTGCAGATTATGGAATCGGATTTTGGAAACTGGATGTGTTTGAAAAATTCGGGACAAGGTCGTGTTATCGTTTTAAAATAAAAAGCGGGGGATATACGTGCATTTTGTTAAAAAAAAATACAAATATCTCTACTTTGGAGAAATAAAGTGGTCAGGAAAAACGTTTTGGTTGATGTACTGCAGACATTTTATTACACATTTTTATCAGGCAAATCAAGAAAATAAATAATTAATTATATTACAATAGTTATTAATTTTAAATATATTTTCCAGAAATCGATCAAAATAAAAACTGAAATTTCCGGAAAATCTTGTTTGGAGACCATTTGGCGCTCCTCTACGAGCGGCGCCCGCGGCATCATGCACCCCCTTGCCCCTTTCGCTACGCCACTGCATTCCGTCTTCTTGGGACTTTAATTAGCCGAGATATTAATTAAAAACTAATTTTCCCATATGTTTCCTCTACATTTTCCACTTTCTTTCTTGGGTTTTCCCTATTAGAGGGATTTGGCAACGTGCCAAACTCTTTTTTTCTGGAATATCTACGGAACGGCGCCGAGTTGAAATTCGAGACGCGTATCCTCGGATTCCAAAAAATTCGCCGGTTCCATCAATACCGTTCTCGTCTTCGTACGACTTTAATCAGCCGAGATATTAATTAAAAACTGCGGAAACGTTAATTTGCGCGCTCATTTTTCCGAGTGGCAACAATAAACTATTGGCGACACACACTTTAGCCGCTTATATATATATAAAGAAGATATAGTCAAATACCGAAAATATTTAGGTGTTTACTTAGATAAGTCTCTCAACTTCAAAGATCATATTTCTTATATCTTAAACAAAGCAAATGCAGCCTACATGGCAATTTATCTTATTATCGGCAAAATATCAAAGCTCAGTCTAAAAATAAAGAAAATGCTTTACATATCTCTAATTCGACCGATCATGCTATATGCAGTGCCTGCCTGGGCAATCGCCAATAAAACTGAGCGCAAAAAACTGGATATATTTCAAAATAAAATTCTACGTAGCATTGTGAATGCACCTTGGTACGTGAGAAACTCTATAATTCATAACAACCTGGATATCCCATCTGTGCACAACTTTATACTCATGACAGCTCACAACTTCTTCGAGAAGATGAAGCATAGTCAGTATAACGCAATTAAACAAATGTTGGATTATGATCCAACCATTGAATACACTGTCAAACGCCCAAGGACAATTCATCAAAATTCGCCATGGTGGTCACTTGTAAATTTTAATTTTAAAATTTACTTGAACTCTGAAATTGGACTCTATCCTATTATTTGTGTTGCATCTTATACTTATGTTAATCAAGAAACTTTTTTTATTCAAGATTTTTATGTTACTATTTCATTTTTTAAAATTATTTTGTATGAATGTTTACTTTATCGTATGATTCTACGAACTTTTGAACTTTTTACGGCCTATCTAGCTACTGCATACTTCTGAAGGACTTTGAACTCTTATACCATTCACAGCTTTAAACTGTCTTCGCGCTATTTCCATGATGTCTCACTACTGCTTATCCTGCACTCTATATTGCACTCACCATCTGCATTTGCCATACAACTCACTGCACCTGTCTGCATGCTTCAATTTAATGCCATTGCTTATCACTGCACAATTTTTATGATGAACGCCCATTTTCGTAAGTATTAAGATATGCCTGCTCACGTAGCTGAATTTTCTTCGCCCACGGGTGTTGGTACTTCCCTAGTACCATTTATTTGAAAATATCTTTGCCTAGTGCACTTTAATGCGATCCTATTGGCAAAAACTCTTTAGTAGTTAATGACCAGAAAAAAGTAAGTAATAAAAAATACCGAAATTCCGCCAACTCCTGAAATCCGCGTTGCCTCTCAAAATATAAACATTCAGTTTATAGGTTCCAGAAACCGCAACATTGAGTACGAAATATCGAAGAAAAAGTACTTACCGAATAATGACGTCATAATTACCGAATAATAATGAGTCATAACGGAAATACCAAATTATTGACATCATGATAAAAGTTTTTCTCCTCTAATCTGCATCGAGGTAAGAAAAACAGACGATTCACTCTTTTTTCAAATTCACGATTCACGTTGTATTTTCCGAGCTTTGTTATTTCACGAGATTATTTAGTGCTGCCTTTTTTTAATTCGGATATTTTGTGGATAAATTAAGAACATTTTAAATTTTAGCCCTTTTTAATACAATTACAGATTAGAAACGCACTCATGATTTTACTGCTTGCAAAGTTGAAAAACGTAAACACGTTGCATTGACGGTAATGTAAAAAGTTCAAATTCTGCAAAAGATGGTGACAGGTGCTACTCTTCGGTTTATAGCAGAATCGTATGGAATTGCGATACGATTGTGTATGATATACGGAAAAATATAGAAAAGCTGTTGAAATTTTACAGCAACAGTGATTCTAACACCGGAAATCTTTGCATGAGGCGAAATCGGCAAACCTCGATGCTGTGTATATATAATACAATCAATAATATAATCAGTATATATATGTAATAATAATTTAATGCATATAATAAGTTATTGCGCTAATGTACAGTGTCTCACAAAAGTGATGGGACACTTGTGCTTTACAAAAGGAAACTGTAATAAAATAAATTAAAAAAACATGTAAAATTTTTTGTGGGTGTGTTTCATACTTAAATTTAGTAACGATTATTACATAACATACATTTTCTCAAAATATTAAAATATTAATTTAATAAAAATACAATTGTTTAAAACGGAGCACAAACTGGCTCACATAAGTGATGGGACACCATTAGATACTACTACGTACTACAAAAAAAAAAAAAAAAAAAAAAAAAAAAAAAAAAAAAAATTTGGGGGGTTTTTTTATTTTTACATAAAAGCGATTGGCAATAATTTATAAAATCGTCTGTAGTATTTCTCTCCTGTTTGTTTTGGAATTTTTGTGTTTTTTAGCTCTGTGCAGCCATGAATGCTAAACGAAAAGAAACTTTGCCTGAAATTCGAAAATTAGTTATTAAATTGCATATTGAACGTGGAAAATCTATTAAAGAAGCTGAAACAGTTAACTTGAGTCATTCAACAGTTTTCAAGATCATTAAACGATATAAAAAGAATCATATGATTCAGGATAAACGAAGACCTGGCGGGCCATCAAAGCTATCCAATGGAATAAAGCGAATTATCGTTCGAAATATTTAAAAAAAATCCAAGAATGAGTGCTCCTAAAGTTGCTGCTGATTTACAAGCATTATATGGAGTAATTGTTAATCCTGAGACTATTAGAAGAGTAATTCGATCTGCTGGATATCATGGTAGAGCAGCCAGGAAAAAATTCTTCGTAAGTGAAAAGAATAGAAAACTCAGACTGGCTTTCGCAAAATCCAACATAAATATGAACTCTGATTACTGGAATGAAGTTATATTTGCTGATGAGAGCAAATTTAATATATTTGGTTCTGACGGTAGAATTTTGGTGTGGAGAAAACCCAGGGAAGAATTTCGCAAACAGAACTTGGTGCCGACAGTAAAACATGGTGAAGGAGGAGTTATGGTATGGGGGTGTATGTCGTCCGCTGGAGTTGGTAATCTTGTTTTTATTGACAGTATAATGGATCAGTACAAGTATATTGACATTTTAAATCAAAATTTGAAACCTTCAGCACGAAAATTGAGCCATCATAACGATTTTAAATTCTACCAGGACAATGACCACAAGCACACTGCTTTGAACGTTACACTCTGGCTGCTGTATAACTGTCCTGAAATAATAAAAACACCACCACAATCTCCAGACTTAAATCCCATAGAGAATATTTGGCAAGAATTGGAATCAAGAATTCGCAAACACACCATTTCTTCAAAGCAACAATTAAAATCGGTGCTTCAAGAAGAATGGGGTAAAATCACTCCAGAAATCATAAAAAAATTAGTCGAATCCATCCCAAGAAGATTAAATCATGTTTTAAAAGTAAAAGCAAGTCCAACAAAATATTAAAACCTTTTAAAAAGTAAAATTTTTGGATAAATATTTGATGGAAAAATAAGTGTCCCATCACTTATGTGAGCCATTTTTTTGCTCCGTTCTAAACAATTGTATTTTTATTAAATTAATATTTTAATATTTTGAGAAAATGTATGTTATGTAATAATTGTTACTAAATTAAAGTATGAAACACACCCAAAAATATTTTTACATGTTTTTTTAATTTATTTTACTACAGTTTCCTTTTGTAAAGGACAAGTGTCCCATCACTTTTGTGAGACACTGTACATAATAATTCAATTAAATGTATCTAATACGCCTTATTTAATTTGCATTTTTAGTCTGAATATTATGATTTATTTTTTTCTGTCTTGAAATCCTCAAAATCCTAAAATTCGCATAACCTCTGGTCCCAAGCTTTGCGGATTTCTGGAATTCTACTGTATTACCAAAGAATGTTATTGTAAGCATGTAAATGATACTAAATATACGAGTACATACAATGAAACTTTGGTTCATAAACTTAATTCATTCCTGAAGATAGTTAGTTCATCATCTAGTACTTGTAAACCGAAGTTCATCATCTAAAATACTTGTAAACGGAAACATATTTTCCCCCAGGAATTGACATAAAATGAATTAACCTGTTCCCCGATCACAAATGGTTTCTTAAAGAAGAATGCACTGCGTGTTTAAAGAGTAACATGAAAGGCTATTCTAAGTCGAAAATCTGCCATACCTAAAATCTATGTTTTTGTATGAAGAATATCATATCTATATCTATGATTGACTCAAAGCAAGGTTAAATTAAGTATTTATTTACACTATATACAGTTAATCAATTAATCTGCATGTGGGAAATTATACAAATCAAAGGATATGGCTTAATGTGCCATTCCCATCTAGCATCTAACATCTAACTGAACTTTTTTTTACTTCAGGTGAGGACGCTCCTATCGCCTTATGACATCACATTTCTCTACACTCCCCACCTGAACATCAGAGTTCACACAATTAAAAATAACAACAATTAAATCCAAATGAAAATACTTACAATTAAAAATTAAAAAAAATATTCTTGAACATCTATTAAAATATAAAATAAAACAAATTAATCAATTAAAGAAAAGAAATTATCAATAATTTCAAAAGTTCTCATCAAATGTTGGGGAAAAAGTCAATAGTTCTTGAGTTAGTTCACAATTTCTAAAGGATATAAGAGTTGTGTGGGTCTCTTAATTATTTTTTTGAATGTTTTAATTAAGCAAGAACGAACATGTTGATCTCGTCTATATAACTGCTCCCATAACAGTTTGGACTTTGTAGACCCTTCCAAAAGAATGGCATCTCCAACTTTTAATTCTTTACTCGGGTTAGGAGTATCCAATGGTGGGCCGTTCGCAAGTCAAGTAGATATTGTTCCTTGCATCTTTTCCAGAGATCTTCTAAAAGTCTGGTTTGGTACACTTATCTATTCATCAGATAACTTCTATTCGAATTCTAGTCCATCATCTGGATAAAATGAAGTGGATAATTAAGATTTTTTCGACCAAAGTTGAGAATGTGTTGTTGGTGTGAGAGGCTGTGGTTCTTCCAAGTCATTGTAAGTTAAGGGTCTTTGATTTATGACACATTCAAAATAGTATGACAAAATAATAGTCACCTCTTCAAAATTTAATTTAAACAATCCTTCGCAGAAGATCGTAAAAGCCAAAATCTTGAAATTTGGAATCCTTCAGTATTTTTGAAAAATACACAAATTGTCAGTTTACCTTTTGAAAGGTTTTGGCATAATCCGAGTGCTGATCTAACCCAAATCAGACCACCAAAGTCTACAGAAATGGTGGAGTCTCAACTATTCTGTCTTTTGGCAGCTGTACAGTTGTCTGTCGAGCAGGTTTTGCTGGCACTTTTTTGCACAAATAAGACAGTTTCGAAATATCTTCTTCACAAGCTGTCGGCCAGTATTCTTTTTGAAGAGTGGTCAAAGTGACTGTAACTCCACTATGCATCAACTTGACATATTCTCTTTCAATAATCATTTCCGTAAATTTTTTATTTCGAGGCAAGAGGATAGGATGTTTTTCTTCGGTTCTGAAATCAGAGAACTGTAATCTTCCTTCGAGCCGCAAGATTCCTTTATCGTCTAAAAACAGGGAAAAAGAAATATAGGGAGGATGATTAGATATGTTTTAACCAGTTTCTAATGCCGAAATTTCCGAATTACATGCTACTCCTTGAATTCTACGAATCCAGAATTCTTTTGCATTTTTAAGCTCATCAGCTGTGGGAACATCTGCCAAGTTTATAAGTTTCCTAGTTTTAAAATGAAGCGTTTAATTATTCTTAATACAGGGTGCGGCAGAGAAACTTCCTTATTTGAAACGCGTGTCATCTAGCGACATTTATTCCGAGAAGGGTGGGGTGGCGCTTATTGAAAAGAGCGGTATCTAAAGTTTTATGTCATGTAGATTTAGTAGCGATCATGCAGTGAACGAGAGAGGAGCGCGCGTTTTACGTGGAGTCGTACTTTTCAACGTACTGCATTTTCATCCATATAAATTGGCAGTGCAAAAACTTAATGCGATTTTCTTTCACACACAAATAAATTAAAAAAAAAAAAAAAAAAAAAAAAAAAAAAAAAAAAAAAAATGCATGCAAAGCCGTTCTTGGCAATACGACTCGTGATGCCCCTGTGTTCTTTAGCGATGAGGCTCATTTTCATCTTTCCGGTTGCAGCATGCATTGAGCAAAACATGTGATAATGGAGAGTCACGATTTCCCGAGAATTTCATGAGCAGCCCCTCCAGAACGTGTGACTGTTCGGTATGTATTGTCCAGAATAGACCATGAGTTTATGGAGAACATTTCCCTGGACGCCTTATCTCCTTACGAGGCGATTGTCAGTGGCCAGCAAGCTCGCCTTATTTAGCCCCGTGCGATTCTTTTTGTGGGGCTATCTGAAATCTCTAACGTCCAAAGACCCTGGCTCAGCTGAAGAACAATATTCAAGCTGCTATCGACAACATACCCATTGATATGCTGATAAAAGTGGAAAAAACTTTTACGAGCGTATCTCGACTATCTCAATGCATTGACCAGAACGGAGGCCACCTTAATGATATTATTTTTAAACCGAAAAAAAAACTTTCCATAACTTGGGAAAAAATGAAACTGATATCGCTTATACTATTTATGTTATTCATTTTTAAAATAAGGTAGTTTCCCTGCCGCACCCTGTATTTTCATAACATTACTGTACTTGAAAATATCAAATAATACATTCTTCTTTCATACGATACATTTATACTGTTAGTGGAAGCAACCTTATTTCTATATTCTAAATTTTTTTCTTCAACGACGCATTACCAGAGGGCCAACATTCTGAAGACTGTAAAAGCCAGGGTGGTCCATGCCACCAAAGTTGGCAGTTTCTTAAGTTAGCAATAGTAGTTCCTGGTGATATGAGGTCGGCCGGGTTGTCTTTCCCACGGTAATAAGGCCAATTACTGCTTTAAGTTATAGAGCCATTAGGATTTTTGGAAGCAGAAGAGATGAAAAATTAGCAACGGCTTTGCCGGGAATTGAATCACGGACCTCTGGAATACCGGCCCAGCGTGCAGAACCACTACACCACGAAGGCACGCTAGGAAAGCGGGAAAAATACCTTATACAGTCAGTTTCTGAATAAGTTCTGTTCTTGATGAAAGGTTTAAATCTTTCGGGAGATCTTCGAATCCAGCAATAAGTCATTTGAGAATCAGTCCAATGGAAGGGGATTACTTCGTATTTTAAACATTTTGCGATTATCGCACAATCTGGCGGACAAAAGCGTGCCTAAGAGCTCCAACCTAGGAAGTGTAAGTGATTCCAGAGGTGCAACTCTACTCTTGGAAGCAATAAAAACTATTTGAAATGTTCCATTGTTCAAACCTATTCTTAGATATCCCACGCATCCATAATCTTAAACATACCACGCATATTTCAGACTAGCATCAGAAAATCTATGGAGTTCTGTTTGCTTCAATCTACATGTAATATTCCATCTAAAAAGTAACGGGTAGTCCTGAGGTGGTTCAGTTCTTCAATTTCTCCGTACCAGGCTTTCGATTTATAACTAAAATCAGGTGGCAGTTCACCTTCCCAATTAATTTTGGCAGACCAGATTTCCTGAATCAGACACTTTTTTCTTATGGTGAAAGGGCCATAAAATTCAATACGATCAAAAATATGCCCTGCCGTTTGTAATAGAAAACGTTTTGAATTAATTGATGAGGATATGAAATTTGTTGAGTGTCAAAATAAAAATTATCATTATCTGTATCCCAGTTAATTCCTAACACTTTGATCACTTCCAGGAGATTCTTGTATCGAAAATTATTTGTGACGCCAAATGTCATTCAGTTTTTTTGAATTAGTATGCCATTAGTGACAAGCTAGCTTCGTTAAAAATGTTCACATTTTCTAAACTTGTTTTCAGGGCTTGTTCTAAATTTTGCTGGCCACCAATGTTATCATCAACATATAGACAGTTATTTAAAGAATTTTACTGTTTCAGGATATATTTCCGAATATTTCTTAAAGCGATGCTTAATGCGATGCAGGATGCTTAATGCGATTTCTTAAAGCGATGCAGGAAGCAGAAAGGGACTAGATTTTACTCCGAACAAAACACTTGTAAAACTAAATGTTTTCAAATTTTCACTGCTTTCATCAGGATCATCTTTCCAAAAGAACCATATAACGTCCCTGTCTTCTTCATTTAACTCTATCTGTAAAAAAGCTTGTGCAATGTTAGCTATAAAGACTATTGAACTTTGTCACTAAATCAAAAATATTAGGATATACGTTCGGACCAGTATATAACCAGTCATTTAAAGAAAGCGTATTTGTTTTGTGGGCTGAAGCATCACAAACTATTTGCAGCCTGTTTGTTGCTCTATCATTTCTGATGACTGCTCTATAAGATAAACAAAATAGGTCTTATCATTTTGATTGGCTTCCTGAAATGGTTCAATAATATGTTTTAGCTTGTAATCCTTTAAAACCTCTTTATATTGAACAAACAAAAAGTTATCATTTTTAAATTTGTTACTTAATTTCTTAAATCTTTCAAGTGCTATGTCTTCCATTAAATGTTTTGAATTTGGTTTCCACGGTAATCTTATTTGGTATCTGCCGTTTTTGTACTTGCTATCAGATTTGAAAGATTTCATAATTTCTAAATCAACAATTTTGTCGTTTTGAGTATCACTTTCTAAACCTAAGTTTTTAAGCTTCCAGAACTGTTGTAATTGATCTGATATCAAGTTTTCATTTACTATTTCTTTCATAGTTAATAATTTGCTAAATTCGTTATTTACTTTCCCCAAATGAAAATTCTGTGGCTACTACATTTCTTGAAATTCTTTTAAATTTACCTGTAGTTATAGAATAATAGAAAACTACCCCTATGAGAAGATCAATTTTGTCACTTTGTATACAACAGTCAACTAATTGTAAATTGTGTAAAACTATTTTCCTTAGCAAAGTTCAAATCTGGAGGGGAGATAATAGTATGAGATATTTTCGGCTTCTTGAAGTTCAAGAGATCGCTAACATTTTCTAGTTCTGCGTTAGCAACATTAAAGGTTTTCTCCAACGCACATTTTTCTTCAAATGAGTAAACAGAAAGTGATTCTTTTCTAACAATCAGAAGATCCATTTTAATAGGATAATTGGTATATCTTTAGTTATAAAAGATCTCATTGAGCCAAGAAAAAGAATTCTCACATTTTCACATTTATCATTATTCCGAATAAATACAGAAGCAGTTCGTAATAATATTTTACTAGATTTTCTTTCATCGGAATTATATGACGAAACAGAGGAAATAACATTGGAATCCGACGTTTTCTTTTCAAGTTTATCATTTATCTTCTTTCGGATGGAATGAATAACAAATGGCTTTCGAGTGTTTATTATTATAGAAGCGACAGTTTACTTTTTGTTTGCAGCCTTTAATTCTGTGCTTTTTTATCGAAGATAAAAAACATCTGTCTAGCTTTTTCAAAATCTCTGTTTTCTTTTCTACACTTAAAATTTCGCAATCCTTGGATTAATGACTTCCTTTCCCGCAGAACAGACACCGCGGTTCCGCTGACGCGGCTAATAATTAAACTGTCGTCGGCTTACATTTATGAATTCGGATGTCTTGCATAGCATTGATGCATAGCGAATGCCTTGCCTAATGCGTTGCATTCGAACCACTAGTTTTTCTAATGGTATTTGAGATTTTGTTTCGCTTTCATTTGAATATTTGTAGTGTGTCAAAAATAAGGTTTTTACTCCGCTTTCAACTTCGTTTTTAGAATATTAATTATTTTCGAGACCTTCCAATCTTCGTCTATTCCGAGTGATCTCTAGAACAATATTTTGCGATATTAATTTGATTTATATGGGAGATCTATAATAGAGAACCATAAAATTCCGAATTTATTCCTAAGGCTTCTAAATTGCGAACTTCTGTTTGACAAGTATCTAACAGAAATCAACTCTCTCTTAGCAGAGAGACGTCTGTTGATTTCTTAACAGGTGTTAGATTCAACAGTTTATTCAAATGAGAATTAACGACCAAAGTTTTTTGCCCAAATATTTCCTTTAAGATTTCTATTTGCTGCTTCATAATTTTTATTTTTTTAGTGTAATTCCTTTAATTGCATTTGCGGCTACTCCAGTAAAGTGTAAGGTGTAAGTAATTACATTTATCTACGTTAGATAAATCTGCATTTCTGTTTATCGGGGATTCAAACTGATACCAGAAGCTTTGCTAATCGGCAGGATCGCCATCGAATTTTCTTACTGTTAAACGACGTTAATTTAATGAATTGTTTTTCTAATTTTAACAAGCTAATAGGTTGTTGCGTTCTTTGTGTACTTGGTTTACATTTAGCAATTGCAACTTTCAGCTTACGTGAACAATTAATCAATTTTTCATAATACTCATCACATTTAATAATTTCGATTTCGTTAACATCCGTAATTTGATTTTGAATTTCAGAATCTATTTCTTTTAACTGTTTAACTTTCGAATTTCTTCCCAAAGCGTAGCTCCAACGCGCCCAATAGAGCTTCGAAATCTGACCTGTGGTTTTCGGAAAGAGTCTGAAGGATATCCGCTGCATTTGTTCTCAGAGAAGCGGCGATATGACAGGCCTTAGCTTGGGAATCCCATCCATTCTCTTCCGCCACTATAGAGAACTGTGTCTTATATACTTGCTAAGAAGTCTTCCCATCATATGTGGATAACTTCAGAGAGGGACAAACAGGCTTGGGTAAAAGTTTAAAGCCACCAGAATTGCTTCCTTCTGTCTCTATGTACGTCTTTTAGGTGTCAAATTCTTTACGCAGCAGAAATTTGTTGGACGGCAGAAACTCTTCCTTCGATTCGTTGCTTCACAGCAGAAACTATTTCTTCTATTTGTTCCTTTACAGAAGAAACTTTTCTTCAGCTTGTGCAACGTTATTTTCAACAACGTAAATTCTGCCTTCCATAGCCTCAAATTTGTTTTCTCTTTTACAGGTAATCTCTCATTTCATTTGCTCTTGACCTACATTCATCTCCTCTTTAACAGATACTTGACGAGCTTTCACCTTTTCTTGAACGGCGTTTATCTCTTTAACAGATACTTGACCAGCCTCCATCTTTTCTTGAAATTTAACGGTTCTTAGCCAGCTTTACCTCTTCTTTGAAAGCAGCAAAGGCTGCCAACAATTGCCTTGATTGTTCATCCATCGCTCTTGTCACTGGCATTGAAGCCCACTTCTGATACCAAAAAGTGTTGCTTGCGTACGGGTTCGTAATAGATTGAATGCACAAATTCGATTATAGGCTAATAAAATTTGTTCTTATCAAAGCAAATAGATCAAAACTTGAAATTTTCCCCAGAGATATTCGTACAAGTGGTCACAATATCACGCAGTAATAATCAGTAATTATACTTCAAACTACTAAAAATGTTAAATAGAACGGAACGCACAGCGCCTGGACTGATTTCTTTCAGCTCTAGTTTTGATATTCCCTAAACCCTGCATTCTGCATGGAACTAACAATAAATTCTGAAATAAAATTTCTTTCTAAGTGTTGGAAAATGATGAGCAGAAACATTTTAAAAAGTCAATTGGTTTTTTATTCATCATTTGTGTATTAACTTGGTTTATTTCAAAAACATTTCTTTAAGAGGAAAAGTACGCAATGGAAAATAAATTACTGTTAAGTAAAGAAAATAAATTAAAATAATCATTGTTTAATTAAACATAATTTTAAAGTGGCAATGTGAAAATTTCAGGTTAAAATAAGATAAATACTGGAGATAGAAATGTTTTTTTCCGTACGGTGTTACCGTTCCTCAACACTATACGGAAAAAACCTTTGCCTTTAACGAATTTCTGATTAACAAACTCAACACTTTGAAATCCTTGGATTTGTTAATAAAAATTTTGTTAAAATTTTGCAAAATATGAAATAGACCAGTAAAACAAATTCCAAATTTGGGCTTTCAGGTGCCCATATTCGGGTGGAAAACTACGTTATTCAAAATTTTATTTCTTCAGGTACCTTTGTTTTTTCACAGTGCGAGAAACATACATACATTCATGCAGATTCTTTATTATTTAATTTCTTTAAATGTTATACAGGGCGATAATATTTTGGTGGCAACAATTTGAAAAGTGATGCAACACTTTTATAGTGATTCAGCGCAAAATGCCGTTTCGAGACTGATGGCACTTCTGGGCTAACGCCCCTTTGGGCTAAAAATAAAATAAATAAATAAATCGTCTGAGTATCTACATGAAGCCAGAAGTTAATTTTGAAGTATAGGTACTGGTCGAAGCAAAGCCAGCACCTGAGCATTTTTGCAGGTGTATATTAGGTATCACCGAGCCTTCCTAACTATTAAGCTTCTGCCCCAGTTTTGAGGCACAATAGCCCATGTTATTGAGTGGATTTCTTACCTAAGGTACAACCAAGCAGAATATTTGCTCTCTGAAAGGAAAAAATCATCAATTTAATTCCATCTGCCAATCTAATTATTCTTCACCTACCTTCCGATAAAATAATATGTCATGGTTAAAATATATTTTGGCAACGCTCCAGCAAGCATTTTGTTTTCCTGAGTCATCTACCTATCCGCCGATTACTCTTTGGCAAGTAATTTGCTTTAAATTGCTTGCTGGGCGTTAAATTTATTCGTTATACAACACGCATATAACAACTGGTGTTTCCAATACCAGGCAAGTAGATGTGGACTGTTAAATTTTAGCTGTACTTACCAAGCGTAATGTTAATAAGCTTTCAGGTTCACATCTTGTTTGTGTTCTCGAAATTTAGAATTCAATGCAAATGCGTAAAGAAGCATTCGTTCTCAGAGGAGAAGATTAAACAGTTGGTAACAGAGGTAATTACTATTTTAAACCAGAGATTTTCAACCATTTTACCGAACATTTTTAAAAGAATGATCTTCTTCATCGACCCCTATTCATTTTTCTCTATCTATCCATCATACAATGTAATCATGATACAAATAACTGCACATAAATAACATAATGATAGCAATTATAATAGGAAGAAAAATTTTGGAAAAAAAAGTGGTTTATTAGATTAATTTTTTGTATTATTTTTATATATTGTAATATATTGTTATTTAATAAATAAATATAATTATTGTTGAAGTGGCGACGTCATATTTGTATTAAACCGTTACTCAGTAACGTGAGATATTGTTTTAAGAAGATTAAGTTTCTGAAGATATTACCAGCTAGGAGTAGTATGAAATTTTGCCACTTAAGAATTGTATAAAATTTGTCTATCACCGAGAACTAGAAATAAAATTTATGTTCTACTAAGAAGATTGTCTGTTTTGTAAATTACTGCAAAATACATTACAATATTATTGTTATAATTTTTAATTTCAGAAATGTAAACAAGTTTTGAGAAACAAAACTACAGATTCTAATACCATAAAAGTTCGATTTTAAAGTACGTATTAACGCAACGACATTGGCGCAGTTTGGCGAATTGGTAAAAATTAGTTACCAGGCGCAAGTTAATAAATTTGGCGACATATATATATATATATATATATATATATATAAAAAAGTGGTTACCTTAATTCTTAAATCACCTCGTTCAAAAGTATTTTAAATAAGGCCTGTTACTTATACGAAACTTCTATACTGTTTCTTATACTCATGTATACGAAAACATGAAAAATACTACTTCGCTTATTGTAATCAACAATTTAGTTAATATTAACAGAGTATTATAGAATAATTTTTTTAGCTGAAGTAGAGTCGCCAAATAAAATCAAAATAGTTGATAAAAATTGCCAAATGTCAGACGAGTGTTGCCCAGCCAAGAAATTAACTCGTCGAACGGCTTGTTTTCGATTTTAGTCACCCGTTTAAAATTAGGCAAAAAAGCAACCTTAGTTTGGCATAGCTTTTGAATAATTCTATTGATTTCGAGGGTAGTCAGACTATGGTGTTAAGAATAACATATTTCCTACATACATGGGGCAGGCTCAATTTCTATTTCTTCGAGGAAAGGGGCATTCTGCACATTTTTTTCTGTCCTGCTCTTGAGGAAGGGGGGTAAGAAAAAAATCTGAAAGCTTTCATATTTTATATTACGCCTAAAGGGGCCTCTTTTTAACGTTTTTTTTTTGTGTTACCTTTATTTATTAAATATCATGTTCTTCGCACTTAAATCATAAATTTCAGTTCAACAGCAATATCGCAAAATAATTTTAAAAGAGCATATCTTTAGAATTTCCGATACATAGTCTCGCGCTGAAGATAACCCCCCCCCCCGTACAGTGTAGCCATCGCTTGCTTTGAAATCATTGAGTTTCTTAATCAAAAACTCATAAATACTTTACAAAATATGAAATAGATCATAAAACAAGTTCCAAATTTGGGCTTCTAAATGCCCATATTCGGGTGGAGACGTACGTTATTCGGAATTTGATGGCTCTAGGTACCTTTTTTTTAATCGAGAAATGCGAGAAAAATACATGCATTTATTATAATTCTTCATTATTTAATTTCTTTAAATATAATACAGTGCGATAATATTTGGTGGCAACACTGAAAAGCGATTCGGACTTTTAAAATTTTCGAAACGCAATTAACAACCCTTTTGGGCTAACGCCCTTTGGGGAAAAAAAAAAAAAAAAAAACAAAAACCTGAGAACTTTTGCGTCAAACTAAGTTTGCTTTTTTGCCTAATTTACAATTTTCCATTTGCATGTTCTCTTCCAGTGGTTATATTAGGGTTACAGCACCGGTCAGATTATTTCCAGAAACGTTATGAATCGTTCATAAAAGGTTTATTTAATTATGACAAAGTATTCGACGACAATCTGCCTAAGGGCAGGGATAGGCGTGGAGGTACTATCTAAGGGAACTGCCTCATATACATGAGGAAAAAAATTACGAAAGCTCCCATGCACCCAACCCGTCAACAGGGATTCGAATCGTGGCCCGAACTACCAATGTTCAGTGATTTAATCTCTCGGCCGTTCGTTGCCGTTCTAAAATAACTATTGCATTATTATGAACAGTTAATATTTTTTTTTAGAAATGAAAAGTTCTTATTTATATGTTTCTTAGTACATTTATATTAAACTAGTTAAATTCCATTGCTGATTTGAAGGATATTGTGTTTCGTTTAATGTTATCAAAATAACCGTGGATAAACGTGTTCACATTAAGCAGCACTTACTATACTTAAATGCGTTCATAGTAAGAAAGCTTAATTACCTCTCCGATCTGTTTTTTTTCCTGTACATTTTATTTGTTCTTACTCATTAAAAAGAGAAGTAAATATGTGGGTTCTTCATATCAGTATTTCAAAATAGGAGAAAATAAATACACTTATCAGTTTCGTTTCGAGCATCTGCAAGCGGCAATGGAGATGTTGAAACGTCTTTGTTAAAAGCTTTTATGTTTTTAACCGCATTTTAAGAACACACCAAAATGAAAACTGGAGAAAATCCTAATATTATGATACAAAATGAACGTTTAACTGAGAATTCTTTTGAAATCGCGAAATGATGAACGCTTGTTGAAATAACCTGTGGAACATTGAAAAGAATATCGCAGACTTCACGTAGCCACACTTCCACTTTAAAATCTTTGCTCAACAGCGCCCTGTTATTAGAGGTAAGATGAAATGTCAAAGGCGTGCAAAATGTTTAGTTTATTCGACTATTATGTACACTTGGCCAGGTCAGAAAAAGCAGGAGGCCGCTTTTGTAAGGGACAACGCCCACAGATGAGGGAGAAGGGGTTTAAGTCTGCAGGGAGCCTTCTGACAGGAATGACGCAAAAGAGTCAGAAAAGCTACAAAGTGAATATTTAAGTAGGCATGTCTGGAAATATTTATCAAGGATTTTTAAGAAAACTAATCATTTCCATATCCCAGGAGAATGGTTTAAACACAGGAGGACTCGAACTCTGGGTCCTTCTTCTGTCCAAACCGATTTGAATTTCGAATTGTAAAATGGCTCGAAATAAATTTGTAATATCAAAAGACTTATCAGTGAGCAAACGAAAACTGCGGATATGAACGCAACATAGATGCAAAAAGGTAGAAAGACTTGGCGACGGGTGTAGATGAGGATTCAGACACGGTTTTTGACCTATTGCAGTGTAAAAATTCTTAAGTAGAGTTCACATGAGGTATTCGCAGAAACAAAATAGTCTTATCTCATGATATACAAGCATCTAACAAAAGTGGGATAATTGCAGGCAATGTTGATACAGAAGGATATACTAGGATACAGTAATGTAGAAAATATAAAATAATAAGTACAAAATACAAAAACAGTGTAAGTTGAGAGTAATTCACGCATTGTTGCTTAATATGGCTGTTTGGCATTATGTGGCAAGCAGTTATTATAGTTATAAATTGGGGTAATGGAATGGCTATTTTCTCTGAGACTTTTACTAAAGTTGTGCTCCAGTTGGCGGTAGATAACGCGTAGTTGAGGAAAACATATTTCTTTACGAATTTTTATTATTCCGAACGTACCACGCCGGGCCGATCCGAGTGAGGGACAAGATGTTGCACAATACGTGGGTCGCCAAATTTCTGTTAAAAATGGGTGGTCAATTTAAATTTGCACGTGGGCAGCCGACGATCTAGGATCGACAGTGGTAACACGAGGTGTCGGAGATTTTTCTGGTGATACAATTTGGGCTCTTTGTAGTTTCTCTCTGTTGATAAGGCATAAATATGCTCATACAAGTCTGGCGTAACAAAACATTGGAAGCAGTACGATTTTGTAAATGAGTAATTTACTGTCAATAGAAAGAACACTGTTTTAGGCAGTTATGGAGTCCCTCATTTTGTCTCCTAATTGGTCGCCTCTCTTGATATACAGACAAATAATTACAAAAACATCAAAGGGACATGTAGGAATAAATTAAAACTCTGCATGTGTTTTTTGATGAAAAACTTTAATTCGAAAATTTTAAAATTATATTACTATTTTGCTTCTTAACACAAAAGGGCCATTAGTTTCGAAATTGAATTTTGTGTCAAATCACTACAAATGCATCGTTTCAATTTTCATTCGTGTCTGTTGCCATTCGCCAAGATAGTTAGCTTTTAAATTGAATCTGTCTGTTGTGGATTAACAAACTAAGTTATTAGATGAAGTTCTTAATAATATGCGTTTTTCTATTTTTGAATCGGATTGGTTTCAATAATACAAATGTATTTGCTTCATGAGTCTAATTGAAAATATTCAGGATTCTCATAGAATGATGTTATATATATATATATTATCACCTATTTCATATTTTAAAAAATTTTAGGGACGCTTTGATTAACAAACTCAACGATTTAAAAGCGAGCACTGGCAACACTAAACATTTTTAATAAAACGTTTTTATCTCTAGTGCGTGAGAATGTCTATTGGAAATTCTAAAGATATGCTGTTTTTCAATACCTTTTGATTTTGCTTTGAATTGAATTTTATGTGGCTTAAGCCCCAAGAACGTGTTATTTAATAAATAAAAAGACAAAAAAAAAAAAAAAAAAAAAAAAAAAAAAGTTTTTTAAAGCTATAAGGTATTTTTCCCGCCTTCCTAGCGTGCCTTCGTGGTGTAGTGGTTCTGTACCCTGGACCGGTATTCCAGAGTCTGTGGTTGATTCCCGGCAAAGGCGGTTGTTAATTTTTCATCTCTATTGCTTCCAAAGAATCCTAATGTCTCTACAGTGGCGCCCGAACTAAAAGGGTGTTGGATGATGATTCTCTTCACCCAAGATTTGGCAATTGGGTCCCCTAAAACCCCCACTCGCCCTTTAAAAGGGGGGGAGTATATAAGGTATTTCTCTCGCCTTCCTAGCCTGCCATCATGGGGTAGGGGTTCTGCACGTAGGGCTGGTATTCCAGAGGTCCGTGGTTCGATTCCCGGCGAAGGCGTTGTTAATTTTTCATCTTTCCTGCTTCCAAAAAATCCTAATGTCTCTACAAAGCTATGTTAGTGACGAAACTGAACATTGATATGATGAACTGAGAGAAGACTGGAGAAAATAGAAATACATATGCCAAAACTTAATGCTGCATGGGGAATTCTAAACCTATACCGCTATGTTGCTTTTAAAGTTTTTGTAATTTTGCTGTTGAATTGTATATGAAAGAAAATGATGCTTAATAATAAAGCTAAAAAAATGTGTTATTAGGAGTAAGTTTAATAGCGGACTGGCAGGCTGCGAACTCAGCCAGAGTGTAAAAAACCTTAACAAACCCTTTTGGGCGACCGTCAAAAACCGTCTGAAATCTTTCAGATTTTTTTTTATTTTCTTCTGCATGAGACATTTTGAATAAACATTTGCTTATTTATATTAGGATAAAATCCCATCGCCCATTTCATTTTAGCCAAATATTCAGAAGCGTCAGTGTCACTGTTTTATTTATGTAAGATCAAAATTTTGGAAGTAGCTAAATCTAGCATAAAGAAATCGTATAGTTTTTGTATGCATTGTTCATATATTTTGTAAATTCTTAATTTGTCAAAGTACTATCCATTTCTCTTATAATCTGTTGAAGTTATCTTGGTTGAAGCTTAAAAAATACATAATAATTACAGTTTTTTCTTATATTTATTGATCTTGAATAATATGTGTTAAATATATAATGGATGTCTTTTTCTTTCCACATGTTATAAACAATCCTCATTACTTCCCTGTACGAAAGAAAGGAAGTATTGTAATCACGAAAAATTCCGGGTATCATGTTTCAACGAAAATATCCATTTTGACTGCTATCGAATGCAATTTAACGATGTTTTTGCATGACATCTGTACGTAAGGACAGAATAAAGGACTCTGTTTCTACAAACGAATTCCAAAATTCGTTTAAAATTAATTCAGAAGAGATTTTTTTACGTACGTGCGTACGTATGTATGTATCTCGCATAACTCAAAAACGAGTACCCTCAGAACGTTAAAATTTTGTTTATAGGACTGCTATAACATGAAGTTGTGCGCTTCTCTTTTTGGTTGCAATCGGCGCACCAAAAGTTAGATATATATATATATATATACCCACTCTGTTACTCGGCTCGGTGAGCTGTTTCTTTTGATACTTATATGTTAATAAATTGTGCATTTTGTGCTTTAAAACTGATTGATTATGTTTTTCTTATCTTCTGGTTAAGGGTTTTATGCCTTTAGTTAATCTGCATGCAATAGTCATAGAATTATCAACAATTTAAAAGTTAAGTACGGCTAAGTCTAATTTTTGGTTCCATAGAAACTATATTTATTTAAATTTGAAACTTAGCAGAATAGTGAATTAAGTCTTTCTGCTTCAGTGCCTTTTTGCCGAATGGGACCAAAAGGAAACTTTCATTTTTCTGCACCGAAAAATATGACTTTAATATCATTTTCTAGCTTCTTTTTCTTCCTCCATCTTCTTTCCTTTTCTATTTCGCTCATTGATACAAAAGAGATTTTACTCATAGTAAAACAAACAGCAAAGCTGACGCTTCTATTTATACTTATAGTAAAATCATTTTTAATTGCCTATTGGGCGAATTGTTTGTTTTTAGGTAGAAACTGTAATTTTAATTGTTTTAACTGTATTTGATGTTTTAAATTTTTCTATATTTTTAAATTTTTAATAAAGATGTTTTGAGGTTTTAGGTATTTTTGCCTTGTCGTGAAATGAGAACTGAATTAATCGAATGAGAAATAGATCTCTAAGGAAATTTGAAGAAGTAAGTTTAAATGAAAGGCAGAAAAATGCGTATAATTTAATATTCCGCACAAGGAAGTCCTGTAGCTTTTTACTTTACACATCAGCTTTTTTACTTAAGTTTGTGAGCTATACAGTCATCAACAATAATTAAATTTTTAAGCGATAGGTCTAACGTTTATTCTTATTTTTTAAAGGACATTTCATATCTTATTTTTCTGTACTTTCAAACATAGTATAATGTTTTCGCAATTTACTATACTTCTACTCATATAAATCTTTTGGACAAATATATAATATATCGAATTTTAGAAGATCATTTACTAAATTTGTTTTTCCTGATCCTGATGGACCCATAATGAAGGCCATATTGGCAATGAATGATGCTTATTTGAATCAACAAATTCATATTTTTCAGTATAATCTTCATAATTTTTTTTCATTAGCGTAGAGACTAATTTACTATGATTAAAAATGATTTTACTATAAGTATAAATAGAAGCGTCAGCTTTGCTGTTTGTTTTACTATGAGTAAAATCTCTTTTGTATCAATGAGCGAAATAGAAAAGGAAAGAAGATGGAGGAAGAAAAAGAAGCTAGAAAATGATATTAAATTTATCAGATTACAAGTCGAAATCAGAAGATAAAAAGGCTGATCGAAGAAAAGAAAAATTACACATTCAAAAAAACATTACTGGAATTTCATAAACCTGTTACTAAAGAAATCGAAAAATGTGAAAAATCAAATGAAGATATTTCAAAAAGTATTCATGGCACTATAAAAACATATTATTTCCTCATTTAGAGTCTTTAAGAATTTTACTTAAATTAGAATATGCGGATGGGTTTGAAAAATCATTTCAAGGATAGATTACAATTGGAAGTCGAAACGAAGAAAAAGTTCATTCGTTTGATTTTGATAAAACATTTATCAAGATCTTTCCAAAAGTCAAAACTTTAAATAACCTTAGGAACTATCTGATGAAAGTTTTGAGACAATAAATGATCTAATTTCAAAAGCAAAGGAAATAAAAGATAAGGTAGCAGTAGATATAAGATCCCCAGAATGGGCGAAATATAGATCACAAAAGAAAGATATACAATCATATCATGAATTTCTTTTGAAATTAAATAAACATATATTCAAATAATTTAAAAGTCTGATAGATCCTTTAGAATATATGCTCATCACTAAAGAAAAATATGGTACGGACTATCATATACGTAGATATTTACAAAAAATAGTTGATAAAATATGAATAGGAAGTAAGTCTAAGAAATTGTACAAACAAATTGCTACATTATTAAATAAATTAAATTAAAATGGTGTTATATCTAATGAAGAAGTAAACCAATATTATCATCAATTTCTCTTCTAAATAAATGAGTAACTACACAAATGAGAGACTTTATTTGATTGTTGGACAGACGAGTTAATTAAAACCTGCTTTTAGAAAAGATGAAGAAATAACATTACAGAAGGACAAATTTAAAACTCCAAATTATGATATTTATTTAACATAAGTGCAAATTAATCAAATTAATAAAGGAAAGGAATTACGGTAAGTAAAACACATTTAAAGAAAAATGGTGAACTTCTCTCATTTTAGCTGCACTCATACCCTCATTAATATATGCAGTTAATTTGAAATCCCTGCTTTAGCAATAAATCCTTTATCAGATTTAGCTAGTTCATCTGCACAAAAAAATAAAAGCGTTTGGATATATATCTATATATATAAGAAGAGGGAGAAAATGTGAAAAATGAAAAGGAATTAAAGGTGTTTTTATATTAGATTTATTACCTAAAATGATTATAAAAAATTTGAAAGTTCATTCATTTAGATGTATTTACAGGTTCTGGAACTCATTGGGGTTTGTTATTATAATGGTCCTAAATAAAATTTTATAGAATATTTTGATTCTTTTCGTGAATATAAATTAGGTAAAATCAAACTAAAAAAAAAAAAAAAAAAAAAAAAAAAAAAAAAAAAAAAAAATAAGGTTATTCATGTTAATATTTGGAAATTTCTTAAATTATCTAATAAAAAAACTATATATAGCCTATAATGATGTAATGATGCTTTTTTACAACACCTTATTTCTAAAAAATGTGGTTTATCTATAATAATAAAAGCAAGTGTAATGTGTCTGTCTGTCTGTCTGTCTGTCTGACCGAGCTCTCCAGCCAAATCTATCGCACGCAGGGACCTGGAATTTTTTATACGGAAGCACAAAGGGGCTGGCCACCAGACCTCGAAGCCCGATTTTCGATTTTTGAATTAGAAAAATTTTAAAAAATTATTTATAATTAATTAATCACGGATTTTTTTGACTCACTGATATTATTATTTGTTTTCAAATAACGTTCGATTGTAACAATTGATTTCTTTATTCTAGCGTTAGTTTGCTGTTTTGACGATACATCTATAATAATAAAAGCAAGTGTAATGTGTCTGTCTGTCTGTCTGTCTGTCTGACCGAGATCTCCAGCCAAATCTATCGCACGCAGGGACCTGGAATTTTTTATACGGAAGCACAAAGGGGCTGGCCACCAGACCTCGAAGCCCGATTTTCGATTTTTGAATTAGAAAAATTTTAAAAAAATTATTTATAATTAATTAATCACGGTTTTTTTGACTCACTGATATTATTATTTGTTTTCAAATAACGTTCGATTGTAACAATTGATTTCTTTATTCTAGCGTTAGTTTGCTGTTTTGACGATACATCTATAATAATAAAAGCAAGTGTAATGTGTCTGTCTGTCTGTCTGTCTGTCTGACCGAGCTCTCCAGCCAAATCTATCGCACGCAGGGACCTGGAATTTTTTATACGGAAGCACAAAGGGGCTGGCCACCAGACCTCGAAGCCCGATTTTCGATTTTTGAATTAGAAAAATTTAAAAAAAATTATTTATAATTAATTAATCACGGTTTTTTTGACTCACTGATATTATTATTTGTTTTCAAATAACGTTCGATTGTAACAATTGATTTCTTTATTCTAGCGTTAGTTTGCTGTTTTGACAATACATCTATAATAATAAAAGCAAGTGTAATGTGTCTGTCTGTCTGTCTGACCGAGCTCTCCAGCCAAATCTATCGCACGCAGGGACCTGGAATTTTTTATACGGAAGCACAAAGGGGCTGGCCACTAGACCTCGAAGCCCGATTTTCGATTTTTGAATTAGAAAAATTTTTAAAAAATTATTTATAATTAATTAATCACGGTTTTTTTGACTCACTGATATTATTATTTGTTTTCAAATAACGTTCGATTGTAACAATTGATTTCCTTATTCTAGCGTTAGTTTGCTGTTTTGACGATACATCTATAATAATAAAAGCAAGTGTAATGTGTCTGTCTGTCTGTCTGACCGAGCTCTCCAGCCAAATCTATCGCACGCAGGGACCTGGAATTTTTTATACGGAAGCACAAAGGGGCTGGCCACCAGACCTCGAAGCCCGATTTTCGAATTTTGAATTAGAAAAATTTTAAAAAAATTATTTATAATTAATTAATCACGGTTTTTTTGACTCACTGATATTATTATTTGTTTTCAAATAACGTTCGATTGTAACAATTGATTTCTTTATTCTAAAGTTAGTTTGCTGATTTGACGATACATTAATAATAAAAGCAAGTGTAATGTGTCTGTCTGTCTGTCTGACCGAGCTCTCCAGCCATATCTATCGCACGCAGGGACCTGGAATTTTTTATACGGAAGCACAAAGGGGCTGGCCACCAGACCTCGAAGCCCGATTTTCGATTTTTGAAATAGAAAAATTAAAAAAAAATTATTTATAATTAATTAATCACGGTTTTTTTGACTCACTGATATTATTATTTGTTTTCAAATAACGTTCGATTGCAACCATTGATTTCTTTATTCTAGCGTTAGTTTGCTGTTTTGACGATACATCTATAATAATAAAAGCAAGTGTAATGTGTCTGTCTGTCTGTCTGTCTGTCTGACCGAGCTCTCCAGCCAAATCTATCGCACGCAGGGACCTGGAATTTTTTATACGGAAGCACAAAGGGGCTGGCCACCAGACCTCGAAGCCCGATTTTCGATTTTTGAATTAGAAAAATTTAAAAAAAATTATTTATAATTAATTAATCACGGTTTTTTGACTCACTGATATTATTATTTGTTTTCAAATAACGTTCGATTGTAACAATTGATTTCTTTATTCTAGCGTTAGTTTGCTGTTTTGACGATACATCTATAATAATAAAAGCAAGTGTAATGTGTCTGTCTGTCTGTCTGACCGAGCTCTCCAGCCAAATCTATCGCACGCAGGGACCTGGAATTTTTTATACGGAAGCACAAAGGGACTGGCCACCAGACCTCGAAGCCCGATTTTCGATTTTTGAATTAGAAAAATTTTAAAAAAATTATTTATAATTAATTAATCACGGTTTTTTTGACTCACTGATATTATTATTTGTTTTCAAATAACGTTCGATTGTAACAATTGATTTCTTTATTCTAGCGTTAGTTTGCTGTTTTGACGATACATCTATAATAATAAAAGCAAGTGTAATGTGTCTGTCTGTCTGTCTGACCGAGCTCTCCAGCCAAATCTATCGCACGCAGGGACCTGGAATTTTTTATACGGAAGCACAAAGGGGCTGGCCACCAGAACTCGAAGCCCGATTTTCGATTTTTGAATTAGAAAAATTTAAAAAAAATTATTTATAATTAATTAATCACGGTTTTTTTGACTCACTGATATTATTATTTGTTTTCAAATAACGTTCGATTGTAACAATTGATTTCTTTATTCTAGCGTTAGTTTGCTGTTTTGACGATACATCTATAATAATAAAAGCAAGTGTAATGTGTCTGTCTGTCTGTCTGTCTGACCGAGCTCTCCAGCCAAATCTATCGCACGCAGGGACCTGGAATTATTTATACGGAAGCACAAAGGGGCTGGCCACCAGACCTCGAAGCCCGATTTTCGATTTTTGAATTAGAAAAATTTAAAAAAAATTATTTATAATTAATTAATCACCGTTTTTTTGACTCACTGATATTATTATTTGTTTTCAAATAACGTTCGATTGTAACAATTGATTTCTTTATTCTAGCGTTAGTTTGCTGTTTTGACAATACATCTATAATAATAAAAGCAAGTGTAATGTGTCTGTCTGTCTGTCTGACCGAGCTCTCCAGCCAAATCTATCGCACGCAGGGACCTGGAATTTTTTATACGGAAGCACAAAGGGGCTGGCCACTAGACCTCGAAGCCCGATTTTCGATTTTTGAATTAGAAAAATTTTAAAAAAATTATTTATAATTAATTAATCACGGTTTTTTTGACTCACTGATATTATTATTTGTTTTCAAATAACGTTCGATTGTAACAATTGATTTCCTTATTCTAGCGTTAGTTTGCTGTTTTGACGATACATCTATAATAATAAAAGCAAGTGTAATGTGTCTGTCTGTCTGTCTGACCGAGCTCTCCAGCCAAATCTATCGCACGCAGGGACCTGGAATTTTTTATACGGAAGCACAAAGGGGCTGGCCACCAGACCTCGAAGCCCGATTTTCGAATTTTGAATTAGAAAAATTTAAAAAAAATTATTTATAATTAATTAATCACGGTTTTTTGACTCACTGACATTATTATTTGTTTTCAAATAACGTTCGATTGTAACAATTGATTTCTTTATTCTAGCGTTAGTTTGCTGTTTTGACGATACATCTATAATAATAAAAGCAAGTGTAATGTGTCTGTCTGTCTGTCTGACCGAGCTCTCCAGCCAAATCTATCGCACGCAGGGACCTGGAATTTTTTATACGGAAGCACAAAGGGACTGGCCACCAGACCTCGAAGCCCGATTTTCGATTTTTGAATTAGAAAAATTTTAAAAAAATTATTTATAATTAATTAATCACGGTTTTTTTGACTCACTGATATTATTATTTGTTTTCAAATAACGTTCGATTGTAACAATTGATTTCTTTATTCTAGCGTTAGTTTGCTGTTTTGACGATACATCTATAATAATAAAAGCAAGTGTAATGTGTCTGTCTGTCTGGCTGACCGAGCTCTCCAGCCAAATCTATCGCACGCAGGGACCTGGAATTTTTTATACGGAAGCACAAAGGGGCTGGCCACCAGAGCTCGAAGCCCGATTTTCGATTTTTGAATTAGAAAAATTTAAAAAAAATTATTTATAATTAATTAATCACGGTTTTTTTGACTCACTGATATTATTATTTATTTTCAAATAACGTTCGATTGTAACAATTGATTTCTTTATTCTAGCGTTAGTTTGCTGTTTTGACGATACATCTATAATAATAAAAGCAAGTGTAATGTGTCTGTCTGTCTGTCTGTCTGACCGAGCTCTCCAGCCAAATCTATCGCACGCAGGGACCTGGAATTATTTATACGGAAGCACAAAGGGGCTGGCCACCAGACCTCGAAGCCCGATTTTCGATTTTTGAATTAGAAAAATTTAAAAAAAATTATTTATAATTAATTAATCACCGTTTTTTTGACTCACTGATATTATTATTTGTTTTCAAATAACGTTCGATTGTAACAATTGATTTCTTTATTCTAGCGTTAGTTTGCTGTTTTGACAATACATCTATAATAATAAAAGCAAGTGTAATGTGTCTGTCTGTCTGTCTGACCGAGCTCTCCAGCCAAATCTATCGCACGCAGGGACCTGGAATTTTTTATACGGAAGCACAAAGGGGCTGGCCACTAGACCTCGAAGCCCGATTTTCGATTTTTGAATTAGAAAAATTTTAAAAAAATTATTTATAATTAATTAATCACGGTTTTTTTGACTCACTGATATTATTATTTGTTTTCAAATAACGTTCGATTGTAACAATTGATTTCCTTATTCTAGCGTTAGTTTGCTGTTTTGACGATACATCTATAATAATAAAAGCAAGTGTAATGTGTCTGTCTGTCTGTCTGACCGAGCTCTCCAGCCAAATCTATCGCACGCAGGGACCTGGAATTTTTTATACGGAAGCACAAAGGGGCTGGCCACCAGACCTCGAAGCCCGATTTTCGATTTTTGAATTAGAAAAATTTTAAAAAATTATTTATAATTAATTAATCACGGATTTTTTTGACTCACTGATATTATTATTTGTTTTCAAATAACGTTCGATTGTAACAATTGATTTCTTTATTCTAGCGTTAGTTTGCTGTTTTGACGATACATCTATAATAATAAAAGCAAGTGTAATGTGTCTGTCTGTCTGTCTGTCTGTCTGACCGAGCTCTCCAGCCAAATCTATCGCACGCAGGGACCTGGAATTTTTTATACGGAAGCACAAAGGGGCTGGCCACCAGACCTCGAAGCCCGATTTTCGATTTTTGAATTAGAAAAATTTTAAAAAAATTATTTATAATTAATTAATCACGGTTTTTTTGACTCACTGATATTATTATTTGTTTTCAAATAACGTTCGATTGTAACAATTGATTTCTTTATTCTAGCGTTAGTTTGCTGTTTTGACGATACATCTATAATAATAAAAGCAAGTGTAATGTGTCTGTCTGTCTGTCTGTCTGTCTGACCGAGCTCTCCAGCCAAATCTATCGCACGCAGGGACCTGGAATTTTTTATACGGAAGCACAAAGGGGCTGGCCACCAGACCTCGAAGCCCGATTTTCGATTTTTGAATTAGAAAAATTTAAAAAAAATTATTTATAATTAATTAATCACGGTTTTTTTGACTCACTGATATTATTATTTGTTTTCAAATAACGTTCGATTGTAACAATTGATTTCTTTATTCTAGCGTTAGTTTGCTGTTTTGACAATACATCTATAATAATAAAAGCAAGTGTAATGTGTCTGTCTGTCTGTCTGACCGAGCTCTCCAGCCAAATCTATCGCACGCAGGGACCTGGAATTTTTTATACGGAAGCACAAAGGGGCTGGCCACTAGACCTCGAAGCCCGATTTTCGATTTTTGAATTAGAAAAATTTTTAAAAAATTATTTATAATTAATTAATCACGGTTTTTTTGACTCACTGATATTATTATTTGTTTTCAAATAACGTTCGATTGTAACAATTGATTTCCTTATTCTAGCGTTAGTTTGCTGTTTTGACGATACATCTATAATAATAAAAGCAAGTGTAATGTGTCTGTCTGTCTGTCTGACCGAGGTCTCCAGCCAAATCTATCGCACGCAGGGACCTGGAATTTTTTATACGGAAGCACAAAGGGGCTGGCCACCAGACCTCGAAGCCCGATTTTCGAATTTTGAATTAGAAAAATTTTAAAAAAATTATTTATAATTAATTAATCACGGTTTTTTTGACTCACTGATATTATTATTTGTTTTCAAATAACGTTCGATTGTAACAATTGATTTCTTTATTCTAGCGTTAGTTTGCTGATTTGACGATACATTAATAATAAAAGCAAGTGTAATGTGTCTGTCTGTCTGTCTGACCGAGCTCTCCAGCCATATCTATCGCACGCAGGGACCTGGAATTTTTTATACGGAAGCACAAAGGGGCTGGCCACCAGACCTCGAAGCCCGATTTTCGATTTTTGAAATAGAAAAATTAAAAAAAAATTATTTATAATTAATTAATCACGGTTTTTTTGACTCACTGATATTATTATTTGTTTTCAAATAACGTTCGATTGTAACCATTGATTTCTTTATTCTAGCGTTAGTTTGCTGTTTTGACGATACATCTATAATAATAAAAGCAAGTGTAATGTGTCTGTCTGTCTGTCTGTCTGTCTGACCGAGCTCTCCAGCCAAATCTATCGCACGCAGGGACCTGGAATTTTTTATACGGAAGCACAAAGGGGCTGGCCACCAGACCTCGAAGCCCGATTTTCGATTTTTGAATTAGAAAAATTTAAAAAAAATTATTTATAATTAATTAATCACGGTTTTTTGACTCACTGATATTATTATTTGTTTTCAAATAACGTTCGATTGTAACAATTGATTTCTTTATTCTAGCGTTAGTTTGCTGTTTTGACGATACATCTATAATAATAAAAGCAAGTGTAATGTGTCTGTCTGTCTGTCTGACCGAGCTCTCCAGCCAAATCTATCGCACGCAGGGACCTGGAATTTTTTATACGGAAGCACAAAGGGACTGGCCACCAGACCTCGAAGCCCGATTTTCGATTTTTGAATTAGAAAAATTTTAAAAAAATTATTTATAATTAATTAATCACGGTTTTTTTGACTCACTGATATTATTATTTGTTTTCAAATAACGTTCGATTGTAACAATTGATTTCTTTATTCTAGCGTTAGTTTGCTGTTTTGACGATACATCTATAATAATAAAAGCAAGTGTAATGTGTCTGTCTGTCTGTCTGACCGAGCTCTCCAGCCAAATCTATCGCACGCAGGGACCTGGAATTTTTTATACGGAAGCACAAAGGGGCTGGCCACCAGAACTCGAAGCCCGATTTTCGATTTTTGAATTAGAAAAATTTAAAAAAAATTATTTATAATTAATTAATCACGGTTTTTTTGACTCACTGATATTATTATTTGTTTTCAAATAACGTTCGATTGTAACAATTGATTTCTTTATTCTAGCGTTAGTTTGCTGTTTTGACGATACATCTATAATAATAAAAGCAAGTGTAATGTGTCTGTCTGTCTGTCTGTCTGTCTGACCGAGCTCTCCAGCCAAATCTATCGCACGCAGGGACCTGGAATTTTTTATACGGAAGCACAAAGGGGCTGGCCACCAGACCTCGAAGCCCGATTTTCGATTTTTGAATTAGAAAAATTTAAAAAAAATTATTTATAATTAATTAATCACGGTTTTTTTGACTCACTGATATTATTATTTGTTTTCAAATAACGTTCGATTGTAACAATTGATTTCTTTATTCTAGCGTTAGTTTGCTGTTTTGACAATACATCTATAATAATAAAAGCAAGTGTAATGTGTCTGTCTGTCTGTCTGACCGAGCTCTCCAGCCAAATCTATCGCACGCAGGGACCTGGAATTTTTTATACGGAAGCACAAAGGGGCTGGCCACTAGACCTCGAAGCCCGATTTTCGATTTTTGAATTAGAAAAATTTTTAAAAAATTATTTATAATTAATTAATCACGGTTTTTTTGACTCACTGATATTATTATTTGTTTTCAAATAACGTTCGATTGTAACAATTGATTTCCTTATTCTAGCGTTAGTTTGCTGTTTTGACGATACATCTATAATAATAAAAGCAAGTGTAATGTGTCTGTCTGTCTGTCTGACCGAGGTCTCCAGCCAAATCTATCGCACGCAGGGACCTGGAATTTTTTATACGGAAGCACAAAGGGGCTGGCCACCAGACCTCGAAGCCCGATTTTCGAATTTTGAATTAGAAAAATTTTAAAAAAATTATTTATAATTAATTAATCACGGTTTTTTTGACTCACTGATATTATTATTTGTTTTCAAATAACGTTCGATTGTAACAATTGATTTCTTTATTCTAGCGTTAGTTTGCTGATTTGACGATACATTAATAATAAAAGCAAGTGTAATGTGTCTGTCTGTCTGTCTGACCGAGCTCTCCAGCCATATCTATCGCACGCAGGGACCTGGAATTTTTTATACGGAAGCACAAAGGGGCTGGCCACCAGACCTCGAAGCCCGATTTTCGATTTTTGAAATAGAAAAATTAAAAAAAAATTATTTATAATTAATTAATCACGGTTTTTTTGACTCACTGATATTATTATTTGTTTTCAAATAACGTTCGATTGTAACCATTGATTTCTTTATTCTAGCGTTAGTTTGCTGTTTTGACGATACATCTATAATAATAAAAGCAAGTGTAATGTGTCTGTCTGTCTGTCTGTCTGTCTGACCGAGCTCTCCAGCCAAATCTATCGCACGCAGGGACCTGGAATTTTTTATACGGAAGCACAAAGGGGCTGGCCACCAGACCTCGAAGCCCGATTTTCGATTTTTGAATTAGAAAAATTTAAAAAAAATTATTTATAATTAATTAATCACGGTTTTTTGACTCACTGATATTATTATTTGTTTTCAAATAACGTTCGATTGTAACAATTGATTTCTTTATTCTAGCGTTAGTTTGCTGTTTTGACGATACATCTATAATAATAAAAGCAAGTGTAATGTGTCTGTCTGTCTGTCTGACCGAGCTCTCCAGCCAAATCTATCGCACGCAGGGACCTGGAATTTTTTATACGGAAGCACAAAGGGACTGGCCACCAGACCTCGAAGCCCGATTTTCGATTTTTGAATTAGAAAAATTTTAAAAAAATTATTTATAATTAATTAATCACGGTTTTTTTGACTCACTGATATTATTATTTGTTTTCAAATAACGTTCGATTGTAACAATTGATTTCTTTATTCTAGCGTTAGTTTGCTGTTTTGACGATACATCTATAATAATAAAAGCAAGTGTAATGTGTCTGTCTGTCTGTCTGACCGAGCTCTCCAGCCAAATCTATCGCACGCAGGGACCTGGAATTTTTTATACGGAAGCACAAAGGGGCTGGCCACCAGAACTCGAAGCCCAATTTTCGATTTTTGAATTAGAAAAATTTAAAAAAAATTATTTATAATTAATTAATCACGGTTTTTTTGACTCACTGATATTATTATTTGTTTTCAAATAACGTTCGATTGTAACAATTGATTTCTTTATTCTAGCGTTAGTTTGCTGTTTTGACGATACATCTATAATAATAAAAGCAAGTGTAATGTGTCTGTCTGTCTGTCTGTCTGACCGAGCTCTCCAGCCAAATCTATCGCACGCAGGGACCTGGAATTATTTATACGGAAGCACAAAGGGGCTGGCCACCAGACCTCGAAGCCCGATTTTCGATTTTTGAATTAGAAAAATTTAAAAAAAATTATTTATAATTAATTAATCACCGTTTTTTTGACTCACTGATATTATTATTTGTTTTCAAATAACGTTCGATTGTAACAATTGATTTCTTTATTCTAGCGTTAGTTTGCTGTTTTGACAATACATCTATAATAATAAAAGCAAGTGTAATGTGTCTGTCTGTCTGTCTGACCGAGCTCTCCAGCCAAATCTATCGCACGCAGGGACCTGGAATTTTTTATACGGAAGCACAAAGGGGCTGGCCACTAGACCTCGAAGCCCGATTTTCGATTTTTGAATTAGAAAAATTTTAAAAAAATTATTTATAATTAATTAATCACGGTTTTTTTGACTCACTGATATTATTATTTGTTTTCAAATAACGTTCGATTGTAACAATTGATTTCCTTATTCTAGCGTTAGTTTGCTGTTTTGACGATACATCTATAATAATAAAAGCAAGTGTAATGTGTCTGTCTGTCTGTCTGACCGAGCTCTCCAGCCAAATCTATCGCACGCAGGGACCTGGAATTTTTTATACGGAAGCACAAAGGGGCTGGCCACCAGACCTCGAAGCCCGATTTTCGAATTTTGAATTAGAAAAATTTAAAAAAAAATATTTATAATTAATTAATCACGGTTTTTTTGACTCACTGATATTATTATTTGTTTTCAAATAACGTTCGATTGTAACAATTGATTTCTTTATTCTAGCGTTAGTTTGCTGTTTTGACGATACATCTATAATAATAAAAGCAAGTGTAATGTGTCTGTCTGTCTGTCTGTCTGACCGAGCTCTCCAGCCAAATCTATCGCACGCAGGGACCTGGAATTATTTATACGGAAGCACAAAGGGGCTGGCCACCAGACCTCGAAGCCCGATTTTCGATTTTTGAATTAGAAAAATTTAAAAAAAATTATTTATAATTAATTAATCACCGTTTTTTTGACTCACTGATATTATTATTTGTTTTCAAATAACGTTCGATTGTAACAATTGATTTCTTTATTCTAGCGTTAGTTTGCTGTTTTGACAATACATCTATAATAATAAAAGCAAGTGTAATGTGTCTGTCTGTCTGTCTGACCGAGCTCTCCAGCCATATCTATCGCACGCAGGGACCTGGAATTTTTTATACGGAAGCACAAAGGGGCTGGCCACCAGACCTCGAAGCCCGATTTTCGATTTTTGAAATAGAAAAATTAAAAAAAAATTATTTATAATTAATTAATCACGGTTTTTTTGACTCACTGATATTATTATTTGTTTTCAAATAACGTTCGATTGTAACCATTGATTTCTTTATTCTAGCGTTAGTTTGCTGTTTTGACGATACATCTATAATAATAAAAGCAAGTGTAATGTGTCTGTCTGTCTGTCTGTCTGTCTGACCGAGCTCTCCAGCCAAATCTATCGCACGCAGGGACCTGGAATTTTTTATACGGAAGCACAAAGGGGCTGGCCACCAGACCTCGAAGCCCGATTTTCGATTTTTGAATTAGAAAAATTTAAAAAAAATTATTTATAATTAATTAATCACGGTTTTTTGACTCACTGATATTATTATTTGTTTTCAAATAACGTTCGATTGTAACAATTGATTTCTTTATTCTAGCGTTAGTTTGCTGTTTTGACGATACATCTATAATAATAAAAGCAAGTGTAATGTGTCTGTCTGTCTGTCTGACCGAGCTCTCCAGCCAAATCTATCGCACGCAGGGACCTGGAATTTTTTATACGGAAGCACAAAGGGACTGGCCACCAGACCTCGAAGCCCGATTTTCGATTTTTGAATTAGAAAAATTTTAAAAAAATTATTTATAATTAATTAATCACGGTTTTTTTGACTCACTGATATTATTATTTGTTTTCAAATAACGTTCGATTGTAACAATTGATTTCTTTATTCTAGCGTTAGTTTGCTGTTTTGACGATACATCTATAATAATAAAAGCAAGTGTAATGTGTCTGTCTGTCTGTCTGACCGAGCTCTCCAGCCAAATCTATCGCACGCAGGGACCTGGAATTTTTTATACGGAAGCACAAAGGGGCTGGCCACCAGAACTCGAAGCCCGATTTTCGATTTTTGAATTAGAAAAATTTAAAAAAAATTATTTATAATTAATTAATCACGGTTTTTTTGACTCACTGATATTATTATTTGTTTTCAAATAACGTTCGATTGTAACAATTGATTTCTTTATTCTAGCGTTAGTTTGCTGTTTTGACGATACATCTATAATAATAAAAGCAAGTGTAATGTGTCTGTCTGTCTGTCTGTCTGACCGAGCTCTCCAGCCAAATCTATCGCACGCAGGGACCTGGAATTTTTTATACGGAAGCACAAAGGGGCTGGCCACTAGACCTCGAAGCCCGATTTTCGATTTTTGAATTAGAAAAATTTTAAAAAAATTATTTATAATTAATTAATCACGGTTTTTTTGACTCACTGATATTATTATTTGTTTTCAAATAACGTTCGATTGTAACAATTGATTTCCTTATTCTAGCGTTAGTTTGCTGTTTTGACGATACATCTATAATAATAAAAGCAAGTGTAATGTGTCTGTCTGTCTGTCTGACCGAGCTCTCCAGCCAAATCTATCGCACGCAGGGACCTGGAATTTTTTATACGGAAGCACAAAGGGGCTGGCCACCAGACCTCGAAGCCCGATTTTCGAATTTTGAATTAGAAAAATTTAAAAAAAATTATTTATAATTAATTAATCACGGTTTTTTGACTCACTGATATTATTATTTGTTTTCAAATAACGTTCGATTGTAACAATTGATTTCTTTATTCTAGCGTTAGTTTGCTGTTTTGACGATACATCTATAATAATAAAAGCAAGTGTAATGTGTCTGTCTGTCTGTCTGACCGAGCTCTCCAGCCAAATCTATCGCACGCAGGGACCTGGAATTTTTTATACGGAAGCACAAAGGGACTGGCCACCAGACCTCGAAGCCCGATTTTCGATTTTTGAATTAGAAAAATTTTAAAAAAATTATTTATAATTAATTAATCACGGTTTTTTTGACTCACTGATATTATTATTTGTTTTCAAATAACGTTCGATTGTAACAATTGATTTCTTTATTCTAGCGTTAGTTTGCTGTTTTGACGATACATCTATAATAATAAAAGCAAGTGTAATGTGTCTGTCTGTCTGTCTGACCGAGCTCTCCAGCCAAATCTATCGCACGCAGGGACCTGGAATTTTTTATACGGAAGCACAAAGGGGCTGGCCACCAGAACTCGAAGCCCGATTTTCGATTTTTGAATTAGAAAAATTTAAAAAAAATTATTTATAATTAATTAATCACGGTTTTTTTGACTCACTGATATTATTATTTGTTTTCAAATAACGTTCGATTGTAACAATTGATTTCTTTATTCTAGCGTTAGTTTGCTGTTTTGACGATACATCTATAATAATAAAAGCAAGTGTAATGTGTCTGTCTGTCTGTCTGTCTGACCGAGCTCTCCAGCCAAATCTATCGCACGCAGGGACCTGGAATTATTTATACGGAAGCACAAAGGGGCTGGCCACCAGACCTCGAAGCCCGATTTTCGATTTTTGAATTAGAAAAATTTAAAAAAAATTATTTATAATTAATTAATCACCGTTTTTTTGACTCACTGATATTATTATTTGTTTTCAAATAACGTTCGATTGTAACAATTGATTTCTTTATTCTAGCGTTAGTTTGCTGTTTTGACAATACATCTATAATAATAAAAGCAAGTGTAATGTGTCTGTCTGTCTGTCTGACCGAGCTCTCCAGCCAAATCTATCGCACGCAGGGACCTGGAATTTTTTATACGGAAGCACAAAGGGGCTGGCCACTAGACCTCGAAGCCCGATTTTCGATTTTTGAATTAGAAAAATTTTAAAAAAATTATTTATAATTAATATCACGGTTTTTTTTGACTCACTGATATTATTATTTGTTTTCAAATAACGTTCGATTGTAACAATTGATTTCCTTATTCTAGCGTTAGTTTGCTGTTTTGACGATACATCTATAATAATAAAAGCAAGTGTAATGTGTCTGTCTGTCTGTCTGACCGAGCTCTCCAGCCAAATCTATCGCACGCAGGGACCTGGAATTTTTTATACGGAAGCACAAAGGGGCTGGCCACCAGACCTCGAAGCCCGATTTTCGATTTTTGAATTAGAAAAATTTTAAAAAATTATTTATAATTAATTAATCACGGATTTTTTTGACTCACTGATATTATTATTTGTTTTCAAATAACGTTCGATTGTAACAATTGATTTCTTTATTCTAGCGTTAGTTTGCTGTTTTGACGATACATCTATAATAATAAAAGCAAGTGTAATGTGTCTGTCTGTCTGTCTGTCTGTCTGACCGAGCTCTCCAGCCAAATCTATCGCACGCAGGGACCTGGAATTTTTTATACGGAAGCACAAAGGGGCTGGCCACCAGACCTCGAAGCCCGATTTTCGATTTTTGAATTAGAAAAATTTTAAAAAAATTATTTATAATTAATTAATCACGGTTTTTTTGACTCACTGATATTATTATTTGTTTTCAAATAACGTTCGATTGTAACAATTTGATTTCTTTATTCTAGCGTTAGTTTGCTGTTTTGACGATACATCTATAATAATAAAAGCAAGTGTAATGTGTCTGTCTGTCTGTCTGTCTGTCTGACCGAGCTCTCCAGCCAAATCTATCGCACGCAGGGACCTGGAATTTTTTATACGGAAGCACAAAGGGGCTGGCCACCAGACCTCGAAGCCCGATTTTCGATTTTTGAATTAGAAAAATTTAAAAAAAATTATTTATAATTAATTAATCACGGTTTTTTTGACTCACTGATATTATTATTTGTTTTCAAATAACGTTCGATTGTAACAATTGATTTCTTTATTCTAGCGTTAGTTTGCTGTTTTGACAATACATCTATAATAATAAAAGCAAGTGTAATGTGTCTGTCTGTCTGTCTGACCGAGCTCTCCAGCCAAATCTATCGCACGCAGGGACCTGGAATTTTTTATACGGAAGCACAAAGGGGCTGGCCACTAGACCTCGAAGCCCGATTTTCGATTTTTGAATTAGAAAAATTTTTAAAAAATTATTTATAATTAATTAATCACGGTTTTTTTGACTCACTGATATTATTATTTGTTTTCAAATAACGTTCGATTGTAACAATTGATTTCCTTATTCTAGCGTTAGTTTGCTGTTTTGACGATACATCTATAATAATAAAAGCAAGTGTAATGTGTCTGTCTGTCTGTCTGACCGAGCTCTCCAGCCAAATCTATCGCACGCAGGGACCTGGAATTTTTTATACGGAAGCACAAAGGGGCTGGCCACCAGACCTCGAAGCCCGATTTTCGAATTTTGAATTAGAAAAATTTTAAAAAAATTATTTATAATTAATTAATCACGGTTTTTTTGACTCACTGATATTATTATTTGTTTTCAAATAACGTTCGATTGTAACAATTGATTTCTTTATTCTAGCGTTAGTTTGCTGATTTGACGATACATTAATAATAAAAGCAAGTGTAATGTGTCTGTCTGTCTGTCTGACCGAGCTCTCCAGCCATATCTATCGCACGCAGGGACCTGGAATTTTTTATACGGAAGCACAAAGGGGCTGGCCACCAGACCTCGAAGCCCGATTTTCGATTTTTGAAATAGAAAAATTAAAAAAAAATTATTTATAATTAATTAATCACGGTTTTTTTGACTCACTGATATTATTATTTGTTTTCAAATAACGTTCGATTGTAACCATTGATTTCTTTATTCTAGCGTTAGTTTGCTGTTTTGACGATACATCTATAATAATAAAAGCAAGTGTAATGTGTCTGTCTGTCTGTCTGTCTGCTGACCGAGCTCTCCAGCCAAATCTATCGCACGCAGGGACCTGGAATTTTTTATACGGAAGCACAAAGGGGCTGGCCACCAGACCTCGAAGCCCGATTTTCGATTTTTGAATTAGAAAAATTTAAAAAAAATTATTTATAATTAATTAATCACGGTTTTTTGACTCACTGATATTATTATTTGTTTTCAAATAACGTTCGATTGTAACAATTGATTTCTTTATTCTAGCGTTAGTTTGCTGTTTTGACGATACATCTATAATAATAAAAGCAAGTGTAATGTGTCTGTCTGTCTGTCTGACCGAGCTCTCCAGCCAAATCTATCGCACGCAGGGACCTGGAATTTTTTATACGGAAGCACAAAGGGACTGGCCACCAGACCTCGAAGCCCGATTTTCGATTTTTGAATTAGAAAAATTTTAAAAAAATTATTTATAATTAATTAATCACGGTTTTTTTGACTCACTGATATTATTATTTGTTTTCAAATAACGTTCGATTGTAACAATTGATTTCTTTATTCTAGCGTTAGTTTGCTGTTTTGACGATACATCTATAATAATAAAAGCAAGTGTAATGTGTCTGTCTGTCTGTCTGACCGAGCTCTCCAGCCAAATCTATCGCACGCAGGGACCAGGAATTTTTTATACGGAAGCACAAAGGGGCTGGCCACCAGAACTCGAAGCCCGATTTTCGATTTTTGAATTAGAAAAATTTAAAAAAAATTATTTATAATTAATTAATCACGGTTTTTTTGACTCACTGATATTATTATTTGTTTTCAAATAACGTTCGATTGTAACAATTGATTTCTTTATTCTAGCGTTAGTTTGCTGTTTTGACGATACATCTATAATAATAAAAGCAAGTGTAATGTGTCTGTCTGTCTGTCTGTCTGACCGAGCTCTCCAGCCAAATCTATCGCACGCAGGGACCTGGAATTATTTATACGGAAGCACAAAGGGGCTGGCCACCAGACCTCGAAGCCCGATTTTCGATTTTTGAATTAGAAAAATTTAAAAAAAATTATTTATAATTAATTAATCACCGTTTTTTTGACTCACTGATATTATTATTTGTTTTCAAATAACGTTCGATTGTAACAATTGATTTCTTTATTCTAGCGTTAGTTTGCTGTTTTGACAATACATCTATAATAATAAAAGCAAGTGTAATGTGTCTGTCTGTCTGTCTGACCGAGCTCTCCAGCCAAATCTATCGCACGCAGGGACCTGGAATTTTTTATACGGAAGCACAAAGGGGCTGGCCACTAGACCTCGAAGCCCGATTTTCGATTTTTGAATTAGAAAAATTTTAAAAAAATTATTTATAATTAATTAATCACGGTTTTTTTGACTCACTGATATTATTATTTGTTTTCAAATAACGTTCGATTGTAACAATTGATTTCTTTATTCTAGCGTTAGTTTGCTGTTTTGACAATACATCTATAATAATAAAAGCAAGTGTAATGTGTCTGTCTGTCTGTCTGACCGAGCTCTCCAGCCAAATCTATCGCACGCAGGGACCTGGAATTTTTTATACGGAAGCACAAAGGGGCTGGCCACTAGACCTCGAAGCCCGATTTTCGATTTTTGAATTAGAAAAATTTTAAAAAAATTATTTATAATTAATTAATCACGGTTTTTTTGACTCACTGATATTATTATTTGTTTTCAAATAACGTTCGATTGTAACCATTGATTTCTTTATTCTAGCGTTAGTTTGCTGATTTGACGATACATTAATAATAAAAGCAAGTGTAATGTGTCTGTCTGTCTGTCTGTCTGTCTGACCGAGCTCTCCAGCCATATCTATCGCACGCAGGGACCTGGAATTTTTTATACGGAAGCACAAAGGGGCTGGCCACCAGACCTCGAAGCCCGATTTTCGATTTTTGAAATAGAAAAATTTTAAAAAAATTATTTATAATTAATTAATCACGGTTTTTTTGACTCACTGATATTATTATTTGTTTTCAAATAACGTTCGATTGTAACCATTGATTTCTTTATTCTAGCGTTAGTTTGCTGTTTTGACGATACATCTATAATAATAAAAGCAAGTGTAATGTGTCTGTCTGTCTGTCTGTCTGTCTGACCGAGCTCTCCAGCCAAATCTATCGCACGCAGGGACCTGGAATTTTTTATACGGAAGCACAAAGGGGCTGGCCACCAGACCTCGAAGCCCGATTTTCGATTTTTGAATTAGAAAAATTTTAAAAAAATTATTTATAATTAATTAATCACGGTTTTTTGACTCACTGATATTATTATTTGTTTTCAAATAACGTTCGATTGTAACAATTGATTTCTTTATTCTAGCGTTAGTTTGCTGTTTTGACGATACATCTATAATAATAAAAGCAAGTGTAATGTGTCTGTCTGTCTGTCTGACCGAGCTCTCCAGCCAAATCTATCGCACGCAGGGACCTGGAATTTTTTATACGGAAGCACAAAGGGGCTGGCCACCAGAACTCGAAGCCCGATTTTCGATTTTTGAATTAGAAAAATTTAAAAAAAATTATTTATAATTAATTAATCACGGTTTTTTTGACTCACTGATATTATTATTTGTTTTCAAATAACGTTCGATTGTAACAATTGATTTCTTTATTCTAGCGTTAGTTTGCTGTTTTGACGATACATCTATAATAATAAAAGCAAGTGTAATGTGTCTGTCTGTCTGTCTGTCTGACCGAGCTCTCCAGCCAAATCTATCGCACGCAGGGACCTGGAATTATTTATACGGAAGCACAAAGGGGCTGGCCACCAGACCTCGAAGCCCGATTTTCGATTTTTGAATTAGAAAAATTTAAAAAAAATTATTTATAATTAATTAATCACCGTTTTTTTGACTCACTGATATTATTATTTGTTTTCAAATAACGTTCGATTGTAACAATTGATTTCTTTATTCTAGCGTTAGTTTGCTGTTTTGACGATACATCTATAATAATAAAAGCAAGTGTAATGTGTCTGTCTGTCTGTCTGACCGAGCTCTCCAGCCAAATCTATCGCACGCAGGGACCTGGAATTATTTATACGGAAGCACAAAGGGGCTGGCCACCAGACCTCGAAGCCCGATTTTCGATTTTTGAATTAGAAAAATTTTAAAAAAATTATTTATAATTAATTAATCACCGTTTTTTTGACTCACTGATATTATTATTTGTTTTCAAATAACGTTCGATTGTAACAATTGATTTCTTTATTCTAGCGTTAGTTTGCTGTTTTGACGATACATCTATAATAATAAAAGCAAGTGTAATGTGTCTGTCTGTCTGTCTGTCTGTCTGACCGAGCTCTCCAGCCAAATCTATCGCACGCAGGGACCTGGAATTTTTTATACGGAAGCACAAAGAGGCTGGCCACCAGACCTCGAAGCCCGATTTTCGATTTTTGAATTAGAAAAATTTAAAAAAAATTATTTATAATTAATTAATCACGGTTTTTTTGACTCACTGATATTATTATTTGTTTTCAAATAACGTTTGATTGTAACAATTGATTTCTTTATTCTAGCGTTAGTTTGCTGTTTTGACGATACATCTATAATAATAAAAGCAAGTGTAATGTGTCTGTCTGTCTGTCTGACCGAGCTCTCCAGCCAAATCTATCGCACGCAGGGACCTGGAATTTTTTATACGGAAGCACAAAGGGGCTGGCCACCAGAACTCGAAGCCCGATTTTCGATTTTTGAATTAGAAAAATTTAAAAAAAATTATTTATAATTAATTAATCACGGTTTTTTTGACTCACTGATATTATTATTTGTTTTCAAATAACGTTCGATTGTAACAATTGATTTCTTTATTCTAGCGTTAGTTTGCTGTTTTGACGATACATCTATAATAATAAAAGCAAGTGTAATGTGTCTGTCTGTCTGTCTGTCTGACCGAGCTCTCCAGCCAAATCTATCGCACGCAGGGACCTGGAATTATTTATACGGAAGCACAAAGGGGCTGGCCACCAGACCTCGAAGCCCGATTTTCGATTTTTGAATTAGAAAAATTAAAAAAAAATTATTTATAATTAATTAATCACCGTTTTTTTGACTCACTGATATTATTATTTGTTTTCAAATAACGTTCGATTGTAACAATTGATTTCTTTATTCTAGCGTTAGTTTGCTGTTTTGACAATACATCTATAATAATAAAAGCAAGTGTAATGTGTCTGTCTGTCTGTCTGACCGAGCTCTCCAGCCAAATCTATCGCACGCAGGGACCTGGAATTTTTTATACGGAAGCACAAAGGGGCTGGCCACTAGACCTCGAAGCCCGATTTTCGATTTTTGAATTAGAAAAATTTTAAAAAAATTATTTATAATTAATTAATCACGGTTTTTTTGACTCACTGATATTATTATTTGTTTTCAAATAACGTTCGATTGTAACAATTGATTTCCTTATTCTAGCGTTAGTTTGCTGTTTTGACGATACATCTATAATAATAAAAGCAAGTGTAATGTGTCTGTCTGTCTGTCTGACCGAGCTCTCCAGCCAAATCTATCGCACGCAGGGACCTGGAATTTTTTATACGGAAGCACAAAGGGGCTGGCCACCAGACCTCGAAGCCCGATTTTCGAATTTTGAATTAGAAAAATTTAAAAAAAAATATTTATAATTAATTAATCACGGTTTTTTTGACTCACTGATATTATTATTTGTTTTCAAATAACGTTCGATTGTAACAATTGATTTCTTTATTCTAGCGTTAGTTTGCTGTTTTGACGATACATCTATAATAATAAAAGCAAGTGTAATGTGTCTGTCTGTCTGTCTGTCTGACCGAGCTCTCCAGCCAAATCTATCGCACGCAGGGACCTGGAATTATTTATACGGAAGCACAAAGGGGCTGGCCACCAGACCTCGAAGCCCGATTTTCGATTTTTGAATTAGAAAAATTTAAAAAAAATTATTTATAATTAATTAATCACCGTTTTTTTGACTCACTGATATTATTATTTGTTTTCAAATAACGTTCGATTGTAACAATTGATTTCTTTATTCTAGCGTTAGTTTGCTGTTTTGACAATACATCTATAATAATAAAAGCAAGTGTAATGTGTCTGTCTGTCTGTCTGACCGAGCTCTCCAGCCAAATCTATCGCACGCAGGGACCTGGAATTTTTTATACGGAAGCACAAAGGGGCTGGCCACTAGACCTCGAAGCCCGATTTTCGATTTTTGAATTAGAAAAATTTTAAAAAAATTATTTATAATTAATTAATCACGGTTTTTTTGACTCACTGATATTATTATTTGTTTTCAAATAACGTTCGATTGTAACAATTGATTTCTTTATTCTAGCGTTAGTTTGCTGATTTGACGATACATTAATAATAAAAGCAAGTGTAATGTGTCTGTCTGTCTGTCTGTCTGTCTGACCGAGCTCTCCAGCCATATCTATCGCACGCAGGGACCTGGAATTTTTTATACGGAAGCACAAAGGGGCTGGCCACCAGACCTCGAAGCCCGATTTTCGATTTTTGAAATAGAAAAATTTTAAAAAAATTATTTATAATTAATTAATCACGGTTTTTTTGACTCACTGATATTATTATTTGTTTTCAAATAACGTTCGATTGTAACCATTGATTTCTTTATTCTAGCGTTAGTTTGCTGTTTTGACGATACATCTATAATAATAAAAGCAAGTGTAATGTGTCTGTCTGTCTGTCTGTCTGTCTGACCGAGCTCTCCAGCCAAATCTATCGCACGCAGGGACCTGGAATTTTTTATACGGAAGCACAAAGGGGCTGGCCACCAGACCTCGAAGCCCGATTTTCGATTTTTGAATTAGAAAAATTTTAAAAAAATTATTTATAATTAATTAATCACGGTTTTTTGACTCACTGATATTATTATTTGTTTTCAAATAACGTTCGATTGTAACAATTGATTTCTTTATTCTAGCGTTAGTTTGCTGTTTTGACGATATATCTATAATAATAAAAGCAAGTGTAATGTGTCTGTCTGTCTGTCTGACCGAGCTCTCCAGCCAAATCTATCGCACGCAGGGACCTGGAATTTTTTATACGGAAGCACAAAGGGGCTGGCCACCAGAACTCGAAGCCCGATTTTCGATTTTTGAATTAGAAAAATTTTAAAAAAATTATTTATAATTAATTAATCACGGTTTTTTTGACTCACTGATATTATTATTTGTTTTCAAATAACGTTCGATTGTAACAATTGATTTCTTTATTCTAGCGTTAGTTTGCTGTTTTGACGATACATCTATAATAATAAAAGCAAGTGTAATGTGTCTGTCTGTCTGTCTGTCTGACCGAGTTCTCCAGCCAAATCTATCGCACGCAGGGACCTGGAATTATTTATACGGAAGCACAAAGGGGCTGGCCACCAGACCTCGAAGCCCGATTTTCGATTTTTGAATTAGAAAAATTTAAAAAAAATTATTTATAATTAATTAATCACCGTTTTTTTGACTCACTGATATTATTATTTGTTTTCAAATAACGTTCGATTGTAACAATTGATTTCTTTATTCTAGCGTTAGTTTGCTGTTTTGACGATACATCTATAATAATAAAAGCAAGTGTAATGTGTCTGTCTGTCTGTCTGACCGAGCTCTCCAGCCAAATCTATCGCACGCAGGGACCTGGAATTATTTATACGGAAGCACAAAGGGGCTGGCCACCAGACCTCGAAGCCCGATTTTCGATTTTTGAATTAGAAAAATTTTAAAAAAATTATTTATAATTAATTAATCACCGTTTTTTTGACTCACTGATATTATTATTTGTTTTCAAATAACGTTCGATTGTAACAATTGATTTCTTTATTCTAGCGTTAGTTTGCTGTTTTGACGATACATCTATAATAATAAAAGCAAGTGTAATGTGTCTGTCTGTCTGTCTGACCGAGCTCTCCAGCCAAATCTATCGCACGCAGGGACCTGGAATTTTTTATACGGAAGCACAAAGAGGCTGGCCACCAGACCTCGAAGCCCGATTTTCGATTTTTGAATTAGAAAAATTTAAAAAAAATTATTTATAATTAATTAATCACGGTTTTTTTGACTCACTGATATTATTATTTGTTTTCAAATAACGTTCGATTGTAACAATTGATTTCTTTATTCTAGCGTTAGTTTGCTGTTTTGACGATACATCTATAATAATAAAAGCAAGTGTAATGTGTCTGTCTGTCTGTCTGTCTGACCGAGCTCTCCAGCCAAATCTATCGCACGCAGGGACCTGGAATTTTTTATACGGAAGCACAAAGGGGCTGGCCACTAGACCTCGAAGCCCGATTTTCGATTTTTGAATTAGAAAAATTTAAAAAAAATTATTTATAATTAATTAATCACGGTTTTTTTGACTCACTGATATTATTATTTGTTTTCAAATAACGTTCGATTGTAACAATTGATTTCTTTATTCTAGCGTTAGTTTGCTGTTTTAAAGATACATCTATAATAATAAAAGCAAGTGTAACGTGTCTGTCTGTCTGTCTGTCTGACCGAGCTCTCCAGCCAAATCTATCGCACGCAGGGACCTGGAATTTTTTATGCGGAAGCACAAAGGGGCTGGCCACCAGACCTCGAAGCCCGATTTTCGATTTTTGAATTAGAAAAATTTAAAAAAAATTATTTATAATTAATTAATCACGGTTTTTTTGACTCACTGATATTATTATTTGTTTTCAAATAACGTTCGATTGTAACAATTGATTTCTTTATTCTTGCGTTAGTTTGCTGTTTTGACGATACATTAATAATAAAAGCAAGTGTAATGTGTCTGTCTGTCTGTCTGACCGAGCTCTCCAGCCAAATCTATCGCACGCAGGGACCTGGAATTTTTTATACGGAAGCACAAAGGGGCTGGCCACCAGACCTCGAAGCCCGATTTTCGATTTTTGAATTAGAAAAATTTAAAAAAAATTATTTATAATTAATTAATCACGGTTTTTTTGACTCACTGATATTATTATTTGTTTTCAAATAACGTTCGATTGTAACAATTGATTTCTTTATTCTATCGTTAGTTTGCTGTTTTGACGATACATCTATAATAATAAAAGCAAGTGTAATGTGTCTGTCTGTCTGTCTGACCGAGCTCTCCAGCCAAACCTATCGCACGCAGGGACCTGGAATTTTTTATACGGAAGCACAAAGGGGCTGGCCACCAGACCTCGAAGCCCGATTTTCGATTTTTGAATTAGAAAAATTTAAAAAAAATTATTTATAATTAATTAATCACGGTTTTTTTGACTCACTGATATTATTATTTGTTTTCAAATAACGTTCGATTGTAACAATTGATTTCTTTATTCTAGCGTTAGTTTGCTGATTTGACGATACATTAATAATAAAAGCAAGTGTAATGTGTCTGTCTGTCTGTCTGACCGAGCTCTCCAGCCAAATCTATCGCACGCAGGGACCTGGAATTTTTTATACGGAAGCACAAAGGGGCTGGCCACTAGACCTCGAAGCCCGATTTTCGATTTTTGAATTAGAAAAATTAAAAAAAAATTATTTATAATTAATTAATCACGGTTTTTTTGACTCACTGATATTATTATTTGTTTTCAAATAACGTTCGATTGTAACAATTGATTTCTTTATTCTAGCGTTAGTTTGCTGTTTTAAAGATACATCTATAATAATAAAAGCAAGTGTAATGTGTCTGTCTGTCTGTCTGACCGAGCTCTCCAGCCAAATCTATCGCACGCAGGGACCTGGAATTTTTTATACGGAAGCACAAAGGGGCTGGCCACCAGACCTCGAAGCCCGATTTTCGATTTTTGAATTAGAAAAATTTTAAAAAAATTATTTATAATTAATTAATCACGGTTTTTTGACTCACTGATATTATTATTTGTTTTCAAATAACGTTCGATTGTAACAATTGATTTCTTTATTCTAGCGTTAGTTTGCTGTTTTGACGATACATCTATAATAATAAAAGCAAGTGTAATGTGTCTGTCTGTCTGTCTGACCGAGCTCTCCAGCCAAATCTATCGCACGCAGGGACCTGGAATTTTTTATACGGAAGCACAAAGGTGCTGGCCACCAGAACTCGAAGCCCGATTTTCGATTTTTGAATTAGAAAAATTTAAAAAAAATTATTTATAATTAATTAATCACGGTTTTTTTTGACTCACTGATATTATTATTTGTTTTCAAATAACGTTCGATTGTAACAATTGATTTCTTTATTCTAGCGTTAGTTTGCTGTTTTGACGATACATCTATAATAATAAAAGCAAGTGTAATGTGTCTGTCTGTCTGTCTGTCTGTCTGACCGAGCTCTCCAGCCAAATCTATCGCACGCAGGGACCTGGAATTTTTTATACGGAAGCACAAAGGGGCTGGCCACTAGACCTCGAAGCCCGATTTTCGATTTTTGAATTAGAAAAATTTAAAAAAAATTATTTATAATTAATTAATCACGGTTTTTTTGACTCACTGATATTATTATTTGTTTTCAAATAACGTTCGATTGTAACAATTGATTTCTTTATTCTAGCGTTAGTTTGCTGTTTTAAAGATACATCTATAATAATAAAAGCAAGTGTAATGTGTCTGTCTGTCTGTCTGTCTGACCGAGCTCTCCAGCCAAATCTATCGCACGCAGGGACCTGGAATTTTTTATGCGGAAGCACAAAGGGGCTGGCCACCAGACCTCGAAGCCCGATTTTCGATTTTTGAATTAGAAAAATTTTAAAAAAATTATTTATAATTAATTAATCACGGTTTTTTTGACTCACTGATATTATTATTTGTTTTCAAATAACGTTCGATTGTAACAATTGATTTCTTTATTCTTGCGTTAGTTTGCTGTTTTGACGATACATTAATAATAAAAGCAAGTGTAATGTGTCTGTCTGTCTGTCTGACCGAGCTCTCCAGCCAAATCTATCGCACGCAGGGACCTGGAATTTTTTATACGGAAGCACAAAGGGGCTGGCCACCAGACCTCGAAGCCCGATTTTCGATTTTTGAATTAGAAAAATTTTAAAAAAGTTATTTATAATTAATTAATCACGGTTTTTTTGACTCACTGATATTATTATTTGTTTTCAAATAACGTTCGATTGTAACAATTGATTTCTTTATTCTAGCGTTAGTTTCCTGATTTGACGATACATTAATAATAAAAGCAAGTGTAATGTGTCTGTCTGTCTGTCTGTCTGTCTGACCGAGCTCTCCAGCCAAATCTATCGCACGCAGGGACCTGGAATTTTTTATACGGAAGCACAAAAGGGCTGGCCACTAGACCTCGAAGCCCGATTTTCGATTTTCGAATTAGAAAAATTTAAAAAAAATTATTTATAATTAATTAATCACGGTTTTTTTGACTCACTGATATTATTATTTGTTTTCAAATAACGTTCGATTGTAACAATTGATTTCTTTATTCTAGCGTTAGTTTGCTGTTTTAAAGATACATCTATAATAATAAAAGCAAGTGTAATGTGTCTGTCTGTCTGTCTGTCTGACCGAGCTCTCCAGCCAAATCTATCGCACGCAGGGACCTGGAATTTTTTATGCGGAAGCACAAAGGGGCTGGCCACCAGACCTCGAAGCCCGATTTTCGATTTTTGAATTAGAAAAATTTAAAAAAAATTATTTATAATTAATTAATCACGGTTTTTTTGACTCACTGATATTATTATTTGTTTTCAAATAACGTTCGATTGTAACAATTGATTTCTTTATTCTAGCGTTAGTTTGCTGTTTTGACGATACATCTATAATAATAAAAGCAAGTGTAATTTGTCTGTCTGTCTGTCTGACCGAGCTCTCCAGCCAAATCTATCGCACGCAGGGACCTGGAATTTTTTATACGGAAGCACAAAGGGGCTGGCCACCAGACCTCGAAGCCCGATTTTCGATTTTTGAATTAGAAAAATTTAAAAAAAATTATTTATAATTAATTAATCACGGTTTTTTTGACTCACTGATATTATTATTTGTTTTCAAATAACGTTCGATTGTAACAATTGATTTTTTTATTCTAGCGTTAGTTTGCTGTTTTGACGATACATCTATAATAATAAAAGCAAGTGTAATGTGTCTGTCTGTCTGTCTGTCTGTCTGACCGAGCTCTCCAGCCAAATCTATCACACGCAGGGACCTGGAATTTTTTATACGGAAGCACAAAGGGGCTGGCCACTAGGCCTCGAAGCCCGATTTTCGATTTTTGAATTAGAAAAATTTAAAAAAATTATTTATAATTAATTAATCACGGTTTTTTTGACTCACTGATATTATTATTTGTTTTCAAATAACGTTCGATTGTAACAATTGATTTCTTTATTCTATCGTTAGTTTGCTGTTTTGACGATACATCTATAATAATAAAAGCAAGTGTAATGTGTCTGTCTGTCTGTCTGACCGAGCTCTCCAGCCAAATCTATCGCACGCAGGGACCTGGAATTTTTTATACGGAAGCACAAAGGGGCTGGCCACCAGACCTCGAAGCCCGATTTTCGATTTTTGAATTAGAAAAATTTTAAAAAAGTTATTTATAATTAATTAATCACGGTTTTTTTGACTCACTGATATTATTATTTGTTTTCAAATAACGTTCGATTGTAACAATTGATTTCTTTATTCTAGCGTTAGTTTGCTGATTTGACGATACATTAATAATAAAAGCAAGTGTAATGTGTCTGTCTGTCTGTCTGTCTGTCTGACCGAGCTCTCCAGCCAAATCTATCGCACGCAGGGACCTGGAATTTTTTATACGGAAGCACAAAGGGGCTGGCCACTAGACCTCGAAGCCCGATTTTCGATTTTTGAATTAGAAAAATTAAAAAAAAATTATTTATAATTAATTAATCACGGTTTTTTTGACTCACTGATATTATTATTTGTTTTCAAATAACGTTCGATTGTAACAATTGATTTCTTTATTCTAGCGTTTGTTTGCTGTTTTAAAGATACATCTATAATAATAAAAGCAAGTGTAATGTGTCTGTCTGTCTGTCTGTCTGTCTGACCGAGCTCTCCAGCCAAATCTATCGCACGCAGGGACCTGGAATTTTTTATACGGAAGCACAAAGGGGCTGGCCACCAGACCTCGAAGCCCGATTTTCGATTTTTGAATTAGAAAAATTTAAAAAAAATTATTTATAATTAATTAATCACGGTTTTTTGACTCACTGATATTATTATTTGTTTTCAAATAACGTTCGATTGTAACAATTGATTTCTTTATTCTAGCGTTAGTTTGCTGTTTTGACGATACATCTATAATAATAAAAGCAAGTGTAATGTGTCTGTCTGTCTGTCTGACCGAGCTCTCCAGCCAAATCTATCGCACGCAGGGACCTGGAATTTTTTATACGGAAGCACAAAGGGGCTGGCCACCAGAACTCGAAGCCCGATTTTCGATTTTTGAATTAGAAAAATTTAAAAAAAATTATTTATAATTAATTAATCACGGTTTTTTTGACTCACTGATATTATTATTTGTTTTTAAATAACGTTCGATTGTAACAATTGATTTCTTTATTCTAGCGTTAGTTTGCTGTTTTGACGATACATCTATAATAATAAAAGCAAGTGTAATGTGTCTGTCTGTCTGTCTGTCTGACCGAGCTCTCCAGCCAAATCTATCGCACGCAGGGACCTGGAATTATTTATACGGAAGCACAAAGGGGCTGGCCACCAGACCTCGAAGCCCGATTTTCGATTTTTGAATTAGAAAAATTTTAAAAAAATTATTTATAATTAATTAATCACCGTTTTTTTGACTCACTGATATTATTATTTGTTTTCAAATAACGTTCGATTGTAACAATTGATTTCTTTATTCTAGCGTTAGTTTGCTGTTTTGACGATACATCTATAATAATAAAAGCAAGTGTAATGTGTCTGTCTGTCTGTCTGACCGAGCTCTCCAGCCAAATCTATCGCACGCAGGGACCTGGAATTATTTATACGGAAGCACAAAGGGGCTGGCCACCAGACCTCGAAGCCCGATTTTCGATTTTTGAATTAGAAAAATTTAAAAAAAATTATTTATAATTAATTAATCACCGTTTTTTTGACTCACTGATATTATTATTTGTTTTCAAATAACGTTCGATTGTAACAATTGATTTCTTTATTCTATCGTTAGTTTGCTGTTTTGACGATACATCTATAATAATAAAAGCAAGTGTAATGTGTCTGTCTGTCTGTCTGACCGAGCTCTCCAGCCAAATCTATCGCACGCAGGGACCTGGAATTTTTTATACGGAAGCACAAAGGGGCTGGCCACCAGACCTCGAAGCCCGATTTTCGATTTTTGAATTAGAAAAATTTTAAAAAAGTTATTTATAATTAATTAATCACGGTTTTTTTGACTCACTGATATTATTATTTGTTTTCAAATAACGTTCGATTGTAACAATTGATTTCTTTATTCTAGCGTTAGTTTGCTGATTTGACGATACATTAATAATAAAAGCAAGTGTAATGTGTCTGTCTGTCTGTCTGTCTGTCTGACCGAGCTCTCCAGCCAAATCTATCGCACGCAGGGACCTGGAATTTTTTATACGGAAGCACAAAGGGGCTGGCCACTAGACCTCGAAGCCCGATTTTCGATTTTTGAATTAGAAAAATTAAAAAAAAATTATTTATAATTAATTAATCACGGTTTTTTTGACTCACTGATATTATTATTTGTTTTCAAATAACGTTCGATTGTAACAATTGATTTCTTTATTCTAGCGTTAGTTTGCTGTTTTAAAGATACATCTATAATAATAAAAGCAAGTGTAATGTGTCTGTCTGTCTGTCCGTCTGTCTGACCGAGCTCTCCAGCCAAATCTATCGCACGCAGGGACCTGGAATTTTTTATACGGAAGCACAAAGGGGCTGGCCACCAGACCTCGAAGCCCGATTTTCGATTTTTGAATTAGAAAAATTAAAAAAAAATTATTTATAATTAATTAATCACGGTTTTTTGACTCACTGATATTATTATTTGTTTTCAAATAACGTTCGATTGTAACAATTGATTTCTTTATTCTAGCGTTAGTTTGCTGTTTTGACGATACATCTATAATAATAAAAGCAAGTGTAATGTGTCTGTCTGTCTGTCTGACCGAGCTCTCCAGCCAAATCTATCGCACGCAGGGACCTGGAATTTTTTATACGGAAGCACAAAGGGGCTGGCCACCAGAACTCGAAGCCCGATTTTCGATTTTTGAATTAGAAAAATTTAAAAAAAATTATTTATAATTAATTAATCACGGTTTTTTTGACTCACTGATATTATTATTTGTTTTTAAATAACGTTCGATTGTAACAATTGATTTCTTTATTCTAGCGTTAGTTTGCTGTTTTGACGATACATCTATAATAATAAAAGCAAGTGTAATGTGTCTGTCTGTCTGTCTGTCTGACCGAGCTCTCCAGCCAAATCTATCGCACGCAGGGACCTGGAATTATTTATACGGAAGCACAAAGGGGCTGGCCACCAGACCTCGAAGCCCGATTTTCGATTTTTGAATTAGAAAAATTTTAAAAAAATTATTTATAATTAATTAATCACCGTTTTTTTGACTCACTGATATTATTATTTGTTTTCAAATAACGTTCGATTGTAACAATTGATTTCTTTATTCTAGCGTTAGTTTGCTGTTTTGACGATACATCTATAATAATAAAAGCAAGTGTAATGTGTCTGTCTGTCTGTCTGACCGAGCTCTCCAGCCAAATCTATCGCACGCAGGGACCTGGAATTATTTATACGGAAGCACAAAGGGGCTGGCCACCAGACCTCGAAGCCCGATTTTCGATTTTTGAATTAGAAAAATTTAAAAAAAATTATTTATAATTAATTAATCACCGTTTTTTTGACTCACTGATATTATTATTTGTTTTCAAATAACGTTCGATTGTAACAATTGATTTCTTTATTCTAGCGTTAGTTTGCTGTTTTGACGATACATCTATAATAATAAAAGCAAGTGTAATGTGTCTGTCTGTCTGTCTGTCTGTCTGACCGAGCTCTCCAGCCAAATCTATCGCACGCAGGGACCTGGAATTTTTTATACGGAAGCACAAAGAGGCTGGCCACCAGACCTCGAAGCCCGATTTTCGATTTTTGAATTAGAAAAATTTAAAAAAAATTATTTATAATTAATTAATCACGGTTTTTTTGACTCACTGATATTATTATTTGTTTTCAAATAACGTTCGATTGTAACAATTGTTTTGTTTATTCTAGCGTTAGTTTGCTGTTTTGACGATACATCTATAATAATAAAAGCAAGTGTAATGTGTCTGTCTGTCTGTCTGTCTGACCGAGCTCTCCAGCCAAATCTATAGCACGCAGGGACCTGGAATTTTTTATACGGAAGCACAAAGGGGCTGGCCACTAGACCTCGAAGCCCGATTTTCGATTTTTGAATTAGAAAAATTAAAAAAAAATTATTTATAATTAATTAATCACGGTTTTTTTGACTCACTGATATTATTATTTGTTTTCAAATAACGTTCGATTGTAACAATTGATTTCTTTATTCTAGCGTTAGTTTGCTGTTTTAAAGATACATCTATAATAATAAAAGCAAGTGTAATGTGTCTGTCTGTCTGTCTGTCTGACCGAGCTCTCCAGCCAAATCTATCGCACGCAGGGACCTGGAATTTTTTGTGCGGAAGCACAAAGGGGCTGGCCACCAGACCTCGAAGCCCGATTTTCGATTTTTGAATTAGAAAAATTAAAAAAAAATTATTTATAATTAATTAATCACAGTTTTTTTGACTCACTGATATTATTATTTGTTTTCAAATAACGTTCGATTGTAACAATTGATTTCTTTATTCTTGCGTTAGTTTGCTGTTTTGACGATACATTAATAATAAAAGCAAGTGTAATGTGTCTGTCTGTCTGTCTGACCGAGCTCCCCAGCCAAATCTATCGCACGCAGGGACCTGGAATTTTTTATACGGAAGCACAAAGGGGCTGGCCACCAGACCTCGAAGCCCGATTTTCGATTTTTGAATTAGAAAAATTTAAAAAAAATTATTTATAATTAATTAATCACGGTTTTTTTGACTCACTGATATTATTATTTGTTTTCAAATAACGTTCGATTGTAACAATTGATTTCTTTATTCTATCGTTAGTTTGCTGTTTTGACGATACATCTATAATAATAAAAGCAAGTGTAATGTGTCTGTCTGTCTGTCTGACCGAGCTCTCCAGCCAAATCTATCGCACGCAGGGACCTGGAATTTTTTATACGGAAGCACAAAGGGGCTGGCCACCAGACCTCGAAGCCCGATTTTCGATTTTTGAATTAGAAAAATTTTAAAAAAATTATTTATAATTAATTAATCACGGTTTTTTTGACTCACTGATATTATTATTTGTTTTCAAAGAACGTTCGATTGTAACAATTGATTTCTTTATTCTAGCGTTAGTTTGCTGATTTGACGATACATTAATAATAAAAGCAAGTGTAATGTGTCTGTCTGTCTGTCTGTCTGTCTGACCGAGCTCTCCAGCCAAATCTATCGCACGCAGGGACCTGGAATTTTTTATACGGAAGCACAAAGGGGCTGGCCACTAGACCTCGAAGCCCGATTTTCGATTTTTGAATTAGAAAAATTAAAAAAAAATTATTTATAATTAATTAATCACGGTTTTTTTGACTCACTGATATTATTATTTGTTTTCAAATAACGTTCGATTGTAACAATTGATTTCTTTATTCTAGCGTTAGTTTGCTGTTTTAAAGATACATCTATAATAATAAAAGCAAGTGTAATGTGTCTGTCTGTCTGTCTGTCTGACCGAGCTCTCCAGCCAAATCTATCGCACGCAGGGACCTGGAATTTTTTATGCGGAAGCACAAAGGGGCTGGCCACCAGACCTCGAAGCCCGATTTTCGATTTTTGAATTAGAAAAATTTAAAAAAAATTATTTATAATTAATTAATCACGGTTTTTTTGACTCACTGATATTATTATTTGTTTTCAAATAACGTTCGATTGTAACAATTGATTTCTTTATTCTAGCGTTAGTTTGCTGTTTTGACGATACATTAATAATAAAAGCAAGTGTAATGTGTCTGTCTGTCTGTCTGACCGAGCTCTCCAGCCAAATCTATCGCACGCAGGGACCTGGAATTTTTTATACGGAAGCACAAAGGGGCTGGCCACCAGAACTCGAAGCCCGATTTTCGATTTTTGAATTAGAAAAATTTAAAAAAAATTATTTATAATTAATTAATCACGGTTTTTTTTGACTCACTGATATTATTATTTGTTTTCAAATAACGTTCGATTGTAACAATTGATTTCTTTATTCTAGCGTTAGTTTGCTGTTTTGACGATACATCTATAATAATAAAAGCAAGTGTAATGTGTCTGTCTGTCTGTCTGTCTGTCTGACCGAGCTCTCCAGCCAAATCTATCGCACGCAGGGACCTGGAATTTTTTATACGGAAGCACAAAGGGGCTGGCCACTAGACCTCGAAGCCCGATTTTCGATTTTTGAATTAGAAAAATTTAAAAAAAATTATTTATAATTAATTAATCACGGTTTTTTTGACTCACTGATATTATTATTTGTTTTCAAATAACGTTCGATTGTAACAATTGATTTCTTTATTCTAGCGTTAGTTTGCTGTTTTAAAGATACATCTATAATAATAAAAGCAAGTGTAATGTGTCTGTCTGTCTGTCTGACCGAGCTCTCCAGCCAAATCTATCGCACGCAGGGACCTGGAATTTTTTATACGGAAGCACAAAGGGGCTGGCCACCAGACCTCGAAGCCCGATTTTCGATTTTTGAATTAGAAAAATTTAAAAAAAATTATTTATAATTAATTAATCACGGTTTTTTGACTCACTGATATTATTATTTGTTTTCAAATAACGTTCGATTGTAACAATTGATTTCTTTATTCTAGCGTTAGTTTGCTGTTTTGACGATACATCTATAATAATAAAAGCAAGTGTAATGTGTCTGTCTGTCTGTCTGACCGAGCTCTCCAGCCAAATCTATCGCACGCAGGGACCTGGAATTTTTTATACGGAAGCACAAAGGGGCTGGCCACCAGAACTCGAAGCCCGATTTTCGATTTTTGAATTAGAAAAATTTTAAAAAAATTATTTATAATTAATTAATCACGGTTTTTTTTGACTCACTGATATTATTATTTGTTTTCAAATAACGTTCGATTGTAACAATTGATTTCTTTATTCTAGCGTTAGTTTGCTGTTTTGACGATACATCTATAATAATAAAATCAAGTGTAATGTGTCTGTCTGTCTGTCTGTCTGTCTGACCGAGCTCTCCAGCCAAATCTATCGCACGCAGGGACCTGGAATTTTTTATACGGAAGCACAAAGGGGCTGGCCACTAGACCTCGAAGCCCGATTTTCGATTTTTGAATTAGAAAAATTTAAAAAAAATTATTTATAATTAATTAATCACGGTTTTTTTGACTCACTGATATTATTATTTGTTTTCAAATAACGTTCGATTGTAACAATTGATTTCTTTATTCTAGCGTTAGTTTGCTGTTTTAAAGATACATCTATAATAATAAAAGCAAGTGTAATGTGTCTGTCTGTCTGTCTGTCTGACCGAGCTCTCCAGCCAAATCTATCGCACGCAGGGACCTGGAATTTTTTATGCGGAAGCACAAAGGGGCTGGCCACCAGACCTCGAAGCCCGATTTTCGATTTTTGAATTAGAAAAATTTTAAAAAAATTATTTATAATTAATTAATCACGGTTTTTTTGACTCACTGATATTATTATTTGTTTTCAAATAACGTTCGATTGTAACAATTGATTTCTTTATTCTTGCGTTAGTTTGCTGTTTTGACGATACATTAATAATAAAAGCAAGTGTAATGTGTCTGTCTGTCTGTCTGACCGAGCTCTCCAGCCAAATCTATCGCACGCAGGGACCTGGAATTTTTTATACGGAAGCACAAAGGGGCTGGCCACCAGACCTCGAAGCCCGATTTTCGATTTTTGAATTAGAAAAATTTTAAAAAAGTTATTTATAATTAATTAATCACGGTTTTTTTGACTCACTGATATTATTATTTGTTTTCAAATAACGTTCGATTGTAACAATTGATTTCTTTATTCTAGCGTTAGTTTGCTGATTTGACGATACATTAATAATAAAAGCAAGTGTAATGTGTCTGTCTGTCTGTCTGTCTGTCTGACCGAGCTCTCCAGCCAAATCTATCGCACGCAGGGACCTGGAATTTTTTATACGGAAGCACAAAAGGGCTGGCCACTAGACCTCGAAGCCCGATTTTCGATTTTTGAATTAGAAAAATTTAAAAAAAATTATTTATAATTAATTAATCACGGTTTTTTTGACTCACTGATATTATTATTTGTTTTCAAATAACGTTCGATTGTAACAATTGATTTCTTTATTCTAGCGTTAGTTTGCTGTTTTAAAGATACATCTATAATAATAAAAGCAAGTGTAATGTGTCTGTCTGTCTGTCTGTCTGACCGAGCTCTCCAGCCAAATCTATCGCACGCAGGGACCTGGAATTTTTTATGCGGAAGCACAAAGGGGCTGGCCACCAGACCTCGAAGCCCGATTTTCGATTTTTGAATTAGAAAAATTTTAAAAAAATTATTTATAATTAATTAATCACGGTTTTTTTGACTCACTGATATTATTATTTGTTTTCAAATAACGTTCGATTGTAACAATTGATTTCTTTATTCTAGCGTTAGTTTGCTGTTTTGACGATACATCTATAATAATAAAAGCAAGTGTAATTTGTCTGTCTGTCTGTCTGACCGAGCTCTCCAGCCAAATCTATCGCACGCAGGGACCTGGAATTTTTTATACGGAAGCACAAAGGGGCTGGCCACCAGACCTCGAAGCCCGATTTTCGATTTTTGAATTAGAAAAATTTAAAAAAAATTATTTATAATTAATTAATCACGGTTTTTTTGACTCACTGATATTATTATTTGTTTTCAAATAACGTTCGATTGTAACAATTGATTTCTTTATTCTAGCGTTAGTTTGCTGTTTTGACGATACATCTATAATAATAAAAGCAAGTGTAATGTGTCTGTCTGTCTGTCTGTCTGTCTGACCGAGCTCTCCAGCCAAATCTATCACACGCAGGGACCTGGAATTTTTTATACGGAAGCACAAAGGGGCTGGCCACTAGACCTCGAAGCCCGATTTTCGATTTTTGAATTAGAAAAATTTAAAAAAATTATTTATAATTAATTAATCACGGTTTTTTTGACTCACTGATATTATTATTTGTTTTCAAATAACGTTCGATTGTAACAATTGATTTCTTTATTCTATCGTTAGTTTGCTGTTTTGACGATACATCTATAATAATAAAAGCAAGTGTAATGTGTCTGTCTGTCTGTCTGACCGAGCTCTCCAGCCAAATCTATCGCACGCAGGGACCTGGAATTTTTTATACGGAAGCACAAAGGGGCTGGCCACCAGACCTCGAAGCCCGATTTTCGATTTTTGAATTAGAAAAATTTTAAAAAAGTTATTTATAATTAATTAATCACGGTTTTTTTGACTCACTGATATTATTATTTGTTTTCAAATAACGTTCGATTGTAACAATTGATTTCTTTATTCTAGCGTTAGTTTGCTGATTTGACGATACATTAATAATAAAAGCAAGTGTAATGTGTCTGTCTGTCTGTCTGTCTGTCTGACCGAGCTCTCCAGCCAAATCTATCGCACGCAGGGACCTGGAATTTTTTATACGGAAGCACAAAGGGGCTGGCCACTAGACCTCGAAGCCCGATTTTCGATTTTTGAATTAGAAAAATTAAAAAAAAATTATTTATAATTAATTAATCACGGTTTTTTTGACTCACTGATATTATTATTTGTTTTCAAATAACGTTCGATTGTAACAATTGATTTCTTTATTCTAGCGTTAGTTTGCTGTTTTAAAGATACATCTATAATAATAAAAGCAAGTGTAATGTGTCTGTCTGTCTGTCTGTCTGTCTGACCGAGCTCTCCAGCCAAATCTATCGCACGCAGGGACCTGGAATTTTTTATACGGAAGCACAAAGGGGCTGGCCACCAGACCTCGAAGCCCGATTTTCGATTTTTGAATTAGAAAAATTTAAAAAAAATTATTTATAATTAATTAATCACGGTTTTTTGACTCACTGATATTATTATTTGTTTTCAAATAACGTTCGATTGTAACAATTGATTTCTTTATTCTAGCGTTAGTTTGCTGTTTTGACGATACATCTATAATAATAAAAGCAAGTGTAATGTGTCTGTCTGTCTGTCTGACCGAGCTCTCCAGCCAAATCTATCGCACGCAGGGACCTGGAATTTTTTATACGGAAGCACAAAGGGGCTGGCCACCAGAACTCGAAGCCCGATTTTCGATTTTTGAATTAGAAAAATTTTAAAAAAATTATTTATAATTAATTAATCACGGTTTTTTTGACTCACTGATATTATTATTTGTTTTTAAATAACGTTCGATTGTAACAATTGATTTCTTTATTCTAGCGTTAGTTTGCTGTTTTGACGATACATCTATAATAATAAAAGCAAGTGTAATGTGTCTGTCTGTCTGTCTGTCTGACCGAGCTCTCCAGCCAAATCTATCGCACGCAGGGACCTGGAATTATTTATACGGAAGCACAAAGGGGCTGGCCACCAGACCTCGAAGCCCGATTTTCGATTTTTGAATTAGAAAAATTTTAAAAAAATTATTTATAATTAATTAATCACCGTTTTTTTGACTCACTGATATTATTATTTGTTTTCAAATAACGTTCGATTGTAACAATTGATTTCTTTATTCTAGCGTTAGTTTGCTGTTTTGACGATACATCTATAATAATAAAAGCAAGTGTAATGTGTCTGTCTGTCTGTCTGACCGAGCTCTCCAGCCAAATCTATCGCACGCAGGGACCTGGAATTATTTATACGGAAGCACAAAGGGGCTGGCCACCAGACCTCGAAGCCCGATTTTCGATTTTTGAATTAGAAAAATTTAAAAAAAATTATTTATAATTAATTAATCACCGTTTTTTTGACTCACTGATATTATTATTTGTTTTCAAATAACGTTCGATTGTAACAATTGATTTCTTTATTCTAGCGTTAGTTTGCTGTTTTGACGATACATCTATAATAATAAAAGCAAGTGTAATGTGTCTGTCTGTCTGTCTGTCTGTCTGACCGAGCTCTCCAGCCAAATCTATCGCACGCAGGGACCTGGAATTTTTTATACGGAAGCACAAAGAGGCTGGCCACCAGACCTCGAAGCCCGATTTTCGATTTTTGAATTAGAAAAATTTAAAAAAAATTATTTATAATTAATTAATCACGGTTTTTTTGACTCACTGATATTATTATTTGTTTTCAAATAACGTTCGATTGTAACAATTGTTTTGTTTATTCTAGCGTTAGTTTGCTGTTTTGACGATACATCTATAATAATAAAAGCAAGTGTAATGTGTCTGTCTGTCTGTCTGTCTGACCGAGCTCTCCAGCCAAATCTATAGCACGCAGGGACCTGGAATTTTTTATACGGAAGCACAAAGGGGCTGGCCACTAGACCTCGAAGCCCGATTTTCGATTTTTGAATTAGAAAAATTAAAAAAAAATTATTTATAATTAATTAATCACGGTTTTTTTGACTCACTGATATTATTATTTGTTTTCAAATAACGTTCGATTGTAACAATTGATTTCTTTATTCTAGCGTTAGTTTGCTGTTTTAAAGATACATCTATAATAATAAAAGCAAGTGTAATGTGTCTGTCTGTCTGTCTGTCTGACCGAGCTCTCCAGCCAAATCTATCGCACGCAGGGACCTGGAATTTTTTGTGCGGAAGCACAAAGGGGCTGGCCACCAGACCTCGAAGCCCGATTTTCGATTTTTGAATTAGAAAAATTTAAAAAAAATTATTTATAATTAATTAATCACGGTTTTTTTGACTCACTGATATTATTATTTGTTTTCAAATAACGTTCGATTGTAACAATTGATTTCTTTATTCTTGCGTTAGTTTGCTGTTTTGACGATACATTAATAATAAAAGCAAGTGTAATGTGTCTGTCTGTCTGTCTGACCGAGCTCCCCAGCCAAATCTATCGCACGCAGGGACCTGGAATTTTTTATACGGAAGCACAAAGGGGCTGGCCACCAGACCTCGAAGCCCGATTTTCGATTTTTGAATTAGAAAAATTTAAAAAAAATTATTTATAATTAATTAATCACGGTTTTTTTGACTCACTGATATTATTATTTGTTTTCAAATAACGTTCGATTGTAACAATTGATTTCTTTATTCTATCGTTAGTTTGCTGTTTTGACGATACATCTATAATAATAAAAGCAAGTGTAATGTGTCTGTCTGTCTGTCTGACCGAGCTCTCCAGCCAAATCTATCGCACGCAGGGACCTGGAATTTTTTATACGGAAGCACAAAGGGGCTGGCCACTAGACCTCGAAGCCCGATTTTCGATTTTTGAATTAGAAAAATTAAAAAAAAATTATTTATAATTAATTAATCACGGTTTTTTTGACTCACTGATATTATTATTTGTTTTCAAATAACGTTCGATTGTAACAATTGATTTCTTTATTCTAGCGTTAGTTTGCTGTTTTAAAGATACATCTATAATAATAAAAGCAAGTGTAATGTGTCTGTCTGTCTGTCTGTCTGACCGAGCTCTCCAGCCAAATCTATCGCACGCAGGGACCTGGAATTTTTTATGCGGAAGCACAAAGGGGCTGGCCACCAGACCTCGAAGCCCGATTTTCGATTTTTGAATTAGAAAAATTTAAAAAAAATTATTTATAATTAATTAATCACGGTTTTTTTGACTCACTGATATTATTATTTGTTTTCAAATAACGTTCGATTGTAACAATTGATTTCTTTATTCTAGCGTTAGTTTGCTGTTTTGACGATACATTAATAATAAAAGCAAGTGTAATGTGTCTGTCTGTCTGTCTGACCGAGCTCTCCAGCCAAATCTATCGCACGCAGGGACCTGGAATTTTTTATACGGAAGCACAAAGGGGCTGGCCACCAGAACTCGAAGCCCGATTTTCGATTTTTGAATTAGAAAAATTTTAAAAAAATTATTTATAATTAATTAATCACGGTTTTTTTTGACTCACTGATATTATTATTTGTTTTCAAATAACGTTCGATTGTAACAATTGATTTCTTTATTCTAGCGTTAGTTTGCTGTTTTGACGATACATCTATAATAATAAAAGCAAGTGTAATGTGTCTGTCTGTCTGTCTGTCTGTCTGACCGAGCTCTCCAGCCAAATCTATCGCACGCAGGGACCTGGAATTTTTTATACGGAAGCACAAAGGGGCTGGCCACTAGACCTCGAAGCCCGATTTTCGATTTTTGAATTAGAAAAATTTAAAAAAAATTATTTATAATTAATTAATCACGGTTTTTTTGACTCACTGATATTATTATTTGTTTTCAAATAACGTTCGATTGTAACAATTGATTTCTTTATTCTAGCGTTAGTTTGCTGTTTTAAAGATACATCTATAATAATAAAAGCAAGTGTAATGTGTCTGTCTGTCTGTCTGTCTGACCGAGCTCTCCAGCCAAATCTATCGCACGCAGGGACCTGGAATTTTTTATGCGGAAGCACAAAGGGGCTGGCCACCAGACCTCGAAGCCCGATTTTCGATTTTTGAATTAGAAAAATTTTAAAAAAATTATTTATAATTAATTAATCACGGTTTTTTTGACTCACTGATATTATTATTTGTTTTCAAATAACGTTCGATTGTAACAATTGATTTCTTTATTCTTGCGTTAGTTTGCTGTTTTGACGATACATTAATAATAAAAGCAAGTGTAATGTGTCTGTCTGTCTGTCTGACCGAGCTCTCCAGCCAAATCTATCGCACGCAGGGACCTGGAATTTTTTATACGGAAGCACAAAGGGGCTGGCCACCAGACCTCGAAGCCCGATTTTCGATTTTTGAATTAGAAAAATTTTAAAAAAGTTATTTATAATTAATTAATCACGGTTTTTTTGACTCACTGATATTATTATTTGTTTTCAAATAACGTTCGATTGTAACAATTGATTTCTTTATTCTAGCGTTAGTTTGCTGATTTGACGATACATTAATAATAAAAGCAAGTGTAATGTGTCTGTCTGTCTGTCTGTCTGTCTGACCGAGCTCTCCAGCCAAATCTATCGCACGCAGGGACCTGGAATTTTTTATACGGAAGCACAAAAGGGCTGGCCACTAGACCTCGAAGCCCGATTTTCGATTTTTGAATTAGAAAAATTTAAAAAAAATTATTTATAATTAATTAATCACGGTTTTTTTGACTCACTGATATTATTATTTGTTTTCAAATAACGTTCGATTGTAACAATTGATTTCTTTATTCTTGCGTTAGTTTGCTGTTTTGACGATACATTAATAATAAAAGCAAGTGTAATGTGTCTGTCTGTCTGTCTGACCGAGCTCTCCAGCCAAATCTATCGCACGCAGGGACCTGGAATTTTTTATACGGAAGCACAAAGGGGCTGGCCACCAGACCTCGAAGCCCGATTTTCGATTTTTGAATTAGAAAAATTAAAAAAAAATTATTTATAATTAATTAATCACGGTTTTTTTGACTCACTGATATTATTATTTGTTTTCAAATAACGTTCGATTGTAACAATTGATTTCTTTATTCTATCGTTAGTTTGCTGTTTTGACGATACATCTATAATAATAAAAGCAAGTGTAATGTGTCTGTCTGTCTGTCTGACCGAGCTCTCCAGCCAAATCTATCGCACGCAGGGACCTGGAATTTTTTATACGGAAGCACAAAGGGGCTGGCCACCAGACCTCGAAGCCCGATTTTCGATTTTTGAATTAGAAAAATTTTAAAAAAGTTATTTATAATTAATTAATCACGGTTTTTTTGACTCACTGATATTATTATTTGTTTTCAAATAACGTTCGATTGTAACAATTGATTTCTTTATTCTAGCGTTAGTTTGCTGATTTGACGATACATTAATAATAAAAGCAAGTGTAATGTGTCTGTCTGTCTGTCTGTCTGTCTGACCGAGCTCTCCAGCCAAATCTATCGCACGCAGGGACCTATCTATCGCACGCAGGGGAATTTTTTATACGGAAGCACAAAGGGGCTGGCCACTAGACCTCGAAGCCCGATTTTCGATTTTTGAATTAGAAAAATTAAAAAAAAATTATTTATAATTAATTAATCACGGTTTTTTTGACTCACTGATATTATTATTTGTTTTCAAATAACGTTCGATTGTAACAATTGATTTCTTTATTCTAGCGTTAGTTTGCTGTTTTAAAGATACATCTATAATAATAAAAGCAAGTGTAATGTGTCTGTCTGTCTGTCTGTCTGTCTGACCGAGCTCTCCAGCCAAATCTATCGCACGCAGGGACCTGGAATTTTTTATACGGAAGCACAAAGGGGCTGGCCACCAGACCTCGAAGCCCGATTTTCGATTTTTGAATTAGAAAAATTTAAAAAAAATTATTTATAATTAATTAATCACGGTTTTTTGACTCACTGATATTATTATTTGTTTTCAAATAACGTTCGATTGTAACAATTGATTTCTTTATTCTAGCGTTAGTTTGCTGTTTTGACGATACATCTATAATAATAAAAGCAAGTGTAATGTGTCTGTCTGTCTGTCTGACCGAGCTCTCCAGCCAAATCTATCGCACGCAGGGACCTGGAATTTTTTATACGGAAGCACAAAGGGGCTGGCCACCAGAACTCGAAGCCCGATTTTCGATTTTTGAATTAGAAAAATTTTAAAAAAATTATTTATAATTAATTAATCACGGTTTTTTTGACTCACTGATATTATTATTTGTTTTTAAATAACGTTCGATTGTAACAATTGATTTCTTTATTCTAGCGTTAGTTTGCTGTTTTGACGATACATCTATAATAATAAAAGCAAGTGTAATGTGTCTGTCTGTCTGTCTGTCTGACCGAGCTCTCCAGCCAAATCTATCGCACGCAGGGACCTGGAATTATTTATACGGAAGCACAAAGGGGCTGGCCACCAGACCTCGAAGCCCGATTTTCGATTTTTGAATTAGAAAAATTTTAAAAAAATTATTTATAATTAATTAATCACCGTTTTTTTGACTCACTGATATTATTATTTGTTTTCAAATAACGTTCGATTGTAACAATTGATTTCTTTATTCTAGCGTTAGTTTGCTGTTTTGACGATACATCTATAATAATAAAAGCAAGTGTAATGTGTCTGTCTGTCTGTCTGACCGAGCTCTCCAGCCAAATCTATCGCACGCAGGGACCTGGAATTATTTATACGGAAGCACAAAGGGGCTGGCCACCAGACCTCGAAGCCCGATTTTCGATTTTTGAATTAGAAAAATTTAAAAAAAATTATTTATAATTAATTAATCACCGTTTTTTTGACTCACTGATATTATTATTTGTTTTCAAATAACGTTCGATTGTAACAATTGATTTCTTTATTCTAGCGTTAGTTTGCTGTTTTGACGATACATCTATAATAATAAAAGCAAGTGTAATGTGTCTGTCTGTCTGTCTGACCGAGCTCTCCAGCCAAATCTATCGCACGCAGGGACCTGGAATTATTTATACGGAAGCACAAAGGGGCTGGCCACTAGACCTCGAAGCCCGATTTTCGATTTTTGAATTAGAAAAATTAAAAAAAAATTATTTATAATTAATTAATCACGGTTTTTTTGACTCACTGATATTATTATTTGTTTTCAAATAACGTTCGATTGTAACAATTGATTTCTTTATTCTAGCGTTAGTTTGCTGTTTTAAAGATACATCTATAATAATAAAAGCAAGTGTAATGTGTCTGTCTGTCTGTCTGACCGAGCTCTCCAGCCAAATCTATCGCACGCAGGGACCTGGAATTTTTTGTGCGGAAGCACAAAGGGGCTGGCCACCAGACCTCGAAGCCCGATTTTCGATTTTTGAATTAGAAAAATTTAAAAAAAATTATTTATAATTAATTAATCACGGTTTTTTTGACTCACTGATATTATTATTTGTTTTCAAATAACGTTCGATTGTAACAATTGATTTCTTTATTCTTGCGTTAGTTTGCTGTTTTGACGATACATTAATAATAAAAGCAAGTGTAATGTGTCTGTCTGTCTGTCTGACCGAGCTCCCCAGCCAAATCTATCGCACGCAGGGACCTGGAATTTTTTATACGGAAGCACAAAGGGGCTGGCCACCAGACCTCGAAGCCCGATTTTCGATTTTTGAATTAGAAAAATTTAAAAAAAATTATTTATAATTAATTAATCACGGTTTTTTTGACTCACTGATATTATTATTTGTTTTCAAATAACGTTCGATTGTAACAATTGATTTCTTTATTCTATCGTTAGTTTGCTGTTTTGACGATACATCTATAATAATAAAAGCAAGTGTAATGTGTCTGTCTGTCTGTCTGACCGAGCTCTCCAGCCAAATCTATCGCACGCAGGGACCTGGAATTTTTTATACGGAAGCACAAAGGGGCTGGCCACCAGACCTCGAAGCCCGATTTTCGATTTTTGAATTAGAAAAATTTTAAAAAAATTATTTATAATTAATTAATCACGGTTTTTTTGACTCACTGATATTATTATTTGTTTTCAAAGAACGTTCGATTGTAACAATTGATTTCTTTATTCTAGCGTTAGTTTGCTGATTTGACGATACATTAATAATAAAAGCAAGTGTAATGTGTCTGTCTGTCTGTCTGTCTGTCTGACCGAGCTCTCCAGCCAAATCTATCGCACGCAGGGACCTGGAATTTTTTATACGGAAGCACAAAGGGGCTGGCCACTAGACCTCGAAGCCCGATTTTCGATTTTTGAATTAGAAAAATTAAAAAAAAATTATTTATAATTAATTAATCACGGTTTTTTTGACTCACTGATATTATTATTTGTTTTCAAATAACGTTCGATTGTAACAATTGATTTCTTTATTCTAGCGTTAGTTTGCTGTTTTAAAGATACATCTATAATAATAAAAGCAAGTGTAATGTGTCTGTCTGTCTGTCTGTCTGACCGAGCTCTCCAGCCAAATCTATCGCACGCAGGGACCTGGAATTTTTTATGCGGAAGCACAAAGGGGCTGGCCACCAGACCTCGAAGCCCGATTTTCGATTTTTGAATTAGAAAAATTTAAAAAAAATTATTTATAATTAATTAATCACGGTTTTTTTGACTCACTGATATTATTATTTGTTTTCAAATAACGTTCGATTGTAACAATTGATTTCTTTATTCTAGCGTTAGTTTGCTGTTTTGACGATACATTAATAATAAAAGCAAGTGTAATGTGTCTGTCTGTCTGTCTGACCGAGCTCTCCAGCCAAATCTATCGCACGCAGGGACCTGGAATTTTTTATACGGAAGCACAAAGGGGCTGGCCACTAGACCTCGAAGCCCGATTTTCGATTTTTGAATTAGAAAAATTTTAAAAAAATTATTTATAATTAATTAATCACGGTTTTTTTGACTCACAGATATTATTATTTGTTTTCAAATAACGTTCGATTGTAACAATTGATTTCCTTATTCTAGCGTTAGTTTGCTGTTTTGACGATACATCTATAATAATAAAAGCAAGTGTAATGTGTCTGTCTGTCTGTCTGACCGAGCTCTCCAGCCAAATCTATCGCACGCAGGGACCTGGAATTTTTTATACGGAAGCACAAAGGGGCTGGCCACCAGACCTCGAAGCCCGATTTTCGATTTTTGAATTAGAAAAATTTAAAAAAAATTATTTATAATTAATTAATCACGGTTTTTTTGACTCACTGATATTATTATTTGTTTTCAAATAACGTTCGATTGTAACAATTGATTTCTTTATTCTAGCGTTAGTTTGCTGATTTGACGATACATTAATAATAAAAGCAAGTGTAATGTGTCTGTCTGTCTGTCTGTCTGTCTGACCGAGCTCTCCAGCCAAATCTATCGCACGCAGGGACCTGGAATTTTTTATACGGAAGCACAAAGGGGCTGGCCACCAGACCTCGAAGCCCGAATTTCGATTTTTGAAATAGAAAAATTTAAAAAAAATATTTATAATTAATTAATCACGGTTTTTTTGACTCACTGATATTATTATTTGTTTTCAAATAACGTTCGATTGTAACAATTGATTTCTTTATTCTAGCGTTAGTTTGCTGTTTTGACGATACATCTATAATAATAAAAGCAAGTGTAATGTGTCTGTCTGTCTGTCTGACCGAGCTCTCGAGCCATATCTATCGCACGCAGGGACCTGGAATTTTTTATACGGAAGCACAAAGGGGCTGGCCACCAGACCTCGAAGCCCGATTTTCGATTTTTGAATTAGAAAAATTTAAAAAAAATTATTTATAATTAATTAATCACGGTTTTTTTGACTCACTGATATTATTATTTTTTTTCAAATAACGTTCGATTGTAACAATTGATTTCTTTATTCTAGCGTTAGTTTGCTGTTTTGACGATACATCTATAATAATAAAAGCAAGTGTAATATGTCTGTCTGTCTGTCTGACCGAGCTCTCCAGCCAAATCTATCGCACGCAGGGACCTGGAATTTTTTATACGGAAGCACAAAGGGGCTGGCCACCAGACCTCGAAGCCCGATTTTCGATTTTTGAATTAGAAAAATTTTAAAAAAATTATTTATAATTAATTAATCACGGTTTTTTTGACTCACTGATATTATTATTTGTTTTCAAATAACGTTCGATTGTAACAATTGATTTCTTTATTCTAGCGTTAGTTTGCTGTTTTGACGATACATCTATAATAATAAAAGCAAGTGTAATTTGTCTGTCTGTCTGTCTGACCGAGCTCTCCAGCCAAATCTATCGCACGCAGGGACCTGGAATTTTTTATACGGAAGCACAAAGGGGCTGGCCACCAGACCTCGAAGCCCGATTTTCGATTTTTGAATTAGAAAAATTTAAAAAAAATTATTTATAATTAATTAATCACGGTTTTTTTGACTCACTGATATTATTATTTGTTTTCAAATAACGTTCGATTGTAACAATTGATTTCTTTATTCTAGCGTTAGTTTGCTGTTTTGACGATACATCTATAATAATAAAAGCAAGTGTAATGTGTCTGTCTGTCTGTCTGTCTGTCTGACCGAGCTCTCCAGCCAAATCTATCACACGCAGGGACCTGGAATTTTTTATACGGAAGCACAAAGGGGCTGGCCACTAGACCTCGAAGCCCGATTTTCGATTTTTGAATTAGAAAAATTTAAAAAAATTATTTATAATTAATTAATCACGGTTTTTTTGACTCACTGATATTATTATTTGTTTTCAAATAACGTTCGATTGTAACAATTGATTTCTTTATTCTAGCGTTAGTTTGCTGTTTTAAAGATACATCTATAATAATAAAAGCAAGTGTAATGTGTCTGTCTGTCTGTCTGTCTGACCGAGCTCTCCAGCCAAATCTATCGCACGCAGGGACCTGGAATTTTTTATGCGGAAGCACAAAGGGGCTGGCCACCAGACCTCGAAGCCCGATTTTCGATTTTTGAATTAGAAAAATTTTAAAAAAATTATTTATAATTAATTAATCACGGTTTTTTTGACCCACTGATATTATTATTTGTTTTCAAATAACGTTCGATTGTAACAATTGATTTCTTTATTCTAGCGTTAGTTTGCTGTTTTGACGATACATCTATAATAATAAAAGCAAGTGTAATGTGTCTGTCTGTCTGTCTGACCGAGCTCTCCAGCCAAATCTATCGCACGCAGGGACCTGGAATTATTTATACGGAAGCACAAAGGGGCTGGCCACTAGACCTCGAAGCCCGATTTTCGATTTTTGAATTAGAAAAATTAAAAAAAAATTATTTATAATTAATTAATCACGGTTTTTTTGACTCACTGATATTATTATTTGTTTTCAAATAACGTTCGATTGTAACAATTGATTTCTTTATTCTAGCGTTAGTTTGCTGTTTTAAAGATACATCTATAATAATAAAAGCAAGTGTAATGTGTCTGTCTGTCTGTCTGACCGAGCTCTCCAGCCAAATCTATCGCACGCAGGGACCTGGAATTTTTTGTGCGGAAGCACAAAGGGGCTGGCCACCAGACCTCGAAGCCCGATTTTCGATTTTTGAATTAGAAAAATTTAAAAAAAATTATTTATAATTAATTAATCACGGTTTTTTTGACTCACTGATATTATTATTTGTTTTCAAATAACGTTCGATTGTAACAATTGATTTCTTTATTCTTGCGTTAGTTTGCTGTTTTGACGATACATTAATAATAAAAGCAAGTGTAATGTGTCTGTCTGTCTGTCTGACCGAGCTCCCCAGCCAAATCTATCGCACGCAGGGACCTGGAATTTTTTATACGGAAGCACAAAGGGGCTGGCCACCAGACCTCGAAGCCCGATTTTCGATTTTTGAATTAGAAAAATTAAAAAAAAATTATTTATAATTAATTAATCACGGTTTTTTTGACTCACTGATATTATTATTTGTTTTCAAATAACGTTCGATTGTAACAATTGATTTCTTTATTCTATCGTTAGTTTGCTGTTTTGACGATACATCTATAATAATAAAAGCAAGTGTAATGTGTCTGTCTGTCTGTCTGACCGAGCTCTCCAGCCAAATCTATCGCACGCAGGGACCTAGAATTTTTTATACGGAAGCACAAAGGGGCTGGCCACCAGACCTCGAAGCCCGATTTTCGATTTTTGAATTAGAAAAATTTTAAAAAAATTATTTATAATTAATTAATCACGGTTTTTTTGACTCACTGATATTATTATTTGTTTTCAAAGAACGTTCGATTGTAACAATTGATTTCTTTATTCTAGCGTTAGTTTGCTGATTTGACGATACATTAATAATAAAAGCAAGTGTAATGTGTCTGTCTGTCTGTCTGTCTGTCTGACCGAGCTCTCCAGCCAAATCTATCGCACGCAGGGACCTGGAATTTTTTATACGGAAGCACAAAGGGGCTGGCCACTAGACCTCGAAGCCCGATTTTCGATTTTTGAATTAGAAAAATTAAAAAAAAATTATTTATAATTAATTAATCACGGTTTTTTTGACTCACTGATATTATTATTTGTTTTCAAATAACGTTCGATTGTAACAATTGATTTCTTTATTCTAGCGTTAGTTTGCTGTTTTAAAGATACATCTATAATAATAAAAGCAAGTGTAATGTGTCTGTCTGTCTGTCTGTCTGACCGAGCTCTCCAGCCAAATCTATCGCACGCAGGGACCTGGAATTTTTTATGCGGAAGCACAAAGGGGCTGGCCACCAGACCTCGAAGCCCGATTTTCGATTTTTGAATTAGAAAAATTTAAAAAAAATTATTTATAATTAATTAATCACGGTTTTTTTGACTCACTGATATTATTATTTGTTTTCAAATAACGTTCGATTGTAACAATTGATTTCTTTATTCTAGCGTTAGTTTGCTGTTTTGACGATACATTAATAATAAAAGCAAGTGTAATGTGTCTGTCTGTCTGTCTGACCGAGCTCTCCAGCCAAATCTATCGCACGCAGGGACCTGGAATTTTTTATACGGAAGCACAAAGGGGCTGGCCACTAGACCTCGAAGCCCGATTTTCGATTTTTGAATTAGAAAAATTTTAAAAAAATTATTTATAATTAATTAATCACGGTTTTTTTGACTCACAGATATTATTATTTGTTTTCAAATAACGTTCGATTGTAACAATTGATTTCCTTATTCTAGCGTTAGTTTGCTGTTTTGACGATACATCTATAATAATAAAAGCAAGTGTAATGTGTCTGTCTGTCTGTCTGACCGAGCTCTCCAGCCAAATCTATCGCACGCAGGGACCTGGAATTTTTTATACGGAAGCACAAAGGGGCTGGCCACCAGACCTCGAAGCCCGATTTTCGATTTTTGAATTAGAAAAATTTAAAAAAAATTATTTATAATTAATTAATCACGGTTTTTTTGACTCACTGATATTATTATTTGTTTTCAAATAACGTTCGATTGTAACAATTGATTTCTTTATTCTAGCGTTAGTTTGCTGATTTGACGATACATTAATAATAAAAGCAAGTGTAATGTGTCTGTCTGTCTGTCTGTCTGTCTGACCGAGCTCTCCAGCCAAATCTATCGCACGCAGGGACCTGGAATTTTTTATACGGAAGCACAAAGGGGCTGGCCACCAGACCTCGAAGCCCGAATTTCGATTTTTGAAATAGAAAAATTTAAAAAAAATATTTATAATTAATTAATCACGGTTTTTTTGACTCACTGATATTATTATTTGTTTTCAAATAACGTTCGATTGTAACAATTGATTTCTTTATTCTAGCGTTAGTTTGCTGTTTTGACGATACATCTATAATAATAAAAGCAAGTGTAATGTGTCTGTCTGTCTGTCTGTCTGTCTGACCGAGCTCTCGAGCCATATCTATCGCACGCAGGGACCTGGAATTTTTTATACGGAAGCACAAAGGGGCTGGCCACCAGACCTCGAAGCCCGATTTTCGATTTTTGAATTAGAAAAATTTAAAAAAAATTATTTATAATTAATTAATCACGGTTTTTTTGACTCACTGATATTATTATTTTTTTTCAAATAACGTTCGATTGTAACAATTGATTTCTTTATTCTAGCGTTAGTTTGCTGTTTTGACGATACATCTATAATAATAAAAGCAAGTGTAATATGTCTGTCTGTCTGTCTGACCGAGCTCTCCAGCCAAATCTATCGCACGCAGGGACCTGGAATTTTTTATACGGAAGCACAAAGGGGCTGGCCACCAGACCTCGAAGCCCGATTTTCGATTTTTGAATTAGAAAAATTTTAAAAAAATTATTTATAATTAATTAATCACGGTTTTTTTGACTCACTGATATTATTATTTGTTTTCAAATAACGTTCGATTGTAACAATTGATTTCTTTATTCTAGCGTTAGTTTGCTGTTTTGACGATACATCTATAATAATAAAAGCAAGTGTAATGTGTCTGTCTGTCTGTCTGACCGAGCTCTCCAGCCAAATCTATCGCACGCAGGGACCTGGAATTTTTTATACGGAAGCACAAAGGGGCTGGCCACTAGACCTCGAAGCCCGATTTTCGATTTTTGAATTAGAAAAATTAAAAAAAAATTATTTATAATTAATTAATCACGGTTTTTTTGACTCACTGATATTATTATTTGTTTTCAAATAACGTTCGATTGTAACAATTGATTTCTTTATTCTAGCGTTAGTTTGCTGTTTTAAAGATACATCTATAATAATAAAAGCAAGTGTAATGTGTCTGTCTGTCTGTCTGTCTGTCTGACCGAGCTCTCCAGCCAAATCTATCGCACGCAGGGACCTGGAATTTTTTATACGGAAGCACAAAGGGGCTGGCCACCAGACCTCGAAGCCCGATTTTCGATTTTTGAATTAGAAAAATTTAAAAAAAATTATTTATAATTAATTAATCACGGTTTTTTGACTCACTGATATTATTATTTGTTTTCAAATAACGTTCGATTGTAACAATTGATTTCTTTATTCTAGCGTTAGTTTGCTGTTTTGACGATACATCTATAATAATAAAAGCAAGTGTAATGTGTCTGTCTGTCTGTCTGACCGAGCTCTCCAGCCAAATCTATCGCACGCAGGGACCTGGAATTTTTTATACGGAAGCACAAAGGGGCTGGCCACCAGAACTCGAAGCCCGATTTTCGATTTTTGAATTAGAAAAATTTTAAAAAAATTATTTATAATTAATTAATCACGGTTTTTTTGACTCACTGATATTATTATTTGTTTTTAAATAACGTTCGATTGTAACAATTGATTTCTTTATTCTAGCGTTAGTTTGCTGTTTTGACGATACATCTATAATAATAAAAGCAAGTGTAATGTGTCTGTCTGTCTGTCTGTCTGACCGAGCTCTCCAGCCAAATCTATCGCACGCAGGGACCTGGAATTATTTATACGGAAGCACAAAGGGGCTGGCCACCAGACCTCGAAGCCCGATTTTCGATTTTTGAATTAGAAAAATTTTAAAAAAATTATTTATAATTAATTAATCACCGTTTTTTTGACTCACTGATATTATTATTTGTTTTCAAATAACGTTCGATTGTAACAATTGATTTCTTTATTCTAGCGTTAGTTTGCTGTTTTGACGATACATCTATAATAATAAAAGCAAGTGTAATGTGTCTGTCTGTCTGTCTGACCGAGCTCTCCAGCCAAATCTATCGCACGCAGGGACCTGGAATTATTTATACGGAAGCACAAAGGGGCTGGCCACCAGACCTCGAAGCCCGATTTTCGATTTTTGAATTAGAAAAATTTAAAAAAAATTATTTATAATTAATTAATCACCGTTTTTTTGACTCACTGATATTATTATTTGTTTTCAAATAACGTTCGATTGTAACAATTGATTTCTTTATTCTAGCGTTAGTTTGCTGTTTTGACGATACATCTATAATAATAAAAGCAAGTGTAATGTGTCTGTCTGTCTGTCTGACCGAGCTCTCCAGCCAAATCTATCGCACGCAGGGACCTGGAATTATTTATACGGAAGCACAAAGGGGCTGGCCACTAGACCTCGAAGCCCGATTTTCGATTTTTGAATTAGAAAAATTAAAAAAAAATTATTTATAATTAATTAATCACGGTTTTTTTGACTCACTGATATTATTATTTGTTTTCAAATAACGTTCGATTGTAACAATTGATTTCTTTATTCTAGCGTTAGTTTGCTGTTTTAAAGATACATCTATAATAATAAAAGCAAGTGTAATGTGTCTGTCTGTCTGTCTGACCGAGCTCTCCAGCCAAATCTATCGCACGCAGGGACCTGGAATTTTTTGTGCGGAAGCACAAAGGGGCTGGCCACCAGACCTCGAAGCCCGATTTTCGATTTTTGAATTAGAAAAATTTAAAAAAAATTATTTATAATTAATTAATCACGGTTTTTTTGACTCACTGATATTATTATTTGTTTTCAAATAACGTTCGATTGTAACAATTGATTTCTTTATTCTTGCGTTAGTTTGCTGTTTTGACGATACATTAATAATAAAAGCAAGTGTAATGTGTCTGTCTGTCTGTCTGACCGAGCTCCCCAGCCAAATCTATCGCACGCAGGGACCTGGAATTTTTTATACGGAAGCACAAAGGGGCTGGCCACCAGACCTCGAAGCCCGATTTTCGATTTTTGAATTAGAAAAATTTAAAAAAAATTATTTATAATTAATTAATCACGGTTTTTTTGACTCACTGATATTATTATTTGTTTTCAAATAACGTTCGATTGTAACAATTGATTTCTTTATTCTATCGTTAGTTTGCTGTTTTGACGATACATCTATAATAATAAAAGCAAGTGTAATGTGTCTGTCTGTCTGTCTGACCGAGCTCTCCAGCCAAATCTATCGCACGCAGGGACCTGGAATTTTTTATACGGAAGCACAAAGGGGCTGGCCACCAGACCTCGAAGCCCGATTTTCGATTTTTGAATTAGAAAAATTTTAAAAAAATTATTTATAATTAATTAATCACGGTTTTTTTGACTCACTGATATTATTATTTGTTTTCAAAGAACGTTCGATTGTAACAATTGATTTCTTTATTCTAGCGTTAGTTTGCTGATTTGACGATACATTAATAATAAAAGCAAGTGTAATGTGTCTGTCTGTCTGTCTGTCTGTCTGACCGAGCTCTCCAGCCAAATCTATCGCACGCAGGGACCTGGAATTTTTTATACGGAAGCACAAAGGGGCTGGCCACTAGACCTCGAAGCCCGATTTTCGATTTTTGAATTAGAAAAATTAAAAAAAAATTATTTATAATTAATTAATCACGGTTTTTTTGACTCACTGATATTATTATTTGTTTTCAAATAACGTTCGATTGTAACAATTGATTTCTTTATTCTAGCGTTAGTTTGCTGTTTTAAAGATACATCTATAATAATAAAAGCAAGTGTAATGTGTCTGTCTGTCTGTCTGTCTGACCGAGCTCTCCAGCCAAATCTATCGCACGCAGGGACCTGGAATTTTTTATGCGGAAGCACAAAGGGGCTGGCCACCAGACCTCGAAGCCCGATTTTCGATTTTTGAATTAGAAAAATTTAAAAAAAATTATTTATAATTAATTAATCACGGTTTTTTTGACTCACTGATATTATTATTTGTTTTCAAATAACGTTCGATTGTAACAATTGATTTCTTTATTCTAGCGTTAGTTTGCTGTTTTGACGATACATTAATAATAAAAGCAAGTGTAATGTGTCTGTCTGTCTGTCTGACCGAGCTCTCCAGCCAAATCTATCGCACGCAGGGACCTGGAATTTTTTATACGGAAGCACAAAGGGGCTGGCCACTAGACCTCGAAGCCCGATTTTCGATTTTTGAATTAGAAAAATTTTAAAAAAATTATTTATAATTAATTAATCACGGTTTTTTTGACTCACAGATATTATTATTTGTTTTCAAATAACGTTCGATTGTAACAATTGATTTCCTTATTCTAGCGTTAGTTTGCTGTTTTGACGATACATCTATAATAATAAAAGCAAGTGTAATGTGTCTGTCTGTCTGTCTGACCGAGCTCTCCAGCCAAATCTATCGCACGCAGGGACCTGGAATTTTTTATACGGAAGCACAAAGGGGCTGGCCACCAGACCTCGAAGCCCGATTTTCGATTTTTGAATTAGAAAAATTTAAAAAAAATTATTTATAATTAATTAATCACGGTTTTTTTGACTCACTGATATTATTATTTGTTTTCAAATAACGTTCGATTGTAACAATTGATTTCTTTATTCTAGCGTTAGTTTGCTGATTTGACGATACATTAATAATAAAAGCAAGTGTAATGTGTCTGTCTGTCTGTCTGTCTGTCTGACCGAGCTCTCCAGCCAAATCTATCGCACGCAGGGACCTGGAATTTTTTATACGGAAGCACAAAGGGGCTGGCCACCAGACCTCGAAGCCCGAATTTCGATTTTTGAAATAGAAAAATTTAAAAAAAATATTTATAATTAATTAATCACGGTTTTTTTGACTCACTGATATTATTATTTGTTTTCAAATAACGTTCGATTGTAACAATTGATTTCTTTATTCTAGCGTTAGTTTGCTGTTTTGACGATACATCTATAATAATAAAAGCAAGTGTAATGTGTCTGTCTGTCTGTCTGTCTGTCTGACCGAGCTCTCGAGCCATATCTATCGCACGCAGGGACCTGGAATTTTTTATACGGAAGCACAAAGGGGCTGGCCACCAGACCTCGAAGCCCGATTTTCGATTTTTGAATTAGAAAAATTTAAAAAAAATTATTTATAATTAATTAATCACGGTTTTTTTGACTCACTGATATTATTATTTTTTTTCAAATAACGTTCGATTGTAACAATTGATTTCTTTATTCTAGCGTTAGTTTGCTGTTTTGACGATACATCTATAATAATAAAAGCAAGTGTAATATGTCTGTCTGTCTGTCTGACCGAGCTCTCCAGCCAAATCTATCGCACGCAGGGACCTGGAATTTTTTATACGGAAGCACAAAGGGGCTGGCCACCAGACCTCGAAGCCCGATTTTCGATTTTTGAATTAGAAAAATTTTAAAAAAATTATTTATAATTAATTAATCACGGTTTTTTTGACTCACTGATATTATTATTTGTTTTCAAATAACGTTCGATTGTAACAATTGATTTCTTTATTCTAGCGTTAGTTTGCTGTTTTGACGATACATCTATAATAATAAAAGCAAGTGTAATTTGTCTGTCTGTCTGTCTGACCGAGCTCTCCAGCCAAATCTATCGCACGCAGGGACCTGGAATTTTTTATACGGAAGCACAAAGGGGCTGGCCACCAGACCTCGAAGCCCGATTTTCGATTTTTGAATTAGAAAAATTTAAAAAAAATTATTTATAATTAATTAATCACGGTTTTTTTGACTCACTGATATTATTATTTGTTTTCAAATAACGTTCGATTGTAACAATTGATTTCTTTATTCTAGCGTTAGTTTGCTGTTTTGACGATACATCTATAATAATAAAAGCAAGTGTAATGTGTCTGTCTGTCTGTCTGTCTGTCTGACCGAGCTCTCCAGCCAAATCTATCACACGCAGGGACCTGGAATTTTTTATACGGAAGCACAAAGGGGCTGGCCACTAGACCTCGAAGCCCGATTTTCGATTTTTGAATTAGAAAAATTTAAAAAAATTATTTATAATTAATTAATCACGGTTTTTTTGACTCACTGATATTATTATTTGTTTTCAAATAACGTTCGATTGTAACAATTGATTTCTTTATTCTAGCGTTAGTTTGCTGTTTTAAAGATACATCTATAATAATAAAAGCAAGTGTAATGTGTCTGTCTGTCTGTCTGTCTGACCGAGCTCTCCAGCCAAATCTATCGCACGCAGGGACCTGGAATTTTTTATGCGGAAGCACAAAGGGGCTGGCCACCAGACCTCGAAGCCCGATTTTCGATTTTTGAATTAGAAAAATTTTAAAAAAATTATTTATAATTAATTAATCACGGTTTTTTTGACCCACTGATATTATTATTTGTTTTCAAATAACGTTCGATTGTAACAATTGATTTCTTTATTCTAGCGTTAGTTTGCTGTTTTGACGATACATCTATAATAATAAAAGCAAGTGTAATGTGTCTGTCTGTCTGTCTGACCGAGCTCTCCAGCCAAATCTATCGCACGCAGGGACCTGGAATTATTTATACGGAAGCACAAAGGGGCTGGCCACTAGACCTCGAAGCCCGATTTTCGATTTTTGAATTAGAAAAATTAAAAAAAAATTATTTATAATTAATTAATCACGGTTTTTTTGACTCACTGATATTATTATTTGTTTTCAAATAACGTTCGATTGTAACAATTGATTTCTTTATTCTAGCGTTAGTTTGCTGTTTTAAAGATACATCTATAATAATAAAAGCAAGTGTAATGTGTCTGTCTGTCTGTCTGACCGAGCTCTCCAGCCAAATCTATCGCACGCAGGGACCTGGAATTTTTTGTGCGGAAGCACAAAGGGGCTGGCCACCAGACCTCGAAGCCCGATTTTCGATTTTTGAATTAGAAAAATTTAAAAAAAATTATTTATAATTAATTAATCACGGTTTTTTTGACTCACTGATATTATTATTTGTTTTCAAATAACGTTCGATTGTAACAATTGATTTCTTTATTCTTGCGTTAGTTTGCTGTTTTGACGATACATTAATAATAAAAGCAAGTGTAATGTGTCTGTCTGTCTGTCTGACCGAGCTCCCCAGCCAAATCTATCGCACGCAGGGACCTGGAATTTTTTATACGGAAGCACAAAGGGGCTGGCCACCAGACCTCGAAGCCCGATTTTCGATTTTTGAATTAGAAAAATTAAAAAAAAATTATTTATAATTAATTAATCACGGTTTTTTTGACTCACTGATATTATTATTTGTTTTCAAATAACGTTCGATTGTAACAATTGATTTCTTTATTCTATCGTTAGTTTGCTGTTTTGACGATACATCTATAATAATAAAAGCAAGTGTAATGTGTCTGTCTGTCTGTCTGACCGAGCTCTCCAGCCAAATCTATCGCACGCAGGGACCTGGAATTTTTTATACGGAAGCACAAAGGGGCTGGCCACCAGACCTCGAAGCCCGATTTTCGATTTTTGAATTAGAAAAATTTTAAAAAAATTATTTATAATTAATTAATCACGGTTTTTTTGACTCACTGATATTATTATTTGTTTTCAAAGAACGTTCGATTGTAACAATTGATTTCTTTATTCTAGCGTTAGTTTGCTGATTTGACGATACATTAATAATAAAAGCAAGTGTAATGTGTCTGTCTGTCTGTCTGTCTGTCTGACCGAGCTCTCCAGCCAAATCTATCGCACGCAGGGACCTGGAATTTTTTATACGGAAGCACAAAGGGGCTGGCCACTAGACCTCGAAGCCCGATTTTCGATTTTTGAATTAGAAAAATTAAAAAAAAATTATTTATAATTAATTAATCACGGTTTTTTTGACTCACTGATATTATTATTTGTTTTCAAATAACGTTCGATTGTAACAATTGATTTCTTTATTCTAGCGTTAGTTTGCTGTTTTAAAGATACATCTATAATAATAAAAGCAAGTGTAATGTGTCTGTCTGTCTGTCTGTCTGACCGAGCTCTCCAGCCAAATCTATCGCACGCAGGGACCTGGAATTTTTTATGCGGAAGCACAAAGGGGCTGGCCACCAGACCTCGAAGCCCGATTTTCGATTTTTGAATTAGAAAAATTTAAAAAAAATTATTTATAATTAATTAATCACGGTTTTTTTGACTCACTGATATTATTATTTGTTTTCAAATAACGTTCGATTGTAACAATTGATTTCTTTATTCTAGCGTTAGTTTGCTGTTTTGACGATACATTAATAATAAAAGCAAGTGTAATGTGTCTGTCTGTCTGTCTGACCGAGCTCTCCAGCCAAATCTATCGCACGCAGGGACCTGGAATTTTTTATACGGAAGCACAAAGGGGCTGGCCACTAGACCTCGAAGCCCGATTTTCGATTTTTGAATTAGAAAAATTTTAAAAAAATTATTTATAATTAATTAATCACGGTTTTTTTGACTCACAGATATTATTATTTGTTTTCAAATAACGTTCGATTGTAACAATTGATTTCCTTATTCTAGCGTTAGTTTGCTGTTTTGACGATACATCTATAATAATAAAAGCAAGTGTAATGTGTCTGTCTGTCTGTCTGACCGAGCTCTCCAGCCAAATCTATCGCACGCAGGGACCTGGAATTTTTTATACGGAAGCACAAAGGGGCTGGCCACCAGACCTCGAAGCCCGATTTTCGATTTTTGAATTAGAAAAATTTAAAAAAAATTATTTATAATTAATTAATCACGGTTTTTTTGACTCACTGATATTATTATTTGTTTTCAAATAACGTTCGATTGTAACAATTGATTTCTTTATTCTAGCGTTAGTTTGCTGATTTGACGATACATTAATAATAAAAGCAAGTGTAATGTGTCTGTCTGTCTGTCTGTCTGTCTGACCGAGCTCTCCAGCCAAATCTATCGCACGCAGGGACCTGGAATTTTTTATACGGAAGCACAAAGGGGCTGGCCACCAGACCTCGAAGCCCGAATTTCGATTTTTGAAATAGAAAAATTTAAAAAAAATATTTATAATTAATTAATCACGGTTTTTTTGACTCACTGATATTATTATTTGTTTTCAAATAACGTTCGATTGTAACAATTGATTTCTTTATTCTAGCGTTAGTTTGCTGTTTTGACGATACATCTATAATAATAAAAGCAAGTGTAATGTGTCTGTCTGTCTGTCTGTCTGTCTGACCGAGCTCTCGAGCCATATCTATCGCACGCAGGGACCTGGAATTTTTTATACGGAAGCACAAAGGGGCTGGCCACCAGACCTCGAAGCCCGATTTTCGATTTTTGAATTAGAAAAATTTAAAAAAAATTATTTATAATTAATTAATCACGGTTTTTTTGACTCACTGATATTATTATTTTTTTTCAAATAACGTTCGATTGTAACAATTGATTTCTTTATTCTAGCGTTAGTTTGCTGTTTTGACGATACATCTATAATAATAAAAGCAAGTGTAATATGTCTGTCTGTCTGTCTGACCGAGCTCTCCAGCCAAATCTATCGCACGCAGGGACCTGGAATTTTTTATACGGAAGCACAAAGGGGCTGGCCACCAGACCTCGAAGCCCGATTTTCGATTTTTGAATTAGAAAAATTTTAAAAAAATTATTTATAATTAATTAATCACGGTTTTTTTGACTCACTGATATTATTATTTGTTTTCAAATAACGTTCGATTGTAACAATTGATTTCTTTATTCTAGCGTTAGTTTGCTGTTTTGACGATACATCTATAATAATAAAAGCAAGTGTAATTTGTCTGTCTGTCTGTCTGACCGAGCTCTCCAGCCAAATCTATCGCACGCAGGGACCTGGAATTTTTTATACGGAAGCACAAAGGGGCTGGCCACCAGACCTCGAAGCCCGATTTTCGATTTTTGAATTAGAAAAATTTAAAAAAAATTATTTATAATTAATTAATCACGGTTTTTTTGACTCACTGATATTATTATTTGTTTTCAAATAACGTTCGATTGTAACAATTGATTTCTTTATTCTAGCGTTAGTTTGCTGTTTTGACGATACATCTATAATAATAAAAGCAAGTGTAATGTGTCTGTCTGTCTGTCTGTCTGTCTGACCGAGCTCTCCAGCCAAATCTATCACACGCAGGGACCTGGAATTTTTTATACGGAAGCACAAAGGGGCTGGCCACTAGACCTCGAAGCCCGATTTTCGATTTTTGAATTAGAAAAATTTAAAAAAATTATTTATAATTAATTAATCACGGTTTTTTTGACTCACTGATATTATTATTTGTTTTCAAATAACGTTCGATTGTAACAATTGATTTCTTTATTCTAGCGTTAGTTTGCTGTTTTAAAGATACATCTATAATAATAAAAGCAAGTGTAATGTGTCTGTCTGTCTGTCTGTCTGACCGAGCTCTCCAGCCAAATCTATCGCACGCAGGGACCTGGAATTTTTTATGCGGAAGCACAAAGGGGCTGGCCACCAGACCTCGAAGCCCGATTTTCGATTTTTGAATTAGAAAAATTTTAAAAAAATTATTTATAATTAATTAATCACGGTTTTTTTGACCCACTGATATTATTATTTGTTTTCAAATAACGTTCGATTGTAACAATTGATTTCTTTATTCTAGCGTTAGTTTGCTGTTTTGACGATACATTAATAATAAAAGCAAGTGTAATGTGTCTGTCTGTCTGTCTGTCTGACCGAGCTCTCCAGCCAAATCTATCGCACGCAGGGACCTGGAATTTTTTATGCGGAAGCACAAAGGGGCTGGCCACCAGACCTCGAAGCCCGATTTTCGATTTTTGAATTAGAAAAATTTAAAAAAAATTATTTATAATTAATTAATCACGGTTTTTTTGACTCACTGATATTATTATTTGTTTTCAAATAACGTTCGATTGTAACAATTGATTTCTTTATTCTAGCGTTAGTTTGCTGTTTTGACGATACATCTATAATAATAAAAGCAAGTGTAATGTGTCTGTCTGTCTGTCTGTCTGTCTGACCGAGCTCTCCAGCCATATCTATCGCACGCAGGGACCTGGAATTTTTTATACGGAAGCACAAAGGGGCTGGCCACCAGACCTCGAAGCCCGATTTTCGATTTTTGAATTAGAAAAATTTAAAAAAAATTATTTATAATTAATTAATCACGGTTTTTTTGACTCACTGATATTATTATTTGTTTTCAAATAACGTTCGATTGTAACAATTGATTTCTTTATTCTAGCGTTAGTTTGCTGTTTTGACGATACATCTATAATAATAAAAGCAAGTGTAATGTGTCTGTCTGTCTGTCTGTCTGACCGAGCTCTCCAGCCAAATCTATCGCACGCAGGGACCTGGAATTTTTTATGCGGAAGCACAAAGGGGCTGGCCACCAGACCTCGAAGCCCGATTTTCGATTTTTGAATTAGAAAAATTTAAAAAAAATTATTTATAATTAATTAATCACGGTTTTTTTGACTCACTGATATTATTATTTGTTTTCAAATAACGTTCGATTGTAACAATTGATTTCTTTATTCTAGCGTTAGTTTGCTGTTTTGACGATACATCTATAATAATAAAAGCAAGTGTAATGTGTCTGTCTGTCTGTCTGTCTGTCTGACCGAGCTCTCCAGCCATATCTATCGCACGCAGGGACCTGGAATTTTTTATACGGAAGCACAAAGGGGCTGGCCACCAGACCTCGAAGCCCGATTTTCGATTTTTGAATTAGAAAAATTTTAAAAAAATTATTTATAATTAATTAATCACGGTTTTTTTGACTCACTGATATTATTATTTGTTTTCAAATAACGTTCGATTTTAACAATTGATTTCTTTATTCTAGCGTTAGTTTGCTGTTTTGACGATACATTAAATCGATTAATTACAATTCATTTCTTTTTTGTAGCTTATTATTTATCATTAATTAATCACGGTTTTTTTGACTCACTGATATTATTATTTGTTTTCAAATAACGTTCGATTGTAACAATTGATTTCTTTATTCTAGCGTTAGTTTGCTGTTTTGACGATACATTAAATCGATTAATTACAATTCATTTCTTTTTTGTAGCTTGTGGGGGGGGAAGAGAGAGAGACAGTCTACATGTCCTACACTACTATTCCTGCGCTATTCACTTATCTGCATTTTCTAAATGCACGGGCAACGCCGGTCGGGTACAGCTAGTCTATAATAATAAAAGCAAGTGTAATGTGTCTGTCTGTCTGTCTGTCTGTCTGACCGAGCTCTCCAGCCAAATCTATCGCACGCAGGGACCTGGAATTTTTTATACGGAAGCACAAAGGGGCTGGCCACCAGACCTCGAAGCCCGATTTTCGATTTTTGAATTAGAAAAATTAAAAAAAAATTATTTATAATTAATTAATCACGGTTTTTTTGACTCACTGATATTATTATTTGTTTTCAAATAACGTTCGATTGTAACAATTGATTTCTTTATTCTAGCGTTAGTTTGCTGTTTTGACGATACATCTATAATAATAAAAGCAAGTGTAATGTGTCTGTCTGTCTGTCTGTCTGACCGAACTCTCCAGCCAAATCTATCGCACGCAGGGACCTGGAATTTTTTATACGGAAGCACAAAGGGGCTGGCCACCAGACCTCGAAGCCCGATTTTCGATTTTTGAATTAGAAAAATTTAAAAAAAATTATTTATAATTAATTAATCACGGTTTTTTTGACTCACTGATATTATTATTTGTTTTCAAATAACGTTCGATTGTAACAATTGATTTCTTTATTCTAGCGTTAGTTTGCTGTTTTGACGATACATCTATAATAATAAAAGCAAGTGTAATGTGTCTGTCTGTCTGTCTGTCTGTCTGACCGAGCTCTCCAGCCAAATCTATCACACGCAGGGACCTGGAATTTTTTATACGGAAGCACAAAGGGGCTGGCCACCAGACCTCGAAGCCCGATTTTCGATTTTTGAATTAGAAAAATTTAAAAAAAATTATTTATAATTAATTAATCACGGTTTTTTTGACTCACTGATATTATTATTTGTTTTCAAATAACGTTCGATTGTAACAATTGATTTCTTTATTCTAGCGTTAGTTTGCTGTTTTGACGATACATCTATAATAATAAAAGCAAGTGTAATGTGTCTGTCTGTCTGTCTGTCTGTCTGACCGAGCTCTCCAGCCAAATCTATCACACGCAGGGACCTGGAATTTTTTATACGGAAGCACAAAGGGGCTGGCCACTAGACCTCGAAGCCCGATTTTCGATTTTTGAATTAGAAAAATTTAAAAAAATTATTTATAATTAATTAATCACGGTTTTTTTGACTCACTGATATTATTATTTGTTTTCAAATAACATTCGATTGTAACAATTGATTTCTTTATTCTAGCGTTAGTTTGCTGTTTTGACGATGCATTAAATCGATTAATTACAATTCATTTCTTTTTTGTAGCTTATTATTTATAATTAATTAATCACGGTTTTTTTGACTCACTGATATTATTATTTGTTTTCAAATAACGTTCGATTGTAACAATTGATTTCTTTATTCTAGCGTTAGTTTGCTGTTTTGACGATACATTAATAATAAAAGCAAGTGTAATGTGTCTGTCTGTCTGTCTGACCGAGCTCTCCAGCCAAATCTATCGCACGCAGGGACCTGGAATTTTTTATACGGAAGCACAAAGGGGCTGGCCACCAGAACTCGAAGCCCGATTTTCGATTTTTGAATTAGAAAAATTTTAAAAAAATTATTTATAATTAATTAATCACGGTTTTTTTGACTCACTGATATTATTATTTGTTTTCAAATAACGTTCGATTGTAACAATTGATTTCTTTATTCTATCGTTAGTTTGCTGTTTTGACGATACATCTATAATAATAAAAGCAAGTGTAATGTGTCTGTCTGTCTGTCTGTCTGTCTGACCGAGCTCTCCAGCCATATCTATCGCACGCAGGGACCTGGAATTTTTTATACGGAAGCACAAAGGGGCTGGCCACCAGACCTCGAAGCCCGATTTTCGATTTTTGAATTAGAAAAATTTAAAAAAAATTATTTATAATTAATTAATCACGGTTTTTTTGACTCACTGATATTATTATTTGTTTTCAAATAACGTTCGATTGTAACAATTGATTTCTTTATTCTAGCGTTAGTTTGCTGTTTTGACGATACATCTATAATAATAAAAGCAAGTGTAATGTGTCTGTCTGTCTGTCTGTCTGACCGAGCTCTCCAGCCAAATCTATCGCACGCAGGGACCTGGAATTTTTTATACGGAAGCACAAAGGGTCTGGCCACCAGACCTCGAAGCTCGATTTTCGATTTTTGAATTAGAAAAATTTTAAAAAAATTATTTATAATTAATTAATCACGGTTTTTTTGACTCACTGATATTATTATTTGTTTTCAAATAACGTTCGATTTTAACAATTGATTTCTTTATTCTAGCGTTAGTTTGCTGTTTTGACGATACATTAAATCGATTAATTACAATTCATTTCTTTTTTGTAGCTTATTATTTATAATTAATTAATCACGGTTTTTTTGACTCACTGATATTATTATTTGTTTTCAAATAACGTTCGATTGTAACAATTGATTTCTTTATTCTAGCGTTCGTTTGCTGTTTTGACGATACATTTAATCGATTAATTACAATTCATTTCTTTTTTGTAGCTTGTGGGGGGGGGAAGAGAGAGAGACAGTCTACATGTCCTACACTACTATTCCTGCGCTATTCACTTATCTGCATTTTCTAAATGCACGGGCAACGCCGGGCGGGTACAGCTAGTCTATAATAATAAAAGCAAGTGTAATGTGTCTGTCTGTCTGACCGAGCTCTCCAGCCAAATCTATCGCACGCAGGGACCTGGAATTTTTTATACGGAAGCACAAAGGGTCTGGCCACCAGACCTCGAAGCTCGATTTTCGATTTTTGAATTAGAAAAATTTAAAAAAAATTATTTATAATTAATTAATCACGGTTTTTTTGACTCACTGATATTATTATTTGTTTTCAAATAACGTTCGATTGTAACAATTGATTTCTTTATTCTAGCGTTAGTTTGCTGTTTTGACGATACATCTATAATAATAAAAGCAAGTGTAATGTGTCTGTCTGTCTGTCTGACCGAGCTCTCCAGCCAAATCTATCGCACGCAGGGACCTGGAATTTTTTATACGGAAGCACAAAGGGGCTGGCCACCAGACCTCGAAGCCCGATTTTCGATTTTTGAATTAGAAAAATTTTTAAAAAATTATTTATAATTAATTAATCACGGTTTTTTTGACTCACTGATATTATTATTTGTTTTCAAATAACGTTCGATTTTAACAATTGATTTCTTTATTCTAGCGTTAGTTTGCTGTTTTGACGATACATTAAATCGATTAATTACATTTCATTTCTTTTTTGTAGCTTATTATTTATAATTAATTAATCACGGTTTTTTTGACTCACTGATATTATTATTTGTTTTCAAATAACGTTCGATTGTAACAATTGATTTCTTTATTCTAGCGTTCGTTTGCTGTTTTGACGATACATTAAATCGATTAATTACAATTCATTTCTTTTTTGTAGCTTGTGGGGGGGGGAAGAGAGAGAGACAGTCTACATGTCCTACACTACTATTCCTGCGCTATTCACTTATCTGCATTTTCTAAATGCACGGGCAACGCCGGGCGGGTACAGCTAGTCTATAATAATAAAAGCAAGTGTGATGTGTCTGTCTGTCTGTCTGTCTGTCCGAGCTTTCCAGCCAAATCTATCGCACGCAGGGACCTGGAATTTTTTATACGGAAGCACAAAGAGGCTGGCCACCAGACGTCGAAGCCCGATTTTCGATTTTTGAATTAGAAAAATTTAAAAAAAATTATTTATAATTAATTAATCACGGATTTTTTGACTCACTGATATTATTATTTGTTTTCAAATAACGTTCGATTGTAACAATTGATTTCTTTATTCTAGCGTTAGTTTGCTGTTTTGACGATACATTAATAATAAAAGCAAGTGTAATGTGTCTGTCTGTCTGTCTGACCGAGCTCTCCAGCCAAATCTATCGCACGCAGGGACCTGGAATTTTTTATACGGAAGCACAAATGGGCTGGCCACCAGACCTCGAAGCCCGATTTTCGATTTTTGAATTAGAAAAATTTTAAAAAAATTATTTATAATTAATTAATCACGGTTTTTTTGACTCACTGATATTATTATTTGTTTTCAAATAACGTTCGATTGTAACAATTGATTTCTTTATTCTAGCGTTAGTTTGCTGTTTTGACGATACATCTATAATAATAAAAGCAAGTGTAATGTGTCTGTCTGTCTGTCTGTCTGACCGAGCTCTCCAGCCAAATCTATCGCACGCAGGGACCTGGAATTTTTTATACGGAAGCACAAAGGGGCTGGCCACCAGACCTCGAAGCCCGATTTTCGATTTTTGAATTAGAAAAATTTTAAAAAAATTATTTATAATTAATTAATCACGGTTTTTTTGACTCACTGATATTATTATTTGTTTTCAAATAACGTTCGATTTTAACAATTGATTTCTTTATTCTAGCGTTAGTTTGCTGTTTTGACGATACATTAAATCGATTAATTACAATTCATTTCTTTTTTGTAGCTTATTATTTATCATTAATTAATCACGGTTTTTTTGACTCACTGATATTATTATTTGTTTTCAAATAACGTTCGATTGTAACAATTGATTTCTTTATTCTAGCGTTAGTTTGCTGTTTTGACGATACATTAAATCGATTAATTACAATTCATTTCTTTTTTGTAGCTTGTGGGGGGGGAAGAGAGAGAGACAGTCTACATGTCCTACACTACTATTCCTGCGCTATTCACTTATCTGCATTTTCTAAATGCACGGGCAACGCCGGTCGGGTACAGCTAGTCTATAATAATAAAAGCAAGTGTAATGTGTCTGTCTGTCTGTCTGTCTGTCTGACCGAGCTCTCCAGCCAAATCTATCGCACGCAGGGACCTGGAATTTTTTATACGGAAGCACAAAGGGTCTGGCCACCAGACCTCGAAGCCCGATTTTCGATTTTTGAATTAGAAAAATTTAAAAAAAATTATTTATAATTAATTAATCACGGTTTTTTTGACTCACTGATATTATTATTTGTTTTCAAATAACGTTCGATTGTAACAATTGATTTCTTTATTCTAGCGTTAGTTTGCTGTTTTGACGATACATCTATAATAATAAAAGCAAGTGTAATGTGTCTGTCTGTCTGTCTGTCTGACCGAGCTCTCCAGCCAAATCTATCGCACGCAGGGACCTGGAATTTTTTATACGGAAGCACAAAGGGGCTGGCCACCAGACCTCGAAGCCCGATTTTCGATTTTTGAATTAGAAAAATTTTTAAAAAATTATTTATAATTAATTAATCACGGTTTTTTTGACCCACTGATATTATTATTTGTTTTCAAATAACGTTCGATTTTAACAATTGATTTCTTTATTCTAGCGTTAGTTTGCTGTTTTGACGATACATTAAATCGATTAATTACATTTCATTTCTTTTTTGTAGCTTATTATTTATAATTAATTAATCACGGTTTTTTTGACTCACTGATATTATTATTTGTTTTCAAATAACGTTCGATTGTAACAATTGATTTCTTTATTCTAGCGTTCGTTTGCTGTTTTGACGATACATTAAATCGATTAATTACAATTCATTTCTTTTTTGTAGCTTGTGGGGGGGGGAAGAGAGAGAGACAGTCTACATGTCCTACACTACTATTCCTGCGCTATTCACTTATCTGCATTTTCTAAATGCACGGGCAACGCCGGGCGGGTACAGCTAGTCTATAATAATAAAAGCAAGTGTGATGTGTCTGTCTGTCTGTCTGTCTGTCCGAGCTTTCCAGCCAAATCTATCGCACGCAGGGACCTGGAATTTTTTATACGGAAGCACAAAGAGGCTGGCCACCAGACGTCGAAGCCCGATTTTCGATTTTTGAATTAGAAAAATTTAAAAAAAATTATTTATAATTAATTAATCACGGATTTTTTGACTCACTGATATTATTATTTGTTTTCAAATAACGTTCGATTGTAACAATTGATTTCTTTATTCTAGCGTTAGTTTGCTGTTTTGACGATACATTAATAATAAAAGCAAGTGTAATGTGTCTGTCTGTCTGTCTGACCGAGCTCTCCAGCCAAATCTATCGCACGCAGGGACCTGGAATTTTTTATACGGAAGCACAAATGGGCTGGCCACCAGACCTCGAAGCCCGATTTTCGATTTTTGAATTAGAAAAATTTTAAAAAAATTATTTATAATTAATTAATCACGGTTTTTTTGACTCACTGATATTATTATTTGTTTTCAAATAACGTTCGATTGTAACAATTGATTTCTTTATTCTAGCGTTAGTTTGCTGTTTTGACGATACATCTATAATAATAAAAGCAAGTGTAATGTGTCTGTCTGTCTGTCTGTCTGACCGAGCTCTCCAGCCAAATCTATCGCACGCAGGGACCTGGAATTTTTTATACGGAAGCACAAAGGGGCTGGCCACCAGACCTCGAAGCCCGATTTTCGATTTTTGAATTAGAAAAATTTTAAAAAAATTATTTATAATTAATTAATCACGGTTTTTTTGACTCACTGATATTATTATTTGTTTTCAAATAACGTTCGATTTTAACAGTTGATTTCTTTATTCTAGCGTTAGTTTGCTGTTTTGACGATACATTAAATCGATTAATTACAATTCATTTCTTTTTTGTAGCTTATTATTTATCATTAATTAATCACGGTTTTTTTGACTCACTGATATTATTATTTGTTTTCAAATAACGTTCGATTGTAACAATTGATTTCTTTATTCTAGCGTTAGTTTGCTGTTTTGACGATACATTAAATCGATTAATTACAATTCATTTCTTTTTCGTAGCTTGTGGGGGGGGAAGAGAGAGAGACAGTCTACATGTCCTACACTACTATTCCTGCGCTATTCACTTATCTGCATTTTCTAAATGCACGGGCAACGCCGGTCGGGTACAGCTAGTCTATAATAATAAAAGCAAGTGTAATGTGTCTGTCTGTCTGTCTGTCTGTCTGACCGAGCTCTCCAGCCAAATCTATCGCACGCAGGGACCTGGAATTTTTTATACGGAAGCACAAAGGGGCTGGCCATCAGACCTCGAAGCCCGATTTTCGATTTTTGAATTAGAAAAATTAAAAAAAAATTATTTATAATTAATTAATCACGGTTTTTTTGACTCACTGATATTATTATTTGTTTTCAAATAACGTTCGATTGTAACAATTGATTTCTTTATTCTAGCGTTAGTTTGCTGTTTTGACGATACATCTATAATAATAAAAGCAAGTGTAATGTGTCTGTCTGTCTGTCTGTCTGACCGAGCTCTCCAGCCAAATCTATCGCACGCAGGGACCTGGAATTTTTTATACGGAAGCACAAAGGGGCTGGCCACCAGACCTCGAAGCCCGATTTTCGATTTTTGAATTAGAAAAATTTAAAAAAAATTATTTATAATTAATTAATCACGGTTTTTTTGACTCACTGATATTATTATTTGTTTTCAAATAACGTTCGATTGTAACAATTGATTTCTTTATTCTAGCGTTAGTTTGCTGTTTTGACGATACATCTATAATAATAAAAGCAAGTGTAATGTGTCTGTCTGTCTGTCTGTCTGTCTGACCGAGCTCTCCAGCCAAATCTATCACACGCAGGGACCTGGAATTTTTTATACGGAAGCACAAAGGGGCTGGCCACCAGACCTCGAAGCCCGATTTTCGATTTTTGAATTAGAAAAATTTAAAAAAAATTATTTATAATTAATTAATCACGGTTTTTTTGACTCACTGATATTATTATTTGTTTTCAAATAACGTTCGATTGTAACAATTGATTTCTTTATTCTAGCGTTAGTTTGCTGTTTTGACGATACATCTATAATAATAAAAGCAAGTGTAATGTGTCTGTCTGTCTGTCTGTCTGTCTGACCGAGCTCTCCAGCCAAATCTATCACACGCAGGGACCTGGAATTTTTTATACGGAAGCACAAAGGGGCTGGCCACTAGACCTCGAAGCCCGATTTTCGATTTTTGAATTAGAAAAATTTAAAAAAATTATTTATAATTAATTAATCACGGTTTTTTTGACTCACTGATATTATTATTTGTTTTCAAATAACATTCGATTGTAACAATTGATTTCTTTATTCTAGCGTTAGTTTGCTGTTTTGACGATGCATTAAATCGATTAATTACAATTCATTTCTTTTTTGTAGCTTATTATTTATAATTAATTAATCACGGTTTTTTTGACTCACTGATATTATTATTTGTTTTCAAATAACGTTCGATTGTAACAATTGATTTCTTTATTCTAGCGTTAGTTTGCTGTTTTGACGATACATTAATAATAAAAGCAAGTGTAATGTGTCTGTCTGTCTGTCTGACCGAGCTCTCCAGCCAAATCTATCGCACGCAGGGACCTGGAATTTTTTATACGGAAGCACAAAGGGGCTGGCCACCAGACCTCGAAGCCCGATTTTCGATTTTTGAATTAGAAAAATTTAAAAAAAATTATTTATAATTAATTAATCACGGTTTTTTTGACTCACTGATATTATTATTTGTTTTCAAATAACGTTCGATTGTAACAATTGATTTCTTTATTCTATCGTTAGTTTGCTGTTTTGACGATACATCTATAATAATAAAAGCAAGTGTAATGTGTCTGTCTGTCTGTCTGTCTGTCTGACCGAGCTCTCCAGCCATATCTATCGCACGCAGGGACCTGGAATTTTTTATACGGAAGCACAAAGGGGCTGGCCACCAGACCTCGAAGCCCGATTTTCGATTTTTGAATTAGAAAAATTAAAAAAAAATTATTTATAATTAATTAATCACGGTTTTTTTGACTCACTGATATTATTATTTGTTTTCAAATAACGTTCGATTGTAACAATTGATTTCTTTATTCTAGCGTTAGTTTGCTGTTTTGACGATACATCTATAATAATAAAAGCAAGTGTAATGTGTCTGTCTGTCTGTCTGTCTGACCGAGCTCTCCAGCCAAATCTATCGCACGCAGGGACCTGGAATTTTTTATACGGAAGCACAAAGGGTCTGGCCACCAGACCTCGAAGCTCGATTTTCGATTTTTGAATTAGAAAAATTTTAAAAAAATTATTTATAATTAATTAATCACTGTTTTTTTGACTCACTGATATTATTATTTGTTTTCAAATAACGTTCGATTGTAACAATTGATTTCTTTATTCTAGCGTTAGTTTGCTGTTTTGACGATACATCTATAATAATAAAAGCAAGTGTAATGTGTCTGTCTGTCTGTCTGTCTGACCGAGCTCTCCAGCCAAATCTATCGCACGCAGGGACCTGGAATTTTTTATACGGAAGCACAAATGGGCTGGCCACCAGACCTCGAAGCCCGATTTTCGATTTTTGAATTAGAAAAATTTTAAAAAAATTATTTATAATTAATTAATCACGGTTTTTTTGACTCACTGATATTATTATTTGTTTTCAAATAACGTTCGATTGTAACAATTGATTTCTTTATTCTAGCGTTAGTTTGCTGTTTTGACGATACATCTATAATAATAAAAGCAAGTGTAATGTGTCTGTCTGTCTGTCTGTCTGACCGAGCTCTCCAGCCAAATCTATCGCACGCAGGGACCTGGAATTTTTTATACGGAAGCACAAAGGGGCTGGCCACCAGACCTCGAAGCCCGATTTTCGATTTTTGAATTAGAAAAATTTTAAAAAAATTATTTATAATTAATTAATCACGGTTTTTTTGACTCACTGATATTATTATTTGTTTTCAAATAACGTTCGATTTTAACAATTGATTTCTTTATTCTAGCGTTAGTTTGCTGTTTTGACGATACATTAAATCGATTAATTACAATTCATTTCTTTTTTGTAGCTTATTATTTATCATTAATTAATCACGGTTTTTTTGACTCACTGATATTATTATTTGTTTTCAAATAACGTTCGATTGTAACAATTGATTTCTTTATTCTAGCGTTAGTTTGCTGTTTTGACGATACATTAAATCGATTAATTACAATTCATTTCTTTTTTGTAGCTTGTGGGGGGGGGAAGAGAGAGAGACAGTCTACATGTCCTACACTACTATTCCTGCGCTATTCACTTATCTGCATTTTCTAAATGCACGGGCAACGCCGGTCGGGTACAGCTAGTCTATAATAATAAAAGCAAGTGTAATGTGCCTGTCTGTCTGTCTGTCTGTCTGACCGAGCTCTCCAGCCAAATCTATCGCACGCAGGGACCTGGAATTTTTTATACGGAAGCACAAAGGGTCTGGCCACCAGACCTCGAAGCCCGATTTTCGATTTTTGAATTAGAAAAATTTAAAAAAAATTATTTATAATTAATTAATCACGGTTTTTTTGACTCACTGATATTATTATTTGTTTTCAAATAACGTTCGATTGTAACAATTGATTTCTTTATTCTAGCGTTAGTTTGCTGTTTTGACGATACATCTATAATAATAAAAGCAAGTGTAATGTGTCTGTCTGTCTGTCTGTCTGACCGAGCTCTCCAGCCAAATCTATCGCACGCAGGGACCTGGAATTTTTTATACGGAAGCACAAAGGGGCTGGCCACCAGACCTCGAAGCCCGATTTTCGATTTTTGAATTAGAAAAATTTTTAAAAAATTATTTATAATTAATTAATCACGGTTTTTTTGACCCACTGATATTATTATTTGTTTTCAAATAACGTTCGATTTTAACAATTGATTTCTTTATTCTAGCGTTAGTTTGCTGTTTTGACGATACATTAAATCGATTAATTACATTTCATTTCTTTTTTGTAGCTTATTATTTATAATTAATTAATCACGGTTTTTTTGACTCACTGATATTATTATTTGTTTTCAAATAACGTTCGATTGTAACAATTGATTTCTTTATTCTAGCGTTCGTTTGCTGTTTTGACGATACATTAAATCGATTAATTACAATTCATTTCTTTTTTGTAGCTTGTGGGGGGGGGGAAGAGAGAGAGACAGTCTACATGTCCTACACTACTATTCCTGCGCTATTCACTTATCTGCATTTTCTAAATGCACGGGCAACGCCGGGCGGGTACAGCTAGTCTATAATAATAAAAGCAAGTGTGATGTGTCTGTCTGTCTGTCTGTCTGTCCGAGCTTTCCAGCCAAATCTATCGCACGCAGGGACCTGGAATTTTTTATACGGAAGCACAAAGAGGCTGGCCACCAGACGTCGAAGCCCGATTTTCGATTTTTGAATTAGAAAAATTTAAAAAAAATTATTTATAATTAATTAATCACGGATTTTTTGACTCACTGATATTATTATTTGTTTTCAAATAACGTTCGATTGTAACAATTGATTTCTTTATTCTAGCGTTAGTTTGCTGTTTTGACGATACATTAATAATAAAAGCAAGTGTAATGTGTCTGTCTGTCTGTCTGACCGAGCTCTCCAGCCAAATCTATCGCACGCAGGGACCTGGAATTTTTTATACGGAAGCACAAATGGGCTGGCCACCAGACCTCGAAGCCCGATTTTCGATTTTTGAATTAGAAAAATTTTAAAAAAATTATTTATAATTAATTAATCACGGTTTTTTTGACTCACTGATATTATTATTTGTTTTCAAATAACGTTCGATTGTAACAATTGATTTCTTTATTCTAGCGTTAGTTTGCTGTTTTGACGATACATCTATAATAATAAAAGCAAGTGTAATGTGTCTGTCTGTCTGTCTGTCTGACCGAGCTCTCCAGCCAAATCTATCGCACGCAGGGACCTGGAATTTTTTATACGGAAGCACAAAGGGGCTGGCCACCAGACCTCGAAGCCCGATTTTCGATTTTTGAATTAGAAAAATTTTAAAAAAATTATTTATAATTAATTAATCACGGTTTTTTTGACTCACTGATATTATTATTTGTTTTCAAATAACGTTCGATTTTAACAATTGATTTCTTTATTCTAGCGTTAGTTTGCTGTTTTGACGATACATTAAATCGATTAATTACAATTCATTTCTTTTTTGTAGCTTATTATTTATCATTAATTAATCACGGTTTTTTTGACTCACTGATATTATTATTTGTTTTCAAATAACGTTCGATTGTAACAATTGATTTCTTTATTCTAGCGTTAGTTTGCTGTTTTGACGATACATTAAATCGATTAATTACAATTCATTTCTTTTTCGTAGCTTGTGGGGGGGGAAGAGAGAGAGACAGTCTACATGTCCTACACTACTATTCCTGCGCTATTCACTTATCTGCATTTTCTAAATGCACGGGCAACGCCGGTCGGGTACAGCTAGTCTATAATAATAAAAGCAAGTGTAATGTGTCTGTCTGTCTGTCTGTCTGTCTGACCGAGCTCTCCAGCCAAATCTATCGCACGCAGGGACCTGGAATTTTTTATACGGAAGCACAAAGGGGCTGGCCACCAGACCTCGAAGCCCGATTTTCGATTTTTGAATTAGAAAAATTAAAAAAAAATATTTATAATTAATTAATCACGGTTTTTTTGACTCACTGATATTATTATTTGTTTTCAAATAACGTTCGATTGTAACAATTGATTTCTTTATTCTAGCGTTAGTTTGCTGTTTTGACGATACATCTATAATAATAAAAGCAAGTGTAATGTGTCTGTCTGTCTGTCTGTCTGACCGAGCTCTCCAGCCAAATCTATCGCACGCAGGGACCTGGAATTTTTTATACGGAAGCACAAAGGGGCTGGCCACCAGACCTCGAAGCCCGATTTTCGATTTTTGAATTAGAAAAATTTAAAAAAAATTATTTATAATTAATTAATCACGGTTTTTTTGACTCACTGATATTATTATTTGTTTTCAAATAACGTTCGATTGTAACAATTGATTTCTTTATTCTAGCGTTAGTTTGCTGTTTTGACGATACATCTATAATAATAAAAGCAAGTGTAATGTGTCTGTCTGTCTGTCTGTCTGTCTGACCGAGCTCTCCAGCCAAATCTATCACACGCAGGGACCTGGAATTTTTTATACGGAAGCACAAAGGGGCTGGCCACCAGACCTCGAAGCCCGATTTTCGATTTTTGAATTAGAAAAATTAAAAAAAAATTATTTATAATTAATTAATCACGGTTTTTTTGACTCACTGATATTATTATTTGTTTTCAAATAACGTTCGATTGTAACAATTGATTTCTTTATTCTAGCGTTAGTTTGCTGTTTTGACGATACATCTATAATAATAAAAGCAAGTGTAATGTGTCTGTCTGTCTGTCTGTCTGTCTGACCGAGCTCTCCAGCCAAATCTATCACACGCAGGGACCTGGAATTTTTTATACGGAAGCACAAAGGGGCTGGCCACTAGACCTCGAAGCCCGATTTTCGATTTTTGAATTAGAAAAATTTAAAAAAATTATTTATAATTAATTAATCACGGTTTTTTTGACTCACTGATATTATTATTTGTTTTCAAATAACATTCGATTGTAACAATTGATTTCTTTATTCTAGCGTTAGTTTGCTGTTTTGACGATGCATTAAATCGATTAATTACAATTCATTTCTTTTTTGTAGCTTATTATTTATAATTAATTAATCACGGTTTTTTTGACTCACTGATATTATTATTTGTTTTCAAATAACGTTCGATTGTAACAATTGATTTCTTTATTCTAGCGTTAGTTTGCTGTTTTGACGATACATTAATAATAAAAGCAAGTGTAATGTGTCTGTCTGTCTGTCTGACCGAGCTCTCCAGCCAAATCTATCGCACGCAGGGACCTGGAATTTTTTATACGGAAGCACAAAGGGGCTGGCCACCAGACCTCGAAGCCCGATTTTCGATTTTTGAATTAGAAAAATTTTAAAAAAATTATTTATAATTAATTAATCACGGTTTTTTTGACTCACTGATATTATTATTTGTTTTCAAATAACGTTCGATTGTAACAATTGATTTCTTTATTCTATCGTTAGTTTGCTGTTTTGACGATACATCTATAATAATAAAAGCAAGTGTAATGTGTCTGTCTGTCTGTCTGTCTGTCTGACCGAGCTCTCCAGCCATATCTATCGCACGCAGGGACCTGGAATTTTTTATACGGAAGCACAAAGGGGCTGGCCACCAGACCTCGAAGCCCGATTTTCGATTTTTGAATTAGAAAAATTAAAAAAAAATTATTTATAATTAATTAATCACGGTTTTTTTGACTCACTGATATTATTATTTGTTTTCAAATAACGTTCGATTGTAACAATTGATTTCTTTATTCTAGCGTTAGTTTGCTGTTTTGACGATACATCTATAATAATAAAAGCAAGTGTAATGTGTCTGTCTGTCTGTCTGTCTGACCGAGCTCTCCAGCCAAATCTATCGCACGCAGGGACCTGGAATTTTTTATACGGAAGCACAAAGGGGCTGGCCACCAGACCTCGAAGCCCGATTTTCGATTTTTGAATTAGAAAAATTTTAAAAAAATTATTTATAATTAATTAATCACGGTTTTTTTGACTCACTGATATTATTATTTGTTTTCAAATAACGTTCGAATTTAACAATTGATTTCTTTATTCTAGCGTTAGTTTGCTGTTTTGACGATACATTAAATCGATTAATTACAATTCATTTCTTTTTTGTAGCTTGTGGGGGGGAAGAGAGAGAGACAGTCTACATGTCCTACACTACTATTCCTGCGCTATTCACTTATCTGCATTTTCTAAATGCACGGGCAACGCCGGTCGGGTACAGCTAGTCTATAATAATAAAAGCAAGTGTAATGTGTCTGTCTGTCTGTCTGTCTGTCTGACCGAGCTCTCCAGCCAAATCTATCGCACGCAGGGACCTGGAATTTTTTATACGGAAGCACAAAGGGGCTGGCCACCAGACCTCGAAGCCCGATTTTCGATTTTTGAATTAGAAAAATTAAAAAAAAATTATTTATAATTAATTAATCACGGTTTTTTTGACTCACTGATATTATTATTTGTTTTCAAATAACGTTCGATTGTAACAATTGATTTCTTTATTCTAGCGTTAGTTTGCTGTTTTGACGATACATCTATAATAATAAAAGCAAGTGTAATGTGTCTGTCTGTCTGTCTGTCTGACCGAGCTCTCCAGCCAAATCTATCGCACGCAGGGACCTGGAATTTTTTATACGGAAGCACAAAGGGGCTGGCCACCAGACCTCGAAGCCCGATTTTCGATTTTTGAATTAGAAAAATTTAAAAAAAATTATTTATAATTAATTAATCACGGTTTTTTTGACTCACTGATATTATTATTTGTTTTCAAATAACGTTCGATTGTAACAATTGATTTCTTTATTCTAGCGTTAGTTTGCTGTTTTGACGATACATCTATAATAATAAAAGCAAGTGTAATGTGTCTGTCTGTCTGTCTGTCTGTCTGACCGAGCTCTCCAGCCAAATCTATCACACGCAGGGACCTGGAATTTTTTATACGGAAGCACAAAGGGGCTGGCCACCAGACCTCGAAGGCCGATTTTCGATTTTTGAATTAGAAAAATTTAAAAAAAATTATTTATAATTAATTAATCACGGTTTTTTTGACTCACTGATATTATTATTTGTTTTCAAATAACGTTCGATTGTAACAATTGATTTCTTTATTCTAGCGTTAGTTTGCTGTTTTGACGATACATCTATAATAATAAAAGCAAGTGTAATGTGTCTGTCTGTCTGTCTGTCTGTCTGACCGAGCTCTCCAGCCAAATCTATCACACGCAGGGACCTGGAATTTTTTATACGGAAGCACAAAGGGGCTGGCCACTAGACCTCGAAGCCCGATTTTCGATTTTTGAATTAGAAAAATTTAAAAAAATTATTTATAATTAATTAATCACGGTTTTTTTGACTCACTGATATTATTATTTGTTTTCAAATAACATTCGATTGTAACAATTGATTTCTTTATTCTAGCGTTAGTTTGCTGTTTTGACGATGCATTAAATCGATTAATTACAATTCATTTCTTTTTTGTAGCTTATTATTTATAATTAATTAATCACGGTTTTTTTGACTCACTGATATTATTATTTGTTTTCAAATAACGTTCGATTGTAACAATTGATTTCTTTATTCTAGCGTTAGTTTGCTGTTTTGACGATACATTAATAATAAAAGCAAGTGTAATGTGTCTGTCTGTCTGTCTGACCGAGCTCTCCAGCCAAATCTATCGCACGCAGGGACCTGGAATTTTTTATACGGAAGCACAAAGGGGCTGGCCACCAGACCTCGAAGCCCGATTTTCGATTTTTGAATTAGAAAAATTTTAAAAAAATTATTTATAATTAATTAATCACGGTTTTTTTGACTCACTGATATTATTATTTGTTTTCAAATAACGTTCGATTGTAACAATTGATTTCTTTATTCTATCGTTAGTTTGCTGTTTTGACGATACATCTATAATAATAAAAGCAAGTGTAATGTGTCTGTCTGTCTGTCTGTCTGTCTGACCGAGCTCTCCAGCCATATCTATCGCACGCAGGGACCTGGAATTTTTTATACGGAAGCACAAAGGGGCTGGCCACCAGACCTCGAAGCCCGATTTTCGATTTTTGAATTAGAAAAATTAAAAAAAAATTATTTATAATTAATTAATCACGGTTTTTTTGACTCACTGATATTATTATTTGTTTTCAAATAACGTTCGATTGTAACAATTGATTTCTTTATTCTAGCGTTAGTTTGCTGTTTTGACGATACATCTATAATAATAAAAGCAAGTGTAATGTGTCTGTCTGTCTGTCTGTCTGACCGAGCTCTCCAGCCAAATCTATCGCACGCAGGGACCTGGAATTTTTTATACGGAAGCACAAAGGGTCTGGCCACCAGACCTCGAAGCTCGATTTTCGATTTTTGAATTAGAAAAATTTTAAAAAAATTATTTATAATTAATTAATCACTGTTTTTTTGACTCACTGATATTATTATTTGTTTTCAAATAACGTTCGATTGTAACAATTGATTTCTTTATTCTAGCGTTAGTTTGCTGTTTTGACGATACATCTATAATAATAAAAGCAAGTGTAATGTGTCTGTCTGTCTGTCTGTCTGACCGAGCTCTCCAGCCAAATCTATCGCACGCAGGGACCTGGAATTTTTTATACGGAAGCACAAAGGGGCTGGCCACCAGACCTCGAAGCCCGATTTTCGATTTTTGAATTAGAAAAATTTTAAAAAAATTATTTATAATTAATTAATCACGGTTTTTTTGACTCACTGATATTATTATTTGTTTTCAAATAACGTTCGATTTTAACAATTGATTTCTTTATTCTAGCGTTAGTTTGCTGTTTTGACGATACATTAAATCGATTAATTACAATTCATTTCTTTTTTGTAGCTTATTATTTATAATTAATTAATCACGGTTTTTTTGACTCACTGATATTATTATTTGTTTTCAAATAACGTTCGATTGTAACAATTGATTTCTTTATTCTAGCGTTCGTTTGCTGTTTTGACGATACATTTAATCGATTAATTACAATTCATTTCTTTTTTGTAGCTTGTGGGGGGGGAAGAGAGAGAGACAGTCTATCAGGTTCAATGTTTCTTCTTACCTTCTTCGGAAACATACAATGACCTGACTAGAACAGAGAGCTTACTAAAGCTATGTTCACTAATTGTAGTAAGTAGACAGGATACAGACGAAGGGTATACAAAACCCTTTATTTTTTTTTCTTTATATACAATGACTTCCGTACTTCGGAATACAATGACCCTCCACTCGGGGTCTAACTTAAAAGATATCAAAATAAAACTAAACTCTAATTTAACTTTAGAATAAGATTGGCCTTATAATAACAGGAAGCGTATGTAGCACAGAGACTGTGAACACTACAATACGTTTAATTTATCAAGAGGATTAAAACCTCTGGCCTGGAAGGCAAAGTAGCAACTGCGTAACTTCTAAGGTAAGCGGCCTGCTTCGAACTCACGGCTTCCTCTCTCTTGCTTGGCAAAAAGGCCACACTTAAATACTTGGCGTTCGCCAGACAACTTTGCATAAACTCCTTCACGCTTATAATTCTGGCCGGAAGTAGAAAATAAGAAGTGATAGTAAAGATTTAAAATAAAATAAACGTTAGTAAAACTTAAGATCCTTACATACTTCCCGCCAGAGTTAATTAGTTTGAAACTGAGGTCTAAAACGACCTTGTTGAAAACTTTTAGCTCTAGAAACTAACGCGAGGCCAAACTTTTACAAACATAACTTAGCTAGAAACTAGAAAATTTTAAAAGAAAGAAATTTGTTACAATAGCAGCTCCCGGAATATACAACAATCTTTTTTCTTTTTCATCTGTACTGCATCAAAACAGGAGCTTTATTCAATTCTGGTTCCTTCCAGAGATCTGGAAGGAAAACTAGTTTAATGAAATGTTACAGAATGACATTGCAAATAACATATAGAATATACTTTTCTTAACATTCTTATTTCATTCATGACTATTTTAATTATCTCTCCCCGTGCTCTCTGACATGTGTTGTAAAAACACCAAACACGAATGTGTTTCTGTCTATGTGTTCAACACTTCCTCCTACAATCAAAACACTAACGTGTTAAAATTCAACATACGAGACCTCTTAACACACCCTAATTTCAACTCTAGACCCTGAGGTACTATTCTGAAAGTGGCTAACTCTAAAGTGTAGCGTCAGAGAGCCTAACTACATCATTCAACCTTTAACACATATTCACCATGATTTAATCTTTACAGTCACACGAATAACAAATTTTTTAACATTATTTTCACTTTTACCATATCACGGTATTTCTAAACATTCAAAATAACAGTTCACATGTATACAAGAACATATCAAGATGCCGTTAATTTTACACATTTGAAAACATACATTAGTAGTACATTGTTAACTTCTATTCTTTTCAAAGCAAGTGCCAATTCTTTCTACATTGAAATAATACTACATTTCAAAAAGTCTTTCAGACTAAAACTTCTTTCTTGTTAGAATGTTTTAAATAAAATTTATACAATAACTTTTTACAATATTTAAGTCTTTATACAACGCTATTATACATCAACTTTAGTTTTACGCGCGAGTAATTGAAAAACATAATAAGAAAATCGGTCACAACTCATTTCTCGCCCTTTTGGCGATAAAGGTAGACCTCGCATGAGGTAAAACTTCTTCAAATCTGCCACTTGCAGTAAGAATGAAAGATTAACTTAAGTTTGTAAAGTAACACAAAATTTTACTTATCTTTGTAATATTCAGACATCCTTTTCTGGGCCCAGTCTTTAAAGGTGCTGCAGACCGTTGCTTGGTTGATCCTCCTTCTTGTACGGGCTCGCCCTTCAGTGCTTTCCTCTGGAAGCTTCCGTTTTTCACCACTACGGCCACCCTTGAACATCTTCCTTCTGTCCTCTGCTTGTGGTCTTGGCCGTTTGAAGGCAGCTGGTCTTGGTGGAACCGGGAAACTTCTGTCGTGATCCTGCTTGGACCTCGTTGTTGGCCGTTCAAATTTTTCTTGTACTTTTTCCTCCGCCGCTGATGGCCCTTCCGCAGTTCGGCGACTTTTGCTGCGGAGAGTTCTGTCGGATGAGTCAATCTTCCGTTTCACAGCCGGGTTATAGTTGCCGTCCTTTCTCCCGGTCTTTTCCACATACGTCGTCCTTCTCCCTTCTTCATTCTGGGGGTGTTCGTGAACTCTGTTTTTTGGACGGTGGAACGGCTTCTTTTTCTTTGTACCTTCAATTTTTCCGCGGGGCAATTTTCTTTTTACTTGCTTCTGTCTCTCATTGGCTTGCCCTTGTACTTGTCGTTTTCCCACCTCTGGAACTTGTACCTGCGGTGTCTGCCGTACCGGATCCTGCAAAAGATCTGAAAAGATTTGCATTTTATTACGGTCATAGAATGGTTTTATCTGGTCAATGTTTGCGGAACAGGTTTCACCATTTCTTGCCTTTAATACTACAACAGCGTGAGTTATTTTTTCTATAACATATGGTCCTTCAAAGCGTGGGAAAAATTTGGCAGTTTTATCTTCTGGTGCTGAAGAAAGTGAATGCTTAATTTTTAAAACTTCATCCCCTACTTTATAAGTTACTCCCCGTCGTTTCAAGTCATAATAGAGTTTCTGTTTTCTCTGTGCTACTTCTGTATTCTTTTTTGCTTCTTTTATTAGTTTTTCTATATCACCCATTTTAAATTCTGGGGCTCTTTGTTGCACATAAAATAGTTTATCTAACGGTGTTATAATCTTTCTGCCTAGAAATAACTCAGCAGGAGTTTTTCCCGTTGTATCATGTTTTGCGGTCCTAAGGGCGAAAGCAAATTCATTGACATAGTTATCCCAGCTTTTATGAAAATTTTTAACATAACTACGGATAATTTTCACTATATTTCTGTTGACCCGTTCCGCTATATTTGATTGCGGCCGATACGGGACCATTTTTAAATGACGTATGCCCAGTTTTTGGCACATGTCTTCAAATATATTACTTACAAATTGAGGACCATTATCCGATATAACTTTTAGGGGCGCCCCGTATTTTAAAATATATTTATTTAAAATAGAATCGGTAACTAATTTCGCGGAGGCTCGTTTTAAGGGAACAATTTCGGTCCATTTACTAAAATGATCAACTATAACAAGGAGATAGCGACTTTTGTTTAACTGACTTTTTGGGAAAGGGCCCAATAAATCGATGCCGATTATTTCATTTGGAAATTCGGATTTAATACTATTTAGAAACCCGGCCGGGCGGAAATTAATATAATTAACGGCTTGACATGTTGGGCAGGACTGGACATACGCCCTTGTTAACTTTTGCAGTTCAGGAAAGTAGACTGCCTCGCGTACGCGTTGAGTAGTTTTTCGAATACCAGCATGAGAAGCTAAAGGGCTGTCATGGAGCTCTTGCAGGATATTTAATCTAAGACTAGCTGGGATAACAGGTCGAAATTCGTTGTTGGAATTCGTAGTTTTTGTATAAAATAATAGACCATCTATTAGTTCGTAATGGGCCGCCCTATTTCTTATCGCCACAATATCTTGGTGGCTAAAATTTTCAGGATCCTTCAAATACTCATAAATACTTCCAAACTCAATATCCTTACCCAGTTCGGTTATTACAGTTTCTCGGGAATTTATTGTACACGCTGTCAGCATTGCAACTTTTACGGTATTACCCTGTTCGTCTAATTTAATTCGTGACAGGGCATCTGCTACGATATTTTCCTTTCCGGGGGTATGCTTGATTACCAGATTATATTCTTGCAGCTTGAGTGCCCATCTTATTAACCTTGGGGATAAATTTTTTCCAGAGTACAATCTAGTTACCGCCGCATGATCAGAATATACTGTTATCGGCGCCTTTCCAAAATAGACTCGGAACTTTTGCACTGCTAACAGAACTGCAAGTGCCTCTCTCTCGGTCGCGGAATAGTTTCTTTGTGTTTGATTTAAAGTTCGGCTAAAAAATGCTACTGGCTGCTGATTTTGCGAAAGTACCGCTCCTACCGCATAATCCGAAGCATCCGCTGAAATTTCTAAATTTTCATCCTTTTCAGGAAATTTCAACACAGGGGCTTGCGTTAATGCTTGTTTTAATTTTTCGAAAGCACTATTGGCTTCGGCCGTCCACGAGAATCTTGCCTTTTTCCTTTTTAATTTTAACAATGGCTCAGCGATAGCCGCAAAATCTTTTATAAAGGACCTATAATATGAACAAAGTCCTAGAAAAGAAGAGAGCTTCTTTGCCGTGTTTGGAGTCGGATACTTTTGTACAGCGATTATTTTTGATTCATCTGTCTCGATCCCTTTTTGCGATATTTTGTAACCTAAATATTTTAATTCAGGGGCTGCAAATTTGCATTTTTCGACATTAACTTTTAGACCGGCCTCATTTAATAAAGAAAACACCTGTCTTAAATCCTGTACATGTTGGTCTAGATTATCACTAGTAATAATGATATCGTCTAAATAGATAAATGTGGACTTTCCGAGAACAGGTCTTAACACAATGTCCATGCATCGCTGAAATGTTGCTGGGGCGCCTGAAAGGCCAAACGGCATTCGCAAAAATGCATAAGTGCCAGACTTGGTTATAAAAGCAGTCTTAGGCACGTCCTCAGGCCTGATCCCTATTTGAAAATAACCATTCGTTAAGTCTAAAGTTGTCATAAATTTGGTTGATTTTATGTTCCTTAAAATTTCTTCTATAATCGGTAACGGATATACCGGATATTTCGTTATGGAATTTAATTTACGGTAATCAATAGCGAATCTCCACCTTTTTGGATGCTCCAAAGGATAATCATTATTTTTCTTACATAAAACCACCGGACTAGCATAACTACTTGAGATAGGCGTTACGATCTTTTTACGTAGCATATCGGTAATATGCCATTCTATAATTTTTTCCTTATTCTTATCATACCGGTATGGTTTTTGACGAACCGGCAATGCATCTCCGGTGTCAATACTATGGTTAGTAACCTGGGTAAATCCTGGAATATCACTAAATAAGGAAGCAAATTCACTTACCACTTGTCGGATTCTATCTTGCTCGTCATTAGGCAGGTGGTCGAGATTTACCCTTGGCGGTTCAACCTTTTCTACACACACTGGTTGCATCGTCAGCTTAAGAGACGCTTCATTAAAATCCAGTGTAGCTTGTGCGTCTGAAAGAAAGTCTATTCCTAGTATTAAGTGTGCTTGCAAATTCTTTACTATAAAAAACATCACCTTTACTTGTTCGTCCTTGATACGGATGTACAAAGGTACTTTACCTACGCACTTACATTGTTCTCCTTGCGCCGCTAATACTGTTGTATTATCCGCATTATATATGCGGTATTTGCGAAAATACTTTCTAAAAAAGACTTCTGCCACACAGGAACACTGCGCGCCGGTATCCAGGAGTGCGGTGGCCGGGATATTATTTACCAAGACTTCAATCTTCGGAAGAGTTAAATTTTTCACCATTACTGTATTTAACTTGTAGGAAGAGGGGTTTTCGTGGCCTTCGGATTTCCGCACCCTCTCGTCAGCAGAAATCCGTTTTAGTTTAAATTATTTTTTCTTTCGGTGCTTTCCTTCTTTCTCCACTGGCCTTGAGACTTTTTTTCTGGGTTGCTATTGAACTGTCGACGTTCGCCGGCTGTTTTTGAATGCTCGGGTTTCCTTGCCCACTGATTCGCTTTTTCTCCGTAGCCACGTGCTTGAGTTTGCTGTAGTCTTGGCGTACCAAATTGGTTTCGCTGTTGATATTGGCGTCTTCTTTCGACGTCCGCCGTTCTTCTACGTTCAAACTGGATTGCTAGCTCAAATAATTTTTCCAGTGTAGTCGGATTTCTCAATTCAATAAAGTCTTGCACTTTGGGTAGTAACCTCGGCAAAATCACTTGAATTATTTCAGGATCCGGACGGTTTCCATACAAGAGCTTGAAAACGTGAATTTTTCTTAAAATAAACCTGGAGAGGTTTTCCATTCTTTGTTGATATATACTGAAAAGTTCTGTTTCTAATTTCGCACGATCCCTTACAACAGGGAAGGCTTTTAGTAGGGCAGTCTTGAAATTTTCGTAGGTATAGGTGGGACTTCCTGCTTGACCCAAGAGACTTCTGCCGATACATTTGAACCAGTTAAGCGCTTGGCCCCTCAAAGCGCTGGTAGCTAAGGTAACTTTTTGAAACTCGTGCACGGGGTAGAGCATGAAGTGGTCATCCAATTTTTCCAAAAAACTGGTTACCTGTGAGTTTCCATTAAACGTTGCTTCTGGTTTCATCGAAGCGCGCATGGTCTGGACAATATACCCAAATCCTTCCAGGGCGGCAGCTGGCATTTCTGGATTCTGAGCTGTTTCTGCAGGCAGCACAGGTTCTTCTTGAAACTCGGCCATGGTTATTCTTCGTCGGGCGCCACTATCAGGTTCAATGTTTCTTCTTACCTTCTTCGGAAACATACAATGACCTGACTAGAACAGAGAGCTTACTAAAGCTATGTTCACTAATTGTAGTAAGTAGACAGGATACAGACGAAGGGTATACAAAACCCTTTATTTTTTTTTCTTTATATACAATGACTTCCGTACTTCGGAATACAATGACCCTCCACTCGGGGTCTAACTTAAAAGATATCAAAATAAAACTAAACTCTAATTTAACTTTAGAATAAGATTGGCCTTATAATAACAGGAAGCGTATGTAGCACAGAGACTGTGAACACTACAATACGTTTAATTTATCAAGAGGATTAAAACCTCTGGCCTGGAAGGCAAAGTAGCAACTGCGTAACTTCTAAGGTAAGCGGCCTGCTTCGAACTCACGGCTTCCTCTCTCTTGCTTGGCAAAAAGGCCACACTTAAATACTTGGCGTTCGCCAGACAACTTTGCATAAACTCCTTCACGCTTATAATTCTGGCCGGAAGTAGAAAATAAGAAGTGATAGTAAAGATTTAAAATAAAATAAACGTTAGTAAAACTTAAGATCCTTACAAGTCTATGTGTCCTACACTACTATTCCTGCGCTATTCACTTATCTGCATTTTCTAAATGCACGGGCAACGCCGGGCGGGTACAGCTAGTCTATAATAATAAAAGCAAGTGTAATGTGTCTGTCTGTCTGTCTGTCTGACCGAGCTCTCCAGCCAAATCTATCGCACGCAGGGACCTGGAATTTTTTATACGGAAGCACAAAGGGTCTGGCCACCAGACCTCGAAGCTCGATTTTCGATTTTTGAATTAGAAAAATTTTAAAAAAATTATTTATAATTAATTAATCACGGTTTTTTTGACTCACTGATATTATTATTTGTTTTCAAATAACGTTCGATTGTAACAATTGATTTCTTTATTCTAGCGTTAGTTTGCTGTTTTGACGATACATCTATAATAATAAAAGCAAGTGTAATGTGTCTGTCTGTCTGTCTGTCTGACCGAGCTCTCCAGCCAAATCTATCGCACGCAGGGACCTGGAATTTTTTATACGGAAGCACAAAGGGGCTGGCCACCAGACCTCGAAGCCCGATTTTCGATTTTTGAATTAGAAAAATTTTTAAAAAATTATTTATAATTAATTAATGACGGTTTTTTTGACTCACTGATATTATTATTTGTTTTCAAATAACGTTCGATTTTAACAATTGATTTCTTTATTCTAGCGTTAGTTTGCTGTTTTGACGATACATTAAATCGATTAATTACAATTCATTTCTTTTTTGTAGCTTATTATTTATAATTAATTAATCACGGTTTTTTTGACTCACTGATATTATTATTTGTTTTCAAATAACGTTCGATTGTAACAATTGATTTCTTTATTCTAGCGTTCGTTTGCTGTTTTGACGATACATTAAATCGATTAATTACAATTCATTTCTTTTTTGTAGCTTGTGGGGGGGGGAAGAGAGAGAGACAGTCTACATGTCCTACACTACTATTCCTGCGCTATTCACTTATCTGCATTTTCTAAATGCACGGGCAACGCCGGGCGGGTACAGCTAGTCTATAATAATAAAAGCAAGTGTGATGTGTCTGTCTGTCTGTCTGTCCGAGCTCTCCAGCCAAATCTATCGCACGCAGGGACCTGGAATTTTTTATACGGAAGCACAAAGAGGCTGGCCACCAGACCTCGAAGCCCGATTTTCGATTTTTGAATTAGAAAAATTTAAAAAAAATTATTTATAATTAATTAATCACGGATTTTTTGACTCACTGATATTATTATTTGTTTTCAAATAACGTTCGATTGTAACAATTGATTTCTTTATTCTAGCGTTAGTTTGCTGTTTTGACGATACATTAATAATAAAAGCAAGTGTAATGTGTCTGTCTGTCTGTCTGACCGAGCTCTCCAGCCAAATCTATCGCACGCAGGGACCTGGAATTTTTTATACGGAAGCACAAATGGGCTGGCCACCAGACCTCGAAGCCCGATTTTCGATTTTTGAATTAGAAAAATTTTAAAAAAATTATTTATAATTAATTAATCACGGTTTTTTTGACTCACTGATATTATTATTTGTTTTCAAATAACGTTCGATTGTAACAATTGATTTCTTTATTCTAGCGTTAGTTTGCTGTTTTGACGATACATCTATAATAATAAAAGCAAGTGTAATGTGTCTGTCTGTCTGTCTGTCTGTCTGACCGAGCTCTCCAGCCATATCTATCGCACGCAGGGACCTGGAATTTTTTATACGGAAGCACAAAGGGGCTGGCCACCAGACCTCGAAGCCCGATTTTCGATTTTTGAATTAGAAAAATTTTAAAAAAATTATTTATAATTAATTAATCACGGTTTTTTTGACTCACTGATATTATTATTTGTTTTCAAATAACGTTCGATTGTAACAATTGATTTCTTTATTCTAGCGTTAGTTTGCTGTTTTGACGATACATCTATAATAATAAAAGCAAGTGTAATGTGTCTGTCTGTCTGTCTGTCTGACCGAGCTCTCCAGCCAAATCTATCGCACGCAGGGACCTGGAATTTTTTATACGGAAGCACAAAGGGTCTGGCCACCAGACCTCGAAGCCCGATTTTCGATTTTTGAATTAGAAAAATTTAAAAAAAATTATTTATAATTAATTAATCACGGTTTTTTTGACTCACTGATATTATTATTTGTTTTCAAATAACGTTCGATTGTAACAATTGATTTCTTTATTCTAGCGTTAGTTTGCTGTTTTGACGATACATCTATAATAATAAAAGCAAGTGTAATGTGTCTGTCTGTCTGTCTGTCTGACCGAGCTCTCCAGCCAAATCTATCGCACGCAGGGACCTGGAATTTTTTATACGGAAGCACAAAGGGTCTGGCCACCAGACCTCGAAGCCCGATTTTCGATTTTTGAATTAGAAAAATTTTAAAAAAATTATTTATAATTAATTAATCACGGTTTTTTTGACTCACTGATATTATTATTTGTTTTCAAATAACGTTCGATTTTAACAATTGATTTCTTTATTCTAGCGTTAGTTTGCTGTTTTGACGATACATTAAATCGATTAATTACAATTCATTTCTTTTTTGTAGCTTATTATTTATAATTAATTAATCACGGTTTTTTTGACTCACTGATATTATTATTTGTTTTCAAATAACGTTCGATTGTAACAATTGATTTCTTTATTCTAGCGTTAGTTTGCTGTTTTGACGATACATTAAATCGATTAATTACAATTCATTTCTTTTTTGTAGCTTGTGGGGGGGGAAGAGAGAGAGACAGTCTACATGTCCTACACTACTATTCCTGCGCTATTCACTTATCTGCATTTTCTAAATGCACGGGCAACGCCGGGCGGGTACAGCTAGTCTATAATAATAAAAGCAAGTGTAATGTGTCTGTCTGTCTGTCTGTCTGTCTGACCGAGCTCTCCAGCCATATCTATCGCACGCAGGGACCTGGAATTTTTTATACGGAAGCACAAAGGGCCTGGCCACCATACCTCGAAGCCGGATTTTCGATTTTTGAATTAGAAAAATTTTAAAAAAATTATTTATAATTAATTAATCACGGTTTTTTTGACTCACTGATATTATTATTTGTTTTCAAATAACGTTCGATTGTAACAATTGATTTCTTTATTCTAGCGTTAGTTTGCTGTTTTGACGATACATCTATAATAATAAAAGCAAGTGTAATTTGTCTGTCTGTCTGTCTGTCTGACCGAGCTCTCCAGCCAAATCTATCGCACGCAGGGACCTGGAATTTTTTATACGGAAGCACAAAGGGGCTGGCCACCAGACCTCGAAGCCCGATTTTCGATTTTTGAATTAGAAAAATTTAAAAAAAATTATTTATAATTAATTAATCACGGTTTTTTTGACTCACTGATATTATTATTTGTTTTCAAATAACGTTCGATTGTAACAATTGATTTCTTTATTCTAGCGTTAGTTTGCTGTTTTGACGATACATCTATAATAATAAAAGCAAGTGTAATGTGTCTGTCTGTCTGTCTGTCTGACCGAGCTCTCCAGCCAAATCTATCACACGCAGGGACCTGGAATTTTTTATACGGAAGCACAAAGGGGCTGGCCACTAGACCTCGAAGCCCGATTTTCGATTTTTGAATTAGAAAAATTTAAAAAAATTATTTATAATTAATTAATCACGGTTTTTTTGACTCACTGATATTATTATTTGTTTTCAAATAACGTTCGATTGTAACAATTGATTTCTTTATTCTAGAGTTAGTTTGCTGTTTTAAAGATACATCTATAATAATAAAAGCAAGTGTAATGTGTCTGTCTGTCTGTCTGTCTGACCGAGCTCTCCAGCCAAATCTATCGCACGCAGGGACCTGGAATTTTTTATGCGGAAGCACAAAGGGGCTGGCCACCAGACCTCGAAGCCCGATTTTCGATTTTTGAATTAGAAAAATTTAAAAAAAATTATTTATAATTAATTAATCACGGTTTTTTTGACTCACTGATATTATTATTTGTTTTCAAATAACGTTCGATTGTAACAATTGATTTCTTTATTCTAGCGTTAGTTTGCTGTTTTGACGATACATTAATAATAAAAGCAAGTGTAATGTCTCTGTCTGTCTGTCTGACCGAGCTCTCCAGCCAAATCTATCGCACGCAGGGACCTGGAATTTTTTATACGGAAGCACAAAGGGGCTGGCCACCAGACCTCGAAGCCCGATTTTCGATTTTTGAATTAGAAAAATTTTAAAAAAATTATTTATAATTAATTAATCACGGTTTTTTTGACTCACTGATATTATTATTTGTTTTCAAATAACGTTCGATTGTAACAATTGATTTCTTTATTCTAGCGTTAGTTTGCTGTTTTGACGATACATCTATAATAATAAAAGCAAGTGTAATGTGTCTGTCTGTCTGTCTGTCTGTCTGACCGAGCTCTCCAGCCATATCTATCGCACGCAGGGACCTGGAATTTTTTATACGGAAGCACAAAGGGGCTGGCCACCAGACCTCGAAGCCCGATTTTCGATTTTTGAATTAGAAAAATTTTAAAAAAATTATTTATAATTAATTAATCACGGTTTTTTTGACTCAATGATATTAATTTTTGTTTTCAAATAACGTTCGATTGTAACAATTGATTTCTTTATTCTAGCGTTAGTTTGCTGTTTTGACGATACATCTATAATAATAAAAGCAAGTGTAATGTGTCTGTCTGTCTGACCGAGCTCTCCAGCCAAATCTATCGCACGGAGGGACCTGGAATTTTTTATACGGAAGCACAAAGGGTCTGGCCACCAGACCTCGAAGCCCGATTTTCGATTTTTGAATTAGAAAAATTTAAAAAAAATTATTTATAATTAATTAATCACGGTTTTTTTGACTCACTGATATTATTATTTGTTTTCAAATAGCGTTCGATTGTAACAATTGATTTCTTTATTCTAGCGTTAGTTTGCTGTTTTGACGATACATCTATAATAATAAAAGCAAGTGTAATGTGTCTGTCTGTCTGTCTGTCTGACCGAGCTCTCCAGCCAAATCTATCGCACGCAGGGACCTGGAATTTTTTATACGGAAGCACAAAGGGGCTGGCCACCAGACCTCGAAGCCCGATTTTCGATTTTTGAATTAGAAAAATTTAAAAAAAATTATTTATAATTAATTAATCACGGTTTTTTTGACTCACTGATATTATTATTTGTTTTCAAATAACGTTCGATTTTAACAATTGATTTCTTTATTCTAGCGTTAGTTTGCTGTTTTGACGATACATTAAATCGATTAATTACAATTCATTTCTTTTTTGTAGCTTATTATTTATAATTAATTAATCACGGTTTTTTTGACTCACTGATATTATTATTTGTTTTCAAATAACGTTCGATTGTAACAATTGATTTCTTTATTCTAGCGTTAGTTTGCTGTTTTGACGATACATTAAATCGATTAATTACAATTCATTTCTTTTTTGTAGCTTGTGGGGGGGGAAGAGAGAGAGACAGTCTACATGTCCTACACTACTATTCCTGCGCTATTCACTTATCTGCATTTTCTAAATGCACGGGCAACGCCGGGCGGGTACAGCTAGTCTATAATAATAAAAGCAAGTGTAATGTGTCTGTCTGTCTGTCTGTCTGTCTGACCGAGCTCTCCAGCCATATCTATCGCACGCAGGGACCTGGAATTTTTTATACGGAAGCACAAAGTGGCTGGCCACCATACCTCGAAGCCGGATTTTCGATTTTTGAATTAGAAAAATTTTAAAAAAATTATTTATAATTAATTAATCACGGTTTTTTTGACTCACTGATATTATTATTTGTTTTAAAATAACGTTCGATTGTAACAATTGATTTCTTTATTCTAGCGTTAGTTTGCTGTTTTGACGATACATCTATAATAATAAAAGCAAGTGTAATGTGTCTGTCTGTCTGTCTGACCGAGCTCTCCAGCCATATCTATCGCACGCAGGGACCTGGAATTTTTTATACGGAAGCACAAAGTGGCTGGCCACCATACCTCGAAGCCGGATTTTCGATTTTTGAATTAGAAAAATTTTAAAAAAATTATTTATAATTAATTAATCACGGTTTTTTTGACTCACTGATATTATTATTTGTTTTAAAATAACGTTCGATTGTAACAATTGATTTCTTTATTCTAGCGTTAGTTTGCTGTTTTGACGATACATCTATAATAATAAAAGCAAGTGTAATGTGTCTGTCTGTCTGTCTGACCGAGCTCTCCAGCCATATCTATCGCACGCAGGGACCTGGAATTTTTTATACGGAAGCACAAAGGGGCTGGCCACCAGACCTCGAAGCCCGATTTTCGATTTTTGAATTAGAAAAATTTTAAAAAAATTATTTATACGGAAGCACAAAGTGGCTGGCCACCATACCTCGAAGCCGGATTTTCGATTTTTGAATTAGAAAAATTTTAAAAATTAATTAATTAATCACTGTTTTTTTGACTCACTGATATTATTATTTGTTTTCAAATAACGTTCGATTGTAACAATTGATTTCTTTATTCTAGCGTTAGTTTGCTGTTTTGACGATACATCTATAATAATAAAAGCAAGTGTAATGTGTCTGTCTGTCTGTCTGTCTGACCGAGCTCTCCAGCCAAATCTATCGCACGCAGGGACCTGGAATTTTTTATACGGAAGCACAAAGGGGCTGGCCACCAGACCTCGAAGCCCGATTTTCGATTTTTGAATTAGAAAAATTTTAAAAAAATTATTTATAATTAATTAATCACGGTTTTTTTGACTCACTGATATTATTATTTGTTTTCAAATAACGTTCGATTTTAACAATTGATTTCTTTATTCTAGCGTTAGTTTGCTGTTTTGACGATACATTAAATCGATTAATTACAATTCATTTCTTTTTTGTAGCTTATTATTTATAATTAATTAATCACGGTTTTTTTGACTCACTGATATTATTATTTGTTTTCAAATAACGTTCGATTGTAACAATCGTTTTCTTTATTCTAGCGTTCGTTTGCTGTTTTGACGATACATTTAATCGATTAATTACAATTCATTTCTTTTTTGTAGCTTGTGGGGGGGGGAAGAGAGAGAGACAGTCTATCAGGTTCAATGTTTCTTCTTACCTTCTTCGGAAACATACAATGACCTGACTAGAACAGAGAGCTTACTAAAGCTATGTTCACTAATTGTAGTAAGTAGACAGGATACAGACGAAGGGTATACAAAACCCTTTATTTTTTTTTCTTTATATACAATGACTTCCGTACTTCGGAATACAATGACCCTCCACTCGGGGTCTAACTTAAAAGATATCAAAATAAAACTAAACTCTAATTTAACTTTAGAATAAGATTGGCCTTATAATAACAGGAAGCGTATGTAGCACAGAGACTGTGAACACTACAATACGTTTAATTTATCAAGAGGATTAAAACCTCTGGCCTGGAAGGCAAAGTAGCAACTGCGTAACTTCTAAGGTAAGCGGCCTGCTTCGAACTCACGGCTTCCTCTCTCTTGCTTGGCAAAAAGGCCACACTTAAATACTTGGCGTTCGCCAGACAACTTTGCATAAACTCCTTCACGCTTATAATTCTGGCCGGAAGTAGAAAATAAGAAGTGATAGTAAAGATTTAAAATAAAATAAACGTTAGTAAAACTTAAGATCCTTACATACTTCCCGCCAGAGTTAATTAGTTTGAAACTGAGGTCTAAAACGACCTTGTTGAAAACTTTTAGCTCTAGAAACTAACGCGAGGCCAAACTTTTACAAACATAACTTAGCTAGAAACTAGAAAATTTTAAAAGAAAGAAATTTGTTACAATAGCAGCTCCCGGAATATACAACAATCTTTTTTCTTTTTCATCTGTACTGCATCAAAACAGGAGCTTTATTCAATTCTGGTTCCTTCCAGAGATCTGGAAGGAAAACTAGTTTAATGAAATGTTACAGAATGACATTGCAAATAACATATAGAATATACTTTTCTTAACATTCTTATTTCATTCATGACTATTTTAATTATCTCTCCCCGTGCTCTCTGACATGTGTTGTAAAAACACCAAACACGAATGTGTTTCTGTCTATGTGTTCAACACTTCCTCCTACAATCAAAACACTAACGTGTTAAAATTCAACATACGAGACCTCTTAACACACCCTAATTTCAACTCTAGACCCTGAGGTACTATTCTGAAAGTGGCTAACTCTAAAGTGTAGCGTCAGAGAGCCTAACTACATCATTCAACCTTTAACACATATTCACCATGATTTAATCTTTACAGTCACACGAATAACAAATTTTTTAACATTATTTTCACTTTTACCATATCACGGTATTTCTAAACATTCAAAATAACAGTTCACATGTATACAAGAACATATCAAGATGCCGTTAATTTTACACATTTGAAAACATACATTAGTAGTACATTGTTAACTTCTATTCTTTTCAAAGCAAGTGCCAATTCTTTCTACATTGAAATAATACTACATTTCAAAAAGTCTTTCAGACTAAAACTTCTTTCTTGTTAGAATGTTTTAAATAAAATTTATACAATAACTTTTTACAATATTTAAGTCTTTATACAACGCTATTATACATCAACTTTAGTTTTACGCGCGAGTAATTGAAAAACATAATAAGAAAATCGGTCACAACTCATTTCTCGCCCTTTTGGCGATAAAGGTAGACCTCGCATGAGGTAAAACTTCTTCAAATCTGCCACTTGCAGTAAGAATGAAAGATTAACTTAAGTTTGTAAAGTAACACAAAATTTTACTTATCTTTGTAATATTCAGACATCCTTTTCTGGGCCCAGTCTTTAAAGGTGCTGCAGACCGTTGCTTGGTTGATCCTCCTTCTTGTACGGGCTCGCCCTTCAGTGCTTTCCTCTGGAAGCTTCCGTTTTTCACCACTACGGCCACCCTTGAACATCTTCCTTCTGTCCTCTGCTTGTGGTCTTGGCCGTTTGAAGGCAGCTGGTCTTGGTGGAACCGGGAAACTTCTGTCGTGATCCTGCTTGGACCTCGTTGTTGGCCGTTCAAATTTTTCTTGTACTTTTTCCTCCGCCGCTGATGGCCCTTCCGCAGTTCGGCGACTTTTGCTGCGGAGAGTTCTGTCGGATGAGTCAATCTTCCGTTTCACAGCCGGGTTATAGTTGCCGTCCTTTCTCCCGGTCTTTTCCACATACGTCGTCCTTCTCCCTTCTTCATTCTGGGGGTGTTCGTGAACTCTGTTTTTTGGACGGTGGAACGGCTTCTTTTTCTTTGTACCTTCAATTTTTCCGCGGGGCAATTTTCTTTTTACTTGCTTCTGTCTCTCATTGGCTTGCCCTTGTACTTGTCGTTTTCCCACCTCTGGAACTTGTACCTGCGGTGTCTGCCGTACCGGATCCTGCAAAAGATCTGAAAAGATTTGCATTTTATTACGGTCATAGAATGGTTTTATCTGGTCAATGTTTGCGGAACAGGTTTCACCATTTCTTGCCTTTAATACTACAACAGCGTGAGTTATTTTTTCTATAACATATGGTCCTTCAAAGCGTGGGAAAAATTTGGCAGTTTTATCTTCTGGTGCTGAAGAAAGTGAATGCTTAATTTTTAAAACTTCATCCCCTACTTTATAAGTTACTCCCCGTCGTTTCAAGTCATAATAGAGTTTCTGTTTTCTCTGTGCTACTTCTGTATTCTTTTTTGCTTCTTTTATTAGTTTTTCTATATCACCCATTTTAAATTCTGGGGCTCTTTGTTGCACATAAAATAGTTTATCTAACGGTGTTATAATCTTTCTGCCTAGAAATAACTCAGCAGGAGTTTTTCCCGTTGTATCATGTTTTGCGGTCCTAAGGGCGAAAGCAAATTCATTGACATAGTTATCCCAGCTTTTATGAAAATTTTTAACATAACTACGGATAATTTTCACTATATTTCTGTTGACCCGTTCCGCTATATTTGATTGCGGCCGATACGGGACCATTTTTAAATGACGTATGCCCAGTTTTTGGCACATGTCTTCAAATATATTACTTACAAATTGAGGACCATTATCCGATATAACTTTTAGGGGCGCCCCGTATTTTAAAATATATTTATTTAAAATAGAATCGGTAACTAATTTCGCGGAGGCTCGTTTTAAGGGAACAATTTCGGTCCATTTACTAAAATGATCAACTATAACAAGGAGATAGCGACTTTTGTTTAACTGACTTTTTGGGAAAGGGCCCAATAAATCGATGCCGATTATTTCATTTGGAAATTCGGATTTAATACTATTTAGAAACCCGGCCGGGCGGAAATTAATATAATTAACGGCTTGACATGTTGGGCAGGACTGGACATACGCCCTTGTTAACTTTTGCAGTTCAGGAAAGTAGACTGCCTCGCGTACGCGTTGAGTAGTTTTTCGAATACCAGCATGAGAAGCTAAAGGGCTGTCATGGAGCTCTTGCAGGATATTTAATCTAAGACTAGCTGGGATAACAGGTCGAAATTCGTTGTTGGAATTCGTAGTTTTTGTATAAAATAATAGACCATCTATTAGTTCGTAATGGGCCGCCCTATTTCTTATCGCCACAATATCTTGGTGGCTAAAATTTTCAGGATCCTTCAAATACTCATAAATACTTCCAAACTCAATATCCTTACCCAGTTCGGTTATTACAGTTTCTCGGGAATTTATTGTACACGCTGTCAGCATTGCAACTTTTACGGTATTACCCTGTTCGTCTAATTTAATTCGTGACAGGGCATCTGCTACGATATTTTCCTTTCCGGGGGTATGCTTGATTACCAGATTATATTCTTGCAGCTTGAGTGCCCATCTTATTAACCTTGGGGATAAATTTTTTCCAGAGTACAATCTAGTTACCGCCGCATGATCAGAATATACTGTTATCGGCGCCTTTCCAAAATAGACTCGGAACTTTTGCACTGCTAACAGAACTGCAAGTGCCTCTCTCTCGGTCGCGGAATAGTTTCTTTGTGTTTGATTTAAAGTTCGGCTAAAAAATGCTACTGGCTGCTGATTTTGCGAAAGTACCGCTCCTACCGCATAATCCGAAGCATCCGCTGAAATTTCTAAATTTTCATCCTTTTCAGGAAATTTCAACACAGGGGCTTGCGTTAATGCTTGTTTTAATTTTTCGAAAGCACTATTGGCTTCGGCCGTCCACGAGAATCTTGCCTTTTTCCTTTTTAATTTTAACAATGGCTCAGCGATAGCCGCAAAATCTTTTATAAAGGACCTATAATATGAACAAAGTCCTAGAAAAGAAGAGAGCTTCTTTGCCGTGTTTGGAGTCGGATACTTTTGTACAGCGATTATTTTTGATTCATCTGTCTCGATCCCTTTTTGCGATATTTTGTAACCTAAATATTTTAATTCAGGGGCTGCAAATTTGCATTTTTCGACATTAACTTTTAGACCGGCCTCATTTAATAAAGAAAACACCTGTCTTAAATCCTGTACATGTTGGTCTAGATTATCACTAGTAATAATGATATCGTCTAAATAGATAAATGTGGACTTTCCGAGAACAGGTCTTAACACAATGTCCATGCATCGCTGAAATGTTGCTGGGGCGCCTGAAAGGCCAAACGGCATTCGCAAAAATGCATAAGTGCCAGACTTGGTTATAAAAGCAGTCTTAGGCACGTCCTCAGGCCTGATCCCTATTTGAAAATAACCATTCGTTAAGTCTAAAGTTGTCATAAATTTGGTTGATTTTATGTTCCTTAAAATTTCTTCTATAATCGGTAACGGATATACCGGATATTTCGTTATGGAATTTAATTTACGGTAATCAATAGCGAATCTCCACCTTTTTGGATGCTCCAAAGGATAATCATTATTTTTCTTACATAAAACCACCGGACTAGCATAACTACTTGAGATAGGCGTTACGATCTTTTTACGTAGCATATCGGTAATATGCCATTCTATAATTTTTTCCTTATTCTTATCATACCGGTATGGTTTTTGACGAACCGGCAATGCATCTCCGGTGTCAATACTATGGTTAGTAACCTGGGTAAATCCTGGAATATCACTAAATAAGGAAGCAAATTCACTTACCACTTGTCGGATTCTATCTTGCTCGTCATTAGGCAGGTGGTCGAGATTTACCCTTGGCGGTTCAACCTTTTCTACACACACTGGTTGCATCGTCAGCTTAAGAGACGCTTCATTAAAATCCAGTGTAGCTTGTGCGTCTGAAAGAAAGTCTATTCCTAGTATTAAGTGTGCTTGCAAATTCTTTACTATAAAAAACATCACCTTTACTTGTTCGTCCTTGATACGGATGTACAAAGGTACTTTACCTACGCACTTACATTGTTCTCCTTGCGCCGCTAATACTGTTGTATTATCCGCATTATATATGCGGTATTTGCGAAAATACTTTCTAAAAAAGACTTCTGCCACACAGGAACACTGCGCGCCGGTATCCAGGAGTGCGGTGGCCGGGATATTATTTACCAAGACTTCAATCTTCGGAAGAGTTAAATTTTTCACCATTACTGTATTTAACTTGTAGGAAGAGGGGTTTTCGTGGCCTTCGGATTTCCGCACCCTCTCGTCAGCAGAAATCCGTTTTAGTTTAAATTATTTTTTCTTTCGGTGCTTTCCTTCTTTCTCCACTGGCCTTGAGACTTTTTTTCTGGGTTGCTATTGAACTGTCGACGTTCGCCGGCTGTTTTTGAATGCTCGGGTTTCCTTGCCCACTGATTCGCTTTTTCTCCGTAGCCACGTGCTTGAGTTTGCTGTAGTCTTGGCGTACCAAATTGGTTTCGCTGTTGATATTGGCGTCTTCTTTCGACGTCCGCCGTTCTTCTACGTTCAAACTGGATTGCTAGCTCAAATAATTTTTCCAGTGTAGTCGGATTTCTCAATTCAATAAAGTCTTGCACTTTGGGTAGTAACCTCGGCAAAATCACTTGAATTATTTCAGGATCCGGACGGTTTCCATACAAGAGCTTGAAAACGTGAATTTTTCTTAAAATAAACCTGGAGAGGTTTTCCATTCTTTGTTGATATATACTGAAAAGTTCTGTTTCTAATTTCGCACGATCCCTTACAACAGGGAAGGCTTTTAGTAGGGCAGTCTTGAAATTTTCGTAGGTATAGGTGGGACTTCCTGCTTGACCCAAGAGACTTCTGCCGATACATTTGAACCAGTTAAGCGCTTGGCCCCTCAAAGCGCTGGTAGCTAAGGTAACTTTTTGAAACTCGTGCACGGGGTAGAGCATGAAGTGGTCATCCAATTTTTCCAAAAAACTGGTTACCTGTGAGTTTCCATTAAACGTTGCTTCTGGTTTCATCGAAGCGCGCATGGTCTGGACAATATACCCAAATCCTTCCAGGGCGGCAGCTGGCATTTCTGGATTCTGAGCTGTTTCTGCAGGCAGCACAGGTTCTTCTTGAAACTCGGCCATGGTTATTCTTCGTCGGGCGCCACTATCAGGTTCAATGTTTCTTCTTACCTTCTTCGGAAACATACAATGACCTGACTAGAACAGAGAGCTTACTAAAGCTATGTTCACTAATTGTAGTAAGTAGACAGGATACAGACGAAGGGTATACAAAACCCTTTATTTTTTTTTCTTTATATACAATGACTTCCGTACTTCGGAATACAATGACCCTCCACTCGGGGTCTAACTTAAAAGATATCAAAATAAAACTAAACTCTAATTTAACTTTAGAATAAGATTGGCCTTATAATAACAGGAAGCGTATGTAGCACAGAGACTGTGAACACTACAATACGTTTAATTTATCAAGAGGATTAAAACCTCTGGCCTGGAAGGCAAAGTAGCAACTGCGTAACTTCTAAGGTAAGCGGCCTGCTTCGAACTCACGGCTTCCTCTCTCTTGCTTGGCAAAAAGGCCACACTTAAATACTTGGCGTTCGCCAGACAACTTTGCATAAACTCCTTCACGCTTATAATTCTGGCCGGAAGTAGAAAATAAGAAGTGATAGTAAAGATTTAAAATAAAATAAACGTTAGTAAAACTTAAGATCCTTACAAGTCTATGTGTCCTACACTACTATTCCTGCGCTATTCACTTATCTGCATTTTCTAAATGCACGGGCAACGCCGGGCGGGTACAGCTAGTCTATAATAATAAAAGCAAGTGTAATGTGTCTGTCTGTCTGTCTGTCTGACCGAGCTCTCCAGCCAAATCTATCGCACGCAGGGACCTGGAATTTTTTATACGGAAGCACAAAGGGTCTGGCCACCAGACCTCGAAGCTCGATTTTCGATTTTTGAATTAGAAAAATTTTAAAAAAATTATTTATAATTAATTAATCACGGTTTTTTTGACTCACTGATATTATTATTTGTTTTCAAATAACGTTCGATTGTAACAATTGATTTCTTTATTCTAGCGTTAGTTTGCTGTTTTGACGATACATCTATAATAATAAAAGCAAGTGTAATGTGTCTGTCTGTCTGTCTGTCTGACCGAGCTCTCCAGCCAAATCTATCGCACGCAGGGACCTGGAATTTTTTATACGGAAGCACAAAGGGGCTGGCCACCAGACCTCGAAGCCCGATTTTCGATTTTTGAATTAGAAAAATTTTTAAAAAATTATTTATAATTAATTAATGACGGTTTTTTTGACTCACTGATATTATTATTTGTTTTCAAATAACGTTCGATTTTAACAATTGATTTCTTTATTCTAGCGTTAGTTTGCTGTTTTGACGATACATTAAATCGATTAATTACAATTCATTTCTTTTTTGTAGCTTATTATTTATAATTAATTAATCACGGTTTTTTTGACTCACTGATATTATTATTTGTTTTCAAATAACGTTCGATTGTAACAATTGATTTCTTTATTCTAGCGTTCGTTTGCTGTTTTGACGATACATTAAATCGATTAATTACAATTCATTTCTTTTTTGTAGCTTGTGGGGGGGGGAAGAGAGAGAGACAGTCTACATGTCCTACACTACTATTCCTGCGCTATTCACTTATCTGCATTTTCTAAATGCACGGGCAACGCCGGGCGGGTACAGCTAGTCTATAATAATAAAAGCAAGTGTGATGTGTCTGTCTGTCTGTCTGTCCGAGCTCTCCAGCCAAATCTATCGCACGCAGGGACCTGGAATTTTTTATACGGAAGCACAAAGAGGCTGGCCACCAGACCTCGAAGCCCGATTTTCGATTTTTGAATTAGAAAAATTTAAAAAAAATTATTTATAATTAATTAATCACGGATTTTTTGACTCACTGATATTATTATTTGTTTTCAAATAACGTTCGATTGTAACAATTGATTTCTTTATTCTAGCGTTAGTTTGCTGTTTTGACGATACATTAATAATAAAAGCAAGTGTAATGTGTCTGTCTGTCTGTCTGACCGAGCTCTCCAGCCAAATCTATCGCACGCAGGGACCTGGAATTTTTTATACGGAAGCACAAATGGGCTGGCCACCAGACCTCGAAGCCCGATTTTCGATTTTTGAATTAGAAAAATTTAAAAAAAATTATTTATAATTAATTAATCACGGTTTTTTTGACTCACTGATATTATTATTTGTTTTCAAATAACGTTCGATTGTAACAATTGATTTCTTTATTCTAGCGTTAGTTTGCTGTTTTGACGATACATCTATAATAATAAAAGCAAGTGTAATGTGTCTGTCTGTCTGTCTGTCTGTCTGACCGAGCTCTCCAGCCATATCTATCGCACGCAGGGACCTGGAATTTTTTATACGGAAGCACAAAGGGGCTGGCCACCAGACCTCGAAGCCCGATTTTCGATTTTTGAATTAGAAAAAATTTTAAAAAAATTATTTATAATTAATTAATCACGGTTTTTTTGATCACTGATATTATTATTTGTTTTCAAATAACGTTCGATTGTAACAATTGATTTCTTTATTCTAGCGTTAGTTTGCTGTTTTGACGATACATCTATAATAATAAAAGCAAGTGTAATGTGTCTGTCTGTCTGTCTGTCTGACCGAGCTCTCCAGCCAAATCTATCGCACGCAGGGACCTGGAATTTTTTATACGGAAGCACAAAGGGTCTGGCCACCAGACCTCGAAGCCCGATTTTCGATTTTTGAATTAGAAAAATTTAAAAAAAATTATTTATAATTAATTAATCACGGTTTTTTTGACTCACTGATATTATTATTTGTTTTCAAATAACGTTCGATTGTAACAATTGATTTCTTTATTCTAGCGTTAGTTTGCTGTTTTGACGATACATCTATAATAATAAAAGCAAGTGTAATGTGTCTGTCTGTCTGTCTGTCTGACCGAGCTCTCCAGCCAAATCTATCGCACGCAGGGACCTGGAATTTTTTATACGGAAGCACAAAGGGGCTGGCCACCAGACCTCGAAGCCCGATTTTCGATTTTTGAATTAGAAAAATTTAAAAAAAATTATTTATAATTAATTAATCACGGTTTTTTTGACTCACTGATATTATTATTTGTTTTCAAATAACGTTCGATTTTAACAATTGATTTCTTTATTCTAGCGTTAGTTTGCTGTTTTGACGATACATTAAATCGATTAATTACAATTCATTTCTTTTTTGTAGCTTATTATTTATAATTAATTAATCACGGTTTTTTTGACTCACTGATATTATTATTTGTTTTCAAATAACGTTCGATTGTAACAATTGATTTCTTTATTCTAGCGTTAGTTTGCTGTTTTGACGATACATTAAATCGATTAATTACAATTCATTTCTTTTTTGTAGCTTGTGGGGGGGGGAAGAGAGAGAGACAGTCTACATGTCCTACACTACTATTCCCTGCGCTATTCACTTATCTGCATTTTCTAAATGCACGGGCAACGCCGGGCGGGTACAGCTAGTCTATAATAATAAAAGCAAGTGTAATGTGTCTCGTCTGTCTGTCTGTCTGTCTGACCGAGCTCTCCAGCCATATCTATCGCACGCAGGGACCTGGAATTTTTTATACGGAAGCACAAAGGGCCTGGCCACCATACCTCGAAGCCGATTTTCGATTTTTGAATTAGAAAAATTTTAAAAAAATTATTTATAATTAATTAATCACGGTTTTTTTGACTCACTGATATTATTATTTGTTTTCAAATAACGTTCGTTTGTAACAATTGATTTCTTTATTCTAGCGTTAGTTTGCTGTTTTGACGATACATCTATAATAATAAAAGCAAGTGTAATTTGTCTGTCTGTCTGTCTGTCTGACCGAGCTCTCCAGCCAAATCTATCGCACGCAGGGACCTGGAATTTTTTATACGGAAGCACAAAGGGGCTGGCCACCAGACCTCGAAGCCCGATTTTCGATTTTGAATTAGAAAAATTTAAAAAAAATATTTATAATTAAATTAATCACGGTTTTTTTGACTCACTGATATTATTATTTGTTTTCAAATAACGTTCGATTGTAACAATTGATTTCTTTATTCTAGCGTTAGTTTGCTGCTTTGACGATACATCTATAATAATAAAAGCAAGTGTAATGTGTCTGTCTGTCTGTCTGTCTGTCTGACCGAGCTCTCCAGCCATATCTATCGCACGCAGGGACCTGGAATTTTTTATACGGAAGCACAAAGGGGCTGGCCACCAGACCTCGAAGCCCGATTTTCGATTTTTGAATTAGAAAAATTTTAAAAAAATTATTTATAATTAATTAATCACGGTTTTTTTGACTCACTGATATTATTATTTGTTTTCAAATAACGTTCGATTGTAACAATTGATTTCTTTATTCTAGCGTTAGTTTGCTGTTTTGACGATACATCTATAATAATAAAAGCAAGTGTAATGTGTCTGTCTGTCTGTCTGTCTGACCGAGCTCTCCAGCCAAATCTATCGCACGCAGGGACCTGGAATTTTTTATACGGAAGCACAAAGGGTCTGGCCACCAGACCTCGAAGCCCGATTTTCGATTTTTGAATTAGAAAAATTTAAAAAAAATTATTTATAATTAATTAATCACGGTTTTTTTGACTCACTGATATTATTATTTGTTTTCAAATAACGTTCGATTGTAACAATTGATTTCTTTATTCTAGCGTTAGTTTGCTGTTTTGACGATACATCTATAATAATAAAAGCAAGTGTAATGTGTCTGTCTGTCTGTCTGTCTGACCGAGCTCTCCAGCCAAATCTATCGCACGCAGGGACCTGGAATTTTTTATACGGAAGCACAAAGGGGCTGGCCACCAGACCTCGAAGCCCGATTTTCGATTTTTGAATTAGAAAAATTTAAAAAAAATTATTTATAATTAATTAATCACGGTTTTTTTGACTCACTGATATTATTATTTGTTTTCAAATAACGTTCGATTTTAACAATTGATTTCTTTATTCTAGCGTTAGTTTGCTGTTTTGACGATACATTAAATCGATTAATTACAATTCATTTCTTTTTTGTAGCTTATTATTTATAATTAATTAATCACGGTTTTTTTGACTCACTGATATTATTATTTGTTTTCAAATAACGTTCGATTGTAACAATTGATTTCTTTATTCTAGCGTTAGTTTGCTGTTTTGACGATACATTAAATCGATTAATTACAATTCATTTCTTTTTTGTAGCTTGTGGGGGGGGGGGGAAGAGAGAGAGACAGTCTACATGTCCTACACTACTATTCCTGCGCTATTCACTTATCTGCATTTTCTAAATGCACGGGCAACGCCGGGCGGGTACAGCTAGTCTATAATAATAAAAGCAAGTGTAATGTGTCTGTCTGTCTGTCTGTCTGTCTGACCGAGCTCTCCAGCCATATCTATCGCACGCAGGGACCTGGAATTTTTTATACGGAAGCACAAAGGGCCTGGCCACCATACCTCGAAGCCGGATTTTCGATTTTTGAATTAGAAAAATTTTAAAAAAATTATTTATAATTAATTAATCACGGTTTTTTTGACTCACTGATATTATTATTTGTTTTCAAATAACGTTCGTTTGTAACAATTGATTTCTTTATTCTAGCGTTAGTTTGCTGTTTTGACGATACATCTATAATAATAAAAGCAAGTGTAATTTGTCTGTCTGTCTGTCTGTCTGACCGAGCTCTCCAGCCAAATCTATCGCACGCAGGGACCTGGAATTTTTTATACGGAAGCACAAAGGGGCTGGCCACCAGACCTCGAAGCCCGATTTTCGATTTTTGAATTAGAAAAATTTAAAAAAAAATATTTATAATTAATTAATCACGGTTTTTTTGACTCACTGATATTATTATTTGTTTTCAAATAACGTTCGATTGTAACAATTGATTTCTTTATTCTAGCGTTAGTTTGCTGTTTTGACGATACATCTATAATAATAAAAGCAAGTGTAATGTGTCTGTCTGTCTGTCTGTCTGACCGAGCTCTCCAGCCAAATCTATCACACGCAGGGACCTGGAATTTTTTATACGGAAGCACAAAGGGGCTGGCCACCAGACCTCGAAGCCCGATTTTCGATTTTTGAATTAGAAAAATTTAAAAAAAATTATTTATAATTAATTAATCACGGTTTTTTTGACTCACTGATATTATTATTTGTTTTCAAATAACGTTCGATTGTAACAATTGATTTCTTTATTCTAGCGTTAGTTTGCTGTTTTGACGATACATTAATAATAAAAGCAAGTGTAATGTGTCTGTCTGTCTGTCTGACCGAGCTCTCCAGCCAAATCTATCGCACGCAGGGACCTGGAATTTTTTATACGGAAGCACAAAGGGGCTGGCCACCAGACCTCGAAGCCCGATTTTCGATTTTTGAATTAGAAAAATTTTAAAAAAATTATTTATAATTAATTAATCACGGTTTTTTTGACTCACTGATATTATTATTTGTTTTCAAATAACGTTCGATTGTAACAATTGATTTCTTTATTCTAGCGTTAGTTTGCTGTTTTGACGATACATCTATAATAATAAAAGCAAGTGTAATGTGTCTGTCTGTCTGTCTGTCTGTCTGACCGAGCTCTCCAGCCATATCTATCGCACGCAGGGACCTGGAATTTTTTATACGGAAGCACAAAGGGGCTGGCCACCAGACCTCGAAGCCCGATTTTCGATTTTTGAATTAGAAAAATTTTAAAAAAATTATTTATAATTAATTAATCACGGTTTTTTTGACTCAATGATATTAATTTTTGTTTTCAAATAACGTTCGATTGTAACAATTGATTTCTTTATTCTAGCGTTAGTTTGCTGTTTTGACGATACATCTATAATAATAAAAGCAAGTGTAATGTGTCTGTCTGTCTGACCGAGCTCTCCAGCCAAATCTATCGCACGGAGGGACCTGGAATTTTTTATACGGAAGCACAAAGGGTCTGGCCACCAGACCTCGAAGCCCGATTTTCGATTTTTGAATTAGAAAAATTTAAAAAAAATTATTTATAATTAATTAATCACGGTTTTTTTGACTCACTGATATTATTATTTGTTTTCAAATAGCGTTCGATTGTAACAATTGATTTCTTTATTCTAGCGTTAGTTTGCTGTTTTGACGATACATCTATAATAATAAAAGCAAGTGTAATGTGTCTGTCTGTCTGTCTGTCTGACCGAGCTCTCCAGCCAAATCTATCGCACGCAGGGACCTGGAATTTTTTATACGGAAGCACAAAGGGGCTGGCCACCAGACCTCGAAGCCCGATTTTCGATTTTTGAATTAGAAAAATTTTAAAAAAATTATTTATAATTAATTAATCACGGTTTTTTTGACTCACTGATATTATTATTTGTTTTCAAATAACGTTCGATTTTAACAATTGATTTCTTTATTCTAGCGTTAGTTTGCTGTTTTGACGATACATTAAATCGATTAATTACAATTCATTTCTTTTTTGTAGCTTATTATTTATAATTAATTAATCACGGTTTTTTTGACTCACTGATATTATTATTTGTTTTCAAATAACGTTCGATTGTAACAATTGATTTCTTTATTCTAGCGTTAGTTTGCTGTTTTGACGATACATTAAATCGATTAATTACAATTCATTTCTTTTTTGTAGCTTGTGGGGGGGGGAAGAGAGAGAGACAGTCTACATGTCCTACACTACTATTCCTGCGCTATTCACTTATCTGCATTTTCTAAATGCACGGGCAACGCCGGGCGGGTACAGCTAGTCTATAATAATAAAAGGAAGTGTAATGTGTCTGTCTGTCTGTCTGTCTGTCTGACCGAGCTCTCCAGCCATATCTATCGCACGCAGGGACCTGGAATTTTTTATACGGAAGCACAAAGTGGCTGGCCACCATACCTCGAAGCCGGATTTTCGATTTTTGAATTAGAAAAATTTAAAAAAAATTATTTATAATTAATTAATCACGGTTTTTTTGACTCACTGATATTATTATTTGTTTTAAAATAACGTTCGATTGTAACAATTGATTTCTTTATTCTAGCGTTAGTTTGCTGTTTTGACGATACATCTATAATAATAAAAGCAAGTGTAATGTGTCTGTCTGTCTGTCTGACCGAGCTCTCCAGCCATATCTATCGCACGCAGGGACCTGGAATTTTTTATACGGAAGCACAAAGGGGCTGGCCACCAGACCTCGAAGCCCGATTTTCGATTTTTGAATTAGAAAAATTTTAAAAAAATTATTTATAATTAATTAATCACGGTTTTTTTGACTCACTGATATTATTATTTGTTTTCAAATAACGTTCGATTTTAACAATTGATTTCTTTATTCTAGCGTTAGTTTGCTGTTTTGACGATACATTAAATCGATTAATTACAATTCATTTCTTTTTTGTAGCTTATTATTTATAATTAATTAATCACGGTTTTTTTGACTCACTGATATTATTATTTGTTTTCAAATAACGTTCGATTGTAACAATTGATTTCTTTATTCTAGCGTTAGTTTGCTGTTTTGACGATACATTAAATCGATTAATTACAATTCATTTCTTTTTTGTAGCTTGTGGGGGGGGAAGAGAGAGAGACAGTCTACATGTCCTACACTACTATTCCTGCGCTATTCACTTATCTGCATTTTCTAAATGCACGGGCAACGCCGGGCGGGTACAGCTAGTCTATAATAATAAAAGCAAGTGTAATGTGTCTGTCTGTCTGTCTGTCTGTCTGACCGAGCTCTCCAGCCATATCTATCGCACGCAGGGACCTGGAATTTTTTATACGGAAGCACAAAGGGCCTGGCCACCATACCTGGAAGCCGGATTTTCGATTTTTGAATTAGAAAAATTTTAAAAAAATTATTTATAATTAATTAATCACGGTTTTTTTGACTCACTGATATTATTATTTGTTTTCAAATAACGTTCGATTGTAACTATTGATTTCTTTATTCTAGCGTTAGTTTGCTGTTTTGACGATACATCTATAATAATAAAAGCAAGTGTAATTTGTCTGTCTGTCTGTCTGTCTGACCGAGCTCTCCAGCCAAATCTATCGCACGCAGGGACCTGGAAATTTTTATACGGAAGCACAAAGGGGCTGGCCACCAGACCTCGAAGCCCGATTTTCGATTTTTGAATTAGAAAAATTTAAAAAAAATTATTTATAATTAATTAATCACGGTTTTTTTGACTCACTGATATTATTATTTGTTTTCAAATAACGTTCGATTGTAACAAATGATTTCTTTATTCTAGCGTTAGTTTGCTGTTTTGACGATACATCTATAATAATAAAAGCAAGTGTAATGTGTCTGTCTGTCTGTCTGTCTGACCGAGCTCTCCAGCCAAATCTATCACACGCAGGGACCTGGAATTTTTTATACGGAAGCACAAAGGGGCTGGCCACTAGACCTCGAAGCCCGATTTTCGATTTTTGAATTAGAAAAATTTAAAAAAATTATTTATAATTAATTAATCACGGTTTTTTTGACTCACTGATATTATTATTTGTTTTCAAATAACGTTCGATTGTAACAATTGATTTCTTTATTCTAGCGTTAGTTTGCTGTTTTAAAGATACATCTATAATAATAAAAGCAAGTGTAATGTGTCTGTCTGTCTGTCTGTCTGACCGAGCTCTCCAGCCAAATCTATCGCACGCAGGGACCTGGAATTTTTTATGCGGAAGCACAAAGGGGCTGGCCACCAGACCTCGAAGCCCGATTTTCGATTTTTGAATTAGAAAAATTTAAAAAAAATTATTTATAATTAATTAATCACGGTTTTTTTGACTCACTGATATTATTATTTGTTTTCAAATAACGTTCGATTGTAACAATTGATTTCTTTATTCTAGCGTTAGTTTGCTGTTTTGACGATACATCTATAATAATAAAAGCAAGTGTAATGTGTCTGTCTGTCTGTCTGTCTGTCTGACCGAGCTCTCCAGCCATATCTATCGCACGCAGGGACCTGGAATTTTTTATACGGAAGCACAAAGGGGCTGGCCACCAGACCTCGAAGCCCGATTTTCGATTTTTGAATTAGAAAAATTTTAAAAAAATTATTTATAATTAATTAATCACGGTTTTTTTGACTCACTGATATTATTATTTGTTTTCAAATAACGTTCGATTGTAACAATTGATTTCTTTATTCTAGCGTTAGTTTGCTGTTTTGACGATACATCTATAATAATAAAAGCAAGTGTAATGTGTCTGTCTGTCTGACCGAGCTCTCCAGCCAAATCTATCGCACGGAGGGACCTGGAATTTTTTATACGGAAGCACAAAGGGTCTGGCCACCAGACCTCGAAGCCCGATTTTCGATTTTTGAATTAGAAAAATTTTAAAAAAATTATTTATAATTAATTAATCACGGTTTTTTTGACTCACTGATATTATTATTTGTTTTCAAATAGCGTTCGATTGTAACAATTGATTTCTTTATTCTAGCGTTAGTTTGCTGTTTTGACGATACATCTATAATAATAAAAGCAAGTGTAATGTGTCTGTCTGTCTGTCTGTCTGACCGAGCTCTCCAGCCAAATCTATCGCACGCAGGGACCTGGAATTTTTTATACGGAAGCACAAAGGGGCTGGCCACCAGACCTCGAAGCCCGATTTTCGATTTTTGAATTAGAAAAATTTAAAAAAAATTATTTATAATTAATTAATCACGGTTTTTTTGACTCACTGATATTATTATTTGTTTTCAAATAACGTTCGATTTTAACAATTGATTTCTTTATTCTAGCGTTAGTTTGCTGTTTTGACGATACATTAAATCGATTAATTACAATTCATTTCTTTTTTGTAGCTTATTATTTATAATTAATTAATCACGGTTTTTTTGACTCACTGATATTATTATTTGTTTTCAAATAACGTTCGATTGTAACAATTGATTTCTTTATTCTAGCGTTAGTTTGCTGTTTTGACGATACATTAAATCGATTAATTACAATTCATTTCTTTTTTGTAGCTTGTGGGGGGGGGGAAGAGAGAGAGACAGTCTACATGTCCTACACTACTATTCCTGCGCTATTCACTTATCTGCATTTTCTAAATGCACGGGCAACGCCGGGCGGGTACAGCTAGTCTATAATAATAAAAGCAAGTGTAATGTGTCTGTCTGTCTGTCTGTCTGTCTGACCGAGCTCTCCAGCCATATCTATCGCACGCAGGGACCTGGAATTTTTTATACGGAAGCACAAAGTGGCTGGCCACCATACCTCGAAGCCGGATTTTCGATTTTTGAATTAGAAAAATTTTAAAAAAATTATTTATAATTAATTAATCACGGTTTTTTTGACTCACTGATATTATTATTTGTTTTCAAATAACGTTCGATTGTAACAATTGATTTCTTTATTCTAGCGTTAGTTTGCTGTTTTGACGATACATCTATAATAATAAAAGCAAGTGTAATTTGTCTGTCTGTCTGACCGAGCTCTCCAGCCAAATCTATCGCACGCAGGGACCTGGAATTTTTTATACGGAAGCACAAAGGGGCTGGCCACCAGACCTCGAAGCCCGATTTTCGATTTTTGAATTAGAAAAATTAAAAAAAAATTATTTATAATTAATTAATCACGGTTTTTTTGACTCACTGATATTATTATTTGTTTTCAAATAACGTTCGATTGTAACAATTGATTTCTTTATTCTAGCGTTAGTTTGCTGTTTTGACGATACATCTATAATAATAAAAGCAAGTGTAATGTGTCTGTCTGTCTGTCTGTCTGACCGAGCTCTCCAGCCAAATCTATCACACGCAGGGACCTGGAATTTTTTATACGGAAGCACAAAGGGGCTGGCCACTAGACCTCAAAGCCCGATTTTCGATTTTTGAATTAGAAAAATTTAAAAAAATTATTTATAATTAATTAATCACGGTTTTTTTGATTCACTGATATTATTATTTGTTTTCAAATAACGTTCGATTGTAACAATTGATTTCTTTATTCTAGCGTTAGTTTGCTGTTTTAAAGATACATCTATAATAATAAAAGCAAGTGTAATGTGTCTGTCTGTCTGTCTGTCTGACCGAGCTCTCCAGCCAAATCTATCGCACGCAGGGACCTGGAATTTTTTATGCGGAAGCACAAAGGGGCTGGCCACCAGACCTCGAAGCCCGATTTTCGATTTTTGAATTAGAAAAATTTTAAAAAAATTATTTTTAATTAATTAATCACGGTTTTTTTGACTCACTGATATTATTATTTGTTTTCAAATAACGTTCGATTGTAACAATTGATTTCTTTATTCTAGCGTTAGTTTGCTGTTTTGAGGATACATTAATAATAAAAGCAAGTGTAATGTGTCTGTCTGTCTGTCTGACCGAGCTCTCCAGCCAAATCTATCGCACGCAGGGACCTGGAATTTTTTATACGGAAGCACAAAGGGGCTGGCCACCAGACCTCGAAGCCCGATTTTCGATTTTTGAATTAGAAAAATTTTAAAAAAATTATTTATAATTAATTAATCACGGTTTTTTTGACTCACTGATATTATTATTTGTTTTCAAATAACGTTCGATTGTAACAATTGATTTCTTTATTCTATCGTTAGTTTGCTGTTTTGACGATACATCTATAATAATAAAAGCAAGTGTAATGTGTTTGTCTGTCTGTCTGTCTGTCTGACCGAGCTCTCCAGCCATATCTATCGCACGCAGGGACCTGGAATTTTTTATACGGAAGCACAAATAGGCTGGCCACCAGACCTCGAAGCCCGATTTTCGATTTTTGAATTAGAAAAATTTAAAAAAAATTATTTATAATTAATTAATCACGGTTTTTTTGACTCACTGATATTATTATTTGTTTTCAAATAACGTTCGATTGTAACTATTGATTTCTTTATTCTAGCGTTAGTTTGCTGTTTTGACGATACATCTATAATAATAAAAGCAAGTGTAATGTGTCTGTCTGTCTGTCTGTCTGACCGAGCTCTCCAGCCAAATCTATCGCACGCAGGGACCTGGAATTTTTTATACGGAAGCACAAAGGGTCTGGCCACCAGACCTCGAAGCCCGATTTTCGATTTTTGAATTAGAAAAATTTTTAAAAAATTATTTATAATTAATTAATCACGGTTTTTTTGACTCACTGATATTATTATTTGTTTTCAAATAACGTTCGATTGTAACAATTGATTTCTTTATTCTAGCGTTAGTTTGCTGTTTTGACGATACATCTATAATAATAAAAGCAAGTGTAATGTGTCTGTCTGTCTGTCTGTCTGACCGAGCTCTCCAGCCAAATCTATCGCACGCAGGGACCTGGAATTTTTTATACGGAAGCACAAAGGGGCTGGCCACCAGACCTCGAAGCCCGATTTTCGATTTTTGAATTAGAAAAATTTTAAAAAAATTATATATAATTAATTAATCACGGTTTTTTTGACTCACTGATATTATTATTTGTTTTCAAATAACGTTCGATTTTAACAATTGATTTCTTTATTCTAGCGTTAGTTTGCTGTTTTGACGATACATTAAATCGATTAATTACAATTCATTTCTTTTTGGTAGCTTGTGGGGGGGGAAGAGAGAGAGACAGTCTACATGTCCTACACTACTATTCCTGCGCTATTCACTTATCTGCATTTTCTAAATGCACGGGCAACGCCGGGCGGGTACAGCTAGTCTATAATAATAAAAGCAAGTGTAATGTGTCTGTCTGTCTGTCTGACCGAGCTCTCCAGCCAAATGTATCGCACGCAGGGACCTGGAATTTTTTATACGGAAGCACAAAGGGGCTGGCCACCAGACCTCGAAGCCCGATTTTCGATTTTTGAATTAGAAAAATTTTAAAAAAATTATTTATAATTAATTAATCACGGTTTTTTTGACTCACTGATATTATTATTTGTTTTCAAATAACGTTCGATTGTAACAATTGATTTCTTTATTCTATCGTTAGTTTGCTGTTTTGACGATACATCTATAATAATAAAAGCAAGTGTAATGTGTTTGTCTGTCTGTCTGTCTGTCTGACCGAGCTCTCCAGCCATATCTATCGCACGCAGGGACCTGGAATTTTTTATACGGAAGCACAAATAGGCTGGCCACCAGACCTCGAAGCCCGATTTTCGATTTTTGAATTAGAAAAATTTAAAAAAAATTATTTATAATTAATTAATCACGGTTTTTTTGACTCACTGATATTATTATTTGTTTTCAAATAACGTTCGATTGTAACTATTGATTTCTTTATTCTAGCGTTAGTTTGCTGTTTTGACGATACATCTATAATAATAAAAGCAAGTGTAATGTGTCTGTCTGTCTGTCTGTCTGACCGAGCTCTCCAGCCAAATCTATCGCACGCAGGGACCTGGAATTTTTTATACGGAAGCACAAAGGGTCTGGCCACCAGACCTCGAAGCCCGATTTTCGATTTTTGAATTAGAAAAATTTAAAAAAAATTATTTATAATTAATTAATCACGGTTTTTTTGACTCACTGATATTATTATTTGTTTTCAAATAACGTTCGATTGTAACTATTGATTTCTTTATTCTAGCGTTAGTTTGCTGTTTTGACGATACATCTATAATAATAAAAGCAAGTGTAATGTGTCTGTCTGTCTGTCTGTCTGACCGAGCTCTCCAGCCAAATCTATCGCACGCAGGGACCTGGAATTTTTTATACGGAAGCACAAAGGGTCTGGCCACCAGACCTCGAAGCCTGATTTTCGATTTTTGAATTAGAAAAATTTTAAAAAAATTATTTATAATTAATTAATCACGGTTTTTTTGACTCACTGATATTATTATTTGTTTTCAAATAACGTTCGATTGTAACAATTGATTTCTTTATTCTAGCGTTAGTTTGCTGTTTTGACGATACATCTATAATAATAAAAGCAAGTGTAATGTGTCTGTCTGTCTGTCTGTCTGACCGAGCTCTCCAGCCAAATCTATCGCACGCAGGGACCTGGAATTTTTTATACGGAAGCACAAAGGGGCTGGCCACCAGACCTCGAAGCCCGATTTTCGATTTTTGAATTAGAAAAATTTAAAAAAAATTATATATAATTAATTAATCACGGTTTTTTTGACTCACTGATATTATTATTTGTTTTCAAATAACGTTCGATTGTAACAATTGATTTCTTTATTCTAGCGTTAGTTTGCTGTTTTGAGGATACATTAATAATAAAAGCAAGTGTAATGTGTCTGTCTGTCTGTCTGACCGAGCTCTCCAGCCAAATCTATCGCACGCAGGGACCTGGAATTTTTTATACGGAAGCACAAAGGGGCTGGCCACCAGACCTCGAAGCCCGATTTTCGATTTTTGAATTAGAAAAATTTTAAAAAAATTATTTATAATTAATTAATCACGGTTTTTTTGATTCACTGATATTATTATTTGTTTTCAAATAACGTTCGATTGTAACAATTGATTTCTTTATTCTAGCGTTAGTTTGCTGTTTTAAAGATACATCTATAATAATAAAAGCAAGTGTAATGTGTCTGTCTGTCTGTCTGTCTGACCGAGCTCTCCAGCCAAATCTATCGCACGCAGGGACCTGGAATTTTTTATGCGGAAGCACAAAGGGGCTGGCCACCAGACCTCGAAGCCCGATTTTCGATTTTTGAATTAGAAAAATTTAAAAAAAATTATTTTTAATTAATTAATCACGGTTTTTTTGACTCACTGATATTATTATTTGTTTTCAAATAACGTTCGATTGTAACAATTGATTTCTTTATTCTAGCGTTAGTTTGCTGTTTTGAGGATACATTAATAATAAAAGCAAGTGTAATGTGTCTGTCTGTCTGTCTGACCGAGCTCTCCAGCCAAATCTATCGCACGCAGGGACCTGGAATTTTTTATACGGAAGCACAAAGGGGCTGGCCACCAGACCTCGAAGCCCGATTTTCGATTTTTGAATTAGAAAAATTTTAAAAAAATTATTTATAATTAATTAATCACGGTTTTTTTGACTCACTGATATTATTATTTGTTTTCAAATAACGTTCGATTGTAACAATTGATTTCTTTATTCTATCGTTAGTTTGCTGTTTTGACGATACATCTATAATAATAAAAGCAAGTGTAATGTGTTTGTCTGTCTGTCTGTCTGTCTGACCGAGCTCTCCAGCCATATCTATCGCACGCAGGGACCTGGAATTTTTTATACGGAAGCACAAATAGGCTGGCCACCAGACCTCGAAGCCCGATTTTCGATTTTTGAATTAGAAAAATTTAAAAAAAATTATTTATAATTAATTAATCACGGTTTTTTTGACTCACTGATATTATTATTTGTTTTCAAATAACGTTCGATTGTAACTATTGATTTCTTTATTCTAGCGTTAGTTTGCTGTTTTGACGATACATCTATAATAATAAAAGCAAGTGTAATGTGTCTGTCTGTCTGTCTGTCTGACCGAGCTCTCCAGCCAAATCTATCGCACGCAGGGACCTGGAATTTTTTATACGGAAGCACAAAGGGTCTGGCCACCAGACCTCGAAGCCCGATTTTCGATTTTTGAATTAGAAAAATTTTTAAAAAATTATTTATAATTAATTAATCACGGTTTTTTTGACTCACTGATATTATTATTTGTTTTCAAATAACGTTCGATTGTAACAATTGATTTCTTTATTCTAGCGTTAGTTTGCTGTTTTGACGATACATCTATAATAATAAAAGCAAGTGTAATGTGTCTGTCTGTCTGTCTGTCTGACCGAGCTCTCCAGCCAAATCTATCGCACGCAGGGACCTGGAATTTTTTATACGGAAGCACAAAGGGGCTGGCCACCAGACCTCGAAGCCCGATTTTCGATTTTTGAATTAGAAAAATTTTAAAAAAATTATATATAATTAATTAATCACGGTTTTTTTGACTCACTGATATTATTATTTGTTTTCAAATAACGTTCGATTTTAACAATTGATTTCTTTATTCTAGCGTTAGTTTGCTGTTTTGACGATACATTAAATCGATTAATTACAATTCATTTCTTTTTGGTAGCTTGTGGGGGGGGAAGAGAGAGAGACAGTCTACATGTCCTACACTACTATTCCTGCGCTATTCACTTATCTGCATTTTCTAAATGCACGGGCAACGCCGGGCGGGTACAGCTAGTCTATAATAATAAAAGCAAGTGTAATGTGTCTGTCTGTCTGTCTGACCGAGCTCTCCAGCCAAATCTATCGCACGCAGGGACCTGGAATTTTTTATACGGAAGCACAAAGGGGCTGGCCACCAGACCTCGAAGCCCGATTTTCGATTTTTGAATTAGAAAAATTTTAAAAAAATTATTTATAATTAATTAATCACGGTTTTTTTGACTCACTGATATTATTATTTGTTTTCAAATAACGTTCGATTGTAACAATTGATTTCTTTATTCTATCGTTAGTTTGCTGTTTTGACGATACATCTATAATAATAAAAGCAAGTGTAATGTGTTTGTCTGTCTGTCTGTCTGTCTGACCGAGCTCTCCAGCCATATCTATCGCACGCAGGGACCTGGAATTTTTTATACGGAAGCACAAATAGGCTGGCCACCAGACCTCGAAGCCCGATTTTCGATTTTTGAATTAGAAAAATTTAAAAAAAATTATTTATAATTAATTAATCACGGTTTTTTTGACTCACTGATATTATTATTTGTTTTCAAATAACGTTCGATTGTAACTATTGATTTCTTTATTCTAGCGTTAGTTTGCTGTTTTGACGATACATCTATAATAATAAAAGCAAGTGTAATGTGTCTGTCTGTCTGTCTGTCTGACCGAGCTCTCCAGCCAAATCTATCGCACGCAGGGACCTGGAATTTTTTATACGGAAGCACAAAGGGTCTGGCCACCAGACCTCGAAGCCCGATTTTCGATTTTTGAATTAGAAAAATTTAAAAAAAATTATTTATAATTAATTAATCACGGTTTTTTTGACTCACTGATATTATTATTTGTTTTCAAATAACGTTCGATTGTAACTATTGATTTCTTTATTCTAGCGTTAGTTTGCTGTTTTGACGATACATCTATAATAATAAAAGCAAGTGTAATGTGTCTGTCTGTCTGTCTGTCTGACCGAGCTCTCCAGCCAAATCTATCGCACGCAGGGACCTGGAATTTTTTATACGGAAGCACAAAGGGTCTGGCCACCAGACCTCGAAGCCCGATTTTCGATTTTTGAATTAGAAAAATTTTAAAAAAATTATTTATAATTAATTAATCACGGTTTTTTTGACTCACTGATATTATTATTTGTTTTCAAATAACGTTCGATTGTAACAATTGATTTCTTTATTCTAGCGTTAGTTTGCTGTTTTGACGATACATCTATAATAATAAAAGCAAGTGTAATGTGTCTGTCTGTCTGTCTGTCTGACCGAGCTCTCCAGCCAAATCTATCGCACGCAGGGACCTGGAATTTTTTATACGGAAGCACAAAGGGGCTGGCCACCAGACCTCGAAGCCCGATTTTCGATTTTTGAATTAGAAAAATTTAAAAAAAATTATATATAATTAATTAATCACGGTTTTTTTGACTCACTGATATTATTATTTGTTTTCAAATAACGTTCGATTTTAACAATTGATTTCTTTATTCTAGCGTTAGTTTGCTGTTTTGACGATACATTAAATCGATTAATTACAATTCATTTCTTTTTTGTAGCTTATTATTTATAATTAATTAATCACGGTTTTTTTGACTCACTGATATTATTATTTGTTTTCAAATAACGTTCGAATGTAACAATTGATTTCTTTATTCTAGCGTTAGTTTGCTGTTTTGACGATACATCTATAATAATAAAAGCAAGTGTAATGTGTCTGTCTGTCTGTCTGTCTGACCGAGCTCTCCAGCCAAATCTATCGCACGCAGGGACCTGGAATTTTTTATACGGAAGCACAAAGGGGCTGGCCACCAGACCTCGAAGCCCGATTTTCGATTTTTGAATTAGAAAAATTTTAAAAAAATTATATATAATTAATTAATCACGGTTTTTTTGACTCACTGATATTATTATTTGTTTTCAAATAACGTTCGATTTTAACAATTGATTTCTTTATTCTAGCGTTAGTTTGCTGTTTTGACGATACATTAAATCGATTAATTACAATTCATTTCTTTTTGGTAGCTTGTGGGGGGGGGAAGAGAGAGAGACAGTCTACATGTCCTACACTACTATTCCTGCGCTATTCACTTATCTGCATTTTCTAAATGCACGGGCAACGCCGGGCGGGTACAGCTAGTCTATAATAATAAAAGCAAGTGTAATGTGTCTGTCTGTCTGTCTGACCGAGCTCTCCAGCCAAATGTATCGCACGCAGGGACCTGGAATTTTTTATACGGAAGCACAAAGGGGCTGGCCACCAGACCTCGAAGCCCGATTTTCGATTTTTGAATTAGAAAAATTTTAAAAAAATTATTTATAATTAATTAATCACGGTTTTTTTGACTCACTGATATTATTATTTGTTTTCAAATAACGTTCGATTGTAACAATTGATTTCTTTATTCTAGCGTTAGTTTGCTGTTTTGACGATACATCTATAATAATAAAAGCAAGTGTAATGTGTCTGTCTGTCTGTCTGTCTGTCTGACCGAGCTCTCCAGCCAAATCTATCGCACGCAGGGACCTGGAATTTTTTATACGGAAGCACAAAGGGGCTGGCCACCAGACCTCGAAGCCCGATTTTCGATTTTTGAATTAGAAAAATTTTAAAAAAATTATTTATAATTAATTAATCACGGTTTTTTTGACTCACTGATATTATTATTTGTTTTCAAATAACGTTCGATTGTAACAATTGATTTCTTTATTCTATCGTTAGTTTGCTGTTTTGACGATACATCTATAATAATAAAAGCAAGTGTAATGTGTTTGTCTGTCTGTCTGTCTGTCTGACCGAGCTCTCCAGCCATATCTATCGCACGCAGGGACCTGGAATTTTTTATACGGAAGCACAAATAGGCTGGCCACCAGACCTCGAAGCCCGATTTTCGATTTTTGAATTAGAAAAATTTAAAAAAAATTATTTATAATTAATTAATCACGGTTTTTTTGACTCACTGATATTATTATTTGTTTTCAAATAACGTTCGATTGTAACTATTGATTTCTTTATTCTAGCGTTAGTTTGCTGTTTTGACGATACATCTATAATAATAAAAGCAAGTGTAATGTGTCTGTCTGTCTGTCTGTCTGACCGAGCTCTCCAGCCAAATCTATCGCACGCAGGGACCTGGAATTTTTTATACGGAAGCACAAAGGGTCTGGCCACCAGACCTCGAAGCCCGATTTTCGATTTTTGAATTAGAAAAATTTAAAAAAAATTATTTATAATTAATTAATCACGGTTTTTTTGACTCACTGATATTATTATTTGTTTTCAAATAACGTTCGATTGTAACTATTGATTTCTTTATTCTAGCGTTAGTTTGCTGTTTTGACGATACATCTATAATAATAAAAGCAAGTGTAATGTGTCTGTCTGTCTGTCTGTCTGACCGAGCTCTCCAGCCAAATCTATCGCACGCAGGGACCTGGAATTTTTTATACGGAAGCACAAAGGGTCTGGCCACCAGACCTCGAAGCCCGATTTTCGATTTTTGAATTAGAAAAATTTTAAAAAAATTATTTATAATTAATTAATCACGGTTTTTTTGACTCACTGATATTATTATTTGTTTTCAAATAACGTTCGATTGTAACAATTGATTTCTTTATTCTAGCGTTAGTTTGCTGTTTTGACGATACATCTATAATAATAAAAGCAAGTGTAATGTGTCTGTCTGTCTGTCTGTCTGACCGAGCTCTCCAGCCAAATCTATCGCACGCAGGGACCTGGAATTTTTTATACGGAAGCACAAAGGGGCTGGCCACCAGACCTCGAAGCCCGATTTTCGATTTTTGAATTAGAAAAATTTAAAAAAAATTATATATAATTAATTAATCACGGTTTTTTTGACTCACTGATATTATTATTTGTTTTCAAATAACGTTCGATTTTAACAATTGATTTCTTTATTCTAGCGTTAGTTTGCTGTTTTGACGATACATTAAATCGATTAATTACAATTCATTTCTTTTTTGTAGCTTATTATTTATAATTAATTAATCACGGTTTTTTTGACTCACTGATATTATTATTTGTTTTCAAATAACGTTCGAATGTAACAATTGATTTCTTTATTCTAGCGTTAGTTTGCTGTTTTGACGATAAATTAAATCGATTAATTACAATTCATTTCTTTTTGGTAGCTTGTGGGGGGGGAAGAGAGAGAGACAGTCTACATGTCCTACACTACTATTCCTGCGCTATTCACTTATCTGCATTTTCTAAATGCACGGGCAACGCCGGGCGGGTACAGCTAGTCTATAATAATAAAAGCAAGTGTAATGTGTCTGTCTGTCTGTCTGACCGAGCTCTCCAGCCAAATGTATCGCACGCAGGGACCTGGAATTTTTTATACGGAAGCACAAAGGGGCTGGCCACCAGACCTCGAAGCCCGATTTTCGATTTTTGAATTAGAAAAATTTAAAAAAAATTATTTATAATTAATTAATCACGGTTTTTTTGACTCACTGATATTATTATTTGTTTTCAAATAACGTTCGATTGTAACAATTGATTTCTTTATTCTAGCGTTAGTTTGCTGTTTTGACGATACATCTATAATAATAAAAGCAAGTGTAATTTGTCTGTCTGTCTGTCTGTCTGACCGAGCTCTCCAGCCAAATCTATCGCACGCAGGGACCTGGAATTTTTTATACGGAAGCACAAAGGGGCTGGCCACCAGACCTCGAAGCCCGATTTTCGATTTTTGAATTAGAAAAATTTAAAAAAAATTATTTATAATTAATTAATCACGGTTTTTTTGACTCACTGATATTATTATTTGTTTTCAAATAACGTTCGATTGTAACAATTGATTTCTTTATTCTATCGTTAGTTTGCTGTTTTGACGATACATCTATAATAATAAAAGCAAGTGTAATGTGTCTGTCTGTCTGTCTGACCGAGCTCTCCAGCCAAATCTATCACACGCAGGGACCTGGAATTTTTTATACGGAAGCACAAAGGGGCTGGCCACTAGACCTCGAAGCCCGATTTTCGATTTTTGAATTAGAAAAATTTAAAAAAATTATTTATAATTAATTAATCACGGTTTTTTTGACTCACTGATATTATTATTTGTTTTCAAATAACGTTCGATTGTAACAATTGATTTCTTTATTCTAGCGTTAGTTTGCTGTTTTAAAGATACATCTATAATAATAAAAGCAAGTGTAATGTGTCTGTCTGTCTGTCTGACCGAGCTCTCCAGCCAAATCTGTCGCACGCAGGGACCTGGAATTTTTTATACGGAAGCACAAAGGGGCTGGCCACCAGACCTCGAAGCCCGATTTTCGATTTTTGAATTAGAAAAATTTTAAAAAATTATTTATAATTAATTAATCACGGTTTTTTTGACTCACTGATATTATTATTTGTTTTCAAATAACGTTCGATTGTAACAATTGATTTCTTTATTCTATCGTTAGTTTGCTGTTTTGACGATACATCTATAATAATAAAAGCAAGTGTAATGTGTCTGTCTGTCTGTCTGACCGAGCTCTCCAGCCATATCTATCGCACGCAGGGACCTGGAATTTTTTATACGGAAGCACAAAGGGGCTGGCCACCAGACCTCGAAGCCCGTTTTTCGATTTTTGAATTAGAAAATTTTTAAAAAAATTATTTATAAATAATTAATCACGGTTTTTTTGACTCACTGATATTATTATTTGTTTTCAAATAACGTTCGATTGTAACAATTGATTTCTTTATTCTAGCGTTAGTTTGCTGTTTTGACGATACATCTATAATAATAAAAGCAAGTGTAATGTGTCTGTCTGTCTGTCTGTCTGACCGAGCTCTCCAGCCAAATCTATCGCACGCAGGGACCTGGAATTTTTTACACGGAAGCACAAAGGGGCTGGCCACCAGACCTCGAAGCCCGATTTTCGATTTTTGAATTAGAAAAATTTTTAAAAAATTATTTATAATTAATTAATCACGGTTTTTTTGACTCACTGATATTATTATTTGTTTTCAAATAACGTTCGATTGTAACAATTGATTTCTTTATTCTAGCGTTAGTTTGCTGTTTTGACGATACATCTATAATAATAAAAGCAAGTGTAATGTGTCTGTCTGTCTGTCTGTCTGACCGAGCTCTCCAGCCAAATGTATCGCACGCAGGGACCTGGAATTTTTTATACGGAAGCACAAAGGGGCTGGCCACCAGACCTCGAAGCCCGATTTTCGATTTTTGAATTAGAAAAATTTAAAAAAAATTATTTATAATTAATTAATCACGGTTTTTTTGACTCACTGATATTATTATTTGTTTTCAAATAACGTTCGATTGTAACAATTGATTTCTTTATTCTAGCGTTAGTTTGCTGTTTTGACGATACATCTATAATAATAAAAGCAAGTGTAATGTGTCTGTCTGTCTGTCTGTCTGTCTGACCGAGCTCTCCAGCCAAATCTATCGCACGCAGGGACCTGGAATTTTTTATACGGAAGCACAAAGGGGCTGGCCACCAGACCTCGAAGCCCGATTTTCGATTTTTGAATTAGAAAAATTTTAAAAAAATTATTTATAATTAATTAATCACGGTTTTTTTGACTCACTGATATTATTATTTGTTTTCAAATAACGTTCGATTTTAACAATTGATTTCTTTATTCTAGCGTTAGTTTGCTGTTTTGACGATACATTAAATCGATTAATTACAATTCATTTCTTTTTTGTAGCTTATTATTTATAATTAATTAATCACGGTTTTTTTGACTCACTGATATTATTATTTGTTTTCAAATAACGTTCGATTGTAACAATTGATTTCTTTATTCTAGCGTTAGTTTGCTGTTTTGACGATACATTAAATCGATTAATTACAATTCATTTCTTTTTTGTAGCTTGTGGGGGGGGGAAGAGAGAGAGACAGTCTACATGTCCTACACTACTATTCCTGCGCTATTCACTTATCTGCATTTTCTAAATGCACGGGCAACGCCGGGCGGGTACAGCTAGTCTATAATAATAAAAGCAAGTGTAATGTGTCTGTCTGTCTGTCTGTCTGTCTGACCGAGCTCTCCAGCCAAATCTATCGCACGCAGGGACCTGGAATTTTTTATACGGAAGCACAAAGGGGCTGGCCACTAGACCTCGAAGCCCGATTTTCGATTTTTGAATTAGAAAAATTTAAAAAAAATTATTTATAATTAATTAATCACGGTTTTTTTGACTCACTGATATTATTATTTGTTTTCAAATAACGTTCGATTGTAACAATTGATTTCTTTATTCTAGCGTTAGTTTGCTGTTTTGACGATACATCTATAATAATAAAAGCAAGTGTAATTTGTCTGTCTGTCTGTCTGTCTGACCGAGCTCTCCAGCCAAATCTATCGCACGCAGGGACCTGGAATTTTTTATACGGAAGCACAAAGGGGCTGGCCACCAGACCTCGAAGCCCGATTTTCGATTTTTGAATTAGAAAAATTTAAAAAAAATTATTTATAATTAATTAATCACGGTTTTTTTGACTCACTGATATTATTATTTGTTTTCAAATAACGTTCGATTGTAACAATTGATTTCTTTATTCTAGCGTTAGTTTGCTGTTTTGACGATACATCTATAATAATAAAAGCAAGTGTAATGTGTCTGTCTGTCTGTCTGACCGAGCTCTCCAGCCAAATCTATCACACGCAGGGACCTGGAATTTTTTATACGGAAGCACAAAGGGGCTGGCCACTAGACCTCGAAGCCCGATTTTCGATTTTTGAATTAGAAAAATTTAAAAAAATTATTTATAATTAATTAATCACGGTTTTTTTGACTCACTGATATTATTATTTGTTTTCAAATAACGTTCGATTGTAACAATTGATTTCTTTATTCTAGCGTTAGTTTGCTGTTTTAAAGATACATCTATAATAATAAAAGCAAGTGTAATGTGTCTGTCTGTCTGTCTGACCGAGCTCTCCAGCCAAATCTGTCGCACGCAGGGACCTGGAATTTTTTATACGGAAGCACAAAGGGGCTGGCCACCAGACCTCGAAGCCCGATTTTCGATTTTTGAATTAGAAAAATTTTAAAAAATTATTTATAATTAATTAATCACGGTTTTTTTGACTCACTGATATTATTATTTGTTTTCAAATAACGTTCGATTGTAACAATTGATTTCTTTATTCTATCGTTAGTTTGCTGTTTTGACGATACATCTATAATAATAAAAGCAAGTGTAATGTGTCTGTCTGTCTGTCTGACCGAGCTCTCCAGCCATATCTATCGCACGCAGGGACCTGGAATTTTTTATACGGAAGAACAAAGGGGCTGGCCACCAGACCTCGAAGCCCGTTTTTCGATTTTTGAATTAGAAAATTTTTAAAAAAATTATTTATAAATAATTAATCACGGTTTTTTTGACTCACTGATATTATTATTTGTTTTCAAATAACGTTCGATTGTAACAATTGATTTCTTTATTCTAGCGTTAGTTTGCTGTTTTGACGATACATCTATAATAATAAAAGCAAGTGTAATGTGTCTGTCTGTCTGTCTGTCTGACCGAGCTCTCCAGCCAAATCTATCGCACGCAGGGACCTGGAATTTTTTACACGGAAGCACAAAGGGGCTGGCCACCAGACCTCGAAGCCCGATTTTCGATTTTTGAATTAGAAAAATTTTTAAAAAATTATTTATAATTAATTAATCACGGTTTTTTTGACTCACTGATATTATTATTTGTTTTCAAATAACGTTCGATTGTAACAATTGATTTCTTTATTCTAGCGTTAGTTTGCTGTTTTGACGATACATCTATAATAATAAAAGCAAGTGTAATGTGTCTGTCTGTCTGTCTGTCTGACCGAGCTCTCCAGCCAAATCTATCGCACGCAGGGACCTGGAATTTTTTATACGGAAGCACAAAGGGGCTGGCCACCAGACCTCGAAGCCCGATTTTCGATTTTTCAATTAGAAAAATTTTAAAAAAATTATTTATAATTAATTAATCACGGTTTTTTTGACTCACTGATATTATTATTTGTTTTCAAATAACGTTCGATTTTAACAATTGATTTCTTTATTCTAGCGTTAGTTTGCTGTTTTGACGATACATTAAATCGATTAATTACAATTCATTTCTTTTTTGTAGCTTATTATTTATAATTAATTAATCACGGTTTTTTTGACTCACTGATATTATTATTTGTTTTCAAATAACGTTCGATTGTAACAATTGATTTCTTTATTCTAGAGTTAGTTTGCTGTTTTGACGATACATTAAATCGATTAATTACAATTCATTTCTTTTTTGTAGCTTGTGGGGGGGGGAAGAGAGAGAGACAGTCTACATGTCCTACACTACTATTCCTGCGCTATTCACTTATCTGCATTTTCTAAATGCACGGGCAACGCCGGGCGGGTACAGCTAGTCTATAATAATAAAAGCAAGTGTAATGTGTCTGTCTGTCTGTCTGTCTGTCTGACCGAGCTCTCCAGCCAAATCTATCGCAAGCAGGGACCTGGAATTTTTTATACGGAAGCACAAAGGGGCTGGCCACCAGACCTCGAAGCCCGATTTTCGATTTTTGAATTAGAAAAATTTTAAAAAAATTATTTATAATTAATTAATCACGGTTTTTTTGACTCACTGATATTATTATTTGTTTTCAAATAACGTTCGATTGTAACAATTGATTTCTTTATTCTAGCGTTAGTTTGCTGTTTTGACGATACATCTATAATAATAAAAGCAAGTGTAATGTGTCTGTCTGTCTGTCTGTCTGACCGAGCTCTCCAGCCAAATCTATCGCACGCAGGGACCTGGAATTTTTTGTACGGAAGCACAAAGGGGCTGGCCACCAGACCTCGAAGCCCGATTTTCGATTTTTGAATTAGAAAAATTTTAAAAAAATTATTTATAATTAATTAATCACGGTTTTTTTGACTCACTGATATTATTATTTGTTTTCAAATAACGTTCGATTTTAACAATTGATTTCTTTATTCTAGCGTTAGTTTGCTGTTTTGACGATACATTAAATCGATTAATTACAATTCATTTCTTTTTTGTAGCTTATTATTTATAATTAATTAATCACGGTTTTTTTGACTCACTGATATTATTATTTGTTTTCAAATAACGTTCGATTGTAACAATTGATTTCTTTATTCTAGCGTTAGTTTGCTGTTTTGACGATACATTAAATCGATTAATTACAATTCATTTCTTTTTTGTAGCTTGTGGGGGGGAAGAGAGAGAGACAGTCTACATGTCCTACACTACTATTCCTGCGCTATTCACTTATCTGCATTTTCTAAATGCACGGGCAACGCCGGGCGGGTACAGCTAGTCTATAATAATAAAAGCAAGTGTAATGTGTCTGTCTGTCTGTCTGTCTGTCTGACCGAGCTCTCCAGCCAAATCTATCGCACGCAGGGACCTGGAATTTTTTATACGGAAGCACAAAGGGGCTGGCCACCAGACCTCGAAGCCCGATTTTCGATTTTTGAATTAGAAAAATTTTAAAAAAATTATTTATAATTAATTAATCACGGTTTTTTTGACTCACTGATATTATTATTTGTTTTCAAATAACGTTCGATTGTAACAATTGATTTCTTTATTCTAGCGTTAGTTTGCTGTTTTGAGGATACATTAATAATAAAAGCAAGTGTAATGTGTCTGTCTGTCTGTCTGACCGAGCTCTCCAGCCAAATCTACCGCACGCAGGGACCTGGAATTTTTTATACGGAAGAACAAAGGGGCTCGCCACCAGACCTCGAAGCCCGATTTTCGATTTTTGAATTAGAAAAATTTTAAAAAAATTATTTATAATTAATTAATCACGGTTTTTTTGACTCACTGATATTATTATTTGTTTTCAAATAACGTTCGATTGTAACAATTGATTTCTTTATTCTATCGTTAGTTTGCTGTTTTGACGATACATGTATAATAATAAAAGCAAGTGTAATGTGTTTGTCTGTCTGTCTGTCTGTCTGACCGAGCTCTCCAGCCATATCTATCGCACGCAGGGACCTGGAATTTTTTATACGGAAGCACAAATAGGCTGGCCACCAGACCTCGAAGCCCGATTTTCGATTTTTGAATTAGAAAAATTTAAAAAAAATTATTTATAATTAATTAATCACGGTTTTTTTGACTCACTGATATTATTATTTGTTTTCAAATAACGTTCGATTGTAACTATTGATTTCTTTATTCTAGCGTTAGTTTGCTGTTTTGACGATACATCTATAATAATAAAAGCAAGTGTAATGTGTCTGTCTGTCTGTCTGTCTGACCGAGCTCTCCAGCCAAATCTATCGCACGCAGGGACCTGGAATTTTTTATACGGAAGCACAAAGGGTCTGGCCACCAGACCTCGAAGCCCGATTTTCGATTTTTGAATTAGAAAAATTTTAAAAAAATTATTTATAATTAATTAATCACGGTTTTTTTGACTCACTGATATTATTATTTGTTTTCAAATAACGTTCGATTGTAACAATTGATTTCTTTATTCTAGCGTTAGTTTGCTGTTTTGACGATACATCTATAATAATAAAAGCAAGTGTAATGTGTCTGTCTGTCTGTCTGTCTGACCGAGCTCTCCAGCCAAATCTATCGCACGCAGGGACCTGGAATTTTTTATACGGAAGCACAAAGGGGCTGGCCACCAGACCTCGAAGCCCGATTTTCGATTTTTGAATTAGAAAAATTTTAAAAAAATTATTTATAATTAATTAATCACGGTTTTTTTGACTCACTGATATTATTATTTGTTTTCAAATAACGTTCGATTGTAACAATTGATTTCTTTATTCTAGCGTTAGTTTGCTGTTTTGACGATACATCTATAATAATAAAAGCAAGTGTAATGTGTCTGTCTGTCTGTCTGTCTGTCTGACCGAGCTCTCCAGCCAAATCTATCGCACGCAGGGACCTGGAATTTTTTATACGGAAGCACAAAGGGGCTGGCCACCAGACCTCGAAGCCCGATTTTCGATTTTTGAATTAGAAAAATTTAAAAAAAATTATTTATAATTAATTAATCACGGTTTTTTTGACTCACTGATATTATTATTTGTTTTCAAATAACGTTCGATTTTAACAATTGATTTCTTTATTCTAGCGTTAGTTTGCTGTTTTGACGATACATTAAATCGATTAATTACAATTCATTTCTTTTTTGTAGCTTATTATTTATAATTAATTAATCACGGTTTTTTTGACTCACTGATATTATTATTTGTTTTCAAATAACGTTCGATTGTAACAATTGATTTCTTTATTCTAGCGTTAGTTTGCTGTTTTGACGATACATTAAATCGATTAATTACAATTCATTTCTTTTTTGTAGCTTGTGGGGGGGAAGAGAGAGAGACAGTCTACATGTCCTACACTACTATTCCTGCGCTATTCACTTATCTGCATTTTCTAAATGCACGGGCAACGCCGGGCGGGTACAGCTAGTCTATAATAATAAAAGCAAGTGTAATGTGTCTGTCTGTCTGTCTGACCGAGCTCTCCAGCCAAATCTATCGCACGCAGGGACCTGGAATTTTTTATACGGAAGCACAAAGGGGCTGGCCACCAGACCTCGAAGCCCGATTTTCGATTTTTGAATTAGAAAAATTTTAAAAAAATTATTTATAATTAATTAATCACGGTTTTTTTGACTCACTGATATTATTATTTGTTTTCAAATAACGTTCGATTGTAACAATTGATTTCTTTATTCTAGCGTTAGTTTGCTGTTTTGACGATACATCTATAATAATAAAAGCAAGTGTAATGTGTCTGTCTGTCTGTCTGTCTGACCGAGCTCTCCAGCCAAATCTATCGCACGCAGGGACCTGGAATTTTTTATACGGAAGCACAAAGGGGCTGGCCACCAGACCTCGAAGCCCGATTTTCGATTTTTGAATTAGAAAAATTTTAAAAAAGTTATTTATAATTAATTAATCACGGTTTTTTTGACTCACTGATATTATTATTTGTTTTCAAATAACGTTCGATTTTAACAATTGATTTCTTTATTCTAGCGTTAGTTTGCTGTTTTGACGATACATTAAATCGATTAATTACAATTCATTTCTTTTTTGTAGCTTATTATTTATAATTAATTAATCACGGTTTTTTTGACTCACTGATATTATTATTTGTTTTCAAATAACGTTCGATTGTAACAATTGATTTCTTTATTCTAGCGTTAGTTTGCTGTTTTGACGATACATTAAATCGATTAATTACAATTCATTTCTTTTTTGTAGCTTGTGGGGGGGAAGAGAGAGAGACAGTCTACATGTCCTACACTACTATTCCTGCGCTATTCACTTATCTGCATTTTCTAAATGCACGGGCAACGCCGGGCGGGTACAGCTAGTCTATAATAATAAAAGCAAGTGTAATGTGTCTGTCTGTCTGTCTGTCTGTCTGACCGAGCTCTCCAGCCAAATCTATCGCACGCAGGGACCTGGAATTTTTTATACGGAAGCACAAAGGGGCTGGCCACCAGACCTCGAAGCCCGATTTTCGATTTTTGAATTAGAAAAATTTTAAAAAAATTATTTATAATTAATTAATCACGGTTTTTTTTGACTCACTGATATTATTATTTGTTTTCAAATAACGTTCGATTGTAACAATTGATTTCTTTATTCTAGCGTTAGTTTGCTGTTTTGAGGATACATTAATAATAAAAGCAAGTGTAATGTGTCTGTCTGTCTGTCTGACCGAGCTCTCCAGCCAAATCTATCGCACGCAGGGACCTGGAATTTTTTATACGGAAGCACAAAGGGGCTGGCCACCAGACCTCGAAGCCCGATTTTCGATTTTTGAATTAGAAAAATTTTAAAAAAATTATTTATAATTAATTAATCACGGTTTTTTTGACTCACTGATATTATTATTTGTTTTCAAATAACGTTCGATTGTAACAATTGATTTCTTTATTCTATCGTTAGTTTGCTGTTTTGACGATACATCTATAATAATAAAAGCAAGTGTAATGTGTTTGTCTGTCTGTCTGTCTGTCTGACCGAGCTCTCCAGCCATATCTATCGCACGCAGGGACCTGGAATTTTTTATACGGAAGCACAAATAGGCTGGCCACCAGACCTCGAAGCCCGATTTTCGATTTTTGAATTAGAAAAATTTAAAAAAAATTATTTATAATTAATTAATCACGGTTTTTTTGACTCACTGATATTATTATTTGTTTTCAAATAACGTTCGATTGTAACTATTGATTTCTTTATTCTAGCGTTAGTTTGCTGTTTTGACGATACATCTATAATAATAAAAGCAAGTGTAATGTGTCTGTCTGTCTGTCTGTCTGACCGAGCTCTCCAGCCAAATCTATCGCACGCAGGGACCTGGAATTTTTTATACGGAAGCACAAAGGGTCTGGCCACCAGACCTCGAAGCCCGATTTTCGATTTTTGAATTAGAAAAATTTTAAAAAAAATATTTATAATTAATTAATCACGGTTTTTTTGACTCACTGATATTATTATTTGTTTTCAAATAACGTTCGATTGTAACAATTGATTTCTTTATTCTAGCGTTAGTTTGCTGTTTTGACGATACATCTATAATAATAAAAGCAAGTGTAATATGTCTGTCTGTCTGTCTGTCTGACCGAGCTCTCCAGCCAAATCTATCGCACGCAGGGACCTGGAATTTTTTATACGGAAGCACAAAGGGGCTGGCCACCAGACCTCGAAGCCCGATTTTCGATTTTTGAATTAGAAAAATTTTAAAAAAATTATATATAATTAATTAATCACGGTTTTTTTGACTCACTGATATTATTATTTGTTTTCAAATAACGTTCGATTTTAACAATTGATTTCTTTATTCTAGCGTTAGTTTGCTGTTTTGACGACACATTAAATCGATTAATTACAATTCATTTCTTTTTTGTAGCTTATTATTTATAATTAATTAATCACGGTTTTTTTGACTCACTGATATTATTATTTGTTTTCAAATAACGTTCGATTGTAACAATTGATTTCTTTATTCTAGCGTTAGTTTGCTGTTTTGACGATAAATTAAATCGATTAATTACAATTCATTTCTTTTTGGTAGCTTGTGGGGGGGGGAAGAGAGAGAGACAGTCTACATGTCCTACACTACTATTCCTGCGCTATTCACTTATCTGCATTTTCTAAATGCACGGGCAACGCCGGGCGGGTACAGCTAGTCTATAATAATAAAAGCAAGTGTAATGAGTCTGTCTGTCTGTCTGTCTGTCTGACCGAGCTCTCCAGCCAAATGTATCGCACGCAGGGACCTGGAATTTTTTATACGGAAGCACAAAGGGGCTGGCCACCAGACCTCGAAGCCCGATTTTCGACTTTTGAATTAGAAAAATTTTAAAAAAATTATTTATAATTAATTAATCACGGTTTTTTTGACTCACTGATATTATTATTTGTTTTCAAATAACGTTCGATTGTAACAATTGATTTCTTTATTCTAGCGTTAGTTTGCTGTTTTGACGATACATCTATAATAATAAAAGCAAGTGTAATGTGTCTGTCTGTCTGTCTGTCTGTCTGACCGAGCTCTCCAGCCAAATCTATCGCACGCAGGGACCTGGAATTTTTTATACGGAAGCACAAAGGGGCTGGCCACCAGACCTCGAAGCCCGATTTTCGATTTTTGAATTAGAAAAATTTTAAAAAAATTATTTATAATTAATTAATCACGGTTTTTTTGACTCACTGATATTATTATTTGTTTTCAAATAACGTTCGATTTTAACAATTGATTTCTTTATTCTAGCGTTAGTTTGCTGTTTTGACGATACATTAAATCGATTAATTACAATTCATTTCTTTTTTGTAGCTTATTATTTATAATTAATTAATCACGGTTTTTTTGACTCACTGATATTATTATTTGTTTTCAAATAACGTTCGATTGTAACAATTGATTTCTTTATTCTAGCCTTAGTTTGCTGTTTTGACGATACATTAAATCGATTAATTACAATTCATTTCTTTTTTGTAGCTTGTGGGGGGGGAAGAGAGAGAGACAGTCTACATGTCCTACACTACTATTCCTGCGCTATTCACTTATCTGCATTTTCTAAATGCACGGGCAACGCCGGGCGGGTACAGCTAGTCTATAATAATAAAAGCAAGTGTAATGTGTCTGTCTGTCTGTCTGTCTGTCTGACCGAGCTCTCCAGCCAAATCTATCGCAAGCAGGGACCTGGAATTTTTTATACGGAAGCACAAAGGGGCTGGCCACCAGACCTCGAAGCCCGATTTTCGATTTTTGAATTAGAAAAATTTTAAAAAAATTATTTATAATTAATTAATCACGGTTTTTTTGACTCACTGATATTATTATTTGTTTTCAAATAACGTTCGATTGTAAAAATTGATTTCTTTATTCTAGCGTTAGTTTGCTGTTTTGACGATACATCTATAATAATAAAAGCAAGTGTAATGTGTCTGTCTGTCTGTCTGTCTGACCGAGCTCTCCAGCCAAATCTATCGCACGCAGGGACCTGGAATTTTTTATACGGAAGCACAAAGGGGCTGGCCACCAGACCTCGAAGCCCGATTTTCGATTTTTGAATTAGAAAAATTTTAAAAAAGTTATTTATAATTAATTAATCACGGTTTTTTTTGACTCACTGATATAATTATTTGTTTTCAAATAACGTTCGATTTTAACAATTGATTTCTTTATTCTAGCGTTAGTTTGCTGTTTTGACGATACATTAAATCGATTCATTACAATTCATTTCTTTTTTGTAGCTTATTATTTATAATTAATTAATCACGGTTTTTTTGACTCACTGATATTATTATTTGTTTTCAAATAACGTTCGATTGTAACAATTGATTTCTTTATTCTAGCGTTAGTTTGCTGTTTTTGACGATACATTAAATCGATTAATTACAATTCATTTCTTTTTTGTAGCTTGTGGGGGGGGAAGAGAGAGAGACAGTCTACATGTCCTACACTACTATTCCTGCGCTATTCACTTATCTGCATTTTCTAAATGCACGGGCAACGCCGGGCGGGTACAGCTAGTCTATAATAATAAAAGCAAGTGTAATGTGTCTGTCTGTCTGTCTGTCTGTCTGACCGAGCTCTCCAGCCAAATCTATCGCACGCAGGGACCTGGAATTTTTTTATACGGAAGCACAAAGGGGGCCACCAGACCTCGAAGCCCGATTTTCGATTTTTGAATTAGAAAAATTTAAAAAAAATTATTTATAATTAATTAATCACGGTTTTTTTTGACTCACTGATATTATTATTTGTTTTCAAATAACGTTCGATTGTAACAATTGATTTCTTTATTCTAGCGTTAGTTTGCTGTTTTGAGGATACATTAATAATAAAAGCAAGTGTAATGTGTCTGTCTGTCTGTCTGACCGAGCTCTCCAGCCAAATCTATCGCACGCAGGGACCTGGAATTTTTTATACGGAAGCACAAAGGGGCTGGCCACCAGACCTCGAAGCCCGATTTTCGATTTTTGAATTAGAAAAATTTTAAAAAAATTATTTATAATTAATTAATCACGGTTTTTTTGACTCACTGATATTATTATTTGTTTTCAAATAACGTTCGATTGTAACAATTGATTTCTTTATTCTATCGTTAGTTTGCTGTTTTGACGATACATCTATAATAATAAAAGAAAGTGTAATGTGTTTGTCTGTCTGTCTGTCTGTCTGACCGAGCTCTCCAGCCATATCTATCGCACGCAGGGACCTGGAATTTTTTATACGGAAGCACAAATAGGCTGGCCACCAGACCTCGAAGCCCGATTTTCGATTTTTGAATTAGAAAAATTTAAAAAAAATTATTTATAATTAATTAATCACGGTTTTTTTGACTCACTGATATTATTATTTGTTTTCAAATAACGTTCGATTGTAACTATTGATTTCTTTATTCTAGCGTTAGTTTGCTGTTTTGACGATACATCTATAATAATAAAAGCAAGTGTAATGTGTCTGTCTGTCTGTCTGTCTGACCGAGCTCTCCAGCCAAATCTATCGCACGCAGGGACCTGGAATTTTTTATACGGAAGCACAAAGGGTCTGGCCACCAGACCTCGAAGCCCGATTTTCGATTTTTGAATTAGAAAAATTTAAAAAAAATTATTTATAATTAATTAATCACGGTTTTTTTGACTCACTGATATTATTATTTGTTTTCAAATAACGTTCGATTGTAACAATTGATTTCTTTATTCTAGCGTTAGTTTGCTGTTTTGACGATACATCTATAATAATAAAAGCAAGTGTAATGTGTCTGTCTGTCTGTCTGTCTGACCGAGCTCTCCAGCCAAATCTATCGCACGCAGGGACCTGGAATTTTTTATACGGAAGCACAAAGGGGCTGGCCACCAGACCTCGAAGCCCGATTTTCGATTTTTGAATTAGAAAAATTTTAAAAAAATTATATATAATTAATTAATCACGGTTTTTTTGACTCACTGATATTATTATTTGTTTTCAAATAACGTTCGATTTTAACAATTGATTTCTTTATTCTAGCGTTAGTTTGCTGTTTTGACGATACATTAAATCGATTAATTACAATTCATTTCTTTTTTGTAGCTTATTATTTATAATTAATTAATCACGGTTTTTTTGACTCACTGATATTATTATTTGTTTTCAAATAACGTTCGATTGTAACAATTGATTTCTTTATTCTAGCGTTAGTTTGCTGTTTTGACGATAAATTAAATCGATTAATTACAATTCATTTCTTTTTGGTAGCTTGTGGGGGGGGAAGAGAGAGAGACAGTCTACATGTCCTACACTACTATTCCCGCGCTATTCACTTATCTGCATTTTCTAAATGCACGGGCAACGCCGGGCGGGTACAGCTAGTCTATAATAATAAAAGCAAGTGTAATGTGTCTGTCTGTCTGTCTGACCGAGCTCTCCAGCCAAATGTATCGCACGCAGGGACCTGGAATTTTTTATACGGAAGCACAAAGGGGCTGGCCACCAGACCTCGAAGCCCGATTTTCGATTTTTGAATTAGAAAAATTTAAAAAAAATTATTTATAATTAATTAATCACGGTTTTTTTGACTCACTGATATTATTATTTGTTTTCAAATAACGTTCGATTGTAACAATTGATTTCTTTATTCTAGCGTTAGTTTGCTGTTTTGACGATTCATCTATAATAATAAAAGCAAGTGTAATTTGTCTGTCTGTCTGTCTGTCTGACCGAGCTCTCCAGCCAAATCTATCGCACGCAGGGACCTGGAATTTTTTATACGGAAGCACAAAGGGGCTGGCCACCAGACCTCGAAGCCCGATTTTCGATTTTTGAATTAGAAAAATTTAAAAAAAATTATTTATAATTAATTAATCACGGTTTTTTTGACTCACTGATATTATTATTTGTTTTCAAATAACGTTCGATTGTAACAATTGATTTCTTTATTCTAGCTTTAGTTTGCTGTTTTGACGATACATCTATAATAATAAAAGCAAGTGTAATGTGTCTGTCTGTCTGTCTGACCGAGCTCTCCAGCCAAATCTATCACACGCAGGGACCTGGAATTTTTTATACGGAAGCACAAAGGGGCTGGCCACTAGACCTCGAAGCCCGATTTTCGATTTTTGAATTAGAAAAATTTAAAAAAATTATTTATAATTAATTAATCACGGTTTTTTTGACTCACTGATATTATTATTTGTTTTCAAATAACGTTCGATTGTAACAATTGATTTCTTTATTCTAGCGTTAGTTTGCTGTTTTAAAGATACATCTATAATAATAAAAGCAAGTGTAATGTGTCTGTCTGTCTGTCTGACCGAGCTCTCCAGCCAAATCTATCGCACGCAGGGACCTGGAATTTTTTATACGGAAGCACAAAGGGGCTGGCCACCAGACCTCGAAGCCCGATTTTCGATTTTTGAATTAGAAAAATTTTAAAAAAATTATTTATAATTAATTAATCACGGTTTTTTTGACTCACTGATATTATTATTTGTTTTCAAATAACGTTCGATTGTAACAATTGATTTCTTTATTCTAGCGTTAGTTTGCTGTTTTGACGATACATCTATAATAATAAAAGCAAGTGTAATGTGTCTGTCTGTCTGTCTGTCTGACCGAGCTCTCCAGCCAAATCTATCGCACGCAGGGACCTGGAATTTTTTATACGGAAGCACAAAGGGGCTGGCCACCAGACCTCGAAGCCCGATTTTCGATTTTTGAATTAGAAAAATTTTTAAAAAATTATTTATAATTAATTAATCACGGTTTTTTTGACTCACTGATATTATTATTTGTTTTCAAATAACGTTCGATTGTAACAATTGATTTCTTTATTCTAGCGTTAGTTTGCTGTTTTGACGATACATCTATAATAATAAAAGCAAGTGTAATGTGTCTGTCTGTCTGTCTGTCTGACCGAGCTCTCCAGCCAAATCTATCGCACGCAGGGACCTGGAATTTTTTATACGGAAGCACAAAGGGGCTGGCCACCAGACCTCGAAGCCCGATTTTCGATTTTTCAATTAGAAAAATTTTAAAAAAATTATTTATAATTAATTAATCACGGTTTTTTTGACTCACTGATATTATTATTTGTTTTCAAATAACGTTCGATTTTAACAATTGATTTCTTTATTCTAGCGTTAGTTTGCTGTTTTGACGATACATTAAATCGATTAATTACAATTCATTTCTTTTTTGTAGCTTATTATTTATAATTAATTAATCACGGTTTTTTTGACTCACTGATATTATTATTTGTTTTCAAATAACGTTCGATTGTAACAATTGATTTCTTTATTCTAGCGTTAGTTTGCTGTTTTGACGATAAATTAAATCGATTAATTACAATTCATTTCTTTTTGGTAGCTTGTGGGGGGGGAAGAGAGAGAGACAGTCTACATGTCCTACACTACTATTCCCGCGCTATTCACTTATCTGCATTTTCTAAATGCACGGGCAACGCCGGGCGGGTACAGCTAGTCTATAATAATAAAAGCAAGTGTAATGTGTCTGTCTGTCTGTCTGACCGAGCTCTCCAGCCAAATGTATCGCACGCAGGGACCTGGAATTTTTTATACGGAAGCACAAAGGGGCTGGCCACCAGACCTCGAAGCCCGATTTTCGATTTTTGAATTAGAAAAATTTAAAAAAAATTATTTATAATTAATTAATCACGGTTTTTTTGACTCACTGATATTATTATTTGTTTTCAAATAACGTTCGATTGTAACAATTGATTTCTTTATTCTAGCGTTAGTTTGCTGTTTTGACGATTCATCTATAATAATAAAAGCAAGTGTAATTTGTCTGTCTGTCTGTCTGTCTGACCGAGCTCTCCAGCCAAATCTATCGCACGCAGGGACCTGGAATTTTTTATACGGAAGCACAAAGGGGCTGGCCACCAGACCTCGAAGCCCGATTTTCGATTTTTGAATTAGAAAAATTTAAAAAAAATTATTTATAATTAATTAATCACGGTTTTTTTGACTCACTGATATTATTATTTGTTTTCAAATAACGTTCGATTGTAACAATTGATTTCTTTATTCTAGCTTTAGTTTGCTGTTTTGACGATACATCTATAATAATAAAAGCAAGTGTAATGTGTCTGTCTGTCTGTCTGACCGAGCTCTCCAGCCAAATCTATCACACGCAGGGACCTGGAATTTTTTATACGGAAGCACAAAGGGGCTGGCCACTAGACCTCGAAGCCCGATTTTCGATTTTTGAATTAGAAAAATTTAAAAAAATTATTTATAATTAATTAATCACGGTTTTTTTGACTCACTGATATTATTATTTGTTTTCAAATAACGTTCGATTGTAACAATTGATTTCTTTATTCTAGCGTTAGTTTGCTGTTTTAAAGATACATCTATAATAATAAAAGCAAGTGTAATGTGTCTGTCTGTCTGTCTGACCGAGCTCTCCAGCCAAATCTATCGCACGCAGGGACCTGGAATTTTTTATACGGAAGCACAAAGGGGCTGGCCACCAGACCTCGAAGCCCGATTTTCGATTTTTGAATTAGAAAAATTTTAAAAAAATTATTTATAATTAATTAATCACGGTTTTTTTGACTCACTGATATTATTATTTGTTTTCAAATAACGTTAGATTGTAACAATTGATTTCTTTATTCTAGCGTTAGTTTGCTGTTTTGACGATACATCTATAATAATAAAAGCAAGTGTAATGTGTCTGTCTGTCTGTCTGTCTGACCGAGCTCTCCAGCCAAATCTATCGCACGCAGGGACCTGGAATTTTTTATACGGAAGCACAAAGGGGCTGGCCACCAGACCTCGAAGCCCGATTTTCGATTTTTGAATTAGAAAAATTTTTAAAAAATTATTTATAATTAATTAATCACGGTTTTTTTGACTCACTGATATTATTATTTGTTTTCAAATAACGTTCGATTGTAACAATTGATTTCTTTATTCTAGCGTTAGTTTGCTGTTTTGACGATACATCTATAATAATAAAAGCAAGTGTAATGTGTCTGTCTGTCTGTCTGTCTGACCGAGCTCTCCAGCCAAATCTATCGCACGCAGGGACCTGGAATTTTTTATACGGAAGCACAAAGGGGCTGGCCACCAGACCTCGAAGCCCGATTTTCAATTTTTGAATTAGAAAAATTTTAAAAAAATTATTTATAATTAATTAATCACGGTTTTTTTGACTCACTGATATTATTATTTGTTTTCAAATAACGTTCGATTGTAACAATTGATTTCTTCATTCTAGCGTTAGTTTGCTGTTTTGACGATACATTAAATCGATTAATTACATTTCATTTCCTTTTTGTAGCTTATTATTTATAATTAATTAATCACGGTTTTTTTGACTCACTGATATTATTATTTGTTTTCAAATAACGTTCGATTGTAACAATTGATTTCTTTATTCTAGCGTTAGTTTGCTGTTTTGACGATACATTAAATCGATTAATTACAATTCATTTCTTTTTTGTAGCTTGTGGGGGGGGAAGAGAGAGAGACAGTCTACATGTCCTACACTACTATTCCTGTGCTATTCACTCATCTGCATTTTCTAAATGCACGGGCAACGCCGGGCGGGTACAGCTAGTCTATAATAATAAAAGCAAGTGTAATGTGTCTGTCTGTCTGTCTGACCGAGCTCTCCAGCCAAATCTATCGCACGCAGGGACCTGGAATTTTTTATACGGAAGCACAAAGGGGCTGGCCACCAGACCTCGAAGCCCGATTTTCGATTTTTGAATTAGAAAAATTTAAAAAAAATTATTTATAATTAATTAATCACGGTTTTTTTGACTCACTGATATTATTATTTGTTTTCAAATAACGTTCGATTGTAACAATTGATTTCTTTATTCTAGCGTTAGTTTGCTGTTTTGACGATACATCTATAATAATAAAAGCAAGTGTAATGTGTCTGTCTGTCTGTCTGTCTGTCTGACCGAGCTCTCCAGCCATATCTATCGCACGCAGGGACCTGGAATTTTTTATACGGAAGCACAAAGGGGCTGGCCACCAGACCTCGAAGCCCGATTTTCGATTTTTGAATTAGAAAAATTTTAAAAAAATTATTTATAATTAATTAATCACGGTTTTTTTGACTCACTGATATTATTATTTGTTTTCAAATAACGTTCGATTTTAACAATTGATTTCTTTATTCTAGCGTTAGTTTGCTGTTTTGACGATACATTAAATCGATTAATTACAATTCATTTCTTTTTTGTAGCTTATTATTTATAATTAATTAATCACGGTTTTTTTGACTCACTGATATTATTATTTGTTTTCAAATAACGTTCGATTGTAACAATTGATTTCTTTATTCTAGCGTTAGTTTGCTGTTTTGACGATACATCTATAATAATAAAAGCAAGTGTAATGTGTCTGTCTGTCTGTCTGTCTGTCTGACCGAGCTCTCCAGCCATATCTATCGCACGCAGGGACCTGGAATTTTTTATACGGAAGCACAAAGGGGCTGGCCACCAGACCTCGAACCCCGATTTTCGATTTTTGAATTAGAAAAATTTTAAAAAAATTATTTATAATTAATTAATCACGGTTTTTTTGACTCACTGATATTATTATTTGTTTTCAAATAACGTTCGATTGTAACAATTGATTTCTTTATTCTAGCGTTAGTTTGCTGTTTTGACGATACATCTATAATAATAAAAGCAAGTGTAATGTGTCTGTCTGTCTGACCGAGCTCTCCAGCCAAATCTATCGCACGGAGGGACCTGGAATTTTTTATACGGAAGCACAAAGGGTCTGGCCACCAGACCTCGAAGCCCGATTTTCGATTTTTGAATTAGAAAAATTTAAAAAAAATTATTTATAATTAATTAATCACGGTTTTTTTGACTCACTGATATTATTATTTGTTTTCAAATAGCGTTCGATTGTAACAATTGATTTCTTTATTCTAGCGTTAGTTTGCTGTTTTGACGATACATCTATAATAATAAAAGCAAGTGTAATGTGTCTGTCTGTCTGTCTGTCTGACCGAGCTCTCCAGCCAAATCTATCGCACGCAGGGACCTGGAATTTTTTATACGGAAGCACAAAGGGGCTGGCCACCAGACCTCGAAGCCCGATTTTCGATTTTTGAATTAGAAAAATTTAAAAAAAATTATTTATAATTAATTAATCACGGTTTTTTTGACTCACTGATATTATTATTTGTTTTCAAATAACGTTCGATTTTAACAATTGATTTCTTTATTCTAGCGTTAGTTTGCTGTTTTGACGATACATTAAATCGATTAATTACAATTCATTTCTTTTTTGTAGCTTATTATTTATAATTAATTAATCACGGTTTTTTTGACTCACTGATATTATTATTTGTTTTCAAATAACGTTCGATTGTAACAATTGATTTCTTTATTCTAGCGTTAGTTTGCTGTTTTGACGATACATCTATAATAATAAAAGCAAGTGTAATGTGTCTGTCTGTCTGACCGAGCTCTCCAGCCAAATCTATCGCACGGAGGGACCTGGAATTTTTTATACGGAAGCACAAAGGGTCTGGCCACCAGACCTCGAAGCCCGATTTTCGATTTTTGAATTAGAAAAATTTTAAAAAAATTATATATAATTAATTAATCACGGTTTTTTTGACTCACTGATATTATTATTTGTTTTCAAATAACGTTCGATTTTAACAATTGATTTCTTTATTCTAGCGTTAGTTTGCTGTTTTGACGATACATTAAATCGATTAATTACAATTCATTTCTTTTTTGTAGCTTATTATTTATAATTAATTAATCACGGTTTTTTTGACTCACTGATATTATTATTTGTTTTCAAATAACGTTCGATTGTAACAATTGATTTCTTTATTCTAGCGTTAGTTTGCTGTATTGACGATACATCTATAATAATAAAAGCAAGTGTAATGTGTCTGTCTGTCTGTCTGTCTGTCTGACCGAGCTCTCCAGCCATATCTATCGCACGCAGGGACCTGGAATTTTTTATACGGAAGCACAAAGGGGCTGGCCACCAGACCTCGAAGCCCGATTTTCGATTTTTGAATTAGAAAAATTTTAAAAAAATTATTTATAATTAATTAATCACGGTTTTTTTGACTCACTGATATTATTATTTGTTTTCAAATAACGTTCGATTGTAACAATTGATTTCTTTATTCTAGCGTTAGTTTGCTGTTTTGACGATACATCTATAATAATAAAAGCAAGTGTAATGTGTCTGTCTGTCTGACCGAGCTCTCCAGCCAAATCTATCGCACGGAGGGACCTGGAATTTTTTATACGGAAGCACAAAGGGTCTGGCCACCAGACCTCGAAGCCCGATTTTCGATTTTTGAATTAGAAAAATTTAAAAAAAATTATTTATAATTAATTAATCACGGTTTTTTTGACTCACTGATATTATTATTTGTTTTCAAATAGCGTTCGATTGTAACAATTGATTTCTTTATTCTAGCGTTAGTTTGCTGTTTTGACGATACATCTATAATAATAAAAGCAAGTGTAATGTGTCTGTCTGTCTGTCTGTCTGACCGAGCTCTCCAGCCAAATCTATCGCACGCAGGGACCTGGAATTTTTTATACGGAAGCACAAAGGGGCTGGCCACCAGACCTCGAAGCCCGATTTTCGATTTTTGAATTAGAAAAATTTTAAAAAAATTATTTATAATTAATTAATCACGGTTTTTTTGACTCACTGATATTATTATTTGTTTTCAAATAACGTTCGATTGTAACAATTGATTTCTTTATTCTAGCGTTAGTTTGCTGTTTTGACGATACATCTATAATAATAAAAGCAAGTGTAATGTGTCTGTCTGTCTGACCGAGCTCTCCAGCCAAATCTATCGCACGGAGGGACCTGGAATTTTTTATACGGAAGCACAAAGGGTCTGGCCACCAGACCTCGAAGCCCGATTTTCGATTTTTGAATTAGAAAAATTTAAAAAAAATTATTCATAATTAATTAATCACGGTTTTTTTGACTCACTGATATTTTTATTTGTTTTCAAATAGCGTTCGATTGTAACAATTGATTTCTTCATTCTAGCGTTAGTTTGCTGTTTTGACGATACATTAAATCGATTAATTACATTTCATTTCCTTTTTGTAGCTTGTGGGGGGGGGGAAGAGAGAGAGACAGTCTACATGTCCTACACTACTATTCCTGTGCTATTCACTCATCTGCATTTTCTAAATGCACGGGCAACGCCGGGCGGGTACAGCTAGTCTATAATAATAAAAGCAAGTGTAATGTGTCTGTCTGTCTGTCTGACCGAGCTCTCCAGCCAAATCTATCGCACGCAGGGACCTGGAATTTTTTATACGGAAGCACAAAGGGGCTGGCCACCAGACCTCGAAGCCCGATTTTCGATTTTTGAATTAGAAAAATTTTAAAAAAATTATTTATAATTAATTAATCACGGTTTTTTTGACTCACTGATATTATTATTTGTTTTCAAATAACGTTCGATTTTAACAATTGATTTCTTTATTCTAGCGTTAGTTTGCTGTTTTGACGATACATTAAATCGATTAATTACAATTCATTTCTTTTTTGTAGCTTATTATTTATAATTAATTAATCACGGTTTTTTTGACTCACTGATATTATTATTTGTTTTCAAATAACGTTCGATTGTAACAATTGATTTCTTTATTCTAGCGTTAGTTTGCTGTTTTGACGATACATCTATAATAATAAAAGCAAGTGTAATGTGTCTGTCTGTCTGTCTGTCTGTCTGACCGAGCTCTCCAGCCATATCTATCGCACGCAGGGACCTGGAATTTTTTATACGGAAGCACAAAGGGGCTGGCCACCAGACCTCGAAGCCCGATTTTCGATTTTTGAATTAGAAAAATTTTAAAAAAATTATTTATAATTAATTAATCACGGTTTTTTTGACTCACTGATATTATTATTTGTTTTCAAATAACGTTCGATTGTAACAATTGATTTCTTTATTCTAGCGTTAGTTTGCTGTTTTGACGATACATCTATAATAATAAAAGCAAGTGTAATGTGTCTGTCTGTCTGACCGAGCTCTCCAGCCAAATCTATCGCACGGAGGGACCTGGAATTTTTTATACGGAAGCACAAAGGGTCTGGCCACCAGACCTCGAAGCCCGATTTTCGATTTTTGAATTAGAAAAATTTAAAAAAAATTATTTATAATTAATTAATCACGGTTTTTTTGACTCACTGATATTATTATTTGTTTTCAAATAGCGTTCGATTGTAACAATTGATTTCTTTATTCTAGCGTTAGTTTGCTGTTTTGACGATACATCTATAATAATAAAAGCAAGTGTAATGTGTCTGTCTGTCTGTCTGTCTGACCGAGCTCTCCAGCCAAATCTATCGCACGCAGGGACCTGGAATTTTTTATACGGAAGCACAAAGGGGCTGGCCACCAGACCTCGAAGCCCGATTTTCGATTTTTGAATTAGAAAAATTTAAAAAAAATTATTTATAATTAATTAATCACGGTTTTTTTGACTCACTGATATTATTATTTGTTTTCAAATAACGTTCGATTTTAACAATTGATTTCTTTATTCTAGCGTTAGTTTGCTGTTTTGACGATACATTAAATCGATTAATTACAATTCATTTCTTTTTTGTAGCTTATTATTTATAATTAATTAATCACGGTTTTTTTGACTCACTGATATTATTATTTGTTTTCAAATAACGTTCGATTGTAACAATTGATTTCTTTATTCTAGCGTTAGTTTGCTGTTTTGACGATACATCTATAATAATAAAAGCAAGTGTAATGTGTCTGTCTGTCTGACCGAGCTCTCCAGCCAAATCTATCGCACGGAGGGACCTGGAATTTTTTATACGGAAGCACAAAGGGTCTGGCCACCAGACCTCGAAGCCCGATTTTCGATTTTTGAATTAGAAAAATTTTAAAAAAATTATATATAATTAATTAATCACGGTTTTTTTGACTCACTGATATTATTATTTGTTTTCAAATAACGTTCGATTTTAACAATTGATTTCTTTATTCTAGCGTTAGTTTGCTGTTTTGACGATACATTAAATCGATTAATTACAATTCATTTCTTTTTTGTAGCTTATTATTTATAATTAATTAATCACGGTTTTTTTGACTCACTGATATTATTATTTGTTTTCAAATAACGTTCGATTGTAACAATTGATTTCTTTATTCTAGCGTTAGTTTGCTGTATTGACGATACATCTATAATAATAAAAGCAAGTGTAATGTGTCTGTCTGTCTGTCTGTCTGTCTGACCGAGCTCTCCAGCCATATCTATCGCACGCAGGGACCTGGAATTTTTTATACGGAAGCACAAAGGGGCTGGCCACCAGACCTCGAAGCCCGATTTTCGATTTTTGAATTAGAAAAATTTTAAAAAAATTATTTATAATTAATTAATCACGGTTTTTTTGACTCACTGATATTATTATTTGTTTTCAAATAACGTTCGATTGTAACAATTGATTTCTTTATTCTAGCGTTAGTTTGCTGTTTTGACGATACATCTATAATAATAAAAGCAAGTGTAATGTGTCTGTCTGTCTGACCGAGCTCTCCAGCCAAATCTATCGCACGGAGGGACCTGGAATTTTTTATACGGAAGCACAAAGGGTCTGGCCACCAGACCTCGAAGCCCGATTTTCGATTTTTGAATTAGAAAAATTTAAAAAAAATTATTTATAATTAATTAATCACGGTTTTTTTGACTCACTGATATTATTATTTGTTTTCAAATAGCGTTCGATTGTAACAATTGATTTCTTTATTCTAGCGTTAGTTTGCTGTTTTGACGATACATCTATAATAATAAAAGCAAGTGTAATGTGTCTGTCTGTCTGTCTGTCTGACCGAGCTCTCCAGCCAAATCTATCGCACGCAGGGACCTGGAATTTTTTATACGGAAGCACAAAGGGGCTGGCCACCAGACCTCGAAGCCCGATTTTCGATTTTTGAATTAGAAAAATTTTAAAAAAATTATTTATAATTAATTAATCACGGTTTTTTTGACTCACTGATATTATTATTTGTTTTCAAATAACGTTCGATTTTAACAATTGATTTCTTTATTCTAGCGTTAGTTTGCTGTTTTGACGATACATTAAATCGATTAATTACAATTCATTTCTTTTTTGTAGCTTATTATTTATAATTAATTAATCACGGTTTTTTTGTCTCACTGATATTATTATTTGTTTTCAAATAACGTTCGATTGTAACAATTGATTTCTTTATTCTAGCGTTAGTTTGCTGTTTTGACGATACATTAAATCGATTAATTACAATTCATTTCTTTTTTGTAGCTTGTGGGGGGGGAAGAGAGAGAGACAGTCTACATGTCCTACACTACTATTCCTGCGCTATTCACTTATCTGCATTTTCTAAATGCACGGGCAACGCCGGGCGGGTACAGCTAGTCTATAATAATAAAAGCAAGTGTAATGTGTCTGTCTGTCTGTCTGTCTGTCTGACCGAGCTCTCCAGCCATATCTATCGCACGCAGGGACCTGGAATTTTTTATACGGAAGCACAAAGTGGCTGGCCACCATACCTCGAAGCCGGATTTTCGATTTTTGAATTAGAAAAATTTTAAAAAAATTATTTATAATTAATTAATCACGGTTTTTTTGACTCACTGATATTATTATTTGTTTTCAAATAACGTTCGATTGTAACAATTGATTTCTTTATTCTAGCGTTAGTTTGCTGTTTTGACGATACATCTATAATAATAAAAGCAAGTGTAATTTGTCTGTCTGTCTGTCTGTCTGACCGAGCTCTCCAGCCAAATCTATCGCACGCAGGGACCTGGAATTTTTTATACGGAAGCACAAAGGGGCTGGCCACCAGACCTCGAAGCCCGATTTTCGATTTTTGAATTAGAAAAATTTTAAAAAAATTATTTATAATTAATTAATCACGGTTTTTTTGACTCACTGATATTATTATTTGTTTTCAAATAACGTTCGATTGTAACAATTGATTTCTTTATTCTAGCGTTAGTTTGCTGTTTTGACGATACATCTATAATAATAAAAGCAAGTGTAATGTGTCTGTCTGTCTGTCTGTCTGAACGAGCTCTCCAGCCAAATCTATCGTACGCAGGGACCTGGAATTTTTTATACGGAAGCACAAAGGGGCTGGCCACCAGACCTCGAAGCCCGATTTTCGATTTTTGAATTAGAAAAATTTTAAAAAAATTATATATAATGAATTAATCACGGTTTTTTTGACTCACTGATATTATTATTTGTTTTCAAATAACGTTCGATTTTAACAATTGATTTCTTTATTCTAGCGTTAGTTTGCTGTTTTGACGATACATTAAATCGATTAATTACAATTCATTTCTTTTTTGTAGCTTATTATTTATAATTAATTAATCACGGTTTTTTTGACTCACTGATATTATTATTTGTTTTCAAATAACGTTCGATTGTAACAATTGATTTCTTTATTCTAGCGTTAGTTTGCTGTTTTGACGATAAATTAAATCGATTAATTACAATTCATTTCTTTTTGGTAGCTTGTGGGGGGGGGGAAGAGAGAGAGACAGTCTACATGTCCTACACTACTATTCCTGCGCTATTCACTTATCTGCATTTTCTAAATGCACGGGCAACGCCGGGCGGGTACAGCTAGTCTATAATAATAAAAGCAAGTGTAATGTGTCTGTCTGTCTGTCTGTCTGTCTGACCGAGCTCTCCAGCCATATCTATCGCACGCAGGGACCTGGAATTTTTTATACGGAAGCACAAAGTGGCTGGCCACCATACCTCGAAGCCGGATTTTCGATTTTTGAATTAGAAAAATTTTAAAAAAATTATTTATAATTAATTAATCACGGTTTTTTTGACTCACTGATATTATTATTTGTTTTCAAATAACGTTCGATTGTAACAATTGATTTCTTTATTCTAGCGTTAGTTTGCTGTTTTGACGATACATCTATAATAATAAAAGCAAGTGTAATTTGTCTGTCTGTCTGTCTGTCTGACCGAGCTCTCCAGCCAAATCTATCGCACGCAGGGACCTGGAATTTTTTATACGGAAGCACAAAGGGGCTGGCCACCAGACCTCGAAGCCCGATTTTCGATTTTTGAATTAGAAAAATTTTAAAAAAATTATTTATAATTAATTAATCACGGTTTTTTTGACTCACTGATATTATTATTTGTTTTCAAATAACGTTCGATTGTAACAATTGATTTCTTTATTCTAGCGTTAGTTTGTTGTTTTGACGATACATCTATAATAATAAAAGCAAGTGTAATGTGTCTGTCTGTCTGTCTGTCTGACCGAGCTCTCCAGCCAAATCTATCGCACGCAGGGACCTGGAATTTTTTATACGGAAGCACAAAGGGGCTGGCCACCAGACCTCGAAGCCCGATTTTCGATTTTTGAATTAGAAAAATTTTAAAAAAATTATATATAATTAATTAATCACGGTTTTTTTGACTCACTGATATTATTATTTGTTTTCAAATAACGTTCGATTTTAACAATTGATTTCTTTATTCTAGCGTTAGTTTGCTGTTTTGACGATACATTAAATCGATTAATTACAATTCATTTCTTTTTTGTAGCTTATTATTTATAATTAATTAATCACGGTTTTTTTGACTCACTGATATTATTATTTGTTTTCAAATAACGTTCGATTGTAACAATTGATTTCTTTATTCTAGCGTTAGTTTGCTGTTTTGACGATAAATTAAATCGATTAATTACAATTCATTTCTTTTTTGTAGCTTGTGGGGGGGGGAAGAGAGAGAGACAGTCTACATGTCCTACACTACTATTCCTGCGCTATTCACTTATCTGGATTTTCTAAATGCACGGGCAACGCCGGGCGGGTACAGCTAGTCTATAATAATAAAAGCAAGTGTAATGTGTCTGTCTGTCTGTCTGTCTGTCTGACCGAGCTGTCCAGCCATATCTATCGCACGCAGGGACCTGGAATTTTTTATACGGAAGCACAAAGTGGCTGGCCACCATACCTCGAAGCCGGATTTTCGATTTTTGAATTAGAAAAATTTAAAAAAAATTATTTATAATTAATTAATCACGGTTTTTTTGACTCACTGATATTATTATTTGTTTTCAAATAACGTTCGATTGTAACAATTGATTTCTTTATTCTAGCGTTAGTTTGCTGTTTTGACGATACATCTATAATAATAAAAGCAAGTGTAATTTGTCTGTCTGTCTGTCTGTCTGACCGAGCTCTCCAGCCAAATCTATCGCACGCAGGGACCTGGAATTTTTTATACGGAAGCACAAAGGGGCTGGCCACCAGACCTCGAAGCCCGATTTTCGATTTTTGAATTAGAAAAATTTAAAAAAAATTATTTATAATTAATTAATCACGGTTTTTTTGACTCACTGATATTATTATTTGTTTTCAAATAACGTTCGATTGTAACAATTGATTTCTTTATTCTAGCGTTAGTTTGCTGTTTTGACGATACATCTATAATAATAAAAGCAAGTGTAATGTGTCTGTCTGTCTGTCTGACCGAGCTCTCCAGCCAAATCTATCACACGCAGGGACCTGGAATTTTTTATACGGAAGCACAAAGGGGCTGGCCACTAGACCTCGAAGCCCGATTTTCGATTTTTGAATTAGAAAAATTTAAAAAAATTATTTATAATTAATTAATCACGGTTTTTTTGACTCACTGATATTATTATTTGTTTTCAAATAACGTTCGATTGTAACAATTGATTTCTTTATTCTAGCGTTAGTTTGCTGTTTTAAAGATACATCTATAATAATAAAAGCAAGTGTAATGTGTCTGTCTGTCTGTCTGACCGAGCTCTCCAGCCAAATCTATCGCACGCAGGGACCTGGACTTTTTTATACGGAAGCACAAAGGGGCTGGCCACCAGACCTCGAAGCCCGATTTTCGATTTTTGAATTAGAAAAATTTTAAAAAAATTATTTATAATTAATTAATCACGGTTTTTTTGACTCACTGATATTATTATTTGTTTTCAAATAACGTTCGATTGTAACAATTGATTTCTTTATTCTAGCGTTAGTTTGCTGTTTTGACGATACATCTATAATAATAAAAGCAAGTGTAATGTGTCTGTCTGTCTGTCTGTCTGACCGAGCTCTCCAGCCAAATCTATCGCACGCAGGGACCTGGAATTTTTTATACGGAAGCACAAAGGGGCTGGCCACCAGACCTCGAAGCCCGATTTTCGATTTTTGAATTAGAAAAATTTTAAAAAATTATATATAATTAATTAATCACGGTTTTTTTGACTCACTGATATTATTATTTGTTTTCAAATAACGTTCGATTTTAACAATTGATTTCTTTATTCTAGCGTTAGTTTGCTGTTTTGACGATACATTAAATCGATTAATTACAATTCATTTCTTTTTTGTAGCTTATTATTTATAATTAATTAATCACGGTTTTTTTGACTCACTGATATTATTATTTGTTTTCAAATAACGTTCGATTGTAACAATTGATTTCTTTATTCTAGCGTTAGTTTGCTGTTTTGACGATAAATTAAATCGATTAATTACAATTCATTTCTTTTTTGTAGCTTGTGGGGGGGGGAAGAGAGAGAGACAGTCTACATGTCCTACACTACTATTCCTGCGCTATTCACTTATCTGCATTTTCTAAATGCACGGGCAACGCCGGGCGGGTACAGCTAGTCTATAATAATAAAAGCAAGTGTAATGTGTCTGTCTGTCTGTCTGTCTGTCTGACCGAGCTCTCCAGCCATATCTATCGCACGCAGGGACCTGGAATTTTTTATACGGAAGCACAAAGGGGCTGGCCACCATACCTCGAAGCCGGATTTTCGATTTTTGAATTAGAAAAATTTAAAAAAAATTATTTATAATTAATTAATCACGGTTTTTTTGACTCACTGATATTATTATTTGTTTTCAAATAACGTTCGATTGTAACAATTGATTTCTTTATTCTAGCGTTAGTTTGCTGTTTTGACGATATATCTATAATAATAAAAGCAAGTGTAATTTGTCTGTCTGTCTGTCTGTCTGACCGAGCTCTCCAGCCAAATCTATCGCACGCAGGGACCTGGAATTTTTTATACGGAAGCACAAAGGGGCTGGCCACTAGACCTCGAAGCCCGATTTTCGATTTTTGAATTAGAAAAATTTAAAAAAATTATTTATAATTAATTAATCACGGTTTTTTTGACTCACTGATATTATTATTTGTTTTCAAATAACGTTCGATTGTAACAATTGATTTCTTTATTCTAGCGTTAGTTTGCTGTTTTAAAGATACATCTATAATAATAAAAGCAAGTGTAATGTGTCTGTCTGTCTGTCTGACCGAGCTCTCCAGCCAAATCTATCGCACGCAGGGACCTGGACTTTTTTATACGGAAGCACAAAGGGGCTGGCCACCAGACCTCGAAGCCCGATTTTCGATTTTTGAATTAGAAAAATTTTAAAAAAATTATTTATAATTTATTAATCACGGTTTTTTTGACTCACTGATATTATTATTTGTTTTCAAATAACGTTCGATTGTAACAATTGATTTCTTTATTCTAGCGTTAGTTTGCTGTTTTGACGATACATCTATAATAATAAAAGCAAGTGTAATGTGTCTGTCTGTCTGTCTGTCTGACCGAGCTCTCCAGCCAAATCTATCGCACGCAGGGACCTGGAATTTTTTATACGGAAGCACAAAGGGGCTGGCCACCAGACCTCGAAGCCCGATTTTCGATTTTTGAATTAGAAAAATTTTTAAAAAATTATTTATAATTAATTAATCACGGTTTTTTTGACTCACTGATATTATTATTTGTTTTCAAATAACGTTCGATTGTAACAATTGATTTCTTTATTCTAGCGTTAGTTTGCTGTTTTGACGATACATCTATAATAATAAAAGCAAGTGTAATGTGTCTGTCTGTCTGTCTGTCTGACCGAGCTCTCCAGCCAAATCTATCGCACGCAGGGACCTGGAATTTTTTATACGGAAGCACAAAGGGGCTGGCCACCAGACCTCGAAGCCCGATTTTCGATTTTTCAATTAGAAAAATTTAAAAAAAATTATTTATAATTAATTAATCACGGTTTTTTTGACTCACTGATATTATTATTTGTTTTCAAATAACGTTCGATTTTAACAATTGATTTCTTTATTCTAGCGTTAGTTTGCTGTTTTGACGATACATTAAATCGATTAATTACAATTCATTTCTTTTTTGTAGCTTATTATTTATAATTAATTAATCACGGTTTTTTTGACTCACTGATATTATTATTTGTTTTCAAATAACGTTCGATTGTAACAATTGATTTCTTTATTCTAGCGTTAGTTTGCTGTTTTGACGATACATTAAATCGATTAATTACAATTCATTTCTTTTTTGTAGCTTGTGGGGGGGAAGAGAGAGAGACAGTCTACATGTCCTACACTACTATTCCTGCGCTATTCACTTATCTGCATTTTCTAAATGCACGGGCAACGCCGGGCGGGTACAGCTAGTCTATAATAATAAAAGCAAGTGTAATGTGTCTGTCTGTCTGTCTGTCTGACCGAGCTCTCCAGCCAAATCTATCGCACGCAGGGACCTGGAATTTTTTATACGGAAGCACAAAGGGGCTGGCCACCAGACCTCGAAGCCCGATTTTCGATTTTTGAATTAGAAAAATTTTAAAAAAATTATTTATAATTAATTAATCACGGTTTTTTTGACTCACTGATATTATTATTTGTTTTCAAATAACATTCGATTGTAACAATTGATTTCTTTATTCTAGCGTTAGTTTGCTGTTTTGACGATACATCTATAATAATAAAAGCAAGTGTAATGTGTCTGTCTGTCTGTCTGTCTGTCTGACCGAGCTCTCCAGCCATATCTATCGCACGCAGGGACCTGGAATTTTTTATACGGAAGCACAAAGGGGCTGGCCACCAGACCTCGAAGCCCGATTTTCGATTTTTGAATTAGAAAAATTTTAAAAAAATTATTTATAATTAATTAATCACGGTTTTTTTGACTCACTGATATTATTATTTGTTTTCAAATAACGTTCGATTGTAACAATTGATTTCTTTATTCTAGCGTTAGTTTGCTGTTTTGACGATACATCTATAATAATAAAAGCAAGTGTAATGTGTCTGTCTGTCTGTCTGAGCTCTCCAGCAATATCTATCGCACGCAGGGACCTGGAATTTTTTATACGGAAGCACAAAGGGGCTGGCCACCAGACCTCGAAGCCCGATTTTCGATTTTTGAATTAGAAAAATTAAAAAAAAATTATTTATAATTAATTAATCACGGTTTTTTTGACTCACTGATATTATTATTTGTTTTCAAATAACGTTCGATTGTAACAATTGATTTCTTTATTCTAGCGTTAGTTTGCTGTTTTGACGATACATCTATAATAATAAAAGCAAGTGTAATGTGTCTGTCTGTCTGTCTGAGCTCTCCAGCAATATCTATCGCACGCAGGGACCTCGAATTTTTTATACGGAAGCACAAAGGGGCTGGCCACCAGACCTCGAAGCCCGATTTTCGATTTTTGAATTAGAAAAATTTAAAAAAAATTATTTATAATTAATTAATCACGGTTTTTTTGACTCACTGATATTATTATTTGTTTTCAAATAACGTTCGATTGTAACAATTGATTTCTTTATTCTAGCGTTAGTTTGCTCTTTTGACGATACATCTATAATAATAAAAGCAAGTGTAATGTGTCTGTCTGTCTGTCTGTCTGACCGAGCTCTCCAGCCAAATCTATCGCACGCAGGGACCTGGAATTTTTTATACGGAAGCACAAAGGGGCTGGCCACCAGACCTCGAAGCCCGATTTTCAATTTTTGAATTAGAAAAATTTTAAAAAAATTATTTATAATTAATTAATCACGGTTTTTTTGACTCACTGATATTATTATTTGTTTTCAAATAACGTTCGATTGTAACAATTGATTTCTTCATTCTAGCGTTAGTTTGCTGTTTTGACGATACATTAAATCGATTAATTACATTTCATTTCTTTTTTGTAGCTTATTATTTATAATTAATTAATCACGGTTTTTTTGACTCACTGATATTATTATTTGTTTTCAAATAACGTTCGATTGTAACAATTGATTTCTTTATTCTAGCGTTAGTTTGCTGTTTTGACGATACATTAAATCGATTAATTACAATTCATTTCTTTTTTGTAGCTTGTGGGGGGGGGAAGAGAGAGAGACAGTCTACATGTCCTACACTACTATTCCTGTGCTATTCACTCATCTGCATTTTCTAAATGCACGGGCAACGCCGGGCGGGTACAGCTAGTCTATAATAATAAAAGCAAGTGTAATGTGTCTGTCTGTCTGTCTGTCTGTCTGACCGACCTCTCCAGCCAAATCTATCGCACGCAGGGACCTGGAATTTTTTATACGGAAGCACAAAGGGGCTGGCCACCAGACCTCGAAGCCCGATTTTCGATTTTTGAATTAGAAAAATTTTGAAAAAATTATTTATAATTAATTAATCACGGTTTTTTTGACTCACTGATATTATTATTTGTTTTCAAATAACGTTCGATTGTAACAATTGATTTCTTTATTCTAGCGTTAGTTTGCTGTTTTGACGATACATCTATAATAATAAAAGCAAGTGTAATGTGTCTGTCTGTCTGTCTGTCTGTCTGACCGAGCTCTCCAGCCATATCTATCGCACGCAGGGACCTGGAATTTTTTATACGGAAGCACAAAGGGGCTGGCCACCAGACCTCGAAGCCCGATTTTCGATTTTTGAATTAGAAAAATTTTAAAAAAATTATTTATAATTAATTAATCACGGTTTTTTTGACTCACTGATATTATTATTTGTTTTCAAATAACGTTCGATTGTAACAATTGATTTCTTTATTCTAGCGTTAGTTTGCTGTTTTGACGATACATCTATAATAAAAAAAGCAAGTGTAATGTGTCTGTCTGTCTGACCGAGCTCTCCAGCCAAATCTATCGCACGGAGGGACCTGGAATTTTTTATACGGAAGCACAAAGGGTCTGGCCACCAGACCTCGAAGCCCGATTTTCGATTTTTGAATTAGAAAAATTAAAAAAAAATTATTTATAATTAATTAATCACGGTTTTTTTGACTCACTGATATTATTATTTGTTTTCAAATAGCGTTCGATTGTAACAATTGATTTCTTTATTCTAGCGTTAGTTTGCTGTTTTGACGATACATCTATAATAATAAAAGCAAGTGTAATGTGTCTGTCTGTCTGTCTGTCTGACCGAGCTCTCCAGCCAAATCTATCGCACGCAGGGACCTGGAATTTTTTATACGGAAGCACAAAGGGGCTGGCCACCAGACCTCGAAGCCCGATTTTCGATTTTTGAATTAGAAAAATTTTAAAAAAATTATTTATAATTAATTAATCACGGTTTTTTTGACTCACTGATATTATTATTTGTTTTCAAATAACGTTCGATTTTAACAATTGATTTCTTTATTCTAGCGTTAGTTTGCTGTTTTGACGATACATTAAATCGATTAATTACAATTCATTTCTTTTTTGTAGCTTATTATTTATAATTAATTAATCACGGTTTTTTTGACTCACTGATATTATTATTTGTTTTCAAATAACGTTCGATTGTAACAATTGATTTCTTTATTCTAGCGTTAGTTTGCTGTTTTGACGATACATCTATAATAATAAAAGCAAGTGTAATGTGTCTGTCTGTCTGTCTGTCTGTCTGACCGAGCTCTCCAGCCATATCTATCGCACGCAGGGACCTGGAATTTTTTATACGGAAGCACAAAGGGGCTGGCCACCAGACCTCGAAGCCCGATTTTCGATTTTTGAATTAGAAAAATTTTAAAAAAATTATTTATAATTAATTAATCACGGTTTTTTTGACTCACTGATATTATTATTTGTTTTCAAATAACGTTCGATTGTAACAATTGATTTCTTTATTCTAGCGTTAGTTTGCTGTTTTGACGATACATCTATAATAATAAAAGCAAGTGTAATGTGTCTGTCTGTCTGACCGAGCTCTCCAGCCAAATCTATCGCACGGAGGGACCTGGAATTTTTTATACGGAAGCACAAAGGGTCTGGCCACCAGACCTCGAAGCCCGATTTTCGATTTTTGAATTAGAAAAATTTAAAAAAAATTATTTATAATTAATTAATCACGGTTTTTTTGACTCACTGATATTATTATTTGTTTTCAAATAGCGTTCGATTGTAACAATTGATTTCTTTATTCTAGCGTTAGTTTGCTGTTTTGACGATACATCTATAATAATAAAAGCAAGTGTAATGTGTCTGTCTGTCTGTCTGAGCTCTCCAGCAATATCTATCGCACGCAGGGACCTGGAATTTTTTATACGGAAGCACAAAGGGGCTGGCCACCAGACCTCGAAGCCCGATTTTCGATTTTTGAATTAGAAAAATTTTAAAAAAATTATTTATAATTAATTAATCACGGTTTTTTTGACTCACTGATATTATTATTTGTTTTCAAATAACGTTCGATTGTAACAATTGATTTCTTTATTCTAGCGTTAGTTTGCTGTTTTGACGATACATCTATAATAATAAAAGCAAGTGTAATGTGTCTGTCTGTCTGTCTGAGCTCTCCAGCAATATCTATCGCACGCAGGGACCTCGAATTTTTTATACGGAAGCACAAAGGGGCTGGCCACCAGACCTCGAAGCCCGATTTTCGATTTTTGAATTAGAAAAATTAAAAAAAAATTATTTATAATTAATTAATCACGGTTTTTTTGACTCACTGATATTATTATTTGTTTTCAAATAACGTTCGATTGTAACAATTGATTTCTTTATTCTAGCGTTAGTTTGCTCTTTTGACGATACATCTATAATAATAAAAGCAAGTGTAATGTGTCTGTCTGTCTGTCTGTCTGACCGAGCTCTCCAGCCAAATCTATCGCACGCAGGGACCTGGAATTTTTTATACGGAAGCACAAAGGGGCTGGCCACCAGACCTCGAAGCCCGATTTTCAATTTTTGAATTAGAAAAATTTTAAAAAAATTATTTATAATTAATTAATCACGGTTTTTTTGACTCACTGATATTATTATTTGTTTTCAAATAACGTTCGATTGTAACAATTGATTTCTTCATTCTAGCGTTAGTTTGCTGTTTTGACGATACATTAAATCGATTAATTACATTTCATTTCTTTTTTGTAGCTTATTATTTATAATTAATTAATCACGGTTTTTTTGACTCACTGATATTATTATTTGTTTTCAAATAACGTTCGATTGTAACAATTGATTTCTTTATTCTAGCGTTAGTTTGCTGTTTTGACGATACATTAAATCGATTAATTACAATTCATTTCTTTTTTGTAGCTTGTGGGGGGGGGAAGAGAGAGAGACAGTCTACATGTCCTACACTACTATTCCTGTGCTATTCACTCATCTGCATTTTCTAAATGCACGGGCAACGCCGGGCGGGTACAGCTAGTCTATAATAATAAAAGCAAGTGTAATGTGTCTGTCTGTCTGTCTGTCTGTCTGACCGAGCTCTCCAGCCAAATCTATCGCACGCAGGGACCTGGAATTTTTTATACGGAAGCACAAAGGGGCTGGCCACCAGACCTCGAAGCCCGATTTTCGATTTTTGAATTAGAAAAATTTTAAAAAAATTATTTATAATTAATTAATCACGGTTTTTTTGACTCACTGATATTATTATTTGTTTTCAAATAACGTTCGATTGTAACAATTGATTTCTTTATTCTAGCGTTAGTTTGCTGTTTTGACGATACATCTATAATAATAAAAGCAAGTGTAATGTGTCTGTCTGTCTGTCTGTCTGTCTGACCGAGCTCTCCAGCCATATCTATCGCACGCAGGGACCTGGAATTTTTTATACGGAAGCACAAAGGGGCTGGCCACCAGACCTCGAAGCCCGATTTTCGATTTTTGAATTAGAAAAATTTTAAAAAAATTATTTATAATTAATTAATCACGGTTTTTTTGACTCACTGATATTATTATTTGTTTTCAAATAACGTTCGATTGTAACAATTGATTTCTTTATTCTAGCGTTAGTTTGCTGTTTTGACGATACATCTATAATAATAAAAGCAAGTGTAATGTGTCTGTCTGTCTGACCGAGCTCTCCAGCCAAATCTATCGCACGGAGGGACCTGGAATTTTTTATACGGAAGCACAAAGGGTCTGGCCACCAGACCTCGAAGCCCGATTTTCGATTTTTGAATTAGAAAAATTTAAAAAAAATTATTTATAATTAATTAATCACGGTTTTTTTGACTCACTGATATTATTATTTGTTTTCAAATAGCGTTCGATTGTAACAATTGATTTCTTTATTCTAGCGTTAGTTTGCTGTTTTGACGATACATCTATAATAATAAAAGCAAGTGTAATGTGTCTGTCTGTCTGTCTGTCTGACCGAGCTCTCCAGCCAAATCTATCGCACGCAGGGACCTGGAATTTTTTATACGGAAGCACAAAGGGGCTGGCCACCAGACCTCGAAGCCCGATTTTCGATTTTTGAATTAGAAAAATTTTAAAAAAATTATTTATAATTAATTAATCACGGTTTTTTTGACTCACTGATATTATTATTTGTTTTCAAATAACGTTCGATTTTAACAATTGATTTCTTTATTCTAGCGTTAGTTTGCTGTTTTGACGATACATTAAATCGATTAATTACAATTCATTTCTTTTTTGTAGCTTATTATTTATAATTAATTAATCACGGTTTTTTTGACTCACTGATATTATTATTTGTTTTCAAATAACGTTCGATTGTAACAATTGATTTCTTTATTCTAGCGTTAGTTTGCTGTTTTGACGATACATTAAATCGATTAATTACAATTCATTTCTTTTTTGTAGCTTGTGGGGGGGGAAGAGAGAGAGACAGTCTACATGTCCTACACTACTATTCCTGCGCTATTCACTTATCTGCATTTTCTAAATGCACGGGCAACGCCGGGCGGGTACAGCTAGTCTATAATAATAAAAGCAAGTGTAATGTGTCTGTCTGTCTGTCTGTCTGTCTGACCGAGCTCTCCAGCCATATCTATCGCACGCAGGGACCTGGAATTTTTTATACGGAAGCACAAAGTGGCTGGCCACCATACCTCGAAGCCGGATTTTCGATTTTTGAATTAGAAAAATTTTAAAAAAATTATTTATAATTAATTAATCACGGTTTTTTTGACTCACTGATATTATTATTTGTTTTCAAATAACGTTCGATTGTAACAATTGATTTCTTTATTCTAGCGTTAGTTTGCTGTTTTGACGATACATCTATAATAATAAAAGCAAGTGTAATTTGTCTGTCTGTCTGTCTGTCTGACCGAGCTCTCCAGCCAAATCTATCGCACGCAGGGACCTGGAATTTTTTATACGGAAGCACAAAGGGGCTGGCCACCAGACCTCGAAGCCCGATTTTCGATTTTTGAATTAGAAAAATTTTAAAAAAATTATTTATAATTAATTAATCACGGTTTTTTTGACTCACTGATATTATTATTTGTTTTCAAATAACGTTCGATTGTAACAATTGATTTCTTTATTCTAGCGTTAGTTTGCTGTTTTGACGATACATCTATAATAATAAAAGCAAGTGTAATGTGTCTGTCTGTCTGTCTGTCTGACCGAGCTCTCCAGCCAAATCTATCACACGCAGGGACCTGGAATTTTTTATACGGAAGCACAAAGGGGCTGGCCACTAGACCTCGAAGCCCGATTTTCGATTTTTGAATTAGAAAAATTTAAAAAAATTATTTATAATTAATTAATCACGGTTTTTTTGACTCACTGATATTATTATTTGTTTTCAAATAACGTTCGATTTTAACAATTGATTTCTTTATTCTAGCGTTAGTTTGCTGTTTTGACGATACATTAAATCGATTAATTACAATTCATTTCTTTTTTGTAGCTTATTATTTATAATTAATTAATCACGGTTTTTTTGACTCACTGATATTATTATTTGTTTTCAAATAACGTTCGATTGTAACAATTGATTTCTTTATTCTAGCGTTAGTTTGCTGTTTTGACGATACATTCAATCGATTAATTACAATTCATTTCTTTTTTGTAGCTTGTGGGGGGGGGAAGAGAGAGAGACAGTCTACATGTCCTACACTACTATTCCTGCGCTATTCACTTATCTGCATTTTCTAAATGCACGGGCAACGCCGGGCGGGTACAGCTAGTCTATAATAATAAAAGCAAGTGTAATGTGTCTGTCTGTCTGTCTGTCTGTCTGACCGAGCTCTCCAGCCAAATCTATCGCAAGCAGGGACCTGGAATTTTTTATACGGAAGCACAAAGGGGCTGGCCACCAGACCTCGAAGCCCGATTTTCGATTTTTGAATTAGAAAAATTTTAAAAAAATTATTTATAATTAATTAATCACGGTTTTTTTTGACTCACTGATATTATTATTTGTTTTCAAATAACGTTCGATTGTAACAATTGATTTCTTTATTCTAGCGTTAGTTTGCTGTTTTGACGATACATCTATAATAATAAAAGCAAGTGTAATGTGTCTGTCTGTCTGTCTGTCTGACCGAGCTCTCCAGCCAAATCTATCGCACGCAGGGACCTGGAATTTTTTATACGGAAGCACAAAGGGGCTGGCCACGAGACCTCGAAGCCCGATTTTCGATTTTTGAATTAGAAAAATTTTAAAAAAATTATTTATAATTAATTAATCACGGTTTTTTTGACTCACTGATATTATTATTTGTTTTCAAATAACGTTCGATTTTAACAATTGATTTCTTTATTCTAGCGTTAGTTTGCTGTTTTGACGATACATTAAATCGATTAATTACAATTCATTTCTTTTTTGTAGCTTATTATTTATAATTAATTAATCACGGTTTTTTTGACTCACTGATATTATTATTTGTTTTCAAATAACGTTCGATTGTAACAATTGATTTCTTTATTCTAGCGTTAGTTTGCTGTTTTGACGATACATTAAATCGATTAATTACAATTCATTTCTTTTTTGTAGCTTGTGGGGGGGAAGAGAGAGAGACAGTCTACATGTCCTACACTACTATTCCTGCGCTATTCACTTATCTGCATTTTCTAAATGCACGGGCAACGCCGGGCGGGTACAGCTAGTCTATAATAATAAAAGCAAGTGTAATGTGTCTGTCTGTCTGTCTGTCTGTCTGACCGAGCTCTCCAGCCAAATCTATCGCACGCAGGGACCTGAATTTTTTATACGGAAGCACAAAGGGGCTGGCCACCAGACCTCGAAGCCCGATTTTCGATTTTTGAATTAGAAAAATTTTAAAAAAATTATTTATAATTAATTAATCACGGTTTTTTTGACTCACTGATATTATTATTTGTTTTCAAATAACATTCGATTGTAACAATTGATTTCTTTATTCTAGCGTTAGTTTGCTGTTTTGACGATACATCTATAATAATAAAAGCAAGTGTAATGTGTCTGTCTGTCTGTCTGTCTGTCTGACCGAGCTCTCCAGCCATATCTATCGCACGCAGGGACCTGGAATTTTTTATACGGAAGCAGAAAGGGGCTGGCCACCAGACCTCGAAGCCCGATTTTCGATTTTTGAATTAGAAAAATTTTAAAAAAATTATTTATAATTAATTAATCACGGTTTTTTTGACTCACTGATATTATTATTTGTTTTCAAATAACGTTCGATTGTAACAATTGATTTCTTTATTCTAGCGTTAGTTTGCTGTTTTGACGATACATCTATAATAATAAAAGCAAGTGTAATGTGTCTGTCTGTCTGTCTGAGCTCTCCAGCAATATCTATCGCACGCAGGGACCTGGAATTTTTTATACGGAAGCACAAAGGGGCTGGCCACCAGACCTCGAAGCCCGATTTTCGATTTTTGAATTAGAAAAAATTTAAAAAAATTATTTATAATTAATTAATCACGGTTTTTTTGACTCACTGATATTATTATTTGTTTTCAAATAACGTTCGATTGTAACAATTGATTTCTTTATTCTAGCGTTAGTTTGCTGTTTTGACGATACATCTATAATAATAAAAGCAAGTGTAATGTGTCTGTCTGTCTGTCTGAGCTCTCCAGCAATATCTATCGCACGCAGGGACCTCGAATTTTTTATACGGAAGCACAAAGGGGCTGGCCACCAGACCTCGAAGCCCGATTTTCGATTTTTGAATTAGAAAAATTTAAAAAAAATTATTTATAATTAATTAATCACGGTTTTTTTGACTCACTGATATTATTATTTATTTTCAAATAACGTTCGATTGTAACAATTGATTTCTTTATTCTAGCGTTAGTTTGCTCTTTTGACGATACATCTATAATAATAAAAGCAAGTGTAATGTTTCTGTCTGTCTGTCTGTCTGACCGAGCTCTCCAGCCAAATCTATCGCACGCAGGGACCTGGAATTTTTTATACGGAAGCACAAAGGGGCTGGCCACCAGACCTCGAAGCCCGATTTTCAATTTTTGAATTAGAAAAATTTAAAAAAATTATTTATAATTAATTAATCACGGTTTTTTGACTCACTGATATTATTATTTGTTTTCAAATAACGTTCGATTTTAACAATTGATTTCTTTATTCTAGCGTTAGTTTGCTGTTTTGACGATACATTAAATCGATTAATTACAATTCATTTCTTTTTTGTAGCTTATTATTTATAATTAATTAATCACGTTTTTTTGACTCACTGATATTATTATTTGTTTTCAAATAACGTTCGATTGTAACAATTGATTTCTTTATTCTAGCGTTAGTTTGCTGTTTTGACGATACATTCAATCGATTAATTACAATTCATTTCTTTTTGTAGCTTGTGGGGGGGGGAAGAGAGAGAGACAGTCTACATGTCCTACACTACTATTCCTGCGCTATTCACTTATCTGCATTTTCTAAATGCACGGGCAACGCCGGGCGGGTACAGCTAGTCTATAATAATAAAAGCAAGTGTAATGTGTCTGTCTGTCTGTCTGTCTGTCTGACCGAGCTCTCCAGCCAAATCTATCGCAAGCAGGGACCTGGAATTTTTTATACGGAAGCACAAAGGGGCTGGCCACCAGACCTCGAAGCCCGATTTTCGATTTTTGAATTAGAAAAATTTTAAAAAAATTATTTATAATTAATTAATCACGGTTTTTTTGACTCACTGATATTATTATTTGTTTTCAAATAACGTTCGATTGTAACAATTGATTTCTTTATTCTAGCGTTAGTTTGCTGTTTTGACGATACATCTATAATAATAAAAGCAAGTGTAATGTGTCTGTCTGTCTGTCTGTCTGACCGAGCTCTCCAGCCAAATCTATCGCACGCAGGGACCTGGAATTTTTTATACGGAAGCACAAAGGGGCTGGCCACGAGACCTCGAAGCCCGATTTTCGATTTTTGAATTAGAAAAATTTTAAAAAAATTATTTATAATTAATTAATCACGGTTTTTTTGACTCACTGATATTATTATTTGTTTTCAAATAACGTTCGATTTTAACAATTGATTTCTTTATTCTAGCGTTAGTTTGCTGTTTTGACGATACATTAAATCGATTAATTACAATTCATTTCTTTTTTGTAGCTTATTATTTATAATTAATTAATCACGGTTTTTTTGACTCACTGATATTATTATTTGTTTTCAAATAACGTTCGATTGTAACAATTGATTTCTTTATTCTAGCGTTAGTTTGCTGTTTTGACGATACATTAAATCGATTAATTACAATTCATTTCTTTTTTGTAGCTTGTGGGGGGGAAGAGAGAGAGACAGTCTACATGTCCTACACTACTATTCCTGCGCTATTCACTTATCTGCATTTTCTAAATGCACGGGCAACGCCGGGCGGGTACAGCTAGTCTATAATAATAAAAGCAAGTGTAATGTGTCTGTCTGTCTGTCTGTCTGTCTGACCGAGCTCTCCAGCCAAATCTATCGCACGCAGGGACCTGGAATTTTTTATACGGAAGCACAAAGGGGCTGGCCACCAGACCTCGAAGCCCGATTTTCGATTTTTGAATTAGAAAAATTTTAAAAAAATTATTTATAATTAATTAATCACGGTTTTTTTGACTCACTGATATTATTATTTGTTTTCAAATAACATTCGATTGTAACAATTGATTTCTTTATTCTAGCGTTAGTTTGCTGTTTTGACGATACATCTATAATAATAAAAGCAAGTGTAATGTGTCTGTCTGTCTGTCTGTCTGTCTGACCGAGCTCTCCAGCCATATCTATCGCACGCAGGGACCTGGAATTTTTTATACGGAAGCAGAAAGGGGCTGGCCACCAGACCTCGAAGCCCGATTTTCGATTTTTGAATTAGAAAAATTTTAAAAAAATTATTTATAATTAATTAATCACGGTTTTTTTGACTCACTGATATTATTATTTGTTTTCAAATAACGTTCGATTGTAACAATTGATTTCTTTATTCTAGCGTTAGTTTGCTGTTTTGACGATACATCTATAATAATAAAAGCAAGTGTAATGTGTCTGTCTGTCTGTCTGAGCTCTCCAGCAATATCTATCGCACGCAGGGACCTGGAATTTTTTATACGGAAGCACAAAGGGGCTGGCCACCAGACCTCGAAGCCCGATTTTCGATTTTTGAATTAGAAAAAATTTAAAAAAATTATTTATAATTAATTAATCACGGTTTTTTTGACTCACTGATATTATTATTTGTTTTCAAATAACGTTCGATTGTAACAATTGATTTCTTTATTCTAGCGTTAGTTTGCTGTTTTGACGATACATCTATAATAATAAAAGCAAGTGTAATGTGTCTGTCTGTCTGTCTGAGCTCTCCAGCAATATCTATCGCACGCAGGGACCTCGAATTTTTTATACGGAAGCACAAAGGGGCTGGCCACCAGACCTCGAAGCCCGATTTTCGATTTTTGAATTAGAAAAATTTAAAAAAAATTATTTATAATTAATTAATCACGGTTTTTTTGACTCACTGATATTATTATTTGTTTTCAAATAACGTTCGATTGTAACAATTGATTTCTTTATTCTAGCGTTAGTTTGCTCTTTTGACGATACATCTATAATAATAAAAGCAAGTGTAATGTTTCTGTCTGTCTGTCTGTCTGACCGAGCTCTCCAGCCAAATCTATCGCACGCAGGGACCTGGAATTTTTTATACGGAAGCACAAAGGGGCTGGCCACCAGACCTCGAAGCCCGATTTTCAATTTTTGAATTAGAAAAATTTTAAAAAAATTATTTATAATTAATTAATCACGGTTTTTTTGACTCACTGATATTATTATTTGTTTTCAAATAACGTTCGATTGTAACAATTGATTTCTTCATTCTAGCGTTAGTTTGCTGTTTTGACGATACATTAAATCGATTAATTACATTTCATTTCTTTTTTGTAGCTTATTATTTATAATTAATTAATCACGGTTTTTTGACTCACTGATATTATTATTTGTTTTCAAATAACGTTCGATTGTAACAATTGATTTCTTTATTCTAGCGTTAGTTTGCTGTTTTGACGATACATTAAATCGATTAATTACAATTCATTTCTTTTTTGTAGCTTGTGGGGGGGGAAGAGAGAGAGACAGTCTACATGTCCTACACTACTATTCCTGTGCTATTCACTCATCTGCATTTTCTAAATGCACGGGCAACGCCGGGCGGGTACAGCTAGTCTATAATAATAAAAGCAAGTGTAATGTGTCTGTCTGTCTGTCTGTCTGTCTGTCTGACCGAGCTCTCCAGCCAAATCTATCGCACGCAGGGACCTGGAATTTTTTATACGGAAGCACAAAGGGGCTGGCCACCAGACCTCGAAGCCCGATTTTCGATTTTTGAATTAGAAAAATTTAAAAAAAATTATTTATAATTAATTAATCACGGTTTTTTTGACTCACTGATATTATTATTTGTTTTCAAATAACGTTCGATTGTAACAATTGATTTCTTTATTCTAGCGTTAGTTTGCTGTTTTGACGATACATCTATAATAATAAAAGCAAGTTTAATGTGTCTGTCTGTCTGTCTGTCTGACCGAGCTCTCCAGCCAAATCTATCACACGCAGGGACCTGGAATTTTTTATACGGAAGCACAAAGGGGCTGGCCACTAGACCTCGAAGCCCGATTTTCGATTTTTGAATTAGAAAAATTTAAAAAAATTATTTATAATTAATTAATGACGGTTTTTTTGACTCACTGATATTATTATTTGTTTTCAAATAACGTTCGATTGTAATAATTGATTTCTTTATTCTAGCGTTAGTTTGCTGTTTTGACGATACATTAAATCGATTAATTACAATTCATTTCTTTTTTGTAGCTTGTGGGGGGGAAGAGAGAGAGACAGTCTACATGTCCTACACTACTATTCCTGCGCTATTCACTTATCTGCATTTTCTAAATGCACGGGCAACGCCGGGCGGGTACAGCTAGTCTATAATAATAAAAGCAAGTGTAATGTGTCTGTCTGTCTGTCTGTCTGTCTGACCGAGCTCTCCAGCCAAATCTATCGCACGCAGGGACCTGGAATTTTTTATACGGAAGCACAAAGGGGCTGGCCACCAGACCTCGAAGCCCGATTTTCGATTTTTGAATTAGAAAAATTTTAAAAAAATTATTTATAATTAATTAATCACGGTTTTTTTGACTCACTGATATTATTATTTGTTTTCAAATAACATTCGATTGTAACAATTGATTTCTTTATTCTAGCGTTAGTTTGCTGTTTTGACGATACATCTATAATAATAAAAGCAAGTGTAATGTGTCTGTCTGTCTGTCTGTCTGTCTGACCGAGCTCTCCAGCCATATCTATCGCACGCAGGGACCTGGAATTTTTTATACGGAAGCACAAAGGGGCTGGCCACCAGACCTCGAAGCCCGATTTTCGATTTTTGAATTAGAAAAATTTTAAAAAAATTATTTATAATTAATTAATCACGGTTTTTTTGACTCACTGATATTATTATTTGTTTTCAAATAACGTTCGATTGTAACAATTGATTTCTTTATTCTAGCGTTAGTTTGCTGTTTTGACGATACATCTATAATAATAAAAGCAAGTGTAATGTGTCTGTCTGTCTGTCTGAGCTCTCCAGCAATATCTATCGCACGCAGGGACCTGGAATTTTTTATACGGAAGCACAAAGGGGCTGGCCACCAGACCTCGAAGCCCGATTTTCGATTTTTGAATTAGAAAAATTTTAAAAAAATTATTTATAATTAATTAATCACGGTTTTTTTTGACTCACTGATATTATTATTTGTTTTCAAATAACGTTCGATTGTAACAATTGATTTCTTTATTCTAGCGTTAGTTTGCTGTTTTGACGATACATCTATAATAATAAAAGCAAGTGTAATGTGTCTGTCTGTCTGTCTGAGCTCTCCAGCAATATCTATCGCACGCAGGGACCTCGAATTTTTTATACGGAAGCACAAAGGGCTGGCCACCAGACCTCGAAGCCCGATTTTCGATTTTTGAATTAGAAAAATTTAAAAAAAATTATTTATAATTAATTAATCACGGTTTTTTTGACTCACTGATATTTTTATTTGTTTTCAAATAACGTTCGATTGTAACAATTGATTTCTTTATTCTAGCGTTAGTTTGCTCTTTTGACGATACATCTATAATAATAAAAGCAAGTGTAATGTGTCTGTCTGTCTGTCTGTCTGACCGAGCTCTCCAGCCAAATCTATCGCACGCAGGGACCTGGAATTTTTTATACGGAAGCACAAAGGGGCTGGCCACCAGACCTCGAAGCCCGATTTTCAATTTTTGAATTAGAAAAATTTTAAAATAATTATTTATAATTAATTAATCACGGTTTTTTTGACTCACTGATATTATTATTTGTTTTCAAATAACGTTCGATTGTAATAATTGATTTCTTCATTCTAGCGTTAGTTTGCTGTTTTGACGATACATTAAATCGATTAATTACAATTCATTTCTTTTTTGTAGCTTGTGGGGGGGGGGGAAGAGAGAGAGACAGTCTACATGTCCTACACTACTATTCCTGTGCTATTCACTCATCTGCATTTTCTAAATGCACGGGCAACGCCGGGCGGGTACAGCTAGTCTATAATAATAAAAGCAAGTGTAATGTGTCTGTCTGTCTGTCTGTCTGTCTGACCGAGCTCTCCAGCCAAATCTATCGCACGCAGGGACCTGGAATTTTTTATACGGAAGCACAAAGGGGCTGGCCACCAGACCTCGAAGCCCGATTTTCGATTTTTGAATTAGAAAAATTTTAAAAAAATTATTTATAATTAATTAATCACGGTTTTTTTGACTCACTGATATTATTATTTGTTTTCAAATAACATTCGATTGTAACAATTGATTTCTTTATTCTAGCGTTAGTTTGCTGTTTTGACGATACATCTATAATAATAAAAGCAAGTGTAATGTGTCTGTCTGTCTGTCTGTCTGTCTGACCGAGCTCTCCAGCCATATCTATCGCACGCAGGGACCTGGAATTTTTTATACGGAAGCACAAAGGGGCTGGCCACCAGACCTCGAAGCCCGATTTTCGATTTTTGAATTAGAAAAATTTTAAAAAAATTATTTATAATTAATTAATCACGGTTTTTTTGACTCACTGATATTATTATTTGTTTTCAAATAACGTTCGATTGTAACAATTGATTTCTTTATTCTAGCGTTAGTTTGCTGTTTTGACGATACATCTATAATAATAAAAGCAAGTGTAATGTGTCTGTCTGTCTGTCTGAGCTCTCCAGCAATATCTATCGCACGCAGGGACCTCGAATTTTTTATACGGAAGCACAAAGGGGCTGGCCACCAGACCTCGAAGCCCGATTTTCGATTTTTGAATTAGAAAAATTTTAAAAAAATTATTTATAATTAATTAATCACGGTTTTTTTGACTCACTGATATTATTATTTGTTTTCAAATAACGTTCGATTGTAACAATTGATTTCTTTATTCTAGCGTTAGTTTGCTGTTTTGACGATACATCTATAATAATAAAAGCAAGTGTAATGTGTCTGTCTGTCTGTCTGAGCTCTCCAGCAATATCTATCGCACGCAGGGACCTGGAATTTTTTATACGGAAGCACAAAGGGGCTGGCCACCAGACCTCGAAGCCCGATTTTCGATTTTTGAATTAGAAAAATTTTAAAAAAATTATTTATAATTAATTAATCACGGTTTTTTTGACTCACTGATATTATTATTTGTTTTCAAATAACGTTCGATTGTAACAATTGATTTCTTTATTCTAGCGTTAGTTTGCTGTTTTGACGATACATCTATAATAATAAAAGCAAGTGTAATGTGTCTGTCTGTCTGTCTGAGCTCTCCAGCAATATCTATCGCACGCAGGGACCTCGAATTTTTTATACGGAAGCACAAAGGGGCTGGCCACCAGACCTCGAAGCCCGATTTTCGATTTTTGAATTAGAAAAATTTAAAAAAAATTATTTATAATTAATTAATCACGGTTTTTTTGACTCACTGATATTTTTATTTGTTTTCAAATAACGTTCGATTGTAACAATTGATTTCTTTATTCTAGCGTTAGTTTGCTCTTTTGACGATACATCTATAATAATAAAAGCAAGTGTAATGTGTCTGTCTGTCTGTCTGTCTGACCGAGCTCTCCAGCCAAATCTATCGCACGCAGGGACCTGGAATTTTTTATACGGAAGCACAAAGGGGCTGGCCACCAGACCTCGAAGCCCGATTTTCAATTTTTGAATTAGAAAAATTTTAAAATAATTATTTATAATTAATTAATCACGGTTTTTTTGACTCACTGATATTATTATTTGTTTTCAAATAACGTTCGATTGTAATAATTGATTTCTTCATTCTAGCGTTAGTTTGCTGTTTTGACGATACATTAAATCGATTAATTACAATTCATTTCTTTTTTGTAGCTTGTGGGGGGGGGGAAGAGAGAGAGACAGTCTACATGTCCTACACTACTATTCCTGTGCTATTCACTCATCTGCATTTTCTAAATGCACGGGCAACGCCGGGCGGGTACAGCTAGTCTATAATAATAAAAGCAAGTGTAATGTGTCTGTCTGTCTGTCTGACCGAGCTCTCCAGCCAAATCTATCGCACGCAGGGACCTGGAATTTTTTATACGGAAGCACAAAGGGGCTGGCCACCAGACCTCGAAGCCCGATTTTCGATTTTTGAATTAGAAAAATTTTAAAAAAATTATTTATAATTAATTAATCACGGTTTTTTTGACTCACTGATATTATTATTTGTTTTCAAATAACATTCGATTGTAACAATTGATTTCTTTATTCTAGCGTTAGTTTGCTGTTTTGACGATACATCTATAATAATAAAAGCAAGTGTAATGTGTCTGTCTGTCTGTCTGTCTGTCTGACCGAGCTCTCCAGCCATATCTATCGCACGCAGGGACCTGGAATTTTTTATACGGAAGCACAAAGGGGCTGGCCACCAGACCTCGAAGCCCGATTTTCGATTTTTGAATTAGAAAAATTTTAAAAAAATTATTTATAATTAATTAATCACGGTTTTTTTGACTCACTGATATTATTATTTGTTTTCAAATAACGTTCGATTGTAACAATTGATTTCTTTATTCTAGCGTTAGTTTGCTGTTTTGACGATACATCTATAATAATAAAAGCAAGTGTAATGTGTCTGTCTGTCTGTCTGAGCTCTCCAGCAATATCTATCGCACGCAGGGACCTCGAATTTTTTATACGGAAGCACAAAGGGGCTGGCCACCAGACCTCGAAGCCCGATTTTCGATTTTTGAATTAGAAAAATTAAAAAAAAATTATTTATAATTAATTAATCACGGTTTTTTTGACTCACTGATATTATTATTTGTTTTCAAATAACGTTCGATTGTAACAATTGATTTCTTTATTCTAGCGTTAGTTTGCTGTTTTGACGATACATCTATAATAATAAAAGCAAGTGTAATGTGTCTGTCTGTCTGTCTGTCTGACCGAGCTCTCCAGCCAAATCTATCGCACGCAGGGACCTGGAATTTTTTATACGGAAGCACAAAGGGGCTGGCCACCAGACCTCGAAGCCCGATTTTCGATTTTTGAATTAGAAAAATTTTAAAAAAATTATTTACAATTAATTAATCACGGTTTTTTTGACTCACTGATATTATTATTTGTTTTCAAATAACATTCGATTGTAACAATTGATTTCTTTATTCTAGCGTTAGTTTGCTGTTTTGACGATACATCTATAATAATAAAAGCAAGTGTAATGTGTCTGTCTGTCTGTCTGTCTGTCTGACCGAGCTCTCCAGCCATATCTATCGCACGCAGGGACCTGGAATTTTTTATACGGAAGCACAAAGGGGCTGGCCACCAGACCTCGAAGCCCGATTTTCGATTTTTGAATTAGAAAAATTTTAAAAAAATTATTTATAATTAATTAATCACGGTTTTTTTGACTCACTGATATTATTATTTGTTTTCAAATAACGTTCGATTGTAACAATTGATTTCTTTATTCTAGCGTTAGTTTGCTGTTTTGACGATACATCTATAATAATAAAAGCAAGTGTAATGTGTCTGTCTGTCTGTCTGAGCTCTCCAGCAATATCTATCGCACGCAGGGACCTGGAATTTTTTATACGGAAGCACAAAGGGGCTGGCCACCAGACCTCGAAGCCCGATTTTCGATTTTTGAATTAGAAAAATTTAAAAAAAATTATTTATAATTAATTAATCACGGTTTTTTTGACTCACTGATATTATTATTTGTTTTCAAATAACGTTCGATTGTAACAATTGATTTCTTTATTCTAGCGTTAGTTTGCTGTTTTGACGATACATCTATAATAATAAAAGCAAGTGTAATGTGTCTGTCTGTCTGTCTGAGCTCTCCAGCAATATCTATCGCACGCAGGGACCTCGAATTTTTTATACGGAAGCACAATGGGGCTGGCCACCAGACCTCGAAGCCCGATTTTCGATTTTTGAATTAGAAAAATTTAAAAAAAATTATTTATAATTAATTAATCACGGTTTTTTTGACTCACTGATATTATTATTTGTTTTCAAATAACGTTCGATTGTAACAATTGATTTCTTTATTCTAGCGTTAGTTTGCTCTTTTGACGATACATCTATAATAATAAAAGCAAGTGTAATGTGTCTGTCTGTCTGTCTGTCTGACCGAGCTCTCCAGCCAAATCTATCGCACGCAGGGACCTGGAATTTTTTATACGGAAGCACAAAGGGGCTGGCCACCAGACCTCGAAGCCCGATTTTCAATTTTTGAATTAGAAAAATTTTAAAATAATTATTTATAATTAATTAATCACGGTTTTTTTGACTCACTGATATTATTATTTGTTTTCAAATAACGTTCGATTGTAATAATTGATTTCTTCATTCTAGCGTTAGTTTGCTGTTTTGACGATACATTAAATCGATTAATTACAATTCATTTCTTTTTTGTAGCTTGTGGGGGGGGAAGAGAGAGAGACAGTCTACATGTCCTACACTACTATTCCTGTGCTATTCACTCATCTGCATTTTCTAAATGCACGGGCAACGCCGGGCGGGTACAGCTAGTCTATAATAATAAAAGCAAGTGTAATGTGTCTGTCTGTCTGACCGAGCTCTCCAGCCAAATCTATCGCACGCAGGGACCTGGAATTTTTTATACGGAAGCACAAAGGGGCTGGCCACCAGACCTCGAAGCCCGATTTTCGATTTTTGAATTAGAAAAATTTTAAAAAAATTATTTATAATTAATTAATCACGGTTTTTTTGACTCACTGATATTATTATTTGTTTTCAAATAACATTCGATTGTAACAATTGATTTCTTTATTCTAGCGTTAGTTTGCTGTTTTGACGATACATCTATAATAATAAAAGCAAGTGTAATGTGTCTGTCTGTCTGTCTGTCTGTCTGACCGAGCTCTCCAGCCATATCTATCGCACGCAGGGACCTGGAATTTTTTATACGGAAGCACAAAGGGGCTGGCCACCAGACCTCGAAGCCCGATTTTCGATTTTTGAATTAGAAAAATTTTAAAAAAATTATTTATAATTAATTAATCACGGTTTTTTTGACTCACTGATATTATTATTTCTTTTCAAATAACGTTCGATTGTAACAATTGATTTCTTTATTCTAGCGTTAGTTTGCTGTTTTGACGATACATCTATAATAATAAAAGCAAGTGTAATGTGTCTGTCTGTCTGTCTGAGCTCTCCAGCAATATCTATCGCACGCAGGGACCTGGAATTTTTTATACGGAAGCACAAAGGGGCTGGCCACCAGACCTCGAAGCCCGATTTTCGATTTTTGAATTAGAAAAATTTTAAAAAAATTATTTATAATTAATTAATCACGGTTTTTTTGACTCACTGATATTATTATTTGTTTTCAAATAACGTTCGATTGTAACAATTGATTTCTTTATTCTAGCGTTAGTTTGCTGTTTTGACGATACATCTATAATAATAAAAGCAAGTGTAATGTGTCTGTCTGTCTGTCTGAGCTCTCCAGCAATATCTATCGCACGCAGGGACCTCGAATTTTTTATACGGAAGCACAAAGGGGCTGGCCACCAGACCTCGAAGCCCGATTTTCGATTTTTGAATTAGAAAAATTTAAAAAAAATTATTTATAATTAATTAATCACGGTTTTTTTGACTCACTGATATTTTTATTTGTTTTCAAATAACGTTCGATTGTAACAATTGATTTCTTTATTCTAGCGTTAGTTTGCTCTTTTGACGATACATCTATAATAATAAAAGCAAGTGTAATGTGTCTGTCTGTCTGTCTGTCTGACCGAGCTCTCCAGCCAAATCTATCGCACGCAGGGACCTGGAATTTTTTATACGGAAGCACAAAGGGGCTGGCCACCAGACCTCGAAGCCCGATTTTCAATTTTTGAATTAGAAAAATTTTAAAATAATTATTTATAATTAATTAATCACGGTTTTTTTGACTCACTGATATTATTATTTGTTTTCAAATAACGTTCGATTGTAATAATTGATTTCTTCATTCTAGCGTTAGTTTGCTGTTTTGACGATACATTAAATCGATTAATTACAATTCATTTCTTTTTTGTAGCTTGTGGGGGGGGGAAGAGAGAGAGACAGTCTACATGTCCTACACTACTATTCCTGTGCTATTCACTCATCTGCATTTTCTAAATGCACGGGCAACGCCGGGCGGGTACAGCTAGTCTATAATAATAAAAGCAAGTGTAATGTGTCTGTCTGTCTGTCTGTCTGTCTGACCGAGCTCTCCAGCCAAATCTATCGCACGCAGGGACCTGGAATTTTTTATACGGAAGCACAAAGGGGCTGGCCACCAGACCTCGAAGCCCGATTTTCGATTTTTGAATTAGAAAAATTTTAAAAAAATTATTTATAATTAATTAATCACGGTTTTTTTGACTCACTGATATTATTATTTGTTTTCAAATAACATTCGATTGTAACAATTGATTTCTTTATTCTAGCGTTAGTTTGCTGTTTTGACGATACATCTATAATAATAAAAGCAAGTGTAATGTGTCTGTCTGTCTGTCTGTCTGTCTGACCGAGCTCTCCAGCCATATCTATCGCACGCAGGGACCTGGAATTTTTTATACGGAAGCACAAAGGGGCTGGCCACCAGACCTCGAAGCCCGATTTTCGATTTTTGAATTAGAAAAATTTTAAAAAAATTATTTATAATTAATTAATCACGGTTTTTTTGACTCACTGATATTATTATTTGTTTTCAAATAACGTTCGATTGTAACAATTGATTTCTTTATTCTAGCGTTAGTTTGCTGTTTTGACGATACATCTATAATAATAAAAGCAAGTGTAATGTGTCTGTCTGTCTGTCTGAGCTCTCCAGCAATATCTATCGCACGCAGGGACCTCGAATTTTTTATACGGAAGCACAAAGGGGCTGGCCACCAGACCTCGAAGCCCGATTTTCGATTTTTGAATTAGAAAAATTTAAAAAAAATTATTTACAATTAATTAATCACGGTTTTTTTGACTCACTGATATTATTATTTGTTTTCAAATAACATTCGATTGTAACAATTGATTTCTTTATTCTAGCGTTAGTTTGCTGTTTTGACGATACATCTATAATAATAAAAGCAAGTGTAATGTGTCTGTCTGTCTGTCTGTCTGTCTGACCGAGCTCTCCAGCCATATCTATCGCACGCAGGGACCTGGAATTTTTTATACGGAAGCACAAAGGGGCTGGCCACCAGACCTCGAAGCCCGATTTTCGATTTTTGAATTAGAAAAATTTTAAAAAAATTATTTATAATTAATTAATCACGGTTTTTTTGACTCACTGATATTATTATTTGTTTTCAAATAACGTTCGATTGTAACAATTGATTTCTTTATTCTAGCGTTAGTTTGCTGTTTTGACGATACATCTATAATAATAAAAGCAAGTGTAATGTGTCTGTCTGTCTGTCTGAGCTCTCCAGCAATATCTATCGCACGCAGGGACCTGGAATTTTTTATACGGAAGCACAAAGGGGCTGGCCACCAGACCTCGAAGCCCGATTTTCGATTTTTGAATTAGAAAAATTTAAAAAAAATTATTTATAATTAATTAATCACGGTTTTTTTGACTCACTGATATTATTATTTGTTTTCAAATAACGTTCGATTGTAACAATTGATTTCTTTATTCTAGCGTTAGTTTGCTGTTTTGACGATACATCTATAATAATAAAAGCAAGTGTAATGTGTCTGTCTGTCTGTCTGTCTGACCGAGCTCTCCAGCCAAATCTATCGCACGCAGGGACCTGGAATTTTTTATACGGAAGCACAAAGGGGCTGGCCACCAGACCTCGAAGCCCGATTTTCGATTTTTGAATTAGAAAAATTTTAAAAAAATTATTTACAATTAATTAATCACGGTTTTTTTGACTCACTGATATTATTATTTGTTTTCAAATAACATTCGATTGTAACAATTGATTTCTTTATTCTAGCGTTAGTTTGCTGTTTTGACGATACATCTATAATAATAAAAGCAAGTGTAATGTGTCTGTCTGTCTGTCTGTCTGTCTGACCGAGCTCTCCAGCCATATCTATCGCACGCAGGGACCTGGAATTTTTTATACGGAAGCACAAAGGGGCTGGCCACCAGACCTCGAAGCCCGATTTTCGATTTTTGAATTAGAAAAATTTTAAAAAAATTATTTATAATTAATTAATCACGGTTTTTTTGACTCACTGATATTATTATTTGTTTTCAAATAACGTTCGATTGTAACAATTGATTTCTTTATTCTAGCGTTAGTTTGCTGTTTTGACGATACATCTATAATAATAAAAGCAAGTGTAATGTGTCTGTCTGTCTGTCTGAGCTCTCCAGCAATATCTATCGCACGCAGGGACCTGGAATTTTTTATACGGAAGCACAAAGGGGCTGGCCACCAGACCTCGAAGCCCGATTTTCGATTTTTGAATTAGAAAAATTTAAAAAAAATTATTTATAATTAATTAATCACGGTTTTTTTGACTCACTGATATTATTATTTGTTTTCAAATAACGTTCGATTGTAACAATTGATTTCTTTATTCTAGCGTTAGTTTGCTGTTTTGACGATACATCTATAATAATAAAAGCAAGTGTAATGTGTCTGTCTGTCTGTCTGAGCTCTCCAGCAATATCTATCGCACGCAGGGACCTCGAATTTTTTATACGGAAGCACAAAGGGGCTGGCCACCAGACCTCGAAGCCCGATTTTCGATTTTTGAATTAGAAAAATTTAAAAAAAATTATTTATAATTAATTAATCACGGTTTTTTTGACTCACTGATATTATTATTTGTTTTCAAATAACGTTCGATTGTAACAATTGATTTCTTTATTCTAGCGTTAGTTTGCTCTTTTGACGATACATCTATAATAATAAAAGCAAGTGTAATGTGTCTGTCTGTCTGTCTGTCTGACCGAGCTCTCCAGCCAAATCTATCGCACGCAGGGACCTGGAATTTTTTATACGGAAGCACAAAGGGGCTGGCCACCAGACCTCGAAGCCCGATTTTCAATTTTTGAATTAGAAAAATTTTAAAATAATTATTTATAATTAATTAATCACGGTTTTTTTGACTCACTGATATTATTATTTGTTTTCAAATAACGTTCGATTGTAATAATTGATTTCTTCATTCTAGCGTTAGTTTGCTGTTTTGACGATACATTAAATCGATTAATTACAATTCATTTCTTTTTTGTAGCTTGTGGGGGGGGGAAGAGAGAGAGACAGTCTACATGTCCTACACTACTATTCCTGTGCTATTCACTCATCTGCATTTTCTAAATGCACGGGCAACGCCGGGCGGGTACAGCTAGTCTATAATAATAAAAGCAAGTGTAATGTGTCTGTCTGTCTGTCTGTCTGTCTGACCGAGCTCTCCAGCCAAATCTATCGCACGCAGGGACCTGGAAATTTTATACGGAAGCACAAAGGGGCTGGCCACCAGACCTCGAAGCCCGATTTTCGATTTTTGAATTAGAAAAATTTTAAAAAAATTATTTATAATTAATTAATCACGGTTTTTTTGACTCACTGATATTATTATTTGTTTTCAAATAACATTCGATTGTAACAATTGATTTCTTTATTCTAGCGTTAGTTTGCTGTTTTGACGATACATCTATAATAATAAAAGCAAGTGTAATGTGTCTGTCTGTCTGTCTGTCTGTCTGACCGAGCTCTCCAGCCATATCTATCGCACGCAGGGACCTGGAATTTTTTATACGGAAGCACAAAGGGGCTGGCCACCAGACCTCGAAGCCCGATATTCGATTTTTGAATTAGAAAAATTTTAAAAAAATTATTTATAATTAATTAATCACGGTTTTTTTGACTCACTGATATTATTATTTGTTTTCAAATAACGTTCGATTGTAACAATTGATTTCTTTATTCTAGCGTTAGTTTGCTGTTTTGACGATACATCTATAATAATAAAAGCAAGTGTAATGTGTCTGTCTGTCTGTCTGAGCTCTCCAGCAATATCTATCGCACGCAGGGACCTCGAATTTTTTATACGGAAGCACAAAGGGGCTGGCCACCAGACCTCGAAGCCCGATTTTCGATTTTTGAATTAGAAAAATTTAAAAAAAATTATTTATAATTAATTAATCACGGTTTTTTTGACTCACTGATATTATTATTTGTTTTCAAATAACGTTCGATTGTAACAATTGATTTCTTTATTCTAGCGTTAGTTTGCTGTTTTGACGATACATCTATAATAATAAAAGCAAGTGTAATGTGTCTGTCTGTCTGTCTGTCTGACCGAGCTCTCCAGCCAAATCTATCGCACGCAGGGACCTGGAATTTTTTATACGGAAGCACAAAGGGGCTGGCCACCAGACCTCGAAGCCCGATTTTCGATTTTTGAATTAGAAAAATTTTAAAAAAATTATTTACAATTAATTAATCACGGTTTTTTTGACTCACTGATATTATTATTTGTTTTCAAATAACATTCGATTGTAACAATTGATTTCTTTATTCTAGCGTTAGTTTGCTGTTTTGACGATACATCTATAATAATAAAAGCAAGTGTAATGTGTCTGTCTGTCTGTCTGACCGAGCTCTCCAGCCATATCTATCGCACGCAGGGACCTGGAATTTTTTATACGGAAGCACAAAGGGGCTGGCCACCAGACCTCGAAGCCCGATTTTCGATTTTTGAATTAGAAAAATTTTAAAAAAATTATTTATAATTAATTAATCACGGTTTTTTTGACTCACTGATATTATTATTTGTTTTCAAATAACGTTCGATTGTAACAATTGATTTCTTTATTCTAGCGTTAGTTTGCTGTTTTGACGATACATCTATAATAATAAAAGCAAGTGTAATGTGTCTGTCTGTCTGTCTGAGCTCTCCAGCAATATCTATCGCACGCAGGGACCTGGAATTTTTTATACGGAAGCACAAAGGGGCTGGCCACCAGACCTCGAAGCCCGATTTTCGATTTTTGAATTAGAAAAATTTAAAAAAAATTATTTATAATTAATTAATCACGGTTTTTTTGACTCACTGATATTATTATTTGTTTTCAAATAACGTTCGATTGTAACAATTGATTTCTTTATTCTAGCGTTAGTTTGCTGTTTTGACGATACATCTATAATAATAAAAGCAAGTGTAATGTGTCTGTCTGTCTGTCTGAGCTCTCCAGCAATATCTATCGCACGCAGGGACCTCGAATTTTTTATACGGAAGCACAAAGGGGCTGGCCACCAGACCTCGAAGCCCGATTTTCGATTTTTGAATTAGAAAAATTTAAAAAAAATTATTTATAATTAATTAATCACGGTTTTTTTGACTCACTGATATTATTATTTGTTTTCAAATAACGTTCGATTGTAACAATTGATTTCTTTATTCTAGCGTTAGTTTGCTCTTTTGACGATACATCTATAATAATAAAAGCAAGTGTAATGTGTCTGTCTGTCTGTCTGTCTGACCGAGCTCTCCAGCCAAATCTATCGCACGCAGGGACCTGGAATTTTTTATACGGAAGCACAAAGGGGCTGGCCACCAGACCTCGAAGCCCGATTTTCAATTTTTGAATTAGAAAAATTTTAAAATAATTATTTATAATTAATTAATCACGGTTTTTTTGACTCACTGATATTATTATTTGTTTTCAAATAACGTTCGATTGTAATAATTGATTTCTTCATTCTAGCGTTAGTTTGCTGTTTTGACGATACATTAAATCGATTAATTACAATTCATTTCTTTTTTGTAGCTTGTGGGGGGGGAAGAGAGAGAGACAGTCTACATGTCCTACACTACTATTCCTGTGCTATTCACTCATCTGCATTTTCTAAATGCACGGGCAACGCCGGGCGGGTACAGCTAGTCTATAATAATAAAAGCAAGTGTAATGTGTCTGTCTGTCTGTCTGTCTGTCTGACCGAGCTCTCCAGCCAAATCTATCGCACGCAGGGACCTGGAATTTTTTATACGGAAGCACAAAGGGGCTGGCCACCAGACCTCGAAGCCCGATTTTCGATTTTTGAATTAGAAAAATTTTAAAAAAATTATTTATAATTAATTAATCACGGTTTTTTTGACTCACTGATATTATTATTTGTTTTCAAATAACATTCGATTGTAACAATTGATTTCTTTATTCTAGCGTTAGTTTGCTGTTTTGACGATACATCTATAATAATAAAAGCAAGTGTAATGTGTCTGTCTGTCTGTCTGTCTGTCTGACCGAGCTCTCCAGCCATATCTATCGCACGCAGGGACCTGGAATTTTTTATACGGAAGCACAAAGGGGCTGGCCACCAGACCTCGAAGCCCGATTTTCGATTTTTGAATTAGAAAAATTTAAAAAAAATTATTTATAATTAATTAATCACGGTTTTTTTGACTCACTGATATTATTATTTGTTTTCAAATAACGTTCGATTGTAACAATTGATTTCTTTATTCTAGCGTTAGTTTGCTGTTTTGACGATACATCTATAATAATAAAAGCAAGTGTAATGTGTCTGTCTGTCTGTCTGAGCTCTCCAGCAATATCTATCGCACGCAGGGACCTGGAATTTTTTATACGGAAGCACAAAGGGGCTGGCCACCAGACCTCGAAGCCCGATTTTCGATTTTTGAATTAGAAAAATTTTAAAAAAATTATTTATAATTAATTAATCACGGTTTTTTTGACTCACTGATATTATTATTTGTTTTCAAATAACGTTCGATTGTAACAATTGATTTCTTTATTCTAGCGTTAGTTTGCTGTTTTGACGATACATCTATAATAATAAAAGCAAGTGTAATGTGTCTGTCTGTCTGTCTGAGCTCTCCAGCAATATCTATCGCACGCAGGGACCTCGAATTTTTTATACGGAAGCACAAAGGGGCTGGCCACCAGACCTCGAAGCCCGATTTTCGATTTTTGAATTAGAAAAATTTAAAAAAAATTATTTATAATTAATTAATCACGGTTTTTTTGACTCACTGATATTATTATTTGTTTTCAAATAACGTTCGATTGTAACAATTGATTTCTTTATTCTAGCGTTAGTTTGCTCTTTTGACGATACATCTATAATAATAAAAGCAAGTGTAATGTGTCTGTCTGTCTGTCTGTCTGACCGAGCTCTCCAGCCAAATCTATCGCACGCAGGGACCTGGAATTTTTTATACGGAAGCACAAAGGGGCTGGCCACCAGACCTCGAAGCCCGATTTTCAATTTTTGAATTAGAAAAATTTTAAAATAATTATTTATAATTAATTAATCACGGTTTTTTTGACTCACTGATATTATTATTTGTTTTCAAATAACGTTCGATTGTAATAATTGATTTCTTCATTCTAGCGTTAGTTTGCTGTTTTGACGATACATTAAATCGATTAATTACAATTCATTTCTTTTTTGTAGCTTGTGGGGGGGAAGAGAGAGAGACAGTCTACATGTCCTACACTACTATTCCTGTGCTATTCACTCATCTGCATTTTCTAAATGCACGGGCAACGCCGGGCGGGTACAGCTAGTCTATAATAATAAAAGCAAGTGTAATGTGTCTGTCTGTCTGTCTGTCTGTCTGACCGAGCTCTCCAGCCAAATCTATCGCACGCAGGGACCTGGAATTTTTTATACGGAAGCACAAAGGGGCTGGCCACCAGACCTCGAAGCCCGATTTTCGATTTTTGAATTAGAAAAATTTTAAAAAAATTATTTATAATTAATTAATCACGGTTTTTTTGACTCACTGATATTATTATTTGTTTTCAAATAACATTCGATTGTAACAATTGATTTCTTTATTCTAGCGTTAGTTTGCTGTTTTGACGATACATCTATAATAATAAAAGCAAGTGTAATGTGTCTGTCTGTCTGTCTGTCTGTCTGTCTGTCTGACCGAGCTCTCCAGCCATATCTATCGCACGCAGGGACCTGGAATTTTTTATACGGAAGCACAAAGGGGCTGGCCACCAGACCTCGAAGCCCGATTTTCGATTTTTGAATTAGAAAAATTTTAAAAAAATTATTTATAATTAATTAATCACGGTTTTTTTGACTCACTGATATTATTATTTGTTTTCAAATAACGTTCGATTGTAACAATTGATTTCTTTATTCTAGCGTTAGTTTGCTGTTTTGACGATACATCTATAATAATAAAAGCAAGTGTAATGTGTCTGTCTGTCTGTCTGAGCTCTCCAGCAATATCTATCGCACGCAGGGACCTGGAATTTTTTATACGGAAGCACAAAGGGGCTGGCCACCAGACCTCGAAGCCCGATTTTCGATTTTTGAATTAGAAAAATTTTAAAAAAATTATTTATAATTAATTAATCACGGTTTTTTTGACTCACTGATATTATTATTTGTTTTCAAATAACGTTCGATTGTAACAATTGATTTCTTTATTCTAGCGTTAGTTTGCTGTTTTGACGATACATCTATAATAATAAAAGCAAGTGTAATGTGTCTGTCTGTCTGTCTGAGCTCTCCAGCAATATCTATCGCACGCAGGGACCTCGAATTTTTTATACGGAAGCACAAAGGGGCTGGCCACCAGACCTCGAAGCCCGATTTTCGATTTTTGAATTAGAAAAATTTTAAAAAAATTATTTATAATTAATTAATCACGGTTTTTTTGACTCACTGATATTATTATTTGTTTTCAAATAACGTTCGATTGTAACAATTGATTTCTTCATTCTAGCGTTAGTTTGCTGTTTTGACGATACATTAAATCGATTAATTACATTTCATTTCTTTTTTGTAGCTTATTATTTATAATTAATTAATCACGGTTTTTTTGACTCACTGATATTATTATTTGTTTTCAAATAACGTTCGATTGTAACAATTGATTTCTTTATTCTAGCGTTAGTTTGCTGTTTTGACGATACATTAAATCGATTAATTACAATTCATTTCTTTTTTGTAGCTTGTGGGGGGGGGAAGAGAGAGAGACAGTCTACATGTCCTACACTACTATTCCTGTGCTATTCACTCATCTGCATTTTCTAAATGCACGGGCAACGCCGGGCGGGTACAGCTAGTCTATAATAATAAAAGCAAGTGTAATGTGTCTGTCTGTCTGTCTGTCTGTCTGACCGAGCTCTCCAGCCAAATCTATCGCACGCAGGGACCTGGAATTTTTTATACGGAAGCACAAAGGGGCTGGCCACCAGACCTCGAAGCCCGATTTTCGATTTTTGAATTAGAAAAATTTTAAAAAAATTATTTATAATTAATTAATCACGGTTTTTTTGACTCACTGATATTCTTATTTGTTTTAAATAACGTTCGATTGTAACAATTGATTTCTTTATTCTAGCGTTAGTTTGCTGTTTTGACGATACATCTATAATAATAAAAGCAAGTGTAATGTGTCTGTCTGTCTGTCTGTCTGACCGAGCTCTCCAGCCAAATCTATCACACGCAGGGACCTGGAATTTTTTATACGGAAGCACAAAGGGGCTGGCCACTAGACCTCGAAGCCCGATTTTCGATTTTTGAATTAGAAAAATTTAAAAAAATTATTTATAATTAATTAATCACGGTTTTTTTGACTCACTGATATTATTATTTGTTTTCAAATAACGTTCGATTGTAACAATTGATTTCTTTATTCTAGCGTTAGTTTGCTGTTTTGACGATACATTAAATCGATTAATTACAATTCATTTCTTTTTTGTAGCTTGTGGGGGGGAAGAGAGAGAGACAGTCTACATGTCCTACACTACTATTCCTGCGCTATTCACTTATCTGCATTTTCTAAATGCACGGGCAACGCCGGGCGGGTACAGCTAGTCTATAATAATAAAAGCAAGTGTAATGTGTCTGTCTGTCTGTCTGTCTGTCTGACCGAGCTCTCCAGCCAAATCTATCGCACGCAGGGACCTGGAATTTTTTATACGGAAGCACAAAGGGGCTGGCCACCAGACCTCGAAGCCCGATTTTCGATTTTTGAATTAGAAAAATTTTAAAAAAAATTATTTATAATTAATTAATCACGGTTTTTTTGACTCACTGATATTATTATTTGTTTTCAAATAACATTCGATTGTAACAATTGATTTCTTTATTCTAGCGTTAGTTTGCTGTTTTGACGATACATCTATAATAATAAAAGCAAGTGTAATGTGTCTGTCTGTCTGTCTGACCGAGCTCTCCAGCCATATCTATCGCACGCAGGGACCTGGAATTTTTTATACGGAAGCACAAAGGGGCTGGCCACCAGAACTCGAAGCCCGATTTTCGATTTTTGAATTAGAAAAATTTAAAAAAAATTATTTATAATTAATTAATCACGGTTTTTTTGACTCACTGATATTATTATTTGTTTTCAAATAACGTTCGATTGTAACAATTGATTTCTTTATTCTAGCGTTAGTTTGCTCTTTTGACGATACATCTATAATAATAAAAGCAAGTGTAATGTGTCTGTCTGTCTGTCTGTCTGACCGAGCTCTCCAGCCAAATCTATCGCACGCAGGGACCTGGAATTTTTTATACGGAAGCACAAAGGGGCTGGCCACCAGACCTCGAAGCCCGATTTTCAATTTTTGAATTAGAAAAATTTTAAAAAAATTATTTATAATTAATTAATCACGGTTTTTTTGACTCACTGATATTATTATTTGTTTTCAAATAACGTTCGATTGTAACAATTGATTTCTTCATTCTAGCGTTAGTTTGCTGTTTTGACGATACATTAAATCGATTAATTACATTTCATTTCTTTTTTGTAGCTTATTATTTATAATTAATTAATCACGGTTTTTTTGACTCACTGATATTATTATTTGTTTTCAAATAACGTTCGATTGTAACAATTGATTTCTTTATTCTAGCGTTAGTTTGCTGTTTTGACGATACATTAAATCGATTAATTACAATTCATTTCTTTTTTGTAGCTTGTGGGGGGGGGAAGAGAGAGAGACAGTCTACATGTCCTACACTACTATTCCTGTGCTATTCACTCATCTGCATTTTCTAAATGCACGGGCAACGCCGGGCGGGTACAGCTAGTCTATAATAATAAAAGCAAGTGTAATGTGTCTGTCTGTCTGTCTGTCTGTCTGACCGAGCTCTCCAGCCAAATCTATCGCACGCAGGGACCTGGAATTTTTTATACGGAAGCACAAAGGGGCTGGCCACCAGACCTCGAAGCCCGATTTTCGATTTTTGAATTAGAAAAATTTAAAAAAATTATTTATAATTAATTAATCACGGTTTTTTTGACTCACTGATATTATTATTTGTTTTCAAATAACGTTCGATTGTAACAATTGATTTCTTTATTCTAGCGTTAGTTTGCTGTTTTGACGATACATTAAATCGATTAATTACAATTCATTTCTTTTTTGTAGCTTGTGGGGGGGAAGAGAGAGAGACAGTCTACATGTCCTACACTACTATTCCTGCGCTATTCACGTATCTGCATTTTCTAAATGCACGGGCAACGCCGGGCGGGTACAGCTAGTCTATAATAATAAAAGCAAGTGTAATGTGTCTGTCTGTCTGTCTGTCTGTCTGACCGAGCTCTCCAGCCAAATCTATCGCACGCAGGGACCTGGAATTTTTTATACGGAAGCACAAAGGGGCTGGCCACCAGACCTCGAAGCCCGATTTTCGATTTTTGAATTAGAAACATTTTAAAAAAAATTATTTATAATTAATTAATCACGGTTTTTTTGACTCACTGATATTATTATTTGTTTTCAAATAACATTCGATTGTAACAATTGATTTCTTTATTCTAGCGTTAGTTTGCTGTTTTGACGATACATCTATAATAATAAAAGCAAGTGTAATGTGTCTGTCTGTCTGTCTGACCGAGCTCTCCAGCCATATCTATCGCACGCAGGGACCTGGAATTTTTTATACGGAAGCACAAAGGGGCTGGCCACCAGAACTCGAAGCCCGATTTTCGATTTTTGAATTAGAAAAATTTAAAAAAAATTATTTATAATTAATTAATCACGGTTTTTTTGACTCACTGATATTATTATTTGTTTTCAAATAACGTTCGATTGTAACAATTGATTTCTTTATTCTAGCGTTAGTTTGCTGTTTTGACGATACATCTATAATAATAAAAGCAAGTGTAATGTGTCTGTCTGTCTGTCTGAGCTCTCCAGCAATATCTATCGCACGCAGGGACCTCGAATTTTTTATACGGAAGCACAAAGGGGCTGGCCACCAGACCTCGAAGCCCGATTTTCGATTTTTGAATTAGAAAAATTTAAAAAAAATTATTTATAATTAATTAATCACGGTTTTTTTGACTCACTGATATTATTATTTGTTTTCAAATAACGTTCGATTGTAACAATTGATTTCTTTATTCTAGCGTTAGTTTGCTCTTTTGACGATACATCTATAATAATAAAAGCAAGTGTAATGTGTCTGTCTGTCTGTCTGTCTGACCGAGCTCTCCAGCCAAATCTATCGCACGCAGGGACCTGGAATTTTTTATACGGAAGCACAAAGGGGCTGGCCACCAGACCTCGAAGCCCGATTTTCAATTTTTGAATTAGAAAAATTTAAAAAAAATTATTTATAATTAATTAATCACGGTTTTTTTGACTCACTGATATTATTATTTGTTTTCAAATAACGTTCGATTGTAACAATTGATTTCTTCATTCTAGCGTTAGTTTGCTGTTTTGACGATACATTAAATCGATTAATTACATTTCATTTCTTTTTTGTAGCTTATTATTTATAATTAATTAATCACGGTTTTTTTGACTCACTGATATTATTATTTGTTTTCAAATAACGTTCGATTGTAACAATTGATTTCTTTATTCTAGCGCTAGTTTGCTGTTTTGACGATACATTAAATCGATTAATTACAATTCATTTCTTTTTTGTAGCTTGTGGGGGGGGGAAGAGAGAGAGACAGTCTACATGTCCTACACTACTATTCCTGTGCTATTCACTCATCTGCATTTTCTAAATGCACGGGCAACGCCGGGCGGGTACAGCTAGTCTATAATAATAAAAGCAAGTGTAATGTGTCTGTCTGTCTGTCTGTCTGTCTGACCGAGCTCTCCAGCCAAATCTATCGCACGCAGGGACCTGGAATTTTTTATACGGAAGCACAAAGGGGCTGGCCACCAGACCTCGAAGCCCGATTTTCGATTTTTGAATTAGAAAAATTTTAAAAAAATTATTTATAATTAATTAATCACGGTTTTTTTGACTCACTGATATTATTATTTGTTTTCAAATAACGTTCGATTGTAACAATTGATTTTTTTATTCTAGCGTTAGTTTGCTGTTTTGACGATACATCTATAATAATAAAAGCAAGTGTAATGTGTCTGTCTGTCTGTCTGTCTGACCGAGCTCTCCAGCCAAATCTATCGCACGCAGGAACCTGGAATTTTTTATACGGAAGCACAAAGGGGCTGGCCACCAGACCTCGAAGCCCGATTTTCGATTTTTGAATTAGAAAAATTTTAAAAAAATTATTTATAATTAATTAATCACGGTTTTTTTGACTCACTGATATTATTATTTGTTTTCAAATAACGTTCGATTGTAACAATTGATTTTTTTATTCTAGCGTTAGTTTGCTGTTTTGACGATACATCTATAATAATAAAAGCAAGTGTAATGTGTCTGTCTGTCTGTCTGTCTGTCTGACCGAGCTCTCCAGCCAAATCTATCGCACGCAGGGACCTGGAATTTTTTATATGGAAGCACAAAGGGGCTGGCCACCAGACCTCGAAGCCCGATTTTCGATTTTTGAAATAGAAAAATTTAAAAAAAATTATTTATAATTAATTAATCACGGTTTTTTTTGACTCACTGATATTATTATTTGTTTTCAAATAACGTTCGATTGTAACAATTGATTTCTTTATTCTAGCGTTAGTTTGCTGTTTTGACGATACATCTATAATAATAAAAGCAAGTGTAATGTGTCTGTCTGTCTGTCTGTCTGTCTGACCGAGCTCTCCAGCCAAATCTATCGCACGCAGGGACCTGGAAATTTTTATACGGAAGCACAAAGGGGCTGGCCACTAGACCTCGAAGCCGGATTTTCGATTTTTGAATTAGAAAAATTTAAAAAAAATTATTTATAATTAATTAATCACGGTTTTTTTGACTCACTGATATTATTATTTGTTTTCAAATAACGTTCGATTGTAACAATTGATTTCTTTATTCTAGCGTTAGTTTGCTGTTTTGACGATACATCTATAATAATAAAAGCAAGTGTAATGTGTCTGTCTGTCTGTCTGTCTGTCTGACCGAGCTCTCCAGCCAAATCTATCGCACGCAGGGACCTGGAATTTTTTATACGGAAGCACAAAGGGGCTGGCCACCAGACCTCGAAGCCCGATTTTCGATTTTTGAATTAGGAAAATTTTAAAAAAATTATTTATAATTAATTAATCACGGATTTTTTGACTCACTGATATTATTATTTTTTTCAAATAACGTTCGATTGTAACAATTGATTTCTTTATTCTAGCGTTAGTTTGCTGTTTTGACGATACATTAATAATAAAAGCAAGTGTAATGTGTCTGTCTGTCTGTCTGTCTGTCTGTCTGACCGAGCTCTCCAGCCAAATCTATCGCACGCAGGGACCTGGAATTTTTTATACGGAAGCACAAAGGGGCTGGCCACCAGACCTCGAAGCCCGATTTTCGATTTTTGAATTAGAAAAATTTAAAAAAAATTATTTATAATTAATTAATCACGGTTTTTTTGACTCACTGATATTATTATTTGTTTTCAAATAACGTTCGATTGTAACAATTGATTTCTTTATTCTAGCGTTAGTTTGCTGTTTTGACGATACATCTATAATAATAAAAGCAAGTGTAATGTGTCTGTCTGTCTGTCTGACCGAGCTCTCCAGCCAAATCTATCGCACGCAGGGACCTGGAATGTTTTATACGGAAGCACAAAGGGGCTGGCCACCAGACCTCGAAGCCCGATTTTCGATTTTTGAATTAGAAAAATTTTAAAAAAATTATTTATAATTAATTAATCACGGTTTTTTTGACTCACTGATATTATTATTTGTTTTCAAATAACGTTCGATTGTAACAATTGATTTCTTTATTCTAGCGTTAGTTTGCTGTTTTGACGATACATCTATAATAATAAAAGCAAGTGTAATGTGTCTGTCTGTCTGTCTGTCTGTCTGACCGAGCTCTCCAGCCATATCTATCGCACGCAGGGACCTGGAATTTTTTATACGGAAGCACAAAGGGGCTGGCCACCAGACCTCGAAGCCCGATTTTCGATTTTTGAATTAGAAAAATTTTAAAAAAATTATTTATAATTAATTAATCACGGTTTTTTTGACTCACTGATATTATTATTTGTTTTCAAATAACGTTCGATTGTAACAATTGATTTCTTTATTCTAGCGTTAGTTTGCTCTTTTGACGATACATCTATAATAATAAAAGCAAGTGTAATGTGTCTGTCTGTCTCTCTGACCGAGCTCTCCAGCCAAATCTATCGCACGCAAGGACCTGGAATTTTTTATACGGAAGCACAAAGGGGCTGGCCACTCGACCTCGAAGCCCGATTTTCGATTTTTGAATTAGAAAAATTTTAAAAAAATATTTATAATTAATTAATCACGGTTTTTTTGACTCACTGATATTATTATTTGTTTTCAAATAACGTTCGATTGTAACAATTGATTTCTTTATTCTAGCGTTAGTTTGCTGTTTTGACGATACATCTATAATAATAAAAGCAAGTGTAATATGTCTCTCTGTCTGTCTGTCTGACCGAGCTCTCCAGCCAAATCTATCGCACGCAGGGACCTGGAATTTTTTATACGGAAGCACAAAGGGGCTGGCCACCAGACCTCGAAGCCCGATTTTCAATTTTTGAATTAGAAAAATTTTAAAAGAATTATTTATAATTAATTAATCACGGTTTTTTTGACTCACTGATATTATTATTTGTTTTCAAATAACGTTCGATTGTAACAATTGATTTCTTCATTCTAGCGTTAGTTTGCTGTTTTGACGATACATTAAATCGATTAATTACATTTCATTTCTTTTTTGTAGCTTATTATTTATAATTAATTAATCACGGTTTTTTTGACTCACTGATATTATTATTTGTTTTCAAATAACGTTCGATTGTAACAATTGATTTCTTTATTCTAGCGTTAGTTTGCTGTTTTGACGATACATTAAATCGATTAATTACAATTCATTTCTTTTTTGTAGCTTGTGGGGGGGGGAAGAGAGAGAGACAGTCTACATGTCCTACACTACTATTCCTGCGCTATTCACTCATCTGCATTTTCTAAATGCACGGGCAACGCCGGGCGGGTACAGCTAGTCTATAATAATAAAAGCAAGTGTAATGTGTCTGTCTGTCTGTCTGACCGAGCTCTCCAGCCAAATCTATCGCACGCAGGGACCTGGAATTTTTTATACGGAAGCACAAAGGGGCTGGCCACCAGACCTCGAAGCCCGATTTTCGATTTTTGAATTAGAAAAATTTAAAAAAAATTATTTATAATTAATTAATCACGGTTTTTTTGACTCACTGATATTATTATTTGTTTTCAAATAACGTTCGATTGTAACAATTGATTTTTTTATTCTAGCGTTAGTTTGCTGTTTTGACGATACATCTATAATAATAAAAGCAAGTGTAATGTGTCTGTCTGTCTGTCTGTCTGTCTGACCGAGCTCTCCAGCCAAATCTATCGCACGCAGGGACCTGGAATTTTTTATACGGAAGCACAAAGGGGCTGGCCACCAGACCTCGAAGCCCGATTTTCGATTTTTGAATTAGAAAAATTTAAAAAAAATTATTTATAATTAATTAATCACGGATTTTTTGACTCACTGATATTATTATTTGTTTTCAAATAACGTTCGATTGTAACAATTGATTTCTTTATTCTAGCGTTAGTTTGCTGTTTTGACGATACATTAATAATAAAAGCAAGTGTAATGTGTCTGTCTGTCTGTCTGTCTGTCTGACCGAGCTCTCCAGCCAAATCTATCGCACGCAGGGACCTGGAATTTTTTATACGGAAGCACAAAGGGGCTGGCCACCAGACCTCGAAGCCCGATTTTCGATTTTTGAATTAGAAAAATTTTAAAAAAATTATTTATAATTAATTAATCACGGTTTTTTTGACTCACTGATATTATTATTTGTTTTCAAATAACGTTCGATTGTAACAATTGATTTCTTTATTCTAGCGTTAGTTTGCTGTTTTGACGATACATCTATAATAATAAAAGCAAGTGTAATGTGTCTGTCTGTCTGTCTGTGTGTCTGACCGAGCTCTCCAGCCATATCTATCGCACGCAGGGACCTGGAATTTTTTATACGGAAGCACAAAGGGGCTGGCCACCAGACCTCGAAGCCGGATTTTCGATTTTTGAATTAGAAAAATTTAAAAAAAATTATTTATAATTAATTAATCACGGTTTTTTTGACTCACTGATATTATTATTTGTTTTCAAATAACGTTCGATTGTAACAATTGATTTCTTTATTCTAGCGTTAGTTTGCTGTTTTGACGATACATCTATAATAATAAAAGCAAGTGTAATATGTCTGTCTGTCTGTCTGTCTGACCGAGCTCTCCAGGCAAATCTATCGCACGCAGGGACCTGGAATTTTTTATACGGAAGCACAAAGGGGCTGGCCACCAGACCTCGAAGCCCGATATTCGATTTTTGAATTAGAAAAATTAAAAAAAAATTATTTATAATTAATTAGTCACGGTTTTTTTGACTCAGTGATATTATTATTTGTTTTCAAATAACGTTCGATTGTAACAATTGATTTCTTTATTCTAGCGTTAGTTTGCTGTTTTGACGATACATCTATAATAATAAAAGCAAGTGTAATGTGTCTGTCTGTCTGTCTGTCTGTCTGACCGAGCTCTCCAGCCAAATCTATCGCACGCAGGGACCTGGAATTTTTTATACGGAAGCAAAAAGGGGCTGGCCACCAGACCTCGAAGCCCGATTTTCAATTTTTGAATTAGAAAAATTTAAAAAAAATTATTTATAATTAATTAATCACGGTTTTTTTGACTCACTGATATTATTATTTGTTTTCAAATAACGTTCGATTGTAACAATTGATTTCTTCATTCTAGCGTTAGTTTGCTGTTTTGACGATACATTAAATCGATTAATTACATTTCATTTCTTTTTTGTAGCTTATTATTTATAATTAACTAATCACGGTTTTTTTGACTCACTGATATTATTATTTGTTTTCAAATAACGTTCGATTGTAACAATTGATTTCTTTATTCTAGCGTTAGTTTGCTGTTTTGACGATACATCTATAATAATAAAAGCAAGTGTAATGTGTCTGTCTGTCTGTCTGTCTGTCTGACCGAGCTCTCCAGCCAAATCTATCGCACGCAGGGACCTGGAATGTTTTATACGGAAGCACAAAGGGGCTGGCCACCAGACCTCGAAGCCCGATTTTCGATTTTTGAATTAGAAAAATTTTAAAAAAATTATTTATAATTAATTATTCACGGTTTTTTTGACTCACTGATATTATTATTTGTTTTCAAATAACGTTCGATTGTAACAATTGATTTCTTTATTCTAGCGTTAGTTTGCTGTTTTGACGATACATCTATAATAATAAAAGCAAGTGTAATGTGTCTGTCTGTCTGTCTGTCTGTCTGACCGAGCTCTCCAGCCATATCTATCGCACGCAGGGACCTGGAATTTTTTATACGGAAGCACAAAGGGGCTGGCCACCAGACCTCGAAGCCCGATTTTCAATTTTTGAATTAGAAAAATTTTTAAAAAATTATTTATAATTAATTAATCACGGTTTTTTTGACTCACTGATATTATTATTTGTTTTCAAATAACGTTCGATTGTAACAATTGATTTCTTCATTCTAGCGTTAGTTTGCTGTTTTGACGATACATTAAATCGATTAATTACATTTCATTTCTTTTTTGTAGCTTATTATTTATAATTAATTAATCACGGTTTTTTGACTCACTGATATTATTATTTGTTTTCAAATAACGTTCGATTGTAACAATTGATTTCTTTATTCTAGCGTTAGTTTGCTGTTTTGACGATACATTAAATCGATTAATTACAATTCATTTCTTTTTTGTAGCTTGTGGGGGGGAAGAGAGAGAGACAGTCTACATGTCCTACACTACTATTCCTGCGCTATTCACTCATCTGCATTTTCTAAATGCACGGGCAACGCCGGGCGGGTACAGCTAGTCTATAATAATAAAAGCAAGTGTAATGTGTCTGTCTGTCTGTCTGACCGAGCTCTCCAGCCAAATCTATCGCACGCAGGGACCTGGAATTTTTTATACGGAAGCACAAAGGGGCTGGCCACCAGACCTCGAAGCCCGATTTTCGATTTTTGAATTAGAAAAATTTAAAAAAAATTATTTATAATTAATTAATCACGGTTTTTTTGACTCACTGATATTATTATTTGTTTTCAAATAACGTTCGATTGTAACAATTGATTTTTTTATTCTAGCGTTAGTTTGCTGTTTTGACGATACATCTATAATAATAAAAGCAAGTCTAATGTGTCTGTCTGTCTGACCGAGCTCTCCAGCCAAATCTATCGCACGCAGGGACCTGGAATTTTTTATACGGAAGCACAAAGGGGCTGGCCACCAGACCTCGAAGCCCGATTTTCGATTTTTGAATTAGAAAAATTAAAAAAAAATTATTTATAATTAATTAATCACGGTTTTTTTTGACTCACTGATATTAATATTTGTTTTCAAATAACGTTCGATTGTAACAATTGATTTCTTTATTCTAGCGTTAGTTTGCTGTTTTGACGATACATCTATAATAATAAAAGCAAGTGTAATGTGTCTGTCTGTCTGTCTGACCGAGCTCTCCAGCCAAATCTATCGCACGCAGGGACCTGGAAATTTTTATACGGAAGCACAAAGGGGCTGGCCACTAGACCTCGAAGCCGGATTTTCGATTTTTGAATTAGAAAAATTTAAAAAAAATTATTTATAATTAATTAATCACGGTTTTTTTGACTCACTGATATTATTATTTGTTTTCAAATAACGTTCGATTGTAACAATTGATTTCTTTATTCTAGCGTTAGTTTGCTGTTTTGACGATACATCTATAATAATAAAAGCAAGTGTAATGTGTCTGTCTGTCTGTCTGTCTGTCTGACCGAGCTCTCCAGCCATATCTATCGCACGCAGGGACCTGGAATTTTTTATACGGAAGCACAAAGGGGCTGGCCACCAGACCTCGAAGCCCGATTTTCGATTTTTGAATTAGAAAAATTTAAAAAAAATTATTTATAATTAATTAATCACGGTTTTTTTGACTCACTGATATTATTATTTGTTTTCAAATAACGTTCGATTGTAACAATTGATTTCTTCATTCTAGCGTTAGTTTGCTGTTTTGACGATACATTAAATCGATTAATTACATTTCATTTCTTTTTTGTAGCTTATTATTTATAATTAATTAATCACGGTTTTTTGACTCACTGATATTATTATTTGTTTTCAAATAACGTTCGATTGTAACAATTGATTTCTTTATTCTAGCGTTAGTTTGCTGTTTTGACGATACATTAAATCGATTAATTACAATTCATTTCTTTTTTGTAGCTTGTGGGGGGGAAGAGAGAGAGACAGTCTACATGTCCTACACTACTATTCCTGCGCTATTCACTCATCTGCATTTTCTAAATGCACGGGCAACGCCGGGCGGGTACAGCTAGTCTATAATAATAAAAGCAAGTGTAATGTGTCTGTCTGTCTGTCTGACCGAGCTCTCCAGCCAAATCTATCGCACGCAGGGACCTGGAATTTTTTATACGGAAGCACAAAGGGGCTGGCCACCAGACCTCGAAGCCCGATTTTCGATTTTTGAATTAGAAAAATTTAAAAAAAATTATTTATAATTAATTAATCACGGTTTTTTTGACTCACTGATATTATTATTTGTTTTCAAATAACGTTCGATTGTAACAATTGATTTTTTTATTCTAGCGTTAGTTTGCTGTTTTGACGATACATCTATAATAATAAAAGCAAGTCTAATGTGTCTGTCTGTCTGACCGAGCTCTCCAGCCAAATCTATCGCACGCAGGGACCTGGAATTTTTTATACGGAAGCACAAAGGGGCTGGCCACCAGACCTCGAAGCCCGATTTTCGATTTTTGAATTAGAAAAATTAAAAAAAAATTATTTATAATTAATTAATCACGGTTTTTTTTGACTCACTGATATTAATATTTGTTTTCAAATAACGTTCGATTGTAACAATTGATTTCTTTATTCTAGCGTTAGTTTGCTGTTTTGACGATACATCTATAATAATAAAAGCAAGTGTAATGTGTCTGTCTGTCTGTCTGACCGAGCTCTCCAGCCAAATCTATCGCACGCAGGGACCTGGAAATTTTTATACGGAAGCACAAAGGGGCTGGCCACTAGACCTCGAAGCCGGATTTTCGATTTTTGAATTAGAAAAATTTAAAAAAAATTATTTATAATTAATTAATCACGGTTTTTTTGACTCACTGATATTATTATTTGTTTTCAAATAACGTTCGATTGTAACAATTGATTTCTTTATTCTAGCGTTAGTTTGCTGTTTTGACGATACATCTATAATAATAAAAGCAAGTGTAATGTGTCTGTCTGTCTGTCTCTCTGTCTGACCGAGCTCTCCAGCCAAATCTATCGCACGCAGGGACCTGGAATTTTTTATACGGAAGCACAAAGGGGCTGGCCACCAGACCTCGAAGCCCGATTTTCGATTTTTGAATTAGAAAATTTTTAAAAAAATTATTTATAATTAATTAATCACGGATTTTTTGACTCACTGATATTATTATTTGTTTTCAAATAACGTTCGATTGTAACAATTGATTTCTTTATTCTAGCGTTAGTTTGCTGTTTTGACGATACATTAATAATAAAAGCAAGTGTAATGTGTCTGTCTGTCTGTCTGTCTGTCTGACCGAGCTCTCCAGCCAAATCTATCGCACGCAGGGACCTGGAATTTTTTATACGGAAGCACAAAGGGGCTGGCCACCAGACCTCGAAGCCCGATTTTCGATTTTTGAATTAGAAAAATTTTAAAAAAATTATTTATAATTAATTAATCACGGTTTTTTTGACTCACTGATATTATTATTTGTTTTCAAATAACGTTCGATTGTAACAATTGATTTCTTTATTCTAGCGTTAGTTTGCTGTTTTGACGATATATCTATAATAATAAAAGCAAGTGTAATGTGTCTGTCTGTCTGTCTGTGTGTCTGACCGAGCTCTCCAGCCATATCAATCGCACGCAGGGACCTGGAATTTTTTATACGGAAGCACAAAGGGGCTGGCCACCAGACCTCGAAGCCGGATTTTCGATTTTTGAATTAGAAAAATTTAAAAAAAATTATTTATAATTAATTAATCACGGTTTTTTTGACTCACTGATATTATTATTTGTTTTCAAATAACGTTCGATTGTAACAATTGATTTCTTTATTCTAGCGTTAGTTTGCTGTTTTGACGATACATCTATAATAATAAAAGCAAGTGTTATATGTCTGTCTGTCTGTCTGTCTGACCGAGCTCTCCAGCCAAATCTATCGCACGCAGGGACCTGGAATTTTTTATACGGAAGCACAAAGGGGCTGGCCACCAGACCTCGAAGCCCGATTTTCGATTTTTGAATTAGAAAAATTAAAAAAAAATTATTTATAATTAATTAATCACGGTTTTTTTGACTCAGTGATATTATTATTTGTTTTCAAATAACGTTCGATTGTAACAATTGATTTCTTTATTCTAGCGTTAGTTTGCTGTTTTGACGATACATCTATAATAATAAAAGCAAGTGTAATGTGTCTGTCTGTCTGTCTGTGTGTCTGACCGAGCTCTCCAGCCATATCAATCGCACGCAGGGACCTGGAATTTTTTATACGGAAGCACAAAGGGGCTGGCCACCAGACCTCGAAGCCGGATTTTCGATTTTTGAATTAGAAAAATTTAAAAAAAATTATTTATAATTAATTAATCACGGTTTTTTTGACTCACTGATATTATTATTTGTTTTCAAATAACGTTCGATTGTAACAATTGATTTCTTTATTCTAGCGTTAGTTTGCTGTTTTGACGATACATCTATAATAATAAAAGCAAGTGTTATATGTCTGTCTGTCTGTCTGTCTGACCGAGCTCTCCAGCCAAATCTATCGCACGGAGGGACCTGGAATTTTTTATACGGAAGCACAAAGGGGCTGGCCACCAGACCTCGAAGCCCGATTTTCGATTTTTGAATTAGAAAAATTAAAAAAAAATTATTTGTAATTAATTAATCACGGTTTTTTTGACTCAGTGATATTATTATTTGTTTTCAAATAACGTTCGATTGTAACAATTGATTTCTTTATTCTAGCGTTAGTTTGCTGTTTTGACGATACATCTATAATAATAAAAGCAAGTGTAATGTGTCTGTCTGTCTGTCTGTCTGTCTGACCGAGCTCTCCAGCCAAATCTATCGCACGCAGGGACCTGGAATTTTTTATACGGAAGCACAAAGGGGCTGGCCACCAGACCTCGAAGCCCGATTTTCGATTTTTGAATTAGAAAAATTTTAAAAAAATTATTTATAATTAATTAATCACGGTTTTTTTTGACTCACTGATATTATTATTTGTTTTCAAATAGCGTTCGATTGTAACAATTGATTTCTTTATTCTAGCGTTAGTTTGCTGTTTTGACGATACATCTATAATAATAAAAGCAAGTGTAATGTGTCTGTCTGTCTGTCTGACCGAGCTCTCCAGCCAAAACTATCGCACGGAGGGACCTGGAAATTTTTATACGGAAGCACAAAGGGGCTGGCCACTAGACCTCGAAGCCGGATTTTCGATTTTTGAATTAGAAAAATTTAAAAAAAATTATTTATAATTAATTAATCACGGTTTTTTTGACTCACTGATATTATTATTTGTTTTCAAATAACGTTCGATTGTAACAATTGATTTCTTTATTCTAGCGTTAGTTTGCTGTTTTGACGATACATCTATAATAATAAAAGCAAGTGTAATGTGTCTGTCTGTCTGTCTGTCTGTCTGACCGAGCTCTCCAGCCAAATCTATCGCACGCAGGGACCTGGAATTTTTTATACGGAAGCACAAAGGGGCTGGCCACCAGACCTCGAAGCCCGATTTTCGATTTTTGAATTAGAAAAATTTTAAAAAAATTATTTATAATTAATTAATCACGGATTTTTTGACTCACTGATATTATTATTTGTTTTCAAATAACGTTCGATTGTAACAATTGATTTCTTTATTCTAGCGTTAGTTTGCTGTTTTGACGATACATTAATAATAAAAGCAAGTGTAATGTGTCTGTCTGTCTGTCTGTCTGTCTGTCTGACCGAGCTCTCCAGCCAAATCTATCGCACGCAGGGACCTGGAATTTTTTATACGGAAGCACAAAGGGGCTGGCCACCAGACCTCGAAGCCCGATTTTCGATTTTTGAATTAGAAAAATTTTAAAAAAATTATTTATAATTAATTAATCACGGTTTTTTTGACTCACTGATATTATTATTTGTTTTCAAATAACGTTCGATTGTAACAATTGATTTCTTTATTCTAGCGTTAGTTTGCTGTTTTGACGATACATCTATAATAATAAAAGCAAGTGTAATGTGTCTGTCTGTCTGTCTGTCTGACCGAGCTCTCCAGCCAAATCTATCGCACGCAGGGACCTGGAATTTTTTATACGGAAGCACAAAGGGGCTGGCCACCAGACCTCGAAGCCCGATTTTCGATTTTTGAATTAGAAAAATTAAAAAAAAATTATTTATAATTAATTAATCACGGTTTTTTTGACTCACTGATATTATTATTTGTTTTCAAATAACGTTCGATTGTAACAATTGATTTCTTTATTCTAGCGTTAGTTTGCTGTTTTGACGATACATCTATAATAATAAAAGCAAGTGTAATGTGTCTGTCTGTCTGTCTGTGTGTCTGACCGAGCTCTCCAGCCATATCTATCGCACGCAGGGACCTGGAATTTTTTATACGGAAGCACAAAGGGGCTGGCCACCAGACCTCGAAGCCGGATTTTCGATTTTTGAATTAGAAAAATTTAAAAAAAATTATTTATAATTATATAATCACGGTTTTTTTGACTCACTGATATTATTATTTGTTTTCAAATAACGTTCGATTGTAACAATTGATTTCTTTATTCTAGCGTTAGTTTGCTGTTTTGACGATACATCTATAATAATAAAAGCAAGTGTAATGTGTCTGTCTGTCTGTCTGTCTGACCGAGCTCTCCAGCCAAATCTATCGCACGCAGGGACCTGGAATTTTTTATACGGAAGCACAAAGGGGCTGGCCACCAGACCTCGAAGCCCGATTTTCGATTTTTGAATTAGAAAAATTAAAAAAAAATTATTTATAATTAATTAATCACGGTTTTTTTGACTCACTGATATTATTGTTTTCAAATAACGTTCGATTGTAACAATTGGTTTCTTTATTCTAGCGTTAGTTTGCTGTTTTGACGATACATCTATAATAATGAAAGCAAGTGTAATGTGTCTGTCTGTCTGTCTGTCTGTCTGACCGAGCTCTCCAGCCAAATCTATCGCACGCAGGGACCTGGAATTTTTTATACGGAAGCACAAAGCGGCTGGCCACCAGACCTCGAAGCCCGATTTTCGATTTTTGAATTAGAAAAATTTTAAAAAAATTATTTATAATTAATTAATCACGGTTTTTTTGACTCACTGATATTATTATTTGTTTTCAAATAACGTTCGATTGTAACAATTGATTTCTTTATTCTAGCGTTAGTTTGCTGTTTTGACGATACATCTATAATAATAAAAGCAAGTGTAATGTGTCTGTCTGTCTGTCTGTCTGTCTGACCGAGCTGTCGACCAAATCTATCGCACGCAGGGACCTGGAATTTTTTATACGGAAGCACAAAGGGGCTGGCCACCAGACCTCGAAGCCCGATTTTCGATTTTTGAATTAGAAAAATTAAAAAAAAATTATTTATAATTAATTAATCACGGTTTTTTTGACTCGATGATATTATTATTTGTTTTCAAATAACGTTCGATTGTAACAATTGATTTCTTTATTCTAGCGTTAGTTTGCTGTTTTGACGATACATCTATAATAATAAAAGCAAGTGTAATGTGTCTGTCTGTCTGTCTGACCGAGCTCTCCAGGCATATCTATCGCACGCAGGGACCTGGAATTTTTTATACGGAAGCACAAAGGGGCTGGCCACCAGACCTCGAATCCCGATTTTCGATTTTTGAATTAGAAAAATTTTTAAAAAATTATTTTTAATTAATTAATCACGGTTTTTTTGACTCACTGATATTATTATTTGTTTTCAAATAACGTTCGATTGTAACAATTGATTTCTTTATTCTAGCGTTAGTTTGCTGTTTTGACGATACATCTATAATAATAAAAGCAAGTGTAATGTGTCTGTCTGTCTGTCTGTCTGTCTGTCTGACCGAGCTCTCCAGCCATATCTATCGCACGCAGGGACCTGGAATTTTTTATACGGAAGCACAAAGGGGCTGGCCACCAGACCTCGAAGCACGATTTTCGATTTTTGAATTAGAAAAATTTAAAAAAAAATTATTTATAATTAATTAATCACGGTTTTTTTGACTCACTGATATTATTATTTGTTTTCAAATAACGTTCGATTGTAACAATTGATTTCTTTATTCTAGCGTTAGTTTGCTGTTTTGACGATACATCTATAATAATAAAAGCAAGTTTAATGTGTCTGTCTGTCTGTCTGTCTGACCGAGCTCTCCAGCCGTATCTATCGCACGCAGGGACCTGGAATTTTTTATACGGAAGCACAAAGGGGCTGGCCACCAGACCTCGAAGCACGATTTTTGATTTTTGAATTAGAAAAATTTTAAAAAAATTATTTATAATTAATTAATCACGGTTTTTTTGACTCACTGATATTATTATTTGTTTTCAAATAACGTTCGATTGTAACAATTGATTTCTTTATTCTAGCGTTAGTTTGCTGTTTTGACGATACATCTATAATAATAAAAGCAAGTGTAATGTGTCTGTCTGTCTGTCTGTCTGACCGAGCTCTCCAGCCAAATCTATCGCACGCAGGGACCTGGAATTTTTTATACGGAAGCACAAAGGGGCTGGCCACCAGACCTCGAAGCCTGATTTTCGATTTTTGAATTAGAAAAATTTAAAAAAAATTATTTATAATTAATTAATCACGGTTTTTTTGACTCACTGATATTATTATTTGTTTTCAAATAACGTTCGATTGTAACAATTGATTTCTTTATTCTAGCGTTAGTTTGCTGTTTTGACGATACATCTATAATAATAAAAGCAAGTGTAATGTGTCTGTCTGTCTGTCTGTCTGTCTGACCGAGCTCTCCAGCCAAATCTATCGCACGCAGGGACCTGGAATTTTTTATACGGAAGCACAAAGGGGCTGGCCACCAGACCTCGAAGCCCGATTTTCAATTTTTGAATTAGAAAAATTTTAAAAAAATTATTTATAATTAATTAATCACGGTTTTTTTGACTCACTGATATTATTATTTGTTTTCAAATAACGTTCGATTGTAACAAATGATTTCTTCATTCTAGCGTTAGTTTGCTGTTTTGACGATACATTAAATCGATTAATTACATTTCATTTCTTTTTTGTAGCTTATTATTTATAATTAATTAATCACGGTTTTTTTGACTCACTGATATTATTATTTGTTTTCAAATAACGTTCGATTGTAACAATTGATTTCTTTATTCTAGCGTTAGTTTGCTGTTTTGACGATACATTAAATCGATTAATTACAATTCATTTCTTTTTTGTAGCTTGTGGGGGGGGAAGAGAGAGAGACAGTCTACATGTCCTACACTACTATTCCTGTGCTATTCACTCATCTGCATTTTCTAAATGCACGGGCAACGCCGGGCGGGTACAGCTAGTCTATAATAATAAAAGCAAGTGTAATGTGTCTGTCTGTCTGTCTGACCGAGCTCTCCAGCCAAATCTATCGCACGCAGGGACCTGGAATTTTTTATACGGAAGCACAAAGGGGCTGGCCACCAGACCTCGAAGCCCGATTTTCGATTTTTGAATTAGAAAAATTTTAAAAAAATTATTTATAATTAATTAATCACGGTTTTTTTGACTCACTGATATTATTATTTGTTTTCAAATAACGTTCGATTGTAACAATTGATTTTTTTATTCTAGCGTTAGTTTGCTGTTTTGACGATACATCTATAATAATAAAAGCAAGTGTAATGTGTCTGTCTGTCTGTCTGTCTGACCGAGCTCTCCAGCCAAATCTATCGCACGCAGGAACCTGGAATTTTTTATACGGAAGCACAAAGGGGCTGGCCACCAGACCTCGAAGCCCGATTTTCGATTTTTGAATTAGAAAAATTTTAAAAAAATTATTTATAATTAATTAATCACGGTTTTTTTGACTCACTGATATTATTATTTGTTTTCAAATAACGTTCGATTGTAACAATTGATTTTTTTATTCTAGCGTTAGTTTGCTGTTTTGACGATACATCTATAATAATAAAAGCAAGTGTAATGTGTCTGTCTGTCTGTCTGACCGAGCTCTCCAGCCAAATCTATCGCACGCAGGGACCTGGAATTTTTTATACGGAAGCACAAAGGGGCTGGCCACCAGACCTCGAAGCCCGATTTTCGATTTTTGAATTAGAAAAATTTAAAAAAAATTATTTATAATTAATTAATCACGGTTTTTTTTGACTCACTGATATTATTATTTGTTTTCAAATAACGTTCGATTGTAACAATTGATTTCTTTATTCTAGCGTTAGTTTGCTGTTTTGACGATACATCTATAATAATAAAAGCAAGTGTAATGTGTCTGTCTGTCTGTCTGTCTGACCGAGCTCTCCAGCCAAATCTATCGCACGCAGGGACCTGGAATTTTTTATACGGAAGCACAAAGGGTCTGGCCACCAGACCTCGAAGCCCGATTTTCGATTTTTGAATTAGAAAAATTTTTAAAAAATTATTTATAATTAATTAATCACGGTTTTTTTGACTCACTGATATTATTATTTGTTTTCAAATAACGTTCGATTGTAACAATTGGTTTCTTTATTCTAGCGTTAGTTTGCTGTTTTGACGATACATCTATAATAATGAAAGCAAGTGTAATGTGTCTGTCTGTCTGTCTGTCTGTCTGACCGAGCTCTCCAGCCAAATCTATCGCACGCAGGGACCTGGAAATTTTTATACGGAAGCACAAAGGGGCTGGCCACTAGACCTCGAAGCCGGATTTTCGATTTTTGAATTAGAAAAATTTAAAAAAAATTATTTATAATTAATTAATCACGGTTTTTTTGACTCACTGATATTATTATTTGTTTTCAAATAACGTTCGATTGTAACAATTGATTTCTTTATTCTAGCGTTAGTTTGCTGTTTTGACGATACATCTATAATAATAAAAGCAAGTGTAATGTGTCTGTCTGTCTGTCTGTCTGACCGAGCTCTCCAGGCAAATCTATCGCACGCAGGGACCTGGAATTTTTTATACGGAAGCACAAAGGGGCTGGCCACCAGACCTCGAAGCCCGATTTTCGATTTTTGAATTAGAAAAATTTAAAAAAAATTATTTATAATTAATTAATCACGGTTTTTTTGACTCACTGATATTATTATTTGTTTTTAAATAACGTTCGATTGTAACAATTGATTTCTTTATTCTAGCGTTAGTTTGCTGTTTTGACGATACATTAATAATAAAAGCAAGTGTAATGTGTCTGTCTGTCTGTCTGTCTGTCTGACCGAGCTCTCCAGCCAAATCTATCGCACGCAGGGACCTGGAATTTTTTATACGGAAGCACAAAGGGGCTGGCCACCAGACCTCGAAGCCCGATTTTCGATTTTTGAATTAGAAAAATTTTAAAAAAATTATTTATAATTAATTAATCACGGTTTTTTTGACTCACTGATATTATTATTTGTTTTCAAATAACGTTCGATTGTAACAATTGATTTCTTTATTCTAGCGTTAGTTTGCTGTTTTGACGATACATCTATAATAATAAAAGCAAGTGTAATGTGTCTGTCTGTCTGTCTGTCTGACCGAGCTCTCCAGCCAAATCTATCGCACGCAGGGACCTGGAATGTTTTATACGGAAGCACAAAGGGGCTGGCCACCAGACCTCGAAGCCCGATTTTCGATTTTTGAATTAGAAAAATTTTAAAAAATTATTTATAATTAATTATTCACGGTTTTTTTGACTCACTGATATTATTATTTGTTTTCAAATAACGTTCGATTGTAACAATTGATTTCTTTATTCTAGCGTTAGTTTGCTGTTTTGACGATACATCTATAATAATAAAAGCAAGTGTAATGTGTCTGTCTGTCTGTCTGTCTGTCTGTCTGACCGAGCTCTCCAGCCATATCTATCGCACGCAGGGACCTGGAATTTTTTATACGGAAGCACAAAGGGGCTGGCCACCAGACCTCGAAGCCCGATTTTCGATTTTTGAATTAGAAAAATTTTAAAAAAATTATTTATAATTAATTAATCACGGTTTTTTTGACTCACTGATATTATTATTTGTTTTCAAATAACGTTCGATTGTAACAATTGATTTCTTTATTCTAGCGTTAGTTTGCTCTTTTGACGATACATCTATAATAATAAAAGCAAGTGTAATGTGTCTGTCTGTCTGTCTGACCGAGCTCTCCAGCCAAATCTATCGCACGCAAGGACCTGGAATTTTTTATACGGAAGCACAAAGGGGCTGGCCACTAGACCTCGAAGCCCGATTTTCGATTTTTGAATTAGAAAAATTTTAAAAAAATATTTATAATTAATTAATCACGGTTTTTTTGAGTCACTGATATTATTATTTGTTTTCAAATAACGTTCGATTGTAACAATTGATTTCTTTATTCTAGCGTTAGTTTGCTGTTTTGACGATACATCTATAATAATAAAAGCAAGTGTAATATGTCTCTCTGTCTGTCTGACCGAGCTCTCCAGCCAAATCTATCGCACGCAGGGACCTGGAATTTTTTATACGGAAGCACAAAGGGGCTGGCCACCAGACCTCGAAGCCCGATTTTCAATTTTTGAATTAGAAAAATTTTTAAAAAATTATTTATAATTAATTAATCACGGTTTTTTTGACTCACTGATATTATTATTTGTTTTCAAATAACGTTCGATTGTAACAATTGATTTCTTCATTCTAGCGTTAGTTTGCTGTTTTGACGATACATTAAATCGATTAATTACATTTCATTTCCTTTTTGTAGCTTATTATTTATAATTAATTAATCACGGTTTTTTGACTCACTGATATTATTATTTGTTTTCAAATAACGTTCGATTGTAACAATTGATTTCTTTATTCTAGCGTTAGTTTGCTGTTTTGACGATACATTAAATCGATTAATTACAATTCATTTCTTTTTTGTAGCTTGTGGGGGGGGAAGAGAGAGAGACAGTCTACATGTCCTACACTACTATTCCTGCGCTATTCACTCATCTGCATTTTCTAAATGCACGGGCAACGCCGGGCGGGTACAGCTAGTCTATAATAATAAAAGCAAGTGTAATGTGTCTGTCTGTCTGTCTGTCTGACCGAGCTCTCCAGCCATATCTATCGCACGCAGGGACCTGGAATTTTTTATACGGAAGCACAAAGGGGCTGGCCACCAGACCTCGAAGCCCGATTTTCGATTTTTGAATTAGAAAAATTTAAAAAAAATTATTTATAATTAATTAATCACGGTTTTTTTGACTCACTGATATTATTATTTGTTTTCAAATAACGTTCGATTGTAACAATTGATTTTTTTATTCTAGCGTTAGTTTGCTGTTTTGACGATACATCTATAATAATAAAAGCAAGTGTAATGTGTCTGTCTGTCTGTCTGTCTGTCTGACCGAGCTCTCCAGCCAAATCTATCGCACGCAGGGACCTGGAATTTTTTATACGGAAGCACAAAGGGGCTGGCCACCAGACCTCGAAGCCCGATTTTCGATTTTTGAATTAGAAAAATTTAAAAAAAATTATTTATAATTAATTAATCACGGTTTTTTTTTTGACTCACTGATATTATTATTTGTTTTCAAATAACGTTCGATTGTAACAATTGATTTCTTTATTCTAGCGTTAGTTTGCTGTTTTGACGATACATCTATAATAATAAAAGCAAGTGTAATGTGTCTGTCTGTCTGTCTGACCGAGCTCTCCAGCCAAATCTATCGCACGCAGGGACCTGGAATTTTTTATACGGAAGCACAAAGGGGCTGGCCACCAGACCTCGAAGCCTGATTTTCGATTTTTGAATTAGAAAAATTTTAAAAAAATTATTTATAATTAATTAATCACGGTTTTTTTGACTCACTGATATTATTATTTGTTTTCAAATAACGTTCGATTGTAACAATTGATTTCTTTATTCTAGCGTTAGTTTGCTGTTTTGACGATACATCTATAATAATAAAAGCAAGTGTAATGTGTCTGTCTGTCTGTCTGTCTGTCTGACCGAGCTCTCCAGCCAAATCTATCGCACGCAGGGACCTGGAATTTTTTATACGGAAGCACAAAGGGGCTGGCCACCAGACCTCGAAGCCCGATTTTCAATTTTTGAATTAGAAAAATTTTAAAAAAATTATTTATAATTAATTAATCACGGTTTTTTTGACTCACTGATATTATTATTTGTTTTCAAATAACGTTCGATTGTAACAATTGATTTCTTCATTCTAGCGTTAGTTTGCTGTTTTGACGATACATTAAATCGATTAATTACATTTCATTTCTTTTTTGTAGCTTATTATTTATAATTAATTAATCACGGTTTTTTTGACTCACTGATATTATTATTTGTTTTCAAATAACGTTCGATTGTAACAATTGATTTCTTTATTCTAGCGTTAGTTTGCTGTTTTGACGATACATTAAATCGATTAATTACAATTCATTTCTTTTTTGTAGCTTGTGGGGGGGGAAGAGAGAGAGACAGTCTACATGTCCTACACTACTATTCCTGTGCTATTCACTCATCTGCATTTTCTAAATGCACGGGCAACGCCGGGCGGGTACAGCTAGTCTATAATAATAAAAGCAAGTGTAATGTGTCTGTCTGTCTGTCTGTCTGTCTGACCGAGCTCTCCAGCCAAATCTATCGCACGCAGGGACCTGGAATTTTTTATACGGAAGCACAAAGGGGCTGGCCACCAGACCTCGAAGCCCGATTTTCGATTTTTGAATTAGAAAAATTTTAAAAAAATTATTTATAATTAATTAATCACGGTTTTTTTGACTCACTGATATTATTATTTGTTTTCAAATAACGTTCGATTGTAACAATTGATTTTTTTATTCTAGCGTTAGTTTGCTGTTTTGACGATACATCTATAATAATAAAAGCAAGTGTAATGTGTCTGTCTGTCTGTCTGTCTGACCGAGCTCTCCAGCCAAATCTATCGCACGCAGGAACCTGGAATTTTTTATACGGAAGCACAAAGGGGCTGGCCACCAGACCTCGAAGCCCGATTTTCGATTTTTGAATTAGAAAAATTTTAAAAAAATTATTTATAATTAATTAATCACGGTTTTTTTGACTCACTGATATTATTATTTGTTTTCAAATAACGTTCGATTGTAACAATTGATTTTTTTATTCTAGCGTTAGTTTGCTGTTTTGACGATACATCTATAATAATAAAAGCAAGTGTAATGTGTCTGTCTGTCTGTCTGACCGAGCTCTCCAGCCAAATCTATCGCACGCAGGGACCTGGAATTTTTTATACGGAAGCACAAAGGGGCTGGCCACCAGACCTCGAAGCCCGATTTTCGATTTTTGAATTAGAAAAATTTAAAAAAAATTATTTATAATTAATTAATCACGGTTTTTTTTGACTCACTGATATTATTATTTGTTTTCAAATAACGTTCGATTGTAACAATTGATTTCTTTATTCTAGCGTTAGTTTGCTGTTTTGACGATACATCTATAATAATAAAAGCAAGTGTAATGTGTCTGTCTGTCTGTCTGTCTGTCTGACCGAGCTCTCCAGCCAAATCTATCGCACGCAGGGACCTGGAAATTTTTATACGGAAGCACAAAGGGGCTGGCCACTAGACCTCGAAGCCGGATTTTCGATTTTTGAATTAGAAAAATTTAAAAAAAATTATTTATAATTAATTAATCACGGTTTTTTTGACTCACTGATATTATTATTTGTTTTCAAATAACGTTCGATTGTAACAATTGATTTCTTTATTCTAGCGTTAGTTTGCTGTTTTGACGATACATCTATAATAATAAAAGCAAGTGTAATGTGTCTGTCTGTCTGTCTGTCTGACCGAGCTCTCCAGGCAAATCTATCGCACGCAGGGACCTGGAATTTTTTATACGGAAGCACAAAGGGGCTGGCCACCAGACCTCGAAGCCCGATTTTCGATTTTTGAATTAGAAAAATTTAAAAAAAATTATTTATAATTAATTAATCACGGTTTTTTTTGACTCACTGATATTATTATTTGTTTTTAAATAACGTTCGATTGTAACAATTGATTTCTTTATTCTAGCGTTAGTTTGCTGTTTTGACGATACATTAATAATAAAAGCAAGTGTAATGTGTCTGTCTGTCTGTCTGTCTGTCTGTCTGTCTGACCGAGCTCTCCAGCCAAATCTATCGCACGCAGGGACCTGGAATTTTTTATACGGAAGCACAAAGGGGCTGGCCACCAGACCTCGAAGCCCGATTTTCGATTTTTGAATTAGAAAAATTTTAAAAAAATTATTTATAATTAATTAATCACGGTTTTTTTGACTCACTGATATTATTATTTGTTTTCAAATAACGTTCGATTGTAACAATTGATTTCTTTATTCTAGCGTTAGTTTGCTGTTTTGACGATACATCTATAATAATAAAAGCAAGTGTAATGTGTCTGTCTGTCTGTCTGTCTGACCGAGCTCTCCAGCCAAATCTATCGCACGCAGGGACCTGGAATGTTTTATACGGAAGCACAAAGGGGCTGGCCACCAGACCTCGAAGCCCGATTTTCGATTTTTGAATTAGAAAAATTTTAAAAAAATTATTTATAATTAATTATTCACGGTTTTTTTTGACTCACTGATATTATTATTTGTTTTCAAATAACGTTCGATTGTAACAATTGATTTCTTTATTCTAGCGTTAGTTTGCTGTTTTGACGATACATCTATAATAATAAAAGCAAGTGTAATGTGTCTGTCTGTCTGTCTGTCTGTCTGTCTGACCGAGCTCTCCAGCCAAATCTATCGCACGCAGGGACCTGGAATTTTTTATACGGAAGCACAAAGGGGCTGGCCACCAGACCTCGAAGCCCGATTTTCGATTTTTGAATTAGAAAAATTTAAAAAAAATTATTTATAATTAATTAATCACGGTTTTTTTTGACTCACTGATATTATTATTTGTTTTCAAATAACGTTCGATTGTAACAATTGATTTCTTTATTCTAGCGTTAGTTTGCTGTTTTGACGATACATCTATAATAATAAAAGCAAGTGTAATGTGTCTGTCTGTCTGTCTGACCGAGCTCTCCAGCCAAATCTATCGCACGCAGGGACCTGGAATTTTTTATACGGAAGCACAAAGGGGCTGGCCACCAGACCTCGAAGCCTGATTTTCGATTTTTGAATTAGAAAAATTTAAAAAAAATTATTTATAATTAATTAATCACGGTTTTTTTGACTCACTGATATTATTATTTGTTTTCAAATAACGTTCGATTGTAACAATTGATTTCTTTATTCTAGCGTTAGTTTGCTGTTTTGACGATACATCTATAATAATAAAAGCAAGTGTAATGTGTCTGTCTGTCTGTCTGTCTGTCTGACCGAGCTCTCCAGCCAAATCTATCGCACGCAGGGACCTGGAATTTTTTATACGGAAGCACAAAGGGGCTGGCCACCAGACCTCGAAGCCCGATTTTCAATTTTTGAATTAGAAAAATTTTAAAAAAATTATTTATAATTAATTAATCACGGTTTTTTTGACTCACTGATATTATTATTTGTTTTCAAATAACGTTCGATTGTAACAATTGATTTCTTCATTCTAGCGTTAGTTTGCTGTTTTGACGATACATTAAATCGATTAATTACATTTCATTTCTTTTTTGTAGCTTATTATTTATAATTAATTAATCACGGTTTTTTTGACTCACTGATATTATTATTTGTTTTCAAATAACGTTCGATTGTAACAATTGATTTCTTTATTCTAGCGTTAGTTTGCTGTTTTGACGATACATTAAATCGATTAATTACAATTCATTTCTTTTTTGTAGCTTGTGGGGGGGGAAGAGAGAGAGACAGTCTACATGTCCTACACTACTATTCCTGTGCTATTCACTCATCTGCATTTTCTAAATGCACGGGCAACGCCGGGCGGGTACAGCTAGTCTATAATAATAAAAGCAAGTGTAATGTGTCTGTCTGTCTGTCTGTCTGTCTGACCGAGCTCTCCAGCCAAATCTATCGCACGCAGGGACCTGGAATTTTTTATACGGAAGCACAAAGGGGCTGGCCACCAGACCTCGAAGCCCGATTTTCGATTTTTGAATTAGAAAAATTTTAAAAAAATTATTTATAATTAATTAATCACGGTTTTTTTGACTCACTGATATTATTATTTGTTTTCAAATAACGTTCGATTGTAACAATTGATTTTTTTATTCTAGCGTTAGTTTGCTGTTTTGACGATACATCTATAATAATAAAAGCAAGTGTAATGTGTCTGTCTGTCTGTCTGTCTGACCGAGCTCTCCAGCCAAATCTATCGCACGCAGGAACCTGGAATTTTTTATACGGAAGCACAAAGGGGCTGGCCACCAGACCTCGAAGCCCGATTTTCGATTTTTGAATTAGAAAAATTTTAAAAAAATTATTTATAATTAATTAATCACGGTTTTTTTGACTCACTGATATTATTATTTGTTTTCAAATAACGTTCGATTGTAACAATTGATTTTTTTATTCTAGCGTTAGTTTGCTGTTTTGACGATACATCTATAATAATAAAAGCAAGTGTAATGTGTCTGTCTGTCTGTCTGACCGAGCTCTCCAGCCAAATCTATCGCACGCAGGGACCTGGAATTTTTTATACGGAAGCACAAAGGGGCTGGCCACCAGACCTCGAAGCCCGATTTTCGATTTTTGAATTAGAAAAATTTTAAAAAAATTATTTATAATTAATTAATCACGGTTTTTTTTGACTCACTGATATTATTATTTGTTTTCAAATAACGTTCGATTGTAACAATTGATTTCTTTATTCTAGCGTTAGTTTGCTGTTTTGACGATACATCTATAATAATAAAAGCAAGTGTAATGTGTCTGTCTGTCTGTCTGTCTGTCTGACCGAGCTCTCCAGCCAAATCTATCGCACGCAGGGACCTGGAAATTTTTATACGGAAGCACAAAGGGGCTGGCCACTAGACCTCGAAGCCGGATTTTCGATTTTTGAATTAGAAAAATTTAAAAAAAATTATTTATAATTAATTAATCACGGTTTTTTTGACTCACTGATATTATTATTTGTTTTCAAATAACGTTCGATTGTAACAATTGATTTCTTTATTCTAGCGTTAGTTTGCTGTTTTGACGATACATCTATAATAATAAAAGCAAGTGTAATGTGTCTGTCTGTCTGTCTGTCTGACCGAGCTCTCCAGGCAAATCTATCGCACGCAGGGACCTGGAATTTTTTATACGGAAGCACAAAGGGGCTGGCCACCAGACCTCGAAGCCCGATTTTCGATTTTTGAATTAGAAAAATTTAAAAAAAATTATTTATAATTAATTAATCACGGTTTTTTTGACTCACTGATATTATTATTTGTTTTTAAATAACGTTCGATTGTAACAATTGATTTCTTTATTCTAGCGTTAGTTTGCTGTTTTGACGATACATTAATAATAAAAGCAAGTGTAATGTGTCTGTCTGTCTGTCTGTCTGTCTGTCTGTCTGACCGAGCTCTCCAGCCAAATCTATCGCACGCAGGGACCTGGAATTTTTTATACGGAAGCACAAAGGGGCTGGCCACCAGACCTCGAAGCCCGATTTTCGATTTTTGAATTAGAAAAATTTTAAAAAAATTATTTATAATTAATTAATCACGGTTTTTTTGACTCACTGATATTATTATTTGTTTTCAAATAACGTTCGATTGTAACAATTGATTTCTTTATTCTAGCGTTAGTTTGCTGTTTTGACGATACATCTATAATAATAAAAGCAAGTGTAATGTGTCTGTCTGTCTGTCTGTCTGACCGAGCTCTCCAGCCAAATCTATCGCACGCAGGGACCTGGAATGTTTTATACGGAAGCACAAAGGGGCTGGCCACCAGACCTCGAAGCCCGATTTTCGATTTTTGAATTAGAAAAATTTTAAAAAAATTATTTATAATTAATTATTCACGGTTTTTTTGACTCACTGATATTATTATTTGTTTTCAAATAACGTTCGATTGTAACAATTGATTTCTTTATTCTAGCGTTAGTTTGCTGTTTTGACGATACATCTATAATAATAAAAGCAAGTGTAATGTGTCTGTCTGTCTGTCTGTCTGTCTGTCTGACCGAGCTCTCCAGCCATATCTATCGCACGCAGGGACCTGGAATTTTTTATACGGAAGCACAAAGGGGCTGGCCACCAGACCTCGAAGCCCGATTTTCGATTTTTGAATTAGAAAAATTTTAAAAAAATTATTTATAATTAATTAATCACGGTTTTTTTGACTCACTGATATTATTATTTGTTTTCAAATAACGTTCGATTGTAACAATTGATTTCTTTATTCTAGCGTTAGTTTGCTCTTTTGACGATACATCTATAATAATAAAAGCAAGTGTAATGTGTCTGTCTGTCTGTCTGACCGAGCTCTCCAGCCAAATCTATCGCACGCAAGGACCTGGAATTTTTTATACGGAAGCACAAAGGGGCTGGCCACTAGACCTCGAAGCCCGATTTTCGATTTTTGAATTAGAAAAATTTTAAAAAAATATTTATAATTAATTAATCACGGTTTTTTTGAGTCACTGATATTATTATTTGTTTTCAAATAACGTTCGATTGTAACAATTGATTTCTTTATTCTAGCGTTAGTTTGCTGTTTTGACGATACATCTATAATAATAAAAGCAAGTGTAATATGTCTCTCTGTCTGTCTGACCGAGCTCTCCAGCCAAATCTATCGCACGCAGGGACCTGGAATTTTTTATACGGAAGCACAAAGGGGCTGGCCACCAGACCTCGAAGCCCGATTTTCAATTTTTGAATTAGAAAAATTTTTAAAAAATTATTTATAATTAATTAATCACGGTTTTTTTGACTCACTGATATTATTATTTGTTTTCAAATAACGTTCGATTGTAACAATTGATTTCTTCATTCTAGCGTTAGTTTGCTGTTTTGACGATACATTAAATCGATTAATTACATTTCATTTCCTTTTTGTAGCTTATTATTTATAATTAATTAATCACGGTTTTTTGACTCACTGATATTATTATTTGTTTTCAAATAACGTTCGATTGTAACAATTGATTTCTTTATTCTAGCGTTAGTTTGCTGTTTTGACGATACATCTATAATAATAAAAGCAAGTGTAATGTGTCTGTCTGTCTGTCTGTCTGTCTGACCGAGCTCTCCAGCCAAATCTATCGCACGCAGGGACCTGGAATTTTTTATACGGAAGCACAAAGGGGCTGGCCACCAGACCTCGAAGCCCGATTTTCGATTTTTGAATTAGAAAAATTTTAAAAAAATTATTTATAATTAATTAATCACGGTTTTTTTTGACTCACTGATATTATTATTTGTTTTCAAATAGCGTTCGATTGTAACAATTGATTTCTTTATTCTAGCGTTAGTTTGCTGTTTTGACGATACATCTATAATAATAAAAGCAAGTGTAATGTGTCTGTCTGTCTGTCTGACCGAGCTCTCCAGCCAAAACTATCGCACGCAGGGACCTGGAAATTTTTATACGGAAGCACAAAGGGGCTGGCCACTAGACCTCGAAGCCGGATTTTCGATTTTTGAATTAGAAAAATTTAAAAAAAATTATTTATAATTAATTAATCACGGTTTTTTTGACTCACTGATATTATTATTTGTTTTCAAATAACGTTCGATTGTAACAATTGATTTCTTTAATCTAGCGTTAGTTTGCTGTTTTGACGATACATCTATAATAATAAAAGCAAGTGTAATGTGTCTGTCTGTCTGTCTGTCTGTCTGACCGAGCTCTCCAGCCATATCTATCGCACGCAGGGACCTGGAATTTTTTATACGGAAGCACAAAGGGGCTGGCCACCAGACCTCGAAGCCCGATTTTCGATTTTTGAATTAGAAAAATTTAAAAAAAATTATTTATAATTAATTAATCACGGTTTTTTTGACTCACTGATATTATTATTTGTTTTCAAATAACGTTCGATTGTAACAATTGATTTCTTTATTCTAGCGTTAGTTTGCTCTTTTGACGATACATCTATAATAATAAAAGCAAGTGTAATGTGTCTGTCTGTCTGTCTGACCGAGCTCTCCAGCCAAATCTATCGCACGCAAGGACCTGGAATTTTTTATACGGAAGCACAAAGGGTCTGGCCACTAGACCTCGAAGCCGATTTTCGATTTTTGAATTAGAAAAATTTTAAAAAAATATTTATAATTAATTAATCACGGTTTTTTTGAGTCACTGATATTATTATTTGTTTTCAAATAACGTTCGATTGTAACAATTGATTTCTTTATTCTAGCGTTAGTTTGCTGTTTTGACGATACATCTATAATAATAAAAGCAAGTGTAATATGTCTCTCTGTCTGTCTGTCTGACCGAGCTCTCCAGCCAAATCTATCGCACGCAGGGACCTGGAATTTTTTATACGGAAGCACAAAGGGGCTGGCCACCAGACCTCGAAGCCCGATTTTCAATTTTTGAATTAGAAAAATTTTTAAAAAATTATTTATAATTAATTAATCACGGTTTTTTTGACTCACTGATATTATTATTTGTTTTCAAATAACGTTCGATTGTAACAATTGATTTCTTCATTCTAGCGTTAGTTTGCTGTTTTGACGATACATTAAATCGATTAATTACATTTCATTTCCTTTTTGTAGCTTATTATTTATAATTAATTAATCACGGTTTTTTGACTCACTGATATTATTATTTGTTTTCAAATAACGTTCGATTGTAACAATTGATTTCTTTATTCTAGCGTTAGTTTGCTGTTTTGACGATACATCTATAATAATAAAAGCAAGTGTAATGTGTCTGTCTGTCTGTCTGACCGAGCTCTCCAGCCAAATCTATCGCACGCAGGGACCTGGAATTTTTTATACGGAAGCACAAAGGGGCTGGCCACCAGACCTCGAAGCCCGATTTTCGATTTTTGAATTAGAAAAATTTTAAAAAAATTATTTATAATTAATTAATCACGGTTTTTTTGACTCACTGATATTATTATTTGTTTTCAAATAACGTTCGATTGTAACAATTGATTTCTTTATTCTAGCGTTAGTTTGCTGTTTTGACGATACATCTATAATAATAAAAGCAAGTGTAATGTGTCTGTCTGTCTGTCTGTCTGTCTGACCGAGCTCTCCAGCCAAATCTATCGCACGCAGGGACCTGGAATTTTTTATACGGAAGCACAAAGGGGCTGGCCACCAGACCTCGAAGCCCGATTTTCGATTTTTGAATTAGAAAAATTTTAAAAAAATTATTTATAATTAATTAATCACGGTTTTTTTTGACTCACTGATATTATTATTTGTTTTCAAATAGCGTTCGATTGTAACAATTGATTTCTTTATTCTAGCGTTAGTTTGCTGTTTTGACGATACATCTATAATAATAAAAGCAAGTGTAATGTGTCTGTCTGTCTGTCTGACCGAGCTCTCCAGCCAAAACTATCGCACGCAGGGACCTGGAAATTTTTATACGGAAGCACAAAGGGGCTGGCCACTAGACCTCGAAGCCGGATTTTCGATTTTTGAATTAGAAAAATTTAAAAAAAATTATTTATAATTAATTAATCACGGTTTTTTTGACTCACTGATATTATTATTTGTTTTCAAATAACGTTCGATTGTAACAATTGATTTCTTTATTCTAGCGTTAGTTTGCTGTTTTGACGATACATCTATAATAATAAAAGCAAGTGTAATGTGTCTGTCTGTCTGTCTGACCGAGCTCTCCAGCCATATCTATCGCACGCAGGGACCTGGAATTTTTTATACGGAAGCACAAAGGGGCTGGCCACCAGACCTCGAAGCCCGATTTTCGATTTTTGAATTAGAAAAATTTTAAAAAAATTATTTATAATTAATTAATCACGGTTTTTTTGACTCACTGATATTATTATTTGTTTTCAAATAACGTTCGATTGTAACAATTGATTTCTTTATTCTAGCGTTAGTTTGCTCTTTTGACGATACATCTATAATAATAAAAGCAAGTGTAATGTGTCTGTCTGTCTGTCTGACCGAGCTCTCCAGCCAAATCTATCGCACGCAAGGACCTGGAATTTTTTATACGGAAGCACAAAGGGGCTGGCCACTAGACCTCGAAGCCCGATTTTCGATTTTTGAATTAGAAAAATTTTAAAAAAATATTTATAATTAATTAATCACGGTTTTTTTGAGTCACTGATATTATTATTTGTTTTCAAATAACGTTCGATTGTAACAATTGATTTCTTTATTCTAGCGTTAGTTTGCTGTTTTGACGATACATCTATAATAATAAAAGCAAGTGTAATATGTCTCTCTGTCTGTCTGTCTGACCGAGCTCTCCAGCCAAATCTATCGCACGCAGGGACCTGGAATTTTTTGTACGGAAGCACAAAGGGGCTGGCCACCAGACCTCGAAGCCCGATTTTCGATTTTTGAATTAGAAAAATTTTAAAAAAATTATTTATAATTAATTAATCACGGTTTTTTTGACTCACTGATATTATTATTTGTTTTCAAATAACGTTCGATTGTAACAATTGATTTCTTCATTCTAGCGTTAGTTTGCTGTTTTGACGATACATTAAATCGATTAATTACATTTCATTTCCTTTTTGTAGCTTATTATTTATAATTAATTAATCACGGTTTTTTGACTCACTGATATTATTATTTGTTTTCAAATAACGTTCGATTGTAACAATTGATTTCTTTATTCTAGCGTTAGTTTGCTGTTTTGACGATACATTAAATCGATTAATTACAATTCATTTCTTTTTTGTAGCTTGTGGGGGGGGAAGAGAGAGAGACAGTCTACATGTCCTACACTACTATTCCTGCGCTATTCACTCATCTGCATTTTCTAAATGCACGGGCAACGCCGGGCGGGTACAGCTAGTCTATAATAATAAAAGCAAGTGTAATGTGTCTGTCTGTCTGTCTGACCGAGCTCTCCAGCCAAATCTATCGCACGCAGGGACCTGGAATTTTTTATACGGAAGCACAAAGGGGCTGGCCACCAGACCTCGAAGCCCGATTTTCGATTTTTGAATTAGAAAAATTTAAAAAAAATTATTTATAATTAATTAATCACGGTTTTTTTGACTCACTGATATTATTATTTGTTTTCAAATAACGTTCGATTGTAACAATTGATTTTTTTATTTTAGCGTTAGTTTGCTGTTTTGACGATACATCTATAATAATAAAAGCAAGTGTAATGTGTCTGTCTGTCTGTCTGTCTGTCTGACCGAGCTCTCCAGCCAAATCTATCGCACGCAGGGACCTGGAATTTTTTATACGGAAGCACAAAGGGGCTGGCCACCAGACCTCGAAGCCGGATTTTCGATTTTTGAATTAGAAAAATTAAAAAAAAATTATTTATAATTAATTAATCACGGTTTTTTTGACTCACTGATATTATTATTTGTTTTCAAATAACGTTCGATTGTAACAATTGATTTCTTTATTCTAGCGTTAGTTTGCTGTTTTGACGATACATCTATAATAATAAAAGCAAGTGTTATATGTCTGTCTGTCTGTCTGTCTGACCGAGCTCTCCAGCCAAATCTATCGCACGCAGGGACCTGGAATTTTTTATACGGAAGCACAAAGGGGCTGGCCACCAGACCTCGAAGCCCGATTTTCGATTTTTGAATTAGAAAAATTAAAAAAAAATTATTTATAATTAATTAATCACGGTTTTTTTGACTCAGTGATATTATTATTTGTTTTCAAATAACGTTCGATTGTAACAATTGATTTCTTTATTCTAGCGTTAGTTTGCTGTTTTGACGATACATCTATAATAATAAAAGCAAGTGTAATGTGTCTGTCTGTCTGTCTGTCTGTCTGACCGAGCTCTCCAGCCAAATCTATCGCACGCAGGGACCTGGAATTTTTTATACGGAAGCACAAAGGGGCTGGCCACCAGACCTCGAAGCCCGATTTTCGATTTTTGAATTAGAAAAATTTTAAAAAAATTATTTATAATTAATTAATCACGGTTTTTTTGACTCACTGATATTATTATTTGTTTTCAAATAACGTTCGATTGTAACAATTGATTTCTTTATTCTAGCGTTAGTTTGCTGTTTTGACGATACATCTATAATAATAAAAGCAAGTGTAATGTGTCTGTCTGTCTGTCTGTCTGTCTGACCGAGCTCTCCAGCCAAATCTATCGCACGCAGGGACCTGGAATTTTTTATACGGAAGCACAAAGGGGCTGGCCACCAGACCTCGAAGCCCGATTTTCGATTTTTGAATTAGAAAAATTTTAAAAAAATTATTTATAATTAATTAATCACGGTTTTTTTTGACTCACTGATATTATTATTTGTTTTCAAATAGCGTTCGATTGTAACAATTGATTTCTTTATTCTAGCGTTAGTTTGCTGTTTTGACGATACATCTATAATAATAAAAGCAAGTGTAATGTGTCTGTCTGTCTGTCTGACCGAGCTCTCCAGCCAAAACTATCGCACGCAGGGACCTGGAAATTTTTATACGGAAGCACAAAGGGGCTGGCCACTAGACCTCGAAGCCGGATTTTCGATTTTTGAATTAGAAAAATTTAAAAAAAATTATTTATAATTAATTAATCACGGTTTTTTTGACTCACTGATATTATTATTTGTTTTCAAATAACGTTCGATTGTAACAATTGATTTCTTTAATCTAGCGTTAGTTTGCTGTTTTGACGATACATCTATAATAATAAAAGCAAGTGTAATGTGTCTGTCTGTCTGTCTGTCTGTCTGACCGAGCTCTCCAGCCATATCTATCGCACGCAGGGACCTGGAATTTTTTATACGGAAGCACAAAGGGGCTGGCCACCAGACCTCGAAGCCCGATTTTCGATTTTTGAATTAGAAAAATTTAAAAAAAATTATTTATAATTAATTAATCACGGTTTTTTTGACTCACTGATATTATTATTTGTTTTCAAATAACGTTCGATTGTAACAATTGATTTCTTTATTCTAGCGTTAGTTTGCTCTTTTGACGATACATCTATAATAATAAAAGCAAGTGTAATGTGTCTGTCTGTCTGTCTGACCGAGCTCTCCAGCCAAATCTATCGCACGCAAGGACCTGGAATTTTTTATACGGAAGCACAAAGGGTCTGGCCACTAGACCTCGAAGCCGATTTTCGATTTTTGAATTAGAAAAATTTTAAAAAAATATTTATAATTAATTAATCACGGTTTTTTTGAGTCACTGATATTATTATTTGTTTTCAAATAACGTTCGATTGTAACAATTGATTTCTTTATTCTAGCGTTAGTTTGCTGTTTTGACGATACATCTATAATAATAAAAGCAAGTGTAATATGTCTCTCTGTCTGTCTGTCTGACCGAGCTCTCCAGCCAAATCTATCGCACGCAGGGACCTGGAATTTTTTATACGGAAGCACAAAGGGGCTGGCCACCAGACCTCGAAGCCCGATTTTCAATTTTTGAATTAGAAAAATTTTTAAAAAATTATTTATAATTAATTAATCACGGTTTTTTTGACTCACTGATATTATTATTTGTTTTCAAATAACGTTCGATTGTAACAATTGATTTCTTCATTCTAGCGTTAGTTTGCTGTTTTGACGATACATTAAATCGATTAATTACATTTCATTTCCTTTTTGTAGCTTATTATTTATAATTAATTAATCACGGTTTTTTGACTCACTGATATTATTATTTGTTTTCAAATAACGTTCGATTGTAACAATTGATTTCTTTATTCTAGCGTTAGTTTGCTGTTTTGACGATACATCTATAATAATAAAAGCAAGTGTAATGTGTCTGTCTGTCTGTCTGTCTGTCTGACCGAGCTCTCCAGCCAAATCTATCGCACGCAGGGACCTGGAATTTTTTATACGGAAGCACAAAGGGGCTGGCCACCAGACCTCGAAGCCCGATTTTCGATTTTTGAATTAGAAAAATTTTAAAAAAATTATTTATAATTAATTAATCACGGTTTTTTTGACTCACTGATATTATTATTTGTTTTCAAATAACGTTCGATTGTAACAATTGATTTCTTTATTCTAGCGTTAGTTTGCTGTTTTGACGATACATCTATAATAATAAAAGCAAGTGTAATGTGTCTGTCTGTCTGTCTGTCTGTCTGACCGAGCTCTCCAGCCAAATCTATCGCACGCAGGGACCTGGAATTTTTTATACGGAAGCACAAAGGGGCTGGCCACCAGACCTCGAAGCCCGATTTTCGATTTTTGAATTAGAAAAATTTAAAAAAAATTATTTATAATTAATTAATCACGGTTTTTTTTGACTCACTGATATTATTATTTGTTTTCAAATAGCGTTCGATTGTAACAATTGATTTCTTTATTCTAGCGTTAGTTTGCTGTTTTGACGATACATCTATAATAATAAAAGCAAGTGTAATGTGTCTGTCTGTCTGTCTGACCGAGCTCTCCAGCCAAAACTATCGCACGCAGGGACCTGGAAATTTTTATACGGAAGCACAAAGGGGCTGGCCACTAGACCTCGAAGCCGGATTTTCGATTTTTGAATTAGAAAAATTTAAAAAAAATTATTTATAATTAATTAATCACGGTTTTTTTGACTCACTGATATTATTATTTGTTTTCAAATAACGTTCGATTGTAACAATTGATTTCTTTATTCTAGCGTTAGTTTGCTGTTTTGACGATACATCTATAATAATAAAAGCAAGTGTAATGTGTCTGTCTGTCTGTCTGACCGAGCTCTCCAGCCATATCTATCGCACGCAGGGACCTGGAATTTTTTATACGGAAGCACAAAGGGGCTGGCCACCAGACCTCGAAGCCCGATTTTCGATTTTTGAATTAGAAAAATTTTAAAAAAATTATTTATAATTAATTAATCACGGTTTTTTTGACTCACTGATATTATTATTTGTTTTCAAATAACGTTCGATTGTAACAATTGATTTCTTTATTCTAGCGTTAGTTTGCTCTTTTGACGATACATCTATAATAATAAAAGCAAGTGTAATGTGTCTGTCTGTCTGTCTGACCGAGCTCTCCAGCCAAATCTATCGCACGCAAGGACCTGGAATTTTTTATACGGAAGCACAAAGGGGCTGGCCACTAGACCTCGAAGCCCGATTTTTGAATTAGAAAAATTTTAAAAAAATATTTATAATTAATTAATCACGGTTTTTTTGAGTCACTGATATTATTATTTGTTTTCAAATAACGTTCGATTGTAACAATTGATTTCTTTATTCTAGCGTTAGTTTGCTGTTTTGACGATACATCTATAATAATAAAAGCAAGTGTAATATGTCTCTCTGTCTGTCTGTCTGACCGAGCTCTCCAGCCAAATCTATCGCACGCAGGGACCTGGAATTTTTTATACGGAAGCACAAAGGGGCTGGCCACCAGACCTCGAAGCCCGATTTTCAATTTTTGAATTAGAAAAATTTTTAAAAAATTATTTATAATTAATTAATCACGGTTTTTTTGACTCACTGATATTATTATTTGTTTTCAAATAACGTTCGATTGTAACAATTGATTTCTTCATTCTAGCGTTAGTTTGCTGTTTTGACGATACATTAAATCGATTAATTACATTTCATTTCCTTTTTGTAGCTTATTATTTATAATTAATTAATCACGGTTTTTTGACTCACTGATATTATTATTTGTTTTCAAATAACGTTCGATTGTAACAATTGATTTCTTTATTCTAGCGTTAGTTTGCTGTTTTGACGATACATTAAATCGATTAATTACAATTCATTTCTTTTTTGTAGCTTGTGGGGGGGGAAGAGAGAGAGACAGTCTACATGTCCTACACTACTATTCCTGCGCTATTCACTCATCTGCATTTTCTAAATGCACGGGCAACGCCGGGCGGGTACAGCTAGTCTATAATAATAAAAGCAAGTGTAATGTGTCTGTCTGTCTGTCTGACCGAGCTCTCCAGCCAAATCTATCGCACGCAGGGACCTGGAATTTTTTATACGGAAGCACAAAGGGGCTGGCCACCAGACCTCGAAGCCCGATTTTCGATTTTTGAATTAGAAAAATTTAAAAAAAATTATTTATAATTAATTAATCACGGTTTTTTTGACTCACTGATATTATTATTTGTTTTCAAATAACGTTCGATTGTAACAATTGATTTTTTTATTTTAGCGTTAGTTTGCTGTTTTGACGATACATCTATAATAATAAAAGCAAGTGTAATGTGTCTGTCTGTCTGTCTGTCTGTCTGACCGAGCTCTCCAGCCAAATCTATCGCACGCAGGGACCTGGAATTTTTTATACGGAAGCACAAAGGGGCTGGCCACCAGACCTCGAAGCCCGATTTTCGATTTTTGAATTAGAAAAATTTAAAAAAAATTATTTATAATTAATTAATCACGGTTTTTTTTGACTCACTGATATTATTATTTGTTTTCAAATAACGTTCGATTGTAACAATTGATTTCTTTATTCTAGCGTTAGTTTGCTGTTTTGACGATACATCTATAATAATAAAAGCAAGTGTAATGTGTCTGTCTGTCTCTCTGAACGAGCTCTCCAGCCAAATCTATCGCACGCAGGGACCTGGAAATTTTTATACGGAAGCACAAAGGGGCTGGCCACTAGACCTCGAAGCCGGATTTTCGATTTTTGAATTAGAAAAATTAAAAAAAAATTATTTATAATTAATTAATCACGGTTTTTTTGACTCACTGATATTATTATTTGTTTTCAAATAACGTTCGATTGTAACAATTGATTTCTTTATTCTAGCGTTAGTTTGCTGTTTTGACGATACATCTATAATAATAAAAGCAAGTGTAATGTGTCTGTCTGTCTGTCTGTCTGTCTGACCGAGCTCTCCAGCCAAATCTATCGCACGCAGGGACCTGGAATTTTTTATACGGAAGCACAAAGGGGCTGGCCACCAGACCTCGAAGCCCGATTTTCGATTTTTGAATTAGAAAATTTTTAAAAAAATTCTTTATAATTAACTAATCACGGATTTTTTGACTCACTGATATTATTATTTGTTTTCAAATAACGTTCGATTGTAACAATTGATTTCTTTATTCTAGCGTTAGTTTGCTGTTTTGACGATACATTAATAATAAAAGCAAGTGTAATGTGTCTGTCTGTCTGTCTGTCTGTCTGACCGAGCTCTCCAGCCAAATCTATCGCACGCAGGGACCTGGAATTTTTTATACGGAAGCACAAAGGGGCTGGCCACCAGACCTCGAAGCCCGATTTTCGATTTTTGAATTAGAAAAATTTTAAAAAAATTATTTATAATTAATTAATCACGGTTTTTTTGACTCACTGATATTATTATTTGTTTTCAAATAACGTTCGATTGTAACAATTGATTTCTTTATTCTAGCGTTAGTTTGCTGTTTTGACGATACATCTATAATAATAAAAGCAAGTGTAATGTGTCTGTCTGTCTGTCTGTCTGACCGAGCTCTCCAGCCAAATCTATCGCACGCAGGGACCTGGAATTTTTTATACGGAAGCACAAAGGGGCTGGCCACCAGACCTCGAAGCCCGATTTTCGATTTTTGAATTAGAAAAATTAAAAAAAAATTATTTATAATTAATTAATCACGGTTTTTTTGACTCACTGATATTATTATTTGTTTTCAAATAACGTTCGATTGTAACAATTGATTTCTTTATTCTAGCGTTAGTTTGCTGTTTTGACGATACATCTATAATAATAAAAGCAAGTGTAATGTGTCTGTCTGTCTGTCTGTGTGTCTGACCGAGCTCTCCAGCCATATCTATCGCACGCAGGGACCTGGAATTTTTTATACGGAAGCACAAAGGGGCTGGCCACCAGACCTCGAAGCCGGATTTTCGATTTTTGAATTAGAAAAATTTAAAAAAAATTATTTATAATTAATTAATCACGGTTTTTTTGACTCACTGATATTATTATTTGTTTTCAAATAACGTTCGATTGTAACAATTGATTTCTTTATTCTAGCGTTAGTTTGCTGTTTTGACGATACATCTATAATAATAAAAGCAAGTGTAATGTGTCTGTCTGTCTGTCTGTCTGACCGAGCTCTCCAGCCAAATCTATCGCACGCAGGGACCTGGAATTTTTTATACGGAAGCACAAAGGGGCTGGCCACCAGACCTCGAAGCCCGATTTTCGATTTTTGAATTAGAAAAATTAAAAAAAAATTATTTATAATTAATTAATCACGGTTTTTTTGACTCACTGATATTATTATTTTCAAATAACGTTCGATTGTAACAATTGATTTCTTTATTCTAGCGTTAGTTTGCTGTTTTGACGATACATCTATAATAATGAAAGCAAGTGTAATGTGTCTGTCTGTCTGACCGAGCTCTCCAGCCAAATCTATCGCACGCAGGGACCTGGAATTTTTTATACGGAAGCACAAAAGGGCTGGCCACCAGACCTCGAAGCCCGATTTTCGATTTTTGAATTAGAAAAATTTTAAAAAAATTATTTATAATTAATTAATCACGGTTTTTTTGACTCACTGATATTATTATTTGTTTTCAAATAACGTTCGATTGTAACAATTGATTTCTTTATTCTAGCGTTAGTTTGCTGTTTTGACGATACATCTATAATAATAAAAGCAAGTGTAATGTGTCTGTCTGTCTGTCTGTCTGTCTGACCGAGCTCTCGAGCCAAATCTATCGCACGCAGGGACCTGGAATTTTTTATACGGAAGCACAAAGGGGCTGGCCACCAGACCTCGAAGCCCGATTTTCGATTTTTGAATTAGAAAAATTAAAAAAAAATTATTTATAATTAATTAATCACGGTTTTTTTGACTCGATGATATTATTATTTGTTTTCAAATAACGTTCGATTGTAACAATTGATTTCTTTATTCTAGCGTTAGTTTGCTGTTTTGACGATACATCTATAATAATAAAAGCAAGTGTAATGTGTCTGTCTGTCTGTCTGTCTGTCTGACCGAGCTCTCCAGGCATATCTATCGCACGCAGGGACCTGGAATTTTTTATACGGAAGCACAAAGGGGCTGGCCACCAGACCTCGAAGCCCGATTTTCGATTTTTGAATTAGAAAAATTTTTAAAAAATTATTTTTAATTAATTAATCACGGTTTTTTTGACTCACTGATATTATTATTTGTTTTAAATTACGTTCGATTGTAACAATTGATTTCTTTATTCTAGCGTTAGTTTGCTGTTTTGACGATACATCTATAATAATAAAAGCAAGTGTAATGTGTCTGTCTGTCTGTCTGTCTGACCGAGCTCTCCAGCCATATCTATCGCACGCAGGGACCTGGAATTTTTTATACGGAAGCACAAAGGGGCTGGCCACCAGACCTCGAAGCACGATTTTCGATTTTTGAATTAGAAAAATTTTAAAAAAATTATTTATAATTAATTAATCACGGTTTTTTTGACTCACTGATATTATTATTTGTTTTCAAATAACGTTCGATTGTAACAATTGATTTCTTTATTCTAGCGTTAGTTTGCTGTTTTGACGATACATCTATAATAATAAAAGCAAGTTTAATGTGTCTGTCTGTCTGTCTGTCTGACCGAGCTCTCCAGCCGTATCTATCGCACGCAGGGACCTGGAATTTTTTATACGGAAGCACAAAGGGGCTGGCCACCAGACCTCGAAGCACGATTTTTGATTTTTGAATTAGAAAAATTTTAAAAAAATTATTTATAATTAATTAATCACGGTTTTTTTGACTCACTGATATTATTATTTGTTTTCAAATAACGTTCGATTGTAACAATTGATTTCTTTATTCTAGCGTTAGTTTGCTGTTTTGACGATACATCTATAATAATAAAAGCAAGTGTAATGTGTCTGTCTGTCTGTCTGTCTGACCGAGCTCTCCAGCCAAATCTATCGCACGCAGGGACCTGGAATTTTTTATACGGAAGCACAAAGGGGCTGGCCACCAGACCTCGAAGCCAGATTTTCGATTTTTGAATTAGAAAAATTTTAAAAAAATTATTTATAATTAATTAATCACGGTTTTTTTGACTCACTGATATTATTATTTGTTTTCAAATAACGTTCGATTGTAACAATTGATTTCTTTATTCTAGCGTTAGTTTGCTGTTTTGACGATACATCTATAATAATAAAAGCAAGTGTAATGTGTCTGTCTGTCTGACCGAGCTCTCCAGCCAAATCTATCGCACGCAGGGACCTGGAATTTTTTATACGGAAGCACAAAGGGGCTGGCCACCAGACCTCGAAGCCGATTTTCGATTTTTGATTTAGAAAAATTTAAAAAAAATTATTTATAATTAATTAATCACGGTTTTTTTGACTCGATGATATTATTATTTGTTTTCAAATAACGTTCGATTGTAACAATTTATTTCTTTATTCTAGCGTTAGTTTGCTGTTTTGACGATACATCTATAATAATAAAAGCAAGTGTAATGTGTCTGTCTGTCTGTCTGTCTGTCTGACCGAGCTCTCCAGCCAAATCTATCGCACGCAGGGACCTGGAATTTTTTATACGGAAGCACAAAGGGGCTGGCCACTAGACATCGAAGCCCGATTTTCGATTTTTGAATTAGGAAAATTTAAAAAAAAATTATTTATAATTAATTAATCACGGTTTTTTTGACTCACTGATATTATTATTTGTTTTCAAATAACGTTCGATTGTAACAATTGATTTCTTTATTCTAGCGTTAGTTTGCTGTTTTGACGATACATCTATAATAATAAAACCAACTGTAATGTGTCTGTCTGTCTGTCTGTCTGTCTGACCGAGCTCTCCAGCCAAATCTATCGCACGCAGGGACCTGGAATTTTTTATACGGAAGCACAAAGGGGCTGGCCACTAGACCTCGAAGCCCGATTTTCGATTTTTGAATTAGGAAAATTTTAAAAAAATTATTTATAATTAATTAATCACGGTTTTTTTGACTCACTGATATTATTTTTTGTTTTCAAATAACGTTCGATTGTAACAATTGATTTCTTTATTCTAGCGTTAGTTTGCTGTTTTGACGATACATCTATAATAATAAAAGCAAGTGTAATGTGTCTGTCTGTCTGTCTGTCTGTCTGTCTGTCTGACCGAGCTCTCCAGCCAAATCTATCGCACGCAGGGACCTGGAATTTTTTATACGGAAGCACAAAGGGGCTGGCCACCAGACCTCGAAGCCCGATTTTCGATTTTTGAATTAGAAAAATTTTAAAAAAATTATTTATAATTAATTAATCACGGTTTTTTTGACTCACTGATATTATTATTTGTTTTCAAATAACGTTCGATTGTAACAATTGATTTCTTTATTCTAGCGTTAGTTTGCTGTTTTGACGATACATCTATAATAATAAAAGCAAGTGTAATGTGTCTGTCTGTCTGTCTGACCGAGCTCTCCAGCCAAATCTATCGCACGCAGGGACCTGGAATTTTTTATACGGAAGCACAAAGGGGCTGGCCACCAGACCTCGAAGCCAGATTTTCGATTTTTGAATTAGAAAAATTAAAAAAAATTATTTATAATTAATTAATCACGGTTTTTTTGACTCACTGATATTATTATTTGTTTTCAAATAACGTTCGATTGTAACAATTGATTTCTTTATTCTAGCGTTAGTTTGCTGTTTTGACGATACATCTATAATAATAAAAGCAAGTGTAATGTGTCTGTCTGTCTGTCTGTCTGACCGAGCTCTCCAGCCAAATCTATCGCACGCAGGGACCTGGAATTTTTTATACGGAAGCACAAAGGGGCTGGCCACCAGACCTCGAAGCCGATTTTCGATTTTTGATTTAGAAAAATTTAAAAAAAATTATTTATAATTAATTAATCACGGTTTTTTTGACTCACTGATATTATTATTTGTTTTCAAATAACGTTCGATTGTAACAATTGATTTCTTTATTCTAGCGTTAGTTTGCTGTTTTGACGATAAATCTATAATAATAAAACCAACTGTAATGTGTCTGTCTGTCTGTCTGTCTGTCTGACCGAGCTCTCCAGCCAAATCTATCGCACGCAGGGACCTGGAATTTTTTATACGGAAGCACAAAGGGGCTGGCCACTAGACCTCGAAGCCCGATTTTCGGTTTTTGAATTAGGAAAATTTAAAAAAAATTATTTATAATTAATTAATCATGGTTTTTTTGACTCACTGATATTATTTTTTGTTTTCAAATAACGTTCGATTGTAACAATTGATTTCTTTATTCTAGCGTTAGTTTGCTGTTTTGACGATACATCTATAATAATAAAAGCAAGTGTAATGTGTCTGTCTGTCTGTCTGTCTGTCTGACCGAGCTCTCCAGCCAAATCTATCGCACGCAGGGACCTGGAATTTTTTATACGGAAGCACAAAGGGGCTGGCCACCAGACCTCGAAGCCCGATTTTCGATTTTTGAATTAGAAAAATTTAAAAAAAATTATTTATAATTAATTAATCACGGTTTTTTTGACTCACTGATATTATTATTTGTTTTCAAATAACGTTCGATTGTAACAATTGATTTCTTTATTCTAGCGTTAGTTTGCTGTTTTGACGATACATCTATAATAATAAAAGCAAGTGTAATGTGTCTGTCTGTCTGTCTGACCGAGCTCTCCAGCCAAATCTATCGCACGCAGGGACCTGGAATTTTTTATACGGAAGCACAAAGGGGCTGGCCACCAGACCTCGAAGGCAGATTTTCGATTTTTTAATTAGAAAAATTTTAAAAAAATTATTTATAATTAATTAATCACGGTTTTTTTGACTCACTGATATTATTATTTGTTTTCAAATAACGTTCGATTGTAACAATTGATTTCTTTATTCTAGCGTTAGTTTGCTGTTTTGACGATACATCTATAATAATAAAAGCAAGTGTAATCTGTCTGTCTGTCTGTCTGACCGAGCTCTCCAGCCAAATCTATCGCACGCAGGGACCTGGAATTTTTTATACGGAAGCACAAAGGGGCTGGCCACCAGACCTCGAAGCCCGATTTTCGATTTTTGAATTAGAAAAATTTTAAAAAAATTATTTATAATTAATTAATCACGGTTTTTTTGACTCACTGATATTATTATTTGTTTTCAAATAACGTTCGATTGTAACAATTGATTTCTTTATTCTAGCGTTAGTTTGCTGTTTTGACGATACATCTATAATAATAAAAGCAAGTGTAATGTGTCTGTCTGTCTGTCTGTCTGTCTGTCTGACCGAGCTCTCCACCCAAATCTATCGCACGCAGGGACCTGGAATTTTTTATACGGAAACACAAAGGGGCTGGCCACCAGACCTCGAAGCCCAATTTTCGAATTTTGAATTAGAAAAATTTAAAAAAAATTATTTATAATTAATTAATCACGGTTTTTTTGACTCACTGATATTATTATTTGTTTTCAAATAACGTTCGATTGTAACAATTGATTTCTTTATTCTAGCGTTAGTTTGCTGTTTTGACGATACATCTATAATAATAAAAGCAAGTGTAATGTGTCTGTCTGTCTGTCTGTCTGACCGAGCTCTCCAGCCAAATCTATCGCACGCAGGGACCTGGAATTTTTTATACGGAAGCACAAAGGGACTGGCCACCAGACCTCGAAGCCGATTTTCGATTTTTGATTTAGAAAAATTTAAAAAAAATTATTTATAATTAATTAATCACGGTTTTTTTGACTCACTGATATTATTATTTGTTTTCAAATAACGTTCGATTGTAACAATTTATTTCTTTATTCTAGCGTTAGTTTGCTGTTTTGACGATACATCTATAATAATAAAAGCAAGTGTAATGTAACTGTCTGTCTGTCTGTCTGTCTGACCGAGCTCTCCAGCCAAATCTATCGCACGCAGGGACCTGGAATTTTTTATACGGAAGCACAAAGGGGCTGGCCACTAGACCTCGAAGCCCGATTTTCGATTTTTGAATTAGGAAAATTTTAAAAAAATTATTTATAATTAATTAATCACGGTTTTTTTGACTCACTGATATTATTATTTGTTTTCAAATAACGTTCGATTGTAACAATTGATTTCTTTATTCTAGCGTTAGTTTGCTGTTTTGACGATACATCTATAATAATAAAAGCAAGTGTAATGTGTCTGTCTGTCTGTCTGACCGAGCTCTCCAGCCAAATCTATCGCACGCAGGGACCTGGAATTTTTTATACGGAAGCACAAAGGGGCTGGCCACCAGACCTCGAAGCCCGATTTTCGATTTTTGAATTAGAAAAAATTTTAAAAAAAATTATTTATAATTAATTAATCACGGTTTTTTTGACTCACTGATATTATTATTTGTTTTCAAATAACGTTCGATTGTAACAATTGATTTCTTTATTCTAGCGTTAGTTTGCTGTTTTGACGATACATCTATAATAATAAAAGCAAGTGTAATGTGTCTGTCTGTCTGTCTGTCTGTCTGACCGAGCTCTCCAGCCAAATCTATCGCACGCAGGGACCTGGAATTTTTTATACGGAAGCACAAAGGGGCTGGCCACCAGACCTCGAAGCCCGATTTTCGATTTTGAATTAGAAAAATTAAAAAAAATTATTTATAATTAATTAATCACTGTTTTTTTGACTCACTGATATTATTATTTGTTTTCAAATAACGTTCGATTGTAACAATTGATTTCTTTATTCTAGCGTTAGTTTGCTGTTTTGACGATACATCTATAATAATAAAAGCAAGTGTAATGTGTCTGTCTGTCTGTCTGTCTGTCTGACCGAGCTCTCCAGCCAAATCTATCGCACGCAGGGACCTGGAATTTTTTATACGGAAGCACAAAGGGGCTGGCCACCAGACCTCGAAGCCCGATTTTCGATTTTTGAATTAGAAAAATTTAAAAAAAATTATTTATAATTAATTAATCACGGTTTTTTTTGACTCACTGATATTATTATTTGTTTTCAAATAACGTTCGATTGTAACAATTGATTTCTTTATTCTAGCGTTAGTTTGCTGTTTTGACGATACATCTATAATAATAAAAGCAAGTGTAATGTGTCTGTCTGTCTGTCTGTCTGACCGAGCTCTCCAGCGAAATCTATCGCACGCAGGGACCTGAAATTTTTTATACGGAAGCACAAAGGGTCTGGCCACTAGACCTCGAAGCCCGATTTTCGATGAATTAGAAAAATTTTAAAAAAATATTTTATAATTAATTAATCACGGTTTTTTTGACTCACTGATATTATTATTTGTTTTCAAATAACGTTCGATTGTAACAATTGATTTCTTTATTCTAGCGTTAGTTTGCTGTTTTGACGATACATCTATAATAATAAAAGCAAGTGTAATGTGTCTGTCTGTCTGTCTGACCGAGCTCTTCAGCCAAATCTATCGCACGCAGGGACCTGGAATTTTTATACGGAAGCACAAAGGGGCTGGCCACCAGACCTCGAAGCCCGATTTTCGATTTTTGAATTAGAAAAATTTAAAAAAAATTATTTATAAATAATTAATCACGGTTTTTTTGACTCACTGATATTATTATTTGTTTTCAAATAACGTTCAATTGTAACAATTGATTTCTTTATTCTAGCGTTAGTTTGCTGTTTTGACGACACATCTATAATAATAAAAGCAAGTGTAATGTGTCTGTCTGTCTGTCTGTCTGTCTGACCGAGCTCTCCAGCCAAATCTATCGCACGCAGGGACCTGGAATTTTTTATACGGAAGCACAAAGGGGCTGGCCACCAGACCTCGAAGCCCGATTTTCGAATTTTGAATTAGAAAAAGTTTAAAAAAATTATTTATAATTAATTAATCACGGTTTTTTTGACTCACTGATATTATTATTTGTTTTCAAATAACGTTCGATTGTAACAATTGATTTCTTTATTCTAGCGTTAGTTTGCTGTTTTGACGATACATCTATAATAATAAAAGCAAGTGTAATGTGTCTGTCTGTCTGTCTGACCGAGCTCTCCAGCCAAATCTATCGCACGCAGGGACCTGGAATTTTTTATACGGAAGCACAAAGGGGCTGGCCACCAGACCTCGAAGCCCGATTTTCGAATTTTGAATTAGAAAAAGTTTAAAAAAATTATTTATAATTAATTAATCACGGTTTTTTTGACTCACTGATATTATTATTTGTTTTCAAATAACGTTCGATTGTAACAATTGATTTCTTTATTCTAGCGTTAGTTTGCTGTTTTGACGATACATCTATAATAATAAAAGCAAGTGTAATGTGTCTGTCTGTCTGTCTGTCTGTCTGTCTGACCGAGCTCTCCAGCCAAATCTATCGCACGCAGGGACCTGGAATTTTTTATACGGAAGCACAAAGGGGCTGGCCACCAGACCTCGAAGCCGATTTTCGATTTTTGATTTAGAAAAATTTAAAAAAAAATTATTTATAATTAATTAATCACGGTTTTTTTGACTCACTGATATTATTATTTGTTTTCAAATAACGTTCGATTGTAACAATTTATTTCTTTATTCTAGCGTTAGTTTGCTGTTTTGACGATACATCTATAATAATAAAAGCAAGTGTAATGTAACTGTCTGTCTGTCTGTCTGTCTGACCGAGCTCTCCAGCCAAATCTATCGCACGCAGGGACCTGGAATTTTTTATACGGAAGCACAAAGGGGCTGGACACTAGACCTCGAAGCCCGATTTTCAATTTTTGAATTAGAAAAATTAAAAAAAAATTATTTATAATTAATTAATCACGGTTTTTTTGACTCACTGATATTATTATTTGTTTTCAAATAACGTTCGATTGTAACAATTGATTTCTTTATTCTAGCGTTAGTTTGCTGTTTTGACGATACATCTATAATAATAAAAGCAAGTGTAATGTGTCTGTCTGTCTGTCTGACCGAGCTCTCCAGCCAAATCTATCGCACGCAGGGACCTGGAATTTTTTATACGGAAGCACAAAGGGGCTGGCCACCAGACCTCGAAGCCCGATTTTCGATTTTTGAATTAGAAAAATTTTAAAAAAATTATTTATAATTAATTAATCACGGTTTTTTTGACTCACTGATATTATTATTTGTTTTCAAATAACGTTCGATTGTAACAATTGATTTCTTTATTCTAGCGTTAGTTTGCTGTTTTGACGATACATCTATAATAATAAAAGCAAGTGTAATGTGTCTGTCTGTCTGTCTGTCTGTCTGACCGAGCTCTCCAGCCAAATCTATCGCACGCAGGGACCTGGAATTTTTTATACGGAAGCACAAAGGGGCTGGCCACCAGACCTCGAAGCCCGATTTTCGATTTTTGAATTAGAAAAATTTTAAAAAAATTATTTATAATTAATTAATCACGGTTTTTTTGACTCACTGATATTATTATTTGTTTTCAAATAACGTTCGATTGTAACAATTGATTTCTTTATTCTAGCGTTAGTTTGCTGTTTTGACGATACATCTATAATAATAAAAGCAAGTGTAATGTGTCTGTCTGTCTGTCTGTCTGTCTGACCGAGCTCTCCAGCCAAATCTATCGCACGCAGGGACCTGGAATTTTTTATACGGAAGCACAAAGGGGCTGGCCACCAGACCTCGAAGCCCGATTTTCGATTTTTGAATTAGAAAAATTAAAAAAAATTATTTATAATTAATTAATCACGGTTTTTTTGACTCACTGATATTATTATTTGTTTTCAAATAACGTTCGATTGTAACAATTGATTTCTTTATTCTAGCGTTAGTTTGCTGTTTTGACGATACATCTATAATAATAAAAGCAAGTGTAATGTGTCTGTCTGTCTGTCTGTCTGACCGAGCTCTCCAGCGAAATCTATCACACGCAGGGACCTGGAATTTTTTATACGGAAGCACAAAGGGGCTGGCCACTAGACCTCGAAGCCCGATTTTCGATGAATTAGAAAAATTTTAAAAAAATATTTTATAATTAATTAATCACGGTTTTTTTGACTCACTGATATTAATATTTGTTTTCAAATAACGTTCGATTGTAACAATTGATTTCTTTATTCTAGCGTTAGTTTGCTGTTTTGACGATACATCTATAATAATAAAAGCAAGTGTAATGTGTCTGTCTGTCTGTCTGACCGAGCTCTTCAGCCAAATCTATCGCACGCAGGGACCTGGAATTTTTATACGGAAGCACAAAGGGGCTGGCCACCAGACCTCGAAGCCCGATTTTCGATTTTTGAATTAGAAAAATTTAAAAAAATTATTTATAAATAATTAATCACGGTTTTTTTGACTCACTGATATTATTATTTGTTTTCAAATAACGTTCGATTGTAACAATTGATTTCTTTATTCTAGCGTTAGTTTGCTGTTTTGACGATACATCTATAATAATAAAAGCAAGTGTAATGTGTCTGTCTGTCTGTCTGTCTGTCTGACCGAGCTCTCCAGCCAAATCTATCGCACGCAGGGACCTGGAATTTTTTATACGGAAGCACAAAGGGGCTGGCCACCAGACCTCGAAGCCCGATTTTCGATTTTTGAATTAGAAAAATTTAAAAAAAATTATTTATAATTAATTAATCACGGTTTTTTTGACTCACTGATATTATTATTTGTTTTCAAATAACGTTCGATTGTAACAATTGATTTCTTTATTCTAGCGTTAGTTTGCTGTTTTGACGATACATCTATAATAATAAAAGCAAGTGTAATGTGTCTGTCTGTCTGTCTGACCGAGCTCTCCAGCCAAATCTATCGCACGCAGGGACCTGGAATTTTTTATACGGAAGCACAAAGGGGCTGGCCACCAGACCTCGAAGCCCGATTTTCGATTTTTGAATTAGAAAAATTAAAAAAAAATTATTTATAATTAATTAATCACGGTTTTTTTGACTCACTGATATTATTATTTGTTTTCAAATAACGTTCGATTGTAACAATTGATTTCTTTATTCTAGCGTTAGTTTGCTGTTTTGACGATACATCTATAATAATAAAAGCAAGTGTAATGTGTCTGTCTGTCTGTCTGTCTGTCTGACCGAGCTCTCCAGCCAAATCTATCGCACGCAGGGACCTGGAATTTTTTATACGGAAGCACAAAGGGGCTGGCCACCAGACCTCGAAGCCCGATTTTCGATTTTTGAATTAGAAAAATTTAAAAAAAATTATTTATAATTAATTAATCACGGTTTTTTTGACTCACTGATATTATTATTTGTTTTCAAATAACGTTCGATTGTAACAATTGATTTCTTTATTCTAGCGTTAGTTTGCTGTTTTGACGATACATCTATAATAATAAAAGCAAGTGTAATGTGTCTGTCTGTCTGTCTGTCTGACCGAGCTCTCCAGCGAAATCTATCGCACGCAGGGACCTGGAATTTTTTATACGGAAGCACAAAGGGTCTGGCCACTAGACCTCGAAGCCCGATTTTCGATGAATTAGAAAAATTTAAAAAAAATATTTTATAATTAATTAATCACGGTTTTTTTGACTCACTGATATTATTATTTGTTTTCAAATAACGTTCGATTGTAACAATTGATTTCTTTATTCTAGCGTTAGTTTGCTGTTTTGACGATACATCTATAATAATAAAAGCAAGTGTAATGTGTCTGTCTGTCTGTCTGACCGAGCTCTTCAGCCAAATCTATCGCACGCAGGGACCTGGAATTTTTATACGGAAGCACAAAGGGGCTGGCCACCAGACCTCGAAGCCCGATTTTCGATTTTTGAATTAGAAAAATTTAAAAAAAATTATTTATAAATAATTAATCACGGTTTTTTTGACTCACTGATATTATTATTTGTTTTCAAATAACGTTCAATTGTAACAATTGATTTCTTTATTCTAGCGTTAGTTTGCTGTTTTGACGACACATCTATAATAATAAAAGCAAGTGTAATGTGTCTGTCTGTCTGTCTGTCTGTCTGACCGAGCTCTCCAGCCAAATCTATCGCACGCAGGGACCTGGAATTTTTTATACGGAAGCACAAAGGGGCTGGCCACCAGACCTCGAAGCCCGATTTTCGATTTTTGAATTAGAAAAATTTAAAAAAAATTATTTATAATTAATTAATCACGGTTTTTTTGACTCACTGATATTATTATTTGTTTTCAAATAACGTTCGATTGTAACAATTGATTTCTTTATTCTAGCGTTAGTTTGCTGTTTTGACGATACATCTATAATAATAAAAGCAAGTGTAATGTGTCTGTCTGTCTGTCTGACCGAGCTCTCCAGCCAAATCTATCGCACGCAGGGACCTGGAATTTTTTATACGGAAGCACAAAGGGGCTGGCCACCAGACCTCGAAGCCCGATTTTCGAATTTTGAATTAGAAAAATTTTAAAAAAATTATTTATAATTAATTAATCACGGTTTTTTTGACTCACTGATATTATTATTTGTTTTCAAATAACGTTCGATTGTAACAATTTATTTCTTTATTCTAGCGTTAGTTTGCTGTTTTGACGATACATCTATAATAATAAAAGCAAGTGTAATGTAACTGTCTGTCTGTCTGTCTGTCTGACCGAGCTCTCCAGCCAAATCTATCGCACGCAGGGACCTGGAATTTTTTATACGGAAGCACAAAGGGGCTGGCCACTAGACCTCGAAGCCCGATTTTCAATTTTTGAATTAGAAAAATTTAAAAAAAATTATTTATAATTAATTAATCACGGTTTTTTTGACTCACTGATATTATTATTTGTTTTCAAATAACGTTCGATTGTAACAATTGATTTCTTTATTCTAGCGTTAGTTTGCTGTTTTGACGATACATCTATAATAATAAAAGCAAGTGTAATGTGTCTGTCTGTCTGTCTGACCGAGCTCTCCAGCCAAATCTATCGCACGCAGGGACCTGGAATTTTTTATACGGAAGCACAAAGGGGCTGGCCACCAGACCTCGAAGCCCGATTTTCGATTTTTGAATTAGAAAAATTTTAAAAAAAATTATTTATAATTAATTAATCACGGTTTTTTTGACTCACTGATATTATTATTTGTTTTCAAATAAACGTTCGATTGTAACAATTGATTTCTTTATTCTAGCGTTAGTTTGCTGTTTTGACGATACATCTATAATAATAAAAGCAAGTGTAATGTGTCTGTCTGTCTGTCTGTCTGTCTGACCGAGCTCTCCAGCCAAATCTATCGCACGCAGGGACCTGGAATTTTTTATACGGAAGCACAAAGGGGCTGGCCACCAGACCTCGAAGCCCGATTTTCGATTTTTGAATTAGAAAAATTAAAAAAGAAATATTTATAATTAATTAATCACGGTTTTTTTGACTCACTGATATTATTATTTGTTTTCAAATAACGTTCGATTGTAACAATTGATTTCTTTATTCTAGCGTTAGTTTGCTGTTTTGACGATACATCTATAATAATAAAAGCAAGTGTAATGTGTCTGTCTGTCTGTCTGTCTGACCGAGCTCTCCAGCGAAATCTATCGCACGCAGGGACCTGGAATTTTTTATACGGAAGCACAAAGGGGCTGGCCACTAGACCTCGAAGCCCGATTTTCGATGAATTAGAAAAATTTTAAAAAAATATTTTATAATTAATTAATCACGGTTTTTTTGACTCACTGATATTAATATTTGTTTTCAAATAACGTTCGATTGTAACAATTGATTTCTTTATTCTAGCGTTAGTTTGCTGTTTTGACGATACATCTATAATAATAAAAGCAAGTGTAATGTGTCTGTCTGTCTGTCTGACCGAGCTCTCCAGCCAAATCTATCGCACGCAGGGACCTGGAATTTTTTATACGGAAGCACAAAGGGGCTGGCCACCAGACCTCGAAGCCCGATTTTCGATTTTTGAATTAGAAAAATTTTAAAAAAATTATTTATAATTAATTAATCACGGTTTTTTTGACTCACTGATATTATTATTTGTTTTCAAATAACGTTCGATTGTAACAATTGATTTCTTTATTCTAGCGTTAGTTTGCTGTTTTGACGATACATCTATAATAATAAAAGCAAGTGTAATGTGTCTGTCTGTCTGTCTGTCTGTCTGACCGAGCTCTCCAGCCAAATCTATCGCACGCAGGGACCTGGAATTTTTTATACGGAAGCACAAAGGGGCTGGCCACCAGACCTCGAAGCCCGATTTTCGATTTTTGAATTAGAAAAATTTTAAAAAAATTATTTATAATTAATTAATCACGGTTTTTTTGACTCACTGATATTATTATTTGTTTTCAAATAACGTTCGATTGTAACAATTGATTTCTTTATTCTAGCGTTAGTTTGCTGTTTTGACGATACATCTATAATAATAAAAGCAAGTGTAATGTGTCTGTCTGTCTGTCTGTCTGTCTGACCGAGCTCTCCAGCCAAATCTATCGCACGCAGGGACCTGGAATTTTTTATACGGAAGCACAAAGGGGCTGGCCACCAGACCTCGAAGCCCGATTTTCGATTTTTGAATTAGAAAAATTAAAAAAAAATTATTTATAATTAATTAATCACGGTTTTTTTGACTCACTGATATTATTATTTGTTTTCAAATAACGTTCGATTGTAACAATTGATTTCTTTATTCTAGCGTTAGTTTGCTGTTTTGACGATACATCTATAATAATAAAAGCAAGTGTAATGTGTCTGTCTGTCTGTCTGTCTGACCGAGCTCTCCAGCGAAATCTATCACACGCAGGGACCTGGAATTTTTTATACGGAAGCACAAAGGGGCTGGCCACTAGACCTCGAAGCCCGATTTTCGATGAATTAGAAAAATTTTAAAAAAATATTTTATAATTAATTAATCACGGTTTTTTTGACTCACTGATATTAACATTTGTTTTCAAATAACGTTCGATTGTAACAATTGATTTCTTTATTCTAGCGTTAGTTTGCTGTTTTGACGATACATCTATAATAATAAAAGCAAGTGTAATGTGTCTGTCTGTCTGTCTGACCGAGCTCTTCAGCCAAATCTATCGCACGCAGGGACCTGGAATTTTTATACGGAAGCACAAAGGGGCCGGCCACCAGACCTCGAAGCCCGATTTTCGATTTTTGAATTAGAAAAATTTAAAAAAATTATTTATAAATAATTAATCACGGTTTTTTTTGACTCACTGATATTATTATTTGTTTTCAAATAACGTTCGATTGTAACAATTGATTTCTTTATTCTAGCGTTAGTTTGCTGTTTTGACGATACATCTATAATAATAAAAGCAAGTGTAATGTGTCTGTCTGTCTGTCTGTCTGTCTGACCGAGCTCTCCAGCCAAATCTATCGCACGCAGGGACCTGGAATTTTTTATACGGAAGCACAAAGGGGCTGGCCACCAGACCTCGAAGCCCGATTTTCGATTTTTGAATTAGAAAAATTTAAAAAAAATTATTTATAATTAATTAATCACGGTTTTTTTGACTCACTGATATTATTATTTGTTTTCAAATAACGTTCGATTGTAACAATTGATTTCTTTATTCTAGCGTTAGTTTGCTGTTTTGACGATACATCTATAATAATAAAAGCAAGTGTAATGTGTCTGTCTGTCTGTCTGTCTGTCTGACCGAGCTCTCCAGCCAAATCTATCGCACGCAGGGACCTGGAATTTTTTATACGGAAGCACAAAGGGGCTGGCCACCAGACCTCGAAGCCCGATTTTCGATTTTTGAATTAGAAAAATTAAAAAAAAATTATTTATAATTAATTAATCACGGTTTTTTTGACTCACTGATATTATTATTTGTTTTCAAATAACGTTCGATTGTAACAATTGATTTCTTTATTCTAGCGTTAGTTTGCTGTTTTGACGATACATCTATAATAATAAAAGCAAGTGTAATGTGTCTGTCTGTCTGTCTGTCTGTCTGACCGAGCTCTCCAGCCAAATCTATCGCACGCAGGGACCTGGAATTTTTTATACGGAAGCACAAAGGGGCTGGCCACCAGACCTCGAAGCCCGATTTTCGATTTTTGAATTAGAAAAATTTAAAAAAAATTATTTATAATTAATTAATCACGGTTTTTTTGACTCACTGATATTATTATTTGTTTTCAAATAACGTTCGATTGTAACAATTGATTTCTTTATTCTAGCGTTAGTTTGCTGTTTTGACGATACATCTATAATAATAAAAGCAAGTGTAATGTGTCTGTCTGTCTGTCTGTCTGACCGAGCTCTCCAGCGAAATCTATCGCACGCAGGGACCTGGAATTTTTTATACGGAAGCACAAAGGGTCTGGCCACTAGACCTCGAAGCCCGATTTTCGATGAATTAGAAAAATTTTAAAAAAATATTTTATAATGAATTAATCACGGTTTTTTTGACTCACTGATATTATTATTTGTTTTCAAATAACGTTCGATTGTAACAATTGATTTCTTTATTCTAGCGTTAGTTTGCTGTTTTGACGATACATCTATAATAATAAAAGCAAGTGTAATGTGTCTGTCTGTCTGTCTGACCGAGCTCTTCAGCCAAATCTATCGCACGCAGGGACCTGGAATTTTTATACGGAAGCACAAAGGGGCTGGCCACCAGACCTCGAAGCCCGATTTTCGATTTTTGAATTAGAAAAATTTAAAAAAAATTATTTATAAATAATTAATCACGGTTTTTTTGACTCACTGATATTATTATTTGTTTTCAAATAACGTTCAATTGTAACAATTGATTTCTTTATTCTAGCGTTAGTTTGCTGTTTTGACGACACATCTATAATAATAAAAGCAAGTGTAATGTGTCTGTCTGTCTGTCTGTCTGTCTGACCGAGCTCTCCAGCCAAATCTATCGCACGCAGGGACCTGGAATTTTTTATACGGAAGCACAAAGGGGCTGGCCACCAGACCTCGAAGCCCGATTTTCGATTTTTGAATTAGAAAAATTTAAAAAAAATTATTTATAATTAATTAATCACGGTTTTTTTGACTCACTGATATTATTATTTGTTTTCAAATAACGTTCGATTGTAACAATTGATTTCTTTATTCTAGCGTTAGTTTGCTGTTTTGACGATACATCTATAATAATAAAAGCAAGTGTAATGTGTCTGTCTGTCTGTCTGACCGAGCTCTCCAGCCAAATCTATCGCACGCAGGGACCTGGAATTTTTTATACGGAAGCACAAAGGGGCTGGCCACCAGACCTCGAAGCCCGATTTTCGAATTTTGAATTAGAAAAATTTTAAAAAAATTATTTATAATTAATTAATCACGGTTTTTTTGACTCACTGATATTATTATTTGTTTTCAAATAACGTTCGATTGTAACAATTTATTTCTTTATTCTAGCGTTAGTTTGCTGTTTTGACGATACATCTATAATAATAAAAGCAAGTGTAATGTAACTGTCTGTCTGTCTGTCTGTCTGACCGAGCTCTCCAGCCAAATCTATCGCACGCAGGGACCTGGAATTTTTTATACGGAAGCACAAAGGGGCTGGCCACTAGACCTCGAAGCCCGATTTTCAATTTTTGAATTAGAAAAATTTAAAAAAAATTATTTATAATTAATTAATCACGGTTTTTTTGACTCACTGATATTATTATTTGTTTTCAAATAACGTTCGATTGTAACAATTGATTTCTTTATTCTAGCGTTAGTTTGCTGTTTTGACGATACATCTATAATAATAAAAGCAAGTGTAATGTGTCTGTCTGTCTGTCTGACCGAGCTCTCCAGCCAAATCTATCGCACGCAGGGACCTGGAATTTTTTATACGGAAGCACAAAGGGGCTGGCCACCAGACCTCGAAGCCCGATTTTCGATTTTTGAATTAGAAAAATTTTAAAAAAATTATTTATAATTAATTAATCACGGTTTTTTTGACTCACTGATATTATTATTTGTTTTCAAATAACGTTCGATTGTAACAATTGATTTCTTTATTCTAGCGTTAGTTTGCTGTTTTGACGATACATCTATAATAATAAAAGCAAGTGTAATGTGTCTGTCTGTCTGTCTGTCTGTCTGACCGAGCTCTCCAGCCAAATCTATCGCACGCAGGGACCTGGAATTTTTTATACGGAAGCACAAAGGGGCTGGCCACCAGACCTCGAAGCCCGATTTTCGATTTTTGAATTAGAAAAATTTTAAAAAAATTATTTATAATTAATTAATCACGGTTTTTTTGACTCACTGATATTATTATTTGTTTTCAAATAACGTTCGATTGTAACAATTGATTTCTTTATTCTAGCGTTAGTTTGCTGTTTTGACGATACATCTATAATAATAAAAGCAAGTGTAATGTGTCTGTCTGTCTGTCTGTCTGTCTGACCGAGCTCTCCAGCCAAATCTATCGCACGCAGGGACCTGGAATTTTTTATACGGAAGCACAAAGGGGCTGGCCACCAGACCTCGAAGCCCGATTTTCGATTTTTGAATTAGAAAAATTAAAAAAGAAATATTTATAATTAATTAATCACGGTTTTTTTGACTCACTGATATTATTATTTGTTTTCAAATAACGTTCGATTGTAACAATTGATTTCTTTATTCTAGCGTTAGTTTGCTGTTTTGACGATACATCTATAATAATAAAAGCAAGTGTAATGTGTCTGTCTGTCTGTCTGTCTGACCGAGCTCTCCAGCGAAATCTATCGCACGCAGGGACCTGGAATTTTTTATACGGAAGCACAAAGGGGCTGGCCACTAGACCTCGAAGCCCGATTTTCGATGAATTAGAAAAATTTTAAAAAAATATTTTATAATTAATTAATCACGGTTTTTTTGACTCACTGATATTAATATTTGTTTTCAAATAACGTTCGATTGTAACAATTGATTTCTTTATTCTAGCGTTAGTTTGCTGTTTTGACGATACATCTATAATAATAAAAGCAAGTGTAATGTGTCTGTCTGTCTGTCTGACCGAGCTCTCCAGCCAAATCTATCGCACGCAGGGACCTGGAATTTTTTATACGGAAGCACAAAGGGGCTGGCCACCAGACCTCGAAGCCCGATTTTCGATTTTTGAATTAGAAAAATTTTAAAAAAATTATTTATAATTAATTAATCACGGTTTTTTTTGACTCACTGATATTATTATTTGTTTTCAAATAACGTTCGATTGTAACAATTGATTTCTTTATTCTAGCGTTAGTTTGCTGTTTTGACGATACATCTATAATAATAAAAGCAAGTGTAATGTGTCTGTCTGTCTGTCTGTCTGTCTGACCGAGCTCTCCAGCCAAATCTATCGCACGCAGGGACCTGGAATTTTTTATACGGAAGCACAAAGGGGCTGGCCACCAGACCTCGAAGCCCGATTTTCGATTTTTGAATTAGAAAAATTAAAAAAAAATTATTTATAATTAATTAATCACGGTTTTTTTGACTCACTGATATTATTATTTGTTTTCAAATAACGTTCGATTGTAACAATTGATTTCTTTATTCTAGCGTTAGTTTGCTGTTTTGACGATACATCTATAATAATAAAAGCAAGTGTAATGTGTCTGTCTGTCTGTCTGTCTGACCGAGCTCTCCAGCGAAATCTATCGCACGCAGGGACCTGGAATTTTTTATACGGAAGCACAAAGGGGCTGGCCACTAGACCTCGAAGCCCGATTTTCGATGAATTAGAAAAATTTTAAAAAAATATTTTATAATTAATTAATCACGGTTTTTTTGACTCACTGATATTAATATTTGTTTTCAAATAACGTTCGATTGTAACAATTGATTTCTTTATTCTAGCGTTAGTTTGCTGTTTTGACGATACATCTATAATAATAAAAGCAAGTGTAATGTGTCTGTCTGTCTGTCTGACCGAGCTCTTCAGCCAAATCTATCGCACGCAGGGACCTGGAATTTTTATACGGAAGCACAAAGGGGCTGGCCACCAGACCTCGAAGCCCGATTTTCGATTTTTGAATTAGAAAAATTTAAAAAAAATTATTTATAAATAATTAATCACGGTTTTTTTGACTCACTGATATTATTATTTGTTTTCAAATAACGTTCGATTGTAACAATTGATTTCTTTATTCTAGCGTTAGTTTGCTGTTTTGACGATACATCTATAATAATAAAAGCAAGTGTAATGTGTCTGTCTGTCTGTCTGTCTGTCTGACCGAGCTCTCCAGCCAAATCTATCGCACGCAGGGACCTGGAATTTTTTATACGGAAGCACAAAGGGGCTGGCCACCAGACCTCGAAGCCCGATTTTCGATTTTTGAATTAGAAAAATTTTAAAAAAATTATTTATAATTAATTAATCACGGTTTTTTTGACTCACTGATATTATTATTTGTTTTCAAATAACGTTCGATTGTAACAATTGATTTCTTTATTCTAGCGTTAGTTTGCTGTTTTGACGATACATCTATAATAATAAAAGCAAGTGTAATGTGTCTGTCTGTCTGTCTGTCTGTCTGACCGAGCTCTCCAGCCAAATCTATCGCACGCAGGGACCTGGAATTTTTTATACGGAAGCACAAAGGTGCTGGCCACCAGACCTCGAAGCCCGATTTTCGATTTTTGAATTAGAAAAATTAAAAAAAAATTATTTATAATTAATTAATCACGGTTTTTTTGACTCACTGATATTATTATTTGTTTTCAAATAACGTTCGATTGTAACAATTGATTTCTTTATTCTAGCGTTAGTTTGCTGTTTTGACGATACATCTATAATAATAAAAGCAAGTGTAATGTGTCTGTCTGTCTGTCTGTCTGTCTGACCGAGCTCTCCAGCCAAATCTATCGCACGCAGGGACCTGGAATTTTTTATACGGAAGCACAAAGGGGCTGGCCACCAGACCTCGAAGCCCGATTTTCGATTTTTGAATTAGAAAAATTTAAAAAAAATTATTTATAATTAATTAATCACGGTTTTTTTGACTCACTGATATTATTATTTGTTTTCAAATAACGTTCGATTGTAACAATTGATTTCTTTATTCTAGCGTTAGTTTGCTGTTTTGACGATACATCTATAATAATAAAAGCAAGTGTAATGTGTCTGTCTGTCTGTCTGTCTGACCGAGCTCTCCAGCGAAATCTATCGCACGCAGGGACCTGGAATTTTTTATACGGAAGCACAAAGGGTCTGGCCACTAGACCTCGAAGCCCGATTTTCGATGAATTAGAAAAATTTAAAAAAAATATTTTATAATTAATTAATCACGGTTTTTTTGACTCACTGATATTATTATTTGTTTTCAAATAACGTTCGATTGTAACAATTGATTTCTTTATTCTAGCGTTAGTTTGCTGTTTTGACGATACATCTATAATAATAAAAGCAAGTGTAATGTGTCTGTCTGTCTGTCTGACCGAGCTCTTCAGCCAAATCTATCGCACGCAGGGACCTGGAATTTTTATACGGAAGCACAAAGGGGCTGGCCACCAGACCTCGAAGCCCGATTTTCGATTTTTGAATTAGAAAAATTTAAAAAAATTATTTATAAATAATTAATCACGGTTTTTTTGACTCACTGATATTATTATTTGTTTTCAAATAACGTTCAATTGTAACAATTGATTTCTTTATTCTAGCGTTAGTTTGCTGTTTTGACGACTCATCTATAATAATAAAAGCAAGTGTAATGTGTCTGTCTGTCTGTCTGTCTGTCTGACCGAGCTCTCCAGCCAAATCTATCGCACGCAGGGACCTGGAATTTTTTATACGGAAGCACAAAGGGGCTGGCCACCAGACCTCGAAGCCCGATTTTCGATTTTTGAATTAGAAAAATTTTAAAAAAATTATTTATAATTAATTAATGACGGTTTTTTTGACTCACTGATATTATTATTTGTTTTCAAATAACGTTCGATTGTCACAATTGATTTCTTTATTCTAGCGTTAGTTTGCTGTTTTGACGATACATCTATAATAATAAAAGCAAGTGTAATGTGTCTGTCTGTCTGTCTGACCGAGCTCTCCAGCCAAATCTATCGCACGCAGGGACCTGGAATTTTTTATACGGAAGCACAAAGGGGCTGGCCACCAGACCTCGAAGCCCGATTTTCGAATTTTGAATTAGAAAAATTTTAAAAAAATTATTTATAATTAATTAATCACGGTTTTTTTGACTCACTGATATTATTATTTGTTTTCAAATAACGTTCGATTGTAACAATTGATTTCTTTATTCTAGCGTTAGTTTGCTGTTTTGAAGATACATCTATAATAATAAAAGCAAGTGTAATGTGTCTGTCTGTCTGTCTGTCTGACCGAGCTCTCCAGCCAAATCTATCGCACGCAGGGACCTGGAATTTTTTATACGGAAGCACAAAGGGGCTGGCCACCAGACCTCGAAGCCGATTTTCGATTTTTGATTTAGAAAAATTAAAAAAAAATTATTTATAATTAATTAATCACGGTTTTTTTGACTCACTGATATTATTATTTGTTTTCAAATAACGTTCGATTGTAACAATTTATTTCTTTATTCTAGCGTTAGTTTGCTGTTTTGACGATACATCTATAATAATAAAAGCAAGTGTAATGTAACTGTCTGTCTGTCTGTCTGTCTGACCGAGCTCTCCAGCCAAATCTATCGCACGCAGGGACCTGGAATTTTTTATACGGAAGCACAAAGGGGCTGGCCACTAGACCTCGAAGCCCGATTTTCGATTTTTGAATTAGAAAAATTTAAAAAAAATTATTTATAATTAATTAATCACGGTTTTTTTGACTCACTGATATTATTATTTGTTTTCAAATAACGTTCGATTGTAACAATTGATTTCTTTATTCTAGCGTTAGTTTGCTGTTTTGACGATACATCTATAATAATAAAAGCAAGTGTAATGTGTCTGTCTGTCTGTCTGACCGAGCTCTCCAGCCAAATCTATCGCACGCAGGGACCTGGAATTTTTTATACGGAAGCACAAAGGGGCTGGCCACCAGACCTCGAAGCCCGATTTTCGATTTTTGAATTAGAAAAATTTTAAAAAAATTATTTATAATTAATTAATCACGGTTTTTTTGACTCACTGATATTATTATTTGTTTTCAAATAACGTTCGATTGTAACAATTGATTTCTTTATTCTAGCGTTAGTTTGCTGTTTTGACGATACATCTATAATAATAAAAGCAAGTGTAATGTGTCTGTCTGTCTGTCTGTCTGTCTGACCGAGCTCTCCAGCCAAATCTATCGCACGCAGGGACCTGGAATTTTTTATACGGAAGCACAAAGGGGCTGGCCACCAGACCTCGAAGCCCGATTTTCGATTTTTGAATTAGAAAAATTTTAAAAAAATTATTTATAATTAATTAATCACGGTTTTTTTGACTCACTGATATTATTATTTGTTTTCAAATAACGTTCGATTGTAACAATTGATTTCTTTATTCTAGCGTTAGTTTGCTGTTTTGACGATACATCTATAATAATAAAAGCAAGTGTAATGTGTCTGTCTGTCTGTCTGTCTGTCTGACCGAGCTCTCCAGCCAAATCTATCGCACGCAGGGACCTGGAATTTTTTATACGGAAGCACAAAGGGGCTGGCCACCAGACCTCGAAGCCCGATTTTCGATTTTTGAATTAGAAAAATTAAAAAAAAATTATTTATAATTAATTAATCACGGTTTTTTTGACTCACTGATATTATTATTTGTTTTCAAATAACGTTCGATTGTAACAATTGATTTCTTTATTCTAGCGTTAGTTTGCTGTTTTGACGATACATCTATAATAATAAAAGCAAGTGTAATGTGTCTGTCTGTCTGTCTGTCTGACCGAGCTCTCCAGCGAAATCTATCGCACGCAGGGACCTGGAATTTTTTATACGGAAGCACAAAGGGGCTGGCCACTAGACCTCGAAGCCCGATTTTCGATGAATTAGAAAAATTTTAAAAAAATATTTTATAATTAATTAATCACGGTTTTTTTGACTCACTGATATTAATATTTGTTTTCAAATAACGTTCGATTGTAACAATTGATTTCTTTATTCTAGCGTTAGTTTGCTGTTTTGACGATACATCTATAATAATAAAAGCAAGTGTAATGTGTCTGTCTGTCTGTCTGACCGAGCTCTTCAGCCAAATCTATCGCACGCAGGGACCTGGAATTTTTATACGGAAGCACAAAGGGGCTGGCCACCAGACCTCGAAGCCCGATTTTCGATTTTTGAATTAGAAAAATTTAAAAAAAATTATTTATAAATAATTAATCACGGTTTTTTTGACTCACTGATATTATTATTTGTTTTCAAATAACGTTCGATTGTAACAATTGATTTCTTTATTCTAGCGTTAGTTTGCTGTTTTGACGATACATCTATAATAATAAAAGCAAGTGTAATGTGTCTGTCTGTCTGTCTGTCTGTCTGACCGAGCTCTCCAGCCAAATCTATCGCACGCAGGGACCTGGAATTTTTTATACGGAAGCACAAAAGGGCTGGCCACCAGACCTCGAAGCCCGATTTTCGATTTTTGAATTAGAAAAATTTTAAAAAAATTATTTATAATTAATTAATCACGGTTTTTTTGACTCACTGATATTATTATTTGTTTTCAAATAACGTTCGATTGTAACAATTGATTTCTTTATTCTAGCGTTAGTTTGCTGTTTTGACGATACATCTATAATAATAAAAGCAAGTGTAATGTGTCTGTCTGTCTGTCTGACCGAGCTCTCCAGCCAAATCTATCGCACGCAGGGACCTGGAATTTTTTATACGGAAGCACAAAAGGGCTGGCCACCAGACCTCGAAGCCCGATTTTCGATTTTTGAATTAGAAAAATTTAAAAAAAATTATTTATAATTAATTAATCACGGTTTTTTTGACTCACTGATATTATTATTTGTTTTCAAATAACGTTCGATTGTAACAATTGATTTCTTTATTCTAGCGTTAGTTTGCTGTTTTGACGATACATCTATAATAATAAAAGCAAGTGTAATGTGTCTGTCTGTCTGTCTGTCTGTCTGTCTGACCGAGCTCTCCAGCCAAATCTATCGCACGCAGGGACCTGGAATTTTTTATACGGAAGCACAAAGGGGCTGGCCACCAGACCTCGAAGCCCGATTTTCGATTTTTGAATTAGAAAAATTTAAAAAAAATTATTTATAATTAATTAAACACGGTTTTTTTGACTCACTGATATTATTATTTGTTTTCAAATAACGTTCGATTGTAACAATTGATTTCTTTATTCTAGCGTTAGTTTGCTGTTTTGACGATAGATCTATAATAATAAAAGCAAGTGTAATGTGTCTGTCTGTCTGTCTGACCGAGCTCTCCAGCCAAATCTATCGCACGCAGGGACCTGGAATTTTTTATACGGAAGCACAAAGGTGCTGGCCACCAGACCTCGACCCCGATTTTCGATTTTTGAATTAGAAAAATTTTAAAAAATTATTTATAATTAATTAATCACGGTTTTTTTGACTCACTGATATTATTATTTGTTTATCAAATAACGTTCGATTGTAACAATTGATTTCTTTATTCTAGCGTTAGTTTGCTGTTTTGACGATACATCTATAATAATAAAAGCAAGTGTAATGTGTCTGTCTGTCTGTCTGTCTGTCTGACCGAGCTCTCCAGCCAAATCTATCGCACGCAGGGACCTGGAATTTTTTATACGGAAGCACAAAGGGGCTGGCCACCAGACCTCGAAGCCCAATTTTTGATTTTTGAATTAGAAAAATTTTAAAAAAATTATTTATAATTAATTAATCACGGTTTTTTTGACTCACTGATATTATTATTTGTTTTCAAATAACGTTCGATTGTAACAATTGATTTCTTTATTCTAGCGTTAGTTTGCTGTTTTGACGATACATTAATAATAAAAGCAAGTGTAATGTGTCTGTCTGTCCGTCTGACCGAGCTCTCCAGCCAAATCTATCGCACGCAGGGACCTGGAATTTTTTATACGGAAGCACAAAGGGGTTGGCCACTAGACCTCGAAGCCCGATTTTCGATGAATTAGAAAAATTTAAAAAAAATATTTTATAATTAATTAATCACGGTTTTTTTGACTCACTGATATTATTATTTGTTTTCAAATAACGTTCGATTGTAACAATTGATTTCTTTATTCTAGCGTTAGTTTGCTGTTTTGACGATACATCTATAATAATAAAAGCAAGTGTAATGTGTCTGTCTGTCTGTCTGTCTGTCTGTCTGACCGAGCTCTTCAGCCAAATCTATCGCACGCAGGGACCTGGAATTTTTTATACGGAAGCACAAAGGGGCTGGCCACCAGACCTCGAAGCCTGATTTTCGATTTTTGAATTAGAAAAATTTAAAAAAAATTATTTATAATTAATTAATCACGGTTTTTTTGACTCACTGATATTATTATTTGTTTTCAAATAACGTTCGATTGTAACAATTGATTTCTTTATTCTAGCGTTAGATTGCTGTTTTGACGATACATTTATAATAATAAAAGCAAGTGTAATGTGTCTGTCTGTCTGTCTGTCTATCTGACCGAGCTCTCCAGCCAAATCTATCGCACGCAGGGACCTGGAATTTTTTATACGGAAGCACAAAGGGGCTGGCCACCAGACCTCGAAGCCCGATTTTCGATTTTTGAACCAGAAAAATTAAAAAAAAATTATTTATAATTAATTAATCACGGTTTTTTTGACTCACTGATATTATTATTTGTTTTCAAATAACGTTCGGTTGTAACAATTGATTTCTTTATTCTAGCGTTAGTTTGCTGTTTTGACGATACATCTATAATAATAAAAGCAAGTGTAATGTGTCTGTCTGTCTGTCTGTCTGTCTGTCTGACCGAGCTCTCCAGCGAAATCTATCGCACGCGGGGACCTGGAATTTTTTATACGGAAGCACAAAGGGGCTGGCCACCAGACCTCGAAGCCCGATTTTCGATTTTTGAATTAGAAAATTTTAAAAAATTATTTATAATTAATTAATCACGGTTTTTTTTGACTCACTGATATTATTATTTGTTTTCAAATAACGTTCGATTTCTTTATTCTAGCGTTAGTTTGCTGTTTTGACGATACATTAATAATAAAAGCAAGTGTAATGTGTCTGTCTGTCTGTCTGTCTGTCTGTCTGACCGAGCTCTCCAGCCAAATCTATCGCACGCAGGGACCTGGAATTTTTTATACGGAAGCACAAAGGGGCTGGCCACTAGACCTCAAAGCCCGATTTTCGATGAATTAGAAAAATTTTTAAAAAAATATTTTATAAATTATTAATCACGGTTTTTTTGACTCACTGATATTATTATTTGTTTTCAAATAACGTTCGATTGTAACAATTGATTTCTTTATTCTAGCGTTAGTTTGCTGTTTTGACGATACATTTATAATAATAAAAGCAAGTGTAATGTGTCTGTCTGTCTGTCTGTCTATCTGACCGAGCTCTCCAGCCAAATCTATCGCACGCAGGGACCTGGAATTTTTTATACGGAAGCACAAAGGGGCTGGCCACCAGACCTCGAAGCCCGATTTTCGATTTTTGAATTAGAAAAATTTTTAAAAAATTATTTATAATTAATTAATCACGGTTTTTTTGACTCACTGATATTATTATTTGTTTTCAAATAACGTTCGATTGTAACAATTGATTTCTTTATTCTAGCGTTAGTTTGCTGTTTTGACGATACATCTATAATAATAAAAGCAAGTGTAATGTGTCTGTCTGTCTGTCTGACCGAGCTCTCCAGCCAAATCTATCGCACGCAGGGACCTGGAATTTTTTATACGGAAGCACAAAGGGGCTGGCCACCAGACCTCGAAGCCCGATTTTCGATTTTTGAATTAGAAAAATTTAAAAAAAATTATTTATAATTAATTAAACACGGTTTTTTTGACTCACTGATATTATTATTTGTTTTCAAATAACGTTCGATTGTAACAATTGATTTCTTTATTCTAGCGTTAGTTTGCTGTTTTGACGATACATTAATAATAAAAGCAAGTGTAATGTGTCTGTCTGACTGACCGAGCTCTCCAGCCAAATCTATCGCACGCAGGGACCTGGAATTTTTTATACGGAAGCACAAAGGTGCTGGCCACCAGACCTCGAAGCCCGATTTTCGATTTTTGAATTAGAAAAATTTTAAAAAATTATTTATAATTAATTAATCACGGTTTTTTTGACTCACTGATATTATTATTTGTTTTCAAATAACGTTCGATTGTAACAATTGATTTCTTTATTCTAGCGTTAGTTTGCTGTTTTGACGATACATTAATAATAAAAGCAAGTGTAATGTGTCTGTCTGTCTGTCTGTCTGTCTGACCGAGCTCTCCAGCCAAATCTATCGCACGCAGGGACCTGGAATTTTTTATACGGAAGCACAAAGGGGCTGGCCACCAGACCTCGAAGCCCAATTTTTGATTTTTGAATTAGAAAAATTAAAAAAAAATTATTTATAATTAATTAATCACGGTTTTTTTGACTCACTGATATTATTATTTGTTTTCAAATAACGTTCGATTGTAACAATTGATTTCTTTATTCTAGCGTTAGTTTGCTGTTTTGACGATACATTAATAATAAAAGCAAGTGTAATGTGTCTGTCTGTCTGTCTGTCTGTCTGTCTGACCGAGCTCTCCAGCCAAATCTATCGCACGCAGGGACCTGGAATTTTTTATACGGAAGCACAAAGGGGTTGGCCACTAGACCTCGAAGCCCGATTTTCGATGAATTAGAAAAATTTTAAAAAAATATTTTATAATTAATTAATCACGGTTTTTTTGACTCACTGATATTATTATTTGTTTTCAAATAACGTTCGATTGTAACAATTGATTTCTTTATTCTAGCGTTAGTTTGCTGTTTTGACGATACATCTATAATAATAAAAGCAAGTGTAATGTGTCTGTCTGTCTGTCTGCCTGTCTGACCGAGCTCTTCAGCCAAATCTATCGCACGCAGGGACCTGGAATTTTTTATACGGAAGCACAAAGGGGCTGGCCACCAGACCTCGAAGCCCGATTTTCGATTTTTGAATTAGAAAAATTTAAAAAAAATTATTTATAATTAATTAATCACGGTTTTTTTGACTCACTGATATTATTATTTGTTTTCAAATAACGTTCGATTGTAACAATTGATTTCTTTATTCTAGCGTTAGTTTGCTGTTTTGACGATACATTTATAATAATAAAAGCAAGTGTAATGTGTCTGTCTGTCTGTCTGTCTATCTGACCGAGCTCTCCAGCCAAATCTATCGCACGCAGGGACCTGGAATTTTTTATACGGAAGCACAAAGGGGCTGGCCACCAGACCTCGAAGCCCGATTTTCGATTTTTGAACCAGAAAAATTAAAAAAAAATTATTTATAATTAATTAATCACGGTTTTTTTGACTCACTGATATTATTATTTGTTTTCAAATAACGTTCGATTGTAACAATTGATTTCTTTATTCTAGCGTTAGTTTGCTGTTTTGACGATACATCTATAATAATAAAAGCAAGTGTAATGTGTCTGTCTGTCTGTCTGTCTGTCTGACCGAGCTCTCCAGCGAAATCTATCGCACGCAGGGACCTGGAATTTTTTATACGGAAGCACAAAGGGGCTGGCCACCAGACCTCGAAGCCCGATTTTCGATTTTTGAATTAGAAAAATTTTAAAAAAATTATTTATAATTAATTAATCACGGTTTTTTTGACTCACTGATATTATTATTTGTTTTCAAATAACGTTCGATTGTAACAATTGATTTCTTTATTCTAGCGTTAGTTTGCTGTTTTGACGATACATCTATAATAATAAAAGCAAGTGTAATGTGTCTGTCTGTCTGTCTGACCGAGCTCTCCAGCCAAATCTATCGCACGCAGGGACCTGGAATTTTTTATACGGAAGCACAAAGGGGCTGGCCACCAGACCTCGAAGCCCGATTTTCGATTTTTGAATTAGAAAAATTTAAAAAAAATTATTTATAATTAATTAAACACGGTTTTTTTGACTCACTGATATTATTATTTGTTTTCAAATAACGTTCGATTGTAACAATTGATTTCTTTATTCTAGCGTTAGTTTGCTGTTTTGACGATACATTAATAATAAAAGCAAGTGTAATGTGTCTGTCTGTCTGACCGAGCTCTCCAGCCAAATCTATCGCACGCAGGGACCTGGAATTTTTTATACGGAAGCACAAAGGTGCTGGCCACCAGACCTCGAAGCCCGATTTTCGATTTTTGAATTAGAAAAATTTTAAAAAATTATTTATAATTAATTAATCACGGTTTTTTTGACTCACTGATATTATTATTTGTTTTCAAATAACGTTCGATTGTAACAATTGATTTCTTTATTCTAGCGTTAGTTTGCTGTTTTGACGATACATTAATAATAAAAGCAAGTGTAATGTGTCTGTCTGTCTGTCTGTCTGTCTGACCGAGCTCTCCAGCCAAATCTATCGCACGCAGGGACCTGGAATTTTTTATACGGAAGCACAAAGGGGCTGGCCACCAGACCTCGAAGCCCAATTTTTGATTTTTGAATTAGAAAAATTTAAAAAAAATTATTTATAATTAATTAATCACGGTTTTTTTGACTCACTGATATTATTATTTGTTTTCAAATAACGTTCGATTGTAACAATTGATTTCTTTATTCTAGCGTTAGTTTGCTGTTTTGACGATACATTAATAATAAAAGCAAGTGTAATGTGTCTGTCTGTCTGTCTGTCTGACCGAGCTCTCCAGCCAAATCTATCGCACGCAGGGACCTGGAATTTTTTATACGGAAGCACAAAGGGGTTGGCCACTTGACCTCGAAGCCCGATTTTCGATGAATTAGAAAAATTTTAAAAAAATATTTTATAATTAATTAATCACGGTTTTTTTGACTCACTGATATTATTATTTGTTTTCAAATAACGTTCGATTGTAACAATTGATTTCTTTATTCTAGCGTTAGTTTGCTGTTTTGACGATACATCTATAATAATAAAAGCAAGTGTAATGTGTCTGTCTGTCTGTCTGCCTGTCTGACCGAGCTCTTCAGCCAAATCTATCGCACGCAGGGACCTGGAATTTTTTATACGGAAGCACAAAGGGGCTGGCCACCAGACCTCGAAGCCCGATTTTCGATTTTTGAATTAGAAAAATTTTAAAAAAATTATTTATAATTAATTAATCACGGTTTTTTTGACTCACTGATATTATTATTTGTTTTCAAATAACGTTCGATTGTAACAATTGATTTCTTTATTCTAGCGTTAGTTTGCTGTTTTGACGATACATCTATAATAATAAAAGCAAGTGTAATGTGTCTGTCTGTCTGTCTGTCTGTCTGACCGAGCTCTCCAGCGAAATCTATCGCACGCAGGGACCTGGAATTTTTTATACGGAAGTACAAAGGGGCTGGCCACCAGACCTCGAAGCCCGATTTTCGATTTTTGAATTAGAAAAATTTTTAAAAAATTATTTATAATTAATTAATCACGGTTTTTTTGACTCACTGATATTATTATTTGTTTTTAAATAACGTTCGATTGTAACAATTGATTTCTTTATTCTAGCGTTAGTTTGCTGTTTTGACGATACATTAATAATAAAAGCAAGTGTAATGTGTCTGTCTGTCTGTCTGTCTGTCTGTCTGACCGAGCTCTCCAGCCAAATCTATCGCACGCAGGGACCTGGAATTTTTTATACGGAAGCACAAAGGGGCTGGCCACTAGACCTCGAAGCCCTATTTTCGATGAATTAGAAAAATTTTAAAAAAATATTTTATAAATTATTAATCACGGTTTTTTTGACTCACTGATATTATTATTTGTTTTCAAATAACGTTCGATTGTAACAATTGATTTCTTTATTCTAGCGTTAGTTTGCTGTTTTGACGATACATTTATAATAATAAAAGCAAGTGTAATGTGTCTGTCTGTCTGTCTGTCTATCTGACCGAGCTCTCCAGCGAAATCTATCGCACGCAGGGACCTGGAATTTTTTATACGGAAGCACAAAGGGGCTGGCCACCAGACCTCGAAGCCCGATTTTCGATTTTTGAATTAGAAAAATTTTAAAAAAATTATTTATAATTAATTAATCACGGTTTTTTTGACTCACTGATATTATTATTTGTTTTCAAATAACGTTCGATTGTAACAATTCATTTCTTTATTCTAGCGATAGTTTGCTGTTTTGACGATACATCTATTATAGATGTATCGTGTATTTTATTATTATAATAAAAGCAAGTGTAATGTGTCTGTCTGTCTGTCTGACCGAGCTCTCCAGCCAAATCTATCGCACGCAGGGACCTGGAATTTTTTATACGGAAGCACAAAGGGGCTGGCCACCAGACCTCGAAGCCCGATTTTCGATTTTTGAATTAGAAAAATTTTTAAAAAATTATTTATAATTAATTAATCACGGTTTTTTTGACTCACTGATATTATTATTTGTTTTCAAATAACGTTCGATTGTAACAATTGATTTCTTTATTCTAGCTTTAGTTTGCTGTTTTGACGATACATCTATAATAATAAAAGCAAGTGTAATGTGTCTGTCTGTCTGTCTGACCGAGCTCTCCAGCCAAATCTATCGCACGCAGGGACCTGGAATTTTTTATACGGAAGCACAAAGGGGCTGGCCACCAGACCTCGAAGCCCGATTTTCGATTTTTGAATTAGAAAAATTTTAAAAAAATTATTTATAATTAATTAAACACGGTTTTTTTGACTCACTGATATTATTATTTGTTTTCAAATAACGTTCGATTGTAACAATTGATTTCTTTATTCTAGCTTTAGTTTGCTGTTTTGACGATACATCTATAATAATAAAAGCAAGTGTAATGTGTCTGTCTGTCTGTCTGACCGAGCTCTCCAGCCAAATCTATCGCACGCAGGGATTTGGAATTTTTTATACGGAAGCACAAAGGGGCTGGCCACCAGACCTCGAAGCCCGATTTTCGATTTTTGAATTAGAAAAATTTTAAAAAAATTATTTATAATTAATTAATCACGGTTTTTTTGACTCACTGATATTATTATTTGTTTTCAAATAACGTTCGATTGTAACAATTGATTTCTTTATTCTAGCGTTAGTTTGCTGTTTTGACGATACATCTATAATAATAAAAGCAAGTGTAATGTGTCTGTCTGTCTGTCTGTCTGTCTGACCGAGCTCTCCAGCGAAATCTATCGCACGCAGGGACCTGGAATTTTTTATACGGAAGCACAAAGGGGCTGGCCACCAGACCTCGAAGCCCGATTTTCGAATTTTGAATTAGAAAAATTTTAAAAAAATTATTTATAATTAATTAATCACGGTTTTTTTGACTCACTGATATTATTATTTGTTTTCAAATAACGTTCGATTGTAACAATTGATTTCTTTATTCTAGAGTTAGTTTGCTGTTTTGACGATACATCTATAATAATAAAAGCAAGTGTAATGTGTCTGTCTGTCTGTCTGTCTGTCTGACCGAGCTCTCCAGCCAAATCTATCGCACGCAGGGACCTGGAATTTTTTATACGGAAGCACAAAGGGGCTGGCCACCAGACCTCGAAGCCCAATTTTTGATTTTTGAATTAGAAAAATTTTAAAAAAATTATTTATAATTAATTAATCACGGTTTTTTTGACTCACTGATATTATTATTTGTTTTCAAATAACGTTCGATTGTAACAATTGATTTCTTTATTCTAGCGTTAGTTTGCTGTTTTGACGATACATTAATAATAAAAGCAAGTGTAATGTGTCTGTCTGTCTGTCTGACCGAGCTCTCCAGCCAAATCTATCGCACGCAGGGACCTGGAATTTTTTATACGGAAGCACAAAGGGGTTGGCCACTAGACCTCGAAGCCCGATTTTCGATGAATTAGAAAAATTTTAAAAAAATATTTTATAATTAATTAATCACGGTTTTTTTGACTCACTGATATTATTATTTGTTTTCAAATAACGTTCGATTGTAACAATTGATTTCTTTATTCTAGCGTTAGTTTGCTGTTTTGACGATACATTTATAATAATAAAAGCAAGTGTAATGTGTCTGTCTGTCTGTCTGTCTATCTGACCGAGCTCTCCAGCCAAATCTATCGCACGCAGGGACCCGGAATTTTTTATACGGAAGCACAAAGGGGCTGGCCACCAGACCTCGAAGCCCGATTTTCGATTTTTGAACCAGAAAAATTAAAAAAAAATTATTTATAATTAATTAATCACGGTTTTTTTGACTCACTGATATTATTATTTGTTTTCAAATGACGTTCGATTGTAACAATTGATTTCTTTATTCTAGCGTTAGTTTGCTGTTTTGACGATACATCTATAATAATAAAAGCAAGTGTAATGTGTCTGTCTGTCTGTCTGTCTGTCTGACCGAGCTCTCCAGCGAAATCTATGGCACGCAGGGACCTGGAATTTTTTATACGGAAGCACAAAGGGGCTGGCCACCAGACCTCGAAGCCCGATTTTCGATTTTTGAATTAGAAAAATTTTAAAAAAATTATTTATAATTAATTAATCACGGTTTTTTTGACTCACTGATATTATTATTTGTTTTCAAATAACGTTCGATTGTAACAATTGATTTCTTTATTCTAGCGTTAGTTTGCTGTTTTGACGATACATTAATAATAAAAGCAAGTGTAATGTGTCTGTCTGTCTGTCTGTCTGACCGAGCTCTCCAGCCAAATCTATCGCACGCAGGGACCTGGAATTTTTTATACGGAAGCACAAAGGGGCTGGCCACTAGACCTCGAAGCCCGATTTTCGATGAATTAGAAAAATTTTAAAAAATTATTTTATAAATTATTAATCACGGTTTTTTTGACGCACTGATATTATTATTTGTTTTCAAATAGCGTTCGATTGTAACAATTGATTTCTTTATTCTAGCGTTAGTTTGCTGTTTTGACGATACATTTATAATAATAAAAGCAAGTGTAATGTGTCTGTCTGTCTGTCTGTCTATCTGACCGAGCTCTCCAGCCAAATCTATCGCACGCAGGGACCTGGAATTTTTTATACGGAAGCACAAAGGGGCTGGCCACCAGACCTCGAAGCCCGATTTTCGATTTTTGAACCAGAAAAATTAAAAAAAAAATTATTTATAATTAATTAATCACGGTTTTTTTGACTCACTGATATTATTATTTGTTTTCAAATAACGTTCGATTGTAACAATTGATTTCTTTATTCTAGCGTTAGTTTGCTGTTTTGACGATAGATCTATAATAATAAAAGCAAGTGTAATGTGTCTGTCTGTCTGTCTGTCTGTCTGTCTGACCGAGCTCTCCAGCCAAATCTATCGCACGCAGGGACCTGGAATTTTTTATACGGAAGCACAAAGGTGCTGGCCACCAGACCTCGAAGCCCGATTTTCGATTTTTGAATTAGAAAAATTTTAAAAAATTATTTATAATTAATTAATCACGGTTTTTTTGACTCACTGATATTATTATTTGTTTTCAAATAACGTTCGATTGTAACAATTGATTTCTTTATTCTAGCGTTAGTTTGCTGTTTTCACGATACATTAATAATAAAAGCAAGTGTAATGTGTCTGTCTGTCTGTCTGTCTGTCTGTCTGACCGAGCTCTCCAGCCAAATCTATCGCACGCAGGGACCTGGAATTTTTTATACGGAAGGACAAAGGGGCTGGCCACTAGACCTCGAAGCCCGATTTTCGATGAATTAGAAAAATTTAAAAAAAATATTTTATAATTAATTAATCACGGTTTTTTTGACTCACTGATATTATTATTTGTTTTCAAATAACGTTCGATTGTAACAATTGATTTCTTTATTCTAGCGTTAGTTTGCTGTTTTGACGATACATCTATAATAATAAAAGCAAGTGTAATGTGTCTGTCTGTCTGTCTGTCTGTCTGACCGAGCTCTTCAGCCAAATCTATCGCACGCAGGGACCTGGAATTTTTTATACGGAAGCACAAAGGGGCTGGCCACCAGACCTCGAAGCCCGATTTTCGATTTTTGAATTAGAAAAATTTTAAAAAAATTATTTATAATTAATTAATCACGGTTTTTTTGACTCACTGATATTATTATTTGTTTTCAAATAACGTTCGATTGTAACAATTGATTTCTTTATTCTAGCGTTAGTTTGCTGTTTTGACGATACATTTATAATAATAAAAGCAAGTGTAATGTGTCTGTCTGTCTGTCTGTCTGTCTATCTGACCGAGCTCTCCAGCCAAATCTATCGCACGCAGGGACCTGGAATTTTTTATACGGAAGCACAAAGGGGCCGGCCACCAGACCTCGAAGCCCGATTTTCGATTTTTGAACCAGAAAAATTAAAAAAAAATTATTTATAATTAATTAATCACGGTTTTTTTGACTCACTGATATTATTATTTGTTTTCAAATAACGTTCGATTGTAACAATTGATTTCTTTATTCTAGCGTTAGTTTGCTGTTTTGACGATACATCTATAATAATAAAAGCAAGTGTAATGTGTCTGTCTGTCTGTCTGTCTGTCTGACCGAGCTCTTCAGCCAAATCTATCGCACGCAGGGACCTGGAATTTTTTATACGGAAGCACAAAGGGGCTGGCCACCAGACCTCGAAGCCCGATTTTCGATTTTTGAATTAGAAAAATTTTAAAAAAATTATTTATAATTAATTAATCACGGTTTTTTTGACTCACTGATATTATTATTTGTTTTCAAATAACGTTCGATTGTAACAATTGATTTCTTTATTCTAGCGTTAGTTTGCTGTTTTGACGATACATTAATAATAAAAGCAAGTGTAATGTGTCTGTCTGTCTGTCTGTCTGTCTGTCTGACCGAGCTCTCCAGCCAAATCTATCGCACGCAGGGACCTGGAATTTTTTATACGGAAGCACAAAGGGGTTGGCCACTAGACCTCGAAGCCCGATTTTCGATGAATTAGAAAAATTTTAAAAAAATATTTTATAATTAATTAATCACGGTTTTTTTGACTCACTGATATTATTATTTGTTTTCAAATAACGTTCGATTGTAACAATTGATTTCTTTATTCTAGCGTTAGTTTGCTGTTTTGACGATACATCTATAATAATAAAAGCAAGTGTAATGTGTCTGTCTGTCTGTCTGCCTGTCTGACCGAGCTCTTCAGCCAAATCTATCGCACGCAGGGACCTGGAATTTTTTATACGGAAGCACAAAGGGGCTGGCCACCAGACCTCGAAGCCCGATTTTCGATTTTTGAATTAGAAAAATTTTAAAAAAATTATTTATAATTAATTAATCACGGTTTTTTTGACTCACTGATATTATTATTTGTTTTCAAATAACGTTCGATTGTAACAATTGATTTCTTTATTCTAGCGTTAGTTTGCTGTTTTGACGATACATTTATAATAATAAAAGCAAGTGTAATGTGTCTGTCTGTCTGTCTGTCTATCTGACCGAGCTCTCCAGCCAAATCTATCGCACGCAGGGACCTGGAATTTTTTATACGGAAGCACAAAGGGGCTGGCCACCAGACCTCGAAGCCCGATTTTCGATTTTTGAACCAGAAAAATTAGAAAAAAATTATTTATAATTAATTAATCACGGTTTTTTTGACTCACTGATATTATTATTTGTTTTCAAATAACGTTCGATTGTAACAATTGATTTCTTTATTCTAGCGTTAGTTTGCTGTTTTGACGATACATCTATAATAATAAAAGCAAGTGTAATGTGTCTGTCTGTCTGTCTGTCTGTCTGACCGAGCTCTCCAGCGAAATCTATCGCACGCAGGGACCTGGAATTTTTTATACGGAAGTACAAAGGGGCTGGCCACCAGACCTCGAAGCCCGATTTTCGATTTTTGAATTAGAAAAATTTTTAAAAAATTATTTATAATTAATTAATCACGGTTTTTTTGACTCACTGATATTATTATTTGTTTTCAAATAACGTTCGATTGTAACAATTGATTTCTTTATTCTAGCGTTAGTTTGCTGTTTTGACGATACATTAATAATAAAAGCAACTGTAATGTGTCTGTCTGTCTGTCTGTCTGTCTGTCTGACCGAGCTCTCCAGCCAAATCTATCGCACGCAGGGACCTGGAATTTTTTATACGGAAGCACAAAGGGGCTGGCCACTAGACCTCGAAGCCCGATTTTCGATGAATTAGAAAAATTTTAAAAAAATATTTTATAAATTATTAATCACGGTTTTTTTGACTCACTGATATTATTATTTGTTTTCAAATAACGTTCGATTGTAACAATTGATTTCTTTATTCTAGCGTTAGTTTGCTGTTTTGACGATACATTTATAATAATAAAAGCAAGTGTAATGTGTCTGTCTGTCTGTCTGTCTATCTGACCGAGCTCTCCAGCGAAATCTATCGCACGCAGGGACCTGGAATTTTTTATACGGAAGCACAAAGGGGCTGGCCACCAGACCTCGAAGCCCGATTTTCGATTTTTGAATTAGAAAAATTTTAAAAAAATTATTTATAATTAATTAATCACGGTTTTTTTGACTCACTGATATTATTATTTGTTTTCAAATAACGTTCGATTGTAACAATTCATTTCTTTATTCTAGCGATAGTTTGCTGTTTTGACGATACATCTATTATAGATGTATCGTGTATTTTATTATTATAATAAAAGCAAGTGTAATGTGTCTGTCTGTCTGTCTGACCGAGCTCTCCAGCCAAATCTATCGCACGCAGGGACCTGGAATTTTTTATACGGAAGCACAAAGGGGCTGGACACCAGACCTCGAAGCCCGATTTTCGATTTTTGAATTAGAAAAATTTTTAAAAAATTATTTATAATTAATTAATCACGGTTTTTTTGACTCACTGATATTATTATTTGTTTTCAAATAACGTTCGATTGTAACAATTGATTTCTTTATTCTAGCTTTAGTTTGCTGTTTTGACGATACATCTATAATAATAAAAGCAAGTGTAATGTGTCTGTCTGTCTGTCTGACCGAGCTCTCCAGCCAAATCTATCGCACGCAGGGACCTGGAATTTTTTATACGGAAGAACAAAGGGGCTGGCCACCAGACCTCGAAGCCCGATTTTCGATTTTTGAATTAGAAAAATTTTAAAAAAATTATTTATAATTAATTAAACACGGTTTTTTTGACTCACTGATATTATTATTTGTTTTCAAATAACGTTCGATTGTAACAATTGATTTCTTTATTCTAGCGTTAGTTTGCTGTTTTGACGATACATTAATAATAAAAGCAAGTGTAATGTGTCTGTCTGTCTGACCGAGCTCTCCAGCCAAATCTATCGCACGCAGGGATTTGGAATTTTTTATACGGAAGCACAAAGGGGCTGGCCACCAGACCTCGAAGCCCGATTTTCGATTTTTGAATTAGAAAAATTTTAAAAAAATTATTTATAATTAATTAATCACGGTTTTTTTGACTCACTGATATTATTATTTGTTTTCAAATAACGTTCGATTGTAACAATTGATTTCTTTATTCTAGCGTTAGTTTGCTGTTTTGACGATACATCTATAATAATAAAAGCAAGTGTAATGTGTCTGTCTGTCTGTCTGTCTGTCTGACCGAGCTCTCCAGCGAAATCTATCGCACGCAGGGACCTGGAATTTTTTATACGGAAGCACAAAGGGGCTGGCCACCAGACCTCGAAGCCCGATTTTCGATTTTTGAATTAGAAAAATTTAAAAAAAATTATTTATAATTAATTAATCACGGTTTTTTTGACTCACTGATATTATTATTTGTTTTCAAATAACGTTCGATTGTAACAATTGATTTCTTTATTCTAGCGTTAGTTTGCTGTTTTGACGATACATCTATAATAATAAAAGCAAGTGTAATGTGTCTGTCTGTCTGTCTGTCTGTCTGACCGAGCTCTCCAGCCAAATCTATCGCACGCAGGGACCTGGAATTTTTTATACGGAAGCACAAAGGGGCTGGCCACCAGACCTCGAAGCCCAATTTTTGATTTTTGAATTAGAAAAATTTAAAAAAAATTATTTATAATTAATTAATCACGGTTTTTTTGACTCACTGATATTATTATTTGTTTTCAAATAACGTTCGATTGTAACAATTGATTTCTTTATTCTAGCGTTAGTTTGCTGTTTTGACGATACATTAATAATAAAAGCAAGTGTAATGTGTCTGTCTGTCTGTCTGACCGAGCTCTCCAGCCAAATCTATCGCACGCAGGGACCTGGAATTTTTTATACGGAAGCACAAAGGGGTTGGCCACTAGAACTCCAAGCCCGATTTTCGATGAATTAGAAAAATTTTAAAAAAATATTTTATAATTAATTAATCACGGTTTTTTTGACTCACTGATATTATTATTTGTTTTCAAATAACGTTCGATTGTAACAATTGATTTCTTTATTCTAGCGTTAGTTTGCTGTTTTGACGATACATCTATAATAATAAAAGCAAGTGTAATGTGTCTGTCTGTCTGTCTGTCTGTCTGACCGAGCTCTTCAGCCAAATCTATCGCACGCAGGGACCTGGAATTTTTTATACGGAAGCACAAAGGGGCTGGCCACCAGACCTCGAAGCCCGATTTTCGATTTTTGAATTAGAAAAATTTTAAAAAAATTATTTATAATTAATTAATACGGTTTTTTTGACTCACTGATATTATTATTTGTTTTCAAATAACGTTCGATTGTAACAATTGATTTCTTTATTCTAGCGTTAGTTTGCTGTTTTGACGATACATTTATAATAATAAAAGCAAGTGTAATGTGTCTGTCTGTCTGTCTGTCTATCTGACCGAGCTCTCCAGCCAAATCTATCGCACGCAGGGACCTGGAATTTTTTATACGGAAGCACAAAGGGGCTGGCCACCAGACCTCGAATCCCGATTTTCGATTTTTGAACCAGAAAAATTTTTAAAAAATTATTTATAATTAATTAATCACGGTTTTTTTGACTCACTGATATTATTATTTGTTTTCAAATAACGTTCGATTGTAACAATTGATTTCTTTATTCTAGCGTTAGTTTGCTGTTTTGACGATACATTAATAATAAAAGCAACTGTAATGTGTCTGTCTGTCTGTCTGTCTGTCTGTCTGACCGAGCTCTCCAGCCAAATCTATCGCACGCAGGGACCTGGAATTTTTTATACGGAAGCACAAAGGGGCTGGCCACTAGACCTCGAAGCCCGATTTTCGATGAATTAGAAAAATTTTAAAAAAATATTTTATAAATTATTAATCACGGTTTTTTTGACTCACTGATATTATTATTTGTTTTCAAATAACGTTCGATTGTAACAATTGATTTCTTTATTCTAGCGTTAGTTTGCTGTTTTGACGATACATTTATAATAATAAAAGCAAGTGTAATGTGTCTGTCTGTCTGTCTGTCTATCTGACCGAGCTCTCCAGCGAAATCTATCGCACGCAGGGACCTGGAATTTTTTATACGGAAGCACAAAGGGGCTGGCCACCAGACCTCGAAGCCCGATTTTCGATTTTTGAATTAGAAAAATTTTAAAAAAATTATTTATAATTAATTAATCACGGTTTTTTTGACTCACTGATATTATTATTTGTTTTCAAATAACGTTCGATTGTAACAATTCATTTCTTTATTCTAGCGATAGTTTGCTGTTTTGACGATACATCTATTATAGATGTATCGTGTATTTTATTATTATAATAAAAGCAAGTGTAATGTGTCTGTCTGTCTGTCTGACCGAGCTCTCCAGCCAAATCTATCGCACGCAGGGACCTGGAATTTTTTATACGGAAGCACAAAGGGGCTGGCCACCAGACCTCGAAGCCCGATTTTCGATTTTTGAATTAGAAAAATTTTTAAAAAATTATTTATAATTAATTAATCACGGTTTTTTTGACTCACTGATATTATTATTTGTTTTCAAATAACGTTCGATTGTAACAATTGATTTCTTTATTCTAGCTTTAGTTTGCTGTTTTGACGATACATCTATAATAATAAAAGCAAGTGTAATGTGTCTGTCTGTCTGTCTGACCGAGCTCTCCAGCCAAATCTATCGCACGCAGGGACCTGGAATTTTTTATACGGAAGAACAAAGGGGCTGGCCACCAGACCTCGAAGCCCGATTTTCGATTTTTGAATTAGAAAAATTTTAAAAAAATTATTTATAATTAATTAAACACGGTTTTTTTGACTCACTGATATTATTATTTGTTTTCAAATAACGTTCGATTGTAACAATTGATTTCTTTATTCTAGCGTTAGTTTGCTGTTTTGACGATACATTAATAATAAAAGCAAGTGTAATGTGTCTGTCTGTCTGACCGAGCTCTCCAGCCAAATCTATCGCACGCAGGGATTTGGAATTTTTTATACGGAAGCACAAAGGGGCTGGCCACCAGACCTCGAAGCCCGATTTTCGATTTTTGAATTAGAAAAATTTTAAAAAAATTATTTATAATTAATTAATCACGGTTTTTTTGACTCACTGATATTATTATTTGTTTTCAAATAACGTTCGATTGTAACAATTGATTTCTTTATTCTAGCGTTAGTTTGCTGTTTTGACGATACATCTATAATAATAAAAGCAAGTGTAATGTGTCTGTCTGTCTGTCTGTCTGTCTGACCGAGCTCTCCAGCGAAATCTATCGCACGCAGGGACCTGGAATTTTTTATACGGAAGCACAAAGGGGCTGGCCACCAGACCTCGAAGCCCGATTTTCGATTTTTGAATTAGAAAAATTTTAAAAAAATTATTTATAATTAATTAATCACGGTTTTTTTGACTCACTGATATTATTATTTGTTTTCAAATAACGTTCGATTGTAACAATTGATTTCTTTATTCTAGCGTTAGTTTGCTGTTTTGACGATACATCTATAATAATAAAAGCAAGTGTAATGTGTCTGTCTGTCTGTCTGTCTGTCTGACCGAGCTCTCCAGCCAAATCTATCGCACGCAGGGACCTGGAATTTTTTATACGGAAGCACAAAGGGGCTGGCCACCAGACCTCGAAGCCCAATTTTTGATTTTTGAATTAGAAAAATTTAAAAAAAATTATTTATAATTAATTAATCACGGTTTTTTTGACTCACTGATATTATTATTTGTTTTCAAATAACGTTCGATTGTAACAATTGATTTCTTTATTCTAGCGTTAGTTTGCTGTTTTGACGATACATTAATAATAAAAGCAAGTGTAATGTGTCTGTCTGTCTGTCTGACCGAGCTCTCCAGCCAAATCTATCGCACGCAGGGACCTGGAATTTTTTATACGGAAGCACAAAGGGGTTGGCCACTAGAACTCCAAGCCCGATTTTCGATGAATTAGAAAAATTTTAAAAAAATATTTTATAATTAATTAATCACGGTTTTTTTGACTCACTGATATTATTATTTGTTTTCAAATAACGTTCGATTGTAACAATTGATTTCTTTATTCTAGCGTTAGTTTGCTGTTTTGACGATACATCTATAATAATAAAAGCAAGTGTAATGTGTCTGTCTGTCTGTCTGTCTGTCTGACCGAGCTCTTCAGCCAAATCTATCGCACGCAGGGACCTGGAATTTTTTATACGGAAGCACAAAGGGGCTGGCCACCAGACCTCGAAGCCCGATTTTCGATTTTTGAATTAGAAAAATTTTAAAAAAATTATTTATAATTAATTAATACGGTTTTTTTGACTCACTGATATTATTATTTGTTTTCAAATAACGTTCGATTGTAACAATTGATTTCTTTATTCTAGCGTTAGTTTGCTGTTTTGACGATACATTTATAATAATAAAAGCAAGTGTAATGTGTCTGTCTGTCTGTCTGTCTATCTGACCGAGCTCTCCAGCCAAATCTATCGCACGCAGGGACCTGGAATTTTTTATACGGAAGCACAAAGGGGCTGGCCACCAGACCTCGAATCCCGATTTTCGATTTTTGAACCAGAAAAATTAAAAAAAAATTATTTATAATTAATTAATCACGGTTTTTTTGACTCACTGATATTATTATTTGTTTTCAAATGACGTTCGATTGTAACAATTGATTTCTTTATTCTAGCGTTAGTTTGCTGTTTTGACGATACATCTATAATAATAAAAGCAAGTGTAATGTGTCTGTCTGTCTGTCTGTCTGTCTGACCGAGCTCTCCAGCGAAATCTATCGCACGCAGGGACCTGGAATTTTTTATACGGAAGCACAAAGGGGCTGGCCACCAGACCTCGAAGCCCGATTTTCGATTTTTGAATTAGAAAAATTTTAAAAAAATTATTTATAATTAATTAATCACGGTTTTTTTGACTCACTGATATTATTATTTGTTTTCAAATAACGTTCGATTGTAACAATTGATTTCTTTATTCTAGCGTTAGTTTGCTGTTTTGACGATACATTAATAATAAAAGCAAGTGTAATGTGTCTGTCTGTCTGTCTGTCTGACCGAGCTCTCCAGCCAAATCTATCGCACGCAGGGACCTGGAATTTTTTATACGGAAGCACAAAGGGGCTGGCCACTAGACCTCGAAGCCCGATTTTCGATGAATTAGAAAAATTTTAAAAAATTATTTTATAAATTATTAATCACGGTTTTTTTGACTCACTGATATTATTATTTGTTTTCAAATAACGTTCGATTGTAACAATTGATTTCTTAATTCTAGCGTTAGTTTGCTGTTTTGACGATACATTAATAATAAAAGCAAGTGTAATGTGTCTGTCTGTCTGTCTGTCTGACCGAGCTCTCCAGCCAAATCTATCGCACGCAGGGACCTGGAATTTTTTATACGGAAGCACAAAGGGGCTGGCCACTAGACCTCGAAGCCCGATTTTCGATGAATTAGAAAAATTTTAAAAAATTATTTTATAAATTATTAATCACGGTTTTTTTGACTCACTGATATTATTATTTGTTTTCAAATAACGTTCGATTGTAACAATTGATTTCTTAATTCTAGCGTTAGTTTGCTGTTTTGACGATACATTTATAATAATAAAAGCAAGTGTAATGTGTCTGTCTGTCTGTCTGTCTATCTGACCGAGCTCTCCAGCCAAATCTATCGCACGCAGGGACCTGGAATTTTTTATACGGAAGCACAAAGGGGCTGGCCACCAGACCTCGAAGCCCGATTTTCGATTTTTGAACCAGAAAAATTAAAAAAAAATTATTTATAATTAATTAATCACGGTTTTTTTGACTCACTGATATTATTATTTGTTTTCAAATGACGTTCGATTGTAACAATTGATTTCTTTATTCTAGCGTTAGTTTGCTGTTTTGACGATACATCTATAATAATAAAAGCAAGTGTAATGTGTCTGTCTGTCTGTCTGTCTGTCTGACCGAGCTCTCCAGCGAAATCTATCGCACGCAGGGACCTGGAATTTTTTATACGGAAGCACAAAGGGGCTGGCCACCAGACCTCGAAGCCCGATTTTCGATTTTTGAATTAGAAAAATTTTAAAAAAATTATTTATAATTAATTAATCACGGTTTTTTTGACTCACTGATATTATTATTTGTTTTCAAATAACGTTCGATTGTAACAATTGATTTCTTTATTCTAGCGTTAGTTTGCTGTTTTGACGATACATTAATAATAAAAGCAAGTGTAATGTGTCTGTCTGTCTGTCTGTCTGACCGAGCTCTCCAGCCAAATCTATCGCACGCAGGGACCTGGAATTTTTTATACGGAAGCACAAAGGGGCTGGCCACTAGACCTCGAAGCCCGATTTTCGATGAATTAGAAAAATTTTAAAAAATTATTTTATAAATTATTAATCACGGTTTTTTTGACTCACTGATATTATTATTTGTTTTCAAATAACGTTCGATTGTAACAATTGATTTCTTAATTCTAGCGTTAGTTTGCTGTTTTGACGATACATTTATAATAATAAAAGCAAGTGTAATGTGTCTGTCTGTCTGTCTGTCTATCTGACCGAGCTCTCCAGCCAAATCTATCGCACGCAGGGACCTGGAATTTTTTATACGGAAGCACAAAGGGGCTGGCCACCAGACCTCGAAGCCCGATTTTCGATTTTTGGACCAGAAAAATTAAAAAAAAATTATTTATAATTAATTAATCACGGTTTTTTTGACTCACTGATATTATTATTTGTTTTCAAATAACGTTCGATTGTAACAATTGATTTCTTTATTCTAGCGTTAGTTTGCTGTTTTGACGATAGATCTATAATAATAAAAGCAAGTGTAATGTGTCTGTCTGTCTGTCTGTCTGTCTGACCGAGCTCTCCAGCCAAATCTATCGCACGCAGGGACCTGGAATTTTTTATACGGAAGCACAAAGGTGCTGGCCACCAGACCTCGAAGCCCGATTTTCGATTTTTGAATTAGAAAAATTTTAAAAAATTATTTATAATTAATTAATCACGGTTTTTTTGACTCACTGATATTATTATTTGTTTTCAAATAACGTTCGATTGTAACAATTGATTTCTTTATTCTAGCGTTAGTTTGCTGTTTTGACGATACATCTATAATAATAAAAGCAAGTGTAATGTGTCTGTCTGTCTGTCTGTCTGTCTGTCTGACCGAGCTCTCCAGCCAAATCTATCGCACGCAGGGACCTGGAATTTTTTATACGGAAGCACAAAGGGGCTGGCCGCCAGACCTCGAAGCCCGATTTTCGATTTTTGAATTAGAAAAATTTAAAAAAAATTATTTATAATTAATTAATCACGGTTTTTTTGACTCACTGATATTATTATTTGTTTTCAAATAAAGTTCGATTGTAACAATTGATTTCTTTATTCTAGCGTTAGTTTGCTGTTTTCACGATACATTAATAATAAAAGCAAGTGTAATGTGTCTGTCTGTCTGTCTGTCTGTCTGTCTGACCGAGCTCTCCAGCCAAATCTATCGCACGCAGGGACCTGGAATTTTTTATACGGAAGGACAAAGGGGCTGGCCACTAGACCTCGAAGCCCGATTTTCGATGAATTAGAAAAATTTTAAAAAAATATTTTATAATTAATTAATCACGGTTTTTTTGACTCACTGATATTATTATTTGTTTTCAAATAACGTTCGATTGTAACAATTGATTTCTTTATTCTAGCGTTAGTTTGCTGTTTTGACGATACATCTATAATAATAAAAGCAAGTGTAATGTGTCTGTCTGTCTGTCTGTCTGTCTGACCGAGCTCTTCAGCCAAATCTATCGCACGCAGGGACCTGGAATTTTTTATACGGAAGCACAAAGGGGCTGGCCACCAGACCTCGAAGCCCGATTTTCGATTTTTGAATTAGAAAAATTTAAAAAAAATTATTTATAATTAATTAATCACGGTTTTTTTGACTCACTGATATTATTATTTGTTTTCAAATAACGTTCGATTGTAACAATTGATTTCTTTATTCTAGCGTTAGTTTGCTGTTTTGACGATACATTTATAATAATAAAAGCAAGTGTAATGTGTCTGTCTGTCTGTCTGTCTGTCTATCTGACCGAGCTCTCCAGCCAAATCTATCGCACGCAGGGACCTGGAATTTTTTATACGGAAGCACAAAGGGGCTGGCCACCAGACCTCGAAGCCCGATTTTCGATTTTTGAACCAGAAAAATTTAAAAAAAATTATTTATAATTAATTAATCACGGTTTTTTTGACTCACTGATATTATTATTTGTTTTCAAATAACGTTCGATTGTAACAATTGATTTCTTTATTCTAGCGTTAGTTTGCTGTTTTGACGATACATCTATAATAATAAAAGCAAGTGTAATGTGTATGTCTGTCTGTCTGTCTGTCTGACCGAGCTCTTCAGCCAAATCTATCGCACGCAGGGACCTGGAATTTTTTATACGGAAGCACAAAGGGGCTGGCCACCAGACCTCGAAGCCCGATTTTCGATTTTTGAATTAGAAAAATTTTAAAAAAATTATTTATAATTAATTAATCACGGTTTTTTTGACTCACTGATATTATTATTTGTTTTCAAATAACGTTCGATTGTAACAATTGATTTCTTTATTCTAGCGTTAGTTTGCTGTTTTGACGATACATTTATAATAATAAAAGCAAGTGTAATGTGTCTGTCTGTCTGTCTGTCTGTCTATCTGACCGAGCTCTCCAGCCAAATCTATCGCACGCAGGGACCTGGAATTTTTTATACGGAAGCACAAAGGGGCTGGCCACCAGACCTCGAAGCCCGATTTTCGATTTTTGAACCAGAAAAATTTAAAAAAAATTATTTATAATTAATTAATCACGGTTTTTTTGACTCACTGATATTATTATTTGTTTTCAAATAACGTTCGATTGTAACAATTGATTTCTTTATTCTAGCGTTAGTTTGCTGTTTTGACGATACATCTATAATAATAAAAGCAAGTGTAATGTGTCTGTCTGTCTGTCTGTCTGTCTGACCGAGCTCTTCAGCCAAATCTATCGCACGCAGGGACCTGGAATTTTTTATACGGAAGCACAAAGGGGCTGGCCACCAGACCTCGAAGCCCGATTTTCGATTTTTGAATTAGAAAAATTTAAAAAAAATTATTTATAATTAATTAATCACGGTTTTTTTGACTCACTGATATTATTATTTGTTTTCAAATAACGTTCGATTGTAACAATTGATTTCTTTATTCTAGCGTTAGTTTGCTGTTTTGACGATACATCTATAATAATAAAAGCAAGTGTAATGTGTCTGTCTGTCTGTCTGTCTGTCTGACCGAGCTCTCCAGCGAAATCTATCGCACGCAGGGACCTGGAATTTTTTATACGGAAGCACAAAGGGGCTGGCCACCAGACCTCGAAGCCCGATTTTCGATGAATTAGAAAAATTTTAAAAAAATATTTTATAAATTATTAATCACGGTTTTTTTGACTCACTGATATTATTATTTGTTTTCAAATAACGTTCGATTGTAACAATTGATTTCTTTATTCTAGCGTTAGTTTGCTGTTTTGACGATACATTTATAATAATAAAAGCAAGTGTAATGTGTCTGTCTGTCTATCTGACCGAGCTCTCCAGCCAAATCTATCGCACGCAGGGACCTGGAATTTTTTATACGGAAGCACAAAGGGGCTGGCCACCAGACCTCGAAGCCCGATTTTCGATTTTTGAATTAGAAAAATTTTAAAAAAATTATTTATAATTAATTAATCACGGTTTTTTTGACTCACTGATATTATTATTTGTTTTCAAATAACGTTCGATTGTAACAATTCATTTCTTTATTCTAGCGTTAGTTTGCTGTTTTGACGATACATCTATAATAATAAAAGCAAGTGTAATGTGTCTGTCTGTCTGTCTGACCGAGCTCTCCAGCCAAATCTATCGCACGCAGGGACCTGGAATTTTTTATACGGAAGCACAAAGGGGCTGGCCACCAGACCTCGAAGCCCGATTTTCGATTTTTGAATTAGAAAAATTTTAAAAAAATTATTTATAATTAATTAATCACGGTTTTTTTGACTCACTGATATTATTATTTGTTTTCAAATAACGTTCGATTGTAACAATTGATTTCTTTATTCTAGCTTTAGTTTGCTGTTTTGACGATACATCTATAATAATAAAAGCAAGTGTAATGTGTCTGTCTGTCTGTCTGACCGAGCTCTCCAGCCAAATCTATCGCACGCAGGGACCTGGAATTTTTTATACGGAAGCACAAAGGGGCTGGCCACCAGACCTCGAAGCCCGATTTTCGATTTTTGAATTAGAAAAATTTTAAAAAAATTATTTATAATTAATTAAACACGGTTTTTTTGACTCACTGATATTATTATTTGTTTTCAAATAACGTTCGATTGTAACAATTGATTTCTTTATTCTAGCGTTAGTTTGCTGTTTTGACGATACATTAATAATAAAAGCAAGTGTAATGTGTCTGTCTGTCTGACCGAGCTCTCCAGCCAAATCTATCGCACGCAGGGACTTGGAATTTTTTATACGGAAGCACAAAGGGGCTGGCCACCAGACCTCGAAGCCCGATTTTCGATTTTTGAATTAGAAAAATTTTAAAAAATTATTTATAATTAATTAATCACGGTTTTTTTGACTCACTGATATTATTATTTGTTTTCAAATAACGTTCGATTGTAACAATTGATTTCTTTATTCTAGCGTTAGTTTGCTGTTTTGACGATACATCTATAATAATAAAAGCAAGTGTAATGTGTCTGTCTGTCTGTCTGTCTGTCTGTCTGACCGAGCTCTCCAGCCAAATCTATCGCACGCAGGGACCTGGAATTTTTTATACGGAAGCACAAAGGGGCTGGCCACCAGACCTCGAAGCCCGATTTTCGATTTTTGAATTAGAAAAATTTTAAAAAAATTATTTATAATTAATTAAACACGGTTTTTTTGACTCACTGATATTATTATTTGTTTTCAAATAACGTTCGATTGTAACAATTGATTTCTTTATTCTAGCGTTAGTTTGCTGTTTTGACGATACATCTATAATAATAAAAGCAAGTGTAATGTGTCTGTCTGTCTGTCTGTCTGACCGAGCTCTCCAGCCAAATCTATCGCACGCAGGGACCTGGAATTTTTTATACGGAAGCACAAAGGGGCTGGCCACCAGACCTCGAAGCCCAATTTTTGATTTTTGAATTAGAAAAATTAAAAAAAAATTATTTATAATTAATTAATCACGGTTTTTTTGACTCACTGATATTATTATTTGTTTTCAAATAACGTTCGATTGTAACAATTGATTTCTTTATTCTAGCGTTAGTTTGCTGTTCTGACGATACATTAATAATAAAAGCAAGTGTAATGTGTCTGTCTGTCTGTCTGACCGAGCTCTCCAGCCAAATCTATCGCACGCAGGGACCTGGAATTTTTTATACGGAAGCACAAAGGGGTTGGCCACTAGACCTCGAAGCCCGATTTTCGATGAATTAGAAAAATTTTAAAAAAATATTTTATAATTAATTAATCACGGTTTTTTTTGACTCACTGATATTATTATTTGTTTTCAAATAACGTTCGATTGTAACAATTGATTTCTTTATTCTAGCGTTAGTTTGCTGTTTTGACGATACATCTATAATAATAAAAGCAAGTGTAATGTGTCTGTCTGTCTGTCTGTCTGTCTGTCTGACCGAGCTCTCCAGCCAAATCTATCGCACGCAGGGACCTGGAATTTTTTATACGGAAGCACAAAGGGGTTGGCCACTAGACCTCGAAGCCCGATTTTCGATGAATTAGAAAAATTTTAAAAAAATATTTTATAATTAATTAATCACGGTTTTTTTTGACTCACTGATATTATTATTTGTTTTCAAATAACGTTCGATTGTAACAATTGATTTCTTTATTCTAGCGTTAGTTTGCTGTTTTGACGATACATTTATAATAATAAAAGCAAGTGTAATGTGTCTGTCTGTCTGTCTGACCCAGCTCTCCAGCGAAATCTATCGCACGCAGGGACCTGGAATTTTTTATACGGAAGCACAAAGGGGCTGGCCACCAGACCTCGAAGCCCGATTTTCGATTTTTGAATTAGAAAAATTTTAAAAAAATTATTTATAATTAATTAATCACGGTTTTTTTGACTCACTGATATTATTATTTGTTTTCAAATAACGTTCGATTGTAACAATTGATTTCTTTATTCTAGCGTTAGTTTGCTGTTTTGACGATACATTAATAATAAAAGCAAGTGTAATGTGTCTGTCTGTCTGTCTGTCTGACCGAGCTCTCCAGCCAAATCTATCGCACGCAGGGACCTGGAATTTTTTATACGGAAGCACAAAGGGGCTGGCCACTAGACCTCGAAGCCCGATTTTCGATGAATTAGAAAAATTTTAAAAAAATATTTTATAAATTATTAATCACGGTTTTTTTGACTCACTGATATTATTATTTGTTTTCAAATAACGTTCGATTGTAACAATTGATTTCTTTATTCTAGCGTTAGTTTGCTGTTTTGACGATACATTTATAATAATAAAAGCAAGTGTAATGTGTCTGTCTGTCTGTCTGTCTATCTGACCGAGCTCTCCAGCCAAATCTATCGCACGCAGGGACCTGGAATTTTTTATACGGAAGCACAAAGGGGCTGGCCACCAGACCTCGAAGCCCGATTTTCGATTTTTGAACCAGAAAAATTAAAAAAAAATTATTTATAATTAATTAATCACGGTTTTTTTGACTCACTGATATTATTATTTGTTTTCAAATAACGTTCGATTGTAACAATTGATTTCTTTATTCTAGCGTTAGTTTGCTGTTTTGACGATAGATCTATAATAATAAAAGCAAGTGTAATGTGTCTGTCTGTCTGTCTGTCTGTCTGACCGAGCTCTCCAGCCAAATCTATCGCACGCAGGGACCTGGAATTTTTTATACGGAAGCACAAAGGTGCTGGCCACCAGACCTCGAAGCCCGATTTTCGATTTTTGAATTAGGAAAATTTTAAAAAATTATTTATAATTAATTAATCACGGGTTTTTTGACTCACTGATATTATTATTTGTTTTCAAATAACGTTCGATTGTAACAATTGATTTCTTTATTCTAGCGTTAGTTTGCTGTTTTGACGATACATCTATAATAATAAAAGCAAGTGTAATGTGTCTGTCTGTCTGTCTGTCTGACCGAGCTCTCCAGCCAAATCTATCGCACGCAGGGACCTGGAATTTTTTATACGGAAGCACAAAGGGGCTGGCCGCCAGACCTCGAAGCCCGATTTTCGATTTTTGAATTAGAAAAATTTAAAAAAAATTATTTATAATTAATTAATCACGGTTTTTTTGACTCACTGATATTATTATTTGTTTTCAAATAACGTTCGATTGTAACAATTGATTTCTTTATTCTAGCGTTAGTTTGCTGTTTTCACGATACATTAATAATAAAAGCAAGTGTAATGTGTCTGTCTGTCTGACCGAGCTCTCCAGCCAAATCTATCGCACGCAGGGACCTGGAATTTTTTATACGGAAGCACAAAGGTGCTGGCCACCAGACCTCGAAGCCCGATTTTCGATTTTTGAATTAGAAAAATTTTAAAAAATTATTTATAATTAATTAATCACGGTTTTTTTGACTCACTGATATTATTATTTGTTTTCAAATAACGTTCGATTGTAACAATTGATTTCTTTATTCTAGCGTTAGTTTGCTGTTTTGACGATACATCTATAATAATAAAAGCAATTGTAATGTGTCTGTCTGTCTGTCTGTCTGACCGAGCTCTCCAGCCAAATCTATCGCACGCAGGGACCTGGAATTTTTTATACGGAAGCACAAAGGGGCTGGCCACCAGACCTCGAAGCCCAATTTTTGATTTTTGAATTAGAAAAATTAAAAAAAAATTATTTATAATTAATTAATCACGGTTTTTTTGACTCACTGATATTATTATTTGTTTTCAAATAACGTTCGATTGTAACAATTGATTTCTTTATTCTAGCGTTAGTTTGCTGTTTTGACGATACATTAATAATAAAAGCAAGTGTAATGTGTCTGTCTGTCTGTCTGTCTGACCGAGCTCTCCAGCCAAATCTATCGCACGCAGGGACCTGGAATTTTTTATACGGAAGCACAAAGGGGTTGGCCACTAGACCTCGAAGCCCGATTTTCGATGAATTAGAAAAATTTTAAAAAAATATTTTATAATTAATTAATCACGGTTTTTTTGACTCACTGATATTATTATTTGTTTTCAAATAACGTTCGATTGTAACAATTGATTTCTTTATTCTAGCGTTAGTTTGCTGTTTTGACGATACATCTATAATAATAAAAGCAAGTGTAATGTGTCTGTCTGTCTGTCTGACCCAGCTCTCCAGCGAAATCTATCGCACGCAGGGACCTGGAATTTTTTATACGGAAGCACAAAGGGGCTGGCCACCAGACCTCGAAGCCCGATTTTCGATTTTTGAATTAGAAAAATTAAAAAAAAATTATTTATAATTAATTAATCACGGTTTTTTTGACTCACTGATATTATTATTTGTTTTCAAATAACGTTCGATTGTAACAATTGATTTCTTTATTCTAGCGTTAGTTTTCTGTTTTGACGATACATTAATAATAAAAGCAAGTGTAATGTGTCTGTCTGTCTGTCTGTCTGACCGAGCTCTCCAGCCAAATCTATCGCACGCAGGGACCTGGAATTTTTTATACGGAAGCACAAAGGGGCTGGCCACCAGACCTCGAAGCCCAATTTTTGATTTTTGAATTAGAAAAATTAAAAAAAAATTATTTATAATTAATTAATCACGGTTTTTTTGACTCACTGATATTATTATTTGTTTTCAAATAACGTTCGATTGTAACAATTGATTTCTTTATTCTAGCGTTAGTTTGCTGTTTTGACGATACATTAATAATAAAAGCAAGTGTAATGTGTCTGTCTGTCTGTCTGTCTGACCGAGCTCTCCAGCCAAATCTATCGCACGCAGGGACCTGGAATTTTTTATACGGAAGCACAAAGGGGTTGGCCACTAGACCTCGAAGCCCGATTTTCGATGAATTAGAAAAATTTTAAAAAAATATTTTATAATTAATTAATCACGGTTTTTTTGACTCACTGATATTATTATTTGTTTTCAAATAACGTTCGATTGTAACAATTGATTTCTTTATTCTAGCGTTAGTTTGCTGTTTTGACGATACATCTATAATAATAAAAGCAAGTGTAATGTGTCTGTCTGTCTGTCTGTCTGTCTGACCCAGCTCTCCAGCGAAATCTATCGCACGCAGGGACCTGGAATTTTTTATACGGAAGCACAAAGGGGCTGGCCACCAGACCTCGAAGCCCGATTTTCGATTTTTGAATTAGAAAAATTAAAAAAAAATTATTTATAATTAATTAATCACGGTTTTTTTGACTCACTGATATTATTATTTGTTTTCAAATAACGTTCGATTGTAACAATTGATTTCTTTATTCTAGCGTTAGTTTGCTGTTTTGACGATACATTAATAATAAAAGCAAGTGTAATGTGTCTGTCTGTCTGTCTGTCTGACCGAGCTCTCCAGCCAAATCTATCGCACGCAGGGACCTGGAATTTTTTATACGGAAGCACAAAGGGGCTGGCCACTAGACCTCGAAGCCCGATTTTCGATGAATTAGAAAAATTTTAAAAAAATATTTTATAAATTATTAATCACGGTTTTTTTGACTCACTGATATTATTATTTGTTTTCAAATAACGTTCGATTGTAACAATTGATTTCTTTATTCTAGCGTTAGTTTGCTGTTTTGACGATACATTTATAATAATAAAAGCAAGTGTAATGTGTCTGTCTGTCTGTCTGTCTATCTGACCGAGCTCTCCAGCCAAATCTATCGCACGCAGGGACCTGGAATTTTTTATACGGAAGCACAAAGGGGCTGGCCACCAGACCTCGAAGCCCGATTTTCGATTTTTGAACCAGAAAAATTAAAAAAAAATTATTTATAATTAATTAATCACGGTTTTTTTGACTCACTGATATTATTATTTGTTTTCAAATAACGTTCGATTGTAACAATTGATTTCTTTATTCTAGCGTTAGTTTGCTGTTTTGACGATACATCTATAATAATAAAAGCAAGTGTAATGTGTCTGTCTGTCTGTCTGTCTGTCTGACCGAGCTCTCCAGCGAAATCTATCGCACGCAGGGACCTGGAATTTTTTATACGGAAGCACAAAGGGGCTGGCCACCAGACCTCGAAGCCCGATTTTCGATTTTTGAATTAGAAAAATTTTAAAAAAATTATTTATAATTAATTAATCACGGTTTTTTTGACTCACTGATATTATTATTTGTTTTCAAATAACGTTCGATTGTAACAATTGATTTCTTTATTCTAGCGTTAGTTTGCTGTTTTGACGATACATTAATAATAAAAGCAAGTGTAATGTGTCTGTCTGTCTGTCTGTCTGACCGAGCTCTCCAGCCAAATCTATCGCACGCAGGGACCTGGAATTTTTTATACGGAAGCACAAAGGGGCTGGCCACTAGACCTCGAAGCCCGATTTTCGATGAATTAGAAAAATTTTAAAAAAATATTTTATAAATTATTAATCACGGTTTTTTTGACTCACTGATATTATTATTTGTTTTCAAATAACGTTCGATTGTAACAATTGATTTCTTTATTCTAGCGTTAGTTTGCTGTTTTGACGATACATTTATAATAATAAAAGCAAGTGTAATGTGTCTGTCTGTCTGTCTGTCTATCTGACCGAGCTCTCCAGCCAAATCTATCGCACGCAGGGACCTGGAATTTTTTATACGGAAGCACAAAGGGGCTGGCCACCAGACCTCGAAGCCCGATTTTCGATTTTTGAACCAGAAAAATTAAAAAAAAATTATTTATAATTAATTAATCACGGTTTTTTTGACTCACTGATATTATTATTTGTTTTCAAATAACGTTCGATTGTAACAATTGATTTCTTTATTCTAGCGTTAGTTTGCTGTTTTGACGATAGATCTATAATAATAAAAGCAAGTGTAATGTGTCTGTCTGTCTGTCTGTCTGTCTGACCGAGCTCTCCAGCCAAATCTATCGCACGCAGGGACCTGGAATTTTTTATACGGAAGCACAAAGGTGCTGGCCACCAGACCTCGAAGCCCGATTTTCGATTTTTGAATTAGAAAAATTTTAAAAAATTATTTATAATTAATTAATCACGGTTTTTTTGACTCACTGATATTATTATTTGTTTTCAAATAACGTTCGATTGTAACAATTGATTTCTTTATTCTAGCGTTAGTTTGCTGTTTTGACGATACATCTATAATAATAAAAGCAAGTGTAATGTGTCTGTCTGTCTGTCTGTCTGTCTGTCTGTCTGTCTGACCGAGCTCTCCAGCCAAATCTATCGCACGCAGGGACCTGGAATTTTTTATACGGAAGCACAAAGGGGCTGGCCGCCAGACCTCGAAGCCCGATTTTCGATTTTTGAATTAGAAAAATTTAAAAAAAATTATTTATAATTAATTAATCACGGTTTTTTTGACTCACTGATATTATTATTTGTTTTCAAATAACGTTCGATTGTAACAATTGATTTCTTTATTCTAGCGTTAGTTTGCTGTTTTCACGATACATTAATAATAAAAGCAAGTGTAATGTGTCTGTCTGTCTGTCTGTCTGACCGAGCTCTCCAGCCAAATCTATCGCACGCAGGGACCTGGAATTTTTTATACGGAAGCACAAAGGGGCTGGCCACTAGACCTCGAAGCCCGATTTTCGATGAATTAGAAAAATTTTAAAAAAATATTTTATAATTAATTAATCACGGTTTTTTTGACTCACTGATATTATTATTTGTTTTCAAATAACGTTCGATTGTAACAATTGATTTCTTTATTCTAGCGTTAGTTTGCTGTTTTGACGATACATCTATAATAATAAAAGCAAGTGTAATGTGTCTGTCTGTCTGTCTGACCGAGCTCTTCAGCCAAATCTATCGCACGCAGGGACCTGGAATTTTTTATACGGAAGCACAAAGGGGCTGGCCACCAGACCTCGAAGCCCGATTTTCGATTTTTGAATTAGAAAAATTTTAAAAAAATTATTTATAATTAATTAATCACGGTTTTTTTGACTCACTGATATTATTATTTGTTTTCAAATAACGTTCGATTGTAACAATTGATTTCTTTATTCTAGCGTTAGTTTGCTGTTTTGACGATACATCTATAATAATAAAAGCAAGTGTAATGTGTCTGTCTGTCTGTCTGTCTGTCTGTCTGTCTGTCTGACCGAGCTCTCCAGCCAAATCTATCGCACGCAGGGACCTGGAATTTTTTATACGGAAGCACAAAGGGGCTGGCCGCCAGACCTCGAAGCCCGATTTTCGATTTTTGAATTAGAAAAATTTAAAAAAAATTATTTATAATTAATTAATCACGGTTTTTTTGACTCACTGATATTATTATTTGTTTTCAAATAACGTTCGATTGTAACAATTGATTTCTTTATTCTAGCGTTAGTTTGCTGTTTTCACGATACATTAATAATAAAAGCAAGTGTAATGTGTCTGTCTGTCTGTCTGTCTGACCGAGCTCTCCAGCCAAATCTATCGCACGCAGGGACCTGGAATTTTTTATACGGAAGCACAAAGGGGCTGGCCACTAGACCTCGAAGCCCGATTTTCGATGAATTAGAAAAATTTTAAAAAAATATTTTATAATTAATTAATCACGGTTTTTTTGACTCACTGATATTATTATTTGTTTTCAAATAACGTTCGATTGTAACAATTGATTTCTTTATTCTAGCGTTAGTTTGCTGTTTTGACGATACATTTATAATAATAAAAGCAAGTGTAATGTGTCTGTCTGTCTGTCTGTCTATCTGACCGAGCTCTCCAGCCAAATCTATCGCACGCAGGGACCTGGAATTTTTTATACGGAAGCACAAAGGGGCTGGCCACCAGACCTCGAAGCCCGATTTTCGATTTTTGAACCAGAAAAATTAAAAAAAAATTATTTATAATTAATTAATCACGGTTTTTTTGACTCACTGATATTATTATTTGTTTTCAAATAACGTTCGATTGTAACAATTGATTTCTTTATTCTAGCGTTAGTTTGCTGTTTTGACGATACATCTATAATAATAAAAGCAAGTGTAATGTGTCTGTCTGTCTGTCTGTCTGTCTGACCGAGCTCTCCAGCGAAATCTATCGCACGCAGGGACCTGGAATTTTTTATACGGAAGCACAAAGGGGCTGGCCACCAGACCTCGAAGCCCGATTTTCGATTTTTGAATTAGAAAAATTTTAAAAAAATTATTTATAATTAATTAATCACGGTTTTTTTGACTCACTGATATTATTATTTGTTTTCAAATAACGTTCGATTGTAACAATTGATTTCTTTATTCTAGCGTTAGTTTGCTGTTTTGACGATACATTTATAATAAAAGCAAGTGTAATGTGTCTGTCTGTCTGTCTGTCTGACCGAGCTCTCCAGCCAAATCTATCGCACGCAGGGACCTGGAATTTTTTATACGGAAGCACAAAGGGGCTGGCCACTAGACCTCGAAGCCCGATTTTCGATGAATTAGAAAAATTTTAAAAAAATATTTTATAAATTATTAATCACGGTTTTTTTGACTCACTGATATTATTATTTGTTTTCAAATAACGTTCGATTGTAACAATTGATTTCTTTATTCTAGCGTTAGTTTGCTGTTTTGACGATACATTTATAATAATAAAAGCAAGTGTAATGTGTCTGTCTGTCTGTCTGTCTATCTGACCGAGCTCTCCAGCCAAATCTATCGCACGCAGGGACCTGGAATTTTTTATACGGAAGCACAAAGGGGCTGGCCACCAGACCTCGAAGCCCGATTTTCGATTTTTGAACCAGAAAAATTTAAAAAAAATTATTTATAATTAATTAATCACGGTTTTTTTGACTCACTGATATTATTATTTGTTTTCAAATAACGTTCGATTGTAACAATTGATTTCTTTATTCTAGCGTTAGTTTGCTGTTTTGACGATAGATCTATAATAATAAAAGCAAGTGTAATGTGTCTGTCTGTCTGTCTGTCTGTCTGACCGAGCTCTCCAGCCAAATCTATCGCACGCAGGGACCTGGAATTTTTTATACGGAAGCACAAAGGTGCTGGCCACCAGACCTCGAAGCCCGATTTTCGATTTTTGAATTAGAAAAATTTTTAAAAATTATTTATAATTAATTAATCACGGTTTTTTTGACTCACTGATATTATTATTTGTTTTCAAATAACGTTCGATTGTAACAATTGATTTCTTTATTCTAGCGTTAGTTTGCTGTTTTGACGATACATCTATAATAATAAAAGCAAGTGTAATGTGTCTGTCTGTCTGTCTGTCTGTCTGTCTGACCGAGCTCTCCAGCCAAATCTATCGCACGCAGGGACCTGGAATTTTTTATACGGAAGCACAAAGGGGCTGGCCGCCAGACCTCGAAGCCCGATTTTCGATTTTTGAATTAGAAAAATTTAAAAAAAATTATTTATAATTAATTAATCACGGTTTTTTTGACTCACTGATATTATTATTTGTTTTCAAATAACGTTCGATTGTAACAATTGATTTCTTTATTCTAGCGTTAGTTTGCTGTTTTCACGATACATTAATAATAAAAGCAAGTGTAATGTGTCTGTCTGTCTGTCTGTCTGACCGAGCTCTCCAGCCAAATCTATCGCACGCAGGGACCTGGAATTTTTTATACGGAAGCACAAAGGGGCTGGCCACTAGACCTCGAAGCCCGATTTTCGATGAATTAGAAAAATTTTAAAAAAATATTTTATAATTAATTAATCACGGTTTTTTTGACTCACTGATATTATTATTTGTTTTCAAATAACGTTCGATTGTAACAATTGATTTCTTTATTCTAGCGTTAGTTTGCTGTTTTGACGATACATCTATAATAATAAAAGCAAGTGTAATGTGTCTGTCTGTCTGTCTGACCGAGCTCTTCAGCCAAATCTATCGCACGCAGGGACCTGGAATTTTTTATACGGAAGCACAAAGGGGCTGGCCACCAGACCTCGAAGCCCGATTTTCGATTTTTGAATTAGAAAAATTTAAAAAAAATTATTTATAATTAATTAATCACGGTTTTTTTGACTCACTGATATTATTATTTGTTTTCAAATAAGGTTCGATTGTAACAATTGATTTCTTTATTCTAGCGTTAGTTTGCTGTTTTGACGATACATTTATAATAATAAAAGCAAGTGTAATGTGTCTGTCTGTCTGTCTGTCTGTCTATCTGACCGAGCTCTCCAGCCAAATCTATCGCACGCAGGGACCTGGAATTTTTTATACGGAAGCACAAAGGGGCTGGCCACCAGACCTCGAAGCCCGATTTTCGATTTTTGAACCACAAAAATTAAAAAAAAATTATTTATAATTAATTAATCACGGTTTTTTTGACTCACTGATATTATTATTTGTTTTCAAATAACGTTCGATTGTAACAATTGATTTCTTTATTCTAGCGTTAGTTTGCTGTTTTGACGATACATCTATAATAATAAAAGCAAGTGTAATGTGTCTGTCTGTCTGTCTGTCTGACCGAGCTCTCCAGCGAAATCTATCGCACGCAGGGACCTGGAATTTTTTATACGGAAGCACAAAGGGGCTGGCCACCAGACCTCGAAGCCCGATTTTCGATTTTTGAATTAGAAAAATTAAAAAAAAATTATTTATAATTAATTAATCACGGTTTTTTTGACTCACTGATATTATTATTTGTTTTCAAATAACGTTCGATTGTAACAATTGATTTCTTTATTCTAGCGTTAGTTTGCTGTTTTGACGATACATCTATAATAATAAAAGCAAGAGTAATGTGTCTGTCTGTCTGTCTGTCTGTCTGACCGAGCTCTCCAGCCAAATCTATCGCACGCAGGGACCTGGAATTTTTTATACGGAAGCACAAAGGGGCTGGCCACCAGACCTCGAAGCCCGATTTTCGATTTTTGAATTAGAAAAATTTAAAAAAAAATATTTATAATTAATTAATCACGGTTTTTTTGACTCACTGATATTATTATTTGTTTTCAAATAACGTTCGATTGTAACAATTGATTTCTTTATTCTAGCGTTAGTTTGCTGTTTTGACGATACATCTATAATAATAAAAGCAAGTGTAATGTGTCTGTCTGTCTGTCTGACCAAGCTCTCCAGCCAAATCTATCGCACGCAGGGACCTGGAATTTTTTATACGGAAGCACAAAGGGGCTGGCCACCAGACCTCGAAGCCCGATTTTCGATTTTTGAATTAGAAAAATTTTAAAAAAATTATTTATAATTAATTAATCACGGTTTTTTTGACTCATTGATATTATTATTTGTTTTCAAATAACGTTCGATTGTAACAATTGATTTCTTTATTCTAGCGTTAGTTTGCTGTTTTGACGATACATCTATAATAATAAAAGCAAGTGTAATGTGTCTGTCTGTCTGTCTGTCTGTCTGACCGAGCTCTCCAGCCAAATCTATCGCACGCAGGGACCTGGAATTTTTTATACGGAAGCACAAAGGGGCTGGCCACCAGACCTCGAAGCCCAATTTTCGATTTTTGAATTAGAAAAATTTAAAAAAAATTATTTATAATTAATTAATCACGGTTTTTTTGACTCACTGATATTATTATTTGTTTTCAAATAACGTTCGATTGTAACAATTCATTTCTTTATTCTAGCGTTAGTTTGCTGTTTTGACGATACATCTATAATAATAAAAGCAAGTGTAATGTGTCTGTCTGTCTGTCTGACCGAGCTCTCCAGCCAAATCTATCGCACGCAGGGACCTGGAATTTTTTATACGGAAGCACAAAGGGGCTGGCCACCAGACCTCGAAGCCCGATTTTCGATTTTTGAATTAGAAAAATTTTTAAAAAATTATTTATAATTAATTAATCACGGTTTTTTTGACTCACTGATATTATTATTTGTTTTCAAATAACGTTCGATTGTAACAATTGATTTCTTTATTCTAGCGTTAGTTTGCTGTTTTGACGATACATCTATAATAATAAAAGCAAGTGTAATGTGTTGTCTGTCTGTCTGTCTGTCTGACCGATCTCTCCAGCCAAATCTATCGCACGCAGGGACCTGGAATTTTTTATACGGAAGCACAAAGGGGCTGGCCACCAGACCTCGAAGCCCGATTTTCGATTTTTGAATTAGAAAAATTTAAAAAAAATTATTTATAATTAATTAAACACGGTTTTTTTGACTCACTGATATTATTATTTGTTTTCAAATAACGTTCGATTGTAACAATTGATTTCTTTATTCTAGCGTTAGTTTGCTGTTTTGACGATACATTAATAATAAAAGCAAGTGTAATGTGTCTGTCTGTCTGACCGAGCTCTCCAGCCAAATCTATCGCACGCAGGGATTTGGAATTTTTTATACGGAAGCACAAAGGGGCTGGCCACCAGACCTCGAAGCCCGATTTTCGATTTTTGAATTAGAAAAATTTTAAAAAAATGATTTATAATTAATTAATCACGGTTTTTTTGACCCACTGATATTATTATTTGTTTTCAAATAACGTTCGATTGTAACAATTGATTTCTTTATTCTAGCGTTAGTTTGCTGTTTTGACGATACATCTATAATAATAAAAGCAAGTGTAATGTGTCTGTCTGTCTGTCTGTCTGTCTGACCGAGCTCTCCAGCCAAATCTATCGCACGCAGGGACCTGGAATTTTTTATACGGAAGCACAAAGGGGCTGGCCACCAGACCTCGAAGCCCGATTTTCGATTTTTGAATTAGAAAAATTTTAAAAAAATTATTTATAATTAATTAATCACGGTTTCTTTGACTCACTGATATTATTATTTGTTTTCAAATAACGTTCGATTGTAACAATTGATTTCTTTATTCTAGCGTTAGTTTGCTGTTTTGACGATACATTAATAATAAAAGCAAGTGTAATGTGTCTGTCTGTCTGACCGAGCTCTCCAGCCAAATCTATCGCACGCAGGGACCTGGAATTTTTTATACGGAAGCACAAAGGGGCTGGCCACTAGACCTCGAAGCCCGATTTTCGATGAATTAGAAAAATTTTAAAAAAATATTTTATAATTAATTAATCACGGTTTTTTTGACTCACTGATATTATTATTTGTTTTCAAATAACGTTCGATTGTAACAATTGATTTCTTTATTCTAGCGTTAGTTTGCTGTTTTGACGATACATTTATAATAATAAAAGGAAGTGTAATATGTCTGTCTGTCTGTCTGTCTATCTGACCGAGCTCTCCAGCCAAATCTATCGCACGCAGGGACCTGGAATTTTTTATACGGAAGCACAAAGGGGCTGGCCACCAGACCTCTAAGCCCGATTTTCGATTTTTGAACCAGAAAAATTTAAAAAAAATTATTTATAATTAATTAATCACGGTTTTTTTGACTCAATGATATTATTATTTGTTTTCAAATAACGTTCGATTGTAGCAATTGATTTCTTTATTCTAGCGTTAGTTTCCTGTTTTGACGATACATCTATAATAATAAAAGCAAGTGTAATGTGTCTGTCTGTCTGTCTGACCGAGCTCTCCAGCCATATCTATCGCACGCAGGGACCTGGAATTTTTTATACGGAAGCACAAAGGGGCTGGCCACCAGACCTCGAAGCCCGATTTTCGATTTTTGAATTAGAAAAATTTTAAAAAATTATTTATAATTAATTAATCACGGTTTTTTTGACTCACTGATATTATTATTTGTTTTTAAATAACGTTCGATTGTAACAATTGATTTCTTTATTCTAGCGTTAGTTTGCTGTTTTGACGATACATCTATAATAATAAAAGCAAGTGTAATGTGTCTGTCTGTCTGTCTGTCTGTCTGACCGAGCTCTCCAGCCAAATCTATCGCACGCAGGGACCTGGAATTTTTTATACGGAAGCACAAAGGGGCTGGCCACCAGACCTCGAAGCCCGATTTTCGATTTTTGAATTAGAAAAATTTTAAAAAAATTATTTATAATTAATTAATCACGGTTTTTTTGACTCACTGATATTATTATTTGTTTTCAAATAACGTTCGATTGTAACAATTGATTTCTTTATTCTAGCATTAGTTTGCTGTTTTGACGATACATTAATAATAAAAGCAAGTGTAATGTGTCTGTCTGTCTGACCGAGCTCTCCAGCCAAATCTATCGCACGCAGGGACCTGGAATTTTTTATACGGAAGCACAAAGGGGCTGGCCACCAGACCTCGAAGCCCGATTTTCGATTTTTGAATTAGAAAAATTTAAAAAAAATTATTTATAATTAATTAATCACGGTTTTTTTGACTCACTGATATTATTATTCGTTTTCAAATAACGTTCGATTGTAACAATTCATTTCTTTATTCTAGCGTTAGTTTGCTGTTTTGACGATACATCTATAATAATAAAAGCAAGTGTAATGTGTCTGTCTGTGTGTCTGACCGAGCTCTCCAGCCAAATCTATCGCACGCAGGGACCTGGAATTTTTTATACGGAAGCACAAAGGGGCTGGCCACCAGACCTCGAAGCCCGATTTTCGATTTTTGAATTAGAAAAATTTTTAAAAAATTATTTATAATTAATTAATCACGGTTTTTTTGACTCACTGATATTATTATTTGTTTTCAAATAACGTTCGATTGTAACAATTGATTTCTTTATTCTAGCGTTAGTTTGCTGTTTTGACGATACATCTATAATAATAAAAGCAAGTGTAATGTGTTGTCTGTCTGTCTGTCTGTCTGACCGAGCTCTCCAGCCAAATCTATCGCAGGCAGGGACCTGGAATTTTTTATACGGAAGCACAAAGGGGCTGGCCACCAGACCTCGAAGCCCGATTTTCGATATTTGAATTAGAAAAATTTTAAAAAAATTATTTATAATTAATTAAACACGGTTTTTTTGACTCACTGATATTATTATTTGTTTTCAAATAACGTTCGATTGTAACAATTGATTTCTTTATTCTAGCGTTAGTTTGCTGTTTTGACGATACATTAATAATAAAAGCAAGTGTAATGTGTCTGTCTGTCTGACCGAGCTCTCCAGCCAAATCTATCGCACGCAGGGACTTGGAATTTTTTATACGGAAGCACAAAGGGGCTGGCCACCAGAACTCGAAGCCCGATTTTCGATTTTTGAATTAGAAAAATTTAAAAAAAATTATTTATAATTAATTAATCACGGTTTTTTTGACTCACTGATATTATTATTTGTTTTCAAATAACGTTCGATTGTAACAATTGATTTCTTTATTCTAGCATTAGTTTGCTGTTTTGACGATACATTAATAATAAAAGCAAGTGTAATGTGTCTGTCTGTCTGACCGAGCTCTCCAGCCAAATCTATCGCACGCAGGGACCTGGAATTTTTTATACGGAAGCACAAAGGGGCTGGCCACCAGACCTCGAAGCCCGATTTTCGATTTTTGAATTAGAAAAATTTAAAAAAAATTATTTATAATTAATTAATCACGGTTTTTTTGACTCACTGATATTATTATTCGTTTTCAAATAACGTTCGATTGTAACAATTCATTTCTTTATTCTAGCGTTAGTTTGCTGTTTTGACGATACATCTATAATAATAAAAGCAAGTGTAATGTGTCTGTCTGTCTGTCTGTCTGTCTGACCGAGCTCTCCAGCCAAATCTATCGCACGCAGGGACCTGGAATTTTTTATACGGAAGCACAAAGGGGCTGGCCACCAGACCTCGAAGCCCGATTTTCGATTTTTGAATTAGAAAAATTTTAAAAAAATTATTTATAATTAATTAATCACGGTTTTTTTGACTCACTGATATTATTATTTGTTTTCAAATAACGTTCGATTGTAACAATTGATTTCTTTATTCTAGCGTTAGTTTGCTGTTTTGACGATACATTAATAATAAAAGCAAGTGTAATGTGTCTGTCTGTCTGACCGAGCTCTCCAGCCAAATCTATCGCACGCAGGGACTTGGAATTTTTTATACGGAAGCACAAAGGGGCTGGCCACCAGACCTCGAAGCCCGATTTTCGATTTTTGAATTAGAAAAATTTTTAAAAAATTATTTATAATTAATTAATCACGGTTTTTTTGACTCACTGATATTATTATTTGTTTTCAAATAACGTTCGATTGTAACAATTCATTTCTTTATTCTAGCGTTAGTTTGCTGTTTTGACGATACATCTATAATAATAAAAGCAAGTGTAATGTGTCTGTCTGTGTGTCTGACCGAGCTCTCCAGCCAAATCTATCGCACGCAGGGACCTGGAATTTTTTATACGGAAGCACAAAGGGGCTGGCCACCAGACCTCGAAGCCCGATTTTCGATTTTTGAATTAGAAAAATTTTTAAAAAATTATTTATAATTAATTAATCACGGTTTTTTTGACTCACTGATATTATTATTTGTTTTCAAATAACGTTCGATTGTAACAATTGATTTCTTTATTCTAGCGTTAGTTTGCTGTTTTGACGATACATCTATAATAATAAAAGCAAGTGTAATGTGTTGTCTGTCTGTCTGTCTGTCTGACCGAGCTCTCCAGCCAAATCTATCGCAGGCAGGGACCTGGAATTTTTTATACGGAAGCACAAAGGGGCTGGCCACCAGACCTCGAAGCCCGATTTTCGATATTTGAATTAGAAAAATTTTAAAAAAATTATTTATAATTAATTAAACACGGTTTTTTTGACTCACTGATATTATTATTTGTTTTCAAATAACGTTCGATTGTAACAATTGATTTCTTTATTCTAGCGTTAGTTTGCTGTTTTGACGATACATTAATAATAAAAGCAAGTGTAATGTGTCTGTCTGTCTGACCGAGCTCTCCAGCCAAATCTATCGCACGCAGGGACTTGGAATTTTTTATACGGAAGCACAAAGGGGCTGGCCACCAGAACTCGAAGCCCGATTTTCGATTTTTGAATTAGAAAAATTTAAAAAAAATTATTTATAATTAATTAATCACGGTTTTTTTGACTCACTGATATTATTATTTGTTTTCAAATAACGTTCGATTGTAACAATTGATTTCTCTATTCTAGCGTTAGTTTGCTGTTTTGACGATACATTAATAATAAAAGCAAGTGTAATGTGTCTGTCTGTCTGTCTGTCTGTCTGTCTGACCGAGCTCTCCAGCCAAATCTATCGCACGCAGGGACCTGGAATTTTTTATACGGAAGCACAAAGGGGCTGGCCACTAGTCCTCGAAGCCCGATTTTCGATGAATTAGAAAAATTTTAAAAAAATATTTTATAATTAATTAATCACGGTTTTTTTGACTCACTGATATTATTATTTGTTTTCAAATAACGTTCGATTGTAACAATTGATTTCTTTATTCTAGCGTTAGTTTGCTGTTTTGACGATACATCTCTAATAATAAAAGCAAGTGTAATGTGTCTGTCTGTCTGTCTGTCTGTCTGACCGAGCTCTTCAGCCAAATCTATCGCACGCAGGGACCTGGAATTTTTTATACGGAAGCACAAAGGGGCTGGCCACCAGACCTCGAAGCCCGATTTTCGATTTTTGAATTAGAAAAATTTTAAAAAAATTATTTATAAATAATTAATCACGGTTTTTTTGACTCACTGATATTATTATTTGTTTTCAAATAACGTTCGATTGTAACAATTGATTTCTTTATTCTAGCGTTAGTTTGCTGTTTTGACGATTCATCTATAATAATAAAAGCAAGTGTAATGTGTCTGTCTGTCTGTCTGACCGAGCTCTCCAGCCAAATCTATCGCACGCAGGGACCTGGAATTTTTTATACGGAAGCACAAAGGGGCTGGCCACCAGACCTCGAAGCCCGATTTTCGATTTTTGAATTAGAAAAATTTAAAAAAAAATATTTATAATTAATTAATCACGGTTTTTTTGACTCACTGATATTATTATTTGTTTTCAAATAACGTTCGATTGTAACAATTGATTTCTTTATTCTAGCGTTAGTTTGCTGTTTTGACGATACATCTATAATAATAAAAGCAAGTGTAATGTGTCTGTCTGTCTGTCTGACCGAGCTCTCCAGCCAAATCTATCGCACGCAGGGACCTGGAATTTTTTATACGGAAGCACAAAGGGGCTGGCCACCAGACCTCGAAGCCCGATTTTCGATTTTTGAATTAGAAAAATTTTAAAAAAATTATTTATAATTAATTAATCACGGTTTTTTTGACTCATTGATATTATTATTTGTTTTCAAATAACGTTCGATTGTAACAATTGATTTCTTTATTCTAGCGTTAGTTTGCTGTTTTGACGATACATCTATAATAATAAAAGCAAGTGTAATGTGTCTGTCTGTCTGTCTGTCTGTCTGACCGAGCTCTCCAGCCAAATCTATCGCACGCAGGGACCTGGAATTTTTTATACGGAAGCACAAAGGGGCTGGCCACCAGACCTCGAAGCCCAATTTTCGATTTTTGAATTAGAAAAATTAAAAAAAAATTATTTATAATTAATTAATCACGGTTTTTTTGACTCACTGATATTATTATTTGTTTTCAAATAACGTTCGATTGTAACAATTCATTTCTTTATTCTAGAGTTAGTTTGCTGTTTTGACGATACATCTATAATAATAAAAGCAAGTGTAATGTGTCTGTCTGTCTGTCTGACCGAGCTCTCCAGCCAAATCTATCGCACGCAGGGACCTGGAATTTTTTATACGGAAGCACAAAGGGGCTGGCCACCAGACCTCGAAGCCCGATTTTCGATTTTTGAATTAGAAAAATTTTTTAAAAATTATTTATAATTAATTAATCACGGTTTTTTTGACTCACTGATATTATTATTTGTTTTCAAATAACGTTCGATTGTAACAATTGATTTCTTTATTCTAGCGTTAGTTTGCTGTTTTGACGATACATCTATAATAATAAAAGCAAGTGTAATGTGTTGTCTGTCTGTCTGTCTGTCTGACCGAGCTCTCCAGCCAAATCTATCGCACGCAGGGACCTGGAATTTTTTATACGGAAGCACAAAGGGGCTGGCCACCAGACCTCGAAGCCCGATTTTCGATTTTTGAATTAGAAAAATTTAAAAAAAATTATTTATAATTAATTAAACACGGTTTTTTTGACTCACTGATATTATTATTTGTTTTCAAATAACGTTCGATTGTAACAATTGATTTCTTTATTCTAGCGTTAGTTTGCTGTTTTGACGATACATTAATAATAAAAGCAAGTGTAATGTGTCTGTCTGTCTGACCGAGCTCTCCAGCCAAATCTATCGCACGCAGGGACCTGGAATTTTTTATACGGAAGCACAAAGGGGCTGGCCACTAGACCTCGAAGCCCGATTTTCGATGAATTAGAAAAATTTTAAAAAAATATTTTATAATTAATTAATCACGGTTTTTTTGACTCACTGATATTATTATTTGTTTTCAAATAACGTTCGATTGTAATAATTGATTTCTTTATTCTAGCGTTAGTTTGCTGTTTTGACGATACATTTATAATAATAAAAGGAAGTGTAATATGTCTGTCTGTCTGTCTGTCTATCTGACCGAGCTCTCCAGCCAAATCTATCGCACGCAGGGACCTGGAATTTTTTATACGGAAGCACAAAGGGGCTGGCCACCAGACCTCGAAGCCCGATTTTCGATTTTTGAACCAGAAAAATTTAAAAAAAATTATTTATAATTAATTAATCACGGTTTTTTTGAATCAATGATATTATTATTTGTTTTCAAATAACGTTCGATTGTAGCAATTGATTTCTTTATTCTAGCGTTAGTTTCCTGTTTTGACGATACATCTATAATAATAAAAGCAAGTGTAATGTGTCTGTCTGTCTGTCTGACCGAGCTCTCCAGCCATATCTATCGCACGCAGGGACCTGGAATTTTTTATACGGAAGCACAAAGGGGCTGGCCACCAGACCTCGAAGCCCGATTTTCGATTTTTGAATTAGAAAAATTTTAAAAAATTATTTATAATTAATTAATCACGGTTTTTTTGACTCACTGATATTATTATTTGTTTTTAAATAACGTTCGATTGTAACAATTGATTTCTTTATTCTAGCGTTAGTTTGCTGTTTTGACGATACATCTATAATAATAAAAGCAAGTGTAATGTGTCTGTCTGTCTGTCTGTCTGTCTGACCGAGCTCTCCAGCCAAATCTATCGCACGCAGGGACCTGGAATTTTTTATACGGAAGCACAAAGGGGCTGGCCACCAGACCTCGAAGCCCGATTTTCGATTTTTGAATTAGAAAAATTTTAAAAAAATTATTTATAATTAATTAATCACGGTTTTTTTGACTCACTGATATTATTATTTGTTTTCAAATAACGTTCGATTGTAACAATTGATTTCTTTATTCTAGCATTAGTTTGCTGTTTTGACGATACATTAATAATAAAAGCAAGTGTAATGTGTCTGTCTGTCTGACCGAGCTCTCCAGCCAAATCTATCGCACGCAGGGACCTGGAATTTTTTATACGGAAGCACAAAGGGGCTGGCCACCAGACCTCGAAGCCCGATTTTCGATTTTTGAATTAGAAAAATTTAAAAAAAATTATTTATAATTAATTAATCACGGTTTTTTTGACTCACTGATATTATTATTTGTTTTCAAATAACGTTCGATTGTAACAATTGATTTCTTTATTCTAGCGTTAGTTTGCTGTTTTGACGATACATCTATAATAATAAAAGCAAGTGTAATGTGTTGTCTGTCTGTCTGTCTGTCTGACCGAGCTCTCCAGCCAAATCTATCGCACGCAGGGACCTGGAATTTTTTATACGGAAGCACAAAGGGGCTGGCCACCAGACCTCGAAGCCCGATTTTCGATATTTGAATTAGAAAAATTTTAAAAAAATTATTTATAATTAATTAAACACGGTTTTTTTGACTCACTGATATTATTATTTGTTTTCAAATAACGTTCGATTGTAACAATTGATTTCTTTATTCTAGCGTTAGTTTGCTGTTTTGACGATACATTAATAATAAAAGCAAGTGTAATGTGTCTGTCTGTCTGACCGAGCTCTCCAGCCAAATCTATCGCACGCAGGGACTTGGAATTTTTTATACGGAAGCACAAAGGGGCTGGCCACCAGACCTCGAAGCCCGATTTTCGATTTTTGAATTAGAAAAATTTAAAAAAAATTATTTATAATTAATTAATCACGGTTTTTTTGACTCACTGATATTATTATTTGTTTTCAAATAACGTTCGATTGTAACAATTGATTTCTCTATTCTAGCGTTAGGTTGCTGTTTTGACGATACATCTCTAATAATAAAAGCAAGTGTAATGTGTCTGTCTGTCTGTCTGTCTGTCTGACCGAGCTCTTCAGCCAAATCTATCGCACGCAGGGACCTGGAGTTTTTTATACGGAAGCACAAAGGGGCTGGCCACCAGACCTCGAAGCCCGATTTTCGATTTTTGAATTAGAAAAATTTTAAAAAAATTATTTATAAATAATTAATCACGGTTTTTTTGACTCACTGATATTATTATTTGTTTTCAAATAACGTTCGATTGTAACAATTGATTTCTTTATTCTAGCGTTAGTTTGCTGTTTTGACGATTCATCTATAATAATAAAAGCAAGTGTAATGTGTCTGTCTGTCTGTCTGTCTGTCTGACCGAGCTCTCCAGCCAAATCTATCGCACGCAGGGACCTGGAATTTTTTATACGGAAGCACAAAGGGGCTGGCCACCAGACCTCGAAGCCCGATTTTCGATTTTTGAATTAGAAAAATTTAAAAAAAAATATTTATAATTAATTAATCACGGTTTTTTTGACTCACTGATATTATTATTTGTTTTCAAATAACGTTCGATTGTAACAATTGATTTCTTTATTCTAGCGTTAGTTTGCTGTTTTGACGATACATCTATAATAATAAAAGCAAGTGTAATGTGTCTGTCTGTCTGTCTGACCGAGCTCTCCAGCCAAATCTATCGCACGCAGGGACCTGGCATTTTTTATACGGAAACACAAAGGGGCTGGCCACCAGACCTCGAAGCCCGATTTTCGATTTTTGAATTAGAAAAATTTTAAAAAAATTATTTATAATTAATTAATCACGGTTTTTTTGACTCATTGATATTATTATTTGTTTTCAAATAACGTTCGATTGTAACAATTGATTTCTTTATTCTAGCGTTAGTTTGCTGTTTTGACGATACATCTATAATAATAAAAGCAAGTGTAATGTGTCTGTCTGTCTGTCTGACCGAGCTCTCCAGCCAAATCTATCGCACGCAGGGACCTGGAATTTTTTATACGGAAGCACAAAGGGGCTGGCCACCAGACCTCGAAGCCCAATTTTCGATTTTTGAATTAGAAAAATTAAAAAAAAATTATTTATAATTAATTAATCACGGTTTTTTTGACTCACTGATATTATTATTTGTTTTCAAATAACGTTCGATTGTAACAATTCATTTCTTTATTCTAGCGTTAGTTTGCTGTTTTGACGATACATCTATAATAATAAAAGCAAGTGTAATGTGTCTGTCTGTCTGTCTGACCGAGCTCTCCAGCCAAATCTATCGCACGCAGGGACCTGGAATTTTTTATACGGAAGCACAAAGGGGCTGGCCACCAGACCTCGAAGCCCGATTTTCGATTTTTGAATTAGAAAAATTTTTTAAAAATTATTTATAATTAATTAATCACGGTTTTTTTGACTCACTGATATTATTATTTGTTTTCAAATAACGTTCGATTGTAACAATTGATTTCTTTATTCTAGCGTTAGTTTGCTGTTTTGACGATACATCTATAATAATAAAAGCAAGTGTAATGTGTTGTCTGTCTGTCTGTCTGTCTGACCGAGCTCTCCAGCCAAATCTATCGCACGCAGGGACCTGGAATTTTTTATACGGAAGCACAAAGGGGCTGGCCACCAGACCTCGAAGCCCGATTTTCGATTTTTGAATTAGAAAAATTTAAAAAAAATTATTTATAATTAATTAAACACGGTTTTTTTGACTCACTGATATTATTATTTGTTTTCAAATAACGTTCGATTGTAACAATTGATTTCTTTATTCTAGCGTTAGTTTGCTGTTTTGACGATACATTAATAATAAAAGCAAGTGTAATGTGTCTGTCTGTCTGACCGAGCTCTCCAGCCAAATCTATCGCACGCAGGGACTTGGAATTTTTTATACGGAAGCACAAAGGGGCTGGCCACCAGACCTCGAAGCCCGATTTTCGATTTTTGAATTAGAAAAATTTTAAAAAAATTATTTATAATTAATTAATCACGGTTTTTTTGACTCACTGATATTATTATTTGTTTTCAAATAACGTTCGATTGTAACAATTGATTTCTTTATTCTAGCGTTAGTTTGCTGTTTTGACGATAGATCTATAATAATAAAAGCAAGTGTAATGTGTCTGTCTGTCTGTCTGTCTGTCTGACCGAGCTCTCCAGCCAAATCTATCCAACGCAGGGACCTGGAATTTTTTATACGGAAGCACAAAGGGGCTGGCCACCAGACCTCGAAGCCCGATTTTCGATTTTTGAATTAGAAAAATTTTAAAAAATTATTTATAATTAATTAATCACGGTTTTTTTGACTCACTGATATTATTATTTGTTTTCAAATAACGTTCGATTGTAACAATTGATTTCTTTAGTCTAGCGTTAGTTTGCTGTTTTGACGATACATCTATAATAATAAAAGCAAGTGTAATGTGTCTGTCTGTCTGTCTGACCGAGCTCTCCAGCCAAATCTATCGCACGCAGGGACCTGGAATTTTTTATACGGAAGCACAAAGGGGCTGGCCACCAGACCTCGAAGCCCGATTTTCGATTTTTGAATTAGAAAAATTTAAAAAAAATTATTTATAATTAATTAATCACGGTTTCTTTGACTCACTGATATTATTATTTGTTTTCAAATAACGTTCGATTGTAACAATTGATTTCTTTATTCTAGCGTTAGTTTGCTGTTTTGACGATACATTAATAATAAAAGCAAGTGTAATGTGTCTGTCTGTCTGTCTGTCTGACCGAGCTCTCCAGCCAAATCTATCGCACGCAGGGACCTGGAATTTTTTATACGGAAGCACAAAGGGGCTGGCCACTAGACCTCGAAGCCCGATTTTCGATGAATTAGAAAAATTTTAAAAAAAATATTTTATAATTAATTAATCACGGTTTTTTTGACTCACTGATATTATTATTTGTTTTCAAATAACGTTCGATTGTAACAATTGATTTCTTTATTCTAGCGTTAGTTTGCTGTTTTGACGATACATTTATAATAATAAAAGCAAGTGTAATGTGTCTGTCTGTCTGTCTGTCTATCTGACCGAGCTCTCCAGCCAAATCTATCGCACGCAGGGACCTGGAATTTTTTATACGGAAGCACAAAGGGGCTGGCCACCAGACCTCGAAGCCCGATTTTCGATTTTTGAACCAGAAAAATTTAAAAAAAATTATTTATAATTAATTAATCACGGTTTTTTTGACTCAATGATATTATTATTTGTTTTCAAATAACGTTCGATTGTAGCAATTGATTTCTTTATTCTAGCGTTAGTTTCCTGTTTTGACGATACATCTATAATAATAAAAGCAAGTGTAATGTGTCTGTCTGTCTGTCTGTCTGTCTGACCGAGCTCTCCAGCCAAACCTATCGCACGCAGGGACCTGGAATTTTTTATACGGAAGCACAAAGGGGCTGGCCACCAGACCTCGAAGCCCGATTTTCGATTTTTGAATTAGAAAAATTTAAAAAAAATTATTTATAATTAATTAATCACGGTTTCTTTGACTCACTGATATTATTATTTGTTTTCAAATAACGTTCGATTGTAACAATTGATTTCTTTATTCTAGCGTTAGTTTGCTGTTTGACGATACATTAATAATAAAAGCAAGTGTAATGTGTCTATCTGTCTGTCTGTCTGACCGAGCTCTCCAGCCAAATCTATCGCACGCAGGGACCTGGAATTTTTTATACGGAAGCACAAAGGGGCTGGCCACTAGACCTCGAAGCCCGATTTTCGATGAATTAGAAAAATTTTAAAAAAATATTTTATAATTAATTAATCACGGTTTTTTTGACTCACTGATATTATTATTTGTTTTCAAATAACGTTCGATTGTAACAATTGATTTCTTTATTCTAGCGTTAGTTTGCTGTTTTGACGATACATTTATAATAATAAAAGCAAGTGTAATGTGTCTGTCTGTCTGTCTGTCTATCTGACCGAGCTCTCCAGCCAAATCTATCGCACGCAGGGACCTGGAATTTTTTATACGGAAGCACAAAGGGGCTGGCCACCAGACCTCGAAGCCCGATTTTCGATTTTTGAATTAGAAAAATTTAAAAAAAATTATTTATAATTAATTAAACACGGTTTTTTTGACTCACTGATATTATTATTTGTTTTCAAATAACGTTCGATTGTAACAATTGATTTCTTTATTCTAGCGTTAGTTTGCTGTTTTGACGATACATTAATAATAAAAGCAAGTGTAATGTGTCTGTCTGTCTGACCGAGCTCTCCAGCCAAATCTATCGCACGCAGGGACTTGGAATTTTTTATACGGAAGCACAAAGGGGCTGGCCACCAGACCTCGAAGCCCGATTTTCGATTTTTGAATTAGAAAAATTTTAAAAAAATTATTTATAATTAATTAATCACGGTTTTTTTGACTCACTGATATTATTATTTGTTTTCAAATAACGTTCGATTGTAACAATTGATTTCTTTATTCTAGCGTTAGTTTGCTGTTTTGACGATAGATCTATAATAATAAAAGCAAGTGTAATGTGTCTGTCTGTCTGACCGAGCTCTCCAGCCAAATCTATCCAACGCAGGGACCTGGAATTTTTTATACGGAAGCACAAAGGTGCTGGCCACCAGACCTCGAAGCCCGATTTTCGATTTTTGAATTAGAAAAATTTTAAAAAATTATTTATAATTAATTAATCACGGTTTTTTTGACTCACTGATATTATTATTTGTTTTCAAATAACGTTCGATTGTAACAATTGATTTCTTTATTCTAGCATTAGTTTGCTGTTTTGACGATACATCTATAATAATAAAAGCAAGTGTAATGTGTCTGTCTGTCTGTCTGTCTGTTTGTCTGTCTGACCGAGCTCTCCAGCCAAATCTATCGCAGGCAGGGACCTGGAATTTTTTGTACGGAAGCACAAAGGGGCTGGCCACCAGACCTCGAAGCCCAATTTTCGATTTTTGAATTAGAAAAATTTAAAAAAAATTATTTATAATTAATTAATCACGGTTTTTTTGACTCACTGATATTATTATTTGTTTTCAAATAACGTTCGATTGTAACAATTCATTTCTTTATTCTAGCGTTAGTTTGCTGTTTTGACGATACATCTATAATAATAAAAGCAAGTGTAATGTGTCTCTCTGTCTGTCTGACCGAGCTCTCCAGCCAAATCTATCGCACGCAGGGACCTGGAATTTTTTATACGGAAGCACAAAGGGGCTGGCCACCAGACCTCGAAGCCCGATTTTCGATTTTTGAATTAGAAAAATTTTTAAAAAATTATTTATAATTAATTAATCACGGTTTTTTTGACTCACTGATATTATTATTTGTTTTCAAATAACGTTCGATTGTAACAATTGATTTCTTTATTCTAGCGTTAGTTTGCTTTTTTGACGATACATCTATAATAATAAAAGCAAGTGTAATGTGTTGTCTGTCTGTCTGTCTGTCTGACCGAGCTCTCCAGCCAAATCTATCGCACGCAGGGACCTGGAATTTTTTATACGGAAGCACAAAGGGGCTGGCCACCAGACCTCGAAGCCCGATTTTCGATTTTTGAATTAGAAAAATTTTTAAAAAATTATTTATAATTAATTAATCACGGTTTTTTTGACTCACTGATATTATTATTTGTTTTCAAATAACGTTCGATTGTAACAATTGATTTCTTTATTCTAGCGTTAGTTTGCTGTTTTGACGATAGATCTATAATAATAAAAGCAAGTGTAATGTGTCTGTCTGTCTGTCTGTCTGTCTGACCGAGCTCTCCAGCCAAATCTATCCAACGCAGGGACCTGGAATTTTTTATACGGAAGCACAAAGGTGCTGGCCACCAGACCTCGAAGCCCGATTTTCGATTTTTGAATTAGAAAAATTTTAAAAAATTATTTATAATTAATTAATCACGGTTTTTTTGACTCACTGATATTATTATTTGTTTTCAAATAACGTTCGATTGTAACAATTGATTTCTTTATTCTAGCGTTAGTTTGCTGTTTTGACGATACATCTATAATAATAAAAGCAAGTGTAATGTGTCTGTCTGTCTGTCTGTCTGTCTGACCGAGCTCTCCAGCCAAATCTATCGCACGCAGGGACCTGGAATTTTTTATACGGAAGCACAAAGGGGCTGGCCACCAGACCTCGAAGCCCGATTTTCGATTTTTGAATTAGAAAAATTTTAAAAAAATTATTTATAATTAATTAATCACGGTTTCTTTGACTCACTGATATTATTATTTTTTTTCAAATAACGTTCGATTGTAACAATTGATTTCTTTATTCTAGCGTTAGTTTGCTGTTTTGACGATACATCTATAATAATAAAAGCAAGTGTAATGTGTCTGTCTGTCTGTCTGTCTGACCGAGCTCTCCAGCCAAATCTATCGCACGCAGGGACCTGGAATTTTTTATACGGAAGCACAAAGGGGCTGGCCACTAGACCTCGAAGCCCGATTTTCGATGAATTAGAAAAATTTTAAAAAAATATTTTATAATTAATTAATCACGGTTTTTTTGACTCACTGATATTATTATTTGTTTTTAAATAACGTTCGATTGTAACAATTGATTTCTTTATTCTAGCGTTAGTTTGCTGTTTTGACGATACATTTATAATAATAAAAGCAAGTGTAATGTGTCTGTCTGTCTGTCTGTCTATCTGACCGAGCTCTCCAGCCAAATCTATCGCACGCAGGGACCTGGAATTTTTTATACGGAAGCACAAAGGGGCTGGCCACCAGACCTCGAAGCCCGATTTTCGATTTTTGAACCAGAAAAATTTAAAAAAATTATTTATAATTAATTAATCACGGTTTTTTTGACTCAATGATATTATTATTTGTTTTCAAATAACGTTCGATTGTAGCAATTGATTTCTTTATTCTAGCGTTAGTTTCCTGTTTTGACGATACATCTATAATAATAAAAGCAAGTGTAATGTGTCTGTCTGTCTGTCTGACCGAGCTCTCCAGCCATATCTATCGCACGCAGGGACCTGGAATTTTTATACGGAAGCACAAAGGGGCTGGCCACCAGACCTCGAAGCCCGATTTTCGATTTTTGAATTAGAAAAATTTTAAAAAAATTATTTATAATTAATTAATCACGGTTTTTTTGACTCACTGATATTATTATTTGTTTTCAAATAACGTTCGATTGTAACAATTGATTTCTTTATTCTAGCGTTAGTTTGCTGTTTTGACGATACATCTATAATAATAAAAGCAAGTGTAATGTGTCTGTCTGTCTGTCTGTCTGTCTGACCGAGCTCTCCAGCCAAATCTATCGCACGCAGGGACCTGGAATTTTTTATACGGAAGCACAAAGGGGCTGGCCACCAGACCTCGAAGCCCGATTTTCGATTTTTGAATTAGAAAAATTTTAAAAAAATTATTTATAATTAATTAATCACGGTTTTTTTGACTCACTGATATTATTATTTGTTTTCAAATAACGTTCGATTGTAACAATTGATTTCTTTATTCTAGCGTTAGTTTGCTGTTTTGACGATACATTAATAATAAAAGCAAGTGTAATGTGTCTGTCTGTCTGACCGAGCTCTCCAGCCAAATCTATCGCACGCAGGGACTTGGAATTTTTTATACGGAAGCACAAAGGGGCTGGCCACCAGACCTCGAAGCCCGATTTTCGATTTTTGAATTAGAAAAATTTTAAAAAAATTATTTATAATTAATTAATCACGGTTTTTTTGACTCACTGATATTATTATTTGTTTTCAAATAACGTTCGATTGTAACAATTCATTTCTTTATTCTAGCGTTAGTTTGCTGTTTTGACGATACATCTATAATAATAAAAGCAAGTGTAATGTGTCTGTCTGTCTGTCTGACCGAGCTCTCCAGCCAAATCTATCGCACGCAGGGACCTGGAATTTTTTATACGGAAGCACAAAGGGGCTGGCCACCAGACCTCGAAGCCCGATTTTCGATTTTTGAATTAGAAAAATTTTTAAAAAATTATTTATAATTAATTAATCACGGTTTTTTTGACTCACTGATATTATTATTTGTTTTCAAATAACGTTCGATTGTAACAATTGATTTCTTTATTCTAGCGTTAGTTTGCTGTTTTGACGATACATCTATAATAATAAAAGCAAGTGTAATGTGTTGTCTGTCTGTCTGTCTGTCTGACCGAGCTCTCCAGCCAAATCTATCGCACGCAGGGACCTGGAATTTTTTATACGGAAGCACAAAGGGGCTGGCCACCAGACCTCGAAGCCCGATTTTCGATTTTTGAATTAGAAAAATTTAAAAAAAATTATTTATAATTAATTAATCACGGTTTTTTTGACTCACTGATATTATTATTTGTTTTCAAATAACGTTCGATTGTAACAATTGATTTCTTTATTCTAGCGTTAGTTTGCTGTTTTGACGATACATCTATAATAATAAAAGCAAGTGTAATGTGTCTGTCTGTCTGTCTGTCTGTCTGACCGAGCTCTCCAGCCAAATCTATCGCACGCAGGGACCTGGAATTTTTTATACGGAAGCACAAAGGGGCTGGCCACCAGACCTCGAAGCCCGATTTTCGATTTTTGAATTAGAAAAATTTTTAAAAAATTATTTATAATTAATTAATCACGGTTTTTTTGACTCACTGATATTATTATTTGTTTTCAAATAACGTTCGATTGTAACAATTGATTTCTTTATTCTAGCGTTAGTTTGCTGTTTTGACGATACATCTATAATAATAAAAGCAAGTGTAATGTGTTGTCTGTCTGTCTGTCTGTCTGACCGAGCTCTCCAGCCAAATCTATCGCACGCAGGGACCTGGAATTTTTTATACGGAAGCACAAAGGGGCTGGCCACCAGACCTCGAAGCCCGATTTTCGATATTTGAATTAGAAAAATTTTAAAAAAATTATTTATAATTAATTAAACACGGTTTTTTTTGACTCACTGATATTATTATTTGTTTTCAAATAACGTTCGATTGTAACAATTGATTTCTTTATTCTAGCGTTAGTTTGCTGTTTTGACGATACATTAATAATAAAAGCAAGTGTAATGTGTCTGTCTGTCTGACCGAGCTCTCCAGCCAAATCTATCGCACGCAGGGACTTGGAATTTTTTATACGGAAGCACAAAGGGGCTGGCCACCAGACCTCGAAGCCCGATTTTCGATTTTTGAATTAGAAAAATTTTAAAAAAATTATTTATAATTAATTAAACACGGTTTTTTTGACTCACTGATATTATTATTTGTTTTCAAATAACGTTCGATTGAACAATTGATTTCTTTATTCTAGCGTTAGTTTGCTGTTTTCACGATACATTAATAATAAAAGCAAGTGTAATGTGTCTGTCTGTCTGTCTGTCTGACCGAGCTCTCCAGCCAAATCTATCGCACGCAGGGACCTGGAATTTTTTATACGGAAGCACAAAGGGGCTGGCCACTAGACCTCGAAGCCCGATTTTCGATGAATTAGAAAAATTTTAAAAAATATTTTATAATTAATTAATCACGGTTTTTTTGACTCACTGATATTATTATTTGTTTTCAAATAACGTTCGATTGTAACAATTGATTTCTTTATTCTAGCGTTAGTTTGCTGTTTTGACGATACATCTATAATAATAAAAGCAAGTGTAATGTGTCTGTCTGTCTGTCTGTCTGTCTGACCGAGCTCTTCAGCCAAATCTATCGCACGCAGGGACCTGGAATTTTTTATACGGAAGCACAAAGGGGCTGGCCACCAGACCTCGAAGCCCGATTTTCGATTTTGAATTAGAAAAATTTTAAAAAATATTATTTATAATTAATTAATCACGGTTTTTTTGACTCACTGATATTATTATTTGTTTTCAAATAACGTTCGATTGTAACAATTGATTTCTTTATTCTAGCGTTAGTTTGCTGCTTTGACGATACATTTATAATAATAAAAGCAAGTGTAATGTGTCTGTCTGTCTGTCTGTCTGTCTATCTGACCGAGCTCTCCAGCCAAATCTATCGCACGCAGGGACCTGGAATTTTTTATACGGAAGCACAAAGGGGCTGGCCACCAGACCTCGAAGCCCGATTTTCGATTTTTGAACCAGAAAAATTAAAAAAAATTATTTATAATTAATTAATCACGGTTTTTTTGACTCACTGATATTATTATTTGTTTTCAAATAACGTTCGATTGTAACAATTGATTTCTTTATTCTAGCGTTAGTTTGCTGTTTTGACGATACATCTATAATAATAAAAGCAAGTGTAATGTGTCTGTCTGTCTGTCTGTCTGTCTGACCGAGCTCTCCAGCGAAATCTATCGCACGCAGGGACCTGGAATTTTTTATACGGAAAGCACAAAGGGGCTGGCCACCAGACCTCGAAGCCCGATTTTCGATTTTTGAATTAGAAAAATTTTAAAAAAATTATTTATAAATAATTAATCACGGTTTTTTTGACTCACTGATATTATTATTTGTTTTCAAATAACGTTCGATTGTAAGAATTGATTTCTTTATTCTAGCGTTAGTTTGCTGTTTTGACGATCCACATTCTATAATAATAAAAGCAAGTGTAATGTGTCTGTCTGTCTGTCTGTCCTGACCGAGGTCTCCAGCCAAATCTATCGCACGCAGGGACCTGGAATTTTTTATACGGAAGCACAAAGGGGCTGGCCACCAGACCTCGAAGCCCGATTTTCGATTTTTGAATTAGAAAAATTTAAAAAAAATTATTTATAAATAATTAATCACGGTTTTTTTGACTCACTGATATTATTATTTGTTTTCAAATAATGTTCGATTGTAACAATTGATTTCTTTATTCTAGCGTTAGTTTGCTGTTTTGACGATACATCTATAATAATAAAAGCAAGTGTAATGTGTCTGTCTGTCTGTCTGTCTGTCTGACCGAGCTCTCCAGCCAAATCTATCGCACGCAGGGACCTGGAATTTTTTATACGGAAGCACAAAGGGGCTGGCCACCAGACCTCGAAGCCCGATTTCGATTTTTGAACCAGAAAAATTAAAAAAAAATTATTTATAATTAATTAATCACGGTTTTTTTGACTCACTGATATTATTATTTGTTTTCAAATAACGTTCGATTGTAACAATTGATTTCTTTATTCTAGCGTTAGTTTGCTGTTTTGACGATACATCTATAATAATAAAAGCAAGTGTAATGTGTCTGTCTGTCTGTCTGTCTGTCTGACCGAGCTCTCCAGCCAAATCTATCGCACGCAGGGACCTGGAATTTTTATACGGAAGCACAAAGGGGCTGGCCACCAGACCTCGAAGCCCGATTTTCGATTTTTGAATTAGAAAAATTTTAAAAAAATTATTTATAAATAATTAATCACGGTTTTTTTGACTCACTGATATTATTATTTGTTTTCAAATAACGTTCGATTGTAAGAATTGATTTCTTTATTCTAGCGTTAGTTTGCTGTTTTGACGATACATCTATAATAATAAAAGCAAGTGTAATGTGTCTGTCTGTCTGTCTGTCTGACCGAGGTCTCCAGCCAAATCTATCGCACGCAGGGACCTGGAATTTTTTATACGGAAGCACAAAGGGGCTGGCCACCAGACCTCGAAGCCCGATTTTCGATTTTTGAATTAGAAAAATTTAAAAAAAATTATTTATAAATAATTAATCACGGTTTTTTTGACTCACTGATATTATTATTTGTTTTCAAATAATGTTCGATTGTAACAATTGATTTCTTTATTCTAGCGTTAGTTTGCTGTTTTGACGATACATCTATAATAATAAAAGCAAGTGTAATGTGTCTGTCTGTCTGTCTGTCTGTCTGACCGAGCTCTCCAGCCAAATCTATCGCACGCAGGGACCTGAATTTTTTATACGGAAGCACAAAGGGGCTGGCCACCAGACCTCGAAGCCCGATTTTCGATTTTTGAATTAGAAAAATTTAAAAAAAATATTTATAATTAATTAATCACGGTTTTTTTGACTCACTGATATTATTATTTGTTTTCAAATAACGTTCGATTGTAACAATTGATTTCTTTATTCTAGCGTTAGTTTGCTGTTTTGACGATACATCTATAATAATAAAAGCAAGTGTAATGTGTCTGTCTGTCTGTCTGACCGAGCTCTCCAGCCAAATCTATCGCACGCAGGGACCTGGAATTTTTTATACGGAAGCACAAAGGGGCTGGCCACCAGACCTCGAAGCCCGATTTTCGATTTTTGAATTAGAAAAATTTTAAAAAAATTATTTATAATTATTTAATCACGGTTTTTTTGACTCATTGATATTATTATTTGTTTTCAAATAACGTTCGATTGTAACAATTGATTTCTTTATTCTAGCGTTAGTTTGCTGTTTTGACGATACATCTATAATAATAAAAGCAAGTGTAATGTGTCTGTCTGTCTGTCTGACCGAGCTCTCCAGCCAAATCTATCGCACGCAGGGACCTGGAATTTTTTATACGGAAGCACAAAGGGGCTGGCCACCAGACCTCGAAGCCCAATTTTCGATTTTTGAATTAGAAAAATTTTAAAAAAATTATTTATAATTAATTAATCACGGTTTTTTTGACTCACTGATATTATTATTTGTTTCAAATAACGTTCGATTGTAACGATTCATTTCTTTATTCTAGCGTTAGTTTGCTGTTTTGACGATACATCTATAATAATAAAAGCAAGTGTAATATGTCTGTCTGTCTGTCTGACCGAGCTCTCCAGCCAAATCTATCGCACGCAGGACCTGGAATTTTTTATACGGAAGCACAAAGGGGCTGGCCACCAGACCTCGAAGCCCGATTTTCGATATTTGAATTAGAAAAATTTTAAAAAAATTATTTATAATTAATTAAACACGGTTTTTTTGACTCACTGATATTATTATTTGTTTTCAAATAACGTTCGATTGTAACAATTGATTTCTTTATTCTAGCGTTAGTTTGCTGTTTTGACGATACATTAATAATAAAAGCAAGTGTAATGTGTCTGTCTGTCTGACCGAGCTCTCCAGCCAAATCTATCGCACGCAGGGACTTGGAATTTTTTATACGGAAGCACAAAGGGGCTGGCCACCAGACCTCGAAGCCCGATTTTCGATTTTTGAATTAGAAAAATTTTAAAAAAATTATTTATAATTAATTAAACACGGTTTTTTTGACTCACTGATATTATTATTTGTTTTCAAATAACGTTCGATTGTAACAATTGATTTCTTTATTCTAGCGTTAGTTTGCTGTTTTCACGATACATTAATAATAAAAGCAAGTGTAATGTGTCTGTCTGTCTGTCTGTCTGTCTGTCTGACCGAGCTCTCCAGCCAAATCTATCGGACGCAGGGACCTGGAATTTTTTATACGGAAGCACAAAGGGGCTGGCCACTAGACCTCGAAGCCCGATTTTCGATGAATTAGAAAAATTTTAAAAAAATATTTTATAATTAATTAATCACGGTTTTTTTGACTCACTGATATTATTATTTGTTTTCAAATAACGTTCGATTGTAACAATTGATTTCTTTATTCTAGCGTTAGTTTGCTGTTTTCACGATACATTAATAATAAAAGCAAGTGTAATGTGTCTGTCTGTCTGTCTGTCTGTCTGTCTGACCGAGCTCTCCAGCCAAATCTATCGCACGCAGGGACCTGGAATTTTTTATACGGAAGCACAAAGGGGCTGGCCACTAGACCTCGAAGCCCGATTTTCGATGAATTAGAAAAATTTTAAAAAAATATTTTATAATTAATTAATCACGGTTTTTTTGACTCACTGATATTATTATTTGTTTTCAAATAACGTTCGATTGTAACAATTGATTTCTTTATTCTAGCGTTAGTTTGCTGTTTTGACGATACATCTATAATAATAAAAGCAAGTGTAATGTGTCTGTCTGTCTGTCTGTCTGTCTGACCGAGCTCTTCAGCCAAATCTATCGCAAGCAGGGACCTGGAATTTTTTATACGGAAGCACAAAGGGGCTGGCCACCAGACCTCGAAGCCCGATTTTCGATTTTTGAATTAGAAAAATTTTAAAAAAATTATTTATAATTAATTAATCACGGTTTTTTTGACTCACTGATATTATTATTTGTTTTCAAATAACGTTCGATTGTAACAATTGATTTCTTTATTCTAGCGTTAGTTTGCTGTTTTGACGATACATTTATAATAATAAAAGCAAGTGTAATGTGTCTGTCTGTCTGTCTGTCTGTCTATCTGACCGAGCTCTCCAGCCAAATCTATCGCACGCAGGGACCTGGAATTTTTTATACGGAAGCACAAAGGGGCTGGCCACCAGACCTCGAAGCCCGATTTTCGATTTTTGAACCAGAAAAATTAAAAAAAATTATTTATAATTAATTAATCACGGTTTTTTTGACTCACTGATATTATTATTTGTTTTCAAATAACGTTCGATTGTAACAATTGATTTCTTTATTCTAGCGTTAGTTTGCTGTTTTGACGATACATCTATAATAATAAAAGCAAGTGTAATGTGTCTGTCTGTCTGTCTGTCTGTCTGACCGAGCTCTCCAGCGAAATCTATCGCACGCAGGGACCTGGAATTTTTTATACGGAAGCACAAAGGGGCTGGCCACCAGACCTCGAAGCCCGATTTTCGATTTTTGAATTAGAAAAATTTTAAAAAAATATTTTATAATTAATTAATCACGGTTTTTTTGACTCACTGATATTATTATTTGTTTTCAAATAACGTTCGATTGTAACAATTGATTTCTTTATTCTAGCGTTAGTTTGCTGTTTTGACGATACATCTATAATAATAAAAGCAAGTGTAATGTGTCTGTCTGTCTGTCTGTCTGTCTGACCGAGCTCTTCAGCCAAAGCTATCGCACGCAGGGACCTGGAATTTTTTATACGGAAGCACAAAGGGGCTGGCCACCAGACCTCGAAGCCCGATTTTCGATTTTTGAATTAGAAAAATTTTAAAAAAATTATTTATAAATAATTAATCACGGTTTTTTTGACTCACTGATATTATTATTTGTTTTCAAATAACGTTCGATTGTAACAATTGATTTCTTTATTCTAGCGTTAGTTTGCTGTTTTGACGATACATCTATAATAATAAAAGCAAGTGTAATGTGTCTGTCTGTCTGTCTGTCTGACCGAGCTCTCCAGCCAAATCTATCGCACGCAGGGACCTGGAATTTTTTATACGGAAGCACAAAGGGGCTGGCCACGAGACCTCGAAGCCCGATTTTCGATTTTTGAATTAGAAAAATTTAAAAAAAAATATTTATAATTAATTAATCACGGTTTTTTTGACTCAGTGATATTATTATTTGTTTTCAAATAACGTTCGATTGTAACAATGGATTTCTTTATTCTAGCGTTAGTTTGCTGTTTTGACGATACATCTATAATAATAAAAGCAAGTGTAATGTGTCTGTCTGTCTGTCTGTCTGTCTGACCGAGCTCTTCAGCCAAATCTATCGCACGCAGGGACCTGGAATTTTTTATACGGAAGCACAAAGGGGCTGGCCACCAGACCTCGAAGCCCGATTTTCGATTTTTGAATTAGAAAAATTTTAAAAAAATTATTTATAAATAATTAATCACGGTTTTTTTGACTCACTGATATTATTATTTGTTTTTCAAATAACGTTCGATTGTAACAATTGATTTCTTTATTCTAGCGTTAGTTTGCTGTTTTGACGATACATCTATAATAATAAAAGCAAGTGTAATGTGTCTGTCTGTCTGTCTGTCTGTCTGACCGAGCTCTCCAGCCAAATCTATCGCACGCAGGGACCTGGAATTTTTTATACGGAAGCACAAAGGGGCTGGCCACCAGACCTCGAAGCCCGATTTTCGATTTTTGAATTAGAAAAATTTAAAAAAAAATATTTATAATTAATTAATCACGGTTTTTTTGACTCACTGATATTATTATTTGTTTTCAAATAACGTTCGATTGTAACAATTGATTTCTTTATTCTAGCGTTAGTTTGCTGTTTTGACGATACATCTATAATAATAAAAGCAAGTGTAATGTGTCTGTCTGTCTGTCTGACCGAGCTCTCCAGCCAAATCTATCGCACGCAGGGACCTGGAATTTTTTATACGGAAGCACAAAGGGCTGGCCACCAGACCTCGAAGCCCGATTTTCGATTTTTGAATTAGAAAAATTTTAAAAAAATTATTTATAATTAATTAATCACGGTTTTTTTGACTCATTGATATTATTATTTGTTTTCAAATAACGTTCGATTGTAACAATTGATTTCTTTATTCTAGCGTTAGTTTGCTGTTTTGACGATACATCTATAATAATAAAAGCAAGTGTAATGTGTCTGTCTGTCTGTCTGTCTGTCTGACCGAGCTCTCCAGCAAAATCTATCGCACGCAGGGACCTGGAATTTTTTATACGGAAGCACAAAGGGGCTGGCCACCAGACCTCGAAGCCCAATTTTCGATTTTTGAATTAGAAAAATTTAAAAAAAATTATTTATAATTAATTAATCACGGTTTTTTTGACTCACTGATATTATTATTTGTTTTCAAATAACGTTCGATTGTAACAATTCATTTCTTTATTCTAGCGTTAGTTTGCTGTTTTGACGATACATCTATAATAATAAAAGCAAGTGTAATATGTCTGTCTGTCTGTCTGACCGAGCTCTCCAGCCAAATCTATCGCACGCAGGGACCTGGAATTTTTTATACGGAAGCACAAAGGGGCTGGCCACCAGACCTCGAAGCCCGATTTTCGATTTTTGAATTAGAAAAATTTTTAAAAAATTATTTATAATTAATTAATCACGGTTTTTTTGACTCACTGATATTATTATTTGTTTTCAAATAACGTTCGATTGTAACAATTGATTTCTTTATTCTAGCGTTAGTTTGCTGTTTTGACGATACATCTATAATAATAAAAGCAAGTGTAATGTGTTGTCTGTCTGTCTGTCTGTCTGACCGAGCTCTCCAGCCAAATCTATCGCACGCAGGGACCTGGAATTTTTTATACGGAAGCACAAAGGGGCTGGCCACCAGACCTCGAAGCCCGATTTTCGATTTTTGAATTAGAAAAATTTAAAAAAAATTATTTATAATTAATTAAACACGGTTTTTTTGACTCACTGATATTATTATTTGTTTTCAAATAACGTTCGATTGTAACAATTGATTTCTTTATTCTAGCGTTAGTTTGCTGTTTTGACGATACATTAATAATAAAAGCAAGTGTAATGTGTCTGTCTGTCTGACCGAGCTCTCCAGCCAAATCTATCGCACGCAGGGACTTGGAATTTTTTATACGGAAGCACAAAGGGGCTGGCCACCAGACCTCGAAGCCCGATTTTCGATTTTTGAATTAGAAAAATTTTTAAAAAATTATTTATAATCAATTAATCACGGTTTTTTTGACTCACTCATATTATTATTTGTTTTCAAATAACGTTCGATTGTAACAATTGATTTCTTTATTCTAGCGTTAGTTTGCTGTTTTGACGATAGATCTATAATAATAAAAGCAAGTGTAATGTGTCTGTCTGTCTGTCTGTCTGTCTGACCGAGCTCTCCAGCCAAATCTATCCAACGCAGGGACCTGGAATTTTTTATACGGAAGCACAAAGGGGCTGGCCACCAGACCTCGAAGCCCGATTTTCGATTTTTGAATTAGAAAAATTTTAAAAAATTATTTATAATTAATTAATCACGGTTTTTTTGACTCACTGATATTATTATTTGTTTTCAAATAACGTTCGATTGTAACAATTGATTTCTTTATTCTAGCGTTAGTTTGCTGTTTTGACGATACATCTATAATAATAAAAGCAAGTGTAATGTGTCTGTCTGTCTGTCTGTCTGTCTGACCGAGCTCTCCAGCCAAATCTATCGCACGCAGGGACCTGGAATTTTTTATACGGAAGCACAAAGGGGCTGGCCACCAGACCTCGAAGCCCGATTTTCGATTTTTGAATTAGAAAAATTTTAAAAAAATTATTTATAATTAATTAATCACGGTTTCTTTGACTCACTGATATTATTATGTGTTTTCAAATAACGTTCGATTGTAACAATTGATTTCTTTATTCTAGCGTTAGTTTGCTGTTTTGACGATACATTAATAATAAAAGCAAGTGTAATGTGTCTGTCTGTCTGTCTGTCTGACCGAGCTCTCCAGCCAAATCTATCGCACGCAGGGACCTGGAATTTTTTATACGGAAGCACAAAGGGGCTGGCCACCAGACCTCGAAGCCCGATTTTCGATTTTTGAATTAGAAAAATTTTAAAAAAATTATTTATAATTAATTAATCACGGTTTTATTGACTCACTGATATTATTATTTGTTTTCAAATAACGTTCGATTTTAACAATTGATTTCTTTATTCTAGCGTTAGTTTGCTGTTTTGACGATACATCTATAATAATAAAAGCAAGTGTAATGTGTCTGTCTGTCTGTCTGACCGAGCTCTCCAGCCAAATCTATCGCACGCAGGGACCTGGAATTTTTTATACGGAAGCACAAAGGGGCTGGCCACCAGACCTCGAAGCCCGATTTTCGATTTTTGAATTAGAAAAATTTTTAAAAAATTATTTATAATTAATTAATCACGGTTTTTTTGACTTACTGATATTATTATTTGTTTTCAAATAACGTTCGATTGTAACAATTGATTTCTTTATTCTAGCGTTAGTTTGCTGTTTTGACGATACATCTATAATAATAAAAGCAAGTGTAATGTGTTGTCTGTCTGTCTGTCTGTCTGACCGAGCTCTCCAGCCAAATCTATCGCACGCAGGGACCTGGAATTTTTTATACAGAAGCACAAAGGGGCTGGCCACCAGACCTCGAAGCCCGATTTTCGATTTTTGAATTAGAAAAATTTAAAAAAAATTATTTATAATTAATTAAACACGGTTTTTTTGACTCACTGATATTATTATTTGTTTTCAAATAACGTTCGATTGTAACAATTGATTTCTTTATTCTAGCGTTAGTTTGCTGTTTTGACGATACATTAATAATAAAAGCAAGTGTAATGTGTCTGTCTGTCTGACCGAGCTCTCCAGCCAAATCTATCGCACGCAGGGACTTGGAATTTTTTATACGGAAGCACAAAGGGGCTGGCCACCAGACCTCGAAGCCCGATTTTCGATTTTTGAATTAGAAAAATTTTAAAAAAATTATTTATAATTAATTAATCACGGTTTTTTTGACTCACTGATATTATTATTTGTTTTCAAATAACGTTCGATTGTAACAATTGATTTCTTTATTCTAGCGTTAGTTTGCTGTTTTGACGATAGATCTATAATAATAAAAGCAAGTGTAATGTGTCTGTCTGTCTGTCTGACCGAGCTCTCCAGCCAAATCTATCCAACGCAGGGACCTGGAATTTTTTATACGGAAGCACAAAGGTGCTGGCCACCAGACCTCGAAGCCCGATTTTCGATTTTTGAATTAGAAAAATTTAAAAAAAATTATTTATAATTAATTAATCACGGTTTTTTTGACTCACTGATATTATTATTTGTTTTCAAATAACGTTCGATTGTAACAATTGATTTCTTTATTCTAGCGTTAGTTTGCTGTTTTGACGATACATCTATAATAATAAAAGCAAGTGTAATGTGTCTGTCTGTCTGTCTGACCGAGCTCTCCAGCCAAATCTATCGCACGCAGGGACCTGGAATTTTTTATACGGAAGCACAAAGGGGCTGGCCACCAGACCTCGAAGCCCGATTTTCGATTTTTGAACCAGAAAAATTAAAAAAAAATTATTTATAATTAATTAATCACGGTTTTTTTGACTCACTGATATTATTATTTGTTTTCAAATAACGTTCGATTGTAACAATTGATTTCTTTATTCTAGCGTTAGTTTGCTGTTTTGACGATACATCTATAATAATAAAAGCAAGTGTAATGTGTCTGTCTGTCTGTCTGTCTGTCTGACCGAGCTCTCCAGCGAAATCTATCGCACGCAGGGACCTGGAATTTTTTATACGGAAGCACAAAGGGGCTGGCCACCAGACCTCGAAGCCCGATTTTCGATTTTTGAATTAGAAAAATTTAAAAAAAATTATTTATAAATAATTAATCACGGTTTTTTTGACTCACTGATATTATTATTTGTTTTCAAATAACGTTCGATTGTAAGAATTGATTTCTTTATTCTAGCGTTAGTTTGCTGTTTTGACGATACATCTATAATAATAAAAGCAAGTGTAATGTGTCTGTCTGTCTGTCTGTCTGACCGAGCTCTCCAGCCAAATCTATCGCACGCAGGGACCTGGAATTTTTTATACGGAAGCACAAAGGGGCTGGCCACCAGACCTCGAAGCCCGATTTTCGATTTTTGAATTAGAAAAATTTAAAAAAAAATATTTATAATTAATTAATCACGGTTTTTTTGACTCACTGATATTATTATTTGTTTTCAAATAACGTTCGATTGTAACAATTGATTTCTTTATTCTAGCGTTAGTTTGCTGTTTTGACGATACATCTATAATAATAAAAGCAAGTGTAATGTGTCTGTCTGTCTGTCTGTCTGTCTGACCGAGCTCTTCAGCCAAATCTATCGCACGCAGGGACCTGGAATTTTTTATACGGAAGCACAAAGGGGCTGGCCACCAGACCTCGAAGCCCGATTTTCGATTTTTGAATTAGAAAAATTTAAAAAAAATTATTTATAAATAATTAATCACGGTTTTTTTGACTCACTGATATTATTATTTGTTTTCAAATAATGTTCGATTGTAACAATTGATTTCTTTATTCTAGCGTTAGTTTGCTGTTTTGACGATACATCTATAATAATAAAAGCAAGTGTAATGTGTCTGTCTGTCTGTCTGACCGAGCTCTCCAGCCAAATCTATCGCACGCAGGGACCTGGAATTTTTTATACGGAAGCACAAAGGGGCTGGCCACCAGACCTCGAAGCCCGATTTTCGATTTTTGAATTAGAAAAATTTAAAAAAAATATTTATAATTAATTAATCACGGTTTTTTTGACTCACTGATATTATTATTTGTTTTCAAATAACGTTCGATTGTAACAATTGATTTCTTTATTCTAGCGTTAGTTTGCTGTTTTGACGATACATCTATAATAATAAAAGCAAGTGTAATGTGTCTGTCTGTCTGTCTGACCGAGCTCTCCAGCCAAATCTATCGCACGCAGGGACCTGGAATTTTTTATACGGAAGCACAAAGGGGCTGGCCACCAGACCTCGAAGCCCGATTTTCGATTTTTGAATTAGAAAAATTTTAAAAAAATTATTTATAATTAATTAATCACGGTTTTTTTGACTCATTGATATTATTATTTGTTTTCAAATAACGTTCGATTGTAACAATTGATTTCTTTATTCTAGCGTTAGTTTGCTGTTTTGACGATACATCTATAATAATAAAAGCAAGTGTAATGTGTCTGTCTGTCTGTCTGACCGAGCTCTCCAGCCAAATCTATCGCACGCAGGGACCTGGAATTTTTTATACGGAAGCACAAAGGGGCTGGCCACCAGACCTCGAAGCCCAATTTTCGATTTTTGAATTAGAAAAATTTTAAAAAAATTATTTATAATTAATTAATCACGGTTTTTTTGACTCACTGATATTATTATTTGTTTTCAAATAACGTTCGATTGTAACAATTCATTTCTTTATTCTAGCGTTAGTTTGCTGTTTTGACGATACATCTATAATAATAAAAGCAAGTGTAATATGTCTGTCTGTCTGTCTGACCGAGCTCTCCAGCCAAATCTATCGCACGCAGGGACCTGGAATTTTTTATACGGAAGCACAAAGGGGCTGGCCACCAGACCTCGAAGCCCGATTTTCGATATTTGAATTAGAAAAATTTTAAAAAAATTATTTATAATTAATTAAACACGGTTTTTTTGACTCACTGATATTATTATTTGTTTTCAAATAACGTTCGATTGTAACAATTGATTTCTTTATTCTAGCGTTAGTTTGCTGTTTTGACGATACATTAATAATAAAAGCAAGTGTAATGTGTCTGTCTGTCTGACCGAGCTCTCCAGCCAAATCTATCGCACGCAGGGACTTGGAATTTTTTATACGGAAGCACAAAGGGGCTGGCCACCAGACCTCGAAGCCCGATTTTCGATTTTTGAATTAGAAAAATTTTAAAAAAATTATTTATAATTAATTAAACACGGTTTTTTTGACTCACTGATATTATTATTTGTTTTCAAATAACGTTCGATTGTAACAATTGATTTCTTTATTCTAGCGTTAGTTTGCTGTTTTCACGATACATTAATAATAAAAGCAAGTGTAATGTGTCTGTCTGTCTGTCTGACCGAGCTCTCCAGCCAAATCTATCGGACGCAGGGACCTGGAATTTTTTATACGGAAGCACAAAGGGGCTGGCCACTAGACCTCGAAGCCCGATTTTCGATGAATTAGAAAAATTTTAAAAAAATATTTTATAATTAATTAATCACGGTTTTTTTGACTCACTGATATTATTATTTGTTTTCAAATAACGTTCGATTGTAACAATTGATTTCTTTATTCTAGCGTTAGTTTGCTGTTTTGACGATACATCTATAATAATAAAAGCAAGTGTAATGTGTCTGTCTGTCTGTCTGTCTGTCTGACCGAGCTCTTCAGCCTAATCTATCGCACGCAGGGACCTGGAATTTTTTATACGGAAGCACAAAGGGGCTGGCCACCAGACCTCGAAGCCCGATTTTCGATTTTTGAATTAGAAAAATTTAAAAAAAATTATTTATAATTAATTAATCACGGTTTTTTTGACTCACTGATATTATTATTTGTTTTCAAATAACGTTCGATTGTAACAATTGATTTCTTTATTCTAGCGTTAGTTTGCTGTTTTGACGATACATTTATAATAATAAAAGCAAGTGTAATGTCTCTGTCTGTCTGTCTGTCTGTCTATCTGACCGAGCTCTCCAGCCAAATCTATCGCACGCAGGGACCTGGAATTTTTTATACGGAAGCACAAAGGGGCTGGCCACCAGACCTCGAAGCCCGATTTTCGATTTTTGAACCAGAAAAATTAAAAAAAAATTATTTATAATTAATTAATCACGGTTTTTTTGACTCACTGATATTATTATTTGTTTTCAAATAACGTTCGATTGTAACAATTGATTTCTTTATTCTAGCGTTAGTTTGCTGTTTTGACGATACATCTATAATAATAAAAGCAAGTGTAATGTGTCTGTCTGTCTGTCTGTCTGTCTGACCGAGCTCTCCAGCGAAATCTATCGCACGCAGGGACCTGGAATTTTTTATACGGAAGCACAAAGGGGCTGGCCACCAGACCTCGAAGCCCGATTTTCGATTTTTGAATTAGAAAAATTTTAAAAAAATTATTTATAATTAATTAATCACGGTTTTTTTGACTCACTGATATTATTATTTGTTTTCAAATAACGTTCGATTGTAACAATTGATTTCTTTATTCTAGCGTTAGTTTGCTGTTTTGACGATACATTAATAATAAAAGCAAGTGTAATGTGTCTGTCTGTCTGTCTGTCTGACCGAGCTCTCCAGCCAAATCTATCGCACGCAGGGACCTGGAATTTTTTATACGGAAGCACAATGGGGCTGGCCACTAGTCCTCGAAGCCCGATTTTCGATGAATTAGAAAAATTTTAAAAAAATATTTTATAATTAATTAATCACGGTTTTTTTGACTCACTGATATTATTATTTGTTTTCAAATAACGTTCGATTGTAACAATTGATTTCTTTATTCTAGCGTTAGTTTGCTGTTTTGACGATACATCTATAATAATGAAAGCAAGTGTAATGTGTCTGTCTGTCTGTCTGTCTGTCTGACCGAGCTCTTCAGCCAAATCTATCGCACGCAGGGACCTGGAATTTTTTATACGGAAGCACAAAGGGGCTGGCCACCAGACCTCGAAGCCCGATTTTCGATTTTTGAATTAGAAAAATTTTAAAAAAATTATTTATAAATAATTAATCACGGTTTTTTTGACTCACTGATATTATTATTTGTTTTCAAATAACGTTCGATTGTAACAATTGATTTCTTTATTCTAGCGTTAGTTTGCTGTTTTGACGATACATCTATAATAATAAAAGCAAGTGTAATGTGTCTGTCTGTCTGTCTGTCTGACCGAGCTCTCCAGCCAAATCTATCGCACGCAGGGACCTGGAATTTTTTATACGGAAGCACAAAGGGGCTGGCCACCAGACCTCGAAGCCCGATTTTCGATTTTTGAATTAGAAAAATTTAAAAAAAAATATTTATAATTAATTAATCACGGTTTTTTTGACTCACTGATATTATTATTTGTTTTCAAATAACGTTCGATTGTAACAATGGATTTCTTTATTCTAGCGTTAGTTTGCTGTTTTGACGATACATCTATAATAATAAAAGCAAGTGTAATGTGTCTGTCTGTCTGTCTGTCTGTCTGACCGAGCTCTTCAGCCAAATCTATCGCACGCAGGGACCTGGAATTTTTTATACGGAAGCACAAAGGGGCTGGCCACCAGACCTCGAAGCCCGATTTTCGATTTTTGAATTAGAAAAATTTTTAAAAAAATTATTTATAAATAATTAATCACGGTTTTTTTGACTCACTGATATTATTATTTGTTTTCAAATAACGTTCGATTGTAACAATTGATTTCTTTATTCTAGCGTTAGTTTGCTGTTTTGACGATACATCTATAATAATAAAAGCAAGTGTAATGTGTCTGTCTGTCTGTCTGTCTGTCTGACCGAGCTCTCCAGCAAAATCTATCGCACGCAGGGACCTGGAATTTTTTATACGGAAGCACAAAGGGGCTGGCCACCAGACCTCGAAGCCCAATTTTCGATTTTTGAATTAGAAAAATTTAAAAAAAATTATTTATAATTAATTAATCACGGTTTTTTTGACTCACTGATATTATTATTTGTTTTCAAATAACGTTCGATTGTAACAATTCATTTCTTTATTCTAGCGTTAGTTTGCTGTTTTGACGATACATCTATAATAATAAAAGCAAGTGTAATATGTCTGTCTGTCTGTCTGACCGAGCTCTCCAGCCAAATCTATCGCACGCAGGGACCTGGAATTTTTTATACGGAAGCACAAAGGGGCTGGCCACCAGACCTCGAAGCCCGATTTTCGATTTTTGAATTAGAAAAATTTTTAAAAAATTATTTATAATTAATTAATCACGGTTTTTTTGACTCACTGATATTATTATTTGTTTTCAAATAACGTTCGATTGTAACAATTGATTTCTTTATTCTAGCGTTAGTTTGCTGTTTTGACGATACATCTATAATAATAAAAGCAAGTGTAATGTGTTGTCTGTCTGTCTGTCTGTCTGACCGAGCTCTCCAGCCAAATCTATCGCACGCAGGGACCTGGAATTTTTTATACGGAAGCACAAAGGGGCTGGCCACCAGACCTCGAAGCCCGATTTTCGATTTTTGAATTAGAAAAATTTAAAAAAAATTATTTATAATTAATTAAACACGGTTTTTTTGACTCACTGATATTATTATTTGTTTTCAAATAACGTTCGATTGTAACAATTGATTTCTTTATTCTAGCGTTAGTTTGCTGTTTTGACGATACATTAATAATAAAAGCAAGTGTAATGTGTCTGTCTGTCTGACCGAGCTCTCCAGCCAAATCTATCGCACGCAGGGACTTGGAATTTTTTATACGGAAGCACAAAGGGGCTGGCCACTAGACCTCGAAGCCCGATTTTCGATGAATTAGAAAAATTTTAAAAAAATATTTTATAATTAATTAATCACGGTTTTTTTGACTCACTGATATTATTATTTGTTTTCAAATAACGTTCGATTGTAACAATTGATTTCTTTATTCTAGCGTTAGTTTGCTGTTTTCACGATACATTAATAATAAAAGCAAGTGTAATGTGTCTGTCTGTCTGTCTGTCTGACCGAGCTCTCCAGCCAAATCTATCGCACGCAGGGACCTGGAATTTTTTATACGGAAGCACAAAGGGGCTGGCCACTAGACCTCGAAGCCCGATTTTCGATGAATTAGAAAAATTTTAAAAAAATATTTTATAATTTATTAATCACGGTTTTTTTGACTCACTGATATTATTATTTGTTTTCAAATAACGTTCGATTGTAACAATTGATTTCTTTATTCTAGCGTTAGTTTGCTGTTTTGACGATACATCTATAATAATAAAAGCAAGTGTAATGTGTCTGTCTGTCTGTCTGTCTGTCTGACCGAGCTCTTCAGCCAAATCTATCGCACGCAGGGACCTGGAATTTTTTATACGGAAGCACAAAGGGGCTGGCCACCAGACCTCGAAGCCCGATTTTCGATTTTTGAATTAGAAAAATTTAAAAAAAATTATTTATAATTAATTAATCACGGTTTTTTTGACTCACTGATATTATTATTTGTTTTCAAATAACGTTCGATTGTAACAATTGATTTCTTTATTCTAGCGTTAGTTTGCTGTTTTGACGATACATTTATAATAATAAAAGCAAGTGTAATGTGTCTGTCTGTCTGTCTGTCTGTCTATCTGACCGAGCTCTCCAGCCAAATCTATCGCACGCAGGGACCTGGAATTTTTTATACGGAAGCACAAAGGGGCTGGCCACCAGACCTCGAAGCCCGATTTTCGATTTTTGAACCAGAAAAATTAAAAAAAAATTATTTATAATTAATTAATCACGGTTTTTTTGACTCACTGATATTATTATTTGTTTTCAAATAACGTTCGATTGTAACAATTGATTTCTTTATTCTAGCGTTAGTTTGCTGTTTTGACGATACATCTATAATAATAAAAGCAAGTGTAATGTGTCTGTCTGTCTGTCTGTCTGTCTGACCGAGCTCTCCAGCGAAATCTATCGCACGCAGGGACCTGGAATTTTTTATACGGAAGCACAAAGGGGCTGGCCACCAGACCTCGAAGCCCGATTTTCGATTTTTGAATTAGAAAAATTTTAAAAAAATTATTTATAATTAATTAATCACGGTTTTTTTGACTCACTGATATTATTATTTGTTTTCAAATAACGTTCGATTGTAACAATTGATTTCTTTATTCTAGCGTTAGTTTGCTGTTTTGACGATACATTAATAATAAAAGCAAGTGTAATGTGTCTGTCTGTCTGTCTGTCTGACCGAGCTCTCCAGCCAAATCTATCGCACGCAGGGACCTGGAATTTTTTATACGGAAGCACAATGGGGCTGGCCACTAGTCCTCGAAGCCCGATTTTCGATGAATTAGAAAAATTTTAAAAAAATATTTTATAATTAATTAATCACGGTTTTTTTGACTCACTGATATTATTATTTGTTTTCAAATAACGTTCGATTGTAACAATTGATTTCTTTATTCTAGCGTTAGTTTGCTGTTTTGACGATACATCTATAATAATGAAAGCAAGTGTAATGTGTCTGTCTGTCTGTCTGACCGAGCTCTTCAGCCAAATCTATCGCACGCAGGGACCTGGAATTTTTTATACGGAAGCACAAAGGGGCTGGCCACCAGACCTCGAAGCCCGATTTTCGATTTTTGAATTAGAAAAATTTAAAAAAAATTATTTATAAATAATTAATCACGGTTTTTTTGACTCACTGATATTATTATTTGTTTTCAAATAACGTTCGATTGTAACAATTGATTTCTTTATTCTAGCGTTAGTTTGCTGTTTTGACGATACATCTATAATAATAAAAGCAAGTGTAATGTGTCTGTCTGTCTGTCTGTCTGACCGAGCTCTCCAGCCAAATCTATCGCACGCAGGGACCTGGAATTTTTTATACGGAAGCACAAAGGGGCTGGCCACCAGACCTCGAAGCCCGATTTTCGATTTTTGAATTAGAAAAATTTAAAAAAAAATATTTATAATTAATTAATCACGGTTTTTTTGACTCACTGATATTATTATTTGTTTTCAAATAACGTTCGATTGTAACAATGGATTTCTTTATTCTAGCGTTAGTTTGCTGTTTTGACGATACATCTATAATAATAAAAGCAAGTGTAATGTGTCTGTCTGTCTGTCTGTCTGTCTGACCGAGCTCTTCAGCCAAATCTATCGCACGCAGGGACCTGGAATTTTTTATACGGAAGCACAAAGGGGCTGGCCACCAGACCTCGAAGCCCGATTTTCGATTTTTGAATTAGAAAAATTTTAAAAAAATTATTTATAAATAATTAATCACGGTTTTTTTGACTCACTGATATTATTATTTGTTTTCAAATAACGTTCGATTGTAACAATTGATTTCTTTATTCTAGCGTTAGTTTGCTGTTTTGACGATACATCTATAATAATAAAAGCAAGTGTAATGTGTCTGTCTGTCTGTCTGTCTGTCTGACCGAGCTCTCCAGCCAAATCTATCGCACGCAGGGACCTGGAATTTTTTATACGGAAGCACAAAGGGGCTGGCCACCAGACCTCGAAGCCCGATTTTCGATTTTTGAATTAGAAAAATTTAAAAAAAAATATTTATAATTAATTAATCACGGTTTTTTTGACTCACTGATATTATTATTTGTTTTCAAATAACGTTCGATTGTAACAATTGATTTCTTTATTCTAGCGTTAGTTTGCTGTTTTGACGATACATCTATAATAATAAAAGCAAGTGTAATGTGTCTGTCTGTCTGTCTGACCGAGCTCTCCAGCCAAATCTATCGCACGCAGGGACCTGGAATTTTTTATACGGAAGCACAAAGGGGCTGGCCACCAGACCTCGAAGCCCGATTTTCGATTTTTGAATTAGAAAAATTTTAAAAAAATTATTTATAATTAATTAATCACGGTTTTTTTGACTCATTGATATTATTATTTGTTTTCAAATAACGTTCGATTGTAACAATTCATTTCTTTATTCTAGCGTTAGTTTGCTGTTTTGACGATACATCTATAATAATAAAAGCAAGTGTAATGTGTCTGTCTGTCTGTCTGTCTGTCTGACCGAGCTCTCCAGCAAAATCTATCGCACGCAGGGACCTGGAATTTTTTATACGGAAGCACAAAGGGGCTGGCCACCAGACCTCGAAGCCCAATTTTCGATTTTTGAATTAGAAAAATTTAAAAAAAATTATTTATAATTAATTAATCACGGTTTTTTTGACTCACTGATATTATTATTTGTTTTCAAATAACGTTCGATTGTAACAATTCATTTCTTTATTCTAGCGTTAGTTTGCTGTTTTGACGATACATCTATAATAATAAAAGCAAGTGTAATATGTCTGTCTGTCTGTCTGACCGAGCTCTCCAGCCAAATCTATCGCACGCAGGGACCTGGAATTTTTTATACGGAAGCACAAAGGGGCTGGCCACCAGACCTCGAAGCCCGATTTTCGATTTTTGAATTAGAAAAATTTTAAAAAATTATTTATAATTAATTAATCACGGTTTTTTTGACTCACTGATATTATTATTTGTTTTCAAATAACGTTCGATTGTAACAATTGATTTCTTTATTCTAGCGTTAGTTTGCTGTTTTGACGATACATCTATAATAATAAAAGCAAGTGTAATGTGTTGTCTGTCTGTCTGTCTGTCTGACCGAGCTCTCCAGCCAAATCTATCGCACGCAGGGACCTGGAATTTTTTATACGGAAGCACAAAGGGGCTGGCCACCAGACCTCGAAGCCCGATTTTCGATTTTTGAATTAGAAAAATTTAAAAAAAATTATTTATAATTAATTAAACACGGTTTTTTTGACTCACTGATATTATTATTTGTTTTCAAATAACGTTCGATTGTAACAATTGATTTCTTTATTCTAGCGTTAGTTTGCTGTTTTGACGATACATTAATAATAAAAGCAAGTGTAATGTGTCTGTCTGTCTGACCGAGCTCTCCAGCCAAATCTATCGCACGCAGGGACTTGGAATTTTTTATACGGAAGCACAAAGGGGCTGGCCACCAGACCTCGAAGCCCGATTTTCGATTTTTGAATTAGAAAAATTTTTAAAAAATTATTTATAATTAATTAATCACGGTTTTTTTGACTCACTGATATTATTATTTGTTTTCAAATAACGTTCGATTGTAACAATTGATTTCTTTATTCTAGCGTTAGTTTGCTGTTTTGACGATAGATCTATAATAATAAAAGCAAGTGTAATGTGTCTGTCTGTCTGTCTGTCTGTCTGACCGAGCTCTCCAGCCAAATCTATCCAACGCAGGGACCTGGAATTTTTTATACGGAAGCACAAAGGGGCTGGCCACCAGACCTCGAAGCCCGATTTTCGATTTTTGAATTAGAAAAATTTTAAAAAATTATTTATAATTAATTAATCACGGTTTTTTTGACTCACTGATATTATTATTTGTTTTCAAATAACGTTCGATTGTAACAATTGATTTCTTTATTCTAGCGTTAGTTTGCTGTTTTGACGATACATCTATAATAATAAAAGCAAGTGTAATGTGTCTGTCTGTCTGTCTGTCTGTCTGACCGAGCTCTCCAGCCAAATCTATCGCACGCAGGGACCTGGAATTTTTTATACGGAAGCACAAATGGGCTGGCCACCAGACCTCGAAGCCCGATTTTCGATTTTTGAATTAGAAAAATTTTAAAAAAATTATTTATAATTAATTAATCACGGTTTCTTTGACTCACTGATATTATTATTTGTTTTCAAATAACGTTCGATTGTAACAATTGATTTCTTTATTCTAGCGTTAGTTTGCTGTTTTGACGATACATTAATAATAAAAGCAAGTGTAATGTGTTGTCTGTCTGTCTGTCTGTCTGACCGAGCTCTCCAGCCAAATCTATCGCACGCAGGGACCTGGAATTTTTTATACAGAAGCACAAAGGGGCTGGCCACCAGACCTCGAAGCCCGATTTTCGATTTTTGAATTAGAAAAATTTAAAAAAAATTATTTATAATTAATTAAACACGGTTTTTTTGACTCACTGATATTATTATTTGTTTTCAAATAACGTTCGATTGTAACAATTGATTTCTTTATTCTAGCGTTAGTTTGCTGTTTTGACGATACATTAATAATAAAAGCAAGTGTAATGTGTCTGTCTGTCTGACCGAGCTCTCCAGCCAAATCTATCGCACGCAGGGACTTGGAATTTTTTATACGGAAGCACAAAGGGGCTGGCCACCAGACCTCGAAGCCCGATTTTCGATTTTTGAATTAGAAAAATTTTAAAAAAATTATTTATAATTAATTAATCACGGTTTTTTTGACTCACTGATATTATTATTTGTTTTCAAATAACGTTCGATTGTAACAATTGATTTCTTTATTCTAGCGTTAGTTTGCTGTTTTGACGAAAATCTATAATAATAAAAGCAAGTGTAATGTGTCTGTCTGTCTGTCTGACCGAGCTCTCCAGCCAAATCTATCCAACGCAGGGACCTGGAATTTTTTATACGGAAGCACAAAGGTGCTGGCCACCAGACCTCGAAGCCCGATTTTCGATTTTTGAATTAGAAAAATTTAAAAAAAATTATTTATAATTAATTAATCACGGTTTTTTTGGCTCACTGATATTATTATTTGTTTTCAAATAACGTTCGATTGTAACAATTGATTTCTTTATTCTAGCGTTAGTTTGCTGTTTTGACGATACATCTATAATAATAAAAGCAAGTGTAATGTGTCTGTCTGTCTGTCTGTCTGTCTGACCGAGCTCTCCAGCCAAATCTATCGCACGCAGGGACCTGGAATTTTTTATACGGAAGCACAAAGGGGCTGGCCACCAGACCTCGAAGCCCGATTTTCGATTTTTGAATTAGAAAAATTTTAAAAAAATTATTTATAATTAATTAATCACGGTTTCTTTGACTCACTGATATTATTATTTGTTTTCAAATAACGTTCGATTGTAACAATTGATTTCTTTATTCTAGCGTTAGTTTGCTGTTTTGACGATACATTTATAATAATAAAAGCAAGTGTAATGTGTCTGTCTGTCTGTCTGTCTATCTGACCGAGCTCTCCAGCCAAATCTATCGCACGCAGGGACCTGGAATTTTTTATACGGAAGCACAAAGGGGCTGGCCACCAGACCTCGAAGCCCGATTTTCGATTTTTGAACCAGAAAAATTTAAAAAAAATTATTTATAATTAATTAATCACGGTTTTTTTGACTCAATGATATTATTATTTGTTTTCAAATAACGTTCGATTGTAGCAATTGATTTCTTTATTCTAGAGTTAGTTTCCTGTTTTGACGATACATCTATAATAATAAAAGCAAGTGTAATGTGTCTGTCTGTCTGTCTGACCGAGCTCTCCAGCCATATCTATCGCACGCAGGGACCTGGAATTTTTTATACGGAAGCACAAAGGGGCTGGCCACCAGACCTCGAAGCCCGATTTTGGATTTTTGAATTAGAAAAATTTTAAAAAATTATTTATAATTAATTAATCACGGTTTTTTTGACTCACTGATATTATTATTTGTTTTTAAATAACGTTCGATTGTAACAATTGATTTCTTTATTCTAGCGTTAGTTTGCTGTTTTGACGATACATCTATAATAATAAAAGCAAGTGTAATGTGTCTGTCTGTCTGTCTGTCTGTCTGACCGAGCTCTCCAGCCAAATCTATCGCACGCAGGGACCTGGAATTTTTTATACGGAAGCACAAAGGGGCTGGCCACCAGACCTCGAAGCCCGATTTTCGATTTTTGAATTAGAAAAATTTTAAAAAAATTATTTATAATTAATTAATCACGGTTTTTTTGACTCACTGATATTATTATTTGTTTTCAAATAACGTTCGATTGTAACAATTGATTTCTTTATTCTAGCGTTAGTTTGCTGTTTTGACGATACATTAATAATAAAAGCAAGTGTAATGTGTCTGTCTGTCTGACCGAGCTCTCCAGCCAAATCTATCGCACGCAGGGACCTGGAATTTTTTATACGGAAGCACAAAAGGGCTGGCCACCAGACCTCGAAGCCCGATTTTCGATTTTTGAATTAGAAAAATTTAAAAAAAATTATTTATAATTAATTAATCACGGTTTTTTTGACTCACTGATATTATTATTTGTTTTCAAATAACGTTCGATTGTAACAATTGATTTCTTTATTCTAGCGTTAGTTTGCTGTTTTGACGATACATCTATAATAATAAAAGCAAGTGTAATGTGTCTGTCTGTCTGTCTGACCGAGCTCTCCAGCCAAATCTATCGCACGCAGGGACCTGGAATTTTTTATACGGAAGCACAAAGGGGCTGGCCACCAGACCTCGAAGCCCGATTTTCGATTTTTGAATTAGAAAAATTTTAAAAAAATTATTTATAATTAATTAATCACGGTTTTTTTGACTCACTGATATTATTATTTGTTTTCAAATAACGTTCGATTGTAACAATTGATTTCTTTATTCTAGCGTTAGTTTGCTGTTTTGACGATACATTAATAATAAAAGCAAGTGTAATGTGTCTGTCTGTCTGACCGAGCTCTCCAGCCAAATCTATCGCACGCAGGGACTTGGAATTTTTTATACGGAAGCACAAAGGGGCTGGCCACCAGACCTCGAAGCCCGATTTTCGATTTTTGAATTAGAAAAATTTAAAAAAAATTATTTATAATTAATTAATCACGGTTTTTTTGACTCACTGATATTATTATTTGTTTTCAAATAACGTTCGATTGTAACAATTCATTTCTTTATTCTAGCGTTAGTTTGCTGTTTTGACGATACATCTATAATAATAAAAGCAAGTGTAATGTGTCTGTCTGTCTGTCTGACCGAGCTCTCCAGCCAAATCTATCGCACGCAGGGACCTGGAATTTTTTATACGGAAGCACAAAGGGGCTGGCCACCAGACCTCGAAGCCCGATTTTCGATTTTTGAATTAGAAAAATTTTTTAAAAATTATTTATAATTAATTAATCACGGTTTTTTTGACTCACTGATATTATTATTTGTTTTCAAATAACGTTCGATTGTAACAATTGATTTCTTTATTCTAGCGTTAGTTTGCTGTTTTGACGATACATCTATAATAATAAAAGCAAGTGTAATGTGTTGTCTGTCTGTCTGTCTGTCTGACCGAGCTCTCCAGCCAAATCTATCGCACGCAGGGACCTGGAATTTTTTATACGGAAGCACAAAGGGGCTGGCCACCAGACCTCGAAGCCCGATTTTCGATTTTTGAATTAGAAAAATTTTAAAAAAATTATTTATAATTAATGAAACACGGTTTTTTTGACTCACTGATATTATTATTTGTTTTCAAATAACGTTCGATTGTAACAATTGATTTCTTTATTCTAGCGTTAGTTTGCTGTTTTGACGATACATTAATAATAAAAGCAAGTGTAATGTGTCTGTCTGTCTGACCGAGCTCTCCAGCCAAATCTATCCAACGCAGGGACCTGGAATTTTTTATACGGAAGCACAAATGTGCTGGCCACCAGACCTCGAAGCCCGATTTTCGATTTTTGAATTAGAAAAATTTTAAAAAATTATTTATAATTAATTAATCACGGTTTTTTTGACTCACTGATATTATTATTTGTTTTCAAATAACGTTCGATTGTAACAATTGATTTCTTTATTCTAGCGTTAGTTTGCTGTTTTGACGATACATCTATAATAATAAAAGCAAGTGTAATGTGTCTGTCTGTCTGTCTGTCTGTCTGTCTGTCTGTCTGACCGAGCTCTCCAGCCAAATCTATCGCACGCAGGGACCTGGAATTTTTTATACGGAAGCACAAATGTGCTGGCCACCAGACCTCGAAGCCCGATTTTCGATTTTTGAATTAGAAAAATTTTAAAAAAATTATTTATAATTAATTAATCACGGTTTCTTTGACTCACTGATATTATTATTTGTTTTCAAATAACGTTCGATTGTAACAATTGATTTCTTTATTCTAGCGTTAGTTTGCTGTTTTGACGATACATTAATAATAAAAGCAAGTGTAATGTGTCTGTCTGTCTGTCTGTCTGACCGAGCTCTCCAGCCAAATCTATCGCACGCAGGGACCTGGAATTTTTTATACGGAAGCACAAAGGGGCTGGCCACTAGACCTCGAAGCCCGATTTTCGATGAATTAGAAAAATTTTAAAAAAATATTTTATAATTAATTAATCACGGTTTTTTTGACTCACTGATATTATTATTTGTTTTCAAATAACGTTCGATTGTAACAATTGATTTCTTTATTCTAGCGTTAGTTTGCTGTTTTGACGATACATCTATAATAATAAAAGCAAGTGTAATGTGTCTGTCTGTCTGTCTGTCTGTCTGACCGAGCTCTCCAGCCAAATCTATCGCACGCAGGGACCTGGAATTTTTTATACGGAAGCACAAAGGGGCTGGCCACCAGACCTCGAAGCCCGATTTTCGATTTTTGAATTAGAAAAATTTAAAAAAAATTATTTATAATTAATTAATCACGGTTTTTTTGACTCACTGATATTATTATTTGTTTTCAAATAACGTTCGATTGTAACAATTCATTTCTTTATTCTAGCGTTAGTTTGCTGTTTTGACGATACATCTATAATAATAAAAGCAAGTGTAATGTGTCTGTCTGTCTGACCGAGCTCTCCAGCCAAATCTATCGCACGCAGGGACTTGGAATTTTTTATACGGAAGCACAAAGGGGCTGGCCACCAGACCTCGAAGCCCGATTTTCGATTTTTGAATTAGAAAAATTTAAAAAAAATTATTTATAATTAATTAATCACGGTTTTTTTGACTCACTGATATTATTATTTGTTTTCAAATAACGTTCGATTGTAACAATTCATTTCTTTATTCTAGCGTTAGTTTGCTGTTTTGACGATACATCTATAATAATAAAAGCAAGTGTAATGTGTCTGTCTGTCTGTCTGTCTGTCTGTCTGTCTGACCGAGCTCTCCAGCCAAATCTATCGCACGCAGGGACCTGGAATTTCTTATACGGAAGCACAAAGGGGCTGGCCACCAAACCTCGAAGCCCGATTTTCGATTTTTGAATTAGAAAAATTTAAAAAAAATTATTTATAATTAATTAATCACGGTTTTTTTGACTCACTGATATTATTATTTGTTTTCAAATAACGTTCGATTGTAACAATTGATTTCTTTATTCTAGCGTTAGTTTGCTGTTTTGACGATACATTAATAATAAAAGCAAGTGTAATGTGTCTGTCTATCTGTCTGTCTGTCTGTCTGTCTGACCGAGCTCTCCAGCCAAATCTATCGCACGCAGGGACCTGGAATTTTTTATACGGAAGCACAAAGGGGCTGGCCACTAGACCTCGAAGCCCGATTTTCGATGGATTAGAAAAATTTTAAAAAAATATTTTATAATTAATTAATCACGGTTTTTTTGACTCACTGATATTATTATTTGTTTTCAAATAACGTTCGATTGTAACAATTGATTTCTTTATTCTAGCGTTAGTTTGCTGTTTTGACGATACATCTATAATAATAAAAGCAAGTGTAATGTGTCTGTCTGTCTGTCTGTCTGTCTGTCTGTCTGACCGAGCTCTCCAGCCAAATCTATCGCACGCAGGGACCTGGAATTTCTTATACGGAAGCACAAAGGGGCTGGCCACCAGAACTCGAAGCCCGATTTTCGATTTTTGAATTAGAAAAATTAAAAAAAATTATTTATAATTAATTAATCACGGTTTTTTTGACTCACTGATATTATTATTTGTTTTCAAATAACGTCCGATTGTAACAATTGATTTCTTTATTCTAGCGTTAGTTTGCTGTTTTGACGATACATTAATAATAAAAGCAAGTGTAATGTGTCTGTCTGTCTGACCGAGCTCTCCAGCCAAATCTATCTCACGCAGGGACCTGGAATTTTTTATACGGAAGCACAAATGGGCTGGCCACTAGACCTCGAAGCCCGATTTTCGATGGATTAGAAAAATTTTAAAAAAATATTTTATAATTAATTAATCACGGTTTTTTTGACTCACTGATATTATTATTTGTTTTCAAATAACGTTCGATTGTAACAATTGATTTCTTTATTCTAGCGTTAGTTTGCTGTTTTGACGATACATCTATAATAATAAAAGCAAGTGTAATGTGTCTGTCTGTCTGTCTGACCGAGCTCTTCAGCCAAATCTATCGCACGCAGGGACCTGGAATTTTTTATACGGAAGCACAAAGGGGCTGGCCACCAGACCTCGAAGCCCGATTTTCGATTTTTGAATTAGAAAAATTTTAAAAAAATTATTTATAATTAATTAATCACGGTTTTTTTGACTCACTGATATTATTATTTGTTTTCAAATAACGTTCGATAGTAACAATTGATTTCTTTATTCTAGCGTTAGTTTGCTGTTTTGACGATACATCTATAATAATAAAAGCAAGTGTAATGTGTCTGTCTGTCTGTCTGTCTGTCTGACCGAGCTCTCCAGCCAAATCTATCGCACGCAGGGAACTCGAATTTTTTATACGGAAGCACAAAGGGGCTGGCCACCAGACCTCGAAGCCCGATTTTCGATTTTTGAATTAGAAAAATTTTAAAAAATTATTTATAATTAATTAATCACGGTTTTTTTGACTCACTGATATTATTATTTGTTTTCAAATAACGTTCGATTGTAACAATTGATTTCTTTATTCTAGCGTTAGTTTGCTGTTTTGACGATACATCTATAATAATAAAAGCAAGTGTAATGTGTCTGTCTGTCTGTCTGTCTGTCTGACCGAGCTCTCCAGCCAAATCTATCGCACGCAGGGACCTGGAATTTCTTATACGGAAGCACAAAGGGGCTGGCCACCAGACCTCGAAGCCCGATTTTCGATTTTTGAATTAGAAAAATTTAAAAAAAATTATTTATAATTAATTAATCACGGTTTTTTTGACTCACTGATATTATTATTTGTTTTCAAATAACGTTCGATTGTAACAATTGATTTCTTTATTCTAGCGTTAGTTTGCTGTTTTGACGATACATTAATAATAAAAGCAAGTGTAATGTGTCTGTCTATCTGTCTGTCTGTCTGTCTGTCTGACCGAGCTCTCCAGCCAAATCTATCTCACGCAGGGACCTGGAATTTTTTATACGGAAGCACAAAGGGGCTGGCCACTAGACCTCGAAGCCCGATTTTCGATGGATTAGAAAAATTTTAAAAAAATATTTTATAATTAATTAATCACGGTTTTTTTGACTCACTGATATTATTATTTGTTTTCAAATAACGTTCGATTGTAACAATTGATTTCTTTATTCTAGCGTTAGTTTGCTGTTTTGACGATACATCTATAATAATAAAAGCAAGTGTAATGTGTCTGTCTGTCTGTCTGTCTGTCTGACCGAGCTCTTCAGCCAAATCTATCGCACGCAGGGACCTGGAATTTTTTATACGGAAGCACAAAGGGGCTGGCCACCAGACCTCGAAGCCCGATTTTCGATTTTTGAATTAGAAAAATTTTAAAAAAATTATTTATAATTAATTAATCACGGTTTTTTTGACTCACTGATATTATTATTTGTTTTCAAATAACGTTCGATTGTAACAATTGATTTCTTTATTCTAGCGTTAGTTTGCTGTTTTGACGATACATCTATAATAATAAAAGCAAGTGTAATGTGTCTGTCTGTCTATCTGACCGAGCTCTCCAGCCAAATCTATCGCACGCAGGGACCTGGAATTTTTTATACGGAAGCACAAAGGGGCTGGCCACCAGACCTCGAAGCCCGATTTTCGATTTTTGAACCAGAAAAATTTAAAAAAAATTATTTATAATTAATTAATCACGGTTTTTTTGACTCACTGATATTATTATTTGTTTTCAAATAACGTTCGATTGTAACAATTGATTTCTTTATTCTAGCGTTAGTTTGCTGTTTTGACGATACATCTATAATAATAAAAGCAAGTGTAATGTGTCTGTCTGTCTGTCTGACCGAGTTCTCCAGCCAAATCTATCGCACGCAGGGACCTGGAATTTTTTATACGGAAGCACAAAGGGGCTGGCCACCAGACCTCGAAGCCCGATTTTCGATTTTTGAATTAGAAAAATTTTAAAAAATTATTTATAATTAATTAATCACGGTTTTTTTGACTCACTGATATTATTATATGTTTTTAAATAACGTTCGATTGTAACAATTGATTTCTTTATTCTAGCGTTAGTTTGCTGTTTTGACGATACATCTATAATAATAAAAGCAAGTGTAATGTGTCTGTCTGTCTGTCTGACCGAGCTCTCCAGCCAAATCTATCGCACGCAGGGACCTGGAATTTTTTATACGGAAGCACAAAGGGGCTGGCCACCAGACCTCGAAGCCCGATTTTCGATTTTTGAATTAGAAAAATTTTAAAAGAATTATTTATAATTAATTAATCACGGTTTTTTTGACTCACTGATATTATTATTTGTTTTCAAATAATGTTCGATTGTAACAATTGATTTCTTTATTCTAGCGTTAGTTTGCTGTTTTGACGATACATCTATAATAATAAAAGAGAGTGTAATGTGTCTGTCTGTCTGTCTGTCTGTCTGACCGAGCTCTCCAGCCTAATCTATCGCACGCAGGGACCTGGAATTTTTTATACGGAAGCACAAAGGGGCTGGCCACCAGACCTCGAAGCCCGATTTTCGATTTTTGAATTAGAAAAATTTTAAAAAAATTATTTATAATTAATTAATCACGGTTTTTTTGACTCACTGATATTATTATTTGTTTTCAAATAACGTTCGATTGTAACAATTGATTTCTTTATTCTAGCGTTAGTTTGCTGTTTTGACGATACATCTATAATAATAAAAGCAAGTGTAATGTGTCTGTCTGTCTGTCTGTCTGTCTGTCTGACCGAGCTCTCCAGCCATATCTATCGCACGCAGGGACCTGGAATTTTTTATACGGAAGCACAAAGGGGCTGGCCACCAGACCTCGAAGCCCGATTTTCGATTTTTTAATTAGAAAAATTTTTAAAAAATTATTTATAATTAATTAATCACGGTTTTTTTGACTCACTGATATTATTATTTGTTTTCAAATAACGTTCGATTGTAACAATTGATTTCTTTATTCTAGCGTTAGTTTGCTGTTTTGACGATACATCTATAATAATAAAAGCAAGTGTAATGTGTCTGTCTGTCTGTCTGTCTGTCTGACCGAGCTCTTCAGCCAAATCTATCGCACGCAGGGACCTGGAATTTTTTATACGGAAGCACAAAGGGGCTGGCCACCAGACCTCGAAGCCCGATTTTCGATTTTTGAATTAGAAAAATTTTAAAAAAATTATTTATAATTAATTAATCACGGTTTTTTTGACTCACTGATATTATTATTTGTTTTCAAATAACGTTCGATTGTAACAATTGATTTCTTTATTCTAGCGTTAGTTTGCTGTTTTGACGATACATCTATAATAATAAAAGCAAGTGTAATGTGTCTGTCTGTCTATCTGACCGAGCTCTCCAGCCAAATCTATCGCACGCAGGGACCTGGAATTTTTTATACGGAAGCAAAAAGGGGCTGGCCACCAGACCTCGAAGCCCGATTTTCGATTTTTGAAACAGAAAAATTAAAAAAAATTATTTATAATTAATTAATCACGGTTTTTTTGACTCACTGATATTATTATTTGTTTTCAAATAACGTTCAATTGTAACAATTGATTTCTTTATTCTAGCGTTAGTTTGCTGTTTTGACGATACATCTATAATAATAAAAGCAAGTGTAATGTGTCTGTCTGTCTGTCTGACCGAGCTCTCCAGCCAAATCTATCGCACGCAGGGACCTGGAATTTTTTATACGGAAGCACAAAGGGGCTGGCCGCCAAACCTCGAAGCCCGATTTTCGATTTTTGAATTAGAAAAATTTAAAAAAAATTATTTATAATTAATTAATCATGGTTTTTTTTGACTCACTGATATTATTATTTGTTTTCAAATAACGTTCGATTGTAACAATTGATTTCTTTATTCTAGCGTTAGTTTGCTGTTTTGACGATACATCTATAATAATAAAAGCAAGTGTAATGTGTCTGTCTGTCTGTCTGACCGAGCTCTCCAGCCATATCTATCGCACGCAGGGACCTGGAATTTTTTATACGGAAGCACAAAGGGGCTGGCCACCAGACCTCGAAGCCCGATTTTCGATTTTTGAATTAGAAAAATTTTAAAAAAATTATTTATAATTAATTAATCACGGTTTTTTTGACTCACTGATATTATTATTTGTTTTCAAATAACGTTCGATTGTAACAATTGATTTCTTTATTCTAGCGTTAGTTTGCTGTTTTGACGATACATCTATAATAATAAAAGCAAGTGTAATGTGTCTGTCTATCTGTCTGTCTGTCTGTCTGTCTGACCGAGCTCTCCAGCCAAATCTATCGCACGCAGGGACCTGGAATTTTTTATACGGAAGCACAAAGGGGCTGGCCACCAGACCTCGAAGCCCGATTTTCGATTTTTGAATTAGAAAAATTTTAAAAAAATTATTTATAATTAATTAATCACGGTTTTTTTGACTCACTGATATTATTATTTGTTTTCAAATAACGTTCGTTTGTAACAATTGATTTCTTTATTCTAGCGTTAGTTTGCTGTTTTGACGATACATCTATAATAATAAAAGCAAGTGTAATGTGTCTGTCTGTCTGTCTGACCGAGCTCTCCAGCCAAATCTATCGCACGCAGGGACCTGGAATTTTTTATACGGAAGCACAAAGGGGCTGGCCACCAGACCTCGAAGCCCGATTTTCGATTTTTGAATTAGAAAAATTTTAAAAAAATTATTTATATTTAATTAATCACGGTTTTTTTGACTCACTGATATTATTATTTGTTTTCAAATAACGTTCGATTGTAACAATTGATTTCTTTATTCTAGCGTTAGTTTGCTGTTTTGACGATACATTAATAATAAAAGCAAGTGTAATGTGTCTGTCTGTCTGTCTGTCTGTCTGTCTGACCGAGCTCTCCAGCCAAATATATCGCACGCAGGGACCTGGAATTTTTTATACGGAAGCACAAAGGGGCTGGCCACCAGTCCTCGAAGCCCGATTTTCGATTTTTGAATTAGAAAAATTTAAAAAAAATTATTCTTAATTAATTAATCACGGTTTTTTTGACTCACTGATATTATTATTTGTTTTCAAATAACGTTCGATTGTAACAATTGATTTCTTTATTCTAGCGTTAGTTTGCTGTTTTAACGATACATCTATAATAATAAAAGCAAGTGTAATGTGTCTGTCTGTCTGTCTGTCTGACCGAGCTCTCCAGCCAAATCTATCGCACGCAGGGACCTGGAATTTTTTATACGGAAGCGCAAAGGGGCTGGCCACTAGACCTCGAAGCCCGATTTTCGATGAATTAGAAAAATTAAAAAAAAATATTTTATAATTAATTAACCACGGTTTTTTTGACTCACTGATATTATTATTTGTTTTCAAATAACGTTCGATTGTAACAATTGATTTCTTTATTCTAGCGTTAGTTTGCTGTTTTGACGATACATCTATAATAATAAAAGCAAGTGTAATGTGTCTGTCTGTCTGTCTGTCTGTCTGACCGAGCTCTCCAGCCAAATCTATCGCACGCAGGGACCTGGAATTTTTTATACGGAAGCACAAAGGGGCTGGCCACCATACCTCGAAGCCCGATTTTCGATTTTTGAATTAGAAAAATTTAAAAAAAATTATTTATAATTAATTAATCACGGTTTTTTTGACTCACTGATATTATTATTTGTTTTCAAATAACGTTCGATTGTAACAATTGATTTCTTTATTCTAGCGTTAGTTTGCTGTTTTGACGATACATCTATAATAATAAAAGCAAGTGTAATGTGTCTGTCTGTCTGTCTGACCGAGCTCTTCAGCCAAATCTATCGCACGCAGGGACCTGGAATTTTTTATACGGAAGCACAAAGGGGCTGGCCACCAGACCTCGAAGCCCGATTTTCGATTTTTGAATTAGAAAAATTTTAAAAAAATTATTTATAATTAATTAATCACGGTTTTTTTGACTCACGGATATTATTATTTGTTTTCAAATAACGTTCGATTGTAACAATTGATTTCTTTATTCTAGCGTTAGTTTGCTGTTTTGACGATACATCTATAATAATAAAAGCAAGTGTAATGTGTCTGTCTGTCTGTCTGTCTGTCTGACCGAGCTCTCCAGCCAAATCCATCGCACGCAGGGACCTGGAATTTTTTATACGGAAGCACAAAGGGGCTGGCCACCAGACCTCGAAGCCCGATTTTCGATTTTTGAATTAGAAAAATTTTAAAAAATTATTTATAATTAATTAATCACGGTTTTTTTGACTCACTGATATTATTATTTGTTTTCAAATAACGTTCGATTGTAACAATTGATTTCTTTATTCTAGCGTTAGTTTGCTGTTTTGACGATACATCTATAATAATAAAAGCAAGTGCAATGTGTCTGTCTGTCTGTCTGTCTGTCTGACCGAGCTCTCCAGCCAAATCTATCGCACGCAGGGACCTGGAATTTTTTATACGGAAGCACAAAGGGGCTGGCCACTAGACCTCGAAGCCCGATTTTCGATGAATTAGAAAAATTTAAAAAAAATATTTTATAATTAATTAATCACGGTTTTTTTGACTCACTGATATTATTATTTGTTTTCAAATAACGTTCGATTGTAACAATTGATTTCTTTATTCTAGCGTTAGTTTGCTGTTTTGACGATACATCTATAATAATAAAAGCAAGTGTAATGTGTCTGTCTGTCTGTCTGTCTGTCTGACCGAGCTCTTCAGCCAAATCTATCGCACGCAGGGACCTGGAATTTTTTATACGGAAGCACAAAGGGGCTGGCCACCAGACCTCGAAGCCCGATTTTCGATTTTTGAATTAGAAAAATTTTAAAAAAATTATTTATAATTAATTAATCACGGTTTTTTTGACTCACTGATATTATTATTTGTTTTCAAATAACGTTCGATTGTAACAATTGATTTCTTTATTCTGGCGTTAGTTTGCTGTTTTGACGATACATCTATAAAAATAAAAGCAAGTGTAATGTGTCTGTCTGTCTATCTGACCGAGCTCTCCAGCCAAATCTATCGCACGCAGGGACCTGGAATTTTTTATACGGAAGCACAAAGGGGCTGGCCACCAGACCTCGAAGCCCGATTTTCGATTTTTGAACCAGAAAAATTTAAAAAAAATTATTTATAATAAATTAATCACGGTTTTTTTTGACTCACTGATATTATTATTTGTTTTCAAATAACGTTCGATTGTAACAATTGATTTCTTTATTCTAGCGTTAGTTTGCTGTTTTGACGATACATCTATAATAATAAAAGCAAGTGTAATGTGTCTGTCTGTCTGTCTGACCGAGCTCTCCAGCCATATCTATCGCACGCAGGGACCTGGAATTTTTTATACGGAAGCACAAAGGGGCTGGCCACCAGACCTCGAAGCCCGATTTTCGATTTTTGAATTAGAAAAATTTTAAAAAATTATTTATAATTAATTAATCACGGTTTTTTTGACTCACTGATATTATTATTTGTTTTCAAATAACGTTCGATTGTAACAATTGATTTCTTTATTCTAGCGTTAGTTTGCTGTTTTGACGATACATCTATAATAATAAAAGCAAGTGTAATGTGTCTGTCTGTCTATCTGACCGAGCTCTCCAGCCAAATCTATCGCACGCAGGGACCTGGAATTTTTTATACGGAAGCACAAAGGGGCTGGCCACCAGACCTCGAAGCCCGATTTTCGATTTTTGAAACAGAAAAATTAAAAAAAATTATTTATAATTAATTAATCACGGTTTTTTTGACTCACTGATATTATTATTTGTTTTCAAATAACGTTCGATTGTAACAATTGATTTCTTTATTCTAGCGTTAGTTTACTGTTTTGACGATACATCTATAATAATAAAAGCAAGTGTAATGTGTCTGTCTGTCTGTCTGACCGAGCTCTCCAGCCAAATCTATCGCACGCAGGGACCTGGAATTTTTTATACGGAAGCACAAAGGGGCTGGCCGCCAGACCTCGAAGCCCGATTTTCGATTTTTGAATTAGAAAAATTTTAAAAAAATTATTTATAATTAATTAATCATGGTTTTTTTGACTCACTGATATTATTATTTGTTTTCAAATAACGTTCGATTGTAACAATTGATTTCTTTATTCTAGCGTTAGTTTGCTGTTTTGACGATACATCTATAATAATAAAAGCAAGTGTAATGTGTCTGTCTGTCTGTCTGTCTGACCGAGCTCTGCAGCCATATCTATCGCACGCAGGGACCTGGAATTTTTTATACGGAAGCACAAAGGGGCTGGCCACCAGACCTCGAAGCCCGATTTTCGATTTTTGAATTAGAAAAATTTAAAAAAAATTATTTATAATTAATTAATCACGGTTTTTTTGACTCACTGATATTATTATTTGTTTTCAAATAACGTTCGATTGTAACAATTGATTTCTTTATTCTAGCGTTAGTTTGCTGTTTTGACGATACATCTATAATAATAAAAGCAAGTGTAATGTGTCTGTCTGTCTGTCTGACCGAGCTCTCCAGCCATATCTATCGCACGCAGGGACCTGGAATTTTTTATACGGAAGCACAAAGGGGCTGGCCACCAGACCTCGAAGCCCGATTTTCGATTTTTGAATTAGAAAAATTTAAAAAAAATTATTTATAATTAATTAATCACGGTTTTTTTTGACTCACTGATATTATTATTTGTTTTCAAATAACGTTCGATTGTAACAATTGATTTCTTTATTCTAGCGTTAGTTTGCTGTTTTGACGATACATCTATAATAATAAAAGCAAGTGTAATGTGTCTGTCTGTCTATCTGACCGAGCTCTCCAGCCAAATCTATCGCACGCAGGGACCTGGAATTTTTTATACGGAAGCACAAAGGGGCTGGCCACCAGACCTCGAAGCCCGATTTTCGATTTTTGAATTAGAAAATTTAAAAAAAATTATTTATAATTAATTAATCACGGTTTTTTTGACTCACTGATATTATTATTTGTTTTCAAATAACGTTCGATTGTAACAATTGATTTCTTTATTCTAGCGTTAGTTTGCTGTTTTGACGATACATCTATAATAATAAAAGCAAGTGTAATGTGTCTGTCTGTCTGTCTGACCGAGCTCTCCAGCCATATCTATCGCACGCAGGGACCTGGAATTTTTTATACGGAAGCACAAAGGGGCTGGCCACCAGACCTCGAAGCCCGATTTTCGATTTTTGAATTAGAAAAATTTAAAAAAAATTATTTATAATTAATTAATCACGGTTTTTTTGACTCACTGATATTATTATTTGTTTTCAAATAACGTTCGATTGTAACAATTGATTTCTTTATTCTAGCGTTAGTTTGCTGTTTTGACGATACATCTATAATAATAAAAGCAAGTGTAATGTGTCTGTCTGTCTATCTGACCGAGCTCTCCAGCCAAATCTATCGCACGCAGGGACCTGGAATTTTTTATACGGAAGCACAAAGGGGCTGGCCACCAGACCTCGAAGCCCGATTTTCGATTTTTGAAACAGAAAAATTAAAAAAAATTATTTATAATTAATTAATCACGGTTTTTTTGACTCACTGATATTATTATTTGTTTTCAAATAACGTTCGATTGTAACAATTGATTTCTTTATTCTAGCGTTAGTTTACTGTTTTGACGATACATCTATAATAATAAAAGCAAGTGTAATGTGTCTGTCTGTCTGTCTGACCGAGCTCTCCAGCCAAATCTATCGCACGCAGGGACCTGGAATTTTTTATACGGAAGCACAAAGGGGCTGGCCGCCAGACCTCGAAGCCCGATTTTCGATTTTTGAATTAGAAAAATTTTAAAAAAATTATTTATAATTAATTAATCATGGTTTTTTTGACTCACTGATATTATTATTTGTTTTCAAATAACGTTCGATTGTAACAATTGATTTCTTTATTCTAGCGTTAGTTTGCTGTTTTGACGATACATCTATAATAATAAAAGCAAGTGTAATGTGTCTGTCTGTCTGTCTGTCTGACCGAGCTCTGCAGCCATATCTATCGCACGCAGGGACCTGGAATTTTTTATACGGAAGCACAAAGGGGCTGGCCACCAGACCTCGAAGCCCGATTTTCGATTTTTGAATTAGAAAAATTTAAAAAAAATTATTTATAATTAATTAATCACGGTTTTTTTGACTCACTGATATTATTATTTGTTTTCAAATAACGTTCGATTGTAACAATTGATTTCTTTATTCTAGCGTTAGTTTGCTGTTTTGACGATACATCTATAATAATAAAAGCAAGTGTAATGTGTCTGTCTGTCTGTCTGTCTGAGCTCTCCAGCCAAATCTATCGCACGCAGGGACCTGGAATTTTTTATACGGAAGCACAAAGGGGCTGGCCACCAGACCTCGAAGCCCGATTTTCGATTTTTGAATTAGAAAAATTTAAAAAAAAATTATTTATAATTAATTAATCACGGTTTTTTTGATTCACTGATATTATTATTTGTTTTCAAATAACGTTCGATTGTAACAATTGATTTCTTTATTCTAGCGTTAGTTTGCTGTTTTGACGATACATCTATAATAATAAAAGCAAGTGTAATGTGTCTGTCTGTCTGTCTGACCGAGCTCTCCAGCCAAATCTATCGCACGCAGACCTGGAATTTTTTATACGGAAGCACAAAGGGGCTGGCCGCCAGACCTCGAAGCCCGATTTTCGATTTTTGAATTAGAAAAAATTTTAAAAAAATTATTTATAATTAATTAATCATGGTTTTTTTTGACTCACTGATATTATTATTTGTTTTCAAATAACGTTCGATTGTAACAATTGATTTCTTTATTCTAGCGTTAGTTTGCTGTTTTGACGATACATCTATAATAATAAAAGCAAGTGTAATGTGTCTGTCTGTCTGACCGAGCTCTGCAGCCATATCTATCGCACGCAGGGACCTGGAATTTTTTATACGGAAGCACAAAGGGGCTGGCCACCAGACCTCGAAGCCCGATTTTCGATTTTTGAATTAGAAAAATTTAAAAAAAATTATTTATAATTAATTAATCACGGTTTTTTTGACTCACTGATATTATTATTTGTTTTCAAATAACGTTCGATTGTAACAATTGATTTCTTTATTCTAGCGTTAGTTTGCTGTTTTGACGATACATCTATAATAATAAAAGCAAGTGTAATGTGTCTGTCTGTCTGTCTGTCTGAGCTCTCCAGCCAAATCTATCGCACGCAGGGACCTGGAATTTTTTATACGGAAGCACAAAGGGGCTGGCCACCAGAACTCGAAGCCCGATTTTCGATTTTTGAATTAGAAAAATTTAAAAAAAATTATTTATAATTAATTAATCACGGTTTTTTTGACTCACTGATATTATTATTTGTTTTCAAATAACGTTCGATTGTAACAATTGATTTCTTTATTCTAGCGTTAGTTTGCTGTTTTGACGATACATCTATAATAATAAAAGCAAGTGTAATGTGTCTGTCTGTCTGTCTGACCGAGCTCTCCAGCCAAATCTATCGCACGCAGACCTGGAATTTTTTATACGGAAGCACAAAGGGGCTGGCCGCCAGACCTCGAAGCCCGATTTTCGATTTTTGAATTAGAAAAATTTTAAAAAAATTATTTATAATTAATTAATCATGGTTTTTTTTGACTCACTGATATTATTATTTGTTTTCAAATAACGTTCGATTGTAACAATTGATTTCTTTATTCTAGCGTTAGTTTGCTGTTTTGACGATACATCTATAATAATAAAAGCAAGTGTAATGTGTCTGTCTGTCTGACCGAGCTCTGCAGCCATATCTATCGCACGCAGGGACCTGGAATTTTTTATACGGAAGCACAAAGGGGCTGGCCACCAGACCTCGAAGCCCGATTTTCGATTTTTGAATTAGAAAAATTTAAAAAAAATTATTTATAATTAATTAATCACGGTTTTTTTGACTCACTGATATTATTATTTGTTTTCAAATAACGTTCGATTGTAACAATTGATTTCTTTATTCTAGCGTTAGTTTGCTGTTTTGACGATACATCTATAATAATAAAAGCAAGTGTAATGTGTCTGTCTGTCTGTCTGTCTGAGCTCTCCAGCCAAATCTATCGCACGCAGGGACCTGGAATTTTTTATACGGAAGCACAAAGGGGCTGGCCACCAGACCTCGAAGCCCGATTTTCGATTTTTGAATTAGAAAAATTTAAAAAAAATTATTTATAATTAATTAATCACGGTTTTTTTGACTCACTGATATTATTATTTGTTTTCAAATAACGTTCGATTGTAACAATTGATTTCTTTATTCTAGCGTTAGTTTGCTGTTTTGACGATACATCTATAATAATAAAAGCAAGTGTAATGTGTCTGTCTGTCTGTCTGACCGAGCTCTCCAGCCAAATCTATCGCACGCAGGGACCTGGAATTTTTTATACGGAAGCACAAAGGGGCTGGCCACCAGACCTCGAAGCCCGATTTTCGATTTTTGAATTAGAAAAATTTAAAAAAAATTATTTATAATTAATTAATCACGGTTTTTTTGACTCACTGATATTATTATTTGTTTTCAAATAACGTTCGATTGTAACAATTGATTTCTTTATTCTAGCGTTAGTTTGCTGTTTTGACGATACATCTATAATAATAAAAGCAAGTGTAATGTGTCTGTCTGTCTGTCTGTCTGTCTGACCGAGCTCTCCAGCCAAATCTATCGCACGCAGGGACCTGGAATTTTTTATACGGAAGCACAAAGGGGCTGGCCACCAGTCCTCGAAGCCCGATTTTCGATTTTTGAATTAGAAAAATTTTAAAAAAATTATTCATAATTAATTAATCACGGTTTTTTTGACTCACTGATATTATTATTTGTTTTCAAATAACGTTCGATTGTAACAATTGATTTCTTTATTCTAGCGTTAGTTTGCTGTTTTGACGATACATCTATAATAATAAAAGCAAGTGTAATGTGTCTGTCTGTCTGTCTGTCTGTCTGACCGAGCTCTCCAGCCAAATCTATCGCACGCAGGGACCTGGAATTTTTTATACGGAAGCACAAAGGGGCTGGCCACCAGTCCTCGAAGCCCGATTTTCGATTTTTGAATTAGAAAAATTTTAAAAAAATTATTCATAATTAATTAATCACGGTTTTTTTGACTCACTGATATTATTATTTGTTTTCAAATAACGTTCGATTGTAACAATTGATTTCTTTATTCTAGCGTTAGTTTGCTGTTTTGACGATACATCTATAATAATAAAAGCAAGTGTAATGTGTCTGTCTGTCTGTCTGTCTGTCTGACCGAGCTCTCCAGCCAAATCTATCGCACGCAGGGACCTGGAATTTTTTATACGGAAGCACAAAGGGGCTGGCCACCAGACCTCGAAGCCCGATTTTCGATTTTTGAATTAGAAAAATTTAAAAAAAATTATTTATAATTAATTAATCACGGTTTTTTTGACTCACTGATATTATTATTTGTTTTCAAATAACGTTCGATTGTAACAATTGATTTCTTTATTCTAGCGTTAGTTTGCTGTTTTGACGATACATCTATAATAATAAAAGCAAGTGTAATGTGTCTGTCTGTCTGACTGTCTGTCTGTCTGTCTGACCGAGCTCTCCAGCCAAATCTATCGCACGCAGGGACCTGGAATTTTTTATACGGAAGCACAAAGGGGCTGGCCACCAGACCTCGAAGCCCGATTTTCGATTTTTGAATTAGAAAAATTTTTAAAAAATTATTTATAATTAATTAATCACGGTTTGTTTGACTCACTGATATTATTATTTGTTTTCAAATAACGTTCGATTGTAACAATTGATTTCTTTATTCTAGCGTTAGTTTGCTGTTTTGACGATACATCTATAATAATAAAAGCAAGTGTAATGTGTCTGTCTGTCTGTCTGTCTGCCCGAGCTCTCCAGCCAAATCTATCGCACGCAGGGACCTGGAATTTTTTATACGGAAGCACAAAGGGGCTGGTCACCAGACCTCGAAGCCCGATTTTTGATTTTTGAATTAGAAAAATTAAAAAAATATTATTTATAATTAATTAATCACGGTTTTTTTGACTCACTGATATTATTATTTGTTTTCAAATAACGTTCGATTGTAACAATTGATTTCTTTATTCTAGCGTTAGTTTGCTGTTTTGACGATACATCTATAATAATAAAAGCAAGTGTAATGTGTCTGTCTGTCTGTCTGTCTGCCCGAGCTCTCCAGCCAAATCTATCGCACGCAGGGACCTGGAATTTTTTATACGGAAGCACAAAGGGGCTGGCCACCAGAACTCGAAGCCCGATTTTCGATTTTTGAATTAGAAAAATTTTAAAAAAATTATTTATAATTAATTAATCACGGTTTTTTTGACTCACTGATATTATTATTTGTTTTCAAATAACGTTCGATTGTAACAATTGATTTCTTTATTCTAGCGTTAGTTTGCTGTTTTGACGATACATCTATAATAATAAAAGCAAGTGTAATGTGTCTGTCTGTCTGTCTGACCGACCTCTCCAGCCAAATCTATCGCACGCAGGGACCTGGAATTTTTTATACGGAAGCACAAAGGGGCTGGCCACCAGACCTCGAAGCCCGATTTTCGATTTTTGAATTAGAAAAATTTAAAAAAAATTATTTATAATTAATTAATCACGGTTTTTTTGACTCACTGATATTATTATTTGTTTTCAAATAACGTTCGATTGTAACAATTGATTTCTTTATTCTAGCGTTAGTTTGCTGTTTTGACGATACATCTATAATAATAAAAGCAAGTGTAATGTGTCTGTCTGTCTGTCTGTCTGACCGAGCTCTCCAGCCAAATCTATCGCACGCAGGGACCTGGAATTTTTTATACGGAAGCACAAAGGGGCTGGCCACCAGTCCTCGAAGCCCGATTTTCGATTTTTGAATTAGAAAAATTTTAAAAAAATTATTCATAATTAATTAATCACGGTTTTTTTGACTCACTGATATTATTATTTGTTTTCAAATAACGTTCGATTGTAACAATTGATTTCTTTATTCTAGCGTTAGTTTGCTGTTTTGACGATACATCTATAATAATAAAAGCAAGTGTAATGTGTCTGTCTGTCTGTCTGTCTGACCGAGCTCTCCAGCCAAATCTATCGCACGCAGGGACCTGGAATTTTTTATACGGAAGCACAAAGGGGCTGGCCACCAGACCTCGAAGCCCGATTTTCGATTTTTGAATTAGAAAAATTTAAAAAAAAATATTTATAATTAATTAATCACGGTTTTTTTGACTCACTGATATTATTATTTGTTTTCAAATAACGTTCGATTGTAACAATTGATTTCTTTATTCTAGCGTTAGTTTGCTGTTTTGACGATACATCTATAATAATAAAAGCAAGTGTAATGTGTCTGTCTGTCTGTCTGTCTGTCTGACCGAGCTCTCCAGCCAAATCTATCGCACGCAGGGACCTGGAATTTTTTATACGGAAGCACAAAGGGGCTGGCCACCAGACCTCGAAGCCCGATTTTCGATTTTTGAATTAGAAAAATTTAAAAAAAAATATTTATAATTAATTAATCACGGTTTTTTTGACTCACTGATATTATTATTTGTTTTCAAATAACGTTCGATTGTAACAATTGATTTCTTTATTCTAGCGTTAGTTTGCTGTTTTGACGATACATCTATAATAATAAAAGCAAGTGTAATGTGCCTGTCTGTCTGTCTGTCTGAGCTCTCCAGCCAAATCTATCGCACGCAGGGACCTGGAATTTTTTATACGGAAGCACAAAGGGGCTGGCCACCAGACCTCGAAGCCCGATTTTCGATTTTTGAATTAGAAAAATTTAAAAAAAATTATTTATAATTAATTAATCACGGTTTTTTTGACTCACTGATATTATTATTTGTTTTCAAATAACGTTCGATTGTAACAATTGATTTCTTTATTCTAGCGTTAGTTTGCTGTTTTGACGATACATCTATAATAATAAAAGCAAGTGTAATGTGTCTGTCTGTCTGTCTGACCGAGCTCTCCAGCCAAATCTATCGCACGCAGGGACCTGGAATTTTTTATACGGAAGCACAAAGGGGCTGGCCACCAGACCTCGAAGCCCGATTTTCGATTTTTGAATTAGAAAAATTTAAAAAAAAATATTTATAATTAATTAATCACGGTTTTTTTGACTCACTGATATTATTATTTGTTTTCAAATAACGTTCGATTGTAACAATTGATTTCTTTATTCTAGCGTTAGTTTGCTGTTTTGACGATACATCTATAATAATAAAAGCAAGTGTAATGTGTCTGTCTGTCTGTCTGTCTGTCTGACCGAGCTCTCCAGCCAAATCTATCGCACGCAGGGACCTGGAATTTTTTATACGGAAGCACAAAGGGGCTGGCCACCAGTCCTCGAAGCCCGATTTTCGATTTTTGAATTAGAAAAATTTTAAAAAAATTATTCATAATTAATTAATCACGGTTTTTTTGACTCACTGATATTATTATTTGTTTTCAAATAACGTTCGATTGTAACAATTGATTTCTTTATTCTAGCGTTAGTTTGCTGTTTTGACGATACATCTATAATAATAAAAGCAAGTGTAATGTGTCTGTCTGTCTGTCTGTCTGTCTGACCGAGCTCTCCAGCCAAATCTATCGCACGCAGGGACCTGGAATTTTTTATACGGAAGCACAAAGGGGCTGGCCACCAGTCCTCGAAGCCCGATTTTCGATTTTTGAATTAGAAAAATTTTAAAAAAATTATTCATAATTAATTAATCACGGTTTTTTTGACTCACTGATATTATTATTTGTTTTCAAATAACGTTCGATTGTAACAATTGATTTCTTTATTCTAGCGTTAGTTTGCTGTTTTGACGATACATCTATAATAATAAAAGCAAGTGTAATGTGTCTGTCTGTCTGTCTGTCTGTCTGACCGAGCTCTCCAGCCAAATCTATCGCACGCAGGGACCTGGAATTTTTTATACGGAAGCACAAAGGGGCTGGCCACCAGACCTCGAAGCCCGATTTTCGATTTTTGAATTAGAAAAATTTAAAAAAAATTATTTATAATTAATTAATCACGGTTTTTTTGACTCACTGATATTATTATTTGTTTTCAAATAACGTTCGATTGTAACAATTGATTTCTTTATTCTAGCGTTAGTTTGCTGTTTTGACGATACATCTATAATAATAAAAGCAAGTGTAATGTGTCTGTCTGTCTGACTGTCTGTCTGTCTGTCTGACCGAGCTCTCCAGCCAAATCTATCGCACGCAGGGACCTGGAATTTTTTATACGGAAGCACAAAGGGGCTGGCCACCAGACCTCGAAGCCCGATTTTCGATTTTTGAATTAGAAAAATTTTTAAAAAATTATTTATAATTAATTAATCACGGTTTGTTTGACTCACTGATATTATTATTTGTTTTCAAATAACGTTCGATTGTAACAATTGATTTCTTTATTCTAGCGTTAGTTTGCTGTTTTGACGATACATCTATAATAATAAAAGCAAGTGTAATGTGTCTGTCTGTCTGTCTGTCTGTCTGCCCGAGCTCTCCAGCCAAATCTATCGCACGCAGGGACCTGGAATTTTTTATACGGAAGCACAAAGGGGCTGGTCACCAGACCTCGAAGCCCGATTTTTGATTTTTGAATTAGAAAAATTAAAAAAAAATTATTTATAATTAATTAATCACGGTTTTTTTGACTCACTGATATTATTATTTGTTTTCAAATAACGTTCGATTGTAACAATTGATTTCTTTATTCTAGCGTTAGTTTGCTGTTTTGACGATACATCTATAATAATAAAAGCAAGTGTAATGTGTCTGTCTGTCTGTCTGTCTGCCCGAGCTCTCCAGCCAAATCTATCGCACGCAGGGACCTGGAATTTTTTATACGGAAGCACAAAGGGGCTGGCCACCAGAACTCGAAGCCCGATTTTCGATTTTTGAATTAGAAAAATTTTAAAAAAATTATTTATAATTAATTAATCACGGTTTTTTTGACTCACTGATATTATTATTTGTTTTCAAATAACGTTCGATTGTAACAATTGATTTCTTTATTCTAGCGTTAGTTTGCTGTTTTGACGATACATCTATAATAATAAAAGCAAGTGTAATGTGTCTGTCTGTCTGTCTGACCGACCTCTCCAGCCAAATCTATCGCACGCAGGGACCTGGAATTTTTTATACGGAAGCACAAAGGGGCTGGCCACCAGACCTCGAAGCCCGATTTTCGATTTTTGAATTAGAAAAATTTAAAAAAAATTATTTATAATTAATTAATCACGGTTTTTTTGACTCACTGATATTATTATTTGTTTTCAAATAACGTTCGATTGTAACAATTGATTTCTTTATTCTAGCGTTAGTTTGCTGTTTTGACGATACATCTATAATAATAAAAGCAAGTGTAATGTGTCTGTCTGTCTGTCTGTCTGACCGAGCTCTCCAGCCAAATCTATCGCACGCAGGGACCTGGAATTTTTTATACGGAAGCACAAAGGGGCTGGCCACCAGTCCTCGAAGCCCGATTTTCGATTTTTGAATTAGAAAAATTTTAAAAAAATTATTCATAATTAATTAATCACGGTTTTTTTGACTCACTGATATTATTATTTGTTTTCAAATAACGTTCGATTGTAACAATTGATTTCTTTATTCTAGCGTTAGTTTGCTGTTTTGACGATACATCTATAATAATAAAAGCAAGTGTAATGTGTCTGTCTGTCTGTCTGTCTGACCGAGCTCTCCAGCCAAATCTATCGCACGCAGGGACCTGGAATTTTTTATACGGAAGCACAAAGGGGCTGGCCACCAGACCTCGAAGCCCGATTTTCGATTTTTGAATTAGAAAAATTTAAAAAAAAATATTTATAATTAATTAATCACGGTTTTTTTGACTCACTGATATTATTATTTGTTTTCAAATAACGTTCGATTGTAACAATTGATTTCTTTATTCTAGCGTTAGTTTGCTGTTTTGACGATACATCTATAATAATAAAAGCAAGTGTAATGTGTCTGTCTGTCTGTCTGTCTGTCTGACCGAGCTCTCCAGCCAAATCTATCGCACGCAGGGACCTGGAATTTTTTATACGGAAGCACAAAGGGGCTGGCCACCAGACCTCGAAGCCCGATTTTCGATTTTTGAATTAGAAAAATTTAAAAAAAAATATTTATAATTAATTAATCACGGTTTTTTTGACTCACTGATATTATTATTTGTTTTCAAATAACGTTCGATTGTAACAATTGATTTCTTTATTCTAGCGTTAGTTTGCTGTTTTGACGATACATCTATAATAATAAAAGCAAGTGTAATGTGTCTGTCTCTCTGTCTGACCGAGCTCTCCAGCCAAATCTATCGCACGCAGGGACCTGGAATTTTTTATACGGAAGCACAAAGGGGCTGGCCACCAGACCTCGAAGCCCGATTTTCGATTTTTGAATTAGAAGAATTTTAAAAAAATTATTTATAATTAATTAATCACGGTTTTTTTGACTCACTGATATTATTATTTGTTTTCAAATAACGTTCGATTGTAACAATTTATTTCTTTATTCAAGCGTTAGTTTGCTGTTTTGACGATACATCTATAATAATAAAAGCAAGTGTAATGTGTCTGTCTGTCTGTCTGTCTGCCCGAGCTCTCCAGCCAAATCTATCGCACGCAGGGACCTGGAATTTTTTATACGGAAGCACAAAGGGGCTGGTCACCAGACCTCGAAGCCCGATTTTTGATTTTTGAATTAGAAAAATTAAAAAAAAATTATTTATAATTAATTAATCACGGTTTTTTTGACTCACTGATATTATTATTTGTTTTCAAATAACGTTCGATTGTAACAATTGATTTCTTTATTCTAGCGTTAGTTTGCTGTTTTGACGATACATCTATAATAATAAAAGCAAGTGTAATGTGTCTGTCTGTCTGTCTGTCTGCCCGAGCTCTCCAGCCAAATCTATCGCACGCAGGGACCTGGAATTTTTTATACGGAAGCACAAAGGGGCTGGCCACCAGAACTCGAAGCCCGATTTTCGATTTTTGAATTAGAAAAATTTTAAAAAAATTATTTATAATTAATTAATCACGGTTTTTTTGACTCACTGATATTATTATTTGTTTTCAAATAACGTTCGATTGTAACAATTGATTTCTTTATTCTAGCGTTAGTTTGCTGTTTTGACGATACATCTATAATAATAAAAGCAAGTGTAATGTGTCTGTCTGTCTGTCTGACCGACCTCTCCAGCCAAATCTATCGCACGCAGGGACCTGGAATTTTTTATACGGAAGCACAAAGGGGCTGGCCACCAGACCTCGAAGCCCGATTTTCGATTTTTGAATTAGAAAAATTTAAAAAAAATTATTTATAATTAATTAATCACGGTTTTTTTGACTCACTGATATTATTATTTGTTTTCAAATAACGTTCGATTGTAACAATTGATTTCTTTATTCTAGCGTTAGTTTGCTGTTTTGACGATACATCTATAATAATAAAAGCAAGTGTAATGTGTCTGTCTGTCTGTCTGTCTGACCGAGCTCTCCAGCCAAATCTATCGCACGCAGGGACCTGGAATTTTTTATACGGAAGCACAAAGGGGCTGGCCACCAGTCCTCGAAGCCCGATTTTCGATTTTTGAATTAGAAAAATTTAAAAAAAATTATTCATAATTAATTAATCACGGTTTTTTTGACTCACTGATATTATTATTTGTTTTCAAATAACGTTCGATTGTAACAATTGATTTCTTTATTCTAGCGTTAGTTTGCTGTTTTGACGATACATCTATAATAATAAAAGCAAGTGTAATGTGTCTGTCTGTCTGTCTGTCTGACCGAGCTCTCCAGCCAAATCTATCGCACGCAGGGACCTGGAATTTTTTATACGGAAGCACAAAGGGGCTGGCCACCAGACCTCGAAGCCCGATTTTCGATTTTTGAATTAGAAAAATTTAAAAAAAAATATTTATAATTAATTAATCACGGTTTTTTTGACTCACTGATATTATTATTTGTTTTCAAATAACGTTCGATTGTAACAATTGATTTCTTTATTCTAGCGTTAGTTTGCTGTTTTGACGATACATCTATAATAATAAAAGCAAGTGTAATGTGTCTGTCTGTCTGTCTGTCTGTCTGACCGAGCTCTCCAGCCAAATCTATCGCACGCAGGGACCTGGAATTTTTTATACGGAAGCACAAAGGGGCTGGCCACCAGACCTCGAAGCCCGATTTTCGATTTTTGAATTAGAAAAATTTAAAAAAAAATATTTATAATTAATTAATCACGGTTTTTTTGACTCACTGATATTATTATTTGTTTTCAAATAACGTTCGATTGTAACAATTGATTTCTTTATTCTAGCGTTAGTTTGCTGTTTTGACGATACATCTATAATAATAAAAGCAAGTGTAATGTGTCTGTCTCTCTGTCTGACCGAGCTCTCCAGCCAAATCTATCGCACGCAGGGACCTGGAATTTTTTATACGGAAGCACAAAGGGGCTGGCCACCAGACCTCGAAGCCCGATTTTCGATTTTTGAATTAGAAGAATTTTAAAAAAATTATTTATAATTAATTAATCACGGTTTTTTTGACTCACTGATATTATTATTTGTTTTCAAATAACGTTCGATTGTAACAATTTATTTCTTTATTCAAGCGTTAGTTTGCTGTTTTGACGATACATCTATAATAATAAAAGCAAGTGTAATGTGTCTGTCTGTCTGTCTGTCTGCCCGAGCTCTCCAGCCAAATCTATCGCACGCAGGGACCTGGAATTTTTTATACGGAAGCACAAAGTGGCTGGCCACCAGAACTCGAAGCCCGATTTTCGATTTTTGAATTAGAAAAATTTTAAAAAAATTATTTATAATTAATTAATCACGGTTTTTTTGACTCACTGATATTATTATTTGTTTTCAAATAACGTTCGATTGTAACAATTGATTTCTTTATTCTAGCGTTAGTTTGCTGATTTGACGATACATCTATAATAATAAAAGCAAGTGTAATGTGTCTGTCTGTCTGTCTGACCGACCTCTCCAGCCAAATCTATCGCACGCAGGGACCTGGAATTTTTTATACGGAAGCACAAAGGGGCTGGCCACCAGACCTCGAAGCCCGATTTTCGATTTTTGAATTAGAAAAATTTAAAAAAAATTATTTATAATTAATTAATCACGGTTTTTTTGACTCACTGATATTATTATTTGTTTTCAAATAACGTTCGATTGTAACAATTGATTTCTTTATTCTAGCGTTAGTTTGCTGTTTTGACGATACATCTATAATAATAAAAGCAAGTGTAATGTGTCTGTCTGTCTGTCTGTCTGACCGAGCTCTCCAGCCAAATCTATCGCACGCAGGGACCTGGAATTTTTTATACGGAAGCACAAAGGGGCTGGCCACCAGTCCTCGAAGCCCGATTTTCGATTTTTGAATTAGAAAAATTTAAAAAAAATTATTCATAATTAATTAATCACGGTTTTTTTGACTCACTGATATTATTATTTGTTTTCAAATAACGTTCGATTGTAACAATTGATTTCTTTATTCTAGCGTTAGTTTGCTGTTTTGACGATACATCTATAATAATAAAAGCAAGTGTAATGTGTCTGTCTGTCTGTCTGTCTGCCCGAGCTCTCCAGCCAAATCTATCGCACGCAGGGACCTGGAATTTTTTATACGGAAGCACAAAGGGGCTGGCCACCAGAACTCGAAGCCCGATTTTCGATTTTTGAATTAGAAAAATTTTAAAAAAATTATTTATAATTAATTAATTACGGTTTTTTTGACTCACTGATATTATTATTTGTTTTCAAATAACGTTCGATTGTAACAATTGATTTCTTTATTCTAGCGTTAGTTTGCTGTTTTGACGATACATCTATAATAATAAAAGCAAGTGTAATGTGTCTGTCTGTCTGTCTGACCGACCTCTCCAGCCAAATCTATCGCACGCAGGGACCTGGAATTTTTTATACGGAAGCACAAAGGGGCTGGCCACCAGACCTCGAAGCCCGATTTTCGATTTTTGAATTAGAAAAATTTAAAAAAAATTATTTATAATTAATTAATCACGGTTTTTTTGACTCACTGATATTATTATTTGTTTTCAAATAACGTTCGATTGTAACAATTGATTTCTTTATTCTAGCGTTAGTTTGCTGTTTTGACGATACATCTATAATAATAAAAGCAAGTGTAATGTGTCTGTCTGTCTGTCTGACCGAGCTCTCCAGCCAAATCTATCGCACGCAGGGACCTGGAATTTTTTATACGGAAGCACAAAGGTGCTGGCCACCAGACCTCGAAGCCCGATTTTCGATTTTTGAATTAGAAAACTTTTAAAAAATTATTTATAATTAATTAATCACGGTTTTTTTGACTCACTGATATTATTATTTGTTTTCAAATAACGTTCGATTGTAACAATTTATTTCTTTATTCTAGCGTTAGTTTGCTGTTTTGACGATACATCTATAATAATAAAAGCAAGTGTAATGTGTCTGTCTGTCTGTCTGTCTGCCCGAGCTCTCCAGCCAAATCTATCGCACGCAGGGACCTGGAATTTTTTATACGGAAGCACAAAGGGGCTGGCCACCAGAACTCGAAGCCCGATTTTCGATTTTTGAATTAGAAAAATTTTAAAAAAATTATTTATAATTAATTAATCACGGTTTTTTTGACTCACTGATATTATTATTTGTTTTCAAATAACGTTCGATTGTAACAATTGATTTCTTTATTCTAGCGTTAGTTTGCTGTTTTGACGATACATCTATAATAATAAAAGCAAGTGTAATGTGTCTGTCTGTCTGTCTGTCTGACCGAGCTCTCCAGCCAAATCTATCGCACGCAGGGACCTGGAATTTTTTATACGGAAGCACAAAGGGGCTGGCCACCAGTCCTCGAAGCCCGATTTTCGATTTTTGAATTAGAAAAATTTTAAAAAAATTATTCATAATTAATTAATCACGGTTTTTTTGACTCACTGATATTATTATTTGTTTTCAAATAACGTTCGATTGTAACAATTGATTTCTTTATTCTAGCGTTAGTTTGCTGTTTTGACGATACATCTATAATAATAAAAGCAAGTGTAATGTGTCTGTCTGTCTGTCTGTCTGCCCGAGCTCTCCAGCCAAATCTATCGCACGCAGGGACCTGGAATTTTTTATACGGAAGCACAAAGGGGCTGGCCACCAGAACTCGAAGCCCGATTTTCGATTTTTGAATTAGAAAAATTTTAAAAAAATTATTTATAATTAATTAATCACGGTTTTTTTGACTCACTGATATTATTATTTGTTTTCAAATAACGTTCGATTGTAACAATTGATTTCTTTATTCTAGCGTTAGTTTGCTGTTTTGACGATACATCTATAATAATAAAAGCAAGTGTAATGTGTCTGTCTGTCTGTCTGACCGACCTCTCCAGCCAAATCTATCGCACGCAGGGACCTGGAATTTTTTATACGGAAGCACAAAGGGGCTGGCCACCAGACCTCGAAGCCCGATTTTCGATTTTTGAATTAGAAAAATTTAAAAAAAATTATTTATAATTAATTAATCACGGTTTTTTTGACTCACTGATATTATTATTTGTTTTCAAATAACGTTCGATTGTAACAATTGATTTCTTTATTCTAGCGTTAGTTTGCTGTTTTGACGATACATCTATAATAATAAAAGCAAGTGTAATGTGTCTGTCTTTCTGTCTGACCGAGCTCTCCAGCCAAATCTATCGCACGCAGGGACCTGGAATTTTTTATACGGAAGCACAAAGGTGCTGGCCACCAGACCTCGAAGCCCGATTTTCGATTTTTGAATTAGAAAACTTTTAAAAAATTATTTATAATTAATTAATCACGGTTTTTTTGACTCACTGATATTATTTGTTTTCAAATAACGTTCGATTGTAACAATTGATTTCTTTATTCTAGCGTTAGTTTGCTGTTTTGACGATACATCTATAATAATAAAAGCAAGTGTAATGTGTCTGTCTGTCTGTCTGTCTGCCCGAGCTCTCCAGCCAAATCTATCGCACGCAGGGACCTGGAATTTTTTATACGGAAGCACAAAGGGGCTGGCCACCAGAACTCGAAGCCCGATTTTCGATTTTTGAATTAGAAAAATTTCAAAAAAATTATTTATAATTAATTAATCACGGTTTTTTTGACTCACTGATATTATTATTTGTTTTCAAATAACGTTCGATTGTAACAATTGATTTCTTTATTCTAGCGTTAGTTTGCTGTTTTGACGATACATCTATAATAATAAAAGCAAGTGTAATGTGTCTGTCTGTCTGTCTGACCGACCTCTCCAGCCAAATCTATCGCACGCAGGGACCTGGAATTTTTTATACGGAAGCACAAAGGGGCTGGCCACCAGACCTCGAAGCCCGATTTTCGATTTTTGAATTAGAAAAATTAAAAAAAAATTATTTATAATTAATTAATCACGGTTTTTTTGACTCACTGATATTATTATTTGTTTTCAAATAACGTTCGATTGTAACAATTGATTTCTTTATTCTAGCGTTAGTTTGCTGTTTTGACGATACATCTATAATAATAAAAGCAAGTGTAATGTGTCTGTCTGTCTGTCTGTCTGTCTGTCTGACCGAGCTCTCCAGCCAAATCTATCGCACGCAGGGACCTGGAATTTTTTATACGGAAGCACAAAGGGGCTGGCCACCAGTCCTCGAAGCCCGATTTTCGATTTTTGAATTAGAAAAATTTTAAAAAAATTATTCATAATTAATTAATCACGGTTTTTTTGACTCACTGATATTATTATTTGTTTTCAAATAACGTTCGATTGTAACAATTGATTTCTTTATTCTAGCGTTAGTTTGCTGTTTTGACGATACATCTATAATAATAAAAGCAAGTGTAATGTGTCTGTCTGTCTGTCTGTCTGACCGAGCTCTCCAGCCAAATCTATCGCACGCAGGGACCTGGAATTTTTTATACGGAAGCACAAAGGGGCTGGCCACCAGACCTCGAAGCCCGATTTTCGATTTTTGAATTAGAAAAATTTAAAAAAAAATATTTATAATTAATTAATCACGGTTTTTTTGACTCACTGATATTATTATTTGTTTTCAAATAACGTTCGATTGTAACAATTGATTTCTTTATTCTAGCGTTAGTTTGCTGTTTTGACGATACATCTATAATAATAAAAGCAAGTGTAATGTGTCTGTCTGTCTGTCTGTCTGTCTGTCTGTCTGTCTGACCGAGCTCTCCAGCCAAATCTATCGCACGCAGGGACCTGGAATTTTTTATACGGAAGCACAAAGGGGCTGGCCACCAGACCTCGAAGCCCGATTTTCGATTTTTGAATTAGAAAAATTAAAAAAAAATTATTTATAATTAATTAATCACGGTTTTTTTGACTCACTGATATTATTATTTGTTTTCAAATAACGTTCGATTGTAACAATTGATTTCTTTATTCTAGCGTTAGTTTGCTGTTTTGACGATACATCTATAATAATAAAAGCAAGTGTAATGTGTCTGTCTGTCTGTCTGTCTGTCTGACCGAGCTCTCCAGCCAAATCTATCGCACGTAGGGACCTGGAATTTTTTATACGGAAGCACAAAGGGGCTGGCCACCAGACCTCGAAGCCCGATTTTCGATTTTTGAATTAGAAAAATTTAAAAAAAATTATTTATAATTAATTAATCACGGTTTTTTTGACTCACTGATATTATTATTTGTTTTCAAATAACGTTCGATTGTAACAATTTATTTCTTTATTCTAGCGTTAGTTTGCTGTTTTGACGATACATCTATAATAATAAAAGCAAGTGTAATGTGTCTGTCTGTCTGTCTGTCTGTCTGACCGAGCTCTCCAGCCAAATCTATCGCACGCAGGGACCTGGAATTTTTTATACGGAAGCACAAAGGTGCTGGCCACCAGACCTCGAAGCCCGATTTTCGATTTTTGAATTAGAAAACTTTTAAAAAATTATTTATAATTAATTAATCACGGTTTTTTTGACTCACTGATATTATTTGTTTTCAAATAACGTTCGATTGTAACAATTGATTTCTTTATTCTAGCGTTAGTTTGCTGTTTTGACGATACATCTATAATAATAAAAGCAAGTGTAATGTGTCTGTCTGTCTGTCTGTCTGACCGAGCTCTCCAGCCAAATCTATCGCACGCAGGGACCTGGAATTTTTTATACGGAAGCACAAAGGGGCTGGGCACCAGACCTCGAAGCCCGATTTTCGATTTTTGAATTAGAAAAATTTTAAAAAAATTATTTATAATTAATTAATCACGGTTTTTTTGACTCACTGATATTATTATTTGTTTTCAAATAACGTTCGATTGTAACAATTGATTTCTTTATTCTAGCGTTAGTTTGCTGTTTTGACGATACATCTATAATAATAAAAGCAAGTGTAATGTGTCTGTCTGTCTGACTGTCTGTCTGTCTGTCTGACCGAGCTCTCCAGCCAAATCTATCGCACGCAGGGACCTGGAATTTTTTATACGGAAGCACAAAGGGGCTGGCCACCAGACCTCGAAGCCCGATTTTCGATTTTTGAATTAGAAAAATTTAAAAAAAATTATTTATAATTAATTAATCACGGTTTTTTTGACTCACTGATATTATTATTTGTTTTCAAATAACGTTCGATTGTAACAATTGATTTCTTTATTCTAGCGTTAGTTTGCTGTTTTGACGATACATCTATAATAATAAAAGCAAGTGTAATGTGTCTGTCTGTCTGTCTGTCTGCCCGAGCTCTCCAGCCAAATCTATCGCACGCAGGGACCTGGAATTTTTTATACGGAAGCACAAAGGGGCTGGCTACCAGACCTCGAAGCCCGATTTTTGATTTTTGAATTAGAAAAATTAAAAAAAAATTATTTATAATTAATTAATCACGGTTTTTTTGACTCACTGATATTATTATTTGTTTTCAAATAACGTTCGATTGTAACAATTGATTTCTTTATTCTAGCGTTAGTTTGCGTTAGTTTGACGATACATCTATAATAATAAAAGCAAGTGTAATGTGTCTGTCTGTCTGTCTGTCTGCCCGAGCTCTCCAGCCAAATCTATCGCACGCAGGGACCTGGAATTTTTTATACGGAAGCACAAAGGGGCTGGCCACCAGAACTCGAAGCCCGATTTTCGATTTTTGAATTAGAAAAATTTTAAAAAAATTATTTATAATTAATTAATCATGGTTTTTTTGACTCACTGATATTATTATTTGTTTTCAAATAACGTTCGATTGTAACAATTGATTTCTTTATTCTAGCGTTAGTTTGCTGTTTTGACGATACATCTATAATAATAAAAGCAAGTGTAATGTGTCTGTCTGTCTGTCTGCCCGAGCTCTCCAGCCAAATCTATCGCACGCAGGGACCTGGAATTTTTTATACGGAAGCACAAAGGGGCTGGCCACCAGACCTCGAAGCCCGATTTTCGATTTTTGAATTAGAAAAATTTTAAAAAAATTATTTATAATTAATTAATCACGGTTTTTTTGACTCACTGATATTATTATTTGTTTTCAAATAACGTTCGATTGTAACAATTGATTTCTTTATTCTAGCGTTAGTTTGCTGTTTTGACGATACATCTATAATAATAAAAGCAAGTGTAATGTGTCTGTCTGTCTGTCTGTCTGTCTGACCGAGCTCTCCAGCCAAATCTATCGCACGCAGGGACCTGGAATTTTTTATACGGAAGCACAAAGGGGCTGGCTACCAGACCTCGAAGCCCGATTTTCGATTTTTGAATTAGAAAAATTTAAAAAAAATTATTTATAATTAATTAATCACGGTTTTTTTGACTCACTGATATTATTATTTGTTTTCAAATAACGTTCGATTGTAACAATTGATTTCTTTATTCTAGCGTTAGTTTGCTGTTTTGACGATACATCTATAATAATAAAAGCAAGTGTAATGTGTCTGTCTGTCTGTCTGCCCGAGCTCTCCAGCCAAATCTATCGCACGCAGGGACCTGGAATTTTTTATACGGAAGCACAAAGGGGCTGGCTACCAGACCTCGAAGCCCGATTTTCGATTTTTGAATTAGAAAAATTTAAAAAAAATTATTTATAATTAATTAATCACGGTTTTTTTGACTCACTGATATTATTATTTGTTTTCAAATAACGTTCGATTGTAACAATTGATTTCTTTATTCTAGCGTTAGTTTGCTGTTTTGACGATACATCTATAATAATAAAAGCAAGTGTAATGTGTCTGTCTGTCTGTCTGTCTGTCTGCCCGAGCTCTCCAGCCAAATCTATCGCACGCAGGGACCTGGAATTTTTTACACGGAAGCACAAAGGGGCTGGCTACCAGACCTCGAAGCCCGATTTTCGATTTTTGAATTAGAAAAATTTAAAAAAAATTATTTATAATTAATTAATCACGGTTTTTTTGACTCACTGATATTATTATTTGTTTTCAAATAACGTTCGATTGTAACAATTGATTTCTTTATTCTAGCGTTAGTTTGCTGTTTTGACGATACATCTATAATAATAAAAGCAAGTGTAATGTGTCTGTCTGTCTGTCTGTCTGTCTGCCCGAGCTCTCCAGCCAAATCTATCGCACGCAGGGACCTGGAATTTTTTATACGGAAGCACAAAGGGTCTGGCCACCAGACCTCGAAGCCCGATTTTCGATTTTTGAATTAGAAAAATTTTTAAAAAATTATTTATAATTAATTAATCACGGTTTTTTGGACTCACTGATATTATTATTTGTTTTCAAAGAACGTTCGATTGTAACAATTGATTTCTTTATTCTAGCGTTAGTTTGCTGTTTTGACGATACATCTATAATAATAAAAGCAAGTGTAATGTGTCTGTCTGTCTGTCTGCCCGAGCTCTCCAGCCAAATCTATCGCACGCAGGGACCTGGAATTTTTTATACGGAAGCACAAAGGGGCTGGCTACCAGACCTCGAAGCCCGATTTTCGATTTTTGAATTAGAAAAATTTAAAAAAAATTATTTATAATTAATTAATCACGGTTTTTTTGACTCACTGATATTATTATTTGTTTTCAAATAACGTTCGATTGTAACAATTGATTTCTTTATTCTAGCGTTAGTTTGCTGTTTTGACGATACATCTATAATAATAAAAGCAAGTGTAATGTGTCTGTCTGTCTGTCTGTCTGTCTGCCCGAGCTCTCCAGCCAAATCTATCGCACGCAGGGACCTGGAATTTTTTATACGGAAGCACAAAGGGGCTGGCCACCAGACCTCGAAGCCCGATTTTCGATTTTTGAATTAGAAAAATTTTTAAAAAATTATTTATAATTAATTAATCACGGTTTTTTGGACTCACTGATATTATTATTTGTTTTCAAAGAACGTTCGATTGTAACAATTGATTTCTTTATTCTAGCGTTAGTTTGCTGTTTTGACGATACATCTATAATAATAAAAGCAAGTGTAATGTGTCTGTCTGTCTGTCTGTCTGTCTGACCGACCTCTCCAGCCAAATCTATCGCACGCAGGGACCTGGAATTTTTTATACGGAAGCACAAAGGGGCTGGCCACCAGACCTCGAAGCCCGATTTTCGATTTTTGAATTAGAAAAATTTAAAAAAAAATATTTATAATTAATTAATCACGGTTTTTTTGACTCACTGATATTATTATTTGTTTTCAAATAACGTTCGATTGTAACAATTGATTTCTTTATTCTAGCGTTAGTTTGCTGTTTTGACGATACATCTATAATAATAAAAGCAAGTGTAATGTGTCTGTCTGTCTGACTGTCTGTCTGTCTGTCTGACCGAGCTCTCCAGCCAAATCTATCGCACGCAGGGACCTGGAATTTTTTATACGGAAGCACAAAGGGGCTGGCCACCAGACCTCGAAGCCCGATTTTCGATTTTTGAATTAGAAAAATTTTAAAAAAATTATTTATAATTAATTAATCACGGTTTTTTTGACTCACTGATATTATTATTTGTTTTCAAATAACGTTCGATTGTAACAATTGATTTCTTTATTCTAGCGTTAGTTTGCTGTTTTGACGATACATCTATAATAATAAAAGCAAGTGTAATGTGTCTGTCTGTCTGTCTGTCTGCCCGAGCTCTCCAGCCAAATCTATCGCACGCAGGGACCTGGAATTTTTTATACGGAAGCACAAAGGGGCTGGCCACCAGACCTCGAAGCCCGATTTTTGATTTTTGAATTAGAAAAATTAAAAAAAAATTATTTATAATTAATTAATCACGGTTTTTTTGACTCACTGATATTATTATTTGTTTTCAAATAACGTTCGATTGTAACAATTGATTTCTTTATTCTAGCGTTAGTTTGCTGTTTTGACGATACATCTATAATAATAAAAGCAAGTGTAATGTGTCTGTCTGTCTGTCTGTCTGCCCGAGCTCTCCAGCCAAATCTATCGCACGCAGGGACCTGGAATTTTTTATACGGAAGCACAAAGGGGCTGGCCACCAGAACTCGAAGCCCGATTTTCGATTTTTGAATTAGAAAAATTTTAAAAAAATTATTTATAATTAATTAATCACGGTTTTTTTGACTCACTGATATTATTATTTGTTTTCAAATAACGTTCGATTGTAACAATTGATTTCTCTTTATTCTAGCGTTAGTTTGCTGTTTTGACGATACATCTATAATAATAAAAGCAAGTGTAATGTGTCTGTCTGTCTGTCTGACCGACCTCTCCAGCCAAATCTATCGCACGCAGGGACCTGGAATTTTTTATACGGAAGCACAAAGGGGCTGGCCACCAGACCTCGAAGCCCGATTTTCGATTTTTGAATTAGAAAAATTTAAAAAAAATTATTTATAATTAATTAATCACGGTTTTTTTGACTCACTGATATTATTATTTGTTTTCAAATAACGTTCGATTGTAACAATTGATTTCTTTATTCTAGCGTTAGTTTGCTGTTTTGACGATACATCTATAATAATAAAAGCAAGTGTAATGTGTCTGTCTGTCTGTTTGACCGACCTCTCCAGCCAAATCTATCGCACGCAGGGACCTGGAATTTTTTATACGGAAGCACAAAGGGGCTGGCCACCAGACCTCGAAGCCCGATTTTCGATTTTTGAATTAGAAAAATTTTAAAAAAATTATTTATAATTAATTAATCACGGTTTTTTTGACTCACTGATATTAATATTTGTTTTCAAATAACGTTCGATTGTAACAATTGATTTCTTTATTCTAGCGTTAGTTTGCTGTTTTGACGATACATCTATAATAATAAAAGCAAGTGTAATGTGTCTGTCTGTCTGTCTGTCTGTCTGACCGACCTCTCCAGCCAAATCTATCGCACGCAGGGACCTGGAATTTTTTATACGGAAGCACAAAGGGGCTGGCCACCAGACCTCGAAGCCCGATTTTCGATTTTTGAATTAGAAAAATTTAAAAAAAAATATTTATAATTAATTAATCACGGTTTTTTTGACTCACTGATATTATTATTTGTTTTCAAATAACGTTCGATTGTAACAATTGATTTCTTTATTCTAGCGTTAGTTTGCTGTTTTGACGATACATCTATAATAATAAAAGCAAGTGTAATGTGTCTGTCTGTCTGACTGTCTGTCTGTCTGTCTGACCGAGCTCTCCAGCCAAATCTATCGCACGCAGGGACCTGGAATTTTTTATACGGAAGCACAAAGGGGCTGGCCACCAGACCTCGAAGCCCGATTTTCGATTTTTGAATTAGAAAAATTTTAAAAAAATTATTTATAATTAATTAATCACGGTTTTTTTGACTCACTGATATTATTATTTGTTTTCAAATAACGTTCGATTGTAACAATTGATTTCTTTATTCTAGCGTTAGTTTGCTGTTTTGACGATACATCTATAATAATAAAAGCAAGTGTAATGTGTCTGTCTGTCTGTCTGTCTGCCCGAGCTCTCCAGCCAAATCTATCGCACGCAGGGACCTGGAATTTTTTATACGGAAGCACAAAGGGGCTGGCCACCAGACCTCGAAGCCCGATTTTTGATTTTTGAATTAGAAAAATTAAAAAAAAATTATTTATAATTAATTAATCACGGTTTTTTTGACTCACTGATATTATTATTTGTTTTCAAATAACGTTCGATTGTAACAATTGATTTCTTTATTCTAGCGTTAGTTTGCTGTTTTGACGATACATCTATAATAATAAAAGCAAGTGTAATGTGTCTGTCTGTCTGTCTGTCTGCCCGAGCTCTCCAGCCAAATCTATCGCACGCAGGGACCTGGAATTTTTTATACGGAAGCACAAAGGGGCTGGCCACCAGAACTCGAAGCCCGATTTTCGATTTTTGAATTAGAAAAATTTTAAAAAAATTATTTATAATTAATTAATCACGGTTTTTTTGACTCACTGATATTATTATTTGTTTTCAAATAACGTTCGATTGTAACAATTGATTTCTCTTTATTCTAGCGTTAGTTTGCTGTTTTGACGATACATCTATAATAATAAAAGCAAGTGTAATGTGTCTGTCTGTCTGTCTGACCGACCTCTCCAGCCAAATCTATCGCACGCAGGGACCTGGAATTTTTTATACGGAAGCACAAAGGGGCTGGCCACCAGACCTCGAAGCCCGATTTTCGATTTTTGAATTAGAAAAATTTAAAAAAAATTATTTATAATTAATTAATCACGGTTTTTTTGACTCACTGATATTATTATTTGTTTTCAAATAACGTTCGATTGTAACAATTGATTTCTTTATTCTAGCGTTAGTTTGCTGTTTTGACGATACATCTATAATAATAAAAGCAAGTGTAATGTGTCTGTCTGTCTGTCTGTCTGTCTGCCCGAGCTCTCCAGCCAAATCTATCGCACGCAGGGACCTGGAATTTTTTATACGGAAGCACAAAGGGGCTGGCCACCAGACCTCGAAGCCCGATTTTCGATTTTTGAATTAGAAAAATTCTAAAAAAATTATTTATAATTAATTAATCACGGTTTTTTTGACTCACTGATATTATTATTTGTTTTCAAATAACGTTCGATTGTAACAATTGATTTCTTTATTCTAGCGTTAGTTTGCTGTTTTGACGATACATCTATAATAATAAAAGCAAGTGTAATGTGTCTGTCTGTCTGTTTGACCGACCTCTCCAGCCAAATGTATCGCACGCAGGGACCTGGAATTTTTTATACGGAAGCACAAAGGGGCTGGCCACCAGACCTCGAAGCCCGATTTTCGATTTTTGAATTAGAAAAATTTTAAAAAAATTATTTATAATTAATTAATCACGGTTTTTTTGACTCACTGATATTATTATTTGTTTTCAAATAACGTTCGATTGTAACAATTGATTTCTTTATTCTAGCGTTAGTTTGCTGTTTTGACGATACATCTATAATAATAAAAGCAAGTGTAATGTGTCTGTCTGTCTGCCTGACCGAGCTCTCCAGCCAAATCTATCGCACGCAGGGACCTGGAATTTTTTATACGGAAGCACAAAGGGGCTGGCCACCAGACCTCGAAGCCCTATTTTCGATTTTTGAATTAGAAAAATTTTTAAAAAATTATTTATAATTAATTAATCACGGTTTTTTGGACTCACTGATATTATTATTTGTTTTCAAAGAACGTTCGATTGTAACAATTGATTTCTTTATTCTAGCGTTAGTTTGCTGTTTTGACGATACATCTATAATAATAAAAGCAAGTGTAATGTGTCTGTCTGTCTGTCTGTCTGTCTGACCGACCTCTCCAGCCAAATCTATCGCACGCAGGGACCTGGAATTTTTTATACGGAAGCACAAAGGGGCTGGCCACCAGACCTCGAAGCCCGATTTTCGATTTTTGAATTAGAAAAATTTAAAAAAAAATATTTATAATTAATTAATCACGGTTTTTTTGACTCACTGATATTATTATTTGTTTTCAAATAATGTTCGATTGTAACAATTGATTTCTTTATTCTAGCGTTAGTTTGCTGTTTTGACGATACATCTATAAGAATAAAAGCAAGTGTAATGTGTCTGTCTGTCTGTCTGTCTGTCTGACCGAGCTCTCCAGCCTAATCTATCGCACGCAGGGACCTGGAATTTTTTATACGGAAGCACAAAGGTGCTGGCCACCAGACCTCGAAGCCCGATTTTCGACTTTTGAATTAGAAAAATTTAAAAAAAATTATTTATAATTAATTAATCACGGTTTTTTTGACTCACTGATATTATTATTTGTTTTCAAATAACGTTCGATTGTAACAATTGATTTCTTTATTCTAGCGTTAGTTTGCTGTTTTGACGATACATCTATAATAATAAAAGCAAGTGTAATGTGTCTGTCTGTCTGACCGAGCTCTCCAGCCAAATATATCGCACGCAGGGACCTGGAATTTTTTATACGGAAGCACAAAGGGGCTGGCCACCAGACCTCGAAGCCCGATTTTCGATGAATTAGAAAAATTAAAAAAAAATATTTTATAATTAATTAATCACGGTTTTTTTGACTCACTGATATTATTATTTGTTTTCAAATAACGTTCGATTGTAACAATTGATTTCTTTATTCTAGCGTTAGTTTGCTGTTTTGACGATACATCTATAATAATAAAAGCAAGTGTAATGTGTCTGTCTGTCTGTCTGACCGAGCTCTCCAGCCAAATCTATCGCACTCAGGGACCTGGAATTTTTTATACGGAAGCACAAAGGGGCTGGCCACCAGACCTCGAAGCCCGATTTTCGATTTTTGAATTAGAAAAATTTAAAAAAAATTATTTATAATTAATTAATCACGGTTTTTTTGTCTCACTGATATTATTATTTGTTTTCAAATAACGTTCGATTGTAACAATTGATTTCTTTATTCTAGCGTTAGTTTGCTGTTTTGACGATACATTAATAATAAAAGCAAGTGTAATGTGTCTGTCTGTCTGTCTGTCTGACCGAGCTCTCCAGCCAAATCTATCGCACGCAGGGACCTGGAATTTTTTATACGGAAGCACAAAGGGGCTGGCCACCAGACCTCGAAGCCCGATTTTTGATTTTTGAATTAGAAAAATTTTAAAAAAATTATTTATAATTAATTAATCACGGTTTTTTTGACTCACTGATATTATTATTTGTTTTCAAATAACGTTCGATTGTAACAATTGATTTCTTTATTCTAGCGTTAGTTTGCTGTTTTGACGATACATTAATAATAAAAGCAAGTGTAATGTGTCTGTCTGTCTGTCTGTCTGTCTGACCGACCTCTCCAGCCAAATCTATCGCACGCAGGGACCTGGAATTTTTTATACGGAAGCACAAAGGGGCTGGCCACCAGACCTCGAAGCCCGATTTTCGATTTTTGAATTAGAAAAATTTAAAAAAAATATTTATAATTAATTAATCACGGTTTTTTTGACTCACTGATATTATTATTTGTTTTCAAATAATGTTCGATTGTAACAATTGATTTCTTTATTCTAGCGTTAGTTTGCTGTTTTGACTGCTGTTTTGACGATACATCTATAATAATAAAAGCAAGTGTAATGTGTCTGTCTGTCTGTCTGTCTGTCTGACCGAGCTCTCCAGCCTAATCTATCGCACGCAGGGACCTGGAATTTTTTATACGGAAGCACAAAGGTGCTGGCCACCAGACCTCGAAGCCCGATTTTCGACTTTTGAATTAGAAAAATTAAAAAAAAATTATTTATAATTAATTAATCACGGTTTTTTTGACTCACTGATATTATTATTTGTTTTCAAATAACGTTCGATTGTAACAATTGATTTCTTTATTCTAGCGTTAGTTTGCTGTTTTGACGATACATTAATAATAAAAGCAAGTGTAATGTGTCTGTCTGTCTGTCTGTCTGACCGAGCTCTCCAGCCAAATCTATCGCACGCAGGGACCTGGAATTTTTTATACGGAAGCGTAAAGGGGCTGGCCACCAGACTTCGAAGCCCGATTTTCGATGAATTAGAAAAATTAAAAAAAAATATTTTATAATTAATTAATCACGGTTTTTTTGACTCACTGATATTATTATTTGTTTTCAAATAACGTTCGATTGTAACAATTGATTTCTTTATTCTAGCGTTAGTTTGCTGTTTTGACGATACATCTATAATAATAAAAGCAAGTGTAATGTGTCTGTCTGTCTGTCTGTCTGACCGAGCTCTCCAGCCAAATCTATCGCACGCAGGGACCTGGAATTTTTTATACGGAAGCACAAAGTGGCTGGCCACCAGACTTCGAAGCCCGATTTTCGATGAATTAGAAAAATTAAAAAAAAATATTTTATAATTAATTAATCACGGTTTTTTTGACTCACTGATATTATTATTTGTTTTCAAATAACGTTCGATTGTAACAATTGATTTCTTTATTCTAGCGTTAGTTTGCTGTTTTGACGATACATCTATAATAATAAAAGCAAGTGTAATGTGTCTGTCTGTCTGTCTGTCTGACCGAGCTCTCCAGCCAAATCTATCGCACGCAGGGACCTGGAATTTTTTATACGGAAGCACAAAGTGGCTGGCCACCAGACCTCGAAGCCCGATTTTCGATTTTTGAATTAGAAAAATTTTAAAAAAATTATTTATAATTAATTAATCACGGTTTTTTTGACTCACTGATATTATTATTTGTTTTCAAATAACGTTCGATTGTAACAATTGATTTCTTTATTCTAGCGTTAGTTTGCTGTTTTGACGATACATTAATAATAAAAGCAAGTGTAATGTGTCTGTCTGTCTGTCTGACCGAGCTCTCCAGCCAAATCTATCGCACGCAGGGACCTGGAATTTTTTATACGGAAGCACAAAGGGGCTGGCCACCAGACCTCGAAGACCGATTTTTGATTTTTGAATTAGAAAAATTAAAAAAAAATTATTTATAATTAATTAATCACGGTTTTTTGACTCACTGATATTATTATTTGTTTTCAAATAACGTTCGATTGTAACAATTGATTTCTTTATTCTAGCGTTAGTTTGCTGTTTTGACGATACATCTATAATAATAAAAGCAAGTGTAATGTGTCTGTCTGTCTGTCTGTCTGTCTGACCGAGCTCTCCAGCCTAATATATCGCACGCAGGGACCTGGAATTTTTTATACGGAAGCACAAAGGTGCTGGCCACCAGACCTCGAAGCCCGATTTTCGATTTTTGAATTAGAAAAATTAAAAAAAAATTATTTATAATTAATTAATCACGGTTTTTTTGACTCACTGATATTATTATTTGTTTTCAAATAACGTTCGATTGTAACAATTGATTTCTTTATTCTAGCGTTAGTTTGCTGTTTTGACGATACATCTATAATAATAAAAGCAAGTGTAATGTGTCTGTCTGTCTGTCTGTCTGTCTGACCGAGCTCTCCAGCCTAATATATCGCACGCAGGGACCTGGAATTTTTTATACGGAAGCACAAAGGTGCTGGCCACCAGACCTCGAAGCCCGATTTTCGACTTTTGAATTAGAAAAATTTAAAAAAAATTATTTATAATTAATTAATCACGGTTTTTTTGACTCACTGATATTATTATTTGTTTTCAAATAACGTTCGATTGTAACAATTGATTTCTTTATTCTAGCGTTAGTTTGCTGTTTTGACGATACATCTATAATAATAAAAGCAAGTGTAATGTGTCTGTCTGTCTGTCTGTCTGACCAAGCTCTCCAGCCAAATCTATCGCACGCAGGGACCTGGAATTTTTTATACGGAAGCACAAAGGGGCTGGCCACCAGACCTCGAAGACCGATTTTTGATTTTTGAATTAGAAAAATTTAAAAAAAATTATTTATAATTAATTAATCACGGTTTTTTTGACTCACTGATATTATTATTTGTTTTCAAATAACGTTCGATTGTAACAATTGATTTCTTTATTCTAGCGTTAGTTTGCTGTTTTGACGATACATCTATAATAATAAAAGCAAGTGTAATGTGTCTGTCTGTCTGTCTGTCTGACCAAGCTCTCCAGCCAAATCTATCGCACGCAGGGACCTGGAATTTTTTATACGGAAGCACAAAGGGGCTGGCCACCAGACCTCGAAGACCGATTTTTGATTTTTGAATTAGAAAAATTTAAAAAAAATTATTTATAATTAATTAATCACGGTTTTTTTGACTCACTGATATTATTATTTGTTTTCAAATAACGTTCGATTGTAACAATTGATTTCTTTATTCTAGCGTTAGTTTGCTGTTTTGACGATACATCTATAATAATAAAAGCAAGTGTAATGTGTCTGTCTGTCTGTCTGTCTGACCAAGCTCTCCAGCCAAATCTATCGCACGCAGGGACCTGGAATTTTTTATACGGAAGCACAAAGTGGCTGGCCACCAGACCTCGAAGCCCGATTTTCGATTTTTGAATTAGAAAAATTTAAAAAAAATTATTTATAATTAATTAATCACGGTTTTTTTGACTCACTGATATTATTATTTGTTTTCAAATAACGTTCGATTGTAACAATTGATTTCTTTATTCTAGCGTTAGTTTGCTGTTTTGACGATACATCTATAATAATAAAAGCAAGTGTAATGTGTCTGTCTGTCTGTCTGTCTGTCTGTCTGACCGAGCTCTCCAGCCAAATCTATCGCACGCAGGGACCTGGAATTTTTTATACGGAAGCACAAAGTGGCTGGCCACCAGACCTCGAAGCCCGATTTTCGATTTTTGAATTAGAAAAATTTTAAAAAAATTATTTATAATTAATTAATCACGGTTTTTTTGACTCACTGATATTATTATTTGTTTTCAAATAACGTTCGATTGTAACAATTGATTTCTTTATTCTAGCGTTAGTTTGCTGTTTTGACGATACATTAATAATAAAAGCAAGTGTAATGTGTCTGTCTGTCTGTCTGACCGAGCTCTCCAGCCAAATCTATCGCACGCAGGGACCTGGAATTTTTTATACGGAAGCACAAAGGGGCTGGCCACCAGACTTCGAAGCCCGATTTTCGATGAATTAGAAAAATTAAAAAAAAATATTTTATAATTAATTAATCACGGTTTTTTTGACTCACTGATATTATTATTTGTTTTCAAATAACGTTCGATTGTAACAATTGATTTCTTTATTCTAGCGTTAGTTTGCTGTTTTGACGATACATCTATAATAATAAAAGCAAGTGTAATGTGTCTGTCTGTCTGTCTGTCTGACCGAGCTCTCCAGCCAAATCTATCGCACGCAGGGACCTGGAATTTTTTATACGGAAGCACAAAGTGGCTGGCCACCAGACCTCGAAGCCCGATTTTCGATTTTTGAATTAGAAAAATTTTAAAAAAATTATTTATAATTAATTAATCACGGTTTTTTTGACTCACTGATATTATTATTTGTTTTCAAATAACGTTCGATTGTAACAATTGATTTCTTTATTCTAGCGTTAGTTTGCTGTTTTGACGATACATTAATAATAAAAGCAAGTGTAATGTGTCTGTCTGTCTGTCTGACCGAGCTCTCCAGCCAAATCTATCGCACGCAGGGACCTGGAATTTTTTATACGGAAGCACAAAGGGGCTGGCCACCAGACCTCGAAGACCGATTTTTGATTTTTGAATTAGAAAAATTAAAAAAAAATTATTTATAATTAATTAATCACGGTTTTTTGACTCACTGATATTATTATTTGTTTTCAAATAACGTTCGATTGTAACAATTGATTTCTTTATTCTAGCGTTAGTTTGCTGTTTTGACGATACATCTATAATAATAAAAGCAAGTGTAATGTGTCTGTCTGTCTGTCTGACCGAGCTCTCCAGCCTAATATATCGCACGCAGGGACCTGGAATTTTTTATACGGAAGCACAAAGGTGCTGGCCACCAGACCTCGAAGCCCGATTTTCGATTTTTGAATTAGAAAAATTAAAAAAAAATTATTTATAATTAATTAATCACGGTTTTTTTGACTCACTGATATTATTATTTGTTTTCAAATAACGTTCGATTGTAACAATTGATTTCTTTATTCTAGCGTTAGTTTGCTGTTTTGACGATACATCTATAATAATAAAAGCAAGTGTAATGTGTCTGTCTGTCTGTCTGTCTGTCTGACCGAGCTCTCCAGCCTAATATATCGCACGCAGGGACCTGGAATTTTTTATACGGAAGCACAAAGGTGCTGGCCACCAGACCTCGAAGCCCGATTTTCGACTTTTGAATTAGAAAAATTTAAAAAAAATTATTTATAATTAATTAATCACGGTTTTTTTGACTCACTGATATTATTATTTGTTTTCAAATAACGTTCGATTGTAACAATTGATTTCTTTATTCTAGCGTTAGTTTGCTGTTTTGACGATACATCTATAATAATAAAAGCAAGTGTAATGTGTCTGTCTGTCTGTCTGTCTGACCAAGCTCTCCAGCCAAATCTATCGCACGCAGGGACCTGGAATTTTTTATACGGAAGCACAAAGGGGCTGGCCACCAGACCTCGAAGACCGATTTTTGATTTTTGAATTAGAAAAATTTAAAAAAAATTATTTATAATTAATTAATCACGGTTTTTTTGACTCACTGATATTATTATTTGTTTTCAAATAACGTTCGATTGTAACAATTGATTTCTTTATTCTAGCGTTAGTTTGCTGTTTTGACGATACATCTATAATAATAAAAGCAAGTGTAATGTGTCTGTCTGTCTGTCTGTCTGACCAAGCTCTCCAGCCAAATCTATCGCACGCAGGGACCTGGAATTTTTTATACGGAAGCACAAAGGGGCTGGCCACCAGACCTCGAAGACCGATTTTTGATTTTTGAATTAGAAAAATTTAAAAAAAATTATTTATAATTAATTAATCACGGTTTTTTTGACTCACTGATATTATTATTTGTTTTCAAATAACGTTCGATTGTAACAATTGATTTCTTTATTCTAGCGTTAGTTTGCTGTTTTGACGATACATCTATAATAATAAAAGCAAGTGTAATGTGTCTGTCTGTCTGTCTGTCTGACCAAGCTCTCCAGCCAAATCTATCGCACGCAGGGACCTGGAATTTTTTATACGGAAGCACAAAGTGGCTGGCCACCAGACCTCGAAGCCCGATTTTCGATTTTTGAATTAGAAAAATTTAAAAAAAATTATTTATAATTAATTAATCACGGTTTTTTTGACTCACTGATATTATTATTTGTTTTCAAATAACGTTCGATTGTAACAATTGATTTCTTTATTTTAGCGTTAGTTTGCTGTTTTGACGATACATCTATAATAATAAAAGCAAGTGTAATGTGTCTGTCTGACCGAGCTCTCCAGCCATATCTATCGCACGCAGGGACCTGGAATTTTTTATACGGAAGCACAAAGGGGCTGGCCACCAGACCTCGAAGCCCGATTTTCGATTTTTGAATTAGAAAAATTTTAAAAAAATTATTTATAATTAATTAATCACGGTTTTTTTGACTCACTGATATTATTATTTGTTTTCAAATAACGTTCGATTGTAACAATTGATTTCTTTATTCTAGCGTTAGTTTGCTGTTTTGACGATACATTAATAATAAAAGCAAGTGTAATGTGTCTGTCTGTCTGTCTGTCTGACCGAGCTCTCCAGCCAAATCTATCGCACGCAGGGACCTGGAATTTTTTATACGGAAGCACAAAGGGGCTGGCCACCAGACCTCGAAGCCCGATTTTCGATTTTTGAATTAGAAAAATTTAAAAAAAACTATTTATAATTAATTAATCACGGTTTTTTTGACTCACTGATATTATTATTTGTTTTCAAATAACGTTCGATTGTAACAATTCATTTCTTTATTCTAGCGTTAGTTTGCTGTTTTGACGATACATCTATAATAATAAAAGCAAGTGTAATGTGTCTGTCTGTCTGTCTGACCGAGCTCTCCAGCCATATCTATCGCACGCAGGGACCTGGAATTTTTTATACGGAAGCACAAAGGGGCTGGCCACCAGACCTCGAAGCCCGATTTTCGATTTTTGAATTAGAAAAATTTAAAAAAAATTATTTATAATTAATTAATCACGGTTTTTTTGACTCACTGATATTATTATTTGTTTTCAAATAACGTTCGATTGTAACAATTGATTTCTTTATTCTAGCGTTAGTTTGCTGTTTTGACGATACATCTATAATAATAAAAGCAAGTGTAATGTGTCTGTCTGTCTGTCTGTCTGTCTGACCGAGCTCTCCAGCCTAATATATCGCACGCAGGGACCTGGAATTTTTTATACGGAAGCACAAAGGTGCTGGCCACCAGACCTCGAAGCCCGATTTTCGACTTTTGAATTAGAAAAATTTAAAAAAAATTATTTATAATTAATTAATCACGGTTTTTTTGACTCACTGATATTATTATTTGTTTTCAAATAACGTTCGATTGTAACAATTGATTTCTTTATTCTAGCGTTAGTTTGCTGTTTTGACGATACATCTATAATAATAAAAGCAAGTGTAATGTGTCTGTCTGTCTGTCTGTCTGACCAAGCTCTCCAGCCAAATCTATCGCACGCAGGGACCTGGAATTTTTTATACGGAAGCACAAAGGGGCTGGCCACCAGACCTCGAAGACCGATTTTTGATTTTTGAATTAGAAAAATTTAAAAAAAATTATTTATAATTAATTAATCACGGTTTTTTAGATTCACTGATATTATTATTTGTTTTCAAATAACGTTCGATTGTAACAATTGATTTCTTTATTCTAGCGTTAGTTTGCTGTTTTGAAGATACATCTATAATAATAAAAGCAAGTGTAATGTGTCTGTCTGTCTGTCTGTCTGACCGAGCTCTCCAGCCAAATCTATCGCACGCAGGGACCTGGAATTTTTTATACGGAAGCGCAAAGGGGCTGGCCACTAGACCTCGAAGCCCGATTTTCGATGAATTAGAAAAACTTTAAAAAAATATTTTATAATTAATTAACCACGGTTTTTTTGACTCACTGATATTACTATTTGTTTTCAAATAACGTTCGATTGTAACAATTGATTTCTTTATTCTAGCGTTAGTTTGCTGTTTTGACGATACATCTATAATAATAAAAGCAAGTGTAATGTGTCTGTCTGTCTGACCGAGCTCTCCAGCCAAATCTATCGCACGCAGGGACCTGGAATTTTTTATACGGAAGCACAAAGGGGCTGGCCACCAGACCTCGAAGCCCGATTTTCGATTTTTGAATTAGAAAAATTTTAAAAAAATTATTTATAATTAATTAATCACGGTTTTTTTGACTCACTGATATTATTATTTGTTTTCAAATAACGTTCGATTGTAACAATTGATTTCTTTATTCTAGCGTTAGTTTGCTGTTTTGACGATACATTAATAATAAAAGCAAGTGTAATGTGTCTGTCTGTCTGTCTGTCTGACCGAGCTCTCCAGCCAAATCTATCGCACGCAGGGACCTGGAATTTTTTATACGGAAGCACAAAGGGGCTGGCCACCAGACCTCGAAGCCCGATTTTCGATTTTTGAATTAGAAAAATTTAAAAAAAATTATTTATAATTAATTAATCACGGTTTTTTTGACTCACTGATATTATTATTTGTTTTCAAATAACGTTCGATTGTAACAATTGATTTCTTTATTCTAGCGTTAGTTTGCTGTTTTGACGATACATCTATTATAATAAAAGCAAGTGTAATGTGTCTGTCTGTCTGTCTGCCCGAGCTCTCCAGCCATATCTATCGCACGCAGGGACCTGGAATTTTTTATACGGAAGCACAAAGGGGCTGGCCACCAGACCTCGAAGCCCGATTTTCGATTTTTGAACCAGAAAAATTTAAAAAAAATTATTTATAATTAATTAATCACGGTTTTTTTGACTCACTGATATTATTATTTGTTTTCAAATAACGTTCGATTGTAACAATTGATTTCTTTATTCTAGCGTTAGTTTGCTGTTTTGACGATACATCTATAATAATAAAAGCAAGTGTAATGTGTCTGTCTGTCTGTCTGCCCGAGCTCTCCAGCCATATCTATCGCACGCAGGGACCTGGAATTTTTTATACGGAAGCACAAAGGGGCTGGCCACCAGACCTCGAAGCCCGATTTTCGATTTTTGAATTAGAAAAATTTTAAAAAATTATTTATAATTAATTAATCACGGTTTTTTTGACTCACTGATATTATTATTTGTTTTTAAATAACGTTCGATTGTAACAATTGATTTCTTTATTCTAGCGTTAGTTTGCTGTTTTGACGATACATCTATAATAATAAAAGCAAGTGTAATGTGTCTGTCTGTCTGTCTGTCTGTCTGACCGAGCTCTCCAGCCAAATCTATCGCACGCAGGGACCTGGAATTTTTTATACGGAAGCACAAAGGGGCTGGCCACCAGACCTCGAAGCCCGATTTTCGATTTTTGAATTAGAAAAATTTTAAAAAAATTATTTATAATTAATTAATCACGGTTTTTTTTGACTCACTGATATTATTATTTGTTTTCAAATAACGTTCGATTGTAACAATTGATTTCTTTATTCTAGCGTTAGTTTGCTGTTTTGACGATACATTAATAATAAAAGCAAGTGTAATGTGTCTGTCTGTCTGTCTGACCGAGCTCTCCAGCCAAATCTATCGCACGCAGGGACCTGGAATTTTTTATACGGAAGCACAAAGGGGCTGGCCACCAGACCTCGAAGCCCGATTTTCGATTTTTGAATTAGAAAAATTTAAAAAAAATTATTTATAATTAATTAATCACGGTTTTTTTGACTCACTGATATTATTATTTGTTTTCAAATAACGTTCGATTGTAACAATTGATTTCTTTATTCTAGCGTTAGTTTGCTGTTTTGACGATACATCTATAATAATAAAAGCAAGTGTAATGTGTCTGTCTGTCTGACCGAGCTCTCCAGCCAAATCTATCGCACGCAGGGACCTGGAATTTTTTATACGGAAGCACAAAGGGGCTGGCCACCAGACCTCGAAGCCCGATTTTCGATTTTTGAATTAGAAAAATTTTAAAAAAATTATTTATAATTAATTAATCACGGTTTTTTTGACTCACTGATATTATTATTTGTTTTCAAATAACGTTCGATTGTAACAATTGATTTCTTTATTCTAGCGTTAGTTTGCTGTTTTGACGATACATTAATAATAAAAGCAAGTGTAATGTGTCTGTCTGTCTGTCTGTCTGACCGAGCTCTCCAGCCAAATCTATCGCACGCACGGACCTGGAATTTTTTATACGGAAGCACAAAGGGGCTGGCCACCAGACCTCGAAGCCCGATTTTCGATTTTTGAATTAGAAAAATTTAAAAAAAATTATTTATAATTAATTAATCACGGTTTTTTTGACTCACTGATATTATTATTTGTTTTCAAATAACGTTCGATTGTAACAATTCATTTCTTTATTCTAGCGTTAGTTTGCTGTTTTGACGATACATCTATAATAATAAAAGCAAGTGTAATGTGTCTGTCTGTCTGTCTGACCGAGCTCTCCAGCCATATCTATCGCACGCAGGGACCTGGAATTTTTTATACGGAAGCACAAAGGGGCTGGCCACCAGACCTCGAAGCCCGATTTTCGATTTTTGAATTAGAAAAATTTAAAAAAAATTATTTATAATTAATTAATCACGGTTTTTTTGACTCACTGATATTATTATTTGTTTTCAAATAACGTTCGATTGTAACAATTGATTTCTTTATTCTAGCGTTAGTTTGCTGTTTTGACGATACATCTATTATAATAAAAGCAAGTGTAATGTGTCTGTCTGTCTGTCTGTCTGTCTGACCGAGCTCTCCAGCCAAATCTATCGCACGCAGGGACCTGGAATTTTTTATACGGAAGCACAAAGGGGCTGGCCACCAGACCTCGAAGCCCGATTTTCGATTTTTGAACCAGAAAAATTTAAAAAAAATTATTTATAATTAATTAATCACGGTTTTTTTGACTCACTGATATTATTATTTGTTTTCAAATAACGTTCGATTGTAACAATTGATTTCTTTATTCTAGCGTTAGTTTGCTGTTTTGACGATACATCTATAATAATAAAAGCAAGTGTAATGTGTCTGTCTGTCTGTCTGCCCGAGCTCTCCAGCCATATCTATCGCACGCAGGGACCTGGAATTTTTTATACGGAAGCACAAAGGGGCTGGCCACCAGACCTCGAAGCCCGATTTTCGATTTTTGAATTAGAAAAATTTTTAAAAATTATTTATAATTAATTAATCACGGTTTTTTTGACTCACTGATATTATTATTTGTTTTTAAATAACGTTCGATTGTAACAATTGATTTCTTTATTCTAGCGTTAGTTTGCTGTTTTGACGATACATCTATAATAATAAAAGCAAGTGTAATGTGTCTGTCTGTCTGTCTGTCTGTCTGACCGAGCTCTCCAGCCAAATCTATCGCACGCAGGGACCTGGAATTTTTTATACGGAAGCACAAAGGGGCTGGCCACCAGACCTCGAAGCCCGATTTTCGATTTTTGAATTAGAAAAATTTTAAAAAAATTATTTATAATTAATTAATCACGGTTTTTTTTGACTCACTGATATTATTATTTGTTTTCAAATAACGTTCGATTGTAACAATTGATTTCTTTATTCTAGCGTTAGTTTGCTGTTTTGACGATACATTAATAATAAAAGCAAGTGTAATGTGTCTGTCTGTCTGTCTGACCGAGCTCTCCAGCCAAATCTATCGCACGCAGGGACCTGGAATTTTTTATACGGAAGCACAAAGGGGCTGGCCACCAGACCTCGAAGCCCGATTTTCGATTTTTGAATTAGAAAAATTTAAAAAAAATTATTTATAATTAATTAATCACGGTTTTTTTGACTCACTGATATTATTATTTGTTTTCAAATAACGTTCGATTGTAACAATTGATTTCTTTATTCTAGCGTTAGTTTGCTGTTTTGACGATACATCTATAATAATAAAAGCAAGTGTAATGTGTCTGTCTGTCTGTCTGTCTGACCGAGCTCTCCAGCCATATCTATCGCACGCAGGGACCTGGAATTTTTTATACGGAAGCACAAAGGGGCTGGCCACCAGACCTCGAAGCCCGATTTTCGATTTTTGAATTAGAAAAATTTTAAAAAAATTATTTATAATTAATTAATCACGGTTTTTTTGACTCACTGATATTATTATTTGTTTTCAAATAACGTTCGATTGTAACAATTGATTTCTTTATTCTAGCGTTAGTTTGCTGTTTTGAAGATACATCTATAATAATAAAAGCAAGTGTAATGTGTCTGTCTGTCTGTCTGACCGAGCTCTCCAGCCAAATCTATCGCACGCAGGGACCTGGAATTTTTTATACGGAAGCACAAAGGGGCTGGCCACCAGACCTCGAAGCCCGATTTTCGATTTTTGAATTAGAAAAATTTAAAAAAAATTATTTATAATTAATTAATCACGGTTTTTTTGACTCACTCATATTATTATTTGTTTTCAAATAACGTTCGATTGTAACAATTGATTTCTTTATTCTAGCGTTAGTTTGCTGTTTTGACGATACATCTATAATAATAAAAGCAAGTGTAATGTGTCTGTCTGTCTGTCTGTCTGACCGAGCTCTCCAGCCAAATCTATCGCACGCAGGGACCTGGAATTTTTTATACGGAAGCACAAAGGGGCTGGCCACCAGACCTCGAAGCCGGATTTTCGATTTTTGAATTAGAAAAATTTAAAAAAAATTATTTATAATTAATTAATCACGGTTTTTTTGACTCACTGATATTGTTATTTGTTTTCAAATAACGTTCGATTGTAACAATTGATTTCTTTATTCTAGCGTTAGTTTGCTGTTTTGACGATTCATTAATAATAAAAGCAAATGTAATGTGTCTGTCTGTCTGTCTGACCGAGCTCTCCAGCCAAATCTATCGCACGCAGGGACCTGGAATTTTTTATACGGAAGCGCAAAGGGGCTGGCCACTAGACCTCGAAGCCCGATTTTCGATGAATTAGAAAAATTAAAAAAAATATTTTATAATTAATTAACCACGGTTTTTTTGACTCACTGATATTATTATTTGTTTTCAAATAACGTTCGATTGTAAGAATTGATTTCTTTATTCTAGCGTTAGTTTGCTGTTTTGACGATACATTAATAATAAAAGCAAGTGTAATGTGTCTGTCTGTCTGTCTGTCTGACCGAGCTCTCCAGCCAAATCTATCGCACGCAGGGACCTGGAATTTTTTATACGGAAGCACAAAGGGGCTGGCCACCAGACCTCGAAGCCCGATTTTCGATTTTTGAATTAGAAAAATTTAAAAAAAATTATTTATAATTAATTAATCACGGTTTTTTTGACTCACTGATATTATTATTTGTTTTCAAATAACGTTCGATTGTAACAATTGATTTCTTTATTCTAGCGTTAGTTTGCTGTTTTGACGATACATCTATAATAATAAAAGCAAGTGTAATGTGTCTGTCTGTCTGTCTGATCCAGCTCTCCAGCCATATCTATCGCACGCAGGGACCTGGAATTTTTATACGGAAGCACAAAGGGGCTGGCCACCAGACCTCGAACCCCGATTTTCGATTTTTGAATTAGAAAAATTTAAAAAAAATTATTTATAATTAATTAATCACGGTTTTTTTGACTCACTGATATTATTATTTGTTTTCAAATAACGTTCGATTGTAACAATTGATTTCTTTATTCTAGCGTTAGTTTGCTGTTTTGACGATACATCTATAATAATAAAAGCAAGTGTAATGTGTCTGTCTGTCTGTCTGTCTGTCTGACCGAGCTCTCCAGCCAAATCTATCGCACGCAGGGACCTGGAATTTTTTATACGGAAGCACAAAGGGGCTGGCCACCAGACCTCGAAGCCCGATTTTCGATTTTTGAATTAGAAAAATTTAAAAAAAATTATTTATAATTAATTAATCACGGTTTTTTTGACTCACTGATATTATTATTTGTTTTCAAATAACGTTCGATTGTAACAATTGATTTCCTTATTCTAGCGTTAGTTTGCTGTTTTGACGATACATCTATAATAATAAAAGCAAGTGTAATGTGTCTGTCTGTCTGTCTGATCGAGCTCTCCAGCCATATCTATCGCACGCAGGGACCTGGAATTTTTATACGGAAGCACAAAGGGGCTGGCCACCAGACCTCGAAGCCCGATTTTCGATTTTTGAATTAGAAAAATTTAAAAAAAATTATTTATAATTAATTAATCACGGTTTTTTTGACTCACTGATATTATTATTTGTTTTCAAATAACGTTCGATTGTAACAATTGATTTCTTTATTCTAGCGTTAGTTTGCTGTTTTGACGATACATCTATAATAATAAAAGCAAGTGTAATGTGTCTGTCTGTCTGTCTGTCTGTCTGACCGAGCTCTCCAGCCTAATCTATCGCACGCAGGGACCTGGAATTTTGTATACGGAAGCACAAAGGTGCTGGCCACCAGACCTCGAAGCCCGATTTTCGACTTTTGAATTAGAAAAATTAAAAAAAAATTATTTATAATTAATTAATCACGGTTTTTTTGACTCACTGATATTATTATTTGTTTTCAAATAACGTTCGATTGTAACAATTGATTTCTTTATTCTAGCGTTAGTTTGCTGTTTTGACGATACATCTATAATAATAAAAGCAAGTGTAATGTGTCTGTCTGTCTGTCTGTCTGTCTGACCGAGCTCTCCAGCCAAATCTATCGCACGCAGGGACCTGGAATTTTTTATACGGAAGCACAATGGGCTGGCCACCAGACCTCGAAGCCCGATTTTCGATTTTTGAATTAGAAAAATTTAAAAAAAATTATTTATAATTAATTAATCACGGTTTTTTTGACTCACTGATATTATTATTTGTTTTCAAATAACGTTCGATTGTAACAATTGATTTCTTTATTCTAGCGTTAGTTTGCTGTTTTGACGATACATCTATAATAATAAAAGCAAGTGTAATGTGTCTGTCTGTCTGTCTGACCGAGCTCTCCAGCCATATCTATCGCACGCAGGGACCTGGAATTTTTTATACGGAAGCACAAAGGGGCTGGCCACCAGACCTCGAAGCCCGATTTTCGATTTTTGAATTAGAAAAATTTTAAAAAAATTATTTATAATTAATTAATCACGGTTTTTTTGACTCACTGATATTATTATTTGTTTTCAAATAACGTTCGATTGTAACAATTGATTTCTTTATTCTAGCGTTAGTTTGCTGTTTTGACGATACATCTATTATAATAAAAGCAAGTGTAATGTGTCTGTCTGTCTGTCTGTCTGTCTGACCGAGCTCTCCAGCCAAATCTATCGCACGCAGGGACCTGGAATTTTTTATACGGAAGCACAAAGGGGTTGGCCACCAGACCTCGAAGCCCGATTTTCGATTTTTGAATTAGAAAAATTTTTAAAAAATTATTTATAATTAATTAATCACGGTTTTTTTGACTCACTGATATTATTATTTGTTTTCAAATAATGTTCGATTGTAACAATTGATTTCTTTATTCTAGCGTTAGTTTGCTGTTTTGACGATACATCTATAATAATAAAAGCAAGTGTAATGTGTCTGTCTGTCTGTCTGTCTGTCTGACCGAGCTCTCCAGCCTAATCTATCGCACGCAGGGACCTGGAATTTTGTATACGGAAGCACAAAGGTGCTGGCCACCAGACCTCGAAGCCCGATTTTCGACTTTTGAATTAGAAAAATTTAAAAAAAATTATTTATAATTAATTAATCACGGTTTTTTTGACTCACTGATATTATTATTTGTTTTCAAATAACGTTCGATTGTAACAATTGATTTCTTTATTCTAGCGTTATTTTGCTGTTTTGACGATACATCTATAATAATAAAAGCAAGTGTAATGTGTCTGTCTGTCTGTCTGTCTGTCTGACCGAGCTCTCCAGCCAAATCTATCGCACGCAGGGACCTGGAATGTTTTATACGGAAGCACAAAGGGGCTGGCCACCAGACCTCGAAGCCCGATTTTCGATTTTTGAATTAGAAAAATTTTAAAAAAATTATTTATAATTAATTAATCACGGTTTTTTTGACTCACTGATATTATTATTTGTTTTCAAATAACGTTCGATTGTAACAATTGATTTCTTTATTCTAGCGTTAGTTTGCTGTTTTGACGATACATCTATAATAATAAAAGCAAGTGTAATGTGTCTGTCTGTCTGTCTGTCTGTCTGACCGAGCTCTCCAGCCATATCTATCGCACGCAGGGACCTGGAATTTTTTATACGGAAGCACAAAGGGGCTGGCCACCAGACCTCGAAGCCCGATTTTCGATTTTTGAATTAGAAAAATTTAAAAAAAATTATTTATAATTAATTAATCACGGTTTTTTTGACTCACTGATATTATTATTTGTTTTCAAATAACGTTCGATTGTAACAATTGATTTCTTTATTCTAGCGTTAGTTTGATGTTTTGACGATACATCTATAATAATAAAAGCAAGTGTAATGTGTCTGTCTGTCTGTCTGTCTGTCTGTCTGACCGAGCTCTCCAGCCAAATCTATCGCACGCAGGGACCTGGAATTTTTTATACGGAAGCACAAAGGGGCTGGCCACCAGACCTCGAAGCCCGATTTTCGATTTTTGAATTAGAAAAATTTAAAAAAAATTATTTATAATTAATTAATCACGGTTTTTTTGACTCACTGATATTATTATTTGTTTTCAAATAACGTTCGATTGTAACAATTGATTTCTTTATTCTAGCGTTAGTTTGCTGTTTTGACGATACATCTATAATAATAAAAGCAAGTGTAATGTGTCTGTCTGTCTGTCTGACCAAGCTCTCCAGCCAAATATATCGCACGCAGGGACCTGGAATTTTTTATACGGAAGCACAAAGGGGCTGGCCACCAGACCTCGAAGCCCGATTTTCGATTTTTGAATTAGAAAAATTTTAAAAAAATTATTTATAATTAATTAATCACGGTTTTTTTGACTCACTGATATTATTATTTGTTTTCAAATAACGTTCGATTGTAACAATTGATTTCTTTATTCTAGCGTTAGTTTGCTGTTTTGACGATACATCTATTATAATAAAAGCAAGTGTAATGTGTCTGTCTGTCTGTCTGTCTGTCTGACCGAGCTCTCCAGCCAAATCTATCGCACGCAGGGACCTGGAATTTTTTATACGGAAGCACAAAGGGGCTGGCCACCAGACCTCGAAGCCCGATTTTCGATTTTTGAACCAGAAAAATTTAAAAAAAATTATTTATAATTAATTAATCACGGTTTTTTTGACTCACTGATATTATTATTTGTTTTCAAATAACGTTCGATTGTAACAATTGATTTCTTTATTCTAGCGTTAGTTTGCTGTTTTGACGATACATCTATAATAATAAAAGCAAGTGTAATGTGTCTGTCTGTCTGTCTGCCCGAGCTCTCCAGCCATATCTATCGCACGCAGGGACCTGGAATTTTTTATACGGAAGCACAAAGGGGCTGGCCACCAGACCTCGAAGCCCGATTTTCGATTTTTGAATTAGAAAAATTTAAAAAAAATTATTTATAATTAATTAATCACGGTTTTTTTGACTCACTGATATTATTATTTGTTTTCAAATAACGTTCGATTGTAACAATTGATTTCTTTATTCTAGCGTTAGTTTGCTGTTTTGACGATACATCTATAATAATAAAAGCAAGTGTAATGTGTCTGTCTGTCTGTCTGTCTGTCTGTCTGACCGAGCTCTCCAGCCAAATCTATCGCACGCAGGGACCTGGAATTTTTTATACGGAAGCACAAAGGGGCTGGCCACCAGACCTCGAAGCCCGATTTTCGATTTTTGAATTAGAAAAATTTAAAAAAAATTATTTATAATTAATTAATCACGGTTTTTTTGACTCACTGATATTATTATTTGTTTTCAAATAACGTTCGATTGTAACAATTGATTTCTTTATTCTAGCGTTAGTTTGCTGTTTTGACGATACATCTATAATAATAAAAGCAAGTGTAATGTGTCTGTCTGTCTGTCTGTCTGTCTGACCGAGCTCTCCAGCCATATCTATCGCACGCAGGGACCTGGAATTTTTTATACGGAAGCACAAAGGGGCTGGCCACCAGACCTCGAAGCCCGATTTTCGATTTTTGAATTAGAAAAATTTTAAAAAAATTATTTATAATTAATTAATCACGGTTTTTTTGACTCACTGATATTATTATTTGTTTTCAAAGAACGTTCGATTGTAACAATTGATTTCTTTATTCTAGCGTTAGTTTGCTGTTTTGAAGATACATCTATAATAATAAAAGCAAGTGTAATGTGTCTGTCTGTCTGTCTGTCTGTCTGACCGAGCTCTCCAGCCAAATCTATCGCACGCAGGGACCTGGAATTTTTTATACGGAAGCACAAAGGGGCTGGCCACCAGATCTCGAAGCCCGATTTTCGATTTTTGAATTAGAAAAATTAAAAAAAAATTATTTATAATTAATTAATCACGGTTTTTTTGACTCACTCATATTATTATTTGTTTTCAAATAACGTTCGATTGTAACAATTGATTTCTTTATTCTAGCGTTAGTTTGCTGTTTTGACGATACATCTATAATAATAAAAGCAAGTGTAATGTGTCTGTCTGTCTGTCTGTCTGACCGAGCTCTCCAGCCAAATCTATCGCACGCAGGGACCTGGAATTTTTTATACGGAAGCACAAAGGGGCTGGCCACCAGACCTCGAAGCCCGATTTTCGATTTTTGAATTAGAAAAATTTAAAAAAAATTATTTATAATTAATTAATCACGGTTTTTTTGACTCACTGATATTATTATTTGTTTTCAAATAACGTTCGATTGTAACAATTGATTTCTTTATTCTAGCGTTAGTTTGCTGTTTTGACGATACATCTATAATAATAAAAGCAAGTGTAATGTGTCTGTCTGTCTGTCTGATCCAGCTCTCCAGCCATATCTATCGCACGCAGGGACCTGGAATTTTTATACGGAAGCACAAAGGGGCTGGCCACCAGACCTCGAACCCCGATTTTCGATTTTTGAATTAGAAAAATTTAAAAAAAATTATTTATAATTAATTAATCACGGTTTTTTTGACTCACTGATATTATTATTTGTTTTCAAATAACGTTCGATTGTAACAATTGATTTCTTTATTCTAGCGTTAGTTTGCTGTTTTGACGATACATCTATAATAATAAAAGCAAGTGTAATGTGTCTGTCTGTCTGTCTGTCTGTCTGACCGAGCTCTCCAGCCAAATCTATCGCACGCAGGGACCTGGAATTTTTTATACGGAAGCACAAAGGGGCTGGCCACCAGACCTCGAAGCCCGATTTTCGATTTTTGAATTAGAAAAATTTAAAAAAAAATATTTATAATTAATTAATCACGGTTTTTTTGACTCACTGATATTATTATTTGTTTTCAAATAACGTTCGATTGTAACAATTGATTTCCTTATTCTAGCGTTAGTTTGCTGTTTTGACGATACATCTATAATAATAAAAGCAAGTGTAATGTGTCTGTCTGTCTGTCTGATCGAGCTCTCCAGCCATATCTATCGCACGCAGGGACCTGGAATTTTTATACGGAAGCACAAAGGGGCTGGCCACCAGACCTCGAAGCCCGATTTTCGATTTTTGAATTAGAAAAATTTAAAAAAAATTATTTATAATTAATTAATCACGGTTTTTTTGACTCACTGATATTATTATTTGTTTTCAAATAACGTTCGATTGTAACAATTGATTTCTTTATTCTAGCGTTAGTTTGCTGTTTTGACGATACATCTATAATAATAAAAGCAAGTGTAATGTGTCTGTCTGTCTGTCTGTCTGTCTGACCGAGCTCTCCAGCCTAATCTATCGCACGCAGGGACCTGGAATTTTGTATACGGAAGCACAAAGGTGCTGGCCACCAGACCTCGAAGCCCGATTTTCGACTTTTGAATTAGAAAAATTAAAAAAAAATTATTTATAATTAATTAATCACGGTTTTTTTGACTCACTGATATTATTATTTGTTTTCAAATAACGTTCGATTGTAACAATTGATTTCTTTATTCTAGCGTTAGTTTGCTGTTTTGACGATACATCTATAATAATAAAAGCAAGTGTAATGTGTCTGTCTGTCTGTCTGTCTGTCTGACCGAGCTCTCCAGCCAAATCTATCGCACGCAGGGACCTGGAATTTTTTATACGGAAGCACAATGGGCTGGCCACCAGACCTCGAAGCCCGATTTTCGATTTTTGAATTAGAAAAATTTAAAAAAAATTATTTATAATTAATTAATCACGGTTTTTTTGACTCACTGATATTATTATTTGTTTTCAAATAACGTTCGATTGTAACAATTGATTTCTTTATTCTAGCGTTAGTTTGCTGTTTTGACGATACATCTATAATAATAAAAGCAAGTGTAATGTGTCTGTCTGTCTGTCTGACCGAGCTCTCCAGCCATATCTATCGCACGCAGGGACCTGGAATTTTTTATACGGAAGCACAAAGGGGCTGGCCACCAGACCTCGAAGCCCGATTTTCGATTTTTGAATTAGAAAAATTTTTAAAAAATTATTTATAATTAATTAATCACGGTTTTTTTGACTCACTGATATTATCATTTGTTTTCAAATAACGTTCGATTGTAACAATTGATTTCTTTATTCTAGCGTTAGTTTGCTGTTTTGACGATACATCTATTATAATAAAAGCAAGTGTAATGTGTCTGTCTGTCTGTCTGTCTGTCTGACCGAGCTCTCCAGCCAAATCTATCGCACGCAGGGACCTGGAATTTTTTATACGGAAGCACAAAGGGGTTGGCCACCAGACCTCGAAGCCCGATTTTCGATTTTTGAATTAGAAAAATTTTTAAAAAATTATTTATAATTAATTAATCACGGTTTTTTTGACTCACTGATATTATTATTTGTTTTCAAATAATGTTCGATTGTAACAATTGATTTCTTTATTCTAGCGTTAGTTTGCTGTTTTGACGATACATCTATAATAATAAAAGCAAGTGTAATGTGTCTGTCTGTCTGTCTGTCTGTCTGACCGAGCTCTCCAGCCTAATCTATCGCACGCAGGGACCTGGAATTTTGTATACGGAAGCACAAAGGTGCTGGCCACCAGACCTCGAAGCCCGATTTTCGACTTTTGAATTAGAAAAATTTAAAAAAAATTATTTATAATTAATTAATCACGGTTTTTTTGACTCACTGATATTATTATTTGTTTTCAAATAACGTTCGATTGTAACAATTGATTTCTTTATTCTAGCGTTATTTTGCTGTTTTGACGATACATCTATAATAATAAAAGCAAGTGTAATGTGTCTGTCTGTCTGTCTGTCTGTCTGACCGAGCTCTCCAGCCAAATCTATCGCACGCAGGGACCTGGAATGTTTTATACGGAAGCACAAAGGGGCTGGCCACCAGACCTCGAAGCCCGATTTTCGATTTTTGAATTAGAAAAATTTTAAAAAAATTATTTATAATTAATTAATCACGGTTTTTTTGACTCACTGATATTATTATTTGTTTTCAAATAACGTTCGATTGTAACAATTGATTTCTTTATTCTAGCGTTAGTTTGCTGTTTTGACGATACATCTATAATAATAAAAGCAAGTGTAATGTGTCTGTCTGTCTGTCTGTCTGTCTGACCGAGCTCTCCAGCCATATCTATCGCACGCAGGGACCTGGAATTTTTTATACGGAAGCACAAAGGGGCTGGCCACCAGACCTCGAAGCCCGATTTTCGATTTTTGAATTAGAAAAATTTAAAAAAAATTATTTATAATTAATTAATCACGGTTTTTTTTGACTCACTGATATTATTATTTGTTTTCAAATAACGTTCGATTGTAACAATTGATTTCTTTATTCTAGCGTTAGTTTGATGTTTTGACGATACATCTATAATAATAAAAGCAAGTGTAATGTGTCTGTCTGTCTGTCTGTCTGTCTGTCTGACCGAGCTCTCGAGCCAAATCTATCGCACGCAGGGACCTGGAATTTTTTATACGGAAGCACAAAGGGGCTGGCCACCAGACCTCGAAGCCCGATTTTCGATTTTTGAATTAGAAAAATTTAAAAAAAATTATTTATAATTAATTAATCACGGTTTTTTTGACTCACTGATATTATTATTTGTTTTCAAATAACGTTCGATTGTAACAATTGATTTCTTTATTCTAGCGTTAGTTTGCTGTTTTGACGATACATCTATAATAATAAAAGCAAGTGTAATGTGTCTGTCTGTCTGTCTGTCTGACCAAGCTCTCCAGCCAAATATATCGCACGCAGGGACCTGGAATTTTTTATACGGAAGCACAAAGGGGCTGGCCACCAGACCTCGAAGCCCGATTTTCGATTTTTGAATTAGAAAAATTTTAAAAAAATTATTTATAATTAATTAATCACGGTTTTTTTGACTCACTGATATTATTATTTGTTTTCAAATAACGTTCGATTGTAACAATTGATTTCTTTATTCTAGCGTTAGTTTGCTGTTTTGACGATACATCTATTATAATAAAAGCAAGTGTAATGTGTCTGTCTGTCTGTCTGTCTGTCTGACCGAGCTCTCCAGCCAAATCTATCGCACGCAGGGGACCTGGAATTTTTTATACGGAAGCACAAAGGGGCTGGCCACCAGACCTCGAAGCCCGATTTTCGATTTTTGAACCAGAAAAATTAAAAAAAAATTATTTATAATTAATTAATCACGGTTTTTTTTGACTCACTGATATTATTATTTGTTTTCAAATAACGTTCGATTGTAACAATTGATTTCTTTATTCTAGCGTTAGTTTGCTGTTTTGACGATACATCTATAATAATAAAAGCAAGTGTAATGTGTCTGTCTGTCTGTCTGTCTGTCTGTCTGACCGAGCTCTCCAGCCAAATCTATCGCACGCAGGGACCTGGAATTTTTTATACGGAAGCACAAAGGGGCTGGCCACCAGACCTCGAAGCCCGATTTTCGATTTTTGAATTAGAAAAATTTAAAAAAAATTATTTATAATTAATTAATCACGGTTTTTTTGACTCACTGATATTATTATTTGTTTTCAAATAACGTTCGATTGTAACAATTGATTTCTTTATTCTAGCGTTAGTTTGCTGTTTTCACGATACATCTATAATAATAAAAGCAAGTGTAATGTGTCTGTCTGTCTGTCTGACCGAGCTCTCCAGCCATATCTATCGCACGCAGGGACCTGGAATTTTTTATACGGAAGCACAAAGGGGCTGGCCACCAGACCTCGAAGCCCGATTTTCGATTTTTGAATTAGAAAAATTTTAAAAAAATTATTTATAATTAATTAATCACGGTTTTTTTTGACTCACTGATATTATTATTTGTTTTCAAAGAACGTTCGATTGTAACAATTGATTTCTTTATTCTAGCGTTAGTTTGCTGTTTTGAAGATACATCTATAATAATAAAAGCAAGTGTAATGTGTCTGTCTGTCTGTCTGTCTGTCTGACCGAGCTCTCCAGCCAAATCTATCGCACGCAGGGACCTGGAATTTTTTATACGGAAGCACAAAGGGGCTGGCCACCAGATCTGGAAGCCCGATTTTCGATTTTTGAATTAGAAAAATTAAAAAAAAATTATTTATAATTAATTAATCACGGTTTTTTTGACTCACTCATATTATTATTTGTTTTCAAATAACGTTCGATTGTAACAATTGATTTCTTTATTCTAGCGTTAGTTTGCTGTTTTGACGATACATCTATAATAATAAAAGCAAGTGTAATGTGTCTGTCTGTCTGTCTGTCTGACCGAGCTCTCCAGCCAAATCTATCGCACGCAGGGACCTGGAATTTTTTATACGGAAGCACAAAGGGGCTGGCCACTAGACCTCGAAGCCCGATTTTCGATTTTTGAATTAGAAAAATTTAAAAAAAATTATTTATAATTAATTAATCACGGTTTTTTTGACTCACTGATATTATTATTTGTTTTCAAATAACGTTCGATTGTAACAATTGATTTCTTTATTCTAGCGTTAGTTTTGCTGTTTTGGCGATACATCTATAATAATAAAAGCAAGTGTAATGTGTCTGTCTGTCTGTCTGTCTGTCTGACCGAGCTCTCCAGCCAAATCTATCGCAGGCAGGGACCTGGAATTTTTTATACGGAAGCACAAAGGGGCTGGCCACCAGACCTCGAAGCCCGATTTTCGATTTTTGAATTAGAAAGATTTAAAAAAAATTATTTATAATTAATTAATCACGGTTTTTTTGACTCACTGATATTATTATTTGTTTTCAAATAACGTTCGATTGTAACAATTGATTTCTTTATTCTAGCGTTAGTTTGCTGTTTTGACGATACATCTATAATAATAAAAGCAAGTGTAATGTGTCTGTCTGTCTGTCTGTCTGTCTGACCGAGCTCTCCAGCCAAATCTATCGCACGCAGGGACCTGGAATTTTTTATACGGAAGCACAAAGGGGCTGGCCACCAGAGCTCGAAGCCCGATTTTCGATTTTTGAATTAGAAAAATTTTAAAAAATTATTTATAATTAATTAATCACGGTTTTTTTTGACTCACTGATATTATTATTTGTTTTCAAATAATGTTCGATTGTAACAATTGATTTCTTTATTCTAGCGTTAGTTTGCTGTTTTGACGATACATCTATAATAATAAAAGCAAGTGTAATGTGTCTGTCTGTCTGTCTGTCTGACCGAGCTCTCCAGCCAAATATATCGCACGCAGGGACCTGGAATTTTGTATACGGAAGCACAAAGGTGCTGGCCACCAGACCTCGAAGCCCGATTTTCGACTTTTGAATTAGAAAAATTTTAAAAAAATTATTTATAATTAATTAATCACGGTTTTTTTGACTCACTGATATTATTATTTGTTTTCAAATAACGTTCGATTGTAACAATTGATTTCTTTATTCTAGCGTTAGTTTGCTGTTTTGACGATTCATTAATAATAAAAGCAAATGTAATGTGTCTGTCTGTCTGTCTGTCTGACCGAGCTCTCCAGCCAAATCTATCGCACGCAGGGACCTGGAATTTTTTATACGGAAGCGCAAAGGGGCTGGCCACTAGACCTCGAAGCCCGATTTTCGATGAATTAGAAAAATTAAAAAAAAATATTTTATAATTAATTAACCACGGTTTTTTTGACTCACTGATATTATTATTTGTTTTCAAATAACGTTCGATTGTAACAATTGATTTCTTTATTCTAGCGTTAGTTTGCTGTTTTGACGATACATCTATAATAATAAAAGCAAGTGTAATGTGTCTGTCTGTCTGTCTGACCGAGCTCTCCAGCCAAATCTATCGCACGCAGGGACCTGGAATTTTTTATACGGAAGCACAAAGGGGCTGGCCACCAGACCTCGAAGCCCGATTTTCGATTTTTGAATTAGAAAAATTTTAAAAAAATTATTTATAATTAATTAATCACGGTTTTTTTGACTCACTGATATTATTATTTGTTTCAAATAACGTTCGATTGTAACAATTGATTTCTTTATTCTAGCGTTAGTTTGCTGTTTTGACGATACATTAATAATAAAAGCAAGTGTAATGTGTCTGTCTGTCTGTCTGTCTGTCTGTCTGACCGAGCTCTCCAGCCAAATCTATCGCACGCAGGGACCTGGAATTTTTTATACGGAAGCACAAAGGGGCTGGCCACCAGACCTCGAAGCCCGATTTTCGATTTTTGAATTAGAAAAATTTAAAAAAAATTATTTATAATTAATTAATCACGGTTTTTTTGACTCACTGATATTATTATTTGTTTTCAAATAACGTTCGATTGTAACAATTGATTTCTTTATTCTAGCGTTAGTTTGCTGTTTTGACGATACATCTATAATAATAAAAGCAAGTGTAATGTGTCTGTCTGTCTGTCTGTCTGTCTGACCGAGCTCTCCAGCCTAATCTATCGCACGGAGGGACCTGGAATTTTGTATACGGAAGCACAAAGGTGCTGGCCACCAGACCTCGAAGCCCGATTTTCGACTTTTGAATTAGAAAAATTTTAAAAAAATTATTTATAATTAATTAATCACGGTTTTTTTGACTCACTGATATTATTATTTGTTTTCAAATAACGTTCGATTGTAACAATTGATTTCTTTATTCTAGCGTTAGTTTGCTGTTTTGACGATTCATTAATAATAAAAGCAAATGTAATGTGTCTGTCTGTCTGTCTGTCTGACCGAGCTCTCCAGCCAAATCTATCGCACGCAGGGACCTGGAATTTTTTATACGGAAGCGCAAAGGGGCTGGCCACTAGACCTCGAAGCCCGATTTTCGATGAATTAGAAAAATTAAAAAAAAAATATTTTATAATTAATTAACCACGGTTTTTTTGACTCACTGATATTATTATTTGTTTTCAAATAACGTTCGATTGTAACAATTGATTTCTTTATTCTAGCGTTAGTTTGCTGTTTTGACGATACATCTATAATAATAAAAGCAAGTGTAATGTGTCTGTCTGTCTGTCTGACCGAGCTCTCCAGCCAAATCTATCGCACGCAGGGACCTGGAATTTTTTATACGGAAGCACAAAGGGGCTGGCCACCAGACCTCGAAGCCCGATTTTCGATTTTTGAATTAGAAAAATTTTAAAAAATTATTTATAATTAATTAATCACGGTTTTTTTGACTCACTGATATTATTATTTGTTTTCAAATAACGTTCGATTGTAACAATTGATTTCTTTATTCTAGCGTTAGTTTGCTGTTTTGACGATACATTAATAATAAAAGCAAGTGTAATGTGTCTGTCTGTCTGTCTGTCTGTCTGTCTGACCGAGCTCTCCAGCCAAATCTATCGCACGCAGGGACCTGGAATTTTTTATACGGAAGCACAAAGGGGCTGGCCACCAGACCTCGAAGCCCGATTTTCGATTTTTGAATTAGAAAAATTAAAAAAAAAATTATTTATAATTAATTAATCACGGTTTTTTTGACTCACTGATATTATTATTTGTTTTCAAATAACGTTCGATTGTAACAATTGATTTCTTTATTCTAGCGTTATTTTGCTGTTTTGACGATACATCTATAATAATAAAAGCAAGTGTAATGTGTCTGTCTGTCTGTCTGTCTGTCTGACCGAGCTCTCCAGCCAAATCTATCGCACGCAGGGACCTGGAATGTTTTATACGGAAGCACAAAGGGGCTGGCCACCAGACCTCGAAGCCCGATTTTCGAATTAGAAAAATTTGAAAAAAATTATTTATAATTAATTAATCACGGTTTTTTTGACTCACTGATATTATTATTTGTTTTCAAATAACGTTCGATTGTAACAATTGATTTCTTTATTCTAGCGTTAGTTTGATGTTTTGACGATACATCTATAATAATAAAAGCAAGTGTAATGTGTCTGTCTGTCTGTCTGTCTGTCCTGTCTGTCTGACCGAGCTCTCCAGCCAAATCTATCGCACGCAGGGACCTGGAATTTTTTTATACGGAAGCACAAAGGGGCTGGCCACCAGACCTCGAAGCCCGATTTTCGATTTTTGAATTAGAAAAATTTTAAAAAATTTATTTATAATTAATTAATCACGGTTTTTTTGACTCACTGATATTATTATTTGTTTTCAAATAACGTTCGATTGTAACAATTGATTTCTTTATTCTAGCGTTAGTTTGCTGTTTTGACGATACATCTATAATAATAAAAGCAAGTGTAATGTGTCTGTCTGTCTGTCTGTCTGACCAAGCTCTCCAGCCAAATATATCGCACGCAGGGACCTGGAATTTTTTATACGGAAGCACAAAGGGGCTGGCCACCAGACCTCGAAGCCCGATTTTCGATTTTTGAATTAGAAAAATTTTAAAAAAATTATTTATAATTAATTAATCACGGTTTTTTTTGACTCACTGATATTATTATTTGTTTTCAAATAACGTTCGATTGTAACAATTGATTTCTTTATTCTAGCGTTAGTTTGCTGTTTTGACGATACATCTATTATAATAAAAGCAAGTGTAATGTGTCTGTCTGTCTGTCTGTCTGTCTGACCGAGCTCTCCAGCCAAATCTATCGCACGCAGGGACCTGGAATTTTTTATACGGAAGCACAAACGGGCTGGCCACCAGACCTCGAAGCCCGATTTTCGATTTTTGAACCAGAAAAATTTAAAAAAAATTATTTATAATTAATTAATCACGGTTTTTTTTGACTCACTGATATTATTATTTGTTTTCAAATAACGTTCGATTGTAACAATTGATTTCTTTATTCTAGCGTTAGTTTGCTGTTTTGACGATACATCTATAATAATAAAAGCAAGTGTAATGTGTCTGTCTGTCTGTCTGCCCGAGCTCTCCAGCCATATCTATCGCACGCAGGGACCTGGAATTTTTTATACGGAAGCACAAAGGGGCTGGCCACCAGACCTCGAAGCCCGATTTTCGATTTTTGAAATAGAAAAATTTTAAAAAATTACTTATAATTAATTAATCACGGTTTTTTTGACTCACTGATATTATTATTTGTTTTTAAATAACGTTCGATTGTAACAATTGATTTCTTTATTCTAGCGTTAGTTTGCTGTTTTGACGATACATCTATAATAATAAAAGCAAGTGTAATGTGTCTGTCTGTCTGTCTGTCTGTCTGACCGAGCTCTCCAGCCAAATCTATCGCACGCAGGGACCTGGAATTTTTTATACGGAAGCACAAAGGGGCTGGCCACCAGACCTCGAAGCCCGATTTTCGATTTTTGAATTAGAAAAATTTAAAAAAAATTATTTATAATTAATTAATCACGGTTTTTTTGACTCACTGATATTATTATTTGTTTTCAAATAACGTTCGATTCTAACAATTGATTTCTTTATTCTAGCGTTAGTTTGCTGTTTTGACGATACATCTATAATAATAAAAGCAAGTGTAATGTGTCTGTCTGTCTGTCTGTCTGTCTGTCTGTCTGACCGAGCTCTCCAGCCAAATCTATCGCACGCAGGGACCTGGAATTTTTTATACGGAAGCACAAAGGGGCTGGCCACCAGAGCTCGAAGCCCGATTTTCGATTTTTGAATTAGAAAAATTTAAAAAAAATTATTTATAATTAATTAATCACGGTTTTTTTGACTCACTGATATTATTATTTTTTTTCAAATAATGTTCGATTGTAACAATTGATTTCTTTATTCTAGCGTTAGTTTGCTGTTTTGACGATACATCTATAATAATAAAAGCAAGTGTAATGTGTCTGTCTGTCTGTCTGTCTGACCGAGCTCTCCAGCCAAATATATCGCACGCAGGGACCTGGAATTTTTTATACGGAAGCACAAAGGGGCTGGCCACCAGACCTCGAAGCCCGATTTTCGATTTTTGAATTAGAAAAATTAAAAAAAAATTATTTATAATTAATTAATCACGGTTTTTTTGACTCACTGATATTATTATTTGTTTTCAAATAACGTTCGATTGTAACAATTGATTTCTTTATTCTAGCGTTAGTTTGCTGTTTTGACGATTCATTAATAATAAAAGCAAATGTAATGTGTCTGTCTGTCTGTCTGTCTGACCGAGCTCTCCAGCCAAATCTATCGCACGCAGGGACCTGGAATTTTTTATACGGAAGCGCAAAGGGGCTGGTCACTAGACCTCGAAGCCCGATTTTCGATGAATTAGAAAAATTAAAAAAAATATTTTATAATTAATTAACCACGGTTTTTTTGACTCACTGATATTATTATTTGTTTTCAAATAACGTTCGATTGTAACAATTGATTTCTTTATTCTAGCGTTAGTTTGCTGTTTTGACGATACATCTATAATAATAAAAGCAAGTGTAATGTGTCTGTCTGTCTGTCTGACCGAGCTCTCCAGCCAAATCTATCGCACGCAGGGACCTGGAATTTTTTATACGGAAGCACAAAGGGGCTGGCCACCAGACCTCGAAGCCCGATTTTCGATTTTTGAATTAGAAAAATTTTAAAAAAATTATTTATAATTAATTAATCACGGTTTTTTTGACTCACTGATATTATTATTTGTTTTCAAATAACGTTCGATTGTAACAATTGATTTCTTTATTCTAGCGTTAGTTTGCTGTTTTGACGATACATTAATAATAAAAGCAAGTGTAATGTGTCTGTCTGTCTGTCTGTCTGTCTGTCTGACCGAGCTCTCCAGCCAAATCTATCGCACGCAGGGACCTGGAATTTTTTATACGGAAGCACAAAGGGGCTGGCCACCAGACCTCGAAGCCCGATTTTCGATTTTTGAATTAGAAAAATTAAAAAAAAAATTATTTATAATTAATTAATCACGGTTTTTTTGACTCACTGATATTATTATTTGTTTTCAAATAACGTTCGATTGTAACAATTGATTTCTTTATTCTAGCGTTAGTTTGCTGTTTTGACGATACATCTATAATAATAAAAGCAAGTGTAATGTGTCTGTCTGTCTGTCTGATCGAGCTCTCCAGCCATATCTATCGCACGCAGGGACCTGGAATTTTTATACGGAAGCACAAAGGGGCTGGCCACCAGACCTCGAAGCCCGATTTTCGATTTTTGAAATAGAAAAATTTTAAAAAATTACTTATAATTAATTAATCACGGTTTTTTTGACTCACTGATATTATTATTTGTTTTTAAATAACGTTCGATTGTAACAATTGATTTCTTTATTCTAGCGTTAGTTTGCTGTTTTGACGATACATCTATAATAATAAAAGCAAGTGTAATGTGTCTGTCTGTCTGTCTGTCTGTCTGACCGAGCTCTCCAGCCAAATCTATCGCACGCAGGGACCTGGAATTTTTTATACGGAAGCACAAAGGGGCTGGCCACCAGACCTCGAAGCCCGATTTTCGATTTTTGAATTAGAAAAATTAAAAAAAAATTATTTATAATTAATTAATCACGGTTTTTTTGACTCACTGATATTATTATTTGTTTTCAAATAACGTTCGATTGTAACAATTGATTTCTTTATTCTAGCGTTAGTTTGCTGTTTTGACGATACATCTATAATAATAAAAGCAAGTGTAATGTGTCTGTCTGTCTGTCTGATCGAGCTCTCCAGCCATATCTATCGCACGCAGGGACCTGGAATTTTTATACGGAAGCACAAAGGGGCTGGCCACCAGACCTCGAAGCCCGATTTTCGATTTTTGAAATAGAAAAATTTTAAAAAATTACTTATAATTAATTAATCACGGTTTTTTTGACTCACTGATATTATTATTTGTTTTTAAATAACGTTCGATTGTAACAATTGATTTCTTTATTCTAGCGTTAGTTTGCTGTTTTGACGATACATCTATAATAATAAAAGCAAGTGTAATGTGTCTGTCTGTCTGTCTGTCTGTCTGACCGAGCTCTCCAGCCAAATCTATCGCACGCAGGGACCTGGAATTTTTTATACGGAAGCACAAAGGGGCTGGCCACCAGACCTCGAAGCCCGATTTTCGATTTTTGAATTAGAAAAATTAAAAAAAAATTATTTATAATTAATTAATCACGGTTTTTTTGACTCACTGATATTATTATTTGTTTTCAAATAACGTTCGATTGTAACAATTGATTTCTTTATTCTAGCGTTAGTTTGCTGTTTTGACGATACATCTATAATAATAAAAGCAAGTGTAATGTGTCTGTCTGTCTGTCTGATCGAGCTCTCCAGCCATATCTATCGCACGCAGGGACCTGGAATTTTTATACGGAAGCACAAAGGGGCTGGCCACCAGACCTCGAAGCCCGATTTTCGATTTTTGAATTAGAAAAATTTAAAAAAAATTATTTATAATTAATTAATCACGGTTTTTTTGACTCACTGATATTATTATTTGTTTTCAAATAACGTTCGATTGTAACAATTGATTTCTTTATTCTAGCGTTAGTTTGCTGTTTTGACGATACATCTATAATAATAAAAGCAAGTGTAATGTGTCTGTCTGTCTGTCTGTCTGTCTGACCGAGCTCTCCAGCCTAATCTATCGCACGCAGGGACCTGGAATTTTGTATACGGAAGCACAAAGGGGCTGGCCACCAGACCTCGAAGCCCGATTTTCGATTTTTGAATTAGAAAAATTTAAAAAAAATTATTTATAATTAATTAATCACGGTTTTTTTGACTCACTGATATTATTATTTGTTTTCAAATAACGTTCGATTCTAACAATTGATTTCTTTATTCTAGCGTTAGTTTGCTGTTTTGACGATACATCTATAATAATAAAAGCAAGTGTAATGTGTCTGTCTGTCTGTCTGTCTGTCTGTCTGTCTGACCGAGCTCTCCAGCCAAATCTATCGCACGCAGGGACCTGGAATTTTTTATACGGAAGCACAAAGGGGCTGGCCACCAGAGCTCGAAGCCCGATTTTCGATTTTTGAATTAGAAAAATTTAAAAAAAATTATTTATAATTAATTAATCACGGTTTTTTTGACTCACTGATATTATTATTTTTTTTCAAATAATGTTCGATTGTAACAATTGATTTCTTTATTCTAGCGTTAGTTTGCTGTTTTGACGATACATCTATAATAATAAAAGCAAGTGTAATGTGTCTGTCTGTCTGTCTGTCTGACCGAGCTCTCCAGCCAAATATATCGCACGCAGGGACCTGGAATTTTTTATACGGAAGCACAAAGGGGCTGGCCACCAGACCTCGAAGCCCGATTTTCGATTTTTGAATTAGAAAAATTAAAAAAAAATTATTTATAATTAATTAATCACGGTTTTTTTGACTCACTGATATTATTATTTGTTTTCAAATAACGTTCGATTGTAACAATTGATTTCTTTATTCTAGCGTTAGTTTGCTGTTTTGACGATTCATTAATAATAAAAGCAAATGTAATGTGTCTGTCTGTCTGTCTGTCTGACCGAGCTCTCCAGCCAAATCTATCGCACGCAGGGACCTGGAATTTTTTATACGGAAGCGCAAAGGGGCTGGTCACTAGACCTCGAAGCCCGATTTTCGATGAATTAGAAAAATTAAAAAAAATATTTTATAATTAATTAACCACGGTTTTTTTGACTCACTGATATTATTATTTGTTTTCAAATAACGTTCGATTGTAACAATTGATTTCTTTATTCTAGCGTTAGTTTGCTGTTTTGACGATACATCTATAATAATAAAAGCAAGTGTAATGTGTCTGTCTGTCTGTCTGACCGAGCTCTCCAGCCAAATCTATCGCACGCAGGGACCTGGAATTTTTTATACGGAAGCACAAAGGGGCTGGCCACCAGACCTCGAAGCCCGATTTTCGATTTTTGAATTAGAAAAATTTTAAAAAAATTATTTATAATTAATTAATCACGGTTTTTTTGACTCACTGATATTATTATTTGTTTTCAAATAACGTTCGATTCTAACAATTGATTTCTTTATTCTAGCGTTAGTTTGCTGTTTTGACGATACATCTATAATAATAAAAGCAAGTGTAATGTGTCTGTCTGTCTGTCTGTCTGTCTGTCTGTCTGACCGAGCTCTCCAGCCAAATCTATCGCACGCAGGGACCTGGAATTTTTTATACGGAAGCACAAAGGGGCTGGCCACCAGAGCTCGAAGCCCGATTTTCGATTTTTGAATTAGAAAAATTTAAAAAAAATTATTTATAATTAATTAATCACGGTTTTTTTGACTCACTGATATTATTATTTTTTTTCAAATAATGTTCGATTGTAACAATTGATTTCTTTATTCTAGCGTTAGTTTGCTGTTTTGACGATACATCTATAATAATAAAAGCAAGTGTAATGTGTCTGTCTGTCTGTCTGTCTGACCGAGCTCTCCAGCCAAATATATCGCACGCAGGGACCTGGAATTTTTTATACGGAAGCACAAAGGGGCTGGCCACCAGACCTCGAAGCCCGATTTTCGATTTTTGAATTAGAAAAATTAAAAAAAAATTATTTATAATTAATTAATCACGGTTTTTTTGACTCACTGATATTATTATTTGTTTTCAAATAACGTTCGATTGTAACAATTGATTTCTTTATTCTAGCGTTAGTTTGCTGTTTTGACGATTCATTAATAATAAAAGCAAATGTAATGTGTCTGTCTGTCTGTCTGTCTGACCGAGCTCTCCAGCCAAATCTATCGCACGCAGGGACCTGGAATTTTTTATACGGAAGCGCAAAGGGGCTGGTCACTAGACCTCGAAGCCCGATTTTCGATGAATTAGAAAAATTAAAAAAAATATTTTATAATTAATTAACCACGGTTTTTTTGACTCACTGATATTATTATTTGTTTTCAAATAACGTTCGATTGTAACAATTGATTTCTTTATTCTAGCGTTAGTTTGCTGTTTTGACGATACATCTATAATAATAAAAGCAAGTGTAATGTGTCTGTCTGTCTGTCTGACCGAGCTCTCCAGCCAAATCTATCGCACGCAGGGACCTGGAATTTTTTATACGGAAGCACAAAGGGGCTGGCCACCAGACCTCGAAGCCCGATTTTCGATTTTTGAATTAGAAAAATTTTAAAAAAATTATTTATAATTAATTAATCACGGTTTTTTTGACTCACTGATATTATTATTTGTTTTCAAATAACGTTCGATTGTAACAATTGATTTCTTTATTCTAGCGTTAGTTTGCTGTTTTGACGATACATTAATAATAAAAGCAAGTGTAATGTGTCTGTCTGTCTGTCTGTCTGTCTGTCTGACCGAGCTCTCCAGCCAAATCTATCGCACGCAGGGACCTGGAATTTTTTATACGGAAGCACAAAGGGGCTGGCCACCAGACCTCGAAGCCCGATTTTCGATTTTTGAATTAGAAAAATTAAAAAAAAATTATTTATAATTAATTAATCACGGTTTTTTGACTCACTGATATTATTATTTGTTTTCAAATAACGTTCGATTGTAACAATTGATTTCTTTATTCTAGCGTTAGTTTGCTGTTTTGACGATACATCTATAATAATAAAAGCAAGTGTAATGTGTCTGTCTGTCTGTCTGATCGAGCTCTCCAGCCATATCTATCGCACGCAGGGACCTGGAATTTTTATACGGAAGCACAAAGGGGCTGGCCACCAGACCTCGAAGCCCGATTTTCGATTTTTGAAATAGAAAAATTTTAAAAAATTACTTATAATTAATTAATCACGGTTTTTTTGACTCACTGATATTATTATTTGTTTTTAAATAACGTTCGATTGTAACAATTGATTTCTTTATTCTAGCGTTAGTTTGCTGTTTTGACGATACATCTATAATAATAAAAGCAAGTGTAATGTGTCTGTCTGTCTGTCTGTCTGTCTGACCGAGCTCTCCAGCCAAATCTATCGCACGCAGGGACCTGGAATTTTTTATACGGAAGCACAAAGGGGCTGGCCACCAGACCTCGAAGCCCGATTTTCGATTTTTGAATTAGAAAAATTAAAAAAAAATTATTTATAATTAATTAATCACGGTTTTTTTGACTCACTGATATTATTATTTGTTTTCAAATAACGTTCGATTGTAACAATTGATTTCTTTATTCTAGCGTTAGTTTGCTGTTTTGACGATACATCTATAATAATAAAAGCAAGTGTAATGTGTCTGTCTGTCTGTCTGATCGAGCTCTCCAGCCATATCTATCGCACGCAGGGACCTGGAATTTTTATACGGAAGCACAAAGGGGCTGGCCACCAGACCTCGAAGCCCGATTTTCGATTTTTGAAATAGAAAAATTTTAAAAAATTACTTATAATTAATTAATCACGGTTTTTTTGACTCACTGATATTATTATTTGTTTTTAAATAACGTTCGATTGTAACAATTGATTTCTTTATTCTAGCGTTAGTTTGCTGTTTTGACGATACATCTATAATAATAAAAGCAAGTGTAATGTGTCTGTCTGTCTGTCTGTCTGTCTGACCGAGCTCTCCAGCCAAATCTATCGCACGCAGGGACCTGGAATTTTTTATACGGAAGCACAAAGGGGCTGGCCACCAGACCTCGAAGCCCGATTTTCGATTTTTGAATTAGAAAAATTAAAAAAAAATTATTTATAATTAATTAATCACGGTTTTTTTGACTCACTGATATTATTATTTGTTTTCAAATAACGTTCGATTGTAACAATTGATTTCTTTATTCTAGCGTTAGTTTGCTGTTTTGACGATACATCTATAATAATAAAAGCAAGTGTAATGTGTCTGTCTGTCTGTCTGATCGAGCTCTCCAGCCATATCTATCGCACGCAGGGACCTGGAATTTTTATACGGAAGCACAAAGGGGCTGGCCACCAGACCTCGAAGCCCGATTTTCGATTTTTGAATTAGAAAAATTTAAAAAAAATTATTTATAATTAATTAATCACGGTTTTTTTGACTCACTGATATTATTATTTGTTTTCAAATAACGTTCGATTGTAACAATTGATTTCTTTATTCTAGCGTTAGTTTGCTGTTTTGACGATACATCTATAATAATAAAAGCAAGTGTAATGTGTCTGTCTGTCTGTCTGTCTGTCTGACCGAGCTCTCCAGCCTAATCTATCGCACGCAGGGACCTGGAATTTTGTATACGGAAGCACAAAGGTGCTGGCCACCAGACCTCGAAGCCCGATTTTCGACTTTTGAATTAGAAAAATTAAAAAAAATTATTTATAATTAATTAATCACGGTTTTTTTGACTCACTGATATTATTATTTGTTTTCAAATAACGTTCGATTGTAACAATTGATTTCTTTATTCTAGCGTTAGTTTGCTGTTTTGACGATACATCTATAATAATAAAAGCAAGTGTAATGTGTCTGTCTGTCTGTCTGTCTGTCTGACCGAGCTCTCCAGCCAAATCTATCGCACGCAGGGACCTGGAATTTTTTATACGGAAGCACAATGGGCTGGCCACCAGACCTCGAAGCCCGATTTTCGATTTTTGAATTAGAAAAATTTAAAAAAAATTATTTATAATTAATTAATCACGGTTTTTTTGACTCACTGATATTATTATTTGTTTTCAAATAACGTTCGATTGTAACAATTGATTTCTTTATTCTAGCGTTAGTTTGCTGTTTTGACGATACATCTATAATAATAAAAGCAAGTGTAATGTGTCTGTCTGTCTCTCTGACCGAGCTCTCCAGCCATATCTATCGCACGCAGGGACCTGGAATTTTTTATACGGAAGCACAAAGGGGCTGGCCACCAGACCTCGAAGCCCGATTTTCGATTTTTGAATTAGAAAAATTTAAAAAAAATTATTTATAATTAATTAATCACGGTTTTTTTGACTCACTGATATTATTATTTGTTTTCAAATAACGTTCGATTGTAACAATTGATTTCTTTATTCTAGCGTTAGTTTGCTGTTTTGACGATACATCTATTATAATAAAAGCAAGTGTAATGTGTCTGTTTGTCTGTCTGTCTGTCTGACCGAGCTCTCCAGCCAAATCTATCGCACGCAGGGACCTGGAATTTTTTATACGGAAGCACAAAGGGGTTGGCCACCAGACCTCGAAGCCCGATTTTCGATTTTTGAATTAGAAAAATTTAAAAAAAATTATTTATAATTAATTAATCACGGTTTTTTTGACTCACTGATATTATTATTTGTTTTCAAATAACGTTCGATTGTAACAATTGATTTCTTTATTCTAGCGTTAGTTTGCTGTTTTGACGATACATCTATAATAATAAAAGCAAGTGTAATGTGTCTGTCTGTCTGTCTGTCTGTCTGACCGAGCTCTCCAGCCAAATCTATCGCACGCAGGGACCTGGAATTTTTTATACGGAAGCACAATGGGCTGGCCACCAGACCTCGAAGCCCGATTTTCGATTTTTGAATTAGAAAAATTTAAAAAAAATTATTTATAATTAATTAATCACGGTTTTTTTGACTCACTGATATTATTATTTGTTTTCAAATAACGTTCGATTGTAACAATTGATTTCTTTATTCTAGCGTTAGTTTGCTGTTTTGACGATACATCTATAATAATAAAAGCAAGTGTAATGTGTCTGTCTGTCTGTCTGACCGAGCTCTCCAGCCATATCTATCGCACGCAGGGACCTGGAATTTTTTATACGGAAGCACAAAGGGGCTGGCCACCAGACCTCGAAGCCCGATTTTCGATTTTTGAATTAGAAAAATTTAAAAAAAATTATTTATAATTAATTAATCACGGTTTTTTTGACTCACTGATATTATTATTTGTTTTCAAATAACGTTCGATTGTAACAATTGATTTCTTTATTCTAGCGTTAGTTTGCTGTTTTGACGATACATCTATTATAATAAAAGCAAGTGTAATGTGTCTGTTTGTCTGTCTGTCTGTCTGACCGAGCTCTCCAGCCAAATCTATCGCACGCAGGGACCTGGAATTTTTTATACGGAAGCACAAAGGGGTTGGCCACCAGACCTCGAAGCCCGATTTTCGATTTTTGAATTAGAAAAATTTAAAAAAAATTATTTATAATTAATTAATCACGGTTTTTTTGACTCACTGATATTATTATTTGTTTTCAAATAACGTTCGATTGTAACAATTGATTTCTTTATTCTAGCGTTAGTTTGCTGTTTTGACGATACATCTATTATAATAAAAGCAAGTGTAATGTGTCTGTTTGTCTGTCTGTCTGTCTGACCGAGCTCTCCAGCCAAATCTATCGCACGCAGGGACCTGGAATTTTTTATACGGAAGCACAAAGGGGTTGGCCACCAGACCTCGAAGCCCGATTTTCGATTTTTGAATTAGAAAAATTTAAAAAAAATTATTTATAATTAATTAATCACGGTTTTTTTGACTCACTGATATTATTATTTGTTTTCAAATAACGTTCGATTGTAACAATTGATTTCTTTATTCTAGCGTTAGTTTGCTGTTTTGACGATACATCTATAATAATAAAAGCAAGTGTAATGTGTCTGTCTGTCTGTCTGTCTGTCTGACCGAGCTCTCCAGCCTAATCTATCGCACGCAGGGACCTGGAATTTTGTATACGGAAGCACAAAGGTGCTGGCCACCAGACCTCGAAGCCCGATTTTCGACTTTTCAATTAGAAAAATTTAAAAAAAATTATTTATAATTAATTAATCACGGTTTTTTTGACTCACTGATATTATTATTTGTTTTCAAATAACGTTCGATTGTAACAATTGATTTCTTTATTCTAGCGTTAGTTTGATGTTTTGACGATACATCTATAATAATAAAAGCAAGTGTAATGTGTCTGTCTGTCTGTCTGTCTGACCGAGCTCTCCAGCCAAATCTATCGCACGCAGGAACCTGGAATTTTTTATACGGAAGCACAAAGGGGCTGGCCACCAGACCTCGAAGCCCGATTTTCGATTTTTGAATTAGAAAAATTTAAAAAAAATTATTTATAATTAATTAATCACGGTTTTTTTGACTCACTGATATTATTATTTGTTTTCAAATAACGTTCGATTGTAACAATTGATTTCTTTATTCTAGCGTTAGTTTGCTGTTTTGACGATACATCTATAATAATAAAAGCAAGTGTAATGTGTCTGTCTGTCTGTCTGTCTGACCAAGCTCTCCAGCCAAATATATCGCACGCAGGGACCTGGAATTTTTTATACGGAAGCACAAAGGGGCTGGCCACCAGACCTCGAAGCCCGATTTTCGATTTTTGAATTAGAAAAATTAAAAAAAAATTATTTATAATTAATTAATCACGGTTTTTTTGACTCACTGATATTATTATTTGTTTTCAAATAACGTTCGATTGTAACAATTGATTTCTTTATTCTAGCGTTAGTTTGCTGTTTTGACGATACATTAATAATAAAAGCAAGTGTAATGTGTCTGTCTGTCTGTCTGTCTGACCGAGCTCTCCAGCCAAATCTATCGCACGCAGGGACCTGGAATTTTTTATACGGAAGCGTAAAGGGGCTGGCCACTAGACCTCGAAGCCCGATTTTCGATGAATTAGAAAAACTTTAAAAAAATATTTTATAATTAATTAACCACGGTTTTTTTGACTCACTGATATTACTATTTGTTTTCAAATAACGTTCGATTGTAACAATTGATTTCTTTATTCTAGCGTTAGTTTGCTGTTTTGACGATACATCTATAATAATAAAAGCAAGTGTAATGTGTCTGTCTGTCTGTCTGACCGAGCTCTCCAGCCATATCTATCGCACGCAGGGACCTGGAATTTTTTATACGGAAGCACAAAGGGGCTGGCCACCAGACCTCGAAGCCCGATTTTCGATTTTTGAATTAGAAAAATTAAAAAAAAATTATTTATAATTAATTAATCACGGTTTTTTTGACTCACTGATATTATTATTTGTTTTCAAATAACGTTCGATTGTAACAATTGATTTCTTTATTCTAGGGTTAGTTTGCTGTTTTGACGATACATCTATAATAATAAAAGCAAGTGTAATGTGTCTGTCTGTCTGTCTGACCGAGCTCTCCAGCCATATCTATCGCACGCAGGGACCTGGAATTTTTTATACGGAAGCACAAAGGGGCTGGCCACCAGACCTCGAAGCCCGATTTTCGATTTTTGAATTAGAAAAATTTAAAAAAAATTATTTATAATTAATTAATCACGGTTTTTTTGACTCACTGATATTATTATTTGTTTTCAAATAACGTTCGATTGTAACAATTGATTTCTTTATTCTAGCGTTAGTTTGCTCTTTTGACGATACATCTATTATAATAAAAGCAAGTGTAATGTGTCTGTCTGTCTGTCTGTCTGTCTGACCGAGCTCTCCAGCCAAATCTATCGCACGCAGGGACATGGAATTTTTTATACGGAAGCACAAAGGGGCTGGCCACCAGACCTCGAAGCCCGATTTTCGATTTTTGAACCAGAAAAATTAAAAAAAAATTATTTATAATTAATTAATCACGGTTTTTTTGACTCACTGATATTATTATTTGTTTTCAAATAACGTTCGATTGTAACAATTGATTTCTTTATTCTAGCGTTAGTTTGCTGTTTTGACGATACATCTATAATAATAAAAGCAAGTGTAATGTGTCTGTCTGTCTGTCTGCCCGAGCTCTCCAGCCATATCTATCGCACGCAGGGACCTGGAATTTTTTATACGGAAGCACAAAGGGGCTGGCCACCAGACCTCGAAGCCCGATTTTCGATTTTTGAATTAGAAAAATTTTAAAAAATTATTTATAATTAATTAATCACGGTTTTTTTGACTCACTGATATTATTATTTGTTTTTAAATAACGTTCGATTGTAACAATTGATTTCTTTATTCTAGCGTTAGTTTGCTGTTTTGACGATACATCTATAATAATAAAAGCAAGTGTAATGTGTCTGTCTGTCTGTCTGTCTGTCTGACCGAGCTCTCCAGCCAAATCTATCGCACGCAGGGACCTGGAATTTTTTATACGGAAGCACAAAGGGGCTGGCCACCAGACCTCGAAGCCCGATTTTCGATTTTTGAATTAGAAAAATTTAAAAAAAATTATTTATAATTAATTAATCACGGTTTTTTTGACTCACTGATATTATTATTTGTTTTCAAATAACGTTCGATTGTAACAATTGATTTCTTTATTCTAGCGTTAGTTTGCTATTTTGACGATACATCTATAATAATAAAAGCAAGTGTAATGTGTCTGTCTGTCTGTCTGTCTGTCTGACCGAGCTCTCCAGCCAAATCTATCGCACGCAGGGACCTGGAATTTTTTATACGGAAGCACAAAGGGGCTGGCCACTAGACCTCGAAGCCCGATTTTCGATTTTTGAATTAGAAAAATTTAAAAAAAATTATTTATAATTAATTAATCACGGTTTTTTTGACTCACTGATATTATTATTTGTTTTCAAATAACGTTCGATTGTAACAATTGATTTCTTTATTCTAGCGTTAGTTTGCTGTTTTGGCGATACATCTATAATAATAAAAGCAAGTGTAATGTGTCTGTCTGTCTGTCTGTCTGTCTGACCGAGCTCTCCAGCCAAATCTATCGCACGCAGGGACCTGGAATTTTTTATACGGAAGCACAAAGGGGCTGGCCACCAGACCTGGAAGCCCGATTTTCGATTTTTGAATTAGAAAAATTAAAAAAAAATTATTTATAATTAATTAATCACGGTTTTTTTGACTCACTGATATTATTATTTGTTTTCAAATAACGTTCGATTGTAACAATTGATTTCTTTATTCTAGCGTTAGTTTGCTGTTTTGACGATACATCTATAATAATAAAAGCAAGTGTAATGTGTCTGTGTGTCTGTCTGTCTGTCTGTCTGTCTGACCGAGCTCTCCAGCCAAATCTATCGCACGCAGGGACCTGGAATTTTTTATACGGAAGCACAAAGAGGCTGGCCACCAGAGCTCGAAGCCCGATTTTCGATTTTTGAATTAGAAAAATTTAAAAAAAATTATTTATAATTAATTAATCACGGTTTTTTTGACTCACTGATATTATTATTTGTTTTCAAATAATGTTCGATTGTAACAATTGATTTCTTTATTCTAGCGTTAGTTTGCTGTTTTGACGATACATCTATAATAATAAAAGCAAGTGTAATGTGTCTGTGTGTCTGTCTGTCTGTCTGTCTGTCTGACCGAGCTCTCCAGCCAAATCTATCGCACGCAGGGACCTGGAATTTTTTATACGGAAGCACAAAGAGGCTGGCCACCAGAGCTCGAAGCCCGATTTTCGATTTTTGAATTAGAAAAATTAAAAAAAAATTATTTATAATTAATTAATCACGGTTTTTTTGACTCACTGATATTATTATTTGTTTTCAAATAACGTTCGATTGTAACAATTGATTTCTTTATTCTAGCGTTAGTTTGCTGTTTTGACGATACATCTATAATAATAAAAGCAAGTGTAATGTGTCTGTGTGTCTGTCTGTCTGTCTGTCTGTCTGACCGAGCTCTCCAGCCAAATCTATCGCACGCAGGGACCTGGAATTTTTTATACGGAAGCACAAAGAGGCTGGCCACCAGAGCTCGAAGCCCGATTTTCGATTTTTGAATTAGAAAAATTTAAAAAAAATTATTTATAATTAATTAATCACGGTTTTTTTGACTCACTGATATTATTATTTGTTTTCAAATAATGTTCGATTGTAACAATTGATTTCTTTATTCTAGCGTTAGTTTGCTGTTTTGACGATACATCTATAATAATAAAAGCAAGTGTAATGTGTCTGTCTGTCTGTCTGTCTGACCGAGCTCTCCAGCCAAATATATCGCACGCAGGGACCTGGAATTTTTTATACGGAAGCACAAAGGGGCTGGCCACCAGACCTCGAAGCCCGATTTTCGATTTTTGAATTAGAAAAATTTAAAAAAAATTATTTATAATTAATTAATCACGGTTTTTTTGACTCACTGATATTATTATTTGTTTTCAAATAACGTTCGATTGTAACAATTGATTTCTTTATTCTAGCGTTAGTTTGCTGTTTTGACGATTCATTAATAATAAAAGCAAATGTAATGTGTCTGTCTGTCTGTCTGTCTGACCGAGCTCTCCAGCCAAATCTATCGCACGCAGGGACCTGGAATTTTTTATACGGAAGCGCAAAGGGGCTGGCCACTAGACCTCGAAGCCCGATTTTCGGTGAATTAGAAAAATTAAAAAAAAATATTTTATAATTAATTAACCACGGTTTTTTTGACTCACTGATATTATTATTTGTTTTCAAATAATGTTCGATTGTAACAATTGATTTCTTTATTCTAGCGTTAGTTTGCTGTTTTGACGATACATCTATAATAATAAAAGCAAGTGTAATGTGTCTGTCTGTCTGTCTGTCTGACCGAGCTCTCCAGCCAAATATATCGCACGCAGGGACCTGGAATTTTTTATACGGAAGCACAAAGGGGCTGGCCACCAGACCTCGAAGCCCGATTTTCGATTTTTGAATTAGAAAAATTTAAAAAAAATTATTTATAATTAATTAATCACGGTTTTTTTGACTCACTGATATTATTATTTGTTTTCAAATAACGTTCGATTGTAACAATTGATTTCTTTATTCTAGCGTTAGTTTGCTGTTTTGACGATACATTAATAATAAAAGCAAGTGTAATGTGTCTGTCTGTCTGTCTGTCTGTCTGACCGAGCTCTCCAGCCAAATCTATCGCACGCAGGGACCTGGAATTTTTTATACGGAAGCACAAAGGGGCTGGCCACCAGACCTCGAAGCCCGATTTTCGATTTTTGAATTAGAAAAATTTAAAAAAAATTATTTATAATTAATTAATAACGGTTTTTTTGACTCACTGATATTATTATTTGTTTTCAAATAACTTTCGATTGTAACAATTGATTTCTTTATTCTAGCGTTAGTTTGCTGTTTTGACGATACATCTATAATAATAAAAGCAAGTGTAATGTGTCTGTCTGTCTGTCTGTCTGTCTGTCTGTCTGTCTGACCGAGCTCTCCAGCCAAATCTATCGCACGCAGGGACCTGGAATTTTTTATACGGAAGCACAAAGGGGCTGGCCACCAGAGCTCGAAGCCCGATTTTCGATTTTTGAATTAGAAAAATTTAAAAAAAATTAATTATAATTAATTAATCACGGTTTTTTTGACTCACTGATATTATTATTTGTTTTCAAATAATGTTCGATTGTAACAATTGATTTCTTTATTCTAGCGTTAGTTTGCTGTTTTGACGATACATCTATAATAATAAAAGCAAGTGTAATGTGTCTGTCTGTCTGTCTGTCTGACCGAGCTCTCCAGCCAAATATATCGCACGCAGGGACCTGGAATTTTTTATACGGAAGCACAAAGGGGCTGGCCACCAGACCTCGAAGCCCGATTTTCGATTTTTGAATTAGAAAAATTAAAAAAAAATTATTTATAATTAATTAATCACGGTTTTTTTGACTCACTGATATTATTATTTGTTTTCAAATAACGTTCGATTGTAACAATTGATTTCTTTATTCTAGCGTTAGTTTGCTGTTTTGACGATACATCTATAATAATAAAAGCAAGTGTAATGTGTCTGTCTGTCTGTCTGACCGAGCTCTCCAGCCATATCTATCGCACGCAGGGACCTGGAATTTTTTATACGGAAGCACAAAGGGGCTGGCCACCAGACCTCGAAGCCCGATTTTCGATTTTTGAATTAGAAAAATTTAAAAAAAATTATTTATAATTAATTAATCACGGTTTTTTTGACTCACTGATATTATTATTTGTTTTCAAATAACGTTCGATTGTAACAATTGATTTCTTTATTCTAGCGTTAGTTTGCTGTTTTGACGATACATCTATTATAATAAAAGCAAGTGTAATGTGTCTGTCTGTCTGTCTGTCTGTCTGACCGAGCTCTCCAGCCAAATCTATCGCACGCAGGGACATGGAATTTTTTATACGGAAGCACAAAGGGGCTGGCCACCAGACCTCGAAGCCCGATTTTCGATTTTTGAACCAGAAAAATTAAAAAAAAATTATTTATAATTAATTAATCACGGTTTTTTTGACTCACTGATATTATTATTTGTTTTCAAATAACGTTCGATTGTAACAATTGATTTCTTTATTCTAGCGTTAGTTTGCTGTTTTGACGATACATCTATAATAATAAAAGCAAGTGTAATGTGTCTGTCTGTCTGTCTGCCCGAGCTCTCCAGCCATATCTATCGCACGCAGGGACCTGGAATTTTTTATACGGAAGCACAAAGGGGCTGGCCACCAGACCTCGAAGCCCGATTTTCGATTTTTGAATTAGAAAAATTTTAAAAAATTATTTATAATTAATTAATCACGGTTTTTTTGACTCACTGATATTATTATTTGTTTTTAAATAACGTTCGATTGTAACAATTGATTTCTTTATTCTAGCGTTAGTTTGCTGTTTTGACGATACATCTATAATAATAAAAGCAAGTGTAATGTGTCTGTCTGTCTGTCTGTCTGTCTGACCGAGCTCTCCAGCCAAATCTATCGCACGCAGGGACCTGGAATTTTTTATACGGAAGCACAAAGGGGCTGGCCACCAGACCTCGAAGCCCGATTTTCGATTTTTGAATTAGAAAAATTTTAAAAAAATTATTTATAATTAATTAATCACGGTTTTTTTGACTCACTGATATTATTATTTGTTTTCAAATAACGTTCGATTGTAACAATTGATTTCTTTATTCTAGCGTTAGTTTGCTATTTTGACGATACATCTATAATAATAAAAGCAAGTGTAATGTGTCTGTCTGTCTGTCTGTCTGTCTGTCTGTCTGACCGAGCTCTCCAGCCAAATCTATCGCACGCAGGGACCTGGAATTTTTTATACGGAAGCACAAAGGGGCTGGCCACTAGACCTCGAAGCCCGATTTTCGATTTTTGAATTAGAAAAATTTAAAAAAAATTATTTATAATTAATTAATCACGGTTTTTTTGACTCACTGATATTATTATTTGTTTTCAAATAACGTTCGATTGTAACAATTGATTTCTTTATTCTAGCGTTAGTTTGCTGTTTTGGCGATACATCTATAATAATAAAAGCATGTGTAATGTGTCTGTCTGTCTGTCTGTCTGTCTGACCGAGCTCTCCAGCCAAATCTATCGCACGCAGGGACCTGGAATTTTTTATACGGAAGCACAAAGGGGCTGGCCACCAGACCTGGAAGCCCGATTTTCGATTTTTGAATTAGAAAAATTTAAAAAAAATTATTTATAATTAATTAATCACGGTTTTTTTGACTCACTGATATTATTATTTGTTTTCAAATAACGTTCGATTGTAACAATTGATTTCTTTATTCTAGCGTTAGTTTGCTGTTTTGACGATACATCTATAATAATAAAAGCAAGTGTAATGTGTCTGTCTGTCTGTCTGTCTGTCTGTCTGTCTGACCGAGCTCTCCAGCAAAATCTATCGCACGCAGGGACCTGGAATTTTTTATACGGAAGCACAAAGAGGCTGGCCACCAGAGCTCGAAGCCCGATTTTCGATTTTTGAATTAGAAAAATTTAAAAAAAATTATTTATAATTAATTAATCACTGTTTTTTTGACTCACTGATATTATTATTTGTTTTCAAATAATGTTCGATTGTAACAATTGATTTCTTTATTCTAGCGTTAGTTTGCTGTTTTGACGATACATCTATAATAATAAAAGCAAGTGTAATGTGTCTGTCTGTCTGTCTGTCTGACCGAGCTCTCCAGCCAAATATATCGCACGCAGGGACCTGGAATTTTTTATACGGAAGCACAAAGGGGCTGGCGACCAGACCTCGAAGCCCGATTTTCGATTTTTGAATTAGAAAAATTTAAAAAAAATTATTTATAATTAATTAATCACGGTTTTTTTGACTCACTGATATTATTATTTGTTTTCAAATAACGTTCGATTGTAACAATTGATTTCTTTATTCTAGCGTTAGTTTGCTGTTTTGACGATTCATTAATAATAAAAGCAAATGTAATGTGTCTGTCTGTCTGTCTGTCTGACCGAGCTCTCCAGCCAAATCTATCGCACGCAGGGACCTGGAATTTTTTATACGGAAGCGCAAAGGGGCTGGCCACTAGACCTCGAAGCCCGATTTTCGATGAATTAGAAAAATTAAAAAAAAATATTTTATAATTAATTAACCACGGTTTTTTTGACTCACTGATATTATTATTTGCTTTCAAATAACGTTCGATTGTAACAATTGATTTCTTTATTCTAGCGTTAGTTTGCTGTTTTGACGATACATCTATAATAATAAAAGCAAGTGTAATGTGTCTGTCTGTCTGTCTGACCGAGCTCTCCAGCCAAATCTATCGCACGCAGGGACCTGGAATTTTTTATACGGAAGCACAAAGGGGCTGGCCACCAGACCTCGAAGCCCGATTTTCGATTTTTGAATTAGAAAAATTTTAAAAAATTATTTATAATTAATTAATCACGGTTTTTTTGACTCACTGATATTATTATTTGTTTTCAAATAACGTTCGATTGTAACAATTGATTTCTTTATTCTAGCGTTAGTTTGCTGTTTTGACGATACATTAATAATAAAAGCAAGTGTAATGTGTCTGTCTGTCTGTCTGTCTGTCTGACCGAGCTCTCCAGCCAAATCTATCGCACGCAGGGACCTGGAATTTTTTATACGGAAGCACAAAGGGGCTGGCCACCAGACCTCGAAGCCCGATTTTCGATTTTTGAATTAGAAAAATTTAAAAAAAATTATTTATAATTAATTAATAACGGTTTTTTTGACTCACTGATATTATTATTTGTTTTCAAATAACTTTCGATTGTAACAATTGATTTCTTTATTCTAGCGTTAGTTTGCTGTTTTGACGATATATCTATAATAATAAAAGCAAGTGTAATGTGTCTGTCTGTCTGTCTGTCTGTCTGTCTGTCTGACCGAGCTCTCCAGCCAAATCTATCGCACGCAGGGACCTGGAATTTTTTATACGGAAGCACAAAGGGGCTGGCCACCAGAGCTCGAAGCCCGATTTTCGATTTTTGAATTAGAAAAATTTAAAAAAAATTAATTATAATTAATTAATCACGGTTTTTTTGACTCACTGATATTATTATTTGTTTTCAAATAATGTTCGATTGTAACAATTGATTTCTTTATTCTAGCGTTAGTTTGCTGTTTTGACGATACATCTATAATAATAAAAGCAAGTGTAATGTGTCTGTCTGTCTGTCTGTCTGATCGAGCTCTCCAGCCAAATATATCGCACGCAGGGACCTGGAATTTTTTATACGGAAGCACAAAGGGGCTGGCCACCAGACCTCGAAGCCCGATTTTCGATTTTTGAATTAGAAAAATTTAAAAAAAATTATTTATAATTAATTAATCACGGTTTTTTTGACTCACTGATATTATTATTTGTTTTCAAATAACGTTCGATTGTAACAATTGATTTCTTTATTCTAGCGTTAGTTTGCTGTTTTGACGATTCATTAATAATAAAAGCAAATGTAATGTGTCTGTCTGTCTGTCTGTCTGACCGAGCTCTCCAGCCAAATCTATCGCACGCAGGGACCTGGAATTTTTTATACGGAAGCGCAAAGGGGCTGGCCACTAGACCTCGAAGCCCGATTTTCGATGAATTAGAAAAATTAAAAAAAAATATTTTATAATTAATTAACCACGGTTTTTTTGACTCACTGATATTATTATTTGTTTTCAAATAACGTTCGATTGTAACAATTGATTTCTTTATTCTAGCGTTAGTTTGCTGTTTTGACGATACATCTATAATAATAAAAGCAAGTGTAATGTGTCTGTCTGTCTGTCTGACCGAGCTCTCCAGCCAAATCTATCGCACGCAGGGACCTGGAATTTTTTATACGGAAGCACAAAGGGGCTGGCCACCAGACCTCGAAGCCCGATTTTCGATTTTTGAATTAGAAAAATTTAAAAAAAATTATTTATAATTAATTAATCACGGTTTTTTTGACTCACTGATATTATTATTTGTTTTCAAATAACGTTCGATTGTAACAATTGATTTCTTTATTCTAGCGTTAGTTTGCTGTTTTGACGATACATCTATAATAATAAAAGCAAGTGTAATGTGTCTGTCTGTCTGTCTGATCGAGCTCTCCAGCCATATCTATCGCACGCAGGGACCTGGAATTTTTATACGGAAGCACAAAGGGGCTGGCCACCAGACCTCGAAGCCCGATTTTCGATTTTTGAATTAGAAAAATTTAAAAAAAATTATTTATAATTAATTAATCACGGTTTTTTTGACTCACTGATATTATTATTTGTTTTCAAATAACGTTCGATTGTAACAATTGATTTCTTTATTCTAGCGTTAGTTTGCTGTTTTGACGATACATCTATAATAATAAAAGCAAGTGTAATGTGTCTGTCTGTCTGTCTGTCTGTCTGACCGAGCTCTCCAGCCTAATCTATCGCACGCAGGGACCTGGAATTTTGTATACGGAAGCACAAAGGTGCTGGCCACCAGACCTCGAAGCACGATTTTCGACATTTGAATTAGAAAAATTAAAAAAAAATTATTTATAATTAATTAATCACGGTTTTTTTGACTCACTGATATTATTATTTGTTTTCAAATAACGTTCGATTGTAACAATTGATTTCTTTATTCTAGCGTTAGTTTGCTGTTTTGACGATACATCTATAATAATAAAAGCAAGTGTAATGTGTCTGTCTGTCTGTCTGATCGAGCTCTCCAGCCATATCTATCGCACGCAGGGACCTGGAATTTTTATACGGAAGCACAAAGGGGCTGGCCACCAGACCTCGAAGCCCGATTTTCGATTTCTGAATTAGAAAAATTTAAAAAAAATTATTTATAATTAATTAATCACGGTTTTTTTGACTCACTGATATTATTATTTGTTTTCAAATAACGTTCGATTGTAACAATTGATTTCTTTATTCTAGCGTTAGTTTGCTGTTTTGACGATACATTAATAATAAAAGCAAGTGTAATGTGTCTGTCTGTCTGTCTGTCTGTCTGACCGAGCTCTCCAGCCAAATCTATCGCACGCAGGGACCTGGAATTTTTTATACGGAAGCACAAAGGGGCTGGCCACCAGACCTCGAAGCCCGATTTTCGATTTTTGAATTAGAAAAATTTAAAAAAAATTATTTATAATTAATTAATAACGGTTTTTTTGACTCACTGATATTATTATTTGTTTTCAAATAATGTTCGATTGTAACAATTGATTTCTTTATTCTAGCGTTAGTTTGCTGTTTTGACGATACATCTATAATAATAAAAGCAAGTGTAATGTGTCTGTCTGTCTGTCTGTCTGACCGAGCTCTCCAGCCAAATATATCGCACGCAGGGACCTGGAATTTTTTATACGGAAGCACAAAGGGGCTGGCCACCAGACCTCGAAGCCCGATTTTCGATTTTTGAATTAGAAAAATTTAAAAAAAATTATTTATAATTAATTAATCACGGTTTTTTTGACTCACTGATATTATTATTTGTTTTCAAATAACGTTCGATTGTAACAATTGATTTCTTTATTCTAGCGTTAGTTTGCTGTTTTGACGATTCATTAATAATAAAAGCAAATGTAATGTGTCTGTCTGTCTGTCTGTCTGACCGAGCTCTCCAGCCAAATCTATCGCACGCAGGGACCTGGAATTTTTTATACGGAAGCGCAAAGGGGCTGGCCACTAGACCTCGAAGCCCGATTTTCGATGAATTAGAAAAATTAAAAAAAAATATTTTATAATTAATTAACCACGGTTTTTTTGACTCACTGATATTATTATTTGTTTTCAAATAACGTTCGATTGTAACAATTGATTTCTTTATTCTAGCGTTAGTTTGCTGTTTTGACGATACATCTATAATAATAAAAGCAAGTGTAATGTGTCTGTCTGTCTGTCTGACCGAGCTCTCCAGCCAAATCTATCGCACGCAGGGACCTGGAATTTTTTATACGGAAGCACAAAGGGGCTGGCCACCAGACCTCGAAGCCCGATTTTCGATTTTTGAATTAGAAAAATTTAAAAAAAATTATTTATAATTAATTAATCACGGTTTTTTTGACTCACTGATATTATTATTTGTTTTCAAATAACGTTCGATTGTAACAATTGATTTCTTTATTCTAGCGTTAGTTTGCTGTTTTGACGATACATCTATAATAATAAAAGCAAGTGTAATGTGTCTGTCTGTCTGTCTGATCGAGCTCTCCAGCCATATCTATCGCACGCAGGGACCTGGAATTTTTATACGGAAGCACAAAGGGGCTGGCCACCAGACCTCGAAGCCCGATTTTCGATTTTTGAATTAGAAAAATTTAAAAAAAAATATTTATAATTAATTAATCACGGTTTTTTTGACTCACTGATATTATTATTTGTTTTCAAATAACGTTCGATTGTAACAATTGATTTCTTTATTCTAGCGTTAGTTTGCTGTTTTGACGATACATCTATAATAATAAAAGCAAGTGTAATGTGTCTGTCTGTCTGTCTGTCTGTCTGACCGAGCTCTCCAGCCTAATCTATCGCACGCAGGGACCTGGAATTTTGTATACGGAAGCACAAAGGTGCTGGCCACCAGACCTCGAAGCACGATTTTCGACATTTGAATTAGAAAAATTAAAAAAAATTATTTATAATTAATTAATCACGGTTTTTTTGACTCACTGATATTATTATTTGTTTTCAAATAACGTTCGATTGTAACAATTGATTTCTTTATTCTAGCGTTAGTTTGCTGTTTTGACGATACATCTATAATAATAAAAGCAAGTGTAATGTGTCTGTCTGTCTGTCTGATCGAGCTCTCCAGCCATATCTATCGCACGCAGGGACCTGGAATTTTTATACGGAAGCACAAAGGGGCTGGCCACCAGACCTCGAAGCCCGATTTTCGATTTCTGAATTAGAAAAATTTAAAAAAAATTATTTATAATTAATTAATCACGGTTTTTTTGACTCACTGATATTATTATTTGTTTTCAAATAACGTTCGATTGTAACAATTGATTTCTTTATTCTAGCGTTAGTTTGCTGTTTTGACGATACATCTATAATAATAAAAGCAAGTGTAATGTGTCTGTCTGTCTGTCTGACCGAGCTCTCCAGCCATATCTATCGCACGCAGGGACCTGGAATTTTTTATACGGAAGCACAAAGGGGCTGGCCACCAGACCTCGAAGCCCGATTTTCGATTTTTGAATTAGAAAAATTTAAAAAAAATTATTTATAATTAATTAATCACGGTTTTTTTGACTCACTGATATTATTATTTGTTTTCAAATAACGTTCGATTGTAACAATTGATTTCTTTATTCTAGCGTTAGTTTGCTGTTTTGACGATACATCTATTATAATAAAAGCAAGTGTAATGTGTCTGTCTGTCTGTCTGTCTGTCTGACCGAGCTCTCCAGCCAAATCTATCGCACGCAGGGACCTGGAATTTTTTATACGGAAGCACAAAGGGGTTGGCCACCAGACCTCGAAGCCCGATTTTCGATTTTTGAATTAGAAAAATTTTTAAAAAATTATTTATAATTAATTAATCACGGTTTTTTTGACTCACTGATATTATTATTTGTTTTCAAATAATGTTCGATTGTAACAATTGATTTCTTTATTCTAGCGTTAGTTTGCTGTTTTGACGATACATCTATAATAATAAAAGCAAGTGTAATGTGTCTGTCTGTCTGTCTGTCTGTCTGACCGAGCTCTCCAGCCTAATCTATCGCACGCAGGGACCTGGAATTTTGTATACGGAAGCACAAAGGTGCTGGCCACCAGACCTCGAAGCCCGATTTTCGACTTTTGAATTAGAAAAATTAAAAAAAAATTATTTATAATTAATTAATCACGGTTTTTTTGACTCACTCATATTATTATTTGTTTTCAAATAACGTTCGATTGTAACAATTGATTTCTTTATTCTAGCGTTAGTTTGCTGTTTTGACGATACATCTATAATAATAAAAGCAAGTGTAATGTGTCTGTCTGTCTGTCTGTCTGTCTGACCGAGCTCTCCAGCCAAATCTATCGCACGCAGGGACCTGGAATTTTTTATACGGAAGCACAAAGGGGTTGGCCACCAGACCTCGAAGCCCGATTTTCGATTTTTGAATTAGAAAAATTTTTAAAAAATTATTTATAATTAATTAATCACGGTTTTTTTGACTCACTGATATTATTATTTGTTTTCAAATAACGTTCGATTGTAACAATTGATTTCTTTATTCTAGCGTTAGTTTGCTGTTTTGAAGATACATCTATAATAATAAAAGCAAGTGTAATGTGTCTGTCTGTCTGTCTGTCTGTCTGACCGAGCTCTCCAGCCAAATCTATCGCACGCAGGGACCTGGAATTTTTTATACGGAAGCACAAAGGGGCTGGCCACCAGACCTCGAAGCCCGATTTTCGATTTTTGAATTAGAAAAATTTAAAAAAAATTATTTATAATTAATTAATCACGGTTTTTTTGACTCACTCATATTATTATTTGTTTTCAAATAACGTTCGATTGTAACAATTGATTTCTTTATTCTAGCGTTAGTTTGCTGTTTTGACGATACATCTATAATAATAAAAGCAAGTGTAATGTGTCTGTCTGTCTGTCTGTCTGACCGAGCTCTCCAGCCAAATCTATCGCACGCAGGGACCTGGAATTTTTTATACGGAAGCACAAAGGGGCTGGCCACTAGACCTCGAAGCCCGATTTTCGATTTTTGAATTAGAAAAATTTAAAAAAAATTATTTATAATTAATTAATCACGGTTTTTTTGACTCACTGATATTATTATTTGTTTTCAAATAACGTTCGATTGTAACAATTGATTTCTTTATTCTAGCGTTAGTTTGCTGTTTTGACGATACATCTATAATAATAAAAGCAAGTGTAATGTGTCTGTCTGTCTGTCTGACCGAGCTCTCCAGCCAAATATATCGCACGCAGGGACCTGGAATTTTTTATACGGAAGCACAAAGGGGCTGGCCACCAGACCTCGAAGCCCGATTTTCGATTTTTGAATTAGAAAAATTTAAAAAAAATTATTTATAATTAATTAATCACGGTTTTTTTGACTCACTGATATTATTATTTGTTTTCAAATAACGTTCGATTGTAACAATTGATTTCTTTATTCTAGCGTTAGTTTGCTGTTTTGACGATTCATTAATAATAAAAGCAAATGTAATGTGTCTGTCTGTCTGTCTGTCTGACCGAGCTCTCCAGCCAAATCTATCGCACGCAGGGACCTGGAATTTTTTATACGGAAGCGCAAAGGGGCTGGCCACTAGACCTCGAAGCCCGATTTTCGATGAATTAGAAAAATTAAAAAAAATATTTTATAATTAATTAACCACGGTTTTTTTGACTCACTGATATTATTATTTGTTTTCAAATAACGTTCGATTGTAACAATTGATTTCTTTATTCTAGCGTTAGTTTGCTGTTTTGACGATACATCTATAATAATAAAAGCAAGTGTAATGTGTCTGTCTGTCTGTCTGACCGAGCTCTCCAGCCAAATCTATCGCACGCAGGGACCTGGAATTTTTTATACGGAAGCACAAAGGGGCTGGCCACCAGACCTCGAAGCCCGATTTTCGATTTTTGAATTAGAAAAATTTTAAAAAAATTATTTATAATTAATTAATCACGGTTTTTTTGACTCACTGATATTATTATTTGTTTTCAAATAACGTTCGATTGTAACAATTGATTTCTTTATTCTAGCGTTAGTTTGCTGTTTTGACGATACATTAATAATAAAAGCAAGTGTAATGTGTCTGTCTGTCTGTCTGTCTGTCTGTCTGACCGAGCTCTCCAGCCAAATCTATCGCACGCAGGGACCTGGAATTTTTTATACGGAAGCACAAAGGGGCTGGCCACCAGACCTCGAAGCCCGATTTTCGATTTTTGAATTAGAAAAATTAAAAAAAAATTATTTATAATTAATTAATCACGGTTTTTTTGACTCACTGATATTATTATTTGTTTTCAAATAACGTTCGATTGTAACAATTGATTTCTTTATTCTAGCGTTAGTTTGCTGTTTTGATATAATAATAAAAGCAAGTGTAATGTGTCTGTCTGTCTGTCTGATCGAGCTCTCCAGCCATATCTATCGCACGCAGGGACCTGGAATTTTTATACGGAAGCACAAAGGGGCTGGCCACCAGACCTCGAAGCCCGATTTTCGATTTTTGAATTAGAAAAATTTAAAAAAAATTATTTATAATTAATTAATCACGGTTTTTTTGACTCACTGATATTATTATTTGTTTTCAAATAACGTTCGATTGTAACAATTGATTTCTTTATTCTAGCGTTAGTTTGCTGTTTTGACGATTCATTAATAATAAAAGCAAATGTAATGTGTCTGTCTGTCTGTCTGTCTGACCGAGCTCTCCAGCCAAATCTATCGCACGCAGGGACCTGGAATTTTTTATACGGAAGCGCAAAGGGGCTGGCCACTAGACCTCGAAGCCCGATTTTCGATGAATTAGAAAAATTAAAAAAAATATTTTATAATTAATTAACCACGGTTTTTTTGACTCACTGATATTATTATTTGTTTTCAAATAACGTTCGATTGTAACAATTGATTTCTTTATTCTAGCGTTAGTTTGCTGTTTTGACGATACATCTATAATAATAAAAGCAAGTGTAATGTGTCTGTCTGTCTGTCTGACCGAGCTCTCCAGCCAAATCTATCGCACGCAGGGACCTGGAATTTTTTATACGGAAGCACAAAGGGGCTGGCCACCAGACCTCGAAGCCCGATTTTCGATTTTTGAATTAGAAAAATTTTAAAAAAATTATTTATAATTAATTAATCACGGTTTTTTTGACTCACTGATATTATTATTTGTTTTCAAATAACGTTCGATTGTAACAATTGATTTCTTTATTCTAGCGTTAGTTTGCTGTTTTGACGATACATTAATAATAAAAGCAAGTGTAATGTGTCTGTCTGTCTGTCTGTCTGTCTGTCTGACCGAGCTCTCCAGCCAAATCTATCGCACGCAGGGACCTGGAATTTTTTATACGGAAGCACAAAGGGGCTGGCCACCAGACCTCGAAGCCCGATTTTCGATTTTTGAATTAGAAAAATTTAAAAAAAATTATTTATAATTAATTAATCACGGTTTTTTTGACTCACTGATATTATTATTTGTTTTCAAATAACGTTCGATTGTAACAATTGATTTCTTTATTCTAGCGTTAGTTTGCTGTTTTGACGATACATCTATAATAATAAAAGCAAGTGTAATGTGTCTGTCTGTCTGTCTGATCGAGCTCTCCAGCCATATCTATCGCACGCAGGGACCTGGAATTTTTATACGGAAGCACAAAGGGGCTGGCCACCAGACCTCGAAGCCCGATTTTCGATTTCTGAATTAGAAAAATTTAAAAAAAATTATTTATAATTAATTAATCACGGTTTTTTTGACTCACTGATATTATTATTTGTTTTCAAATAACGTTCGATTGTAACAATTGATTTCTTTATTCTAGCGTTAGTTTGCTGTTTTGACGATACATCTATAATAATAAAAGCAAGTGTAATGTGTCTGTCTGTCTGTCTGTCTGTCTGTCTGACCGAGCTCTCCAGCCAAATCTATCGCACGCAGGGACCTGGAATTTTTTATACGGAAGCACAAAGGGGTTGGCCACCAGACCTCGAAGCCCGATTTTCGATTTTTGAATTACAAAAATTTTAAAAAAATTATTTATAATTAATTAATCACGGTTTTTTTGACTCACTGATATTATTATTTGTTTTCAAATAATGTTCGATTGTAACAAATGATTTCTTTATTCTAGCGTTAGTTTGCTGTTTTGACGATACATCTATAATAATAAAAGCAAGTGTAATGTGTCTGTCTGTCTGTCTGTCTGTCTGACCGAGCTCTCCAGCCTAATCTATCGCACGCAGGGACCTGGAATTTTGTATACGGAAGCACAAAGGTGCTGGCCACCAGACCTCGAAGCCCGATTTTCGACTTTTGAATTAGAAAAATTAAAAAAAAATTATTTATAATTAATTAATCACGGTTTTTTTGACTCACTGATATTATTATTTGTTTTCAAATAACGTTCGATTGTAACAATTGATTTCTTTATTCTAGCGTTAGTTTGCTGTTTTGACGATACATCTATAATAATAAAAGCAAGTGTAATGTGTCTGTCTGTCTGTCTGTCTGTCTGACCGAGCTCTCCAGCCAAATCTATCGCACGCAGGGACCTGGAATTTTTTATACGGAAGCACAAAGGGGCTGGCCACCAGACCTCGAAGCCCGATTTTCGATTTTTGAATTAGAAAAATTTTAAAAAAATTATTTATAATTAATTAATCACGGTTTTTTGACTCACTGATATTATTATTTGTTTTCAAATAACGTTCGATTGTAACAATTGATTTCTTTATTCTAGCGTTAGTTTGCTGTTTTGACGATACATCTGTAATAAGAAAAGCAAGTGTAATGTGTCTGTCTGTCTGTCTGACCGAGCTCTCCAGCCAAATCTATCGCACGCAGGGACCTGGAATTTTTTATACGGAAGCACAAAGGGGCTGGCCACCAGACCTCGAAGCCCGATTTTCGATTTTTGAATTAGAAAAATTTAAAAAAATTATTTATAATTAATTAATCACGGTTTTTTTGACTCACTGATATTATTATTTGTTTTCAAATAACGTTCGATTGTAACAATTGATTTCTTTATTCTAGCGTTAGTTTGCTGTTTTGACGATACATCTATAATAATAAAAGCAAGTGTAATGTGTCTGTCTGTCTGTCTGTCTGACCGAGCTCTCCAGCCAAATCTATCGCACGCAGGGACCTGGAATTTTTTATACGGAAGCACAAAGGGGCTGGCCACCAGACCTCGAAGCCCGATTTTCGATTTTTGAATTAGAAAAATTTTAAAAAAATTATTTATAATTAATTAATCACGGTTTTTTTGACTCACTGATATTATTATTTGTTTTCAAATAACGTTCGATTGTAACAATTGATTTCTTTATTCTAGCGTTAGTTTGCTGTTTTGACGATACATTAATAATAAAAGCAAGTGTAATGTGTCTGTCTGTCTGTCTGACCGAGCTCTCCAGCCAAATCTATCGCACGCAGGGACCTGGAATTTTTTATACGGAAGCACAAAGGGGCTGGCCACCAGACCTCGAAGCCCGATTTTCGATTTTTGAATTAGAAAAATTTAAAAAAAATTATTTATAATTAATTAATCACGGTTTTTTTGACTCACTGATATTATTATTTGTTTTCAAATAACGTTCGATTGTAACAATTGATTTCTTTATTCTAGCGTTAGTTTGCTGTTTTGACGATACATCTATAATAATAAAAGCAAGTGTAATGTGTCTGTCTGTCTGTCTGATCGAGCTCTCCAGCCATATCTATCGCACGCAGGGACCTGGAATTTTTATACGGAAGCACAAAGGGGCTGGCCACCAGACCTCGAAGCCCGATTTTCGATTTCTGAATTAGAAAAATTTAAAAAAAATTATTTATAATTAATTAATCACGGTTTTTTTGACTCACTGATATTATTATTTGTTTTCAAATAACGTTCGATTGTAACAATTGATTTCTTTATTCTAGCGTTAGTTTGCTGTTTTGACGATACATCTATAATAATAAAAGCAAGTGTAATGTGTCTGTCTGTCTGTCTGACCGAGCTCTCCAGCCAAATCTATCGCACGCAGGGACCTGGAATTTTTTATACGGAAGCACAAAGGGGTTGGCCACCAGACCTCGAAGCCCGATTTTCGATTTTTGAATTACAAAAATTTTAAAAAAATTATTTATAATTAATTAATCACGGTTTTTTTGACTCACTGATATTATTATTTGTTTTCAAATAATGTTCGATTGTAACAAATGATTTCTTTATTCTAGCGTTAGTTTGCTGTTTTGACGATACATCTATAATAATAAAAGCAAGTGTAATGTGTCTGTCTGTCTGTCTGTCTGTCTGACCGAGCTCTCCAGCCTAATCTATCGCACGCAGGGACCTGGAATTTTGTATACGGAAGCACAAAGGTGCTGGCCACCAGACCTCGAAGCCCGATTTTCGATTTTTGAATTAGAAAAATTTTAAAAAAATTATTTATAATTAATTAATCACGGTTTTTTTGACTCACTGATATTATTATTTGTTTTCAAATAACGTTCGATTGTAACAATTGATTTCTTTATTCTAGCGTTAGTTTGCTGTTTTGACGATACATCTGTAATAAGAAAAGCAAGTGTAATGTGTCTGTCTGTCTGTCTGACCGAGCTCTCCAGCCAAATCTATCGCACGCAGGGACCTGGAATTTTTTATACGGAAGCACAAAGGGGCTGGCCACCAGACCTCGAAGCCCGATTTTCGATTTTTGAATTAGAAAAATTTAAAAAAATTATTTATAATTAATTAATCACGGTTTTTTTGACTCACTGATATTATTATTTGTTTTCAAATAACGTTCGATTGTAACAATTGATTTCTTTATTCTAGCGTTAGTTTGCTGTTTTGACGATACATCTATAATAATAAAAGCAAGTGTAATGTGTCTGTCTGTCTGTCTGTCTGACCAGCTCTCCAGCCAAATCTATCGCACGCAGGGACCTGGAATTTTTTATACGGAAGCACAAAAGGGCTGGCCACCAGACCTCGAAGCCCGATTTTCGATTTTTGAATTAGAAAAATTAAAAAAAAATTATTTATAATTAATTAATCACGGTTTTTTTGACTCACTGATATTATTATTTGTTTTCAAATAACGTTCGATTGTAACAATTGATTTCTTTATTCTAGCGTTAGTTTGCTGTTTTGACGATACATCTATAATAATAAAAGCAAGTGTAATGTGTCTGTCTGTCTGTCTGACCGAGCTCTCCAGCCAAATCTATCGCACGCAGGGACCTGGAATTTTTTATACGGAAGCACAAAGGGGCTGGCCACCAGACCTCGAAGCCCGATTTTCGATTTTTGAATTAGAAAAATTTTAAAAAAATTATTTATAATTAATTAATCACGGTTTTTTTGACTCACTGATATTATTATTTGTTTTCAAATAACGTTCGATTGTAACAATTGATTTCTTTATTCTAGCGTTAGTTTGCTGTTTTGACGATACATCTATAATAATAAAAGCAAGTGTAATGTGTCTGTCTGTCTGTCTGTCTGTCTGACCGAGCTCTCCAGCCAAATCTATCGCACGCAGGGACCTGGAATTTTTTATACGGAAGCACAAAGGGGCTGGCCACCAGACCTCGAAGCCCGATTTTCGATTTTTGAATTAGAAAAATTTAAAAAAAATTATTTATAATTAATTAATCACGGTTTTTTTGACTCACTGATATTATTATTTGTTTTCAAATAACGTTCGATTGTAACAATTGATTTCTTTATTCTAGCGTTAGTTTGCTGTTTTGACGATACATCTATAATAATAAAAGCAAGTGTAATGTGTCTGTCTGTCTGTCTGTCTGTCTGACCGAGCTCTCCAGCCAAATCTATCGCACGCAGGGACCTGGAATTTTTTATACGGAAGCACAAAGGGGCTGGCCACTAGACCTCGAAGCCCGATTTTCGATTTTTGAATTAGAAAAATTTAAAAAAAATTATTTATAATTAATTAATCACGGTTTTTTTGACTCACTGATATTATTATTTGTTTTCAAATAACGTTCGATTGTAACAATTGATTTCTTTATTCTAGCGTTAGTTTGCTGTTTTGACGATTCATTAATAATAAAAGCAAATGTAATGTGTCTGTCTGTCTGTCTGTCTGACCGAGCTCTCCAGCCAAATCTATCGCACGCAGGGACCTGGAATTTTTTATACGGAAGCGCAAAGGGGCTGGCCACTAGACCTCGAAGCCCGATTTTCGATGAATTAGAAAAATTAAAAAAAATATTTTATAATTAATTAACCACGGTTTTTTTGACTCACTGATATTATTATTTGTTTTCAAATAACGTTCGATTGTAACAATTGATTTCTTTATTCTAGCGTTAGTTTGCTGTTTTGACGATACATCTATAATAATAAAAGCAAGTGTAATGTGTCTGTCTGTCTGTCTGACCGAGCTCTCCAGCCAAATCTATCGCACGCAGGGACCTGGAATTTTTTATACGGAAGCACAAAGGGGCTGGCCACCAGACCTCGAAGCCCGATTTTCGATTTTTGAATTAGAAAAATTTTAAAAAAATTATTTATAATTAATTAATCACGGTTTTTTTGACTCACTGATATTATTATTTGTTTTCAAATAACGTTCGATTGTAACAATTGATTTCTTTATTCTAGCGTTAGTTTGCTGTTTTGACGATACATTAATAATAAAAGCAAGTGTAATGTGTCTGTCTGTCTGTCTGTCTGTCTGTCTGACCGAGCTCTCCAGCCAAATCTATCGCACGCAGGGACCTGGAATTTTTTATACGGAAGCACAAAGGGGCTGGCCACCAGACCTCGAAGCCCGATTTTCGATTTTTGAATTAGAAAAATTAAAAAAAAATTATTTATAATTAATTAATCACGGTTTTTTTGACTCACTGATATTATTATTTGTTTTCAAATAACGTTCGATTGTAACAATTGATTTCTTTATTCTAGCGTTAGTTTGCTGTTTTGATATAATAATAAAAGCAAGTGTAATGTGTCTGTCTGTCTGTCTGATCGAGCTCTCCAGCCATATCTATCGCACGCAGGGACCTGGAATTTTTATACGGAAGCACAAAGGGGCTGGCCACCAGACCTCGAAGCCCGATTTTCGATTTTTGAATTAGAAAAATTTAAAAAAAATTATTTATAATTAATTAATCACGGTTTTTTTGACTCACTGATATTATTATTTGTTTTCAAATAACGTTCGATTGTAACAATTGATTTCTTTATTCTAGCGTTAGTTTGCTGTTTTGACGATTCATTAATAATAAAAGCAAATGTAATGTGTCTGTCTGTCTGTCTGTCTGACCGAGCTCTCCAGCCAAATCTATCGCACGCAGGGACCTGGAATTTTTTATACGGAAGCGCAAAGGGGCTGGCCACTAGACCTCGAAGCCCGATTTTCGATGAATTAGAAAAATTAAAAAAAATATTTTATAATTAATTAACCACGGTTTTTTTGACTCACTGATATTATTATTTGTTTTCAAATAACGTTCGATTGTAACAATTGATTTCTTTATTCTAGCGTTAGTTTGCTGTTTTGACGATACATCTATAATAATAAAAGCAAGTGTAATGTGTCTGTCTGTCTGTCTGACCGAGCTCTCCAGCCAAATCTATCGCACGCAGGGACCTGGAATTTTTTATACGGAAGCACAAAGGGGCTGGCCACCAGACCTCGAAGCCCGATTTTCGATTTTTGAATTAGAAAAATTTTAAAAAAATTATTTATAATTAATTAATCACGGTTTTTTTGACTCACTGATATTATTATTTGTTTTCAAATAACGTTCGATTGTAACAATTGATTTCTTTATTCTAGCGTTAGTTTGCTGTTTTGACGATACATTAATAATAAAAGCAAGTGTAATGTGTCTGTCTGTCTGTCTGTCTGTCTGTCTGACCGAGCTCTCCAGCCAAATCTATCGCACGCAGGGACCTGGAATTTTTTATACGGAAGCACAAAGGGGCTGGCCACCAGACCTCGAAGCCCGATTTTCGATTTTTGAATTAGAAAAATTTAAAAAAAATTATTTATAATTAATTAATCACGGTTTTTTTGACTCACTGATATTATTATTTGTTTTCAAATAACGTTCGATTGTAACAATTGATTTCTTTATTCTAGCGTTAGTTTGCTGTTTTGACGATACATCTATAATAATAAAAGCAAGTGTAATGTGTCTGTCTGTCTGTCTGATCGAGCTCTCCAGCCATATCTATCGCACGCAGGGACCTGGAATTTTTATACGGAAGCACAAAGGGGCTGGCCACCAGACCTCGAAGCCCGATTTTCGATTTCTGAATTAGAAAAATTTAAAAAAAATTATTTATAATTAATTAATCACGGTTTTTTTGACTCACTGATATTATTATTTGTTTTCAAATAACGTTCGATTGTAACAATTGATTTCTTTATTCTAGCGTTAGTTTGCTGTTTTGACGATACATCTATAATAATAAAAGCAAGTGTAATGTGTCTGTCTGTCTGTCTGTCTGTCTGTCTGACCGAGCTCTCCAGCCAAATCTATCGCACGCAGGGACCTGGAATTTTTTATACGGAAGCACAAAGGGGTTGGCCACCAGACCTCGAAGCCCGATTTTCGATTTTTGAATTACAAAAATTTTAAAAAAATTATTTATAATTAATTAATCACGGTTTTTTTGACTCACTGATATTATTATTTGTTTTCAAATAATGTTCGATTGTAACAAATGATTTCTTTATTCTAGCGTTAGTTTGCTGTTTTGACGATACATCTATAATAATAAAAGCAAGTGTAATGTGTCTGTCTGTCTGTCTGTCTGTCTGACCGAGCTCTCCAGCCTAATCTATCGCACGCAGGGACCTGGAATTTTGTATACGGAAGCACAAAGGTGCTGGCCACCAGACCTCGAAGCCCGATTTTCGACTTTTGAATTAGAAAAATTAAAAAAAAATTATTTATAATTAATTAATCACGGTTTTTTTGACTCACTGATATTATTATTTGTTTTCAAATAACGTTCGATTGTAACAATTGATTTCTTTATTCTAGCGTTAGTTTGCTGTTTTGACGATACATCTATAATAATAAAAGCAAGTGTAATGTGTCTGTCTGTCTGTCTGTCTGTCTGACCGAGCTCTCCAGCCAAATCTATCGCACGCAGGGACCTGGAATTTTTTATACGGAAGCACAAAGGGGCTGGCCACCAGACCTCGAAGCCCGATTTTCGATTTTTGAATTAGAAAAATTTTAAAAAAATTATTTATAATTAATTAATCACGGTTTTTTGACTCACTGATATTATTATTTGTTTTCAAATAACGTTCGATTGTAACAATTGATTTCTTTATTCTAGCGTTAGTTTGCTGTTTTGACGATACATCTGTAATAAGAAAAGCAAGTGTAATGTGTCTGTCTGTCTGTCTGACCGAGCTCTCCAGCCAAATCTATCGCACGCAGGGACCTGGAATTTTTTATACGGAAGCACAAAGGGGCTGGCCACCAGACCTCGAAGCCCGATTTTCGATTTTTGAATTAGAAAAATTTAAAAAAATTATTTATAATTAATTAATCACGGTTTTTTTGACTCACTGATATTATTATTTGTTTTCAAATAACGTTCGATTGTAACAATTGATTTCTTTATTCTAGCGTTAGTTTGCTGTTTTGACGATACATCTATAATAATAAAAGCAAGTGTAATGTGTCTGTCTGTCTGTCTGTCTGACCGAGCTCTCCAGCCAAATCTATCGCACGCAGGGACCTGGAATTTTTTATACGGAAGCACAAAGGGGCTGGCCACCAGACCTCGAAGCCCGATTTTCGATTTTTGAATTAGAAAAATTTTAAAAAAATTATTTATAATTAATTAATCACGGTTTTTTTGACTCACTGATATTATTATTTGTTTTCAAATAACGTTCGATTGTAACAATTGATTTCTTTATTCTAGCGTTAGTTTGCTGTTTTGACGATACATTAATAATAAAAGCAAGTGTAATGTGTCTGTCTGTCTGTCTGACCGAGCTCTCCAGCCAAATCTATCGCACGCAGGGACCTGGAATTTTTTATACGGAAGCACAAAGGGGCTGGCCACCAGACCTCGAAGCCCGATTTTCGATTTTTGAATTAGAAAAATTTAAAAAAAATTATTTATAATTAATTAATCACGGTTTTTTTGACTCACTGATATTATTATTTGTTTTCAAATAACGTTCGATTGTAACAATTGATTTCTTTATTCTAGCGTTAGTTTGCTGTTTTGACGATACATCTATAATAATAAAAGCAAGTGTAATGTGTCTGTCTGTCTGTCTGATCGAGCTCTCCAGCCATATCTATCGCACGCAGGGACCTGGAATTTTTATACGGAAGCACAAAGGGGCTGGCCACCAGACCTCGAAGCCCGATTTTCGATTTCTGAATTAGAAAAATTTAAAAAAAATTATTTATAATTAATTAATCACGGTTTTTTTGACTCACTGATATTATTATTTGTTTTCAAATAACGTTCGATTGTAACAATTGATTTCTTTATTCTAGCGTTAGTTTGCTGTTTTGACGATACATCTATAATAATAAAAGCAAGTGTAATGTGTCTGTCTGTCTGTCTGACCGAGCTCTCCAGCCAAATCTATCGCACGCAGGGACCTGGAATTTTTTATACGGAAGCACAAAGGGGTTGGCCACCAGACCTCGAAGCCCGATTTTCGATTTTTGAATTACAAAAATTTTAAAAAAATTATTTATAATTAATTAATCACGGTTTTTTTGACTCACTGATATTATTATTTGTTTTCAAATAATGTTCGATTGTAACAAATGATTTCTTTATTCTAGCGTTAGTTTGCTGTTTTGACGATACATCTATAATAATAAAAGCAAGTGTAATGTGTCTGTCTGTCTGTCTGTCTGTCTGACCGAGCTCTCCAGCCTAATCTATCGCACGCAGGGACCTGGAATTTTGTATACGGAAGCACAAAGGTGCTGGCCACCAGACCTCGAAGCCCGATTTTCGATTTTTGAATTAGAAAAATTTTAAAAAAATTATTTATAATTAATTAATCACGGTTTTTTTGACTCACTGATATTATTATTTGTTTTCAAATAACGTTCGATTGTAACAATTGATTTCTTTATTCTAGCGTTAGTTTGCTGTTTTGACGATACATCTGTAATAAGAAAAGCAAGTGTAATGTGTCTGTCTGTCTGTCTGACCGAGCTCTCCAGCCAAATCTATCGCACGCAGGGACCTGGAATTTTTTATACGGAAGCACAAAGGGGCTGGCCACCAGACCTCGAAGCCCGATTTTCGATTTTTGAATTAGAAAAATTTAAAAAAATTATTTATAATTAATTAATCACGGTTTTTTTGACTCACTGATATTATTATTTGTTTTCAAATAACGTTCGATTGTAACAATTGATTTCTTTATTCTAGCGTTAGTTTGCTGTTTTGACGATACATCTATAATAATAAAAGCAAGTGTAATGTGTCTGTCTGTCTGTCTGTCTGACCAGCTCTCCAGCCAAATCTATCGCACGCAGGGACCTGGAATTTTTTATACGGAAGCACAAAAGGGCTGGCCACCAGACCTCGAAGCCCGATTTTCGATTTTTGAATTAGAAAAATTAAAAAAAAATTATTTATAATTAATTAATCACGGTTTTTTTGACTCACTGATATTATTATTTGTTTTCAAATAACGTTCGATTGTAACAATTGATTTCTTTATTCTAGCGTTAGTTTGCTGTTTTGACGATACATCTATAATAATAAAAGCAAGTGTAATGTGTCTGTCTGTCTGTCTGACCGAGCTCTCCAGCCAAATCTATCGCACGCAGGGACCTGGAATTTTTTATACGGAAGCACAAAGGGGCTGGCCACCAGACCTCGAAGCCCGATTTTCGATTTTTGAATTAGAAAAATTTTAAAAAAATTATTTATAATTAATTAATCACGGTTTTTTTGACTCACTGATATTATTATTTGTTTTCAAATAACGTTCGATTGTAACAATTGATTTCTTTATTCTAGCGTTAGTTTGCTGTTTTGACGATACATCTATAATAATAAAAGCAAGTGTAATGTGTCTGTCTGTCTGTCTGTCTGTCTGACCGAGCTCTCCAGCCAAATCTATCGCACGCAGGGACCTGGAATTTTTTATACGGAAGCACAAAGGGGCTGGCCACCAGACCTCGAAGCCCGATTTTCGATTTTTGAATTAGAAAAATTTAAAAAAAATTATTTATAATTAATTAATCACGGTTTTTTTGACTCACTGATATTATTATTTGTTTTCAAATAACGTTCGATTGTAACAATTGATTTCTTTATTCTAGCGTTAGTTTGCTGTTTTGACGATACATCTATAATAATAAAAGCAAGTGTAATGTGTCTGTCTGTCTGTCTGTCTGTCTGACCGAGCTCTCCAGCCTAATCTATCGCACGCAGGGACCTGGAATTTTGTATACGGAAGCACAAAGGTGCTGGCCACCAGACCTCGAAGCCCGATTTTCGACTTTTGAATTAGAAAAATTTTTAAAAAATTATTTATAATTAATTAATCACGGTTTTTTTGACTCACTGATATTATTATTTGTTTTCAAATAACGTTCGATTGTAACAATTGATTTCTTTATTCTAGCGTTAGTTTGCTGTTTTGACGATACATCTATAATAATAAAAGCAAGTGTAATGTGTCTGTCTGTCTGTCTGTCTGTCTGACCGAGCTCTCCAGCCAAATCTATCGCACGCAGGGACCTGGAATTTTTTATACGGAAGCACAAAGGGGCTGGCCACCAGACCTCGAAGCCCGATTTTCGATTTTTGAATTAGAAAAATTTTAAAAAAATTATTTATAATTAATTAATCACGGTTTTTTTGACTCACTGATATTATTATTTGTTTTCAAATAACGTTCGATTGTAACAATTGATTTCTTTATTCTAGCGTTAGTTTGCTGTTTTGACGATACATCTGTAATAATAAAAGCAAGTGTAATGTGTCTGTCTGTCTGTCTGACCGAGCTCTCCAGCCAAATCTATCGCACGCAGGGACCTGGAATTTTTTATACGGAAGCACAAAGGGGCTGGCCACCAGACCTCGAAGCCCGATTTTCGATTTTTGAATTAGAAAAATTTAAAAAAATTATTTATAATTAATTAATCACGGTTTTTTTGACTCACTGATATTATTATTTGTTTTCAAATAACGTTCGATTGTAACAGTTGATTTCTTTATTCTAGCGTTAGTTTGCTGTTTTGGCGATACATCTATAATAATAAAAGCAAGTGTAATGTGTCTGTCTGTCTGTCTGACCGAGCTCTCCAGCCAAATCTATCGCACGCAGGGACCTGGAATTTTTTATACGGAAGCACAAAGGGGCTGGCCACCAGACCTCGAAGCCCGATTTTCGATTTTTGAATTAGAAAAATTTTAAAAAAATTATTTATAATTAATTAATCGCGGTTTTTTTGACTCACTGATATTATTATTTGTTTTCAAATAACGTTCGATTGTAACAATTGATTTCTTTATTCTAGCGTTAGTTTGCTGTTTTGACGATACATCTATAATAATAAAAGCAAGTGTAATGTGTCTGTCTGTCTGTCTGACCGAGCTCTCCAGCCAAATCTATCGCACGCAGGGACCTGGAATTTTTTATACGGAAGCACAAAGGGGCTGGCCACTAGACCTCGAAGCCCGATTTTCGATTTTTGAATTAGGAAAATTTTAAAAAATTATTTATAATTAATTAATCACGGTTTTTTTGACTCACTGATATTATTATTTGTTTTCAAATAACGTTCGATTGTAACAATTGATTTCTTTATTCTAGCGTTAGTTTGCTGTTTTGACGATACATCTATAATAATAAAAGCAAGTGTAATGTGTCTGTCTGTCTGTCTGTCTGTCTGACCGAGCTCTCCAGCCAAATCTATCGCACGCAGGGACCTGGAATTTTTTATACGGAAGCACAAAGGGGCTGGCCACCAGACCTCGAAGCCCGATTTTCGATTTTTGAATTAGAAAAATTTTAAAAAATTATTTATAATTAATTAATCACGGTTTTTTTTGACTCACTGATATTATTATTTGTTTTCAAATAACGTTCGATTGTAACAATTGATTTCTTTATTCTAGCGTTAGTTTGCTGTTTTGACGATACATCTATAATAATAAAAGCAAGTGTAATGTGTCTGTCTGTCTGTCTGTCTGACCGAGCTCTCCAGCCAAATCTATCGCACGCAGGGACCTGGAATTTTTTATACGGAAGCACAAAGGGGCTGGCCACCAGACCTCGAAGCCCGATTTTCGATTTTTGAATTAGAAAAATTTTTAAAAAATTATTTATAATTAATTAATCACGGTTTTTTTGACTCACTGATATTATTATTTGTTTTCAAATAACGTTCGATTGTAACAATTGATTTCTTTATTCTAGCGTTAGTTTGCTGTTTTGACGATACATCTATAATAATAAAAGCAAGTGTAATGTGTCTGTCTGTCTGTCTGTCTGTCTGACCGAGCTCTCCAGCCAAATCTATCGCACGCAGGGACCTGGAATTTTTTATACGGAAGCACAAAGGGGCTGGCCACCAGACCTCGAAGCCCGATTTTCGATTTTTGAATTAGAAAAATTAAAAAAAAATTATTTATAATTAATTAATCACGGTTTTTTTGACTCACTGATATTATTATTTGTTTTCAAATAACGTTCGATTGTAACAATTGATTTCTTTATTCTAGCGTTAGTTTGCTGTTTTGACGATACATCTATAATAATAAAAGCAAGTGTAATGTGTCTGTCTGTCTGTCTGTCTGACCGAGCTCTCCAGCCAAATCTATCGCACGCAGGGACCTGGAATTTTTTATACGGAAGCACAAAGGGGCTGGCCACCAGACCTCGAAGCCCGATTTTCGATTTTTGAATTAGAAAAATTTTAAAAAAATTATTTATAATTAATTAATCACGGTTTTTTTGACTCACTGATATTATTATTTGTTTTCAAATAACGTTCGATTGTAACAATTGATTTCTTTATTCTAGCGTTAGTTTGCTGTTTTGACGATACATCTATAATAATAAAAGCAAGTGTAATGTGTCTGTCTGTCTGTCTGTCTGACCGAGCTCTCCAGCCAAATCTATCGCACGCAGGGACCTGGAATTTTTTATACGGAAGCACAAAGGGGCTGGCCACCAGACCTCGAAGCCCGATTTTCGATTTTTGAATTAGAAAAATTTTAAAAAAATTATTTATAATTAATTAATCACGGTTTTTTTGACTCACTGATATTATTATTTGTTTTCAAATAACGTTCGATTGTAACAATTGATTTCTTTATTCTAGCGTTAGTTTGCTGTTTTGACGATACATCTATAATAATAAAAGCAAGTGTAATGTGTCTGTCTGTCTGTCTGTCTGTCTGTCTGACCGAGCTCTCCAGCCAAATCTATCGCACGCAGGGACCTGGAATTTTTTATACGGAAGCACAAAGGGGCTGGCCACCAGACCTCGAAGCCCGATTTTCGATTTTTGAATTAGAAAAATTTTAAAAAAATTATTTATAATTAATTAATCACGGTTTTTTTGACTCACTGATATTATTATTTGTTTTCAAATAACGTTCGATTGTAACAATTGATTTCTTTATTCTAGCGTTAGTTTGCTGTTTTGACGTTACATCTATAATAATAAAAGCAAGTGTAATGTGTCTGTCTGTCTGACCGAGCTCTCCAGCCAAATCTATCGCACGCAGGGACCTGGAATTTTTTATACGGAAGCACAAAGGGGCTGGCCACCAGACCTCGAAGCCCGATTTTCGATTTTTGAATTAGAAAAATTTTAAAAAAATTATTTATAATTAATTAATCACGGTTTTTTTTGACTCACTGATATTATTATTTGTTTTCAAATAACGTTCGATTGTAACAATTGATTTCTTTATTCTAGCGTTAGTTTGCTGTTTTGACGATACATCTATAATAATAAAAGCAAGTGTAAAGTGTCTGTCTGTCTGTCTGTCTGACCGAGCTCTCCAGCCAAATCTATCGCACGCAGGGACCTGGAATTTTTTATACGGAAGCACAAAGGGGCTGGCCACCAGACGTCGAAGCCCGATTTTGGATTTTTTAATTAGAAAAATTTTAAAAAAATTATTTATAATTAATTAATCACGGTTTTTTTTGACTCACTGATATTATTATTTGTTTTCAAATAACGTTCGATTGTAACAATTGATTTCTTAATTCTAGCGTTAGTTTGCTGTTTTGACGATACATTAATAATAAAAGCAAGTGTAATGTGTCTGTCTGTCTGACCGAGCTCTCCATCCAAATCTATCGCACGCAGGGACCTGGAATTTTTTATACGGAAGCACAAAGAGGCTGGCCACCAGACCTCGAAGCCCGATTTTCGATTTTTGAATTAGAAAAATTTTAAAAAAATTATTTATAATTAATTAATCACGGTTTTTTTGACTCACTGATATTATTATTTGTTTTCAAATAACGTTCGATTGTAACAATTGATTTCTTTATTCTAGCGTTAGTTTGCTGTTTTGACGATACATCTATAATAATAAAAGCAAGTGTAATGTGTCTGTCTGTCTGACCGAGCTCTCCAGCCAAATCTATCGCACGCAGGGACCTGGAATTTTTTATACGGAAGCACAAAGGGTCTGGCCACCAGACCTCGAAGCCCGATTTTCGATTTTTGAATTAGAAAAATTTTAAAAAAATTATTTATAATTAATTAATCACGGTTTTTTTGACTCACTGATATTATTATTTGTTTTCAAATAACGTTCGATTGTAACAATTGATTTCTTTATTCTAGCGTTAGTTTGCTGTTTTGACGATACATCTATAATAATAAAAGCAAGTGTAAAGTGTCTGTCTGTCTGTCTGTCTGACCGAGCTCTCCAGCCAAATCTATCGCACGCAGGGACCTGGAATTTTTTATACGGAAGCACAAAGGGGCTGGCCACCAGACGACGAAGCCCGATTTTCGATTTTTGAATTAGAAAAATTAAAAAAAAATTATTTATAATTAATTAATCACGGTTTTTTTGACTCACTGATATTATTATTTGTTTTCAAATAACGTTCGATTGTAACAATTGATTTCTTTATTCTAGCGTTAGTTTGCTGTTTTGACGATACATTAATAATAAAAGCAAGTGTAATGTGTCTGTCTGTCTGTCTGTCTGTCTGACCGAGCTCTCCAGCCAAATCTATCGCACGCAGGGACCTGGAATTTTTTATACGGAAGCACAAAGGGGCTGGCCACCAGACCTCGAAGCCCGATTTTCGATTTTTGAATTAGAAAAATTTTAAAAATATTATTTATAATTAATTAATCACGGTTTTTTTGACTCACTGATATTATTATTTGTTTTCAAATAACGTTCGATTGTAACAATTGATTTCTTTATTCTAGCGTTAGTTTGCTGTTTTGACGATACATCTATAATAATAAAAGCAAGTGTAATGTGTCTGTCTGTCTGTCTGACCGAGCTCTCCAGCCATATCTATCGCACGCAGGGACCTGGAATTTTTTATACGGAAGCACAAAGGGGCTGGCCACCAGACCTCGAAGCCCGATTTTCGATTTTTGAATTAGAAAAATTTTAAAAAAATTATTTATAATTAATTAATCACGGTTTTTTTTGACTCACTGATATTATTATTTGTTTTCAAATAACGTTCGATTGTAACAATTGATTTCTTTATTCTAGCGTTAGTTTGCTGTTTTGGACGATACATCTGTAATAATAAAAGCAAGTGTAATGTGTCTGTCTGTCTGTCTGTCTGTCTGACCGAGCTCTCCAGCCAAATCTATCGCACGCAGGGGACCTGGAATTTTTTATACGGAAGCACAAAGGGGCTGGCCACCAGACCTCGAAGCCCGATTTTCGATTTTTGAATTAGAAAAATTTAAAAAAATTATTTATAATTAATTAATCACGGTTTTTTTTGACTCACTGATATTATTATTTGTTTTCAAATAACGTTCGATTGTAACAGTTGATTTCTTTATTCTAGCGTTAGTTTGCTGTTTTGGCGATACATCTATAATAATAAAAGCAAGTGTAATGTGTCTGTCTGTCTGTCTGACCGAGCTCTCCAGCCAAATCTATCGCACGCAGGGACCTGGAATTTTTTATACGGAAGCACAAAGGGGCTGGCCACCAGACCTCGAAGCCCCGATTTTCGATTTTTGAATTAGAAAAATTTTAAAAAAATTATTTATAATTAATTAATCGCGGTTTTTTTGACTCACTGATATTATTATTTGTTTTCAAATAACGTTCGATTGTAACAATTGATTTCTTTATTCTAGCGTTAGTTTGCTGTTTTGACGATACATCTATAATAATAAAAGCAAGTGTAATGTGTCTGTCTGTCTGTCTGACCGAGCTCTCCAGCCAAATCTATCGCACGCAGGGACCTGGAATTTTTTATACGGAAGCACAAAGGGGCTGGCCACTAGACCTCGAAGCCCGATTTTCGATTTTTGAATTAGGAAAATTTTAAAAAATTATTTATAATTAATTAATCACGGTTTTTTTGGACTCACTGATATTATTATTTGTTTTCAAATAACGTTCGATTGTAACAATTGATTTCTTTATTCTAGCGTTAGTTTGCTGTTTTGACGATACATCTATAATAATAAAAGCAAGTGTAATGTGTCTGTCTGTCTGTCTGTCTGACCGAGCTCTCCAGCCAAATCTATCGCACGCAGGGACCTGGAATTTTTTATACGGAAGCACAAAGGGGCTGGCCACCCAGACCTCGAAGCCCGATTTTCGATTTTTGAATTAGAAAAATTTAAAAAAATTATTTATAATTAATTAATCACGGTTTTTTTGACTCACTGATATTATTATTTGTTTTCAAATAACGTTCGATTGTAACAATTGATTTCTTTATTCTAGCGTTAGTTTGCTGTTTTGACGATACATCTATAATAATAAAAGCAAGTGTAATGTGTCCGTCTGTCTGTCTGTCTGACCGAGCTCTCCAGCCAAATCTATCGCACGCAGGGACCTGGAATTTTTTATACGGAAGCACAAAGGGGCTGGCCACCAGACCTCGAAGCCCGATTTTCGATTTTTGAATTAGAAAAATTTTTAAAAAATTATTTATAATTAATTAATCGCGGTTTTTTTTGACTCACTGATATTATTATTTGTTTTCAAATAACGTTCGATTGTAACAATTGATTTCTTTATTCTAGCGTTAGTTTGCTGTTTTGACGATACATCTATAATAATAAAAGCAAGTGTAATGTGTCTGTCTGTCTGTCTGTCTGACCGAGCTCTCCAGCCAAATCTATCGCACGCAGGGACCTGGAATTTTTTATACGGAAGCACAAAGGGGCTGGCCACTAGACCTCGAAGCCCGATTTTCGATTTTTGAATTAGGAAAATTTTAAAAAATTATTTATAATTAATTAATCACGGTTTTTTTTGACTCACTGATATTATTATTTGTTTTCAAATAACGTTCGATTGTAACAATTGATTTCTTTATTCTAGCGTTAGTTTGCTGTTTTGACGATACATCTATAATAATAAAAGCAAGTGTAATGTGTCTGTCTGTCTGTCTGTCTGACCGAGCTCTCCAGCCAAATCTATCGCACGCAGGGACCTGGAATTTTTTATACGGAAGCACAAAGGGGCTGGCCACCAGACCTCGAAGCCCGATTTTCGATTTTTGAATTAGAAAAATTTAAAAAAATTATTTATAATTAAATTAATCACGGTTTTTTTTGACTCACTGATATTATTATTTGTTTTCAAATAACGTTCGATTGTAACAATTGATTTCTTTATTCTAGCGTTAGTTTGCTGTTTTGACGATACATCTATAATAATAAAAGCAAGTGTAATGTGTCTGTCTGTCTGTCTGTCTGACCGAGCTCTCCAGCCAAATCTATCGCACGCAGGGACCTGGAATTTTTTATACGGAAGCACAAAGGGGCTGGCCACCAGACCTCGAAGCCCGATTTTCGATTTTTGAATTAGAAAAATTTTTTAAAAAATTATTTATAATTAATTAATCACGGTTTTTTTGACTCACTGATATTATTATTTGTTTTCAAATAACGTTCGATTGTAACAATTGATTTCTTTATTCTAGCGTTAGTTTGCTGTTTTGACGATACATCTATAATAATAAAAGCAAGTGTAATGTGTCCTGTCTGTCTGTCTGTCTGTCTGACCGAGCTCTCCAGCCAAATCTATCGCACGCAGGGACCTGGAATTTTTTATACGGAAGCACAAAGGGGCTGGCCACCAGACCTCGAAGCCCCGATTTTCGATTTTTGAATTAGAAAAATTTTAAAAAAATTATTTATAATTAATTAATCACGGTTTTTTTTGACTCACTGATATTATTATTTGTTTTCAAATAACGTTCGATTGTAACAATTGATTTCTTTATTCTAGCGTTAGTTTGCTGTTTTGACGATACATCTATAATAATAAAAGCAAGTGTAATGTGTCTGTCTGTCTGTCTGTCTGTCTGACCGAGCTCTCCAGCCAAATCTATCGCACGCAGGGACCTGGAATTTTTTATACGGAAGCACAAAGGGGCTGGCCACCAGACCTCGAAGCCCGATTTTCGATTTTTGAATTAGAAAAATTTTAAAAAAATTATTTATAATTAATTAATCACGGTTTTTTTGACTCACTGATATTATTATTTGTTTTCAAATAACGTTCGATTGTAACAATTGATTTCTTTATTCTAGCGTTAGTTTGCTGTTTTGACGATACATCTATAATAATAAAAGCAAGTGTAATGTGTCTGTCTGTCTGTCTGACCGAGCTCTCCAGCCAAATCTATCGCACGCAGGGACCTGGAATTTTTTATACGGAAGCACAAAGGGGCTGGCCACCAGACCTCGAAGCCCGATTTTCGATTTTTGAAATAGAAAAATTTTAAAAAAATTATTTATAATTAATTAATCACGGTTTTTTTGACTCACTGATATTATTATTTGTTTTCAAATAACGTTCGATTGTAACAATTGATTTCTTTATTCTAGCGTTAGTTTGCTGTTTTGACGATACATCTATAATAATAAAAGCAAGTGTAATGTGTCTGTCTGTCTGTCTGTCTGTCTGTCTGACCGAGCTCTCCAGCCAAATCTATCGCACGCAGGGACCTGGAATTTTTTATACGGAAGCACAAAGGGGCTGGCCACCAGACCTCGAAGCCCGATTTTCGATTTTTGAATTAGAAAAATTTTAAAAAAATTATTTATAATTAATTAATCACGGTTTTTTTTGACTCACTGATATTATTATTTGTTTTCAAATAACGTTCGATTGTAACAATTGATTTCTTTATTCTAGCGTTAGTTTGCTGTTTTGACGTTACATCTATAATAATAAAAGCAAGTGTAATGTGTCTGTCTGTCTGACCGAGCTCTCCAGCCAAATCTATCGCACGCAGGGACCTGGAATTTTTTATACGGAAGCACAAAGGGGCTGGCCACCAGACCTCGAAGCCCGATTTTCGATTTTTGAATTAGAAAAATTTTAAAAAAATTATTTATAATTAATTAATCACGGTTTTTTTTGACTCACTGATATTATTATTTGTTTTCAAATAACGTTCGATTGTAACAATTGATTTCTTTATTCTAGCGTTAGTTTGCTGTTTTGACGATACATCTATAATAATAAAAGCAAGTGTAAAGTGTCTGTCTGTCTGTCTGTCTGACCGAGCTCTCCAGCCAAATCTATCGCACGCAGGGACCTGGAATTTTTTATACGGAAGCACAAAGGGGCTGGCCACCAGACGTCGAAGCCCGATTTTCGATTTTTGAATTAGAAAAATTTTTAAAAAAATTATTTATAATTAATTAATCACGGTTTTTTTTGACTCACTGATATTATTATTTGTTTTCAAATAACGTTCGATTGTAACAATTGATTTCTTTATTCTAGCGTTAGTTTGCTGTTTTGACGATACATCTATAATAATAAAAAGCAAGTGTAATGTGTCTGTCTGTCTGACCGAGCTCTCCAGCCAAATCTATCGCACGCAGGGACCTGGAATTTTTTATACGGAAGCACAAAGGGGCTGGCCACCAGACCTCGAAGCCCGATTTTCGATTTTTGAATTAGAAAAATTTTAAAAAAATTATTTATAATTAATTAATCACGGTTTTTTTTGACTCACTGATATTATTATTTGTTTTCAAATAACGTTCGATTGTAACAATTGATTTCTTTATTCTAGCGTTAGTTTGCTGTTTTGACGATACATCTATAATAATAAAAGCAAGTGTAAAGTGTCTGTCTGTCTGTCTGTCTGACCGAGCTCTCCAGCCAAATCTATCGCACGCAGGGACCTGGAATTTTTTATACGGAAGCACAAAGGGGCTGGCCACCAGACGACGAAGCCCGATTTTCGATTTTTGAATTAGAAAAATTTAAAAAAAATTATTTATAATTAATTAATCACGGTTTTTTTGACTCACTGATATTATTATTTGTTTTCAAATAACGTTCGATTGTAACAATTGATTTCTTTATTCTAGCGTTAGTTTGCTGTTTTGACGATACATTAATAATAAAAGCAAGTGTAATGTGTCTGTCTGTCTGTCTGTCTGTCTGACCGAGCTCTCCAGCCAAATCTATCGCACGCAGGGACCTGGAATTTTTTATACGGAAGCACAAAGGGGCTGGCCACCAGACCTCGAAGCCCGATTTTCGATTTTTGAATTAGAAAAATTTTAAAAATATTATTTATAATTAATTAATCACGGTTTTTTTGACTCACTGATATTATTATTTGTTTTCAAATAACGTTCGATTGTAACAATTGATTTCTTTATTCTAGCGTTAGTTTGCTGTTTTGGACGATACATCTATAATAATAAAAGCAAGTGTAATGTGTCTGTCTGTCTGTCTGACCGAGCTCTCCAGCCATATCTATCGCACGCAGGGACCTGGAATTTTTTATACGGAAGCACAAAGGGGCTGGCCACCAGACCTCGAAGCCCGATTTTCGATTTTTGAATTAGAAAAATTTTAAAAAAATTATTTATAATTAATTAATCACGGTTTTTTTGACTCACTGATATTATTATTTGTTTTCAAATAACGTTCGATTGTAACAATTGATTTCTTTATTCTAGCGTTAGTTTGCTGTTTTGACGATACATCTATAATAATAAAAGCAAGTGTAATGTGTCTGTCTGTCTGTCTGTCCTGCCCGAGCTCTCCAGCCAAACCTATCGCACGCAGGGACCTGGAATTTTTTATACGGAAGCACAAAGGGGCTGGCTACCAGACCTCGAAGCCCGATTTTTCGATTTTTGAATTAGAAAAATTTAAAAAAAATTATTTATAATTAATTAATCACGGTTTTTTTTGACTCACTGATATTATTATTTGTTTTCAAATAACGTTCGATTGTAACAATTGATTTCTTTATTCTAGCGTTAGTTTGCTGTTTTGACGATGCATTAAATCGATTAATTACAATTCATTTCTTTTTTGTAGCTTATTATTTATAATTAATTAATCACGGTTTTTTTGACTCACTGATATTATTATTTGTTTTCAAATAACGTTCGATTGTAACAATTGATTTCTTTATTCTAGCGTTAGTTTGCTGTTTTGACGATACATTAAATCGATTAATTACAATTCATTTCTTTTTTGTAGCTTGTGGGGGGGAAGAGAGAGAGACAGTCTACATGTCATACACTACTATTCCTGCGCTATTCACTTATCTGCATTTTCTAAATGCACGGGCAACGCCGGGCGGGTACACCTAGTCTATAATAATAAAAGCAAGTGTAATGTGTCTGTCTGTCTGACCGAGCTCTCCAGCCAAATCTATCGCACGCAGGGACCTGGGATTTTTTATACGGAAGCACAAAGGGGCTGGCCACCAGACCTCGAAGCCCGATTTTCGATTTTTGAATTAGAAAAATTTTAAAAAAATTATTTATAATTAATTAATCACGGTTTTTTTGACTCACTGATATTATTATTTGTTTTCAAATAACGTTCGATTGTAACAATTGATTTCTTTATTCTAGCGTTAGTTTGCTGTTTTGACGATGCATTAAATCGATTAATTACAATTCATTTCTTTTTTGTAGCTTATTATTTATAATTAATTAATCACGCTTTTTTGACTCACTGATATTATTATTTGTTTTCAAATAACGTTCGATTGTAACAATTGATTTCTTTATTCTAGCGTTAGTTTGCTGTTTTGACGATACATTAAATCGATTAATTACAATTCATTTCTTTTTTGTAGCTTGTGGGGGGGGGAAGAGAGAGAGACAGTCTACATGTCCTACACTACTATTCCTGCGCTATTCACTTATCTGCATTTTCTAAATGCACGGGCAACGCCGGGCGGGTACAGCTAGTCTATAATAATAAAAGCAAGTGTAATGTGTCTGTCTGTCTGTCTGTCTGACCGAGCTCTCCAGCCAAATCTATCGCACGCAGGGACCTGGGATTTTTTATACGGAAGCACAAAGGGGCTGGCCCACCAGACCTCGAAGCCCGATTTTCGATTTTTGAATTAGAAAAATTTTAAAAAAATTATTTATAATTAATTAATCACGGTTTTTTTTGACTCACTGATATTATTATTTGTTTTCAAATAACGTTCGATTGTAACAATTGATTTCTTTATTCTAGCGTTAGTTTGCTGTTTTGACGATACATCTATAATAATAAAAGCAAGTGTAATGTGTCTGTCTGTCTGTCTGTCTGTCTGACCGAGCTCTCCAGCCAAATCTATCGCACGCAGGGACCTGGAATTTTTTATACGGAAGCACAAAGGGGCTGGCCACCAGACCTCGAAGCCCGATTTTCGATTTTTGAATTAGAAAAATTTTTAAAAAATTATTTATAATTAATTAATCACGGTTTTTTTTGACTCACTGATATTATTATTTGTTTTCAAATAACGTTCGATTGTAACAATTGATTTCTTTATTCTAGCGTTAGTTTGCTGTTTTGACGATACATCTATAATAATAAAAGCAAGTGTAAAGTGTCTGTCTGTCTGACCGAGCTCTCCAGCCAAATCTGTCGCACGCAGGGACCTGGAATTTTTTATACGGAAGCACAAAGGGGCTGGCCACCAGACCTCGAAGCCCGATTTTCGATTTTTGAATTAGAAAAATTTTAAAAAAATTATTTATAATTAATTAATCACGGTTTTTTTTGACTCACTGATATTATTATTTGTTTTCAAATAACGTTCGATTGTAACAATTGATTTCTTTATTCTAGCGTTAGTTTGCTGTTTTGACGATACATCTATAATAATAAAAGCAAGTGTAATGTGTCTGTCTGTCTGTCTGTCTGACCGAGCTCTCCAGCCAAATCTATCGCACGCAGGGACCTGGAATTTTTTTATACGGAAGCACAAAGGGGCTGGCCACCAGACGTCGAAGCCCGATTTTCGATTTTTGAATTAGAAAAATTTTAAAAAAATTATTTATAATTAATTAATCACGGTTTTTTTGACTCACTGATATTATTATTTGTTTTCAAATAACGTTCGATTGTAACAATTGATTTCTTTATTCTAGCGTTAGTTTGCTGTTTTGACGATACATTAATAATAAAAGCAAGTGTAATGTGTCTGTCTGTCTGTCTGTCTGTCTGACCGAGCTCTCCAGCCAAATCTATCGCACGCAGGGACCTGGAATTTTTTATACGGAAGCACAAAGGGGCTGGCCACCAGACCTCGAAGCCCGATTTTCGATTTTTGAATTAGAAAAATTTTAAAAAAATTATTTATAATTATTTAATCACGGTTTTTTTGGACTCACTGATATTATTATTTGTTTTCAAATAACGTTCGATTGTAACAATTGATTTCTTTATTCTAGCGTTAGTTTGCTGTTTTGACGATACATCTATAATAATAAAAGCAAGTGTAATGTGTCTGTCTTTCTGTCTGTCTGACCGAGCTCTCCAGCCATATCTATCGCACGCAGGGACCTGGAATTTTTTATACGGAAGCACAAAGGGGCTGGCCACCAGACCTCGAAGCCCGATTTTCGATTTTTGAATTAGAAAAATTTTAAAAAAATTATTTATAATTAATTAATCACGGTTTTTTTTGACTCACTGATATTATTATTTGTTTTTCAAATAACGTTCGATTGTAACAATTGATTTCTTTATTCTAGCGTTAGTTTGCTGTTTTGACGATACATCTATAATAATAAAAGCAAGTGTAATGTGTCTGTCTGTCTGACCGAGCTCTCCAGCCAAATCTATCGCACGCAGGGACCTGGAATTTTTTATACGGAAGCACAAAGGGGCTGGCCACCAGACCTCGAAGCCCGATTTTCG